>NC_133128.1:160948502-162189930 GCF_048418815.1 Hemitrygon akajei | reverse complement strand
CCAGCCTGTGGTCGGCTGTGGCCAGCCTGTTGGGAACGCAGCTACACCACACTACTGCCTACCACCCACAGTCGAACAGACTAGTGGAACGCTTCCACCGTCACTTGAAGTCGGCTCTCATGGCCCGCCTGAGAGGACCTAACTGGGTGGACGAGCTTCCCTGGGTCCTGCTTGGAATTCGCACAGCGCCCAAAAAGGATCTGTACGCCTCGTTAGCTGAGCTGGTGTACGGCACACCCCTGGCCGTCCCGGGAGAGTTCATACCAGCCCCAAGGGGGCAAGAGGAAGAACCCGCAGCAGTCCAGTCCCAGACAGACTACTTGAAAGGCTCAGCAACCTGGTCCCCGTGCCGACTTCACAGCATGGATGGACCCCAACCCATGTACCCAAAGACCTGCAGAACTGTAAGTTTGTGTTTGTACGAAGGGGCGGACACCGGTGGCACTGCTACAGCGGCCGTACAAGGGGCCGTTCAAGGTGATCAACAACAATGGGTCCACATACGTCCTGGACATTGGGGGGAGAGAGGATGTTTTCGCGGTGGACTTGGCGCAGCCGGTCGAGGTTCAGGTACCGCGGCGCAGAGGCAGACCTCCCAAACAGAGGCTGATCCAGACTGTGGACATTGGGGGGGGGGTGTATCGCCGGTTCTGGGGGTGGGGGGGTTATGTGGCGACCCTCTTACTGCGCAGGCGAACCGGCTCACAAATAGCCAGCGCGCGGGGGGAGACTTTGGTAATGCACCTCTGACGTCATTTCCGCCCGGAGAGGGTGGGCGCTAGGGATTAAACGCCAGCGCCGTGAAGTTTGAATAAACTAGTCGCGAAACGACTTACTGACTGCGTGTCGTTGTCTCTAGCTCTGTATGTAGTACATCGCTACAGCACCTCAATTTTTTGTATTTTCTCTCTATTTGTAGTCAACTCTTTAAATTCTTCAATCAAAGTGTACAATTCCTGACACTGTATAAGTGGATCATCTTGCAGTAGATTTTCATAACTCTTGTTCATTCTAAATGTCAATAAATAGGACCAATGTAATTTGTTGGTAGATTAATTTCTCCCACTTTGAGACTGTCCAGTGATTTCAGTTTCACGTGAGCCATGTTAACAATCAGAATGGGTTAAACATTGATTACTCTTATTTAGGAAATGTCTTTGCAACAGCACTTATATTTATATAACATTTTTAACTGTGAGTAAATCAACCAAATGTACTTTAAGGTGATGTTATCAAATAAGATTTGGCATCCTGTACACAAGGTGGAATAAGGACAAATAAGCAAAAATGTAGTCAAGGGGACTGGGTAGGGGACATTCTTAGAAAAGGGGAGAATGCCTCTGGGGAGAACTTCCAGAGTTTGAAACTTGCTACCTGAAGGCACAAGGTCCACAATTGGAATCGAGTCAGGGATGTGTGTGAGTTGTGAGAAGTTTAGTGTCTATCAACCAAGTACTTACTGCAGCTATATCCATACACAAGAAGTGGAAAATACAGGTTGAACTACTACAGTGCCTCAATGAGACCAGAGAAACCAGGGACCTTTTCAACTAGTTCAGAGGAAATCTGACTGAGGGATTCAGAACTGTGAAAGATTTTGTGGAGGAATGTGGAGAGCTGAGGGTTGTTATTGAATAGCAGCAAGTTATTTTATCGAGGTATACAAAGTAATGAAGGGTATAGATATGCAAGCAGGCTTTTTCCACTGAGATTGGGTGAGACTACAATTAGAGGTCATGGGTTAGTGTGAAAGGTGAAATGTTTAAGGGGAACATGAGGGGAAACTTCTTCACTCTGAGAGCGTGGAACAAGCTGCCTGTTTCTGTTCTATAGTTTTCTATGACTGTTTGAAGGAAGTACAGTAAATAGATACAGTAAATTTCTAAAAGAACAAAAAAAAGTTTACATTTCCAAAGGATGTTCTAAGACATCAACTATAGATAAAATCTGCATGGTTTTCAGTCTTAAAAATATTCCAGAAAGACTTTTAGACTTAACAGCATCCAACTACTTTTACTTGTCAAAATAGAACACTTAAGTTGAGATATACCCTTGGAACTACAAAGTATGTTGTCTGCTATGTGTCTGGTACAAGCATGTCAAAGTATGCATTTGATCCATAAGTGTGCTGATCTAGAATCACAATGGAGAGCACCACAAATATAATGTATTATCAAGACTTTGTTTTCTTTAATCCAGGTACAATTGGTCGTATTGCAAAGGACATAAGCAACTACCATACAATGCTACTGGTGGCTATATTAGGAGGCACAGCAGTGATTCTTGCTGGTTTTGTGGTTGTGCTTTTCTGTTTCTGCAGGTAGGTAGTTGGACTTTTCCATAAGTTAATGCCCATGTAGACGTACATATGAGAAAATATATAGAATTACAGTGTACATAAGAACATAAGAAATAGGAGCAGGAGTAGGCCAATCGGCCCCTCAAGCCTGCTCCGCCATTCAACAAGATCATGGCTGATCCAATCTTAACTCTAGTTTTCACCGAATCCCACAAGCAACAGTGCCAACCAACAGGGCACCATGCCGCCCATTTTATTTTATTATTCATCCCGCCCAAACCCATGTGATCACCCGGGGAAAAAAACTGAGTTGCCAATTGAGGAGAAAAAATCTGGAAAATTCCTCTCCAACCCATCCAGGCTATCGAAAACTGGTCCAGGAGATCACATGGCTGATCTAAACCTAGCCTCATGTCCACTTACCTGCTCGCTCACCGTATCCCCAATGCCATTTTTATCCAGGAAAATGTCTATCTCCGTTTTGAATTTATTGAGTGTAGTAGCTTCCACAGCTCTCTCGGGCAGTAAATTCCACAGCCCCACTACCCTCTGAGTGAAGAAATTTCTCAGCATCTCAGTCCTGGAACGGCATCTCCTTATTTTAAGATTATGCCCCCTAGTCCTAGTTTCACCCATCATTGGGAACATTCTCCCCGCATCCACCTGATCAAGCCCCTTCACAAACTTATATGTTTCAATAAGATTGCCTCTCATTCTTCGGAACTCCAATGAGTAGAGTCCCAATCTACTCAACCTCTCATCATACATCAACCCACCCATCCCCAGAATTAACCTAGTGAACCTTCTCTGCACTGCCTCGAGAGCCAGTATGTCCTTTCTTAAATATGCACACCAGAACTGCACGCAGTACTCCAGGTGTGGTCTTACCAATACCCGGTACAACTGCAGTAAGACCTCCCTGTTCTTATACTCCATCCCCCTAGCAATAAAAGCCAGCAGTCACATCTCTACTTATTTCCCAGTAAACTATTTTCCCTTCTGCCCAGAACTTTCCCCAAATCTGATTCCCATCTTCACTAGGGGGGCAATTCACAAAACCCAAAATACAGACCGACTGCACATTTTTGAGATGTGGGGGAAACATGAGCTACCAGTCGGAAACCCACATACTGCAGTCACAAGCTGAAGGAGCAAGACAGCATCGTAGGTCAGGAGATCTGAGACAGCAGCACTAACTGCTGCATCAAGGTGCCTTTTATAATGTAGATAAATGATTACTTGTGTGTATTACTATACAACTAAAGACATTGAGGAAATTTGACACTGATTTTATCACGAGCAGAATTTCAATACAACTATCTCTTTTACACTGGTGAGAGTAGAATTGAAGTGTACTGTTCTGGATATCCTGGGAGGCTTTGGTGTGTATGGAATTCCAGTTTACATAATGTTTGATTGTCATTTGAAATGAGGATCCCTTTTTTTACATTCTATCATTTGTTGTTATGCATAATTTTCCAGAAGAAAATCCTATCTTTTTTTTTTAAAACAAAGATTAGTTCATAGTAATTTGTAATAATATCTTAGAATTTGTCCAACCCTACTTGAAACTGTTTAGGTAGTTATCTTTAGAAGTTGTTTTAAAGGCAAACTTTCAGTCGACGAAAGGCGCTTTCGTGTTGGTTACAGCCAGTCCTTCAGTCCTGCAGATTTGGGAATTTAGGAATGTTAACCACTGTGTAATTGCTTGTCTGGATATGAGCGTCAATTTATACTGTGGGTTATGAGTCCTGTGAAGATCAAAAAATGTTGAGGAATGTATTTCCTTTAAAAACATACTGTATATTTGCTCAGAGATTTGTAAGTTACTTTACCATCACTTAAAATCCAGTTGAAAACTTCCAAACTCGTTTTGTTGGTGAACTGTCATATCGTTTCCCCTTCACTGATATAGTGGAATAGTGGGGCATTGTCATTTTAGAGTGTTGCAGTAATGAATTGTTTGTCTAGTCTTGGTTATCCTGCAGAATGGAGAGTGACGATAGAGCTATAGGCATGAACAAGTGCACTCAGTTTCCTCTGTTCAGTAGAAACAATTAGCTATATCATCTTGTCGGAGGATCTTTGCTTAATAGGTGCCCTAATCAAAATTCTCTGTACCTCGATGAGATGTTAATGATTTCCCACTAGGTTTTTTATATTTATGGTGAGAAAAATCAGTGAACACAGCATAGTAAGCATTGAATTGTACAGTATTGATGGTGGGCACTGAGTTTATTATTCTGTTGAGAAGATGTCAAATTAGTCCCCCTTGGCTAATCTTTCTCCATAGACCTGAAAATTGCCCGTGATTAAATTTGCTTCAAGACCGGGGAGAATGAAATTCCCTGATAATTGAATCATAAAATCGTAGAGCACGGATACGAGGCCGTTCAGTTCGTCTTGTCTAGGCAGCCTGTCATGCCTGTTGTTGCTAATCCCATTTGCCTCCACTAGGTCTGTATTTCTCTGTTCCTTTCCTATCCAATTAGCTGTCAAAGTGCCCTTTAAACCGTGTTACTGTATCTACTTCTTTCACCTCATTTGGCGGTTTTTTTACTGATAACTACCACCCTCTAAGTGAAAAACCTGCCCCTCAGATCTCCTCTAAATTTTGTTTTATACAGAGGGCGATACAGTCATCCGCAGAAAAAAACACAAGTCAAGACTAAAATGGATACCTCAAAGAAAGACCAGACCACATCAACCAACCAAGTGAACTTGGCTCCTGGCACCAAAGAAAGCTCAAGACCCGATGAAAAGCCTGCTCCACAGCACCCTCCTGCCATCTCCTGTAGTCCACAAAGGGAGACGCCTCAAAGAGAAATGAAGGAATTCTGCAAACAGGTGAATAAATCTGCAGAGAGACAGAACAACGAGAGCTGCAAAATCTATGTCGAGAATTTCACTATCCGATCTCGGAAAAAATATGGGGACAAAATTTATCAACAGGCAGTCAGCCACCCGGACAACGTCCCCAAGAATGCATTGCAGATGAGACATATAAAAATGCTTGCACGGAGGAAGGAAATGGTCGATGAGCAGTACAAAATGCAGCACACTGTAAATGAAGAATTGTACCAGTTACCTCTTATTTCAAACAAATTATTGCCTATTTATAACCCGGCTGTGGCTATCATGCAAGCCCAAGATCATTATGGTACTCCAGAGCAGGTTTCTAGGTCAGCTACCTTGCCCAGAAATAGGCAGATGGTCTATAGCCCATTGGCTGAGCCACTCACTAAGGACAGTTACACGCAGACACTTCCTAAGATGCCTTTACACTCTCAGCAGCAATCAGAGTCCCAGAGACAACAGCAGGTTCTTCAAGTGCAACAGGGCTATGTGAACGCAAAGCAGGTGCTAGATCCCAAGCTCTCTGCCAACTGGGGAAGGTTCAGTAACAATCTGCTGGAGTCTGTGTCTGTTCCTGGCACCCTGAACGAAACAGTAGGAGTGACCCCATTTGCCACTGAACTGCAGGGTATCTCCGAGCAGACGTTGCTAGAGTTGACCAAAAGCAAGCCTTCACCGCACCCTAGAGCATGGTTTGTATCCCTGGAGGGGAAGCCGATACCGCCGATCAGACATTCGTGTGTGCTCATTCAGAAACCAAAAAAAGCGCATAGCAACGACACAAGCCTTGATTCAGGTGTTGATATGAACGAGCACCACACTGGTAAGAGGCCGGAAAAAGAAAAGACTTGTGCCAAAGCTGCAGCTGCCTCGAAGAACCTTTACCCAGAAGATGTAGAGCTGAGCGGGAGTGAAAGTGGGACCACGGTATGCACCCCTGAGGACCTCTCCTTCAGGCAAGGCCTGGATATGGGCAGTGGCCAATTAGGCGAGGTCGAAGAAGAGCAGAGTGACCAGAGTTTACAGGACGAGGAGATCATTGTGACCCCTCCCCACAGACAAGGGCGAATGAGTACTGAAGGCGAGGGGGACAATAGTAAAAAAAGCATTTGGCAAAAGAGAGAGGAGCGACCTCTGATCTCTATAAACTAGTTGAGTTGCTTTGCTTCCAGACCTTCACAATGGAACAAAAGCATGTTTTTGGTTCAGTGGTTATGCAGGTTTTTATGCACTCCATTTTATTGTTGATTGCATTTCATTGTACTGAATAAACTCTTTGTGTATCTTCTAGATCTTTCATTAACTTGAATATACTGTAAATACACACAGTTATCAAGCACCAAGTATACAAAATTTGTGTCCTTTAGACTTTGGCCCCAGAACCTATACATAAATTAACTTATTAAGATTATCTGAACAGCTTCTAGTATATTTTTACAATTAAACCTTTGTGTCTTTTTTCACAAAGCAATTTACCCTGATCTCTCACCTCTGCCACGATGAATTTTAAGTAAGAAAGAAAGCAATTGAATCCTCCTTTGATGTTTGTTAGTATCTTCTTGTCAGAAAGTAGTTATGGTTAAGTTTGATTTGGGTCTGTAAGGAATAATTTGTGTGGTGCCCACAGGGAAGCTGATCTAAGAATTTAATTAAATTCACACTGAAGACAATAGGCTTAATTTAAAACTGCATTGATAAAGGGATGTACAATCTTGCCTTCGGGCGCTTGCCTTGATTTAAACATGACATTTCATTTCATAATGTATCCCCTTTAAATTTATTTCCAAAGCTTGATGCAAAGTATAGTTTCAGATGATTTTATAAGATGTTAAACCATGTATATATTTCTTTTTAAAGTCTAATCTAAAAAGCACAAATCTTGCAAAATTGCTAATGATTGTGATACTTTGCATGTGACTTTGGGAGTAGGAATTCACACTGCAATATTTAGAAAACAGAGCAGATGTTTGATGTTGCATTCTGTGAGGCTAAGGCTCATCTATAAATAGAAGAGTTACCTAGTTTACAGTTAAAATCTGATAAAGCTTAATACGAAGCACTTTTTTTGAGTCACGTTAAAATGTAGAAAGCACAATAAAAAGACTAAATCATCACTGAGTTCCAAATCCAGTCATAACAGGTATCTGAATATTTTTTCTGTGACAGAGGTGGGCAGAAAACATTGAAACAAATTGGCTTCAGAGTTTTGACAACAAACCACATCAAAACATAGAGTGTACTTATTCTGTTGTGTGTTGATTCCCCAGCCATTTTGTGGCATCCATGTTGTTTCACTTTCATGCCAATTTGCAATTGATGTCTGTTAAGATCCTGAGAAATCAGTAGGCATTTTTAAGCTGACGAAAAGCTGCAATTTGAAGTAGTTCTTTGTTCTTAATCTGTCCTCATTTGCCACAATCTAGGCAAATCCTGACTGAAATATATTTTCATTAAATAGTTCAAATAATTCTGCTTAATCTTGGCAACTACGCATTCAAAAGGTTGGACTCATTATTCTTGGAGCATATCTTGATGAGCAGCTTGAGTTTTCACTTCATTCATGACGATGCAGGAACTAAAGCAAGAGCTTGCTATTTCGTGAGACATTGGGAAGTATTTTATTGTATTATATGTTTTGAAGAAAGTGTTTGCTAATTCCGCGTGGTGTTTAGCATGGTTGCATGTTCATAATTTGTTCATTACCCAAGCCAGTTTTGCCATAAGACTCTTGTATTTTGTGTGATATTTCCAAGGAGTAGTGAATTACATTCAGAATTGTTTTATTGCATTGTTGAAAACCCAATAAAACTGAACTAAGTTTTGTTTACATTGGTGTTTGAGTCGAATGCTGCTTCAGGGCACCATCAACAGCCCCCTCAATCACTAGTGATTGATAGTGGATGTTGGGATAATTAGATTGGATTTTGTCCTGCCTGTTGTGGGCTGGACATTCCCAGACAATTTTCCACATTCCCTGGTGTTGTCGCTGCTTTGGAACAGCTAAGCTAGAGGTCAGTTCTCAAGTGCAGCTTGTCATCACTGTAACTGGGTTACTGTCCAGGTCCATGGCCTTAACTACATCCAGTGTGTTCATCATTTTCTTGCTATTGCATGAGTAAAAATGGCAGCTGAAATTCAGTGATAGTGAGGGAGAGAAAGCCAAGATGGATCGTCCATTTTGCTCTTCTGGCTGCAGACGGCTGTAAATGCTTTGCACTTTTTGGCATTCAAGCTCCATCTTATGAGGATGGGGTGTTCACAGAGCACCAACTTGTTGGCTGAATTGCTAACCCCATCCATGTGGGTATGATCTAGTTACAGAACTTTGATCTAGCCTGGTGATTGTGAGATTGCTGAGCTCTATTGCATTTTGCTTCTACCATTTAGCAAACACTTGGCCAGGTTAACATGTCATGTTTAGGTGTGCCTGATGCTGCCCCTCGCATGCTGTGCCTGCGCCCTTCGTTTGAATCGGCATTATATGAGTTAAGTGATTAATTTCATTTATATCGGATATGTCATTGGCCTGACAAAACCAAGTTAACATTGTGTAAGCGAAGAAGAATGTTTGATGAAATGTCTTGTTCCAGGTTGCACATTGAGAAAGAGTGACAGACAGTTTAAGCAGTCACTGAAAATGGGATAAATACGGTGCGATGGTCACTCCTACCAATACTCCAGTACAGACATGCATGCAGCAAGTAGGCTGGTAAGGATGATAAGAATTGGTTTTCCTCCATCCCGGTGGTGATGTCCTTCGTGACCTGGCCAGTCAGACTGTATGATGGTGCTGCAGAGCCACGGCTGATGATGAACATTAAAGTCCTCCATCCCTGAGTACGTTGTGTGCCCTTACCGCTACAGAAAGCACTGATCCATTCTCATACCTGGAGAGAACAATAAAACAAAGGGGGTGAAAAAGATTTATGCTGTCTATAAACACTTTGAGCTACTATCACCAACAGGTGAGCTGCTAATTAAGAGGAAGATGTGCTCAGTTAGTCTATTAACGAGAGCAAGAATTTGGGCTGATGGTCATAAAGTCACTGCAGTCTTCACACAATAATACTTTGTAGAAGTTTCTACCCTGTTGATCCTATTATCTCTATAAAATTCAACTGATGAGTCAAACAAAGACCTTTAGTACAACTTAATCTTTATATGCTCTTGAGTTACTTAAGCACACATACAGTATGTACCACTGATTTCAAATAACTTTTACCGTTCCTTTCACTTGTACTAAATAAAAAGGCTCACTGGTTGGACTTTGGAGAGAATTCAAAGGAAGTTCACGAAAATGATTCCAGGTTAAAAGGCTTGTCATGTCTCTTGACCTGTGCTCACTGGAATTTAGAAGAACGGGGAGAGATCGCATTGAAACCTATCGAATATTGAAAGGCCCAGAGTCTACGTGCAGAGGATGTTTCATATAGTGAGGGAGTCAAGGACCAACCTCAGAATAGAGGGATGTCCATTTAGAACAGAGATAAGGAATTTCTTTAGCCAGAGGGTGGTGGATCTGGAATTTGTTGCCAAGTCATTGAAGTGCGTATATTTTTGATGAGTCATTGCATGAAAGGTTACAAGAATGGGGTTGAGAGGGAAACTGGTCAGCCATGATCAAATGGCTTAATTTTTTCTAATGTCTTACGGACTCAAATGCTGTTTGTGTGAGATAATCTGGCCAGGCTCACTCCAGGGTTGGTCTTTCTCAGCATTCTGAACTGAGAATGCTCCTTGCAATGGTTGTACTCAAGGTGGACACTCCTTATGTCTCAGAATAGTCTTTTATATAGTTTTCCTCCAACTTTCTAAAGGTTTCATTCTGTTCTTATCCCAGCCTAGGATTCTCATGTTTCTGAAGTCCATTGTTTCAGGTTATCACTCATTGAAAGCTTGGGTAAACAAAACACGCCATCTTATCAGGTGAGAGAGTTGTTTAGTTGTCAGTGCGTCCGTTCATGAGTCCCCTTCATAGGAAGGTAGTTCCCAGACGCCCTTATTGTTTGGCTCCCCTTCTTGTGGTCAAATCACACAGCTATAAAGCAGTCTCAGCTGTGCCCTTGTGTTGATACTGACAAGCTATCCATCACTGGCCTTCCTTCATTGTGCTGGTTAGTTCTCTGTGGGTACACGTGTATATGCACACATACACCCTGTACACGCACACGACCGCGCTCTCTTTCGTGCACTTGCAGCTGTAAAATCTTGCTGTTAGCTGCAACTTCTAAATCTTGTCACTTGCATTATGAAGTGAACATTTCCACACGGCCCTCAGCAGCCCTGTCCCAATTCACTTGCAAATTATCATTGGTATTTGGGATAGGTTTCCTCCGGCCAATCTAGCTTTTCAGGCTTTGCTTGAATACAAATGCTTGCTGTCACTGGATCATCGGTAGCAATGTAATCTTAGACATTAAGCTCTGGAAATCCTTCCCTTTTAAACTACTTTTCTCCTCTTCTTTAAAATGCATCTTAAAATCCCACCATCAATCCTAATAAGCCTTTCTGTGGAACAGGGTTTTAAAAAAAAGCAAATTCTCTTTGCCCCTCCAATTATCCATAATTTTATTGATAATAGAATTGCTAATTCTAGAACAGTATTCCACAGTCTGACGATGTACCGGTTAGTAGGTTAATTGGTCATTGTAAATTGTCCCATGACTAGGCTAGGGTTAAATCAGTGGGTTGCTGGGCGACACAGCTCGAAGGGCCAGAAGAGCCTGTTCTGCGTTACATCTAAATAAAATAAATAATCAAGTTATGAGCATAAAATGAATATTATATTGATGTAATAGAATTCACTCACTCTACACTTTCTCTGCTCCTTGCCCTGTTACTTCCACAGTTCTGCAATTGGACTGGTTGCATGGTTGCTTTTCATATTCATGGGTACCAGATGTCCAAACTCGCTCACTGCAGTGTTACCAGCTTGCAATTTCAACAGCTTATCATGAAGCAACATGTTAGAACAGTCCAGTGAGTGCCAGATGCAGTGTGTGCCCTGTTACATCATATTCCATATATAGAGAATGAGCTTTCAGTATCAGTGCTGGAGTGTGCATCAGCTTCACCTGCAAGTATTTCACATCCCAAACTATCGTTCAGCTGAGAGATACAGAATGTTTTTGGTTCTCTGCTGGTCCAGAATTTGCCATTAAAATCCATGTCCTTTGATTCTTAAATTTTAAGTAGAAACTGGATATAGGTTAATTCCATGATCCTGTTTGATTTTATTTCAGCAAAGTGCTTTTGCTGAGGAAATCACAGTGGAGGGTAAGTACTGTTGGCTCCTGATCATTTGGCTACTGCAGAATAACCACCTGCTTCAGCTTTGGCCCCACATCCCACACCAAAATTGTTACCCCTTGGCACCCAGCCTTTTGATCACCCCTGCAATCAGCTACCTCAGATGGAGTTCTGGAGGCAGCAGTTGGTCTCCCAGTTGGTCTGCATGCAATTATTTGGCTGCTGAACTGCTCACAGTTGCAGCATCTTTGTTAGTCATAATGTATGGACATTAAACCAAGTTGGTACTGTGTGATGTGCTTGATATCTTTTTCAATGTGTTCTATTTCCAGACTTCAATGTATTTTGAGTATGACTGCAAAACAGAAGGGACTGGCGAGGAAGGTTGAAGCTTTGCTGGAGACACTTCGCAGCTGGATTCCTTGGTAATGCCTCTTTGCCTAATGCAAGGTGGGGGTTAACTCTCCAGTATTCATCTTCTCCAGAGTTGAAACCCCATACTATTCATCACAGTGCTTTATTTTTAGGTTCATTTGAACTCATTAAGTATTTTGTGTCAGTCTTCTCTGTGGAAGATGCTAGCAGTATGCCAGAAATTCAAGTGTATCGGGGCAAAAGTAAGTGTAGTTGCTATTACGGAGAAGGTGTTTTGGAAGCTGAAAGGTCTGAAAGTAGATAAGTCACCTGGACCAGATGGATTATTTTTACTTTATTGCTTTATTGTCACCAAACAATTAATACTAGAGCGTACAATCATCACAGCGATATTTGATTCTGTGCTTCACGCTCCCTGGAGTACAAATCGATAGTAAATGTAATAAAAATTTACACCACAGAGTTCTGAAAGAGGTGGCTGAAGAGATTGTGGAGGCATTAGTAATGATCTCTCAAGAATCAGTTTATTATGGAATGGTTCCAGAGGACTGGAAAATTGCAAATGACACTCCACTCTTTAAGAAGGGAGAGAAGGAGGCAAAAGACAGGAAATTATATGCCAGTTAGCCTGGCTTCAGTGGTTGGTAAGATATTGGAGTCCATTATTAAGGATGAGGTTTGGGGTACTTGGAGACACATAAAATTGGCCAAAGTCAACATAGTTTCCTTAAGGAGAAATCTTGCCTTGCAAATCTGTGTAAATTCTTTGAGGAAATAACAACCAGGATAGAAAAAGGAGAGTCAGTGGATGTTGTTTACTTTGATTTTCAGAAAGCCTTTAACAAGGTGCCACATGTGAAGCTCCTAAACAAGATAAAAGCCTCTGGTATTAGAGGAAGAAAACAGATAGAAAATTGACTGACTGGCAGGAAGCAAAGAGTGGGAATAAAGGGGGACTTCTCTGGTTGGCTGTGGGTGACTAGTGGTTGATGTTGTGACCTATATCTTACAGTATAAGGTAAGACTTTCATCTTATAAGTCTATGACCTGGACGACAGAATTGATGGCTTTGTGGCCAAGTTTGCAGGAAGATAGGTGAAGGGCCAGGTAGTGTTGGGAAGCAGAATCTGCAAAAGGACTTGGACAGATTTAGGAGAATGAGCAAAGAAGTGGCTGACGGAGACAGTGTAGCGAAGTGTATGGTTCTGCGCTGGTAGAATGAATGTAGGAGAATGGGGTTGAACAGGATAATAAATCAGTCACGATGGGATGGTAGAGCACACTTTTTGATGGTCAAAAGGGCCTAATTTTGCTCCCACGTTTTATGGTCTTATTTACAGGTCATTCACTTAATTCTCAAGATCTTGCACTTGCTAAACAAAGATAGCCAAACATGATTGGCTGTTCATACATTGGTGACAATCAGCCCAGAGCTGGATTACGAACTTGTTAATATTCCCAATCACTAACATTACAAGTCAAGTTTATTGCCATAGGCTGAGCTACAGTGAGGTCCAGGTTCAATTACAGCACAGCATCACAGGCACCTATGTTCAGCCAACACGCAGAACATAAATTATGCACAACATATACCAGACAATGATCTGTAATTATCATGTTTGTCTCAGGTCTCATTTTTGCTGCAATTGTTGATGTTGCCTGAAGCAAGAGTGAAAATAGACAGTGCCAGGAATACACTTCTGGTAGTATCTTCAGCCCAAGTAGCAGAATTACTGTTTGAGGTTGATGATCTTTCATTAGAAGATAAAATCTGTTTGATTTGCTGAGTGATTTCATCATTTGGGTACTGAATCAGTGAAAGTGAGAGCAGTAATCAACAGTGCTGTCAGCTGCAGTGCATATGCACTAAGCTGTTGATGTGGGCAATAGTTCAAGTAGATTTATTAACTGCACTGACAGTAATAATTCCAGGATTGGGTACCGCTGAATGTGGCAGCTGTTGGAGTTTTTATTCATTTAATTTTATTTTTTTAAAGAGATGTGAACAATTGGCTACTAACCTGTAGGTCTTTGGAATGTAGAAGGAAACCGGAGCACCTGGAGGAAACCCATGCGATCACGTGGAACGTACGGACAACGGTGGGAACTCAAACTCTGGAATAGCATTACACTAACTTCTATGCTACCAGGCTGCCCACATTTTCAAGGACAACTTGATTGTAATGCCATTTAAGAAAATAACTGACTTAATGTAGAAATTTACAGAAAATGTTTCCTTGAGGCTGCATTTGACAAAAGCATTGACAATTTTACAGAGTCCCCACTGTAACTGGATTCTAATGCCACTGTCAGACTATTGATTGGATGTGAGCAAGAATAAGTGTTTGTGCTTACAGCCAACTTCCTGATGTGCAACCAATGAAGTCAATTTGTTACTAAAAAGAGAATATTCAAAGGGACAGAGAGCTGATTTTATGACAGAAATTAACCACAATTTCTGCAGAAAAATAACTGAAAGATGTGCCACAGTAGCATAGTGGTTAGTGCAATGCTACTACAGCTTGGGGCGTCAGAGTTCAGAGTTCGAATCCAACGTCTATGGTTAGCAAGTTTGTATGTTCCTTCCTTTGTGTGCAGGGGTTTCCTCAGGGTGCTCTAATTTCCTTCCACAGTCTAAAGACGTACCATTTAGTAGATTAATTGGTCATTGTAAATTGTCCCATGACTAGGCTAGGGTACAGTTGTTGGTTTGCTGGGAGGCACCACTCGAAGGGCCTGTTCTATGCTGTATCTCTAAATAAATGAATAAATTGAATTGACTTTATTTCTTACATCCTTCACAAACATGTAAAAATCTTTACATCTCTGTCTAAATGTGCAATTTATCGTAATTTATAACAAACAGTTTGTTCAATATAGCATAGAAATACAATTGGATCTACATGAGATAATCAGTCTGATGGCCTGGTGGAAGAAGCTGTCCCGGAACCTGTTGGTCCTGGCTTTAATGCTACAGTATCATTTTCCCAGATGGTGGCAGCTGGAACAGTTTGTGGTTGGGGTGACTCGGGTCCCCAATGATCTTTCGTGCCCTTTTTACACACCTATCTCTGTAAATGTCCTGAATACTGGGAAGTTCACATCTACAGATGCACTCGGCTGTCTGCACCACTCTCTGCAGAGTCCTGCAATTGAGGGAATTTCAGTTCCCATACAAGGCAGTGATGCAGCCAGTCAGGATGCTCTCAATTGTGCCCCTATAGAAAGTTCTTGGGATTTGGGGACTCAAGCCAAACTTCTTCAACCGTCTGAGATGAAAGAGGCTTTTTTCACCACACAGCCGGTATATACAGATCATGTGGCTGAAGAACTTAAAGCTGTTCACCCTCTCAACCCCAGATCCATTGATGTCAATAGGGGTTAGCCTGTCTCCATTCCTCCTGGAGTCCACAACCAGCTCCTTTATTTTTGCAGCATTGAGGGAGAGGTTGTTCTCTTGATACTACTGACTAATTAATATTCATTTACACTAGTACAGCCAGTTGTCCTAATTGATGGTCATCACCCTTTCATCCCCATCGTCCCACAGTCATTATTTGAGCAGTAAGATATTTTATTGATGCTCTCTGATCTAATCTGTCCCAGAGCAGCAGTTCGGTGGGGTGGGTGGCTGCCAAGAAAAACAAGATTACTTATCCCATGAGTATATGGTGGTCCACACAGAATGATGGCACTGATCAATCAGGCAGAAAAAAGTCCAAGATAAGGGTACCAATGGAAAAACTAGCTTATTGCAGCACCTCAAAGTTCAGACAACACACAGAATATAAAATATACATAAAATAATGGAGACAGTAAAAATTATAGAATAGACAGGGCTTTAGAGCAGAAAAATACATAAACAAGTTCATGTTGGTGCAAGAAGTGGTCCATAGTGCTCCCATGCTAAGGTAGGGTTAGGTTTGCAGCTTCACTCTGGGACCTGACAATTGTAGGAAAGTAGCTGTTTCTGAATCTGGTGGTTCAGGACCTCAGCTCCTGCCTGACCACAGCAGCAAGAAAAATTCATAACCTAGACAATGGGGATCCTCTTGACAGACGTTGCCTTCTGAAGCTGCATATCTTGTTGATGCTTTCAATGGTGGGGAGAATGTGTCCATGATGGACTGGGCTGTATCCACTACATTCTGTAGTCCCTTGCTTTTGAGGATTGGAATTACTGTACCAGGCCATGATGCAACTAATCAGGACACAGTGCATTTGTAGGACGTCATGAGAGTATTTGGTAATGTTATGAGTGATGAACAGACCTGATGGAAATGGGGTGCAGAGTTAACCATTCCCCCCCTCCCCGAGAACTACAAACTATTGCTGTTGCTATGCTGCTACTGAGAGAGAGAGAGATGACGCCCAGGTAAGAACCTGCTACAGATAAGAGGGGGAGAGAGACTGTTGATTTACTGTATTTTGACTCTTCCTGGGTTATTTACCTTCCACTACAAGGACTTTACTTTGCACGTTAACATTCCTCAGGAGATAGCAGGAGTGGCCTGATTTGATAGACACGGTCATTCAGAGTTGATGGATAGCTGAGACCCCGTGAGTGGGGATAAAAGACAGGTCTGGAGAGACACCCTTCAGACACACCAGTGGACACTGACTGAGTGTTGGGAACCCACAGAAAGGTGGGGGCTTCGGGGACCAAATCAGGAGATCGGTCAGTAAAGCTCACAGTGTTACAGCAGGGCCGGTGGGGACTTGTGTGTGTGTCCACTCATGCCAGAGTGACAAGTCCACCACAGAAGAACGGTCTAGCTGAAGACCAGAGGGTCATAAATGAATGGCCACAACAACACGACAGATTTAAAAAGCCACAAAAGGTTTGCCTGCCGCAGCTGTTGCTGTTACCTCTCGCTCGCTCGCTCTCCAATGATTTCAATACAGCAACCATAACCACCTCAGCATTTATGAACTGAACTCTATACTTTCCTATGACAATTTATTTCCCCCTAGACATCGATAGAGCTTGTTTATTATTGATTATTATTATTCCTACACTTTTAGGTTTGTTACTGCTAACTTGTTTTATATGTATATTTGCATTTTTGATATTGTATTGTGTAGTTTACTAATAAACACCTTTAGTTTGGTACCACCAGACTCCAATGGATTCTTCTTTCTCTGTTGGTCAGACAGCCAGTTACGGGGTACGTAACAGTAACATGACAAATCTCCTTAAGCTTCTAAGACAGAAGAGGTACTATCATGCCGCCTGCATGATTGCATCTATGTGTGGTGCCTAGGTCAGGTCAACCAAGAAGTTGGGACACAGGAACTTAAAGCTGGTAGCTCCCTCCACCTCTGGCCCATCAATGATAACAGGTACAGTATGTAATCTGCTGACTTCCCCTTTCTGAAGTTAATAATTAGCTCGTGCAATTTGTTGACATTGAGTGTGAAGTTATATTGCAGTACTACACAGCCAGGTGTTCGATCTCTGCCTGTACGTTGACTCATCACCACCTATGATTCAGACAACAATAGTGATATAGTCAGTGAAGTTGTAGATGTTATTGGAGCTGTGTTTAGTTACAAAGAGAGAGAACAGTGGGCTAAGCTTGCAGCCTTGAAGTCAGTGAGGAGATGTTGTCACTGCTCCGTATTGAGTGAGCCTGCAAGTAGAAAGTAGATCCAGTTTCACTCATTCTGTCAAAATAAAAACTGGGTGACAGGTGTGATGACTGGAGCCACATCCATTCTAGAATGAAAAGTCTCGACCCAAAATGCTGACTTTCCATTTCTCTCTACAGATGCTGCCTCCATCATCTCATTTGATTCTGATGTCAGAAGTGGAGAGAGTAAGCAATTTCAGGTTCCTGGGTGTCATTATCTCCAGAGATCTAACCTGGGTACAAGATATCGATGCAGCTATAAAGAAGCCGAGACAGCAGCTGTAATTTCATTAGGAGTTTGAGGAGATTTGTTTTGTCAATTAAAGCACTCGAACACCAGACCCCATAAAGGGATCAGAAGTGGAAAGAGTGAGTGTCAGTATCTCTGAGAATCTATCCTGGGCCCAACACATCGATACAGCTACAAAGAAAGCACAGCAGCAGCTATATTTCATTAGGAGATTTGATATGACTTCAAACACACTCAAATTTCTGCAGATTTACTGTGGAGAGCATTCTGACTGGCTGCATCATCTTTTGGGAAAGATTGAGGAGGGGGATTACTGCACAAGATCAAAATGTTGCAGACTTATAAAATTAGTCAGTTCCATCATGGGTACTAGCCTCTGTAGTATCCAAGGTATCTTCAAGGAGTGGTGCCTTAGGAAGTTGGCGTTCATCGTTAAGGACCTCCACCACGCAGGTCATGCCTTCTTTTCATTGTTACCATCAGGAAGGCAGAACAGAAGTCTGAAGGCACACACTCAGTGATTCAGGAACAGTTTTTTCCCTTCACCATCTGATTTCTATGAAACCACTTTTTACTGGGCATCTCTGGAAATGAGGCTTGTTAGCCCCTTGCTAACAGCCACTGGACTGTGTGCCGAGAAACTCACCTTTCTCAGGCTTCCTACATCTATGGTGTATATGGCTTTGGCCCTGCCTATTCCGTGAGGTTGGGATGTCTCGCCTACCCAAACCCCAGTTTGTGTGAATGCTGTGTGATTTATTGCCCCCACCAATTGCCCTACACAAAGAACAACAGATTCTACGCTGCATACAATTATAAAGAAGTATATTTAAGAATGTTAACTTAAGCAAACAGTTATTAAAGGAAGGGAAAAAAACAAAAGGGGCCCATCATAATTGATCAGTTGGAGTTCAAATCTTCCAGAAGCCATTGTTTTCGATGCAGAAACCCTTGTTCACCACTGCCCTCTTGTGCTCCATTCGATCACACATTCCTGCTGAATCGAATCCTATGCCGGTTCTCTTGAGCTCCCTCTCTCTCCATCTCCTACTGAAAAAGACCTCAACCGATACAGATGTCAGTTGCAAAACAACTCCACCAGCCTTCTCTAGAACCTTCTCCCAGTTCCATTCTCCTGAATGGATGACATTCCTAAGCATCCCTTATCTTTAACAGTAACCCAGACACTGCCAGCAGAGCACACTGAAAGACCATTACATGAAATAACCCTACAACATTAGCAGTAAAACCTTTACCAGGACGTTACATCTAAATGGACATTGAACCCATGAACACTACCTCATTACTTTTTAAATTTCTGTTACTCTGCACTACTTAATTTAACCTAACTATTTAATTGATATATACACTTAATCTAACTCAGTTGTTTTTCTCTATATTTATTGATAATTTTTCTCATGTATTGCTGCTGTAAAGTCAACAGATTTCACAATGTCTGCTGGTGATATTAAAACTGATTCTGATGTATTGTAGCCAGACTAATTGGGCAGAAGAGATAGGGAGCAGGTCCAGAAATTGTCCTTTACAAAAGGAATTGAAGAATGATATTATTGTGACGTTTGAAGTTTATCTGATTCATGAACACCCTGCATGCACTGGACTACCAGGGGAAGCTAGCTCCCAAACACTCCATGCTTGCCTCATTGGTTGAATCATTGAGTATAAAAGTTGGGAAGTCAAGTTGCAGCTGTGTAAAACTTTCATTTGGCCACACTTGGAGTGTTGTGTACAGTTCTGGTTGTTGTACTTTAGGAAAGATGGTGGGGCTTTAGAGATGATGCAGTAGAGGTTCACCACAATGTTGCCTGGATTGGAGAGTATTAACTATAAGGAGAGGTGGAACAATTTAGATTGTCTTCTCTGTATTGTTGGAGGCTGAGAGGACACTTGATAGAGATATATAAAATTATGAGAGGCACAGATAGCGGTAGATAGATACCATCTCCCTGATTCTAGAGCATCTTGTCAGAAAAGGTACCCAAGTTAGATTACTGTGATAGACTATACAGTAGCTCCACCTTCAGTACTATAATTCCAAGTAAACTCATCTCCAGACTCATTGACTTGGGACTCAACACCTTCCTTTACAACTTGATCATTGACTTCCTGACCAACTGACCACAATCAGTAAGGATAGGTGGTAACATCTCTGCCACAATAATTCCCCACACTAGTTCACCACAAGGTCGTGTCCTCGGCTCTCCACTCTTCTACGTGTCTACGTGTTTGCAAATGACACCACTATAGTATCTCAGGTAATGATGAGTCAGAGTATAGTAAGGAGATAGGGAACATAGTGGCATGATGTTATAACGACAACCTTTCCCTCCATGTCGGGATTTCAAAAGAGCTGGTCATTGGCTTCAGGTAGGGGGACACTGCACACATTCCAGTTTATTATCAACGA
Organism: Hemitrygon akajei; assembly: GCF_048418815.1. Lineage (NCBI taxonomy): Eukaryota > Metazoa > Chordata > Chondrichthyes > Myliobatiformes > Dasyatidae > Hemitrygon > Hemitrygon akajei. The sequence continues at coordinate 162,169,840 of NC_133128.1, read as the reverse complement.
TGCTGACATGGATTGAGAGCTTCAAGTTCCTAGGTCTGAACATCATCAATAGCCTGTCCTGTTCCAACCATGTAGACACCTTGTCCAAGAAGCCTCACCAGGCCTCCTACTTCCTCAGGGGGCTCATGTTCCTTTTGACCCTCAGCACCCTAGAGAGCATCCTATCTGGCTGCACCTTGGCTTGGTGTGGTAATAACTCTGCTGGTGACTGCAAGAAGCTGTAAAAAGGTGCGGCCACAGCTCAGAATATAACAGAAACCAGCCCACATTCCATGCATTGTGTTTACATTTTACGCTTCTGGCTACTTTGGTGAAGCAGCCAGCGTTCCGACGGCCCAATCAGCGGCAGGAGGGGGTCACAACACTGAGGTTTCTTGTAGGTCAGCGACGCTTAAGAGGAGAGCTTCACGGTTGATCAGGCTTATTCCGACAGTCCAATCAGCACCAGGAGCAGGCCCCGGCAATGAGGTTTCTCACAGGTTGGTGACACTTCTTTATAAGTACAAAAGGGACAAGCAGGGTGGCCATCGTCAGGGCAGCCATTGTTGGGAGTAGGCCAGTGGTGAGAGTAGGAGTATCAGGCTCTAGCTCAAAGGAGGCGTTGGCTCTGTGTAAGCTTCTGTTAAGGTTCCTCTTTTCTCTTACTGTAGTGTAGTAAATGGCTGTTGTGTGTTCTTCACGCTGGATGCTGGAGGTCTGGGTCTCCCAGGGAGCTACATCTGCGTGAAGTTCATCTGGCTGCAGCTCCTTGAAAACAGTGTTGGGGATCTGGAGCAGCAGCTGGATGATCTTCGGCTTGTACAGGAGAGTGAGGAGATAATCAATCAGAGTTATAGGGAAGTAGTCACCCTGAAGTTGCAGGAGGCGAGCAGCTGGGTGACTGTCCGGAGAAATGGAAATGTGCAGAGCACCCCTGTGGCCATTCCCCTCAATAATAAGTATACCGGGTTACTGGCATTGAGCATGAATCCATGGTGCAGAAGGGAAAGAGGGAGATGAGGGGAGTGGTAATGAGAGGGGACTCAATAGGGGAGCAGACAGGAGGTTCTGTGAGTGTGATAGAGACACCCGGATGGTATGTTGCTTCCCAGGTGCCAGGGTCAGGGACACTGGATCATATCCACAATACTTTGGAGGGAGGGAGAGCAGCCAGATGTCTTGGTACATACTGGTACCAATGAATTGGATGGAAAAGTAAAGAGATCCTGAAAAGAGAATTTAGAGAGCTAGGTAGAAAGCTGAGAAGCAGGACCTCCCTGGTAGTAATTTCTGGATTGCTGCCTGTGCCACGCACCAGTGATGGTAGAAACAGGATGATTTGGCAAATTAATGTATGACTGAGCAGCTGGTGCAGGGGCAAGGTTTCAGGTTCTTGGATCATTAGATCTCTTCTGGGGGAGGTATGACCTGAACTTGAGGGGAACCAATATTTTTGTGGACAGGTTTGTTAGAGCTGTTGGGGAGTGTTTAAATTAATCTGGCAGGGGGTGGGACCAGAGTGAAGGGACTCAGGACAGGGCAGATGGTTAAAAAAGCAAAGATAGCATGCAGTCAGACTGTCAGGAAGGACAGGCAGATGATAGGAAATAATTGTGGCCAGCAGGGTGAGTGCATTAGGGATGCAGAATCAAAAAGGGTAGCAAATGCAGCACTCAATGTGTTATATCGCATTGCATAGAGTATAAAAAAATAAGGTGGATGATCTTGTTGCACTTTTCTAGATTGTTGTGTATGATGTTGTGGCCGTCACTGAATTGTGGCTGAAGGATGGTTGTAGTTAGGAGCTGAATGTCCAAGGTTACACGTTGTATTGGAGGGATAGGAAGGTAGGCAGAGGTGGTGGCATGGCTCGGCTGGTAAAGAATGGCATCAAATCAGTAGCAAAATGTGATATAGGAATGGAAGATGTTGAATTAAGAAACTGCAAGTGTAAAAGGACCCTGATGGCAGTTATATACAGGCCTCCCAACAGCAGCTGGAAGGTGGACCACAGATTACAACAAGAGATAGAAAAGGCAAATCAGAAGGGCAATGATCGTCATGGGAAATTTCAACATGCAGGTCGATAGAGAAAATCAGGTTGGAAATGGATCCCAAGAGAGTGAGTTTGTTAAATGCCAATGAGATGGCTTTTTAGAGCAGTTTGTTGTAAACCCTACTAAGGGATCAGCTCTACTGGATTGGGTGTGATGTAATGAACTGGAGGTGATTGGGGAGCTAAGGTAAAAGAACCCTTAGGAGTCAGTGACCACAATATGATTGAGTTCAACTTGAAATTTGATAGGGAGAAAGTAAAGTCTGATGTAGCAATATTTTAAGTGGAGTAAAGGAAATTACAGTGGCATGACAGAGGAGCTGGCCAAAGTAAATTGGAAGGAGACGCTGGCAGGGATGACAGCAGAGCAGCAATGGCTTGAGTTTCTGGGAAAAATAAGGAAGGTACAGGATAGATGTATTCCAAAAATGAAGAAATACTTAAATAGCAAAATAGTACAACTGTGGCTGACAAGGGAGGTCAAAGCTATTGTAAAAGTCAATGTGAGGGCATGCAATAAAGCAAAAATTCACAGGAAGATAGTGGATTGCGAAGCTTTTATAAACCTACAAAAAGCAACTAAAGGAATAATTAGGAGGGAAAAAATGAAATTCAAAATCAAGCTAACAAATAATATCAAAGTGGATAGTAAAATATTTTTCAAGTAAAAAAAAAGAGTTGAAAATGGATATAGGACTTCTAGAAACATAGAAACATACAAAACCAACAGCACAATACAGGCCCTTTAGCCCACAATGCTGTGCTGAATATGTACTTACTTTAGAAATTACCTAGGATTACCCATAGCCCTTTATTTTTCTAAGTTCCATGTACCTGTCCAGGAGCCTCTTAAAAAATCCTATTGTATCCGTCTCCACCACCGTCACCGGCAGCCCATTCCACACACTCAGCACTCAATGCGTTAAAAAAAACACCCCTGATATCTCTTTTGTACCTACTTCCAAGCACCTTAAACCTGTGTCCTCTTGTGGCAACCATTTCAGCCCTGGGAAAAAGCCTCTGACTATCCACATGATCAATGCCTCTCATCATCTTATACATCTCTATCAGGTCACCTCTCATCCTCCGTCACTCCAAGGAGAAAAGGCTACGTTCACGCAACCTATTCTTATAAGGCATGCCCCCCAATCAGGCAACATCCTTGTAAATCTCCTCTGCACCTTTCTATAGTTTCCACATCCTTCCTCAAGTGAGGTGAACAGGACTGAGCACAGTACTCCAAATGGGGTCTGATCAAGGTCCTATATAGCTTTAACATCACCTCTTGGCTCTTAAACTCAAACCCATGGTTGATGAAGGCCAATGCACCGTAGGCCTTCTTAACCACAGAGTCAACCTGCACAGCAGCTTTGAGTGTCCTATGGACTCGGACCTCATGATTCCTCTAATCCTCCACACTGCCAAGAGTCTTACCATTAATAATATATTCTGCATCGTAATTGACCTAACAAAATAAACCACCTTACACTTACCTGGGTTGAACTCCATCTGCCACTTCTCAACCCAGTTTTGCATCCTATTTTTGTCCCACTGTAAGCTCTGACAGCCCTCCACACTATCCACAACACCCCCAACCTTTAAGTTAGCAGAAAATTTACTAACCCATCCCTCCACTTCCTCATCCAGGTCATTTATAAATGTCACAAAAGGAAAGGGCCAGTGTATTGGTCCCCCTCTGAATCAAGTGCTATCCGTCCTTTTTGTACAGGTCGCACTTGCTCCAAAAGAGGTCCCAATGATCCAGAAATCTGAATCCCTGCCCCCTGCTCCAATCCCTCAGCCACACATCTATCCTCCACCTCACTCTATTCCTATACTCACTGTCACGTGGTACAGGCAGTAATCCCAAGATTACTACCTTTTGAGGTCCTGCTTCTCATCTTCCTTCCTAAGTCCCTGTAGCCTGTTTTCAGGACCTCCTCCCATTTCCTACCTATGTCGTTGGTACCAATATGTACCATGACCTCTGGCTGTTCACCTTCCCACTTAAGGATATCGTGGACGTTATCAGAAACATCCGGGATCCTGGCACCTGGGAGGTAAACTATCATCTGTGTTTCTTTCCTGCATCCACAGAATCACCTGTCTGACCCCTAACTATAGAGTCCCCTATCATTGCTGCCATCCTCTTCCTTTCCCTACCCTTCTGAGCCACAGGGCCAGACTCTGTACCAGAGGCACGGCCACTGTTGCTTCCCCCAGGTAGGCTGTCCCCCCCCCCCCAAAAGTACTCAAACTTATTGTTAAGGGGGTCAGCCACAGGGATACTCTCTAGTATCTGACTCTAGCCTTTCCCTCTCCTGACTGTTACCCCCTTATCCGTCTCCCAAGGCCCCGGTGTGACTACTTACCTATAACTCCTCTCTATCACCTCCTCATCTTTCCCTGACCAGACGAAGGTCATCGAGCTGCATCTCCATTTCCCTAACACGGCCCCTAAGGAGCTGCAGCTTGAAGCACCTGGCACAGATGTGGCCGTCCAGGAGGCTGGGATTCTCCTGAACTTCCCACATCTGACACCCAGTACAGAACACCAGCCTCACAGTCGTACTTCCTATTCCTCACAAGTAACTTACCTAAAGGTAAATGAGGCCAGAGAAATAATAATGAGGGCCAAGGAGATGGCTAAACGAACATTTTGCATCAGTCTTCAATGTGGAAGACACTAGCAGTGCGCCAGGTGTTGAAGGGTGTGAGGGAAGAGACAGACAGACAGACATACTTTATTGATCCTGAGGGAAATTGAGTTTCGTTACAGCCGCACCAACCAAGAACAGTGAAGAAATATAGCAATATAAAACCATAAATAATTAAATAATAATAAGTTAATCATGCCCAGTGGAAATAAGTCCAGGACTAGCCTATTGGCTCAGGGTGTCTGACACTCCGAGGGAGGAGTTGTAAAGTTTGATGGCCACAGGTAGGAATGACTTCCTATGACGCTCAGTGTTACATCTCAGTGGAATGAGTCTCTGGTTGAATGTACTCCTGTGCCTAACCAGTACATTATGCAGTGGAGGGGAGTCATTGTCCAAGACGGCATGCAACTTGGACAGCATCCTCTTTTCAGACACCACCGTCAGAGAGTCCAGTTCCACCCCCACAACATCACTGGCCTTACAAATGAGTTTGTTGATTCTGTTGGTGTCTGCTACCCTCAGCCTGCTGCCCCAGCACACAACAGAAAACATGATAGCACTGGCCACCACAGACTCGTAGAACATCCTCAGCATTGTCCGGCAGATGTTAAAGGACCTCAGTCTCCTCAGGAAATAGAGACGGCTCTGACCCTTCTTGTAGACAGCCTCAGTGTCCTTTGACCAGTCCAGTTTATTGTCCATTCGTATCCCCAGGTATTTGTAATCCTCCACCATGTCCACACTGACCCCTTGGATGGAAACAGGGGTCACCGGTGGCTTAGCCCTCCTCAGGTCCACCACCAGCTCCTTAGACGTGAGTGCTGCTACTATTACAAGGGAGAAGGTGCTCAAAAAGCTGAAAGACCTCAGGGTAGGTAAGTCACTGGCCAGATGAACTGTACCCCATATTTCTGAAGATGTAGCAGTAGAGATTGTGGAGGCATTAGTAATGATATTTCAAAACTCCTTGGAATCTGGCAAGGCACAAGAGGACTGGAGAATTGCAAACATCACTCCAGTCTTAAAGAACGGAAGAAGACAGCAGGAAGGAAACAATAGTTAGCCTGACCTCAGTGGTTGGGAAGATGCTGGAGTCAATTGCTAAGGATGAGGTTATAGAGTATTTGGTGACACGGGACAAGATTAGACAAAGTCAGCACAGTTTCCTTGAGGGGAAATCTTGCCTGACAAACATGTTGGAATTCTTTGAGGAGATTACACGTAAGATAGATAAAGGGGATGCAGGGGTTGTATATTGAACTTTCAGAAGGTCTTTGACTTGGTGCCACACATGCATCTGCTTACAGAGTTAAGAGCTCGTGGCATTACAGGAAAGCTATGGCGTGGTTAGAGCATTGGCTGATTGGTAGGAGGCAGTGAGTGGTATAAAAGGATCCTTGTCTGGTTGGCTGCCAGTGGTTAGTGGTGTTCTGCATGGGATCAGTGTTGGGAACACATCTTTTTATGCTGTATATCAATGATTTAGGTGATGGAACAGATGGCTTTGTTGTCAAGTTTGCAGACGATACAAAGATTGGTGGAGGGGCAGATAGTGTTGAGGAAATGGGTAGGCTGCAGAAAGACTTAGACAAATTAGTAGAATGCTGTTGGAAGCTGCATGACCATGCATTTTCCTAGTAGAAATAAATGTGCAGACTATTTTCTAAACGGAGAAAATTGAAAAATCTGAGATGCAACTGGACTTGGGAGTCCTTGTGCAAAACACCTTAAAGGTTAACTTGCAGGTAAAGTCGGTGGTGAGGAAGGCAAATGCAATGTTTGCATTCATTTAAAGAGGTCTAAAATATAAGAGCAGGGATGTGATGCTGATGCTTTATAAGGCACTGGTGAGGCTTCACCTCGAGTATTGTGAACAGTTTGGGCTCCTCATCTAAAAAAAGATGTGCTGACATTGGAGAGGGTTGGAATGTTGAAAGGCCTAGATAGAGTAGAAGTGGAAAGGATGTTTCCCAATGATGGGGGAGTCTTGGACAAGAGGGCACAGCCCTCCATTTAAAACAGAGATGCAGAGACACTTTTTTAGCCCTGATGGGGAGAATTTGTGGAATTTGTTACCACAGGCAGCTGTGGAGGCCAGGTCATTGTGTATATTTAAGGCAGAGCTTGATCGGTTCTTGATTGGACACGGCATCAAAGGTTACGGGGAGAAGGCTGGGGAGAGGGGCTGAGGAGGGGAGAAGAGGATTAGCTGTGATTGAATGGTGGAACAGACTCAATGGGCCAAATGGCCTAATTCTGCTCCTATGTCTTATGGTCTTATGAAGTCCCACTCACCCTGGACATGCTCTCATACCCCTTGTCCCATCAGGCAGAGGATTAAACAAAAACCTGAAATCACATACCATCAGGCTCAAAGACAGCTTCTCTCCCGCTGTTATAAAACTATTGAATTGTTCCTTAGGCGGGCTGGGGAAGATAAGCTCTTGACCTCACAATCTACCTCAGTGTGACTTTGCATTTCATTATCTACCTGCACGGCACCTTTTCCGTAAATGTAACACTTCATTCTGCATTCTGTTATTGTAATTTAACTACCTCAATGTACTGCTGACATTATTGATTTGTTTGAATGGCAAGCAAGGCAAGGTACTGTGTCCCAATCATAAACCAATTTGCCATTTTACAGCTGGAGCCTTTTTCCTAGGCTGGAAATCCCAAATACTGAGATATTTGTTAAAAGTGAGAGGGATAGATACCTAGAATGCACTGTGAAGTACAGTGATAATTCAAGTTTTTATTGACATTCAACCACACACCGATATCCATGAATGCAGCCAAATGAAACAGCATTACTCCAGGGCCAAGGTCCAAAACACTGTACCAACAGTCACACACAGCACAAGGCACACATAGCACATATAAGATATCAGAAAAAAAACTGTCAGACAACAAAAGTATAGTCCAGGACCCTGAGTCCATAAATATTGCAGCAGTCTGCACAGTGCAGCTTGTCTTCTGCCGAGTAAACACTGGAGAGCAGCACTGACTCCAGCTTGGATGCTGCACCACCCTGCATCTGGTAGAGCGCACCGACCTGGCACTTCACTTCCAAGCAGCAGTAAGCAGGTGACATCGCGGCTTGCAGCCTAGTCCTTGCTACGAGTGAAGCCACACAGCTCCTCTGCTGTCTGCCCCTACCATCTGCACAGAATGAGATACAATAGCAATTTTAAGAAGCATTTAGGTAAACACATGAAAAGAGGAAATGGAGGGATGTTGACCTTGTACAGGCAGATGGTATTAGTTAGCTTGGCACCATGGTTAGAACAGAAGGATCTGTTCCTGTGCTGTACTGTTCTGCATTCTACGTTCCCTGAGATGACTGTGGAGAGGACAAATGGGAGTAGATGCCACAGGTGAAATGAGGTGACCCTGATCTCAAAGGGAACGATGAAGAGAATTTGTTTTATAGAAGGCTGGGGTTGCTGCTCTCACTAGCCTCCCTTTAAGCTGGCAAGGCCAGTATTTGGATTTCCCATTTCTAGTTGCTCTTGAACAGATGGTGGAGAACTAGTGCAATTTTCCTGGTGAGGGTGCTTCCACAGGCTTTTAGAGAGGGTGTTTCCTGTTTTAGACCCAGCAAGGAATGTCTGCAAATCCCATCCCCTCAAAATGCATACAAGAAAATATTTTGAAAAATGAAGAAAGGGATAAATACATTACTGTAATAATAAATATAGTAATTAACCTTAACCTAATGTGAGATGACAACCAGCTGATAAGCACAATGTTGGCATGGGGCCTTGCGACACATTCTGCTGATCATTGACTTCACTGGGCACATGCCAGCTGTGGTATCAATGACTTATCTACTCCTGCAGGGAGCAGCAAAGAGGTGGGAAGAGGGGTGAGGGGGTGGTCTCCAAGAGGGAGATGATGCAGTTGCAGAGCCAGTCATGGGAAAAGCTGGCAGGGGCTGAAAGTGATTAAAAAGGGATGTTTTTGATGACAAACAGGACAGCAGTGATAGGAAAAGAAACAAGAATTGAATTGACTTTAATTCTTACGTCCTTCATATACACGAGGAGTAAAAATCTTTATGTTACGTCTCCGTCTAAATGTGCAATGTGCAATTTATAGTAATTTATAATAAATAGTATGTACAACAGGATAATCAATATAACATAGAAATACAGTTGTGTCAGCATGAGTTAATCAGTCTGATGGCCTGGTGGAAGAAGCTGTCCTGGAGCCCGTTGGTCCTGGCTTTAATGCTGTGGTACCGTTTCCTGGATGAGAGCAGCTGGTTCCTAATGATCCTTTGGACCCTTTTTTACACACCTGTCTTTGTAAACGTCCTGAATAATGGGAAGTTCACATCTACAGATACGCTGGGCTGTCCACACCACTCTCTGCAGAGTCCTGTGATTAAGGGAGGGACAGTTCCCATACCAGGCAGTGATGCAGCCAGTCAGGATGCTCTCAATCGTGCCCCTGTAAAAATTTCTTTGGATTTGGGGGCCCACACTAAACATCTTCAATCATCTGAGGTGAAAGAGGTTCTGTTGTACCTTTTTCACCACAGAGCCGGTAGGTACAAGTTCAGGAGTGGATAAAAGGTGATCGTAGATTTACTGAGGGGAGGAATGCTTGGAAACCACATCAAGTACAGAGAAGATTTGCAAAGTGCAGCAAGGCAGTGAAGAGGACTACAAAGTTTTATGAAGCTACTGTGCACATTTACCGTTTAAACAGGTCACTTCCTTCCTCACTTCTAGTAGTACAGGAAACAGACTAGAAGTGAAACTTAAAGGAAGGTGCATCGTCAGAGAAGTATCTTAAGTCAATTTTGATTTGTTTTGCTTTTGTCTCATTCCAAATACAATTGGCTAATTTCTGTGGTAATCTTCTGAGAGAAAGGTAAGATGAACTAACAGAGATGAGAGAGTCTAGCATTCAATTCAGTTGCATGTTGGCAAGTTTTTCCAAAACGCACGCATTGAGATTGTGCTGAGAGATTGTTCATTTCCTCTGGTGTGAACCTATAATGAGCAAGAACAGAGTGCTTGCCCTGTACTTCCTGCATCAGTAAACACTTGGCACTTCTGTTAAATGCACTAACTGTGGGTTAGCGCGTTTCTGACCCCAATCCAAGTACTTCACTGCACAGGAAGGGGAATTCTGGGGGATATTAATTTTCCTTCACAATCTGAAAAACTTCCAGGTTGTATTTCAAACCTATTAAATGTTGAAAGACCTCGATTGAATGGATGAAGAGAGGGTGTTTGCTCTGCTGGGGGAGTCTAAGACCAGTGGACACAGCTTCAGATTAGAGAGATGTCTTTTTAGAAAGGAGATGAAGAGGTATTTCTTTAGTCAGAGAGTGGTGAATCTGTGGAATATTAATGGGTATATTTTATGCAGAAGTTGATGGATTCTTGATTGGCCAGGGTATGAAGGGATGTGGGGAGGAGCCAAGAGAATGGGGCTGAGAGGGAAAATGGATCAGCCATGCTGAAATGGTGAGGCAAACTGATGGGCCAAATGGCCTAATTCTACTCCTGTTGTGGTCTTCTTTTTGTTGGAGACATTTGTGTTTATTTGGAAAGAAAAATCCTGGATCTGTACAACCTGAGAACACAGCTTCCTATGTAATAAAACAAGTACGATTTCAAAGGTATCCCTGAGCAGATCAAATTTGAGATTCCCTCTCTCAGCAGATTAGGCAGACTCTGTGGAGGAGAAATAGAGTTTGTCAGAATGGGAAAATGATCAAGCTAAACACTTCTTGAGAAATTAAGTCAGGTGAAGGAGGGCAGGAATGTTAAGGGTTTTTTTTGCAGGAGTGATTAAAGAATGAGGTAATGATGGTGCAGGAGTAAGAGGGAACAGTTAGATACATTTAGAAGCCAAATCTGGGTCCAGCAAAGTTTGCAGAAAAGCAGACAGGTAGTGAGGCATGGGAATTATTGCAAAGAGGAGGATGATTGCATTGTCCAAGAATATAACACGTTGATCCTGATGGCCCAATGTCAGGTCAATCCCCACCACAGCTCTAGCCCTCAGCACCACTGTCAATGGCTTTAGCACTGCACTACAGCCACTTTCCAGTGCCAGGACTTGATATCCATCAAGAGGCCATTGAGCCCATCAAGCTTATTTCCTCCACAAATCCTCCTATGATTTCTTACCCTCCAACTTACTGAACCATGTCTCAGGGATTGTCGGTGCCATGGAATATTTGACCACAATTTTTCTGTCCCAGCTGGTGAAGTAGCTTTATTTAGCTGTTCTTTTAAATTAATAAGTTAATTTATCTGGGCAAGTATTTCACATATTTACTTAGCACTATAACTGAAATCTATGTCAACCCTCTACCTTAAAAATTCCTTCAATCCACCAGGTCAGTGTAAGGCATTACTGAAAGTATGACTAACGTTCCTTTTCCAGTTGTAGACAAGCAACATGGAGGATATCCGCAGATCAAAAACAAGTCTTGTGGAATGGTTAACCAGTGACCCAGATTTTATTCTGCAAATAGTACAAGAGGATTCCCTCGTTACCCAGCGGGAATATCACAAGTTAAATGCAGAAAATGATCCTGAAAAGAGAATCATAAAACTCCTTGATACAATAATGGGTAAAGGCCAGTCTTCCTGTGAGCTCTTCTGTCAAGTTTTGCGGAAGGATAAAGTAAAGGAGACCTATCCACAATTGGTCGAATGGCCTTCAAGTAAACAACAAGGTAAATTTGATTATATCTTTGGAGATATTTGTTAAAGTCCTCCAACCTGAGTTTTCGTTCAAACAGAGGCAAGTACAGTTACTTTTCTGTTAATGTCTCAGCAGTTTATTAATGTTCTAGATGTTCATCAGATTTTGTTACTCTAATGTTCAGACAGTCTGCTTAACTGAGACATAATAAATTATGAAGCAGGTTAATTATTGAAGTAGCATGGGAATTCTCTACCACTGTGAGTGGCTGGATCCAACAGTCTGCCCTCTCAATTACCTGAATGATCGTCTGCTGATTGCAGCAGAAGGTGAGCTTCCAACATTAATCAGCAGGACTTGTTAAATGTTCCCTGCCCATAGTCATGCCTCTTGATGGATTAATTTAAATGCAGTTTCATATTAAATTCCGTTCCTGCTGATGAAACCCATGACATTTCCTGCTATCTTCCAAAGGTTACCTTTTATCCTCTTTGGTGATTGACTGCTGTGTGATGGGCATTGGGAGGGCATTAGTCTGGTAAGGGTTTGATTCATGGTGTTCGTATTCTTGCTGGTTAAATGTTAATTGCATTGTGAACCCAGTCAGTCCACGAATTGTAAATGTAGGTCATATTGCTTTGATGTGAGTGATAAACACTTGGTATTAAAACAAATTAAATATGTGAAGAGTGGAAGAGAGGGGGTGCAGCGGAGGCCTCTTCTGAGGACGAATTGTGAAGATTTAACTTGTATGTAAATAAGCTTAAAATAGACTTCTAAGATTCAATGTTTGCTGTCCATGCAGTTCCCTATTAACAGAAAAGCAAATCATAAGTAAACTGGAAATTATATAAGACAATTTCCTTTCCATCTAAAAGTACATTGCTGAATTTTCCATGAATTCTCAGTGACCATTCCTCTGCTTGGCAACTTTTAAACTAACAATCTTAAAAACAAAACAAAATAGAGCCTCATTCTAGAAACAAGTCTTTTGAGGACTGTTGGCTGAAAGCAGTTCGAATGTAAGGATCGGTGACAAGTCTGGCTGCTGAATTCTGTCCTGCCTGTGTTCAGTCTGTCAGTTCCCTTTCCTTTATGGCCTTGACCCAGCAACTGAATCATCAGCAGCTGCTTTTCTAGCCTCACTTTCCAGACAATTATTGCTCAATGTTGTCAGTAATTGGGCTTTTATGAGAAAGCAGCACATCAACTGCTCTTTGTTTCCCCAGGTTTGGCTGGGTTCTGGTTCACTGCAGAGGTTATCACTGAGTCTGTTCTCACTGTCTCTGAAGACGTTTGTTGTGTGCTGTTTCAATCAAAATAATCAAGTGCCACATCACTAGGAGCATTTCATATTTAGATCAATGGAAACCAAAATAAGATAAAATGTGGTGGCTCTTAATTTGGTTCCATTTACTTGCTGTGGATATCTCCTTTATTCTCAAACCCTTGATCTGTTGAATCATTCATTTGTATTTCCTCATGTTGTCCGGCTGTGGAAACCGCCAGGTAATGGGCTGTGGGAAAAGCCAATTATTCAAATTCCTAATTGCTCATTGTCATAAGTGCAGCAGACAGATTCTCAAGCCATTTCTCAAATTAATGCCTGGTATCTGGCCGTCCGAGAATTCCAGGAATACCAGCTTTGCCATTGCAAATGTACACGATCCTGCACTGCCAGGTATATTTTATTCAATGCTAGGAGGTCACAAGTCAATGTATCCCGGTGGATAGTATAGATCTACCGCAGGCCTTTCCAGAACATCTCACAGCAGTCACACAAAAATCCAGTGAGAGCTTCCTTTTAGAGCAAAATTGGTGAGCCCCAAGTGTGTCCCAAGCCTAGTAGTTCCTGCACAGCAGGCTGAGGTTCGGAAAGGGAGCGTGGAAATCTTGCCCAGACATTCTGGGGAAGTGTGGGAAGCTTTCCTGAAATTTCCCATTGTGTCTGCAGTAAGAATGAAAGGGAAAATGGTAGTTTTTCCTTTGGACACCACACATTCCCATGAAAAGGGAATTATTTCATCTGAAAGTATGTTTAAAATTTGATTTAAGAAGATATTGTTGCATTTGCAAACAGGTGGAGTAAGAGAACAGAGTAAACACTTAATTTGATTTTTACAATATGTATTTAGCTTGAATAGTAGACTTGAGTTCTGTTGCACAGAGATGGTAGAAAAGGAACAAAGAACAAACTACTGGAGGGTCAGGGAGCATTTGTGGAGATAGATAAATGTTCCACATTTTGGGCCAAGATCTTGTATCTGGACCGGACCTGCTGAGTTCCTCCAGTTGTTTGCTTTTTGCAGCAGATTACGATATCTACAGTCTCCTGTCTCTCCAGGATAAAAATAGAGGCTGCTATCAGAATCAAGTTTATTATCTTTGACATAAGTGGTGAAACTTACTGTTTTTGTGACAGCAGAACATAAAACTTATTATAAGTTACAGAAATAAATGGCACAAAAGATGAAAAGTGAGGTAGCGTTCATGGGTCATTCAGAAATCTGATGGTGGATGGGAAATTGCATTTCTCTAATAATGCTCTTATAACATTGAGTGTGGGTCTTTGGGCTCCTGTACCACCTCCATGATGGTAGAAAGGTATAAGGTACGTGAATCGGATGGTGAGGGTCTTTAATGATGGAGTCTCTTAAAGACATCCTTGATGGTGGTCTTTTGCGATCCTGTGCATTGGAGGCTCCATAGCAGGCTGTGGGACAGCCAGGCAGAATGCTCTCCACGGTACCTCTATCGAAATTTGTTAGCGTCTTTGATGACATACTAAATCTCATCAATCTCCTCATGAAGTAGAGCCACTGGTGTACCTTCTTAGTAATTGTATCAATTTGTTAGGTCCAGGACAGATTGAACACCATTTCTACTGAAAATGACAGCACTTTCAGTAGAACAAATATGCTGACAAGGTATGAAGAAATTATATTTACAGATTTCTTTGCATTTTATCCAAGCACCAGCCAGTCCTACGCTGAGTGGACAGAGAGCCATTACAGCTGATATCCACGCTGCTGGAGGTTCCTTCGTGGTGTGTCCCTTGATCCAAACTAGTCAGACCTCAACTATTAGCATACCTGTAAATTTCAACTCACCCAGGGTTAACAGGAATGAGGTCAAGGACCTAGGTAAGTGTTTAAAGTGGAGCCATACTTTATAAATAGTATTCTAGAAGTGATTCACTTCTGCTCAATAGTTTACAGTGTTTATGGCAGTAGCTTTTGGACAGTCGTGAATTCTAATATTACCAAGGGCCATTCTTTGATGTGTACCTGAAGTCTTGTGATAGAGCTTCCACTCAACATATTTGGATGAGTTGAAGCTCAGAGAGAAGGAGGCATTCATCATTGTGAACCATCTCTATACTAACCTTATCACAATATAGCTAACTTTCACATGAAAGGAAGATAAACCATCTGCCCCCACATGATATAAAAATGCAATGGGCAAGGATTTTCTAAGTAACAGTGATTCCCATTGATGATTGTCAGGATCAGATTGATCCTAAAGCATCATTAATCAAGTCAACATCAAGTAAGGACTTCAACCATTGGTTCCTGAAGCAAACTTTCCATAGAACCATAAAACATTACAGCACAGAAACAGGCCTTTTGGCCCTTCTTGGCTGTGCCGAACCGTTTTTCTACCTAGTCTCACTGATCTGCACCTGGCCCATTTCCCTCCGTACACCTCTCATCCATGTACCTGTCCAGGTTTTTCTTAAATGTTAAAAGTGAGCCCGCATTTACCATTTCATCTGGCAGCTCATTCCACACTCCCACCACCCCCTGTATGAAGAAGCCCCCCCCTAATGTTCCCTTTAAACTTTTCTCACTTCACCCTTAACCCATGTCCTCTGGTTTTTTTCTCCCCTAGCCTCAGTGGAAATCCAGGACATTTCTAAATTTTCCAGGATTTAAGAATCGATTCCACCCTTACAAGCTTAAGCAATTCAATGGTTGGAATTTTACATTTGGGTTTCTTAATTTAGTCCCTATTGACAATTTATATGTTGAATTTAAAACAATTTCGAAAGATAAATAATGACATTTATTCCTGGAACAAAACATATCGGGAACAGAGTTACACACATAAAATGCTGGAGGCCAGCCAGCATCTAAGGAAAGAAATAAAAAGTCAATATTTTGAGCTGAGACCCTTCATCAGGACTAGAAATAAAGGAAGCAGTAGCCAGAATAAGAAGGTAGTGAGTATCTGGTATCACATTTCCTTAATATAAAGTCATAATAAAAGTCAGTTACAGTCTTAAGTCCTGAAGGAGGGTCTTGGCCCATTTATTCATTTCCATAGATATTGCCTGACCTGCTGAGATCCCCCAGCATTTTGTGTGTATTCCTTTGGATTTCCAGCATCTGTAGAATCTTTTGTGTTTATAATTATAGTCTAAAAGTGTTTAAAGATTGAAATCATCAAGTGAAAGTAATGGAGGTCTGAATTGTGAAGAAGTTGCCAAAATAAATTATGTAAATTGAATGCTAAAACTATGAAATATTTAAAATGCGTGAGATTTTAAAAAAATCACTGAGGAGATAATACTATTTTAAATGATATTGCTTTGGCAGGTTCCACAAAAGAAACAAGTGTTAAGGAGTTGGAGAGTAAAGTGATAGGTAATTATTTTTTCTTTTGATTAAAATCAATTAGTATTAATGACATCTACAGAAAATCACAATTGTTCGGTTACCAGTTCTCCAGACTTACCCTCAGATCTTCGAGAAATATACGTCCATATAAACAACTAAGCTTTGGACGAGCGATATTGTCTTAACTTTCTTGAAGACTTTGTTTTCTAGTTATATAAATAAAGGCAAGGTAGGAAAGGCTGTAAGAGTGAGCAAGGTGGTTGGAAATAGGAGGCTGTGTGTACATAGCTTCAGGAATATGTTCAGCCTGAGTTACAACCCTTATAATGGTGAACACCCAGAATCAATATAAAATAACACATCAGGGTCTGGGGAAGCTTGCCGTGGATGTTTCACAAGGGTGCTGAAAGTTCAAGTGTGGGGAATAAGGATATCCTATTTTGTTTTAGAATGGGGCAAGCAATTTCCTGTTTTAATACCATTTGATTGTGGGACTGTTGGCAACCCATATTCCCCATCAATATGTTAGCTGTGAGGCAGTATTCTTTGAACACCGCATGCACCCAAAAAGAAAAACAGTAACTATTTAATGTCATGTAACACTCTGTTAATGGTAGATTACAGCGAAAGATTAAGACATATTAATCCCACAATTGTGCACATAGATATTTTATTTTCTTAGTATGTTTGAAATGTAAGACATGTTATTTTAAGTGGCCCCATATTATAAGCGAATCAAGTATCATGGAAAAATAAGTGCTGAAGTAGAAGATCCATCCTGGACTTGCTGAACAACAGAGGGGTTTTCACCTGGTTTGTGACTTGCTTCTGCTCTTAATTGTTAGGTTCTTAAAGGTGTTACATTCCTGTACCAGCTAGCCAAAACTTCAGCTAACTTTAGTCCTCTGATTGATAAGGTCTTCAAACTTCCAAAAATCCATTAACTTATCCTTGAATTCTCAAAGCACACTCTTTAAATAAAAAATTAGTACCTGTTCCTAAATAACTGAATTACTTTCTTTCAATCCCCAAAAAATGAGATTACACCAGTTTTATTTCCACTACAACCTCTTAATGGGCTTGCTTCTCTGAAACCAAATTAAAAGTTTTTGCAACAAAAAAGCCTCTGTCTGCAAGACATATATTTTATTTTATATAAAATATAAAATATTTTATATTTTATTTATCTCTTTTATTTATCTTCTATTTTTGCAACAACAGACAAGAAATCCTTTCTAAAAGAGAATTGGGCGAAACTGGTCCAGAAAGTGAAACAGGTTGACGAACTCGCAGATCAGATGATGGGACGTGGCCTCACCAATGAGATGTATTCCAAGATCATGGCTTGTGAAACACCTGAACAGAAAATGAGAATGCTTCTCGGATATGTGACAACAACTGACGTGGCTTCAGGCCATCTGTTTGCAGCATTGTGCACTTTAAGTGGTTACATCATGCAGGAGCTCATTCAATAAGATCTCCCACTCACATCTGAGTTGCTCTTGTAAAGAGGCTGAAAGTTGCTTTAACCATGTTTAAATTTTCACTTATAAGTATACTTTGCTAAAATTCAATATTAAATACATATATTTCCTCAGGTCATTTCAGAAGTAAAATGAGTAGCAATCTTTAAACCGAGTTTCCACTTTTATTTGATTCCATGAGCCTGATGTCTGCTTGTTCTATACTGAGGCTGGTTTTCTCAGGCTTCCATGTCTGTCAGGGGATAAGTAGCATCATTTTGACCGAGAGTTGCCACCTGAGGGTTTTGGTTACGGAACACACACTAGAAACCTTTAAGGAATTTACATACAGCTTCCATCAGAAAACGGACAGAACTTTTGCAGTTCTGAATGCAGAAGTGGGCTGAGAAGTGGCAGATGGAGATCAACCCGGAGAAGTGTGAGGTGGTACACTTTGGAAGGACAAACTCCAAGGCAGAGTACAAAGTAAATGGCAGGATACTTGGTAGTGTGGAGGAGCAGGGGGATCTGGGGGTATATGACCACAGATCCCTGAAAGTTGCCTCACAGGTAGATAGGGTAGTTAAGAAAGTTTATGGGGTGTTAGCTTTCATAAGTCGAGGGATAGAGTTTAAGAGTCGCGAGGTAATGATGCAGCTCTGTAAAACTCTAGTTAGGCCACACTTGGAGCACTGTGTCCAGTTCTGGTTGCCTCACTATAGGAAGGATGTGGAAGCATTGGAAAGGGTACAGAGGAGATTTACCAGGATGCTGCCTGGTTTAGAGAGTATGCATTATGATCAGAGATTAAGGGAGCCAAGGCTTTACTCTCTGGAGAGAAGGAGGATGAGAGGAGACATGATAGAGGTATACAAGATATTAAGAGGAATGGATAGAGTGGACAGCCAGCGCCTCTTCCCCAGGGTACCACTGCTCAATACAAGAGGACATGGCTTTAAGGTAAAGGGAGGAAAGTTCAAGGGGGATATTAGAGGAAGGTTTTTTACTCAAGAATGTGGTTGGTGCGTGGAATGCACTGCCTGAGTCAGTGGTGGAGGCAGATACACTAGTGAAGTTTAAGAGACTACTAGACAGGTATATGGAGGGATTTAAGGTAGGGGGATATATGGGAGGCAGGGTTTAAGGGTCAGCACAACATTGTGGGCCGAAGGGCCTGTACTGTGCTGTACTATTCTATGTTCTATATGTTCTATGTTCAAATCAGCATTCGAGGATGTCAGGTCAGATGCTTTATTGTTTGGTATATTTCATGTGTAACTCTCAACCAAATCCTCCCGTGTAAATTAGGCGTCACCCATAGAAGTGAAACAAACACATCCAGGATTTAAATTTGATAGTTGTGTTAAATTGCTAAAGAATACAATTCATTACATTTTTAAGTTTATTTCATAACATTTATTATATGTTTCAAAATCCTCTTAAGAGTTAAAGTAAACGATGAAACAGACCCTATAGATTATGAAATACCAAATGTTAGACATTGAAGTACTACACAAGTACACAAGAAAATAGGAGCTGTAGGCTGCCCTGCCATGCGTGCTGGGCACAACTCCTGTGCCAGTACCCCATAACTCTCAATTCCTCTATCTTTAAAATATTTATCTGTTGCTACTTTAAATATACTTAATGATCTGGCCTCCATTTCTAACCCTTGGGGCTGAGAATTCCAGGGAGTTCCTGCCTTCTGCAAGCAGAATTTCAATTTTTGTTGTAGTTTTATCTTCTACTGTCTAAAATAAGGCCTAAAGAGATGTTTAATATAATAATCTTTGAATATTGCTTGGTAATTGTAAGTGTTTTACTGGTGTTGAGCAATACAACACGACTTAACAGATGTGTTCAAATAATGTCCCTTGAATGTAACACTTAGCTTTCAGTATCCCAGTTTGATAAGTAGTAGTCATTTAACAACTGGACAATAGTGAGTCAATTAGCAGCACTGACTAAACATTCACAAGTTATTAAAGTTGCTCCCCAAAATGATTATTTGACAGTAATCAGATATTAATGTTTTTGCATCTCCTATTCTGGGGAAGACCATTTCATTTCAGGGGGAAAGGAATACTGGATCATTTATTCCTTTACATAAAACAGCAAATGAATACATTCCTATTTGCATCTGCTATTCTGAAATGTTTGTTAACATCAATAGCAGAAAGTAAAAGGTCATAAATAAAGACTTTTGTATTGTCCAAGATAAAGGTTAAGGTAACACTGAACATATTAGCAACAACTATTATAACACTCTTGTAAATAATGTCTCATTCACTGCTATGAAATGACTTCTTAGGTCTGTATTACATAAAACAATTGATTAATTCATACACAATAGTTGTAATCCAAAATGAAGTGTTACCAGAATTAGTGAGTGATTCACCAATTTGACAAAGAATACTGCTTTAACTTTCCCAAACTCAGCTTGAGCTGTTATCAGCAATAATTTAACTCAGCAGATAACTAGCTACCCATTTCAGCTATCTCTTTGTTTGTTAGTGAGCAAAGTACTCTTGGCCATACTGCACACCGTTCCATAAACCCTTACCCGGCACCCAGCAAATGCTGACTTTTACCCTGCACTTGACTCTTGCCTGACTTACAATCCATCTCCCAACTGCAAGCACAGAACTTGATTACAGTCAAAGACTCAAAATCCTCTGGACCTTCCTGACCTTTTCATATAAAAGCACAGAAACCAGAACTACTTTACACATAATCAGCAGCACCCCTACATACACAGATTACTACCGTCTGTTACATAGTCCCTGGCCCAGCTGTTCTGTGCACACAGTAAAGTTTACCTGTATTTAATGTTCAGGATGCTGATCCAATCACCAGAATTGAGAATCTCTGGTTGTAATGATATGCTTTGCAGAATATTGTGCAAACTGCTTTCAGTATTAACTTAAATTAGAATGTTATATTGTAATAGTAAGTTTAAAATAGTGGCTTAAAATTTAGAAGGTGGCAATTCTTTTGTTATCTGCTACAAACTTTCTTCAGTTATCTCCGTGTGAGAGTGACAGAAGAGAATGACTTTTACAGTTGGGTTGGCAAGGGTACGTCAGCAGACACTTATGGCTTTGTATTGATGCAAGTGGTGATGTGTGAGGAGGGAAAGAGGCAGAGGTGTATTAATGTTGACCATGGGGAAGCAGATGGTGTCTCTCCGAATGCTTGAAAGGCGGCAGCTGTACTCAGTACAGCTGACCAGTTGTAAAACCCCCACCTTTGTGTATTTTCCAGCTCTAGCCTTGGCTGTTTCATCAATCTACTGAGCAACCTTCCCCCTTCAACCTACCACTGACATGTCGCTCTCTGAGCCCGTGGCCTATTGAAATTCCTCAACAATTATCCCAAGTAGCTGATGCAGACTGTTACATTGTGGTTAAGGAATGGCTCTGTTTCAATGTTTTCAAAGTTGTCATCCTTGTACTCAAATGCTACCACTGTCTCAACATTCCTTGTTTCTGTCAGGGCTTCCAGCCCTGCTGCCCAACACAATGCTAGTGTTTCTTAGATCGTGGCCTTATGCTCACTCTTGACTTTAATTACTGCACACTTAATAACTGACTTAGTCAATCCCAAGGTCTTAAATAGGAATTTCCTCCCTCATCCCCTCTACACTGTAGGATCAGAATTATATGGGACGTTTGTCCATTAATGGGCACATGGTGGGCACATACAATGGTCCAATGATAGTGTGAATCTGCATTGCAAATTAAAATATAAATCCTCCGTTCATTGCTATGGACTCCAGCATATTAGGTCTCCACACCAGGAATGATCATTTGGGTTTTTTGGTGTTAAATGTCACTTACTCAGTTCAACAGCTAAAAGAAATATAAGGTCAAACTTGAGAGACTATGGAAAATACAAAATGCTTCTTGTAATAAAAAAGATGGATGAACTTAAATAGTTGGGAAAACAGAAATGGAAAAGAATCGTCAGCAACAACTAATTTCAAAGTTCAAAGTAAAATTATTGAAATACATACATGTCACCACAAACAATCCTGAGCTGCTTCTTCTGTGGGGATACTCACATACGATGATTGAAGTGTAACCTGAGTCACAGAGACAATCAGTTAATGTACGGCAAGGCTCCACAGGTTGAATTGTTCTGAGGGTGCTGAATGAGGAACAATGTTGGTTAAGGCACCGACAGAGAACATTTGTTTTCCTTTGTATACTGTATATTTTACAGACTGATATGGCTTCAGTTTAACATCTCATCTGAAAGATGGCACCTCCGACAATGCAACACACTTTCATCTCTGCATTAATGGATCTGTATTTGCTGCATACTTCAACTGTGAGATCAGTATGAGGTCAGGTTGATGCTCCATGTCTTCTCATACCAATGCCCTACCTAACGGTCCCTGAGTCTGAAAGACAGACATCAAGAACCCTTGTACTGAGTTGGTGTGGTTGCAGTGTCAGGAGATGGACTTGCTCAGACTGAGGTCTCCAACATTTTCCTGGTAGTATCACTTAGTGAAGGCGGACAGATACATGACCATAAGACCTAGGAGCAGAAATAGGCCATTTGGCCTATCAAGTCTGCTCTACCATTCAATCATGGCTGATCCTTTATCCCCATCCTCAGACCCACTCCCCAGCCTTCTCCCCGTAACCTTTGATACTGTGTCTAATCAAGAACTGATCAAGCTCTGGCTTAAATATACCCAGTGATCTGGCTTCCACAGCTGCCTGTGGTAATACATTCCACAAATTCACCACCCTCTGGACTAAAGAAATTTCTCCGCATCTCTGTTTTAAATGGAGGCCCCTCTATCCTGAGGCTGTGCCCTCTTGTCTTAGACTCCCCCACCTTGGGAAACATCTTTTCCACACCTACTCTGTCTAGGCCTTTCAACATTCGAAAGGTTTCAATGAGATCCACCCTTATCCTTCTGAATTCCAGCAAGTACAGACCCAGAGCCGTCAAACATATGATAACCCTTTCATTCCCGAAATCATCCTTGTGAACTATTTCTGGACCCTCTCCAATCCCAGCAGATCTTTCCTTAGATGAGGAGCCCAACCTGTTCACAATACTCTAGGTGAGGCCTCACAAGTGCCTTATAAAACCTCAGCATCACATCCTTGCTCTCGTATTCAAGACCTCTTGAAATGAATGCTAACATTGCATTTGCCTTCCTCACCACTGACTCAACATTTAAATTAACCTTTAATGTGTTCTGCACAAGGACTCCCAAGTTCCTTTGCTTCTCAGATTTTTGGATTTTCTCCCTGTTTAGAAAATAGTCTGCACGTTTATTTCTGCTCCCGAAGTGCATGGCCATGCATTTTCCAACATTGTATTTCATTTGCCACTTCCTTGCCCATTCTCCTAATAGTCTCTCTGCAGCCTACCTGCTTCCTCAACACTATCTGCCCCTCCACCAATCTTCATATCATCTACAAACTTGGCAACAATGCAATCTGTTCCATCATTTAAACCATTGATATACAACATAAAAAGAAGTGGTCCCAACACTGACTCCTGTAGAACATCACTAGTCACTGGCAGCCAACCAGACAAGGATCCTTTTATTCCCACTCACTGCCTCCTACCAATCAATCAATGCTCTAACCGTGTTAGTAACTTCCCTGTAATACCATAGGCTCTAACTTGTTAAGCAGCCTCATGTATGGCACCTTGTCAAAGGCCTTCTTAAAGTCCAAATATTCAATATCCACTGCATCCCCTTTATCTATCCTATGTGTAATATCCTCAAAGAATTCCAATCGGTTTGTCAGCAAGATTTTCCCTTAAGGAAACCATGCTGACTTTGTCCTATCTTGTTCTGTGTCACCAAGTACTCCATAACCTCATCCCTAACAATTGACTTCAGCATCTTCCCAACCACTGAGGTCAGGTTAACTGGTCTTTTGTTTCCTTCCCGCTGCCTTCCTCCTTTCTTAGAGTGGAGTGGCATTTGCAATTTTCCAGTCCTCTGGCACCGTGTTGAGTCCAATGATTTTTGAAAGATCGTTGATAATGCCTCCACAATTTCTACCGCTACCACTTTCAGAACCCTAGGCTGCAGTTCATCTGGTCTGGGTGACTTATGTACCCTGAGGTCTTTCAGCTTTTTGAGCACCTTCTCCCTTGTAATAGTAGCTACACTCACATCTCTTTCTTCACACACTACAACATCTGGGACACTGCGAGTGTCTTCCACAGTGAAGACTGTTAAAAATATGTATTTCGTTCATCTGCAGACATGCAGATCAGCAATGAGTGCCAGTGACGTCTTAACAACCCACGCACTAGTCTACGCTGTGACATTTCCTCCTCTAGTCCAATCCAGTGGCAAGACTGAACTCCAGCATCAATAATGAGGTAAGAAACAAGAAGAAACTGTTATAAATACTTTATTGTCACCAAACAATTGATACTAGAGCGTACAATCATCACAGTGATATTTGTTTCTGCGCTTCGTACTCCCTGAAGTACAAATTGAGTGGAATGAGTGGAATGAGTGGCTGTTTCTTCTGACTTTGGGGCTTGCACTACATAGTCTTTGAGGTCACCTTGGAGTACTATGGCAATGGGAAGACCACGCTTGTTTGTACAAGTGCTCTTGCTGCTGAATGCTTTCTGAGAACTCGGTCCTTGTGGTTAATGGCACAGGCTAATGAGCAGCAGTTTGGGGCCACGGCCTTCCCAAACCACGTGATGCAGCATCAATTACCAGAGCTGTGGTCACAGTTAACGCTGGTTAATACAGCAGACTGAGGAGTGGCACGAGCAAATAATAGGCAGGAAGAAGATGTTTAGTGGCCAATCTGTTACTGAACTGGTAACAACCCTGATCTGCCAATAAGAGGAGACCATTTAAAAGGAATAAAAGGAAGAGCAGCAGATGTACATGGATGTCAGCGAGGCATTTGATAAGGTACCCCATGCAAGGCTTATTGAAAAAGTAAGGAGGCATGGGATCCAAGGAGACGTTGCTTTGTGGATCCAGAACTGGCTTGCCCACAGAAGGCCAAGAGTGGTTGTAGACGGGGCATATTCTGCATGGAGGTCGGTCACCAGTGGAGTGCCTCAGGGATCTGTTCTGGGACCCCTACTCTTCGTGATTTTTTATAAATGATCTGGATGAGGAAGTGGAGGGATGGGTTAGTAAGTTTACTGATGACACAAAGGTTGGAGGTGTTGTGGATAGTGTGGAGGGTTGTCAGAAGTTACAGCAGAACATTGATAGGATGCAAAACTGGGCTGAGAAGTGGCAGATGGAGTTCAACCCAGATAAGTGTGAAGTGGTTCATTTTGGTAGGTCAAATATGATGGTAGAATATAGTATTAATGGTATGACTCTTGGCAGTGTGGAGGATCAGAGGGACCTTGGGGTCCAAGTCCATAGGACGCTCAAAGCAGCTGCACAGGTTGACTCTGTGGTTAAGAAGGCGTATGGTGTATTGGGCTTCATCAATTGTGGAATTGAATTTAGGAGCTGAGAGGTAATGTTGCAACTATATAGAATCCCTCGTCAGACCCCACTTGGAGTACTGTGCTCAGTTCTGGTTACCTCACTACAGGAAGGATGTGGAAACCATAGAAAGGGTGTAGAGGAGATTTACAAGGATGTTGCCTGGATTGGGGAGCATGCCTTATGAGAATAGGTTAAGTGAACTCGGCCTTTTCTCCTTGGAGCAAAGGAGGATGAGAGGTGACCTGATAGAGGAGTACAAGATGATGAGAGGCATTGATCATGTGGATAGTCAAGACTTTTTCCCAGGGCTGAAATGGTTGCCACAAGAGGACACAGGTTTAAGGTGCTGGGGAGTAGGTACAGAGGAGATGTCAGGGGTAAGTTTTTTACTCAAAGAGTGGTGAGTGTGTGGAATGGGCTGCCGGCAATGGTGGTAGAGGCGGATATGATAGGGTCTTTTAAGAGGTTTTTAGATAGGTACATGGAGCTTAGTAAAATAGGTGGCTATAGGTAAGCCTAGTAATTTCTAAGGTAGGGACATGTTCGGCACAACTTTGTGGGCCGAAGGGCCTGTATTGTGCTGTAGGCTTTCCATGTTTCTATATTTCTATACACCATTTACTGAAAAACATAAATTTGCTGATTATTTTGACAACATGTGGAGAACCCTGCTGGTGTGGAGTATTCCTCTTGCTCTGCTGTTCGAGACAAACTTCAGAGCTCTTACAGATAAAGCTAGAAAAGTCTGGGTATACCCATCAAGTCAGTCGGCGCGTAAAATGAGAATAGATACATATCCGATGGTGTAGCAGGGGACTACCTTCAAAACTAAAGGGTGTTTTTATAAAAACTTGTTCTTTTCCTTTCTCTTTTCAGGCAGAACTATTTCTTGAGGAAAAGAAATGGAGGAAGTTAACAGCCTGCAATTTCTTCTGACTTACAGCCAGTTTTTGAATTCTTGTTTAAAGAAACTGATAAGACAAAATAAGTGCATTACTGTGTTTCTCTCTCCTGCATTGACTGCAAATACCCACACAGCAGCCTATGCATTGCTGTTGCAACCAAACTGTACATTCTCGGCCCTCACCAGCTGATCTGTGCAGGATATGAGGACGTGGCCAGGGTCACCATCTGGGCCTGATACTTTCCACAGGTTCACTCTCCAGAAGACTGATTTTACATCAGCAAAGGTGACTGTGCGTTTAGGTGCATTGGCGGCAAAGGGGCTGACATTCCAATCCACAGAACAAAAAGTACTCAGGATATTAAGTAGATCAGGCAGTATCTGTGGAGAAGGGAGCAGTTCATGTTTTAGATGAATAATTTTGATGTTCTGCATTAAGGCGTTGTTAATATTCCTAGCCTTGTGCCGTTTATTTTTACCGTTTCTCCAGGGTAGGTGTGGTGAACTAGATATACCTGTCTGACTGCTCCTGTGGCTCCTCCCACAGGCCCTGCTGACTGCTCCTGTGGCTCCTCCCACAGACCCCTGTATAAAGGTGACTGTGGGCTGCTGCTCTCCCTCATTTTCCCCAGGATGTAGTGTTGTTTATTCTTCCAGTCAATAAAAGCCGATATCTCGCTTCCTAAGTCTCAGCGTGAGTTATTGATGGTGCATCAGTAGGGGAACCCAAAACTAAGGACATAGATTTAGCGTGAGAGAGGGAAGATTTGAAAGAGACCTAAGGGCCAAACTTTACACCTAGAGGTGGTGAGTGAGTGCATGGAATGAGCTGTCAGAGTTGAGGTAGGTATAGTAGTATCATTTAAACAGTACTTGAATAGATACATGGAGGAGTGGGGCTGGGAGGGATATGGGCCGAATGCAGGAAATTGAGACCAGCTGGGTGGGCACTGTGGTTGTCATGGACTTGTTGAGCTGAAGGGCCTTTACCCATGGTACAGTGCTCCGTGACTTTATTTAACTGACATTTTGGTAGATACAAAATGTGAACTGACATTTCATAAAGATTTCCTATTTACATATTTCATAAAGATTTTCAAATTTAACTAACAACACACAGAAAATGCTGGTGGAACGCAGCAGGCCAGGCAGCATCTATAGGAAGAAGTACAGTCGACGTTTTGGGCCAAGACCCTTCTTCCAATTTAACTTCTGATTTTTCTTTTTGTCACATCCTCATAGTTCTGCATTTCTTGTACCCTGGACTTTAAGTATCTGATGGCAATACGTCACTGTGTCTGGAAAACTAATTTTATAAGGCACTTCTCTGATTTCGATGGTGTGGCAAGGAAAAAAATAGAAAGTTCATGAATGCAAAGTCTAATGATATATAAAGGCAGAGGCAGGTGCATGTGAGACAACACAATTCAAAGGTCACGGTAAGTAAATGGGCTGAAATCCTGGGATTTTTATCATTTTTGTCTACAGCTCTGACGTTTCTTGGGCTCAGTCTAACCTTTCCACCCCTAGCCCCTCACGACTCCTACCTGGCTTGATTTCTACTGAAACTGAAATGAATCTTGGCAGGTTGTTTACCTCTGGTGTGGATGAGTGTTGGGTGGGGGGGGCATATGTTGATTGAAGCTGAGCCAATCACATTCATGCTTCCACTTCTCCAGAAGAGATATGATACTGTTATTTACAACAATAACTTCTGCATACAGTGTTCCTGCCTGGGATCGGTCAGGAAAATGATAATGATCAATCTGCTACATAGGCAAAGGCTGCCAACTCATCTCAGGCCAATAACTGAGCAGTATTTTCAAGGACATATCCATGTTCCACCATAATCAAAGCCCTAAATCTTTATATGGCATAAAATTTAAATTAACAACTTACTGTAATTTGTTTAAACATTAATGGCACAGTAAAAATAATCTCCTTTGGATTGTGCAGACACCTAGTTCAGTTTAAACATATTTCCTTAAGGTCATTGTTAATAAAGCTCCAGCTGCTCCTGCAGTGCACAGATCCTTCCCACAGCGCAGATGAATCCAGCAGGTACCTTTTCCTTTTGTCTTGAAGTTAATTAAAGTAAATATTTTACTTCTGTTTCTAAATTAACCTCCATAACACTGTTTACAATTTGAGGTTTTCTCTGTTCAGTCTTTGGAAGAAATGGATCAACTGATTTACCTAAGATGTAGGAGAAAGGCACAATATAAGACTTGAATGATTTTGTGTTTGAAGTAGGCTTATGTGGTTTCAGTGGACAGTAGGGAAGACTGACCCATTAGAAAGGCAGTTTTTACTGTGCACTGCTGTTAACTAATTGTGCTTTGATTTATATTCTGGTTATTGTAAAATATTGGCCTAATTTTCCCAGGTGGTGGTTCTATAGAGATTCTGTTTTATAAGTTGAAGGGAATATTGGAGAGTGTATGGGGATGAGAACTCAGCTCATGATCAAACAGGTTGACAAGAACTGCCTGCTTCAACAGTAAACAATGTAGGTTCTTCTTTGCACCTAGTTGAGTCTCACTTTAAGCAGCGACTCAATAAAATATTGTGGCAATTGGATCTCTGCCTGAACCTGAAAACTGAAGGTACAAACAATGTTTTATTTATGTGAAATATTCTCTTAGGTCAAAGAGAGTAAGAGTTGGATGGGGAGGGAGAGAAAGAATTGCTAGGGAGTGATAGGGTCCAAGCACTTGGGCAAAAGGCTTCTCTTGGTCAGCTTTGCTCAATCACTCCCTGTTTAACTTAATCATGTATGAATAGTGCAGAATAACTGGAAACCAACATTTCACATTGCTCACTTTATTGTGGTATTATTACACTTAATTCAGGTGTCTCTTTTCATGCTGGTACTTTGAGCTGTAGAAATGGACTATGAGTAATACTTAAGGTGCATAAAACACTGTATTACTATGGTATTTATAATGTTAGACAACCTAATCAAAATCTTTTGGTATGTGCAGTTGACTAATTTCATATTTTATCTTCTCTCAAATGCATATTCTTATTTCCCAGGACAAAACATCACATCTTCCATCACGGTCAGTGGATCCTCGACTGTGTTCTGTCCCAACATTCAAGGATGCAGTAGTGCTAACTTGAGCATGGGCTCAGGCCCTGATCCAGCACCAAGAGCCAGGATTGAAGCACCTCCAGGTAACAACTTAATACTAAAATCCTAATAGAAAACAAAACTAATTCAGTGCAGTACATATTTTTGTTATTGTATATTATTATGTTGAGTTTTTTGGAGGAGTTTTAGCAAAGGCCTTTGTCAAGGCCTTTGACAAAGTTCCACATGGAAGGTTAGTTAAGAAGGTTCAGTCGTTAGGTATTAGTGCTGGAGTAATAAAATGGATTCAACAGTGGCTAGATGGGAGATGCCAGAGAGTAGTGGTGGATAATTGTTTATCGGGATGGAGGCCGGTGACTAGTGGGGTGCCTCAGGGATCTGTTTTGGGCCCAATGTTGTTTGTAATATACATAAATGATCTGGATGATGGGGTGGTAAATTGGATTAGTAAGTATGCTGATGATACTAAGGTAGGAGGTGTTGTGGATAATGAGGTGGGTTTTCAAAGCTTGCAGGGAGATTTATGCCGGTTAGAAGAATGGGCTGAACGTTGGCAGATGGAGTTTAATGCTGAGAAGTGTGAGGTTCTACATTTTGGCAGGAATAATCCAAATAGAACATACAGGGTAAATGGTAGGGCATTGAGGAATGCAGTGGAACAGAGAGATCTAGAAATAACAGTGCATAGTTCCCTGAAGGTGGAGTCTCATGTAGATAGGGTGGTGAAGAAGGCTTTTGGAACGCTGGCCTTTATAAATCAGAGCATTGAGTACAGAAGTTGGGATGTAATGTTAAAATTGTACAAGGCATTGGTAAGGCCAAATTTGGAATATTGTGTACAGTTCTGGTCACCGAATTATAGGAAAGATATCAATAAATTAGAGAGAGTGCAGAGACGATTTACTAGGATGTTACCAGGGTTTCAGCACTTAAGTTACAGAGAAAGGTTGAACAAGTTAGGTCTCTATTCATTGGAGCGTAGAAGGTTGAGGGGGGATTTGATCGAGGTATTTAAAATGTTGAGAGGGATAGATAGAGTTGACGTGAATAGGCTGTTTCCATTGAGAGTAGGGGAGATTCAAACGAGAGGACATGATTTGAGAGTTAGGGGGCAAAAGTTTAAGGGAAACACGAGGGGGTATTTCTTTACTCAGAGAGTGATAGCTGTGTGGAATGAGCTTCCTGTAGAAGTAGTAGAGGCCAGATCAGTTGTGTCATTTAAGGTAAAATTGGATAGGTATATGGATAGGAAAGGAGTGGAGGGTTATGGGCTGAGTGCGGGTAGGTGGGACTAGGTGAGATTAAGAGTTCGGCACGGACTAGGAGGGCCGGAATGGCCTGTTTCCGTGCTGTGATTGTTATATGTTATAAAGTACATAAACATAATTGGCTTCAGTCCATCTGTTGAGTCCTGAAATGATTAGCATAACTAATTAACTTAAATTCTTTACTAAACTTCCTCTCTCTATTTGTCTCAATTTCTGATCTAAAATTCTGAAATATGACTTCTCATTGCCTAGAAAAAGCAGCCATCATAATCGAAGACCTCCCACTCTGGACATTCGCTCTTCTTCCCCCCCCCCCTCCCCCCACTGGGCAGAAGATGCAAAAGCCTGATAAAACGTACCACCAGACTCAAGGACAGCTTCTTTGCCACTGTTGTAAGGCTATTGAATAATTTCCTAGTATGAGATGTCGGACATTTGACCTCACAATCTATCTCAAAGTTTAAAGTTCAAAAGTTGAAAGTAAAATTTATTATCAGAGTACGTACGTGTCACCACATACAACCCTGAGATTCTTTTTCTGCAGGCATACTTAGCAAATCTATAGAACAGGATAAGTAAACTGTAAACAAGGCATGCAAATAAAGAGTAAATAAATAGCGGTAAATAATGAACATGAAATAACAAGATAGAAGAGTCCTTAAATGGGTGTAGTTATCCCCTTTAGTTCAAGATCCTGATGGTTGAGGGGTAGTAACTGTCCTGAAACCTGGTGGTGCGAGTCCTGAGGCACCTGTACCTTCTACCTGATGGCAGCAGCAAGAGGATGGCCTGGGTGGTGAGGAGCTTTGATGATGGATGCTGCTTTTCTACTGCAATCTTTAATGACCAGGGTTACTTTGACAACTAAGTCAGTTAACTAATGTGAGTGTATTTCTGCAGAGCACCAAATAACAATATATTCTAGAAACTCACTACTGTCAATAGCTGCTTAACATTCCTTCACATTCTCTGTTTCATCTCATGCTCTGCCATGCATCTGCACCCATGCAGTCTGTTACACTGAAATACTCTACCACTCAGCGTGCAACCCAGTCTTTGCAACACTTTCAGCATTGCAAGTCAATTTATTATCAAATTACATATATGCCACCATATACAACTCTGTGATTTTCCAGTAGAAATACTCAATATTCCAACAACACACATAATAGAATCAAGGAAAGACCGCACCCACTAATGTGTTCAACCGGTGTGCAAAAGACAACAAATTGTACAAACACGAAAAGAATAAATAAATAAATAAGCAAGCAATATATTTTGAGAACATGAGATGAAGAGTGAGTCCATAGGTTGTGGGAGCATTTATTTCAGTGATGAGTCAAATGAAGTTGAGTGAAGTTACCCCCTTTGTTTTGGTTGAGGGGTAATAGCTGTTCCTGAACCTGGTGGTCTGAGACTCCTGTACCACCTTCTTGATGGCTACAGTGAGAACAGAGCATGTCCTGGGCGGTGGGGTTCCCTGATGATGGATGCTGCTTTTCTGTGACAATGCTCCATGTAGATATGCTCAGTGGTGGGGAGGGCTTTACCTGTGATGGACTGGGCTGTATCCACGACATTTTGTAGGATTTTCCATTCAAGGGCTTTTGGTGTTTCAGGGCATATATATTTTTCTATTTTTGTTTCAGTCATTGAGAGGTTTTCACCTTAATTAGTCCGTGAAAATTAGATATTTTTGTTTGAAACTATCAATAGGCGTGTTGGTTTTAAGTCTCAAGTGCAATTAAAATGAAACTTGTAATAATAACTACATAATGTGCACATTCAGTATCACATTAGCTGAATAAACTTCACTATCATCCTCAACACTAGTGGATCCCACAAACAAATGGGATTGGTCAGTAATCTATTTTATGATTCTGAATTCCATTGGCAGTTTCATAAAACAAAATGGATGAAAGTATAGATTCTCAGCAGATCAGGCAACATCAATGGAGAGGAATAAAGAACCAGTGTTTCCCCAAAAAAGGTGTTACTTTAGAATTTGTTTGACACTATGATTGCATAGTGGTGCAGGTAGTAGTTAGTAGAGCCGTTGCCTCGTGGAGCAGGAGGCCCATGTTCAATTGTGACTTTGGGTACTGTCAGTGTGGAGTTTGCATGTTCTCCCTGTGACAATGGTAGTTTCATCTAGGCTCTCAGGTTTCCACCCACATCCTAAATTGCCCCTAATATGTATGTGGGTGGTGGGATCTGAGGGAGGAGAAGTTGACAAGAAGGTGGGGGGGGGAATAAAATGTGATTAACATCGGGTTAGTGTGGGCAAAAGAGCCTGGTTCTATGCTGTATCTCTCTGTGACTCAGTGATGAAGAGGAGAGACATCCTAGCTATGCTGCAAATTCTTCATCATTCAAATCAGCTTTTGGTTTTAAGGTCAAGGCAACAATTGGTAGAAAAATAACCCTGTTTTCTGGGCAGTTGAATTACTTCCCCACCATTGTTGGATTGTTTCCAGCTAGAAAATGACATAACTAATCTGCTTCATCCAAGATGGTTCTTTGCACAATAATCAAAATCTAAAATAGAGTTAGGATTAAAATCATCTACTGTAAAGAAAAAGGAGCAAAAATACTTAACATATAAATATATAAGCACTTTATCTAAAATAGATGCTGAAGACACAATATACTTAAAATGTTTAAAAATTAATTCTAATAACTGAGGAATGATAATATTTTAAATTTTATTTTCTCTGCAGATCCAAAGTTGAAAGAAAAAGTTAAAGATCTGGAGAATAAAGTAAAAGGTAGTGAATTTCTTCATGTGATTTCCTATTACTAGATATTGAGAAGATTACAGACGAGTAAAGTCATTGGTCCATCTAATTTAATCATTCCAATACTACAGCCTCCTCGTTTGTTACAGGCGTCCATGACAGGTTTTTCCGAGCTGGAAATCTATTGCAGCTGTGTGAAATGTAGTCTACTGTATTCAGTCTAAGCTGTTTACTAGTTTAAACTTGTATGCTTCTGAAGCCTCCTTTAGAGATTGGCATATTCAAGTTTTTTCAGTCTTTCCTTATGACTCAAGACTTTGATATAAAGGACATTCTTATGACTTTCCTCTGTACTCAGATACCTCAATTATTCATGCCCACACAACCCTTTAATTGGACACAGTAGTCAAAGTGGAGTTTAAATGGATTTCGTCTTCTTTATATTGTTTCCTATAGATTAAACTATGTCGACTCTGGCTTTGTATTTGTTGGAGGTGTTAATCTAAGCACCGGACTAATCTCCAACCTTTTTTTAAAATTCCTTTTTATTAACTTCTGAATTGAGTTAATTTAAATAATAAGAAACAGCAGAGGTACTAATGCTTGGACTATCTCCCTCTCAGCTCCTGCCACTGCCCCTTTAGCAAATACATATTTAATTCCATTGAAAATACTGAAGAGCAGGTCAGGTGGCATCTGTGGAGTGAGAAACAGAGCTTTGGGTTAATGACCCTTCATTAGAATGAGTAAAGTTGGAAACTGCTGTGTTTTAAGTTGCAAAGTGGGGAGAGGGTGGATGAGCATACTGCAGAACTGGCGAGTTCTGTCACAAATGGCCGTTACTTTCTCCCTGAACAGAGGTCGAGTTGGTCTCCAGCTCCCAGCACACATTTTCAGCTGGTTAAAACTGTACTGGAAATAAACTAATCACTTTCCCCAAATCAGTGCTCCATTGATTTCTGCTGTGTGCACACATCTACTGATGCTTCTGGACACATCATCAGTGATGTTCCTGGAATCATCGGGTGTTTTGGGTCTTTCAACATCATACACCCTCCTCCAGGTGACCCAGCCGGGGTTGATCAGACCCCAGCTTGTGTCCAGATGGCTAGCTCCACATGACTCCATGGCTCCCCTCTCTTGAGCCACAGCCATCTTGAGGCCCTCTCTGCCGCATCGGTGGTACTGCGGATGGCTCTCCTCTTCCTCTCTCCCTCGATGCCCAAATTGCTGAAGACTCTGGCTAAGGAACAGGCTGCAAATCCCCTACAACCAACCTCCACTGGGAGACACCTCGCTCTCCATCCAGCCTGCTGACAGTTGCTGACCAGTCCTGCATACTTCGATAGCTTCCTTTCAAAGGCCTCTTCCAAGCGATCTTCCCATGGGACTGTCAGCTCCAGCATCACCACCTGCTTCATAGACTCAGACACAAGGACAATGTCTGGTCGCAGGGTGGTGGCTGCGATATGATTGGGGAACTTCAGCTGCCTTTCGAGGTCCACCAACAGCTGCCGGTCCCTTGCAGAGGTCAGGATATCTGCAAATGTTCTTTTGTCGGGTATTGGCTGCTTCCCACCTCTGACAAAGGCAATGGCCTGCTTGGAGGGTCGGGACCCGCTTCGCCCACTCCATTCCTGAGCCGATGGCTTCAGCAATGGTCTTCAGGACCTGATCGTGCTTCCATCGGTACCGTCCCTCACCAAATGCCCTTGTGCAGCTACTGAGGATGTGCTCCAGGTTTCCTCGCTTGGAGCACAGTGGGCATGCTGATGACTCTGCTTTGCCCCATGTGTGCAGGTTTGATGGGCTTGGAAGCACACCATACACTGCCTGGATGAGAAATTGGATGCGGTGTGGCTCGGCTTTTCAAATCTCAGCCCAGGTCACTTTCCTCTCCACTACATTCTCCCATCTAGTCCAAGCTCCCTGTTGCTTCATTCCCACTGCCTTGTAGGTTCTCCTCTCCTCCACTGCTGCTCTCACCTCCTCCTGAACCAGACGGCGCCCTTCCTTCCCTCTGATGGTGTCCATTTGGGGAGTTGGAAAGGATCCCAGCCCAGCTCGGCCTCGTGTGACCACTCCCACCAGCCTCCTGTGACGCAGCCTTTCCTCTGCTTCCTGTACAGCTTCCTCTGCCCTCCACTTCCTGCCAGTCCTCACTTGGATCCCTGCTCTAGCCACCTTTGCATCACTTGAGTCCCTGTACTGTATCACTTCTCTGGCTCTTGTAACTTTGAATTCCTCCTCCTCCAGGGATTTGAAGGGCAGTTGCAGTTTGTTGTGGTGTCCATAGAGTACGATGCTGCTCAGGTGTGCTCCAGACAGCCCAGCATCCCTGAAATGTCACCCTCCTGGACTGATGTATCGATATGGGTGTTCTTTGCTAGGTAGGTGTGCAGCCTATTGGAAACGGCGCTGAAGAAGATCTTTGCTTCAACACACAGCAGGGAGATGATACAGAATTGGTCTATCTGGGTGGTGTTTTCCTCCTTCAGCATCCATGCCCCATCAGCCACTCTCCACTGATCTGGGATCTTCCCCCTTCTCCAGAAGACTCGCAGAATCTTCCACAGACACAACAGGAGCTTGGGGCAGTTCTTGTACACTTTGTACGAGGTGCTGCTTGGTCCTGGAGCCGAGCTTGCCCTTGCTTTGTGGATGACCTCTCTGACTTCCTTGTGATGACCTCAGCAGCTCTGACATGTCGAACTGCACGTCCGGTTCGGGGGGGGGGGGGGGGGGGGGTCTATCAGGATGTTGCACTCCCCCAGCTCCTGCTCTCTTTCAGGATCACTGTAAACCTTCTTCAGATGTTGATCTATGTCTTCCTCCGAACAGGCTGATTTCCCACTGCGCTTCTGCCCCAGAAACTCCTCGGTGAACTTGAAGGGGTTGGTGATAAAGGCAGCATGTTTCTGGGCCCTTTCACGACGCCGTCTCCGATGCCCCTCTGCCTGGCGGAGAACCCTAATCTTCTTTCGTAGTATGCACGTCAGCTGGGCCAGGCTGATGCGCTCCTCTTCTCCTGCCTCCTTGTACTGGGACTTCAGCGCTTTCATCTCCTGCCTGATGTTGTGGATCCTCAACGCTCTTTGGTTCTTTGAGTAAGGTGTTCTGGAGTCTTTCTTCTGCTCTTCTCCGAACCGTTCAGCTGCGATGCTGACAATGATTGTTGTCATGGTTTGCAGCTTCCTATCAACCCCTCCCTTTGCCGTTGCCTCCAGAATTTGGTTGACATCTTCATCAAACTGTTTCCACACTGACGTCATGTTAGCTGCAGGTCATTTGATCCGTCTCCTGTTAGACTTGATGTTAGAGGGATCAGTTTGCAACAGAGGTTCCGGGCACTCTGGGGTGACTCCGGGCCTGGCACCTCCTTCGTCTCACCAGGTTGGACACCTGCGCGTTGTGCTGCTCCTGCTCCCGCCAGACACTTCATCCTCGCTTGGTGGATCTTCAAGCCGCGATCGCTCTTACAGATTTTGCCACATGCACACTGCTTGATCATAGACATTTGTCCATTGCCTGGGTCTGTTGCCGTCCTGTCTGTCCGACTGGGGTGCTCATCCTCCCCACCTCTCGGGCACCCCCAGGGGTATCTTTCCCTTTGTGGGATATGTGGAACAGTTTTTTTTCCCAGTCTGCCTCTTCCAACTTTACTTCTGTTACGTTGATGATTTTACCAATGCTGTCTCTTGCATCTATGCAGCACTCTTTAAAAAAACTTTACCTTTGTTGTCAATCTCCACCGCGCACTCAATGATCCGTCTTTGACCTTCCCTTGCCTTTTTTGACTTTTTTGTCTCCACCTCTGAGGATAGGTTAATGGCCAATATTGTTCTTAAGTCCAGATCCCTGCAGCTATCTTAACTGCCTTACTTCCCACCCTGCTCCACTCCATACTCCGAGTTCCTCCACTTCCATGATATCGGTTCTGATGAACAGACTTGTTACTCCAACTTGACTTAGAAACATAGAAAACCTACAGCACAATACAGGCCCTTCGGCCCACAAAGTTGTGCTGAACATGTCTCTACCTTAGAAATTACTAGGCCTACATATAGCCCTCTATTTTTCTAAGCTCCATGTACCTATCCAAAAGTCTCTTAAAAGACCCTATAGTATCCGTTTCCACCACCATTGCCAGCAGCCCATTCCACGCATTCACCACTCTCTGAGTAAAAAAAACTTACCCCTGACATCTCTGTACCTACTCCCCAGCACCTTAAACCTGTGTCCTCTTGTGGCAACCATTTCAGCCCTGGGAAAAAGCCTCTGACTATCCACACGATCAATGCGTCTCATCATCTTATACATCTCTATCAGGTCACCTCTCATCCTCTTGTCGCTCCAAGGAGAAAAGGCAGAGTTCACTCAACCTATTCTCATAAGGCATGCTCCCCAATCCAGGCAACATTCTTTTAAATCTCCTCTGCACCCTTTCTATGGTTTCCACATCCCTCCTGTAGTGAGGCCACCAGAACTGAGCGCAGTACTCCAAGTGGGGTCTGACCAGGGTCCTATCTAGCTGCAACATTACCTCTCGGCTCCTAAATTCAGTTCCACGATTGATGAAGGCCAGTACACCATACGCTTTCTTAACCACAGAGTCAACCTGTGCAGCTGCTTTGAGCCTCCTATGGACTCGGACCCCAAGATCCCTCTGATCCTCCACACTGCCAAGAGTCTTACCATTAATGCTATATTCTGCCATCATATTTGACCTTTCAAAATGAACCACTTCACACTTATCTAGGCTGAACTCCATCTGCCACTTCTCAGCTCAGTTTTGCATCCTATCAATGTCCCGCTGTAACCTCTGACAGCCCTCCACACTATCCACAACACCTCCAACCACAACTATCCCTCCACTTCCTCATCCAGGTCATTTATAAAAATCACAAAGAGTAAGGGTCCCAGAACAGATCCCTGAGACTGGTCACCAACCTCCATGCAGAATATGACCCGTCTACAACCACTCTTTGCATTCTGTGGGCAGCCAGTTCTGGATCTACAAATCAATGTCCTCAGGGTACCATATCAAATGCCTTGCTAAAATCCATATACGCTACATCTACTGCTCTTCCTTCATCAATGTGTTTAGTCACATCCTTCAAAAATTGAATCAGGCTTGTAAGGCACTACCTGCCCTTGACAAAGCTATGCTGACTATTCCTAATCATATTATATTCTCTAAATGTTCATAAATCCTGCCTCTCAAAATCTTCTCCATGAATTTACCAACCACTGGGGTAAGACTCACTGATCTATAATTTCCTGGGCTATCTCTACTCCCTTTCTTGAATAAAGGAACATCATCTGCAACCCTCTAATCCTCCAGAACCTTTCCCATCCCCATTGATGATGCAAAGATCATCGCCAGAGGCTCAGCAATCTCCTCCCTCATCTCCCACAGTAGCCTGGGGCACATCTCATCTGGTCCAGACGCCTGATCCAACTTGATGCTTTCCAAAAGCTGCAGCACATCCTCTTTCTTAATATCTACATGCTCAAGCTTCTCAGTCTGCTGCAAGTTATCACGACAATCACCAAGATCCTTTTCCATAGTGAATACTGAAGTATTCATTAAGTACCTTTGCTATTTCTTCTGGTTCCATACACACTTTCCCACTGTCACACTTGATAGGTCCTATTTTCACATCTTATCCTCTTGCTCTTCACATACTTGTAAAATGCCTTGGGGTTTTCCTTAATTCTGCCCGTCAAGGCCTTCTCATGGCCCCTTCTGGCTCTCCTAATTTCCTTCTAAAGCTCCTTCCTGTTAGCCTTATAATCTTCTAGATCTCTAACATTACCTCGCTTTCTGAACCTTTTGTAAGCTTTTCTTTCCTTCTTGACTAGCTTTATTACAGCCTTTGTACACCACGGTTCCTGTACCCTACCATAACTTCCCTGTCTCATTGGAACGTACCTATACAGAACTTCACACAAATATCCCCTGAACATTTGCCACATTTCTTCCATGCTTTTCCTGCGAACATGTGTTTCCAACTTAAGCTTCCAGTTTCCTGCCTGATGGACTCATAATTCCCCTTACTCTTAAACTTTTCTAACTTGTCTGTTCTATCTCTCTCCAATGCTATGGTATAGGAGATAGAATTATGATCACTATCTCCAAAATGCTCTCCCACTGAGAGATCTGACACCTGACCAGATTCATTTCCAAATACCAAATCAAGTACAGCCTCCCCTCTTTTAGGCTTATCTACATATTGTGTCAAGAAACCTTCCTACACACACCTAACAAACTCCACCCCATCTAAACCCTTTGCTCTAGGGAGATGCCAATTGATATTTGGGAAATATATCCTCCCTCTCGCACTCTCTACAAACTTTCTCTATTTGTGAGCTAACCTCCTCTTCCCCAGTCTCTTCAGTTCGGTTCCCATCCCCCAACAATTCTAGTTTAAGCCTGTTTAGCCTTAGCATTAGCAATATCCTCCCCGCCAGGATATTGGTCCCCCTGGGATTCAAGTGAAACCTGTCCTTTTTGTATAGGTCATACCTGCCCCAAAAGAGGTTCCAATGATCCAGAAATCTGAATCCCTGCCCCTTGCTCCAATCCCTCAGCCACACATTTATCTTCCACCTCTTTCTATTCCTATATTCACTGTC
This sequence comes from Hemitrygon akajei, assembly GCF_048418815.1. Classification (NCBI taxonomy): domain Eukaryota; kingdom Metazoa; phylum Chordata; class Chondrichthyes; order Myliobatiformes; family Dasyatidae; genus Hemitrygon; species Hemitrygon akajei. Next base: position 162,130,280 of record NC_133128.1, on the reverse strand, counting down.
ACGTGGCACAGGCAGTAATCCTGAGATTACTACCTTCGCAGTCCTACTTCTCAACTTCCTTCCTAACTTCCTGTTGTCTTTATTCGGGACCACTTCCCTTTACCTACCTATGTCATTGGTACCAATATGTACCACGACCTCTGGCTGTTCTCCTTTCCACTGCAAGATATCTTGGACGCAATCCGAAACATCCCGGACCCTGGCACCTGGGAGGCAAACTACCATCCGAGTTTCTTTCCTGCGTCCACAGAATCACCTGTCTGACCCCCTAACTATAGAGTTCCCTATCACTACTACCTTCCTCTTCCTTTCCCTACCCTTCTGAGCCACAGGGTCAGACTCTGCGCCAGAGGCACGGCCACTGTTGCTTCCCCCAGGTAGGCTGTCATCCCTCAACAGTACTCAAACAGTAGTACTTAATTGTCAAGGGGTACAGCCACAGAGGTACTCTCCAGTACCTGACTCTTCCCCTTTCCCCCCTCCTGACTGTGACCACCTGCCTATAACTCCTTTCTATCACTTCCTTGTTCTCCTTGATCAGGCGAAGGTCATCGAGCTGCATCTCCAGTTCCCTAACTCGGTCCCTCAGGAGCTGCAACTTGACACACCTGGTGCAGATATGGCCGTCCAAGAGGCTGGGAGACTCCAGGACCTCCCACATCTGACACCGAGCACAGAAAACTGACCTCACACACCTACTTCCTTTTTCCCGCAAATAACACAGATAAACCTACCTCGTGTCGTCCCATTACCGCCTAAGCCCCTTGAACCAAAGCTCTATCACTCTGCTGTCTCTCACTCTGCTGCCTGCTCCGAACGGTGCCTGCTGGATACGGCCGTCTTCTTTTTAAACCTTTTCCGCTGTACTGGCTGACGTCACGCACCTGCGCAGTCTCACCTCTCTTTTACCCGGAGTAGTAAACTGCCTTTGCTCCAGAAATCAGCCGTTCACTCGCAGCCTTCTTGCTCTGAATCCTTGTCTTCCTTTTTCTCACCGCAAACGTACTTTATGTTCTCTCATGCCGACACATCCCCTCCACCTCTGCAACTCAAAACACATTAGTTTTCTCACTTCTCCAGATTTGACAACAAGGGCCTGAAGCATTGACTATTTCTCCCTCTGCAGGTGTTGCCCAGTCAACTGAGCATTTCCGGTACTTTCCATTTTTATTCAGATTTCCAGCTTTTGCAGTTTTTTAAAAATTCATTTAGTTCTACTTTAATGCCAATTTTTCACCCACTCTAAGTATGCTGTAACTCTGTAGTTTTCAGTTCAACTTACAGTTAACATGGAATTTTATCATATACTGGCAGTGACAGTAGTCCATTCATAGATTCTCTTACCATCCAATTAGGTAGGCAATTCCTTAAAGGGATTGAGGAGATTAGTCAAAATCTCCTTTCTGAATCCACATCGGTTGCCTTTTGATACATTATTTATTTTTCTCAAATTTCCCCCATTAGTCACTCACATTATTTTGCATGGATTTTCAATCTGCTGATTTATTTCCTGTGTTGTTTGTCTCATGTTTTGCTTTCAATTCTTATATTCACCCAAAATCTTGTCCAGCCAGTTCCAAACTTCCTTCCAGTTATGAACAAACTAAGTGAGCAAATAAATGTTTTGAGAGAATGTTAGACATTTTTTTAAAAAGCATAGGAACCCTTTTGTGGAGTCACAGACACAAGAATTTGAAAAGCTTTTTTGTCAGACTGTAGCTTCCATCATTCAATAATGCACAGTGGCTGATAATTGGAGAACATAAGTTCAGTTGTTCATATTTCATTTGAGCCTGTACTCCTGTAGACGACCTTCCATGGGCAGCACAGAGGCACGGCTACTACAGCCTCTGCCTTAAAGCACCAGAGACCTCGGTTTAATCCTGACTTCACATGTACTGTTGCATGTTCTCCCTGTGAACTTGGAAAACATGCAACCATTCATCAACAAATCTGCAGATGATGTTGAAACTGGACTTAAGTACAAAGTCGTAGATATATGGGGGTTTAAACTCGCAGCCCTGAGGTACACCTATGTTGATGGTCAGTGTCGAGGAGATGACGTTTCTGTTCTGCAATGGATGTGGTCTCCCGACATTAAGTCAAAGATCCAATTGCAGAGGGAAGTATGGAGGCGCAGGTCTTGGAGCATGATGATAAGTTTTGAGGGGCTGACGGGTTTCCTCTGTGTGTTCCAGTTTTCTTCCAAATCCCAAAAGGCATGCAGATGAGTAGATTAATTATCCACTGCAAATTGCCCTTTATGTACAGTTGGGGGCTAGAGTCTGAAGGGCAGTGATGTGAAAACATCAGGAGAGTAGAAACAAGTGGATTAATATAGGATTAGTGTAAACTTTACACAAGGGTTGTTGACAGTCAGCACAGAATTAGTAGGCCAAAGTGGCATTGCAGAGATTTGTGAACAAGACATGGAACATTGGACAAAGTGGTAATTTAAATAAAACCCAATAGCAGTGGCTGGACCACTTCAAAGATTTTATAATCTCTCTTGCATTTTATAAATATTAATAAGCTTTGACAAATCATTGAACTCAAACTTAGAGTGGAGGATCTTCTTGCCATGATTCTGGGATGGAAACCCACAATGAGATGATCCGACAAAAGCTCTGCTGATTCCAAAACAGGCAGACTGGATACCAGGAAGCTAGGTCCCCTAGAACTGAGAGCCATCATCAGAGAAATTGTGGTTTGGAGAACCACAGAAGGCTGTGGCAGCTTGTGGGAGGAGTATATTTGAGGCTATGATTGATAGAATTTTGGGCATAATTTTAAGGTGATTGGAGGAAAGTATAGACAGGATGTCAGAGGTAGGTTTATTTTACACAGAGAGTGGCAGGTGCACGGAACACCCTACTAAGTGTGGTGGCAGAGGCAGATACATTTTGGGCATTTAAGAAATTCTTAGATAGGCACATGGATGATAGAAAAATTGAAAGCTGTGAAGCAGAGAATGGTTATATTGATCTTAGAATAGGTTAAAAGGTCAGCACAATATCATGGGCCAAAGGGTTTGTACTATGCTGTTATATGTTCCAAAGGAATTGAGGGAGGATGGGGATTTGGTGAAAAAGTAGATGAAGTAGAGGGATCAGACATTGTATTGCTCAGTAATGTAACAGGGTTTTGTTCTTGAAGGATTAGCTAGTCTTTAACGTAAGTAAATTTTTATCTGTTACAGAGCAGTTAGCTTTTAAATAACCATTACTTCTCTTAGTCCTTACTCAACAGTGGAACTATCTGATTAGACTAAAGGCACCCGAGCAAGAATGCAATGCGTATTTTCCCAAATATGCTTTAAAGGTTTAAAAATTCACTTATTATCAAAATATGTATCAATATACATCTTTGAGATTCGTCTTCTCTAGATAGCCATGAAGCAAAGAAAATCATGTTGTTCTATAAAAAAACCCTCCCCCTACACAAAAATCTTACAAATCTTTCCAAATTAAATTGTGTAATGGCAACAAGAGCATCAACCTCCCCTCCCCCCACAGAAAAATAAATCAGTGAACTGCGAACCCCCCGGACAAACAGAAATTACAAATCACACCAAGTTTAAATTGTGCAGTGGCAGCAATAGATAATTGCTGAACAATTGGCTTTAGCTTCTTTAAAGAAACAAAATTACACTAGTTCTTCCAAACACACAAAAAAGACACTATTTTCCAACCTTATACAATAGAATCACATTTCATCATGTCATATTTTAAACTATGCAGTTTCTATACACAAAAAAAAGTTGTTTCTGAAAATCTTCCTTTCAGGTACAGTGAAATAATTCCTTTCATTTCTGTATCAGATAAGAAAACATTTCTGCAAAAGAACTGGGGAAATCTGGTTCAGAAAATAAAAAATGTGGATGAAATTGCAGACAAAATGATGGGAAATGGCCTCAACAATGAAATGTATTCTGAAATCATGTCCTGCAGAACAGATGAAGAGAAGATGCGAAAACTCTTAGGATACTTAACGACATCTGACTCTATGTGTTGCAGTCTCTTTACAAAATTGTGTGAAGCACAGTTTTTTGTCATGTTAGATCTTGTTCAGTAACAAAAAAGGGATTAAAAGATCAGCTTTATTTGTCACATGTACATTGAAACATCAAAACATACAGTTAAAAAGGGTCATTTGTGTCAATGACCAACACAGTCCAAATATGTGCTGGGGGTAGCCCAAGTGTTGCTGCACTTCCAGTGCTAACATAGCATTTTTATAACTTATTAACTGTACTACTTTGTAATGTAGGAGGAAACTAGAGCACCTGTCAGAAACATGCCTGGTCATGGGAAGAACATACAAACTGTTTATAGACAGCAATAGACTGAACCCCGATTGCTGATCGCTGGTGCTGTAGAGCATTATGCTACTGTGCCACCCACTGGTAATGAAATTTTACCTTCAAAAGATGATATTTATTTTCGGTCACAATGATAAGTTTAAAATAGAATGAGTTACTTTTCTAAAGCATTTTCATGACCTCAGGACTTCCATACATCAATGAAGTGTAGACACAGTTGACATGCAAGTCAAATTATGCATAGCAGGCTCCCATAAATGTGACAGTCAGCAGATAACAGGCACCTGATATTTATGGAGACGGAGCAGGGAAATAAGTAATGGGACATAGCCATACTGCCCAAAGTCAAGGAATCATCCTAATATTATTTGTCAGGACCGTAATATCTTTAAGAACTATGTGCATAGCTTATCGTTCATAGTAGCAAATTCTGAATTTGATATCCATTCTTGATTACCCTCAACTTGCTGAGCCATTGTAGGTAGCAGTTAGGAGTCAACAACATTGCTCTGGGTCTCAAGTCATGTTTAGGATATGCTAGCAAGGTTAGAAGATTTTCTTCCCTAAAGTGAATGAGTCGAGCTTTTATGAAAATCTAGTAGTTTCATTGCAAGAAATTACCAAGAAAAATTTCAGTATCTATGATGTATACACTTCTCTGATATTAAATGGAACTATTTAAATGGAACTATCATCAAACTGTGCATGTTAATTTTTTACTTCCAAGATCTATTTTAGTGGCTGAATTTCCATTGTAGGATTGACACATTTCTGGTCTTACTCATTAATGTGATCGTAGTGTTCAGCCAGCTCTAATCATGTAGCTAATTAGTGTCTGAGCTGGGCATCCCAATTTTGTGAGTGGTCGCTATCAGCCGAACACAGCCCTCAATACTTAAATATAAGTCTGCGGCTTATAAAAAGAAGGTACACTTTTGGTAAGTGTAATGGCAATATGCAAAAATATCTAGGATATTATGGGATACACGGGATGGGGGGCATCACGTTCCTCTGTGCTTCCCTGAAATCTCTGTGGGTGCAGTTGAAAAGGGGAAGAGAGACAATTTGTCCTGAGGGTGGAGACTGGGAGTGTAATCAAGGTAAGTGAATACTATATCCCACCAAATGCAGGACTAACTTCAGACTCTACTCCATCACACCGAGCCAGCACTCTCCCATCTACCAATTATTTCAATCAAACTAGACTTGCAACTAATCATCATTACCACCAACACATCTTCAAATGTTTAGTACTATCACAAGCACATCTCAGACAATTTACACATTAACATTTTATTTACGGTAGTCACATCTGCCAAACACATGAATACCTGATAGCTTCACCAGTTCTCTTGTTAATGAGAATGAGAAGTGTTCAGCTTTCCTAGGATAACATGTAATTTATCTTGCATAATAGTGCTAGCTTGGTAAGCACTGACTGTGCAGAAGCAGATGATCGTTCACAAAGAAACTGATGCACAACTCTGGAGTTTCTGTAATTGAAGCATGTACTATATTTCCAGAAAGAAATCCCTTCTGAGCCACTGGCACATTGGCAGGCTCTGAACTGGAGACCCTAGGTAGACATGACCTCCTGCTTCCTCCACTATCTCAACAGTTCTATCAACTGCACAAATTTCCTCATTCTCCCAGTCATACAGGGATGAATGGCTATTCAAATGCACAAGTCTGAGAACAATGATCAAAGTTCAAAATAAATGTATTATCAAAGTTCATATATGTAACCATATACTATCTTGAGATTCATTTTCTTCCACGTATTTATTGGAAAAAAAATAAGAAATACAATTGAATTTACAACAAACTATACATAACGAGATGAAGACTGATAAACAACCAATGTTCAAAGATAAACTGATAATTAAAAAGTAATACTCAGAACATGAGTTGTAAAGAGCCCTTGACAGTGAACCTGCGGGTTGTGGAATCAGTTCAGAGCAGTGATTGAAGTTATTACTGATAACTTGGATTGAACCAGTGACTGAAGTTGCCAATTCACAAACAGAAGAAAATTTGCAGACGCTGGAAATCCAGGCAACACACTGGATGGAATTCAGCAGGCCAGGCAGCATTTATGGAAAAGAGTACATTCGGCGTTTCGGGCTGTGACCCTTCTGCAGGATTAATGAAGAAAAATGAGAGATTGAAGATATACACACTGGTTCAGGAGCCTAATGGATGAAGGGTAACAGTTCCTGAACCTGGTGGTGTGGGACCCAAGGCTCCTGTACCTCCTGCTTGATAGTAAGTAAGAAGAGGACATGCACGAGAACACCTGCAGATGCTGGAAATCCAAAGCAACACACACAAAATGCTGGAGGAACTCAGCAGGCCAGGCAGCATCTATGGAAAAAAGTAAACTGTCAACAGTTTGTTGACTGTTTACTCTTTTCGGCAAGAAGAGGATGTGTCCTGGATGGTGGGGGCATTTGATGGTTTTGCTGAAGTAATCACAAACTCCTAAGCTGCTAACATTCCATCGCCTGCAGATATTTCAAATATTAAAGAAATCTGGAAACATCGAAAGTGATGGAAAATGAAGTTCGATAATTCAACAGCTGAGCTGTAAGAAATTGAAAATCAGAATTGCAGTGCCCTGAAGCAGCCAAACTACTTCTGTGCCAAATGTAGTTGCCAAAGTATTTTAACTGTGACTTTCTAATCACATGATACTAAAGTAATGTGATAAGGACAAGACCACATTAGACCTCAGCTGTGAAATTAAACAAGTCAGCTGGCTTATTACCAGCTTATTGCAAGTCAGAGTGACATGGTAGTGTAGTGCTTAGCATAACACTTTACGGTGCCAGTGATCAGTATTCACTGTCTGTACGAAGTTTGTATGTTTTTCCCATGACCATGTAAGTTTCCTCTGGGTGCTCCAGCTTCCTCCCACATTCCAAAGATGTATGGCTGACGATTAGTATGTTGTGGGCATGCTATGTTGGTGCCAGAGTATGGCGACACTTGTGGGCTGTCCCAGCACGACCTCGGACTGTACTGGTTGTTGATTCAAAACAACGCATTTTACTGTATGTTTCAAAGTACCGTACATGTGATAAATAAAGCTAATCTTTATCTTTTTATCATTTTAAAAGTACCTGGAAAAAATCTGCTGTACCTGCTGTATCTTGTGAGCCATCTCTCAGCAAAGGAAGACTTAAATGATAAAATTCAGCACCCGCTTCAAACACAGCACAGTCTTTGCCCAATTGCAGAATAGAGTGTTTAAAGATCAAGACCTCACACTGGTCACAAAACATCTGGTTGATCAGGCAGAGGCAATTTCTGCTCTCCTTTATGCAACCAATACTTGGATAACTTACAGCAGCTACTTCAAGGCCCTAGAAAAATACCACCATCAAAATCTTCTGAATTTTGTCTCCGCAAAATCTTCCAGATTCATAGGCTAAGTGAATCAACATCGATGCCTTCTCCCTGGCCAGCAAGCCCAGCAATGGGATTCTGGTTACACTCAATCAGCCACATTAGGCAGACCACATTCATATGACCAGCAGCAGAACCCTGAAAGATTCCTTCTGTTCTAAGCTCTGTCATAGTTTGATATTACCAGGTAAACAGAAGAAATAAGAATGTGTTCAGAGCCTCCTTGAAGAAATTTAACATTCCCACAGACTTTAGAGCATTTCTGGTCCATGATGTTGTGGCAATGAATTGAGATCAGACAGTATCCCTGCATAAACAGCAAAAGGAGCATGCTATCTCTCCACTGATCCAGCTACTCATCCCATCGGGCATCTGCTATCCCACTCGTGGGAAGTTGGACTTTTCAAATTGGTTTCAAAACTCAGAATCAAGTAGACTAACACAACTTTCCCTTGATCTTCACATACTGCCAGAGAAGAAGATTCCAAAAACTAAGTAGAAATGAACTGCGTTTTCAAACTAATCATATTTTGAAATAATTATGCAAATTACATTCCAGGAGACTTAATAGAAATGTAATCAAACCAAATTGAAATCTAATCTAAAGAAGGAGTTATACAGAGAGGTTTCAGAGAAAAAAAAGAGATGAGAGAGAATTTAAGAGAGCAAGTGCTAAGTGTCAAAGCATAGCTATCAACTTTGGCACAAAGATTGAGCAGAAGAAAACATCTGGAGGATGTTTAAATCCTGTATACTTGCACACAATTGGGAAGTGGGATATAGAGAATGATACTTTACGCTCAATAGATTTTTGGATTAGTTGATATTTATGGGTCATTTAGGTAATGATGTCTATCAAGCAAGCAAAGCAATAGTCCACTCTGGGAATGTTAACGAAAGCAAGAGGTCTAAGGCACGGCAAAGAACTAGCAAAATCAGAAAGGTGGAGAATGGGAAATAGTGAGGATCTAGAGTTGGAAGATCATTCTGTAAGAAAATAAAGAAAGGCGCTGTAATTCCTGATAACTCTTTAAGTGGCCTAGTTCTAATGGTAAAAGCACACCTAATGTTTTGGTTCTGAAACAGACTGAAATGTGTCAGATGATCAAAAGCATACAGAGACATTCACAAATTAAAATCAACCCTGAAGTTTTTAAATCTTTGATAACTTAAATAAAAAATACCTAAAATGTTTAAACAAGCTCAAACAATTAAAACTAATCAAATGAATACTTAAATTCCAGCTGTTACCTTTGTCAATGCCAAATTACTCTTTGTGGTGAATAGCTGACTACAACTCCGTATTTGAGTGTTATGTGTAGAAATGCTTATTGTTTCTGACAGTTACAGGGGGAAATGTTAGCAAATTCATTTAATTTTGTAATTTAAACAACAATACGGGGGCAGAGGAGAGGTTTAGTGACAGAAAATAAAACCAAAAGACGATGACGAAGAGTAGTTAAGCTGATTAAAGTCTGTAGAACATTGTCCTGAATAGAACAATAAAACATCTGCTGTTCAGTGAGGTTCATAGATATAATACACACCTATAAACTAATAAAATCATAAAAAACTGAAATAAAAGATAAAGGTAACCAATCTATCGCCAAACTTTGATGAATAATAGTTTTTAACAGTTTACTTGGAGTGTCTCTGAGAGATGGGTCAGATGTGAATGAATCTGTATTGAACCATTGTTTATCTAGACACTTGAGTTTTAATGATTACCTTGTACTAATTATTTTCATCTTGTTGATTTGTTGTATGTTGCAATAATCAATTGAATAATTATATAAAGCCAATGGAGATTTAGTTTAATAAAAGATTTTATATGCACCTCGAGATATTACTTATTACTTCATTTCAAATGCACAATTTTACATCATCTCATGTTCATTACTAATTAATTATGATACATTAGTTGTTAAAACTTAGGCTGATGCATCTGAAGAAAATGGAAAAGTTAGGAACATTTCAAAAATCTAATTTCTTTATGCTGACCTTTATTTCATGAAAATATATATTTTTCATTAGAAACCTTGGAGTAAGTTACCTGTGTTCAACTGATTTAAAGTAAAAGAAAGCCAATCAAGTTATATTCCCACACATAACAAGGAAAATAATTCCTAAACAATAAAAATTAGGGATAAACTATAAAATCTGCATTTATTTAAACACTTGCATCAATTAGATTTGTAATTGACCATCATCTGTGGACAAGCAGGCTTTGTAAAGACCAGTGAATGTCATAATTTAAAATACCCTATTGAGATAAATGTCATTTATCTGTATAACCTAAATTATATTCACACAAGTTTCACATTATTCAGTGAATATTCACAACTGCCTGCAATTTGATCAGTTTAATAAAAATTACTGGCAATTTGGTGATCTAGATCATTTTCCTAGTAATTTTATAACTGTTAATACATCTGCACTTAAAATAAGTGAAAGGATTTATAGCCTGGTGTTCACTGCGATTCCCTCCATAGCAAGAATCACATTGTCAGCTGCTGAACTCACAGGACAGCTGGCTTTTCTCGACAGGACTCTGCCTTGTTTTCTGATGTCTCCTTTGAAGCCACTGCTTTGCATCCTCTGTATGTTGCTGCTTTCAAGAGGACAAACTTTCAAGTGTAAAATCTTCTCTGGTGATGGTAATTCTGTTAAGTTTGACTTGCCACTGTTTAGATGTAGTAAAGGATCACTTCTAGGACCAATACTATGAGTCCTACTCATGCCTATCTCTCTCTTCTTTATTTGACTACTGCTGGTATTTTTTGATTTCACTGCAGCTTGAATTGAATGATTTTTATTTCTTGCATCGAGTACGTCAGGTAAAATACTTGGGAAAAAAGGTTCCTGAGGTTTTCGTGCAGGTACTGAATGTCCAGCAGCAAAACTTGTTTCATGTTTTAAATGAAGGTAACTCAAACCATTCACAGTGAAATCCTCTGTGTGGTCTACTGCATTCTGAGTCCATTTTCCTCTTTTAGAGTGATCTTCTCTCTGCTGGCCAAGGGCTTGATTGCTGCCTGTTTTTTTCAGTGAAGAACTATAACCAATTACTGGAATAAGAAGCTGAGGTTGATCAATCTGGGCCAGAGGCTTGGAATTCTCCAAACTGGTAGTTGAATCTTTCTTGTTGCTTCTTTTTGGTCCTTTGTTCCAAGTTAATGGATTATAAATTACTTGACCATCAACTGGACAAGAGTTGCTCTGATGCAATAACCAATGGTCAATGCATTCTTTATGAAACTAGAGAAAATAAGATAATTAAACAATATTTAAATGCAATACTCCACTGCAATAGTATAACACTATAAATAATAAAGCACTTTGAAACTATAACAGCTTACATGAAAGACAACGTTCTTGATTCAGGTTAACGTAAATGTCTCCTGGTTTCCTGTTGCATTCCCATCTCATTCTGGTAGGTTTTCAATGAGGATGTGGGAAATATTATGGTTTAAACATCTACAACGCTAAAGTGCTAGGAATGATTACAAGAAGATTTCCTTTCGCTGCGAGGTGGATTTCAAGTGTTGAAAAATATTTCAGGACACACACAGTTGTGGTCAAATATATTTTTATTACAAAAAACTGAGAGCTAGAAATCAACACTTGTCATATGATCAAAATACTAATTATTGACAAGAATGTGCATGTTGAACTACCTTGGCAGTTGTTAGTTAAATAACACGCCATTTCACCACCTCATCCAGTGTTATGTAATGAACCAGATTTGATAAGGGAGTTTAAGATAAAATAACCCTTCGGAGACAGTGATCATAATATGATAGAATTCAGCCTACAGATTCAGAGGAAGGAGATAAAGTCAGATGTATTAGTATCCCAATGGAGTAAATGGATTTACAGAGGCATCAGAGAGGAGCTGCCCAAAGTTGATTGGAAGGGGACACTAGCAGGGATGACAGCAGAACAGTGAGGGCTGGAGTTTATGTGGCAATGTGGAAAGTGCAGGATAGATACATCCCAAAGATGAAGAAGTATTCTAAAGGGAGGATGAGACAACTGTGATTGACAAGGGAAATCAAAGACAGCATAAAAGGGAAAGAGAGGGCATATAATATCAGGAAAATTAGTGGGAAGTTAGAGGATTAGGAAGCTTTTAAAACAGAAGAAGAAGAAGAAGAAGAAGAAAAAGAAGAAGCCCTTAACTTGGCAGTGGAGTTATCGGGGCACCGTCATGACGGTGATTCCATAGCAAGCTATTCTTGTTTTTACGAGGCCGAGTTGCTAGCTCGAGGCTCAACCCGACTTGGATTCCAACTCAGGAACCTTTGCTCCAGAGTCTGGCGCTGATATTATTGCGCCACTAAGCCGGACTTTTAAAACAGAAAACAATGAAAAAAGCCATAAGGAGAGAAAAGATTAAATATGAAGGTAAGCTATCCAATAAAATAGAAGAGGATACCAAAAGATTTTTTCCAGATATATAAAGTGTAAAAGAAAGGTGAGAGTGGATATCAGGCTGCTGGAAAATTATGCCAGAGAAGTAGTAATTGGGGACTAAGAAATGGTAGGCAAACATAACAAGTATTTTGTGCCAGACTTCACTATGCAAGACACCAGCGGTACGCCAGAAATTCAAGAATGTCAGAGGGCAGGAGTGCAGTTGCTATTACCGAAGAAGCTGAAAGGTGGACCAATTGGACTATACCCAGGGTTCTGAGAGAGGTATCAGTGAGATTGTGGAGGCATTAGTAATGATCTTTCAAGAATCACTAGATTCTGGAATGGCTCCAGAGGACTGGAAAACCGCAGATGTCCCTCTACTTTTAAGAAAGGAGAGAGATAGAAGAAAGGAATTTATAGGCCAGTTAGTCTGACTTCAGTGGTTGGGAAGATACTGGAGTCCATTATTAAGGCTGAGGTTTTGGGGTACTTGGAGGAACATTATAAAACATGCCAAAGTCAGCATGGTTTTCTTAAGGGGAAATTTTGTCTTGCAGATCTGTTGAAATTATTTGAGGAAATAACATGCAGGATAGACAAAGGAGAATCAGTGAATGCTGTTTACTTGGATTTTCAGAAGGCCTTTGACAAGGTGCCACACATGAGGCTGCTTAACAAGATAAAAGCCCTGGCCATTACAAGTAAGATACCAGCAAGGGCAGAAGATTGGCTGACTTGCAGGAGGCAAAGTGTGGGAATACAGGTGGCCTTTTCTGGTTGGCTGCTTGTGACTAGTGGTCAGGGTCAGTATTGGAATGGCTTCTTTTCATACTACATGACAATGATATGGATGACTGAATTGATGGCTTTGTGGCCAAGTTTGCAGACGGTATGAAGATAGGTGGAGGGGCAGGTAGTGTTGAGGAAGCAGGGAGTCTGCAGAAGGAATTAGACAGATTGGAGAATGGGCAAAGAAGTGGCAGATGGAATATAGCATCAGGCAATGTATTAGATTGTAAAACCATAAGACATAGGAGCAGAATTAGGTTATTCAGCCCACCACGTCTGCCCTGTCATTCCATCATGGCTGATCCTGGATCCCACTCTACCCCATACACCTGCCTTCTTGCAATATCCTTTGATGCCCTGACAGATCAGGAAACTATCAACTTCCGCCTTACAGACTTGGCCTCCACCGCAGTCTGTGGCAGAGCATTCCACAGATTCACTACTCTCTGACTAAAATAATTGCTCCGTAACTCTGTTCTAATTTTGAGGTTGTGTCCTCTAGCTCTGGAATACTCCCACTATAGAAAACATCCTCTCCACATCTACCCTATCTAGTTCTTTCAATGTTCAGTAGTTTCAATGAGAACCCCCCGCATTCTTCTAAATTCCAGTGAGTACAGGCCCCAAGCTGCCAAACACTCCTCATATGTTAATCCCTTCACTCCCAATCATCCCAATGATTCCCAGTCATCCTTGTGAACCTCCTTTGGACTCTCAAGACAGCATATCCTTTTGGAGATATGAGGCCCTAAACTGTTGGCAATACTCCAAGTGCAGCTCGACTAGTCTCTTATAAAGGCTCAGCATTATCCCCTTGCTTTTATATTCTATTCTTCTTGAAATAAATGCTAACATTGTATTTGTCTTCTTTACACAGACTCAACCTGTAAATTAACCTTCTGGGAGTCTTGCATGAGGACTCCTTAGTCCTTCTGCACCTCTGATGTTTGAACCTTCTTGCAATTTAGATAATAGTCTGCATTATCGTTCCTTTTACCAAAATGCATTATTATACATTCATCAACACTATATTCCATCTACCACTTTTTTGCTCATTCTTCCAAATTGACTAAGTCCTGCTGCAATCACATTGCTTCCTCAGCACTACCTACCCCTCCACCTATCTTTGTACCATCAGCAAACTTTGCCACAAAGACGTCAATTCCATTATCCAAATCACTGACAAACAATTTGAAAAGTAGGGGTCCCGATACTGACCCCTGAGGAACACCACTAGTCACTGGCAGCCAACCAGAAAAGGCCTCCTTTATTTCCACTTGCTGCCTCCTGCCTATCCGCCATTCCTCGATCCATGCCAGTAACTTTCCTGTAACGCCATTGGAGTTACCTTGTTAAGCAACCTCATGTATGGCACCTTATCAAGTGTCTTCTGAAAATCCAAGTAAATGACATCCGCTGCCTCTCCTTTGACCACCTTGCTTGAAGAACTCTTAACAGTTTTGTCAGGCCCTTTACAGAAGCCATGCTGACTTTGACTTATTTTATCATTAGTCTCCAAGTACCTTGAAACTTCATTCTTAATAATAGACTTCAACACTTTCCCAACCACTGAGGTTAGGCTAACTGGCCTATAGTTTCCTTCCTTTTGCCTTTCTTCCTTCTTAAAGAGTGGAGTGATATTTCCAGTTCTCCAGTACCATGCCAGAATCAAGGGATTCTTGAAAGATCATGACCAATGCAGGATTGGAATGTAGGCCATCTGACTTGTCCACCTTAAGACCTTTGTCACGCACATTAGTGGAAAGAATAAAGATATAAGCTATTTTCTAATCAGGGAGAAAATTCAAAACTCTGTGGTGCAAAAGGGACTTGAAAGTCCTAGTGCAGGATTCCCTAAAAGTTAACTTGCTGGTTGCGTTGGTGGTAAGGAGGGCAAATCCAATATTAGCATTCAGTTCAAGAGGATAAGAACACAAGAGCAAGGATGTAATGCTGACATTTTATAAGGCATTGGTCCGACCACACTTGGAGTATTGAGAGCTGTTTTGGGCCCCTAATCTAAAAAAAAATGCAGTGGCATTGGAGGGAGACCAGAGTAGGTCACGAAAATGATTTCGGGAATGTAAGGATTAACGCGCGAGGAATGTTTGATAGCTCTGAGCCTGTACTTGCTGGAGTATTGAAGAATGGGATGGCGGGGTGGGGGGGTGGATCTCATTGCAACCGATTGGATATTGAAAGGCCTAGATACAGTGGATGTTGAGAGGATGTTTCCTATAGTGATTGAGTCTAGGACCAAAGGGCACAGCCTTGGAGTAGAGGGACCTCCATTTAGAATAGAGATGCGAAAGAATGTCTTTATCCATAAGGTGGTGAATCTGTGGAGTTCTTTGTCACGGACGGCTGTGGAGGCCAAGTCATTAGACATATTTAAAGTGGAAGCTGATAACTTCTTGATTCATCAGGGCATCAAAGGTTATGGAGAGGAGGCAGGAGAATGGAGTTGAGAGAGATAATAAATCAGCCATGTTGGAAAGGCAAAGCAGACACGATGGGCTGAATGGCCTAATTCTACTCCTATGTCTATGGTCTTACGTGGAAACAGGGAGGCCAAGATGAGTTGTTCCTCTGGCAGTTTAAGGAAAGAAGATTCCAGAACATCTATTGCAGAGACATATCAAGCAGAGTTCAGAACTTTTCCTCGACTATAACCTGTTTGGATTTTAATGCATTTCTTCAATGATTGATTTACCTTTCTGTTTATTGCCTTGTAAATTTTAGAAGAATACTAATGTTGCCTAATATCACAACATAATAATGATATTTAACATCATTATACATTCTCTGTTGCAGTAAGTGCTTGCAGCCCTCCAAAACATATGCTGGAAAATTGAGCAGTCTCTAAAAATACGAGGGGGGGAGGGGGAGGGGAGAGGGAGGGGGGATGAGAGGGGGGGGGAGAGAAACAAATTGTATAAACAATAAAAGCAAGCAAGCAACATTCAGAACTGAAGTTCCCAACGCCAAGCTTCACTGCAGCCGATCTAGACGTTCACTAGTTATAGGCCATAGCCTTCTCCAACACAGATTTGCTACCCCATGGAGTAGCAAGAGGAACTGGCCCATCTCTTGCTTCCGACCTGTCTGTCTCCTCTGAACCCTGACACCTTGACCATTTCAATCTGGCTGGCACTTAAATTGCCTAAACCTCAGGTTGTTCCTCGCATTCAGACTCAGGCTCTTGCGACTTTGATACGGTTAGGACCTGACCTTCTCAATTTGGCTCGGCACTTAAATCAATCAAAACTCTCTCTTTGCCTCACCTCTGCCTCATCAACTTATCCGACCTTTCCAATACAGATTGGTTTTTAAATTAATCAAACCTTGGATCTTTCTTCACCTCACATCGAATTTCCTCCAAGTCCACTACAGCAACTCCAGTCTGGATGTGCTGCAACTGTCCTACCCCAGTGCGACTCCAGCCACACTGCCAAAACGCCAGTTCATACAAGCGATTCAGCTCAACTTTGATCGGGAAGCCACAGGCTACTGTTTGCAATGATCGAAAAAGTGTGAATAACAAAGTATTAGTTACTTCCTTTGTTTCACTGACCACTAGCACGTTGCTGCTCAAACCAGTAAGTAGTGCCATCTTATACCAGAAGTTTTGTGATCTGCAATCGATTTTCACTTCTGGGGCACCAATTCCATGGATGTCCCTAACAACAGCTTTCATTGAAAATAATGGAAAATATCAAATATTCTCGATTTACCCTGCTACGGCTGAGAACCATAACTGCATCTATGTACAGTCATTGAGGAAGCTTTAATGCAATTGACTGCTTAAAACTGATGGGAAAAAAAAAATTAGATTGTGGCTGCCACACTGCCCCTTTAAGAAGCCGCTGGCGAAAAAGGGGTCAACATGCTGGTCTGATGGTGTAGTTTTCGACTCCCAATACCAACTATGTTGCTGGCAAATGTAGTCTCTGTTAAATAAAAATGATGATCTCAGAGCCATGGTGTTGTATCAGAGAGATGTTAGAAATACGTGTGTCCATTGTTTTACAAACTTTTATAACCGCTTGTGTGCCAGATGCAGTAATTTGAATAGATGGGCTCACAATTCATCATCAAGACAGGTCAGTTGAGTCTCTCAAAAGCAGAAGTGGGGGTGTATGCCTCATGATCAACTCCTCATGGTGTACTAATGTGTTGGTGATGTCCCAATATTATCCATCAGACCTGGAATACCTTGCAGTTAAATGCTGGCCATTTCACCTGATAGCAATATACATTCCACCTAAGGCTAATGTCAAACAAGCTCTAGATGAACTGAACAATGTAATCAACAGGCATGAGACAGCACTTTCTGATGCCTTCCCCATCATTTTGGGGGATTTTAAACAGGCCAGCTTGATAAAGTCACTAAATAATTACTATCAACAAATCACTTCTAGTACCAGAAGAAATAACACACTGAACCACTGTTACACTAAGTTCAAGAGTGCCTCCCATGCTATCCCACCCCCACACTTTGATAAGTCTGATCACCTGGCTTTCCTTCTACTCCCTGAGTACAGGCAGAGACTGAACACTGCAGCACCAGTAGTGAGGACCAAAAGTTAGGGGCCACGGAAGCACAGGAGTGCTTACAGGGCTGCTTTGAAGCAGTAGACTAGACTGTGTTCAGGGAGTCATCTTCGAGCCTGGATAAATAAGTCACAATTGTCACTAACTTCATTAAAACCCAGCCAAGAAACAATTCCAGCAGAGGTTGGAGGTGTCATTGGATGCATGTAAACTCTGGCAGGGTTTGTAGGCCATTACTTCCTACAAAGCAAAACCCAACATTGTGAATGGCAGTGATGCTTCTTTTATGCGACCTTTTATGCTCGCATTGAAAGGGGAAATAAAACCACAGTTATGAGGATCCCTGCAGCATCCATTGACCCTATGATCTCTGTCTCAGAGGCCGACGTCAGGCTGTCTTCAAAAACGGTGAACCTCCACAAGGCAGAAAGGCCCGATGGAGTACCTAGTAAGGCTCTGAAAACCTGTGCCAACCAACTGGTGGGAGTATTCAAAGAGATTTTCAATCTCTCACTCCTACATTCAGAAGTTCCCAACTGCTTCAAAAGAGCAACAATTATACCAGTGCCCAAGAAGAGCAGAGTGAGCTGTCTTAATGACTATCGTCCATTTACGGTGATGAAATGCTTTGACAGCTTGATCATGGCTAAAATCGACACCTGTCTCAGGTATGACCTCGACCGACTGCAATTTGCCTATCACCACAATAGTTCTTCAGCAGATGCGATCTCAATGGCTCTCCACGTGGCCTTGGATCACCCGGACAATGCAAATACCTAGGTCAAGTTTATTGACTATGGCTCAGCATTCAACACCATCATTCCTGAGTTCTGATTGAAAAGCAACAGAACCTGGGCCTCTGTACCTCCCTCTGCAAATGGATCCTCGACTCCCTAACCGGAAGACCATTCTGTGCGGATTGGAAATAACATCTCCATCTCACTGACAATTAACACTGACACTCCATGTAGATGTATGCTTAGCCCACTGCTCTACTCTACATCTATGCTCCCTCTAAGCTATGCGCGTGTGCGCATGCACACACGTTTTTCAACCAGCGCACAAAGTAAATTAATGTGCGCACAAAAGATCAGTTACCTAAAATAATGTAGTAATTAATAATTATACTTATTGAAATATCAAAGACAGGAGAGAGAAAAAATAACTGAGTGACTTAAATATGTATATTATTTTGTTGTTATTCTGTGCAGTTTTATGTCAAATATTTTGTAAACCTACATAAACTGTGCCATGTGTGCATTCAATGTGCACATACTTTTGTCACAGGAAAAAAATTTGCACAACACAAGATTTTTGCACACACTGATTACTAAAAATTAGAGGGAACATTGCTTTACACCCATGGATGTGTGGCTGGGCATAGCTCAAACAGCATCTATAAATTTGCTGATGGTACAACTGTTGTTGGCAGAATTTCAGATGGAGAAGAAAGGCCGTACAGGAGTGAGAGAAACCAGTTAGTTGAGTGGTATCATAGCAACAACCTTGCACTCAACGTCAGCAACACCAAAGAGCTGATTGTGGACTTCAGGAAGGGTAAAGCGAAGGAACACAAATCAGCCCTCATAGAGGGATCAGATGTGGAGAGAGTGAGCAATTTCAAGTTCAATATTTCAATATTTCTGAGGATCTAATCTGGGTGTCAATATTTCTGAGGATCTATTCTGGACACAACATTATAGTCCAGTTATAAAGAAGGCAAGACAGTGGTTATATTTTATTAGGAGACTGAGGAAATTTGGTATGTCAACTAAAACACTCGAAAACTTATACAAATGTACAAGTTGCATTCTGACTGCATGCATCACTGTCTGGTATGGGGATGGGGTGGGGAAGAGTTACTGCACAAGATCAAACAAAGTCGCAGAAACTTGTAAAATTAGTCAGCTCTGTGATGAGTACCAGCCTCTGTAGTATCCAAGACATCTTCAAGGAGTGGTGCCTTAGGGAGGTTGCGTCTATCATTAAGGATCCCCACCACCCAGGACATACCCACATACCCTCTTCACACTGTTTCCGTCAGGAAGAAGATACAGAAACCTGAAGGTACACACTCAGTGATTCAGGAACAGCTTCTTCCCCTCTACCATCCGATTTCTAAATGGATACTGAATCCATGAACCTCACTACTTTTT
Organism: Hemitrygon akajei; assembly: GCF_048418815.1. Classification (NCBI taxonomy): domain Eukaryota; kingdom Metazoa; phylum Chordata; class Chondrichthyes; order Myliobatiformes; family Dasyatidae; genus Hemitrygon; species Hemitrygon akajei. The sequence goes on along the minus strand of NC_133128.1, from coordinate 162,110,633 downwards.
TATTTTCTGTTATTTTGCACTTCTTATTTTAACTGAACTATTTAATAGGTTTTTTTCCTCTATATTTATTTATTTATCATATATTTCATTGTACTGCTGTCGTAAAGTTAACAAAGTTAACAATATATGCCTCAGAAAACCTGATTCTGATTCTGCAGAACCTCTAGCGCAGTAGAAATGAAATCAACTAAAATTGTTCAGCAAGGTTTGTGATAATAACTCCTTACCCTTTTCGCCAGCTGTATTTTAAGTTTTCTAACACTCAGTATTAAATTGCACACAATTGCTGAACATTGTGTAACTGAAGTTTTGAGACAACTTCTTCGCTAATGGACTTCTGATTGTTCAGGTTACAGAGAGGTATCACGTAAATGCTTAATGAGTGGCATATAGTGTATACGGTATGTAAGGATGGTTAGGCAGCGCTTAGAAATGTCAGACATACATAATGCCTCCAAGTTCAGATTCATTAAACTAAGAATGGAAGAGAGTGTTCTGAGATAATTTGGCCATCTTTCTTTATATCCCAATTCACTGTGGTGGAAACCTAAATCATTGTGGGTCCAAAGCCAATGACAAATCAACTAACAGATACTCTGATAGGACCATGAACAGAGCTGATGGTACTCACTTTGCTCTACTTGAGTTGGTTCCCCTGATTTAGGCCGTAGGAGCAGAATCAGGCCATTTGGCCCATTGAGTCTGTTCTGCCATTTCATCATGGCTGATACTTTCCCACTCAACTCCATTTTCCTGCCTTCTCCCCGTAACCTTTCATGCCCTGACTAATCAAGAACCTATCAACCTCCACCTTAAATTCACCCAATGACCTGTCCTCCACAACTAACTGTGGCAATGAATTCCTTAGATTCAGCACCCTGGATCATTTGATGTCTTGTACACAAGGCCATAGATGCCAGGCAAATGAATGGTATATATTTGTGCCAACTATATTCTGCTAGGAAAGTACTCTTACCTTGTGATGACAAGGTAAACATCGAACTTCCTGCCTTAATCTGAATGCCTTTAGACAGACTCTGCACTGCTGACCAGGCACAAGTAATTTGCTTCGCTCTTTCACCATTATCAGAGGTAAGGTCTGTACGACATGTCCAGGCACAGTGCTAGATTTATTTCTTGGAACAGATGAGAAAAAGAGTATTTTGTTACAGTGGTAATTAAATAATGTGAAATTACAAAGTAAACTGGGATCCAAATGTTGTCCTTTTTAAGAACTCATTTTGAATCCACTTAAGTACAAATGATGCATTAGCAGTAATGAAATGAATGTTTCAATTTCACAAGATGGCTGTGGTTTTCATACCCAATCCTCTCAAATCAGCTAAGAACTAAACATATGGAAAAACATGAGATTTCCCTATCGCTCCTGCAATACATCTTGGAATTATGTGTTTTCCTTTATTGAAAGGAATCTCACTATTTCTAAAGACTCAGTCTGCCACTGTTCTGCCTGAGATTAACCAAGTTCTGGATAGCCGCATATCATCACAGCCCAAAGACATGCAGATTGGTGGGTTAATTCCATTGCAAATTGCCTGTGGTATGTAAGTGAGTGACTGGTAGAATTGCAGGGGGAGGGAGGGCCGGGTGGTAAAATTGAGAAGATTAAGGAGAATAAAATATGATTAGAGCTGTGTGGGTGTAAATAGGTGTTCGGTATTTGGTATGGATTAGGTGGGACACGGAGTCTGTTTGCACAATTCTGTGGCCATTAATTGGCTTATCTTGTCATCTCTATATTTTAAGTCTTGATACAGATTTACACAAAAATGTCTTGCCAGTTCACCTGAACTTTATGTTTAAAAATGATTAAAAGTTTTGTGTTGTCTCCAAATAATATTAATCTATTTTACCTCCAGTGGATTAAAGTTAGAGATATTAGAGTTGGATAATGAATATTAAATAAGCATTATGCAGAAGGCCAACAAATACCTTGTTCAAGGGTCCAGCTCTGCCGTCCCATTTGAAAGCACAATATTTTAACTACCATGATTTATAACAGACCTGGTAGAATGGTGATAGAAGTTTGGAGTGTGAATGATTAGGATCTTGATAAGTTAGGACCATCAATGTTAGGATGAAAGTTGAGAATTGAGGGCAGGTAGTTGGTTGGGGTTGGTGACTGGAATAGCAATTGGTGATAGAGTTAACAGGCAGAAGATCAGGTGAAAGATGGAGCTGTAGATTGGGAAAACATGGGATCAAGCCTGGGGATGAGTGCGTTGTTGACCTGAGGAAAGCTACCATGATGGGCAATCATTATCCTTCCTTATGCTTGATTATTAAAACAAGGTTTAAAGTGGAACAGCCCAACAGATAAAATCAGGTGTTACATGATCCACTTTCTGGACCACAATGTCATAAGTAACTGGAAAAATACCCACCTGTCCAACTGCACAAGTAGATCATAATCACTGGCAACAATATCTCTATTCATCAGATCATCGACAACTGCTAGTGGTAAAGGCACACTGGAAACTTGCTGTAGTGGTTTCCAACACTGATTTCTCTTCTAAAATTAAAAATATATATTCCAACATTTGGTACTTCAAATATTAATGGAGAATATAGTGCACTAGTAGTACATATTATTCATTAAAAAATTCCTCAACCTTGGATAAATGTTATGGAAGTATATTAAGTTTCATTTCCAAGTCACCTAATATATAACTTGTCTTTCAATTAGAGATTTCCTATACAAAAAAATTAACTATCTAAGCCTAGATTTGTTCCCAATCAGAACAGTGGACTTATTTCCTAATATTGGCATTGCTTAACGTATTATCTAAGTACTAACAGATGTTTTCCCACATAACACTCAATGATTATCACCATTCTATTACTTCTATTAAAAATAAGCTTCTATTACTTATTTTTCATGTAGGTTTCTTCTTACCTCCATATGTAAGTGTATTTAAAATGTTTTAACAAAAGCAACTGGAATTACCTCACGAAAGGTGAACTCGTGCTGAGGGTGGCTCAAACATGGAAAACACTCCTGACAAAGATGAAAATCAGGACAGCGCAAACATCTTTTGAAAATAAGGAGAGAAAACAGGAATAACATTTATATTCATTTATGAAAGTGTAAAAATACTTTAAAAACCGATCCAATATCAATTCTGCATTTGTAATTCAGCTCCTTTAGGACACCTTGTTCTGTAGTTAGAACAGTGACTTCGAGCCTCTAATCTTCATTTTACATCCATTTTCAAATCTTCATGACTATTCCCCACTCATCCACTTGCCACATTTCTCTCATTCCTTTCCTGAAGTGATCCCTTCCCCACACTATTGATGTCACTCTTGACATGATAGGCCTGAGAGCTTGATAACTTTGAACAGCAACCAAATTCTTGTTTTTTCTACTGTTGATAAAATGTAGAACCATAGAACATTACAGCACAGTACAGGCCCTTCAGCCCTCCATGTTGTGCCGACCCATATAATCCTTTTAAAAAAAAGTGCTAAACCGACACTCCATAACCCTCCATTTTTCTTTCATCCATGTGCCTGTCCAAGAAGCTCTTAAATACCCCTAATATTTTAGCCTCCACCACCATCCCTGGCAAGTCATTCCAGGCACTCACAACCTTCTGTGTAAAAAACTTACCCCTGATGTCTCCCCTAAACTTCCCTCCATTAATTTTGTACATATGCCCTCTGGTGTTTGCTATTGGTGCCCTGGGAAACAGGTACTGACTATCCATCCTATCTATGCCTCTCATAATCTTGTAGACCTCTATCAAGTCCCCTCTCATTCTTCTACGTTCCAAAGAGAAAAGTCCCAGCTCTGCTAACCTTGCTTCATATGACTTGTTCTCCAAACCAGGCAACATCCTGGTAAATCTCCTCTGTACCCTCTCCATAGCTTCCACATCCTTCCTATAATGAGATGACCAGAACTGAACACAATACTGTAAGTGCAGTCTCACCAGAGATTTGTAGAGTTGCAACATGGCCTCTCTACTCTTGAACTCAATCCCCCTGTTAATGAAGCCTAGCATCCCATAGGCCTTCTTAACTACCCTATCAACCTGTGCAGCAACCTTAAGGGATGTATGGATTTGAACCCCAAGGTCCCTTTGTTCATCCACACTCTTAAGTAACTGACTATTAATCCTGTACTCAGTCTTCTGGTTTGTCCTTCCAAAATGCATTATCTAACACTTGTCCGGATTGAACTCCATCTGCCATTTTTCTGCCCAACTCTGGGCAGAGTTAATATTTGGATGGAAGAATGGAGGGTTTTGCAATTATCTTTAATATTTTAGAAATTCAAAAATAATCACTTTGAAATTTAAAAATATAAAAAATAATATTTAGTCCAAGCAATCCACTTTAATGTTTATCCTCCACAAGAACAGTAGTCTAATCTCTTGTCTCCATTTACCTGTCATATGATACTATTCAGCTTTCCTTCTTTTATGCCTAACCTATTTCTAAATTCTGCCATTCTCCCCACTCTGGCAGTATATTCCACAGCATCATAAGACACTCAGTAAAAAATAAAATCCCCTATAACAGGGGAATCTGCTGTGCATAATCTTGTATCTGTACCCCTTACTCAAGGCCAGTCTATCACAGGAAACTCTGATTTTTATCTAATTTGGTGGATTCTTTATCACATGATCTCTAAAAAAGATCATATTTTTCAGCATTTTTCTATTGTTATTTTCTCATACCAAATATCATTTTGTTAATCTGCATTGGATATACATTACAGACTATTCTTAGAGAACAACTGATAGTAAGGTACTTAAATTAAAAGGTAGTTATATCCAATACATTACACTTGTTAATACAAAATAATAATTTGTTCACCTGTAGCATTTGCCCTGAATTGGACAAATCCCACATTTATTACAAGGAATTCCGAGGTGTCTGTCAAGTCTTTCTCTTTCCGCAACTGTGGTAAATTTAGTGGAATTTCTAAATTCTTCCTGAAGGAGACTCAAAGGTGCAAATTCCTCCCTGCACAAAGGACATTTAATAGTGGCTGCATTCTCAATCTTTGTTTGGTGTTCTACCCAAATCCTCATGCATTTGATATGGACACTGTTACCACAGGTATATCTATGGACATGAAGAAAAAGAAAACAAATTGTCACCAATTTAGCTGTAATTAAACAGCAAACTATTCCACAGCCTTAAAATCATTCAGCCCCTAACTTAAGCCAGAAGTAAAATACTGCACTTGCTGGAAATCTGAAATAAAGCAGAGAGTAAAGCAGATGAAAATATTTAGCATCTGTACCAAGCTAAACCAATAGGTGTTTCAAATTGATTGATAATTTTTTCACTGGAATTTTTCTTACGCCACTGTTCATGCTTCCATTTGATCATCTCCACTAACACAACCTTTTATTCCTTTGCAACAAAGTTTAAACTGAGCATTGTGCTAATCAAGAAGAGTATAGTACCCATAAATAGTACATGTTACACTAGAATTCAAGAAGATATGCTTTCTGTTTATATTTTTGATATAGCTAATATTGATCCTATAGTTGTGATTTCCAGAACCACAGCTTCCAGCCCCCTTCAACTCCCCTTCCCATTTCACCAGTGACCTGTCCATCCTCAGTTTTCTCCACTGGCAGGGAGAGGCCCAATCAAAACTAAAGGAATAACACCAAATATTCTGCTTAGGTAGTCCAATGGCACGAACACTAAAGTTTCCAATTTCAGGTAACACTCCCTTCTGGTGGGTTCTTCCCCCCCCCCCCCCCCCCCCCACTCCGGCTCTTCCGATTTTCCACTGTTTCTCCTCTCAAATGCCCCGCCACCAATCCACCCCTCCCCCATAACTCATCTTTAACCACCTCCTGGTTCCATCCACCCACATCACACACATGCTTTTCCCCATTTCTCCCTTATCTGACTCTGGTTCCACCTCTCCACTAACAGTTCCCATTATCATAGTTCAGCACTGGTGGCCCTTTATATTTCTGCTAATCTCCCTCCAGCAATTGGTTCCAATGTTCACACTATTCTCCCACCCCCTGACCTTGCTCCATTATTTCCTCTTTCTTACTCCTCCATCTAACATTCACCTGCCATCGTCTCCCAACCAGCTTGTCATCTTATACCCCTGATGAAGGCAAACTATTATGAATAGCAAACTATTCCACAGCCTTTAATCATTCCGCCCCTAACTCACGCTAAAAGTAAAATACTGCACTTGCTGGAAATCTGAAATAAAGCAGAGTGTAAAGCAGATGAAAATATTTAGCATCTGTACAGAACAAAACCAATATGTTTCAAATTGATTGATAATTCCAAAATATCAACTGTTTACTCTTTCCATAGATGCTGGCTGGTCTGCTGAGTTCCTCCAGCATTTTGTGTGTATTACTACCGGTAATCTTATACCCCTCAGTCCACCAATGACCTGAGGTTCTTATTTCACAGTTCTCCCATCTCCACTCTCAGTCCTGATGCAGGGTTTCACCTGAAACATTGATAAATCCTTTCCTCCCTCACATGCTGCTCAACTCACTGAGTTCCTCCAGCACACTGTTTGCTGCCATAGCATCCAGCATTTAAACAAAAATGTCTATAGTGTTACAGATGCTAAAAATAGCATACACTTTGGTATATTAATGTGAAATTAATGGCAAACAACACATTGCCTTAAGATGAAAATATTTCTTAGGAAAGTGAGCAATAATTTACTTAAAGTAGAGGTTCCCAACTGGGGTTCCACGGTACGCTCAGTTAATGGCATAAAAAAGGTTGGGAATCTCTGACATTAAGCTATATTGGTAGCTACAGATAATGGCATGACATAATTCCATTTTGCAAAAATTGACAACAAACCAAAGGTGTATTGCTTAACTTCTCCCGTTACCTTTCTGTTGGTTTCCATGAAAATCATAGAATAAAAACATTTCAATAAAGATATTTTGTAGCAAAAATATAGGAAACCAAAATAAGAAATACACAAGTTAGATATTTCTCTTATTCATTTTATAACCTGTTATGTTATCACAAAATTCAACAAATATTACTAGATATTTACAATTTGAAAGTAGCACTCACTATATTAATGATCTTTTGTAGTACTTAGTAATGACCACTAGAGTGCACCATGTACCTTTGTAAATATATATAGCAGATTCTGGTTAATAGCGACACATCTAGTACATTTTGGCCCAAATAGGCGGCTGCCAGAATTAGCCGAAATTTCATGGAAATAGCTAATATGGTGTAAGAAAGACAAACTACTGTTTAACTGAGTACAAAACTACTTCTATGCAAATTCCTGCAGCATCTGGTGATCCTGTGATCTCTGTCTTGGAGTCAACATCAGAACATCTTTCAAGAGGGTGACCCCTCAAAAGGTGTCAGGCCCAGATGGTGAACCGAGTGGGGCTCTGAAAACCTGTACCAAACAACTGGTGGAAGTGCTTGAGGACATCTTCAATTTCTCACAGCTGCAATCGGAGCTGCTTTAAAAGAGCAACAATCATATAATGCCCAAGAAGAGCAGGATGAGTTGCCTCAATAACTATCACCCAGTGGCACTCATATCCACTGTGATAAAGTGCTTTGAGAGGTCAGTCATGGCTAGAATCAACTCCTGTATAATCAAGGACCTGGACCTGCTGCAATTTGCCTCTCACTGACTCTCCACTCAACCTTGCAACATCTGAACAACAGCGATACTTATGTTAAACTGCTATTTATACAGCACAGTGTTCAACACAATCACAACCTCAGTTCTAATCAAAAAGCTCCAAAATCTGGGCCTCTGTACCTTTGTCTGCAAATGAATTCTTGACTTCCTCACCAGGACGCTACAGGAGATCAGAAATAACATCTCCTCCTCACTGAGGATCAATACTGGCACACCTCAATGATGCATATTTGGCCCACTGCTCTACTCTCTTTACCCCCACGACTGTGTGGCTAGGCACAGCTTAAATGGCATCTATAAATTTGCTACAGCACAACTACTGTTGGCAGTCACTTTGGTCAGAAAGGTTTGTCAGCCGTGGTTAGAACTTATCTAGGAGAAGGAAAACTCTGATCTCAGATTCCACTACCCACTTATAGGGAAGGCTCCCGCGGTGTTGCTGGTACCAAACTATATCGGGGTCTGGCATTCCTTTGGGTTTATCAGTTGTGTGAAGAGGGGACTTGCTACATGGGCAACAGCTTGCTCTCCATATCGTACTGCCCAGGCTTGTGTATCCAGACAGCTAGGACACAACATCCATGGTCAACTTTGACCAATGGGGGGCCCTCACTTCTCACCCAGGTAATCACATTGTCAAGTTTGCTGATGACACGGCAGTGATGGGGCTCAGCACCAACAACAATGAGATTGCCTACAGAGAGGAGGTGGAAAAGCATGAGCCCACGTACCAGGCTGATAAGCTCTTCCGCAATGTCAACAAGACAAAGGAGATGGTTATTGACCAGGAGAACTCGCACAACTCACACTCCTCTTAACACTGGCAGCAGGAAGTACACTTCTCCCACAATCTTAAATTGTCCCAGAACACATCCTACAGAATCAGGAAAGCTCATAAATACCACTACTTTCTTAGGAGGCTGAAGAGAGCTGGACCATGCATGTACTCACATTCTTCTACAGCTGTGCAGTATAGAACATCCTAACATACTACGTCACTGCATGGTATGGAAACTGCTCTGCAGCGGTCAGGAAGGCTCTGTAACGGGTCATCAAAATTGCTTAATGCATCACAGGTCCCAGACTACCCACCATCAATGACATATATACAAAAAGGTGCTGGAAAAGGGCCAGTAACATCATAAAGGATCACCTCTACCCTGCTTGTGGACTGCTTCTCCCACTCCCATCAAGGGGAGGTTATGTAGCATCCACACCAGGACTACTGGACACAGCTATTTTCCCAAAGTAATAAGGCTGGCCAGCACCTCCACCCACTACCCCACCCCTCCACACCTACATGACCACTACTTTACACTACTATTTCTTGTCAGAGTCAAGTTATGTACAGACAATTCTGTGCCTATCATCATTTTATGGACATACAATCAAAGTATATAAGCTATCTAATGTACTTATATATTTTGTGTTTTTTAAAATTATTGTGTTCTTTATTATATTGAGTTTTTTGTACTGCATTGCATCTTGAGTAACCATTATTTTGTTCTCCTTTACACTTGTGAACTGGAAATGACATTAAACAATCTTGAATCCTGAACTGCAACTCACTGAATATTTTGTTTTGTTTTTCACACCATTTTCTGTGAACTGTAGAGATTATTGTGCATGAAAATCCCAGGAAATCATCAGTTTTTGAAGATACTCAAAGCACCCTTTCAGCATTAATTCCATGGTCGAAGTAACTTAGATCACATTTCTTCCCCACTCTGAGGTTTGGTCTGAACAACAGCTCGAGACCATGACTGCATGGTTTTAAACTTTGAGCTGCTGCCGCATGATTGGCTGATTGGATATTTGCATTAAAGAGAGATATGCAGGTGTACCTATAAAGTGGCCACTGAGAATATAAATAGGGTCAACAGACATCATTTGTCTACATTATAAACACGAGATTCTTCAGATGCTGTAAATCTTGAACAATGCACACAAAATGGTGGAGGAACTCTAAGACATGTAGCATAAATGGAGGAGAATACGGTCAATGTTTCAGGTCAACACCCTACAGGATTATAAGCAGGTCCTGATGAAGGGTCTCTGCTTGAAATGTTGAATGTTTATTCCCTTTTTTAAATGCTCCCCAACTTGTTGAGTTCCTCCAGCATTTTGTGCGTAAATTTTGGTTAGATATACATGTGCTGAGAAAAGCTAGACTATTTACTTTTTAACGTAATAACTGATGTAACCCTGGCAATCATGACAGGCTATCAGCGCAAGCAGTCACACAGATTAATAAGATGAATGACAAGTTAGTTTTAAGAGAGCTATTAACCAGTACACTATGAACACTATGAATGCGGTACACTAGATTGGAAGAATTACAAGTGAATTGCTGATACATCTGGAAAGAATATTTGGGTCTCTGGAAGTGGGAAAGGCTAGCCGGTGGTATAGTGGCATCCACCCTGTTCTGTGAAGTGAGTTGTCCCTGGTTCAAATCCAGTCAGCTGCTTGCATGCTGTCCATCCATGCTGGTTTGTACATCAAGCTAGCAACTTGGCCTCATAAAAAGCAGATAAAAATGCTTAAGAAGCAGCAAGATTGCCACCTAATGCACCACAAAGCGTGGAAAAGAACCACAACAAGATGGGAAGAGGAGAAAGAATAAGTGTTGCATCACATGTGATCACAAGGGAAACTACCAAAAAAGTGGGGTGGTTGGTGGGAATAAAGGAATGGACCAAGAATTATAAAGGAAACAAAAAGGAATCCAAAATACAAAATAATGTAAAGTATTCAGTTTCAGGTAAACTCTGGCTCCAACTATTAAGAGGAAGATGATGGGTTAGGCCTGTTCAATCAAGGAGATTAAAAAAAAGGTGTAAAACTGCTCTATTTTATTCTAAATGCATTCGAGCTGAACATGTCAAACTACATATTAATATGCACAGCATCACAGATGGAATGGGTAGTGATATCATCTACTTTGAATATTGTATGTAGCCAACTATATTAACCTTTCATGTTAAATTTCAGAAAAGGTTTGATGGTTGTCTGTGCCATTAATTTCTATGACTTCTAATTTCCATTACTCGTTGCCATTCCTGTTAACTCTGTACTCATTTCCACTATTTAAAATTCACCCAAAATCAATGTACACTTGCTGATTATGACAAAGCATGATTTGCATCTGTCTTTCAAACATATTTTTAAGGATTAATATTGCATACAAGTTGCTTAAATTTCCTTTGTTCTTCCATGCATTGCCAGAGTATGATGATGATGATGATTGGCTAACATGCCAGGTTGCATTTATGCAACATCAACAACATTATCACTCATTTTGCTGTATTTGAAATGTGTGAACTTGAAACCTAACCAAGCAATCAAGTGAAGTATTATTTTCAATGTTCCATGTAATCTTTTAATTAATATAAAGTTTAACATTATCCGATCATCATTTTTCTGTCCTCTTTGACCCCAGTTTTAATTAATGTAGTATTTCATAAAAGCTATAATTAGAGGTCAATTGTCTTCTGATCTTCCACTAATAGAATTATTAAATTACAATCTGTTTTGATTTAACTCCAATCTGTACCCTTTGTGTTAAATACCTATGCAGACTTCAACAGTGAGTCATTTAACAAAGTTTCAGATGATGATCAAAGTCAGTCCCAACTAATTGAATATATTAGATTATGGTTTAGAAATTAGAGCTGTACTTTTGAAATTAAATTCAAGTGGTACATGTTGGGGTGAGGGTCTGATAATAGCAACATTGTTCTACAAACAGTTTTTAGTATTTCAACAAAATGACATTTCTTAGGCATTGTGGGAGGTAGGGATTATGAATGCATCTCAACCAGGCCAATTCCAAACACAAAACATTCTAATAGTAAGAGGAGAAAGTGGTTAGCAATCAAGAACCAGGGTTAAGGTTATTTCAATTACCCTCTGCCAAATAATACAAAGTCAGTTCAATTGCTGTGGTGCACCTAACATCATCACACAACATAAAGACGAATTTACTGCAGACCTGTGATCAAACCTGTTGATTTTTACTTTAATTGTTTTACTCACAGACCGAAGTTGTGGAACAAAATATATAGTAGATTTACTTGCCCAACACAATTACTGGGACCAGAATGTAAAAACACAATTAACACTGCAATGTTTGAAAGAAACAATTTGAAGTTGCATTAAGTCACTTTGAATACATATTGTAAATGTTCTAATAATTAATGGGTTATGCATCATTTCATTAATTATAAATACTATTAATACATTTCTGCTGTTCTGTGCACCATTATAAACATGGATAAATAAAGGTATCTGTCCTCTGGCAATCTGAGTTTTAAAAGTATCTTAATATTTAATATTCTCATGTTGATCAAAAATATTTTTGAGTTACTTTGCAGTTTTTGCAGAAATCTTGTTCTTATTCTGTCCTTTTATTCAAAACCATAATTTAATATTTCAACAAGCACAAATCTCACCTGCAGTATGTCACAGGTTGTTTCTTTTTCAGTAGCTCTTCTTGACAAATAGGACAGATATCCTCAGGATAAATTTCCTTCTGAAGCACATCTCCAATGGCTCCTTCAACATTCTGCTTTACGTTAGAATTTCTAGTGGGAAACTGTACTGTTTCATCTATGTGAAGATTACGCAGTAATATTTCAATTTCTCGGTCCACAAGGCCAAGCTGGAAGGCACCTGAAAGGAATGCAAACCCAGAAATTATCAATTTCAAAATTGATAGAAATTCTTAAATTTACAATTAATGCAGGACTAATTTCCTTATATTTCCAGGACTAAGTTCCTTATAATTATAATATTAGTACAAGGTTTCTACATTACATGCTCATTGGTTGATTTAGAATAATGGGGTTGTATTATAAACATTACTAACTGTAAAATTAGAATCAGAATCAGGTTTAATATGACCGGTGTAAGTTGCAAAATTTGACGTTATGTAGCAGCAGTATATTGTAAAACATAATAAAATCTGCAAATTATAGTACTATATATATATATACACACACACACATATTTAAAAAAGGTAAATCAAATAAGCAGTGAGATAATGTCATGGGCAGTTAGAATGCTCTTCACGGTACATCAATAGAAATTAGTTTATTGTCTATCCTATTTGTATTCCCTATTGATTTAAATTGTGGATGAACAGCTTTCTAACATTTCAAGGTGAAATTTGTTTATTGCTCTGACATGTTAATTCTGTTTTCCTCTCCCCAAAAGCTGTGTATTTGACCAAGTCTTTTGATATTTTTACTCATTTGTTTCAGATTTGTGCTGTAGTACTATCTTCTGGCATTGGCAGTTCCTTATATTGCAATTTCATGTTCCAGGATTGGCATTAATTGGAAGTTAGCTATCTGATGATAGAATCTGAAGTTGGCCTTATTGAATAACCATTCATCACACTTTCCTGCAGCTGCCACTAGATAGACATAACGAGAAGCCCAGTTGATTATTTCTTCAAAAGCTCAGAATCACTGAACTCAATGGCAGCATTAATATATAGCCCCAGTTTAGATAAATGGGATCAACACTGCAAGGTAGCTGAACCTAGGTTAACTCACCAGAACTAAAAGTGGAGATAGCCTTGTAAGAATAGTAGAAAACTTATTTTTATCTTATTTCAATTGACTTTGTACTGTTTTTCAATTACTCTAAAAGAAACTCCATTAAGTCCTATATTCAATAAATTAAAAAAAAATAAACTGTAGAATTACGTCTAGCAATTCTTGAGGTCATAGGAGAATTCTGTCCAATGAATATAATACTTTTATTGTATAGCTTTTATGTGTAATCACGTAGTGATTCTAATTCTAAAACTCCCAACAAACTCTTCAGAGATGCAAATAATTTGACTTTTTATAGACTGGAGCATCTCAAAAGTCAATCAAATACACAGATTTGATTATAATGAAAACACTGCAGATAAAATTATAATGGAAGGACTCCGTCCATTAAATAATTTTCGGTAGTACAAAATCTTCAGGCTTTGAGCAGCGCTCAATCAGAGATCAGAAGCCTGAGAAGATGCAGTGCACTCAGGTTCACCGATTGAGTAGAAAAGGCAGTGACTCACAGCAGTTTGGAACTTGGAGCAGCAGCCAACTGGCGTTCAGGATTGATTGAAAAGAACAAATTAAAGTTAGGCAGGGGCAAGCAGAGCAGCCATCATTGGAGTGGACAGAGTTAGAGTGGGGGTTTTGAGGCTTTAGTTCTTCAAGACTTCAGTGAGGAGGGGCTTCAGTCAGAGAGGGTAAAACAGCTGCAGGTAGAGTTCCCCCTCCCACACAGTTTGTTCTTCCTTCTTTATATTTGCTTAGTCAGAGCAGTAGAGATGCCAGGCAGGATAGTGGAGTGCTCTACTTGTGGGATGTGGGAAGGCAGGGAGACCTCCTGTGTCCCTGCTGACGACACCTGCGAGAAGTGCATCCAGCTGCAGCTTGTAACACTCAGCATTAAGGAGTTGGAGCTGAGACTGAATGAACTCTGGATTATTCGGGAGGCTGAGGATGTGATAGATAGGACATATAGAGAGATAGTTACACCCAAGGTGCAGGCCACAGGAAACTGGGTGACAGTCAGGGAGGGGGAAAGGGGGAAAGGGGTTAAACAGCCAGTGCAGAGTACCCCTGTGGCCAACTCCCTCAACAACAGGTATACCACTTTGGATATTGTTGGGGGAGATGACCTAGCAGAGGAATGCCACAGTGGTCAGGTCTCTGGCACTGAGTCTGACTCTGCATCTCAGAAGGGAAGGGGAGAGAAGAGGTAAGCAGTGGGAGTAAGGGAGTCATTAGTTAGGGGAACAGAAAGGAAGTTCTGTGTATGAGAAAGAGATTCATGGATGTTATGTTACCTCCTAGGAGTCAGGATCTGGGACATCTCAAATAGAGTCCTCAGCATTCTTAAGTGAGAGGGTAAAAAGCCACAGATCATGGCCCATGTAAGTACCAATGACATATGTAGGAAGAATGACTAGGTTCTGCAAAGTGAGGTCAGGGAGTTAGGTGCTAAGTTAAAGGGCAGAACCTCCAGGGCTGTGATCTCAGGATTGCTACACATGCAGTGTGCTAGTGAAGCCAGAAACAGTAAGATGAGACAGTTTAACATGTGGCTAAGGAGTTGGTGTAGGAGGGAGGGCAATAGATTTTTGGGTCATTGGGCTCTCTTCCAGGGAAGGTGGGACCTGTAGAGAAGAGACAGTTTGCACCTTAACTGGAAGGGACTAATATCCTCGCAGGAAGGTTTGCTAGGACACTGAGCTGTTTCAAAGATTGGAGGAAGGCTAATTTTAGTGGTATCAGAAAGGATCTGGCAATTGTGGATTGTGACAGGGTGTTTTCTGGCAAAAGTGTACTTGTTAAGTGGGAAGCCTTTAAAAGTAAAATTTTGAGAATACAAAGCTTGAAAATGCCTATTAGAGTTAAAGGCAAAGCTAACAGATTTAAGGATCCTTGGTTTTCAAGAGATATTGAGGCCCTGGTTATGAAAAAGAAAATGAGGTGCATCGCAGGTACAGGAAGGTTAGAATAAATGAGGTGTTTATGGAGTATAGGAAATACAAGAGAACACTTAAGAAAAAAATCATGAGGGCTAAAAGGCGGCATGAGGTTGCCCTAGTAGACAAGGTAAAGGAGATATGATAAGAGCAAAAGGATTGCAATGGACAAAATTTGTCCTCTGGAAGATCAGAATGGTAATCCAAGTGTGGAGCCAAAAGAGATGGGGGACATTTTAACTAACTGTTTTGCATCTGTATCTACTCAGAGATGGACACAGACTCTGTAAATGTGAGGCAAAAGAAGCAAGATAATAGTAGATATTGCCTCTCTGACTGGAGACCTGTGACTAGTGGAGTGCCATGGGTATCGGTGCTGGGCCCATTGTTGTTTGTTTTTTTATATATACAATTAAAAAATCGTGATGATTATGTGGATATGCAAATGACACCAAGATTGGGGATGTAGTGGACAGCAAGGAAGACTATAATGGCTTGCAGAAGTATCTGGTAAAATAGGCAGTAAAATGGCAGATGGAATTTAATGCAGTCAAGTCTGAGGAGTTCCACTTTGGTAGGACCAACCAGGGTAGGTCTTACACAGTGAACGGGAACGGTAGAGCACCGAGAAGTGTGGTAGAACAAACTGATCTGGGAATACAGGTCTGTAATTTGTTGAATGTGTAATTTGTTGGAAGTAGATAGTAGAAGCTTTTGGCACATTGGCATTCATAAATCAAAGTACTGATTACAGGAGGTAGGATGTTATGTTGAAGTTGTATAAGAAATCGGTGAGGCCTAATTTGGATTAGTATTGTGGAAACATGTAAATAAGATCAAGAGTGCAAAGAAAATTTACAAGGATTGCCGGGTCTGGAAGACTTGAGTTATAAGGAAAGATTGTACAGGTTAGCATGTTATTCCTTGGAACGTAGAAGATTGAGGAGCGATTTGATAGAGGTATACAAAATTATGAAGGATAAGATAGGTTAAATGCAATCAGTCTTTTTCCACTGAGGTTGTGTAGGACTACAACCAGAGGTCACAGGTTAAGGGTGAAGGGTGAAAAGTTTAAGGGAATAAGAGGGGAAACTTCTTCACTCAGAGGGTAGTGAGAGCGTGGAAAGAGCTGCCAGCACAAATGGTGAATGCAGGGATGGTAGTGGTATGGGAGTAGGCAGTTTAAATGGTTCAGCACAGACTAGATGAGCTGAAAGGCCTGTTTCTGTACTGTACTTTTCTATGACTGCATAACTTCAAGCAAAAACTGTACAATATCCCAAACCCCTCTTTATATTTAAACGTGAGATGTAGCAATAATGCAAAATAATACGATACCACTCTTAATGTTTGATTTTTTTTGTCAGATAAAGTTACTTCGTAGAATATAATCTTTCAGTATATTTCATCTGCAGCAAGCTCACCATGGCTGAATTATTTTTTGCAATATGATTATTCATGAAGCATCAGCAAATTGCAATAATGTCCTCTCTGCCAAACAACAAGAAAAGTGATTGCAGGGTGCAAGGATATTGTAGAAAATCTTTCACTGGGGAAGTTTATTAGCACCTTTTGTAAACAAAATCTGCTCACGGATTAAAATATAAGAATCTTTTTTAAATAGAATGTTATTTGAATGTGCTTTATAGTCCTCATGTGTTAAATGTACTTCGGCTTACAAAATAATTAAACCCTAAACAGTGCAAAAGTCTTTAATTCTTTAAGTGAAGAAATAAATTATGCACTTACATTCATGATCACGTGGTAGCCTGAATTTCTTTAACAAAACCCTGTTTGGAAGAAGTGAAATAGTTTTGAGCATACTATTTCCAAGCAGCCAGAGTATTCTATTTTTCCTTTTTTTCTTTTACTTGTGTAATAATTCAAAGTATTCCTTGTACTACAGTATACAATTTACCTGTCCCTCATTTATTCTTGACTTTAATTATGAATATTGACAGGGTATTTGACTGGAGCAGTCCATCCTTGATAAACAGTATGTCAGAGAAAATATGAGGAACATACCTTTCTTTGGCACAGGAGGAGGCCAGCAACAGAAGCCTGCTACAATTCTAAGATCAGATGACATAAACTAGAGACTAAACCTGGACAAGGCAGCCCAGTCTGTAATACCATCCATTGATTGTGTGAAAGTACATTTTTCACACACCTAATATGTTTCACTAATTTAATAAATATACTTGGAGAGCTTAAGTTTGTTAAAGGAAAGATTCAAGGAGAATGCTTAAAATATAATTTACTCACCTTCCCCCAGATAATGGTTATTATGATCTAAATAGTTAAGAGATAATGATATTTTACTTTCCTGTCCTATGGAGACTCATTTAAAATTTGTTCTGTCATTAAGATGCAGCTCAGTTAGCTGTGCAACTTTCAGTGTCTTTTTTGGAAAGAGTAGTGATTGATATCCTTTCCTTTCCTGTATGCAGACTGGGAGGTGCCTATGCTGGGAAAATTCAGGACTAGCCAAATACACAACAGTGCTCAATTAATGCTGGCTCAGATACTTTCAAATCAGATACAGGAAAAGGAAAAGATGCAGAAGAGCGGCTCCCTGATGAGATACAAAGCCCATAATGGCAGGGTGGGGGTAAAAAGCAACATAATTCTTACTGAAAGCACTCTCCTCTTCCACAAACTTTCCTTTGTATTTAATTATAATGCATTTTAATTTACCCGAGATACAATGAGAACCAATTTTTAAAATAACACAGTAAATTTGGAAGAAGAATTAAAAAGAGAAATATTTTTAAATCTGCAAAGGAAACTGAATGCCAATGTCACAAGCAAAGGGCAAATATCTATAAAAATACTTCTTGTGTTCAATGCATTCAGATTGTAGATTTATTTTCTGTTTTATTGTTTGGTTAAAATGACTAAATGTTTCAAGATCCTTTTGCATCAATTTACTTAGATTTTAATCCCAACAGATTTCAATTCCTCTTTCTCTTGCACAAAGCACATAAACCTGAAAATTTTGGTGTTGGTCCTTTTAATTCACTAATCAAACAAAAGTGTAATTTTTCTCAAATGGGGCAATTAGTAAGCACTGGGTTTTTCTGAAGATGTACATGAGTGAATCATTTCCCATTGTTTTTCAGACTACTAAGAACAGCATACCAAACAGTGAACTGAGAACTTAACCGAAAATGCCACAGTCTCCAGATTTGTACAGTGTCTGTCGTGCTTAACTGTCTCCCAGTTAACGTTGTAGCATCTTACTTAACATACAAAAGAATACATTATTATATACAAGAGAGTAAACTGTGTTAGTTCTTTTCAAGATGTATTCTTATTGCTTTTTCAAACACTAAATTCAGAAGTATTCCATGAATTGGAGACTATACATGAAAATAAATTCACCAGCAGATGTGTTTGCAGAGATCATTTTCTTTGAGAAATGTGGAACAGCTGCAATTGTGTGGATTTCCTATAGTTACCTTTCAAAAAACAAAATTAAGAGAAATCAATAGATCTCCTTATTTGTAAATATACACAGTAGTATATCTGTTCACATACAGCTTTACTAATACAGATCTTTTTTCTCTGTTTCTAAGACAGTAATCATAATGTATGAACCCTGACTAGTTATTGCTTTTACATTAAAGTTCAAATAACAATTTTCTAATAACAATCTTAGAGAAACGAAGGTACTCTAATTACACCCATCAATTATATTCCTTTACTTCCTCTACTGTTTGTGAGGTGTTGTGACCCTTTTGTATGTTTTCCATATTTGATACTTAGTGCAGATTTCAGTCTGTGAATGTATTTTTTTTAAACCAAGAGTGCTGAGAAACTTGAACCCTGAAATTATTGAAGGCAATACCAATTTTGAAATTGGTGATTAATTATATGGAGGAGAAAGGAATACAAGTCAAAAGACTGAATAATGTAAAATACGATTGAAAGGTGTCAGATCATTATGGGTAGAGCTAAGAAACTGCAAGGGTAAAAAGACAGTGAGGGGCATTATATACAGACATCCGAACAGTGATCTACAAATTACAACAGGAGATAGAAAATTCATGCCAAAAGGGCAATGTTACAATAGTCATGGGGGATTTCAATATTAAAGTAGATTGGGAAAATCAGGTTTGTGCTGGATCCAAGGAAGGTAATTTGTAGAATGCCTATGAGATGTCTCTTTAGAGCAGCTCATGGTAGAGCCCACAAGGAGATCAGCTATCCTGGACTGGATGTTGTGCAATGAACCAAAATTGATTAGTGAGCTTAAGGTAAAGGAACCGTTAGAGGTGTGTGAACATAGTATGATAGAATTCACCCTGCAATTTGAGAAGGAGAAGCTAAAGTCAGATGTATCAGTATTGCAGTGGAGTAAAGGGAATTACAGAGGGATAAGAGAGCAAAAGAACACTAGCAGGGATGATGGCAGAGCAGCAATGGCTAGAGCTTCTGGGAGCAAGTCTGAAGGTACAGGACAGATATATCATAAAGAAGTAGTACTCTGAAGGCTACTGTGGCCACAAGAGAAATCAAGCACACATAAAAGCCAAGGAGGGCATATTATACAGCAAAAATTAGTGGGAAGTTAGAGGAATGGGAAGGTTTTAAAAACCAATGAAGGCAACTAAAAAGTCATAAAGACATTAAAGATAGAATATGAAGGTAAGGGGCATCTCATTGAAAACTATTGAAGGTTGAAAGGCCTCGATAGAGTGGATGTGGAGAGAATGTTTCCTATGGTAGGGGAGTCCAAGTCCAGAGGACATAGCTTCAGAATAGAGGGACATCCATTTAGAATGGAGGTGAGGAGGCATTTCTTTAACCAGAGAGTGGTGAATCTCTGGAATTTCATTGCCATAGGTGGCTGTGGAGGCAGTCATTGGGAATATTTAAGGAAGAGTTTGATAGATTCTTGATTAGTCAGGGCATGAAGGGATACAAAGAGGATTTTGGGGCTGAGAGGGAAATGCCAAGATGAAATGGCAGAGTGGACTCAGTGGGCCAAGTGGCCTAATTCTGATCCTATATCTTATGGTCTTAAGATAGGGGGTTCACAGGGAATATTAAAGGACTTCTTCTGAACTGTAAAATTCTTACAAATTTTATCCATTTATCTATTCACTGCCATTCATGTCTCTTGGAGGAATCAACACATTTGGTACAAATATGTTAATAATATTTCAACAGTGATGGGCTGATCTTTACAAAGCTTGTCCATTTTTCATTTCATTGATAAATCTTGATTAAATTGCTCCTTTGTGAATAATTTTCTGAGAAATTAACTGCCACTTTAGATTAGGCAAAGCCAGACAGCATGCTGACCTAACTGAGATAGCAAATCCAGCAGTTTCTCTAGGAAGCTACAGATAACAATGGGAATATGAGACTTCAAAC
Organism: Hemitrygon akajei; assembly: GCF_048418815.1. Taxonomy (NCBI): domain Eukaryota; kingdom Metazoa; phylum Chordata; class Chondrichthyes; order Myliobatiformes; family Dasyatidae; genus Hemitrygon; species Hemitrygon akajei. The sequence continues at coordinate 162,090,096 of NC_133128.1, read as the reverse complement.
CAATGATTAAAATCAAAATTCTGTAAAAATGAGTTTGTAGAATTACATATACTTTTGCTGTATGGACACAGGAATAAAACCATGTGCTTATTAACTGCTGTAAATAGACAAATTCAAGTTCCATGGGTTTTCACCATGTGAATGAAAAGTCATTCTAAATATATTCTATGCCCTCTGTACCTTGAACTGGGTAAGTAACAAAATGGAGAAGAGAAATAGAATGAAGTACCACTAACTACTGTCTTGTTTATTTTTATTTCCAGATGCTTTTGACAAAAGAAAATACGGATACTTTAAATCTGAGGAAACTTTTGATATTATTTGCTGTGGTTGACACAAAGGTTGGGGTTGTTGTGGATAGTTTGGAGGGCTGTCAGAGGTTATAGCTGGATATTGATAGGATGCAAAACTGAGCTGAGAAATGGCAAATGGAGTTCAACCCAGATAAGTGTGAGGTGGTTCATTTTAGTAGGTCAAATATAATGGCAGAATATAGCATTAATGGTAAGAGTCTTGGCAGTGTGAAGGATCAGAGGGATCTTGGGGTCTAAGTCCATAGAACACTCAAAGGTGCTACGCAGGTCGACTCTGTGGTTAAGAAGGCATATGGTGCATTGGCCTTCATCAATCATGAGATTGAGTTTAAGAGTCGAAAAGTAATGTTGCAGCTATATAGGACCCTGGTCAGACCCTACTTGGAGTACTGTGCTCAATTTTGGTCACCTCACTATAGGAAGGATGTGGAAGCTATAGAAAGGGTGCAGAGGAGATTTACAAGGATGTTGCCTGGATTGGGGAGTATGCCCTATGAGAATAGGTTGAGTGAACTTGGCCTTTTCTCCTTGGAGCAACGGAGGGTGAGAGGCGACCTGATAGAGGCATACAAGATAATGAGAGGTGACTTGATACAGATGTACAAGATAATGAGAGGCATTGATCGTGTGGATAGTCAGAGGCTTTTTCCCAGGGCTGAAATGGCTAGCACGATAGGGCATAGTTTTAAGGTGCTTAGAAGCAGGTACAGAGGGGTAAGTTTTTTTTTTACACGCAGAGAGTGGTGAATGCATTGAATGGGCTACCGGTGGTGGAGGCAGAAATGATAGAGTCTTTTAAGAGACTCCTAGATGGATACATGGAGCTTAAAAAAATAGAGGGCTATGGGTAAGCCTAGGTAGTTCTAAAGTAAGGACATGTTCAGCACAGCTTTGTGAGCTGAAGAGCCCTTATTGTGCTATAGGTTTTCTATGTTTCTTTTTATGTTTCTGTGTTAGTGTAATTAATGTAAAATGGTTTAAGTTTTGTATAATTTAGTTAAAAACCTTAAAAAGCATCAAATGATTTTATTTATATTGTTTGACATATGCAGAAACATTAAAACAATGAAAATTAACTTATTGAAATAATTCCAAATAAAATGGGGGAATTCTTCTTGATTATTTCATACTTACCTTAAAACATTTAGCTACACCTTCTTCTTTAAGAAGAAATCCAACAGGACCTAATTCTCTCAAAATATATATTGTTGTATTGAGTGCATGATCTTGATTCCTATGAACTAAATCAGTTACAGCTCTTCTGAAGGGAGCAACTCGTGACATGTTGAGGAAGTAAGGTGAGATAACTTAATAAATCTGAAAAATATTAAACAATATCAGTAAAATCGAACAATTATTTCCAAAAAGTGTGCTAATTTTTTTCTTTAACTCAGAGCAAAGGTTCATTGGGGTTAGTTTACTTAAATGTTGCTAATCAAGTTGTAGTGCTTTAATCTTGGGCGGAGAAACAATCTTATGACTTCTCACACATCTCTTTTGGGACACAATGAGATCAGCCACTCCCATAAATGATTTACTATTATGGGAATTGACTCATATTGTCCTTTATCTACATGCACAATAGCATAACCTTTGGGTGTAGCAGCGGTGCACTTGTGACCTGAGTAATTCCTGATGTTTGCATAAGTCCTCATGCACATTGGCACTCTTTCCTTCAATAGAGTGAGAACATACTGATCCTCATATGAATCAATAAATTGGTTTATTCAGCAATGCAGTGAATAAGCAGTGGAGCAGTTGTAATAAGATTCACCAAATTGATTCAAAGCAGCAGTACAAAATAAGGAAAACAACACACTTTCAACCTGTATCAGCTTTCTGTTAACAAATGTGACCGTTTCATGCTTTGAATTCCATTTTAATTTAAAACATAGCTTAAACGTAATACTAAATCTTATGCACTAAACGTGCAAAATCTAGATGTCTTGGTACATAGATAGGTTGCATAGAATACCTTTCAATAAATTTCCCACTACTAATGTCAGGCTCACCAGCCAATCACTTCCTGGTTTATTTTTAGAAAGACAACAGTGGAACAACATTAGTTATCCTCCAAACCTCTGGTACTTCACCTGTCACTAAAGATGATTTAAATATCTCTGCTAGCACCCCTGAAATTTCTGTACTTGTGTCTCATGGATTTCGAGTTAACCACCCTAATTAGCCTCAAAACAGCAAACAACTCCTCCTCTGCAATCTGTAAAGGATTCATGACCTTACTGCAGCTTTGCCTCACTTCTATAGACTCTGTCGGTCTCTTGAGTAAAAGCAGACACAAAAAGTCCATTTAAGATCTCCACCCATCTGTTTTGGCTCCGTGCATAGATTACCATTCTGACTTTCCAGAGGACCAATTTTGTCCCTTGCAATCCTTTTGTCCTTAACATGTCTGTAGAATCCCTTAGGATTCTCCTTCACCTTATCTGCCAGGACAACCTCATGCTTTCATTTAGCCCTCTTTAGCATTTCGCATACTCCTTAAGTACATACCGTAGATGTCGGATTATAAGCCGCTACTTTTTTCCCACATTTTGAACAGCTTTGAACACTGCGGCCTTTAATACGGTGCGGCAAATGCATGATTTTTTTCATGCCGCCCAAAACATTTTGCCTCGTAACAGTAGACCAATAAAATTGATGAGTAGTTCACAGAGGTCCAATGAAATTGTACGATAAATCAAGCGCACTTTCACAATTAAATTATTGTAAATCAGTCATTTGTACTCACCCTCATCAACATGGAAAACACTCGAAGAAAAGCATTGTGCTGCCTTTATGGTAGTTATTTAGTTTATAATATTTTCGCTTAGTAATTCATTTTCTAGTTAAAGTTAGAAGTGTTTTAACTATATTTGTTTTCTGTACTACATCCCGGGATGCTTTGACGTCACATCCGGTTTCGCCGCGTCTTGTGGGAAATACCGGTTTGCGATAAACGGGAAGGTGGGGGGCGAGCGGCATTAGACCCGAGCGAAACGCTGCTTTTAAGTTAAAGGCGATCAATAACTTTTCCTGGTAGGCTGCAGTATATATATTTTTTACCAGTCGTTAGGAGATATTGGAATGTTGTTCAGTAAAATAAGTATATGCAACGTATATTTAAAAGTAGCCGCGTTACAGGCACGGTTCGAAAAAAAGCATTTGCAATATGTATTTGTTTATGTTACCATATGGATTTAATTAAAAGTTAAAAAAATCCTCATGTGTAATATCTTTCTGTGTAAATATCTCATATTACAACGTGGGACACCTGCGGCCGAAAATCCGGTGCGGCCTAAAATCCGGTGCGGCCTGTACAAGTACAAAATTGATTTTCTTTCTAAAATTAGAGCCAGCGGCTTTTAATCAGGTGCGCTCTGTAGTCCGGAATCTACGGTAGTTTGTTCCTATCTGCCTATTCCTGCAATGCACTTCTTTTTTTAAATATCTCTTGAAAACTGTCGACGTTTCGGGCCGAGACCCTTCATCAGTGCTTCTCCTTAAAGATGCTGCCTGGCCTGTTGTGTTCCACCAGCATTTTGTGTGTGTTGTTTGAATTTCCAGCATCTGCAGATTTCCTCGTGTTTGTTCCCTAAACCTATTAACTTTATGTTTTATTCTGGCAAACACATACAAGCTTTGTACTCTCAAATTTCACTTTTGAAGTTCTCCCATTTAGCAAATACACTTACCAAGAAATATAACCCTAATGCTAAAAAACTGCCTGTCCCAATCCACACTTGCAATTTAGAATCTCAAGCCATTGACCAAACATATCTTTTCCATATTTAGTTTGAAACTAATGGCATGATAATCACTAGATGCAGTGTTCCCCTATACAAACTGTCACCTGCCCTGACGTATTCCCTAATAGGAGATCAAGTAATCACACACTGTCTTGTTGGGAACTCTATGTACTGATTAAGGAAATTTTCCTGAACACACCTGACAAACTCTATCCCATCTAGTCTTTTTACAATATGGGAGTCCCAGTCAATATGTGGAAAATTAAAATCACCTACTATAACAACCTTATGTTTCTTGCAACAGTCTGTGATATCTCTACAGATTTGATCCTTTAAATCCTGCAGATAATTGGTTGTCTATAATATAGCCCAATTAACATGGTCATACCTTTCTTATTTCTCAGCTACACCCATAAAGCCTTACTAGACGTGTTCTCCAGTCTGTCCTGACTGAGCACGACAGTGACGATTTTCCTTACAAGTAATGCCTCTCCTCCTCCTTTAATCCCTCCCGCTTTGTTATGTCTAAAACAACAAAATCCAGGAACATTGAGCTGCCAGCCCTGTCCCTCGTGCAACCAAATTTCACTAATGGCTAACATATCATACTTACTTGTGTTGATCGACGCCCTGAGCTCATTGGCCTTTCCTACAATACATGTTGCAATGAAATCCGTCATTAGTCAGAACATTAGTTTCACCATGCTCAAACTTTTGACTACTGATTTTGTCTGAGGTCTTAACAACATCTGTCTCCACAATCTTTCCACTATTTGTCTGGTTCTGCAGACTCTGGTTCCCATCTGGTTCCCATCCTTCTGCAAGCCCTCCCCCATGCATATGCAGTATGAATGAATGAATCTCAATTCCAACTGGTTAAAAGCCTTGCTATAACATCTCTATAATCCCTGAGAAATGGTACTTTGCTTAAAGAGCACAGATCTCTCCCTTCTTTTTTGTAAGATTTCCACTCCCATGTTCATGGATCAGCATGACAAATCTCATGAGAACTTTATAACTTTATGTGTAGTTACTGTACAGAGGCTCTCACTTCTAGAAAAGTCTACTGTAGCCATCCAGGCTCTTCTTGAGGTGTGCCTAATGTATCTCATCGCTCTCCAAGGATACAAGATCTCCATGCGTCATGCATTATGTTGGCCAGTCTTTGTGTGTCTCTTTGAGCCAATGTGGGAGATTTCACCCTTTGCACTGTAAATACTGACTCTTTCATCACAGCAATAATGCTTGATACTGCTTGGGGCAGCCTTAGATGAGTACAAAGTGCTGATGCCCTTCTCTAAAGACTGTACTCTGAAGTATTGGGAGCTGTACTAACTTGAGGAGATCTCAGCAGAAATTATTTACACATGGGTTTGATGCTTACTACAGCCAGTGAACAGACCTGATGGAAATGGGGTGCAGAATTAACCATCCTCCCCCCCCCCCCCCTTTTGAGAAGTATGAACTATTGCTATGCTGCTAATGAGAGAGAGAGAGATGAAGCATGGAGGCAGGAACATCTGCTACTGATAAGAGAGAGAGAGACACACAGTTGATTTACGTATTACGGCTTCTTCCTGGATTGTTTACCTATCACTGCAAGGACACTTTGCTCGTTAACATTCCTAAGGGATATTCAATATTCAGGAGGGATAGACAGGAAAGAAAAGGAGGTGGGGTAGTGTTAATGGTTAGAGAGGAGATTAATGCAATAGAAAGGAAGGACATTAGCCTGGAGGATGTGGAATCGATATGGGTAGAGCTGCATAACACTAAGGGGCAGAAAACGCTGTTGGGAGTTGTGTACTGGCCACCTAACAGTAGTAGTGAGGTTGGGGATGGCATTAAACAGGAAATTAGAAATGTGTGCAAAAAAGGAACAGTAGTTATAATGGGTGACTTCAATCTACATATAGATTGGGTGAACCAAATTGGTAAGGATGCTGAGGAAGACGATTTCTTGGAATGTATACAGGATGGTTTTCTGAACCAACATGTCGAGGAACCGACTAGAGAGCAGGCCATTCTAGATTGGGTATTGAGCAATGAGGAAGGGTTAGTTAGCAATCTTGTCGTGCGAGGCCCCTTGGGTAAGAGTGACCATAATATGGTGGAATTCTTCATTAAGATGGAGAGTGACATAGTTAATTCAGAAACAAAGGTTCTGAACTTAAAGAAGGGTAACTTTGAAGGTATGAGATGTGAATTAGCTAAGATAGACTGGCAAATGATATTTAAAGGGTTGACGGTGGATATGCAATGGCAAGCATTTAAAGATCGCATGGATGAACTACAACAAGTGTTCATCCCAGTTTGGCAAAAGAATAAACCAGGGAAGGTAGTGCACCTGTGGCTGACAAGGGAAATTAGGGATATTATCAATTCCAAGGAAGAAACATACAAATTAGCCAGAAAAAGCGGCACACCTGAGGACTGGGAGAAATTCAGAGTCCAGCAGAGGAGGACAAAGGGCTTAATTAGGAAAGGGAAAAAAGATCATGAGAGAAAGCTGGCAGGGAACATAAAAACTGACTGTAAAGGCTTTTATAGATATGTGAAAAGAAAAAGATTGGTTAATACAAATGTAGGTCCCTTACAGTCAGAAACAGGTGAATTGATCATGGGGAACAAGGACATGGCAGACCAATTGAATAACTACTTTGGTTCTGTCTTCACTAAGGAGGACATAAATAATCTTCCGGAAATAGTAAGGGTCTAGTGAGATGGAGGAACTGAGGGAAATACATGTTAGTAGGAAAGTGGTGTTAGGTAAATTGAAGTGACTGAGGGCAGATAAATCCCCAGGGCCCAGGGCCAGATGGTCTGCATCCCAGAGTGCTTAAGGAAGTAGCCCAAGAAATAGTGGATGCATTAGTGATAATTTTTCAAAACTCCTTAGATTCTGGATTCATTCCTGAGGATTGGAGGGTGGCTACTATAACCCCACTTTTTAAAAAAGGAGGGAGAGAGAAACCGGGGAATTATTAGCCTGACATCGGTGGTGGGGAAAATGCTAGAGTCAGTTATCAAAGATGTGATAACAGCACATTTGGAAAGAGGTGAAATCATCGGACAAAGTCAGCATGGATTTGTGAAAGGAAAATCATGTCTGACGAATCTTATAGAATTTTTTGAGGATGTAACTAGTAGAGTGGATAGGGGAGAACCAGTGGATGTGGTGTATTTGGATTTTCAAAAGGCTTTTGACAAGGTCCCACACAGGAGATTAGTGTGCACATGGTATTGGGGGTATGGTATTGATGTGGATAGAGAATTGGTTGGCAAACAGGAAGCAAAGAGTGGGAATAAACGGGACCTTTTCAGATTGGCAGGCGGTGACTAGTGGGGTACCACAAGGCTCCGTGTTGGGACCTCAGTTGTTTACAATATATATTAATGATTTAGACGAGGGAATTAAATGCAGCATTTTCAAGTTTGCAGATGACACGAAGCTGGGCGGCGGTGTTAGCTGTGAGGAGGATGCTAAGAGGATGCAGGGTGAATTGGATAGGTTAGGTGAGTGGGCAAATTCATGGTAGATGCAATTTAATTTGGATAAATGTGAGGTTATCCACCTTGGTTGCAAGAACAGAAAAACAGGATATTATCTGAATGGTGGCCGATTAGGAAAAGGGGAGGTGCAACGAGACCTGGGTGTCATTGTACACCATTCATTGTAAGTGGGCATGCAGGTACAGCAGGCGGTGAAAAAGGCAAATGGTATGTTGGCATTCATAGCAAGAGGATTCGAGTACAGGAGCAGGGAGGTTCTATTGCAGTTGTACAAGGCCTTGGTGAGACAACAGCTGAAGTATTGTGTGCAGTTTTGGTCCCCTAATCTGAGGAAAGACATTCTTGCCATAGAGGGAGTACAAAGAAGGTTCACCAGATTGATTCCTGGGATGGCAGGACTTTCATATGAAGAAAGACTGGATCGACTAGGCTTATACTCGCTGGAATTTAGAAGATTGAGGGGGGAATCTTATTGAAACGTATAAAATTCTAAAGGGATTGGACAGACTAGATGCAGGAAGATTGTTTCCGATGTTGGGGGAATCCAGAACGAGGGGTCACAGTTCAAGGATAAAGGGGAAGCTTTTTAGGACCAGATGAAGAAAAACTTCTTCACACAGAGAGTGGTGAATCTGTGGAATTCTCTGCTACAGGAAACAGTTGAGGCCAGTTCATTGGCTGTATTTAAGAGGGAGTTTAGATATGGCCCTTGGGGCTAAAGGGATCAGGGGGTATGGAGAGAAAGCAGGTACAGGGTTCTGAGTTGGATGATCAGCCATGATCATACTGAATGGCAGTGCAGACTCAAAGGGCCGAATGGCCTACTCCTGCACCTATTTTCTATGTTTCTATGAAAAGAATAAACAGTAGCCGTTTCGGGCTGACACTCTTCTTCAGGACTGATAAAGAAAGAAAAAGTAGAAAACAAGAATAATAATTTGAGAAACAGAAAAAAGAATGTAAAAGACTGAGACCATAAGACATGGGAACAGAATTCAGCCATTTAGCCCATGAGTTTGCACTGCCATTCCATCATACAAAAGCAAAAGTCAAGATCAATGTAGGTTCCTTACAGACTGAGACAGAAATTATATTGGAAAAGCAGGAAAATGAAAAGTAATTAAACAATTACTTTGTGTCTGTTTTCAATGGCATATCCACAAAAACTTCTGGAGATATTGAAGAACAAGTCTAGAGCAAACGAGGAAATGAAAGAAATGCACATCAGTTAAAAACAATTATGTATTGAGTGGGATTTAAAAAGAAAGAACTTTATGTACTGGAGTGGGATGGCACCAAGCTTAAATTAAAATTGGAATTGTATGGCTGACTAAGGAAGGTAAAACATGCCATGAAGGGAGTACAACAGACTCACCACATTGCTTCCTGAGATGATAATGCTTCCTGGAATGGGACAGAGATTGCTGCTTTTATTGAATAGAAAAGCACTCCTCTCTTCCTTTCACTTACACCCTGCAACCCCATATCTTTAATCCTTTTTCTGACCCTGAACCCTTTCTGTCTTGGGTCCCCATCTCCTCCCCTTCTCACATTGCTCACCCTGACATGCAACTTTCTCTATCCCTGAATGCCTTCCAAAATTCCTGTAACCCACAACCCCTCATGACTCAGGACTGAAGGTGTTTTATTTGAATGTACGCAGTATACGGAATAAGATAGATGAACTTGTAGTACAGTTGTAGCCATCGCTGAATCATTGCTGAAAGAAGATTATAGCTGGGAGCTTAGTGTCCAAAGCAGGAAGACAGAGGGGCCGGTGTTAGTAAAAAATGAAATCAAATCATTAGAAAGAGGTGATATAGGGTCAGAAGGTTTTGAATCATTGTGGATAGAGCTAAGGAACTGCAAGGGTAAGAAAACCTTGATGGGAGTTGTATACACACCAAACAGTAGTAAACATGTGGTCTACAAATTACAATGGGAGATAGAAAATGTATGCCAGAAGGGCAATGTTACAGCAGTCATGGAGGATTTTGATACACAGGTACATTGAAATACAGAAAATCAGGTTGGTGCTGGATTCCAGGAGCATGGATTTCTAGACTGCCTACAAGATTGTTTTTTAGAGCAGCTCAAGGTTGAGCCCACTAAAGGATAATATGATTAAATTCACCCTGAAATTTGAGAAGGAGAAGCCAAAGTCAGATGTATCAGTATTACACTGGAGTAAGGGAATCACAGAGGCATGAAAGAATTACCAGAATTGATGGGAAAAGAACACAGGCAGGGATGACGGCAGAGCACCAATGGCTACAATTTCTGGAAACAATTCAAAATGTACAGGATATATACATCCCAAAGAGGAAGAAGTATTCTAAAGGCATGATGACAGTTGTGCTGACAAGAAAATTCAAGGCCACCATAAAAGCCAAAGAGAGGGCACATAATAGAGCAAATATTAGTGGGAAGTTAGAGGAATGGGAAACATTTAAAAACCAAAAAAGGCAACTAAAAAGTCATTAAGAAGGTAAAGATGGAATACGAAAGTAAGCTAGCCAATAATATTAAAGAGGATACTAAATGTTTCTTCAGATACATAAAGTGTAAAAGAGGTGAGAGTGGAAATCAGACTGCTGAAAAACAATTCTGGAGAGGTAGTAATGGGGTCAAGGAAATGGTGGACAAACTGAATGAGTATTTTGCATCAGTCTTCACTGTGGAAGACACTAGTAGTATGGTAGTAGTTCCAGGTATCAGGGGTCATGAAATGTGCAAAGTTACCATTTCTAGAGAGAAGGTTTTTAGTAAACTGAAAGGTCTGAAGCTAGATAAGTCACCTGGACCAGATAGTGTACAGCCAAGGGTTCTGAAAGAGGTAGCTGAAGAGATTGTGGAGGCATTAGTAATAATCTTTCAAGAAATACAAGATTCTGGAATGGTTCTGGAAGACTGGAAAACTGCAAATGTTACTCCATTCTTCAAGAAGAGAGAGGGACAGAAGAAAGGAAACCATAGGCTACTTAGTCTGACCTCAATGGTTGGGAAGATTTTGGAGTCAGTTATTAAGGATAAGGTCTCAGGGTATTTGGAGGCACATGATAAAAAAGGCTGTAGTCAACATGGTTTGCTCAAGGGAAATTCTTGCCTGACAAATCTGTTGGAATTCTTTGAAGAAATAACAAGCAGGATAGACAAAGGAGAATCGGTTGATGTTGTGTACTTGGATTTTCAGAAGGCCTTTGACAAGGTGCCACACGTAAGACTGCTTAACAAACTACAGGACCATGGTATTATGGGAAAGGTTCTAGCATGGATAGAAAAAATGAAAGGGTTGACTATTTTCTAAATGGAGAGAAAATACAAAAAATAGAGGCATAAAGGGACTTGGGGGTCCTTGTGCAGGATTCCCTAAAGGTTCATTTGCAGGTTGAGTCTATGTTGAGGAAGGCAAGTACAATATAAACATTCCTTTCTAGAGGACTAGAATATAAAAGCAAGGATGCAATGTTGGAACTTTATAAAACATTGGTAAGGCTGCTCTTGGTGTATTGTAAGCAGTTTTGACCCCCTTATCTTAGAAAGGATGTGCTGAAACTGGAGAGGGTTCAAAGGAGGTTCACAAAAATGATTCCAGGGTTGAATGGCTTGTCATATGAAAAGTGTTTGATGGCTCTGGACCTGTATCACTGGAATTCAGAAGAATGGGGTGGGGGGTGACATAATTGAAAACTATCAAATGGTGAAAGACTTCAATAGAGTAGAGGTGAAGAGGGTATTTTCTTTGGCAGGAGAGTCTAAGACCAGGAGACCTAGCCTCAGAATAGAGGGGCGTCCTTTTAGAACAGAGATGAGGAGAAATTTATTTAGCCAGAGAGTGATGAATCTGCGGAATTCTTTGCCACAGGCAACTGTGGAGGCCAAATCTTTATGTGGATATAAGGCAGAGGTTGATCAGTTCTTGAGTGGTCAGGGCATGAAGGATTAAGGGGAAAAGGCAAGAGATTGGAGCTGAGTGAAATAGATCAGCCATGATGAAAAGGTGGAGCAGACTCGAATGGCCTAATTAGACAGGTATATGGAGGAATTTAAGGTGGAGGGTTATATGGGAGGCAGGCAAGGTCGGCACAACATTGTGGGCCGAATGGCCTATACTTGCTGTATTGTTCTTTAATTCTGCTCCTATATCTTATGGACTCTGGATCATCTCAGTCCCTCATCCCTTACCAATCCCAGACTTCCTTTTCTATCCCGAAACCTGGATATCCTTATCCTCTCCATCCTAACTCTCTAACGAGAACTCGTGCTCTACCCGGAACCCTTCCTCACTCCCTTTCACTGAAACCCGATGCAGCCTTAGCCATGTACTTCTGTTTCCTCACCTACCTCTCCCGCCCCGAGTCGGTGTAATTACCCCGTGTGAGTATCGCCCTTGCCGGGTTTCCCCTGTTGCTTCTGGGTCACTCACCTACAAGAAGACCCGGCGCGGCGCTCCCTCTCCGGCACCGGGAGACGCGCTGATATCCATGAAACAGCCGCGCCAGTGCTGCCGGGTTACCATGGCGACGGGACGCCGAACACAGCTTCCGGGTCAGCGGGGGTTGCAAGTCCCTGAATGGGAACGGTGCTGGAAGCCCATTCTGCTCCAGTCGGGGTCAACGCTGCCAAATTTAATGTCTTAATGTTCACTCTGGCTACCAACAGCAAAAGTGCGTGAGGAAGATGGTCCAGAGCAGGAGGCCGACTACTCCCCCCTCAGCCAGAATACACAGACACTGTGCAGAGTATAAACAGAATGAACGTTTCACCTTTCCTTAAAACTCAGAAATAGATGGAGCACGGTCAATGTCGAGTTTATTGTCACACGCACAGGTACATGAATGCACAGATGCAATGAAATACTTGTAGCAATAGCAAACCATGTCTCAAGGGAGAGAGGAAAGAAAGTGGAAAGAAAAAAAAGTAAGGTGTGAGAAACTGAACGGCAAAAACGGAATATTCTTTTCTGGTTATTAAAAAAACGGATAGAAATCAGTGGTGATATCTCAGTTCCATGACCTCTCATCAGAAAAACGGAAATGAAACAACTGCAAGAAATCTGTAGGAAAATCTGGAAGGGAGGAGCGAATGTGCAAAATGAAGGTGGAAAAGCGCCAAGGCAGCAAAAGGTGTAGATGGTGGAAGTAGAGTCGTCATCTGAAATTATTGCAGGAAAATATTGTGCATGCTGGAACTAAAACGTTGGAAATGTCGATTAGAGAGTTGTAATTATTGTTGCTTTAGAAGATGGTAACCTGCCAGGTAGAAATGCGACGTGGTGTTCCTTGAGCTTATAATAAATTCCATTAGAATAGCACTGAAGGTTGAGAAAAGAGAGGCTGTAAGTTAGAGAGGACGAGAGAATTTTAGTAAATAAGTGACGGGAAGCTCAGCCGTACTTGGTAAAATAATCCTAGGCAAAACGACTACAATGCAAATGTGGCTTTCTGCTAGCAAGCAGAAATAATTCTGGAAAAATCAGCAGTTAGTTCAGCATCTGCAAAAGTTACTAGAAAAGTAGAAAGCAGGCCTCGAAGTACATAGTGGAGTGAATAAATCATAGAGGCAGTCTTACGTTAAGAAGCTGGGATTAAATGACAAATTAAAAAATAACACTGTGGAAGTACACAGTAAGCCATGCAACCTCACTGAATCCAGGTTTATGTTTTCATGAAATGAGATGCTTTTATTTTTCCAGCTTTTATACTTAGAACCATAGAACATTACAGCACAGAAACAGGTCTTTTGGCCCTTCTTGGCTGTGCTGAACCATTTTTCTGCCTAGTCCCACTGACCCGCACCTGGGCCATATCCCTCCAACCCCTCTCATCCATATACCTGTCCAAGTTTTTCTTAAATGTCAAAAGTGAGTCCACATTCATCACTTCATCTGGCAGCTCATTCCACACTCCCACCACTCTCTGCATGAAGAAGTCCCCCCAATGTTCCCTTTAAATATTTCCCCCTTCACCTTAACTCATGACCTCTGTTTTTTTTGTCCCCTAGTCTCAGTGGAAAAAGCCTGCTTGCATTCACTCTTATCTATACCCATCATAATTTTATAGACCTCTATCAAATCACCCCTCATTCTCCTAAGCTCCAGGGAATAAAGTCCTAACCTATTCAACCTTTCTCTGTAACTCAGTTTCTCAAGTCCCGGCAACATCCTTGTAAACCTTCTCTGCACTTTCAACCTTATTAATATACTTCCTGTAATTAGGTGACCAAAACTGCACACAATACTCCAAATTCGGGCTCACCAATGTCTTATACCACCTCACCATTACATTCCAACTCTTATACTCAATACTTTGATTTATAAAGGCCAATGTACCAAAAGCTCTCTTTACAACCCTATCTACTTGTGATGCCACTTTTAGGGAATTATGTATCTGTACTCCCAGATCCCTCTGTTCTACTGTGCTTGTGCTTGATTTACTGGTATTTCCAGCATTTTCTGTTTTTTATCACTAACAATAACTGTGTAATTTATGAAATATTGTACATTGTTCCCTTCCAACACAATAGAATTTTGAAATTTGGGGAAATGAATTAATGATCATATTCACCTCCAATATCTAGATTTCCTGGTAAGTGTAAAAAAAATGGGATCATGTGAATTTCAACCTTTAATTTTGCAAGATTTCATCATCAGTTCTTCTTTCTACTAGAACCGGGCTTGATTTTACTATTTTCAATTGTTCCAAAGCAGGAAAGGAAACTTACGTCTTCGGTTAAACAGATTCTGAAAGCAAGTGACTAAATTTGATTTTAATGGTTCATTTTCACAAACAACACATTTAAATTTGCAAACCAAATGCTCATCACCTTTGCTCTTCTATTATTTATCTTCCTTGCCTTCCATTCAGGAATTGCCTTTAAATAAACTTTTCCACAGCAGAAGTTTTTTTAAAAAAAGTCTTCCTTCAAATCTGCCTTCTTGGAACATTGGGCATTGTAACTGGTAAGTGAGCATGTTAGGTACAACCTGCTGCTGTACATCCAGCTTTAATAATCTCTTACAAATATATATTCCAGTTTCCAATGAACACTAAATCTTTGATCTAAGGCTTCATGAATATCACAGAAAATTACCAGCTTCTACAGCCAGAATTTAGTATTTTTAGAGAATATTTCATGATATTCTTATGAAGAACATAAGAAATAGGAGCAGGAGTAGGCCATCTGCCTGTTGAGTCTGCTCTGCCATTCAATAAGATCATGGCTGATCTGACCATGGACTCGTCCCACCTACCTGCCTTTGTAACTCCAGAAATTAATCAAAAGAAAATCCCAGGAGCTGAGATACTTGCCTACTTAGTTTTTCTTTTCCATTTTTAATGAGGCACTTACATATGATGTGGTGGCATAATGATGTAGGCCATTCACGTACTTCTTACATATAACCCAAAATGAAGAGTGAATGCTTAAACTATGTATTTGCAAAATAACTCAAATATTACTGAAATATTAAATGCATGACACTCCTCCCTGCTTAGTTACCTAATATATAGTATAGCATGCAATATACTATAGGATACAACTAGAAGAAGATGAAAGCCATCAACTCCGGGTTAAGTCATCAGGACACCGTCGTGACTGTGTTCTTTTAGCAGGCTTTCTTGTTTTTATAAATCCAAGTTGCTAGTTCGATGCTCAACCCAGCACGAATGGAAAGCGTGCAAGGGAGACGGCTGGATTCGAACTCGGGAGCCTTCGCTCCGAAGTCCGGTGCTGATGCCACCAGCCACCAGC
The DNA here is from genome assembly GCF_048418815.1 of Hemitrygon akajei. Lineage (NCBI taxonomy): Eukaryota > Metazoa > Chordata > Chondrichthyes > Myliobatiformes > Dasyatidae > Hemitrygon > Hemitrygon akajei. The sequence goes on along the minus strand of NC_133128.1, from coordinate 162,074,771 downwards.
TGGCATAGAACACAACTACAACATAGATATCGACAGACAGTAAATTTTAAATTGTCCCATTCAGGCCTAAAGATTTAATCACTTTTTCTTACTCTTGTGAGATAACATCATAATGTCTTTCCTGAGTTTGGGCGGGGGTGGTGGTGAGTCACTCTACTTGGCAGATAAGAATCATGGCTGTAAAGCTATCTCAGGTTCTGGGGCCCCCTTCATGGTGGTTGTAGGAGTTGACTCTGGGACTGCAGGAAATGGTTCTGACAGCTCTGGGCACCTTTCTTCTCCAACAGTCGACTCTGTCTGCTCTCCTCAACTGCGTGATGTGTTGTCTCCAGAAGACATCAGGTGCAATCTTCATTGTGTAGGAGAGTGGCCTACTTCTGTCCTTAATCCTTCTAAGTACCCACTTTTAATAGACTCCATAGTTCTTCAACCTTATTCTTTTAAGAACCCTCGATTTGTCTCAGCTGTTTATCTTGCATCCTCCTCCTGAGGTTGGGTTTGAGGAGATCCAAGCCTAAGAGCAAAGACTGACCCAGGAAGAGCACAGCTGATGTGTTGTTGGTTGTGGAGTGTGCTGCATTGCGATATGCAAGGAGGAAATTGGTGAGCCTTCAGTTGCCTCTATTGCAGACGATGTGGCATGCAAGTTGTGGATGGTTCGCCAATCAAGATGCAGTTGTCTCAGCTAAGTACGTGCTCACAATGTGAATTTCCTGTTTTTACACATACAAGTCCAATGTGGCTTGTTGGTTGTTATAATTCACTGTTATGAATGTCTTTTCCACAGGAGTTATCCTTTCTCCAGTATAAGGCTTTAGTTGGATATCTGCAGGCTTCAGTTCAGTATCTTTGAAATGCCATTCAAACTGATTTTGTGTAGTGATAGTTTAGAGTGTTCTGCTGACACTGCTCACAGCGCACTCTTTAGACTCTGAACAAACCTTTCAGCAAAGCCATCTGTAGCTGGGTGGTAGAGTGCAGATGTAGTATGTACTATTCCATTCATGTTCAGGAATGACTGGTACTGTTCCACACCAAACTGTGGTCTATTGTCACTCACTTGAGAAGAGGCTTCAGAACAGATCAAGCTGTAGTGGAAGCTATTGGGAACACTTCTGGTCACTTTATAACTGCATCTACCTCTAGCAAGAAAATTGTGCCCTGAATGGTGTGGCAAAATCCCTATGAATCCTCTGCTAGGGCAATATAGGCCATCTCTAGGGTTGGAGAGGTACTGCTCTTGGCCTGTAATCTTTTAATTTCTTTTTTTACTACCTTGAGGTTTTGGAGATGTTTCTTATCATCCAAACTGTATCATTGATGTCATCCAGGTAACACTGAGTGCCTGAGTAGCCTTGCAGCACCTGGTCCATAATTTGCAGCAAAAGTGCAGGTGCAGATGCTACTCAAAAATAAGCCTATTATAGCGATAAAGGCCTTTGTGAGTATTTACGGTGAGAACCACTTCCATCTCCATCAGTATGTAGGTAGACCTCAACTAAGACCACTTTGCTAAAGTTTGTCCCTCCAGAAAGGTTTGCAAAGATATCCTCTATCCTGGGCAGAATATTTTTACACATATAAGTCCAGTGTGGCTTGTTAGTTGTTACATTTCACTGTTAACAAATGTATTTTCCACAGGAGTTATCCTTTTTTCCAGCATAAGTTCTTAGTTGGATATCTACAGACTTCAGTTCAGTATCTTTGAAATGTTGTTCAAACTGATTTTATGAAACGACTGAGTCAGCCGACCCAATGTTCAATTCTATTTTAATTAATTTGTTGCTCACTTCTGGTGTAAGCCCTTTTGCTTGTCTCTTGTTAGTCTTCACATTGTAAATCTCAAGTCTACCAAGTCCTATGTCACGCTCATAATGATCAGATTTTTAATCAACAGCAAACAGATTAGTGCTTTTTTTTAAACTGCTACTTTACTTTTTTATCTTTTTCTTTTCCCTGTGTAGTCCATTTATTTTTGTCTGTCCAATCAGCTCTTTGTCCTACTGTCTGTCCTACTTTGTTGCATTTTCTGCCTTTAAACCTCCATTTTTATATAAGCCCCTGCTACAACAGTAATGCTACTTTTTCGGCCAGGCAGGTTTCTGTTTAGACGTTGCAATTATGTTGGCAGTCACTTTCAACCGTGACTACAACTCAGTTGCATCTCTGGCTGCTGTTTCCATTGATACAGTGATTTCAACTGTCACCTACATCGTCTTTTCATTTGCTTCAAAATACAGTTCAATTTGTTCAGTGTACATCGTCTCATTATTAGGTTTAATAGATTTTAATAGTACATTTAACGTCAGAGAAATGTTTACAATATACATCCTGAAATTCTTTTTTTTTGCAAATATCCATGAAACCAGGAGTGCCCCAAAGAATGAATGACAGTTAAATGTTAGAACCCCAACCTCCCCCAGCTCCCCACTCCCATGGACAAACAGCAGCAAGGCAATGATCCCCCCAACTGGCAAAAAAGCATCAGCAGCCCCCCCACCGAGCACTCAAGCATGCAGCAAAGCATCAATAAAGACACAGACTTAAAGTATCCCAAAGACTACTTGTTCACCCGGCAATTTGACATACCACCGGCTCTCTCTTCTTAATAAGGGAAAAAGAGGCGTCCCCGTTTCACAGCTTGCTGATTTATGATGGTTAAAAGTATTGTGTTACTTTTTCTGTAGCCTGACCCCAGAGAATTGGCCCCGGAAAGGCTCGGGTCTCTGGCACACAGCCAGCAGCTAGCCCACTGCTCTCGATATTCCGTGTTCTCCCACGGCTCAGGGGCACTGGCCTTGAAACAGCTGTCTCCAGAGCCACAAAAATCTGGCACCCTGAGGGCACACTAGTCTTCCAGGACATGTTCTTGGCATGTCAAAAAGCAGTCGGTCGTGAGGCCCTGAGAGCGGATCCCATTCCCGCAAAGAACTGAAGTCTGAGTATTATTCTAGGTCATGGTCTTCAAAAGAACTTTGCAAAGGAAAAAAAAATCAAAGATAGAAATAGAGATGTTTCCAAAGATGCAAGCAAAGGAGTCACCATTTAGAGCTGTTTATTTGTTGTGCAATGGGACACATCTATTTTTTGATGTAGCCTGCCATCTCTGCTTGCTTGCTTATTTATTTATTTATTTATTTGTTTGTTTATTGTTACCTGATATTCACTGTTTAAGAATCCTTGGCTGAACTCGCTGTTTGTTAATTTCATCCTTATTCTGCCTTTTTTAGTAACCCAAACATCTCTCTTCCCTTCCGAAGAAAAACATACTGTGCTTCAACAGGTAGGTAGTCATTTCAGCTTCATTTTAAAACTTCCTTGTTACCACTGTTATGTTTGATAAGTCCAGAAACTAATGAAAAGAAAACACAGGAGATAGGATACTTGCCTGTTTAGTTTTTCTTTTCCCCTTTTTTAGTAAGACTCTCAAATATGACATGGTGGCGTAATAACATATGCCATTCAGATACTTCTAATGTTTAACCTATAATAAATTATGATACAAATAAAGAATGCTTCTCAATTAATATACTTACAATATTACTTCCGATTTAAGATGGTGCTACTGAAGATGGGTGACAGCTTACTGGCAGTTCATAAAGCAAGGAATACAACTAATTCCTTTAATATTAACACTTTTTCTGTGGAAAATTGTAAGCAATCACCACAAACAGTGAAGAGGTGAGTGAAGGCCAGACTGACTCCACGGTCGAGGCATGTTTGAAGAAAAGTGTTTGGAGCGAGGTCGAGATGGAGTGTGGGAAGCAGAGATAAGTTGGAGTGGAGGAGTTTCAGAGCTTGTCCACCTAAATTGAGAAAGAACTTGGATCAATGTAAGTGTTGGGCCGATTTGGAGAGGTTGGGTGCAGGCTGGAATGTGGCAGTGGGATCCAGGCCCAGAGTGTAACAATGCATCGGGGCCTGGGTCTTAGAGCAAGCGATGACCCGGTGTTTGGATGATTTAAACGCCAGGCCAGGTTGATTGAAAAGGTAGGGTATCGGGACCTGAGGCAAGGGTTGGACCAGTTCTGCGTGTTGCTCTGTGATGTTTGCTCTGCTCTCCGCTGCACTGAGACTGAGATTGTGGGCCAGTTCTGGCAGCTCCAGGCTTTGTTTTTGCGAACTCTACAATGTCGTACTCTGTCGTGTGATGAACTGAGGCTGAGGGTATGGCTCTGGAATCACTTCATTCTGAATGCTGTTGCTTGCTTTCATTGTTTGCACGATTTGGGTTTATTTGTGCATTGGGTGTTTGTTGGTCTTTTTTAAATGGGTTCTTTCAGGTTTCTTGTTTTATGGCAGCCTGTAAGGAGATAAGGAGCCGGATCTCAAGGTTGTGTAATTAATACATAGCTTGTTAATAAACGTAACTTGAGCTTTGAACTTTGAACTGCCCATTGGAAATTTGAGCAATAGTAATCATGTTATTTTCCATTAATGTGTTTTGGATTGTTTACAGGAATGTTATATGCTTTAAAATCTTGCCTTACTGCTAAATGAGTACTTTAGAATTAACAATATCTGAAGACATAAGGCAAGAACAAGTGCAATTTTACCTCATTTGAATATGGAACTGAAGTTGGGTGTATAGTATTGCATCTACGCAGAACAGCCCAGGACGTGCTCTCTTCCCAATGCCACTGTCAGGAAGAAGTTACAGGAGCTTCAGGACTCACACTACCAGGTTCAGAAATAGTTATTACCCCCCCCCCCCCCGCCCCCGCCAATCATCAGGCTCTTGAACCAAAGGGAATAACTTAACTCAACTTCTCTTGCTCATCACTGAAATGTTCCCACAAAATCTATGGTCTCACTTTTCAGGACTCTTCATCTCATGTTCTTGATTTTTATTGCTCATTTATCTATTATTATTTTTTCTTTCTTTTTGTATTAGCACAGTTTATGCCATTTGCACATTGGTTTATCAATGCAATCTTTCATTAATTCTATTATGGTTATTGTTCTATTATGGATTTATTGAGTATGCCCATAAGAAACTGGATCTCAGGGTTGTATATGGTGGCAAACATGTACTTTGAAATTTGAACCAGTACCTGGATCAGCAGATCACTGGGTCTAGACCACTGATCCAAATGTATGGTCATATCTCAGCACAGAATATCTTTATTTAAAGTGCAGAAGTACAAAATTAAGCAGCTTAATGTAATGTGTAAACATGATTGCCATAGAAATCCATCTAGTTCACTAATGTCTTTCAGAGAAGGAAAACTGCTGTTCTTACGCGAGCTGGCCCAAATGCAATTTCAGATCCGTCAATGTGACTGATTCTCAATTTCTCCTTCAGGAGCAATTAGGGATGGGCAATAAATCCCAGAAATGCTAACAGCATCTGCATTCCTGGATGGAACTTAAAAAAATAGTTTGTGATTATTTGTAAATATTTAATACATTTGAATGATTTAAAAGAGGCTCAAACTCGATGCTTTGTTTTTGTAGTACATTCTTAACCATTTAGTTCAAGGATTAATTTTGTTGTAATACTGAAATGATGAAATGTTCACTTTAAGTGAAGATTAATATTTTGTTGCCACTTGGTGGTGCTGTTGTTTAAGGCAGAGACAACTACAATAATGTGTTTGTAAATAGATTGGTAGAATTGGAATCAGATTCAGCTTTAATATCATTGGCAAATGTTGTGAAATTTGTTAAATTTTGTGGCAGCAATACAGTATAATACGCGATAAATATAGAAAAAGACTTCCTGAGTTTTTGTGAGGTACCGCTCCTTAAAGATATCTTGGATACTACGAGTATAGTACCCATGGTAGAGCTGACTAATTTTACAATTTTCTGCAACTTACTTCAGTCTTGTGCAGTTGCCTCCCCCCCCACCGCACCCCACTCCAGATGATGATTCAGCCAGTCTGAATATTCTCCACGGTACATATGTAGAAGTTTTCGAATGTTTTAAGTGACAAACCAAATCTCCTCAAACTCCTAATGAAATATAACAGCTGTCTTGCCTTCTTTATAGCTGCATCAAAATCTTGGGACCAGTTGAGGTCCTTTGAGATATTGACACCCAGGAACTTGAAATTACTCACTCTCTCCACCTCTGATCCCTCTATGAGGATTGGTATGTGTTCCTTCGTCTTTCCCTTTCTGAAGTCCGCAATCACCTCTTTGGTTTTGCTAATCTTGAGTATAAGTTTGTTGTTACAACATCACTCAACTAGCTTGTATATCTTGCTCCTATATGTCCTCTTGTCACCATCTGAGATTCTGCCAACAATGGATGTATCATCAGCAAATTTATAGGTGGTATTTGAGCTATGCCTAGCCACACAGTCATGGGCATAGAGGAAGCAAAGAAGTGGGCTAAGCACACATCCCTGAGGTGTGCCAGTGTTGATTGTCAATGAGAAGGAGCTGTTATTTCCAGTCTGCAAAGATTATGGTCATTTGGTTAGGAAGTCCAGGATCCAGTTGCGGAGGGAGGTACAGAGGCCCAGGTTCTGTAGCTTTTCAATCAGATCATAAACACAAGAGATTCTATAGATGCTGGAAATCCAGAGCAATACACAGAAAATGCTGGAGAAATTCAACAGGTCAGGCAGCATCAGTGGAAATGAATATACAGTCAAGAATTGTTTGTCTTCCTGGAAATAAGTAAGAAGAAAGGTATTTCATCTCCTATGCCTATATGGGAAAGGGTTGTAAGAGAGAGAATAGCTGCTGGAAATGGTAGAGCAGGCCAGGTAACTGCAAAGGCAATGACCCCTTCAAAATGCTAAAATCCAGCGGAGAGGGGAGGATGTAATTGGTTGTGGATTCCCATTGAAAATCTGAAGAAGAGCTTGTTGAATGTAACGGCTGGTGGAGAGAAAATAATGAACAGACTTCTCTGGTTTGTACAGTCTTTCCAAGGGAAACATTAATTCACTTCTTCAAAACTCAAGTTTGATGCTACTGTTGCTGTTCTTTTTATCCAAGTTGCGATTGTTATTTTTGCTGTTTTTTTTCTGCAGAAGAGAGGTTGGGGATGTGTTACTATTGTCACTGCCATCTTTTCTGTGAGTGAGGGGTTTGGGGATTGTATTGTCACTTTTTTCTGCAGGTGAGGGTGTTGGGGATTGTTATTATCACTGTTTCTTTCTGTGGAGCTGGGGGTGGAAATTTGTTGCTATTGTTGCTTTTTTTCTGTGGGAAAGGGGTGGGGGATTTTGAAGTTTGCAAGCTTTGTTTCCTTTTCTTTTTCATGCAGAGGGTGGAATTGATGTATGGTCTTTCCGTATTTCATTGCTATCTGGAGAAGACAAATATTAGAGTTGTATTGTACTTGCATACTTTGACAATAAAATTAACATTTGAACCTTTGAAGATATTGGTTGGGGTATAACTATTGGCCAGGATTGTGAGCTAACCCTCTGTTTTGAAATAGTGCAATAACATCCACTGGAACAAGCAAATATGTCCAAAAGATGGCAGCACCTGAGCACCTCTCACAGCATTGCACTGGAGAGTCAGTCTGGACTTCTATGTTCAGGTCTCTATGTAGAAATTGAACTCCCAATGTTCTGACTTGGAGACAAAAGTGCTACCAACTGAAGCAAATTAATTAGTGTCACATGCATTGGGCAAGATGATGTGCATTATTTCACTACTTAATTTTCATTAATATTTGCAAAGAAATGCTTTACAGTAAATATATATATATATAATAATAAACTGTGCTCTCCGTTGATTAATCAGCACTTTGTAAATGGATATAAATTTATTTTATATTTAAATATACATATGGTGAATTGGATGTTATAAGGATCGACCCTCATAATAGTGATCAGTGAGGTACAGAAAATCTGTATTTACCGACAAGTAACTTTTATTGTTTCAACTAAAAGGACGTGGGTTCACAAACTGTCTCCGTGTGCGCCCTACTAGAATTCCCTGACTCTCCATGAACAGTCAATGAAGAGAAAAGTTATTACCCGGGAAAGGAGTCTATGCTGGCTAGGTGTTCCTCATGGTCTCGATCTCCACATGCCCATGGTATCCTCCTTATCCACGATGCTTGGTCTCTGGCTGCTGGAGTGTTATCGTCCCTGCGTGTTTGAGCTCCTGAGTCTTATACTGTTCCTCAGCAATTGAACTGTTGGATCTCCATCCCATTGGCTCAAGGTCACCTGACCTACCTGGGTCACCCTCTTACTGGTCATTGTACAGGGCTACAGCCAAAATTGTTTCATGGCTCTGCCCACGCCAGCCTTGTGTATTTGTGTCTTTACACTCTGTCAAATGAGGCAACACAGAGAGAGCCTAACGCGATAACCAATTGCAGGTCTGGCTTTTCTTCTCTGAGAATGGTCTCATGTTTCTTGCTCTGATTAGATTGTCCCAGAGCAAATTATCAGTTCAGAGTCTATCCCTTTACATAACAAATAGTCTCAGGTTTAGCAGTTCATTGCCTGAAGCTTCGTGTGTCCACATTCAGTAGCTCTGATTAGATTATCCGAGAACAAGAAACTGTTCAGAGTCCACAAAATGGGGGGAAACAAAGACAACTGGCTTGTCTGCTTCCCCTGTCCTTGATCAGACTGAAGTTTCTTCTGGCCAACATGGAAATACATTGAAATAGGAAAAAAATCATGTGACTTTAATCTTAGTTTGACACATACTAGCTAATTAATGGCTTTTCTAAATTAATGCAGATTTGTTTTCATTTATACCAGATTCACATGATCATATTAAATGGCTTTAGCATATTATTGACATATGGGGGAAGAGGTAGTGTATGACAAACCTAAGTTAAATAATTTTGAACTTAGATCACTGTAACAACAATCTTGGTAATTTACTGGGGGGGGGGGGGGTAGATGATGCATTGCATAACTTGGTACAAGTCTTTCCCAGTAGTGGGTCCTACAGCATCAATGTATGACGTGAAGCATAACTATGTTCCTGTGTTTGGCTTGTCGTCCTTATTGTCTCTAAGTCTTCTTCACCACCTGTTTTGGTAAGAACAGAAACTTAACTATGCCAGTTGGCTACAAGAGCAAATCAAAGACTGTGCTTTCCTGTTGTGTCTTTTCTCCTGACATCCAAGTCTTAGCATCATCTATGTGGTACATGTCAGTCTGGAACACTGTCTACTTGCTTTGATACCACTCCAACAATATTCAGGAAGCTTGAATATGATCTCAAGCTTGACACCATTCATGACAAAGCAGCTGACTTGACTGGTACTTCATGTACCTCAAACCTTCATTCTACTACTGATAAATTGTGACTGCTGTGTGTACCATGTGCAAAACACAATACATACAGTATAGCTTACTCAAACAATACCTCCAAAGCACACGACTACAGACAAGTAGGGCATGGGCAACAGGCACATGGGACATATACTACCATCACTGGATCTAAACAATAGAACTTTCTACCTAGTAACATTGTGGATGTACCTTTACTAAAATGATTTGACATATTGAATGAATAAATTTATTCACTATTAAAATTGTCTAAATGAGTAAATGTATTCATCAATTTATTGAACAAATATGTAAATGTTTATTAGTTAGTAACATAAAATAACCTTTAATTCAAGGAAAGCAGACTTCTGAGTGCACTTGAGGTCTCACATTTCAATTTAGAATTCAGTGCCTGGGTGCTGGTAATTATATAATCAAATCCCAAGGCAATATTCAGCTATACCTGGGGAGAAGCTTGTTTCCCGAGTCTCTATATCTGGTAAAATTCTCCACCAACCATGAAAAACAGTGCAATTTATTTAAATTGTTCTCCACAGGTAACCAGAATTTCGAAGAACATTGCCAACAGCGAGAAGTCAGAAAACAGGGTTTAACCCTCTATTGCCATCTCTGTATCCTGTATATGCTGTGACAGGACTTTTGTGTCTCTCTTCAGGTAGAACCTGGCTTTCACCTCCAGAAGACACTGGTGGAAGAGTTTCCTTTTTCTGTGACAGAATGTGAGCGTCACTCCAATACTCTAGTTTCTCTCACCTGTAGTTTTATAATATACTTTAAAATCCCAGTGTTCCAGCAAAGACAATGCAGAATGAAGCAGTAGGAGTAACAGCCAGCTAGTTATAAGACCATAAGATATAGGAGCAGAAGTTGGCCATTCCGCCCATCAAGTCTGCTCCACCATTCAATCATGGCTGATCCAATTCCTCCAGTCATCCCCACTCCCCTGCCTTCTCCCCATACCCTTTAATGCTCTGGCAAATCAAGAACCGATCAATCTCTGCCTTAAATGCACCCAAAGACTTGGCCTTAACAGCCGCTTACGGCAACAAATTCCACAGATTTACCACACTCTGATTAAAGTAATTTCTCTGCATCTCTGTTCTCAATGGACGTCGTTCAATCCTGAAGTTGTGCCCTCTTGTCCTAGACTCCCCTACCATGGAAATAACTTTGCCATATGTAATCTGTTCATGCCCTTTAACATTCGGAATGTTTCTACGAGATCACCCCCTCATTCTCCTGAACTCCAGGGAATACAGCCCAAGAGCTGCCAGATGGTCCTCATATGGTAACCCTTTTATTCCTGGAATCATTCTCGTGAATCTTCTCTGAACTCTCTCCAATGTCAGTATATCCTTTCTAAAATAAGGAGCCCAAAACTGCACACAGTACTCTAAGTGTTGTCTCACGAGTGCCTTATAGAGCTTCAACATCACATCCCTGCTCTTATATTCTATACCTCTAGAAATGAATGCCAACATTGCATTTGCCTTCTTCACCACTGACTCAACCTGGAGGTTAACCTTTAGGGTATCCTGCACAAGGACTCCCAAGTACCTTTGCATCACTGCAGTTTAAATTCTCTCCCCATCCCCCATCTAAATAATAGTCTTGTGGCGACCCACTTCCTAGCGCACTCGAACCGGCTCACAAATAGCCAGCGCGCTGACACAAAGGCCAGGTCCGCAACAAAGGGAAAAAGCCTGCAGGGGTTTGTGAGTACGTGTCCCTTAGAGCATCCGTGCCCGGGGAGGGCGGGATGAGGGAGGCTTTAAAGCAAGGCTGTGAAATTCGAATAAAATCGTCTTTAATTGCAGTTTACTGACTCCGTGTCGTTATTTTAGCGCTGCGTGTAGCACACCGCTACAATTGGTGACCCCAACGGTCCAAACGATTTTTGGACCGGAGATGACCGACGCCACATCTGTTCATGCGGTTTTGTTGAAACTGCCAAGCTTCTGGATGCTGCGACCTCACCTATGGTTCCAGCAAGCAGAAGCCCAATTCCACGTTCGGCAAATAACCTCAGAGGACACGTTACTACTACGTGGTGAGCTCCCTTGACCAGGACACAGCAGCCCAGGTTGCGGAGTTCGTACAGTCTCCCCCGGCGGACAGCAAGTACACGGAATTCAAAGCCCTGCTCCTAAGGACTTTTGGACTCTCACAGCGCGAGCGGGCTGCCCGCTTACTGCACCTGGATGGCTTGGGAGACAGACCTCCATCGGCTTTAATGAATGAGATATCCGCGCCCGGGGTGGGCGGGATGAGGGAGGCTTTAAAGCAAAGCTGTGAAGTTCGAATAAAATCATCTTTAATTGCAGTTTACTGACTCCGTGTCGTTATTTTAGCGCTGCGTGTAGCACACCGCTACAGTCTGCCCATTTATTTCTTCCACCAAAGTGCATGACCATACACTTTCCAACATTGTATTTCATTTGCCACTTCTTTGCCCATTCCCCTAAACTATCTAAGTCTCTCTCTGCAGGCTTTTTGTTTCCACAACATTACCTGCTCCTCCACCTATCTTTGTATCATCAGTAAATTTAGCCACAGATCCATTAATCCCATAGTCCAAATCATTGGCATACATCTTTAAAAGGCAGTGATCCCAACACTGATCCTTGTGGAACTCCACTGGTAACTGGCTAGCAGCCAGCCAGAATAGGATCCCTTTATTTCCGTACTCTGCTTTTTGCCAATCAACCAATGCTCCACCAATGCTAGTAACTTCCTGTAATTCCATGGGCTCTTATCTTGCTAAGAAGTCTCCAATGCGGCACTTTGTCAAAGGCCTTCTGAAAATCCACGTACACCATATTCACTGCATCTCTTTTGTCTACCCTGCTTGTAATTTCCTCAAAAAATTGCAGTAGGTTAGTCAGGCAGGATTTTCCTTTCAGTAAAACATGCTGGCTTTAGCCTATCTTGTCATGTGCCTCCAGGTACTCCATAATCTCATCCCTAACTTTCGCTTCCAACAACTTTCCAACCACTGATGTCAGGCTAACAGGTCTATAGTTTCCTTTCTGCTGCCTCCCACCCTTCTTAAATAGCGGAGTAACAGTTGTAATTTTCCAGTCATTTGGTACAATGCCAGAATCTATTGATTCTTGAAAGATAATTATTAATGCCTCTGCAGTTTCCAAATTGCTACCAAACCATTGTCAGATGAATGGTGTGCACTGCCCTAGATTGTTGCTAAGTTTGCTTTAATAATTTATTGTACTAGGGTAGATTTTTGCTGAATTACTGGGGTGTTTCTTCCACTTATGGGACTTCCAAACTTCTCATAAGATTTAAAAATACTCAAAATAGAAGAACCTCTCAATGTACTTTACATCTGAAAATTCGGCATTTCTTTCTTAATTCGTCTTTTGTGATGTCGGCTTTGCTGGAACGATCAGCAAAATCACCCACCCCTAATAATCCCAAGGAAGGTGGGGCTGAGGAACTTTGGTGAAAGTACATCCAGAATGTTTCAAGCTTCTGACTTACTTACAAATTCCTAAGTTCTTGATTAATATCAATAAGCTATTTGCTTGTATCCAAGCTAAAAACAGAAAATGTTGGAAGTATTCAGCAGATCATCTGTAGAGAGAGAAATAGATAAATGTTTCAGGCTGATGACCTTATATTAGCATAAAGAGTCAGTAAGCTTAAGAGATGTAGAGAGAGAAAAGGAAATGTCACTGCTAGGCTAATCTGTTCATTCCCAGGATGACCCTAACTTTCCTGTTGCCTCTCACTTTAATTCTACTTGCCATTCTCAATCTGACTTCTGTTCCAATGAAGCCAAATATAAACTTGAAGAACAGCACTTCATCTCTCCACCAGCTTTTAAGACACAGAGCAGCTGTGACTAATGAGCCTTCACCACCCTCTCTCAGCTGGCAGTATTATCAGCTACATCTTCAGTCATCATCTTCAATCTCTCTTGGTCTTCATCCTTTCATAGGTTTCCCCATTTCTCTTTCTCCTCCCCCAACCCCGTACCCACTGCAACTTCTTATTTTTCATAGTTCCAGTGAAAGTCTTCAATCTGAAATATTAAATAGGTTTTTATCTCAACATGTCGCCTAATCCAAGTACCTCCATCATTTCTGTTTTTATTTCAGATTTCCAGAATTTGCAGTTTTTGCTTTTTGATCCTTGCATACAAGGAGGGATAATCAGTTGTAGCTAATGTACCCTTCTAATTTACTGCATATTTTTATGTGGATAGCAGTTATTTCCTAGTCAAAACAGTTTTTGTTAAATGACACCAAGCCTGCAGTTAGATTGGAAGTCATTATATTTTGGAAATGACTCCAGCAACATTTAATGAAAACTGCAGATTAGTTGCTGTCTGCTATTTTCATTTCTGCAAAAGCCATCTGGATGATGTCTAGGAGCATGTAAAGCTCAAATCAAATATTGTACATTCAAATATGCTATAAGCACTAAAATACAACTGCAGATGCTGTGGATCAAAGAATACGTACACGACGCTGGAAGAACTCAGCAGGTCAGGCAGCATCAGTGAGAAAAGAGTAGCCAACGTTTCGGGCCGAGACCCTTCATCAGGAATCCTGATGAAGGGTCTCGGCCTGAAATGTTGGCTACTCTTTTCTCCCGGATGCCGCCTGACCTGCTGAGTTTTCCAGCATTGTGTACGTACGCTATAAGCACTGCCAGGTGCCCTCCTACAAATACAAGGATACCAGAAGAACCACCTGTGCATGTAGTAGTCAACCTAATTGTAAATATCTCTTTTGCTTTGCTTTGGCAATAGAAGGTAAAAACAGAGCAGTACAAAGCAGAGGGACCCACATGCTTTTGAGAAGTTTGAATAGGTACATAGATGTTAGGGATATAGAGGGCTATGGTCCTGATGCAGATAGATGGGAGTTGGCAGTTTAAATGGTTCAGTGTGGACTAGATGGGCCATAGGGCCTGTTTCTGTGCTGTACTTTTCTGTGACTATGACTCTAGGCTCCATCTTCTGAGCAAATTCCCAAATAAATATGTGAAAGTACAGTTTCAGGGATATAAAATCTTCATAAGACTATTTTTAACTCCACCAAAATGAACCTCTATCTGTTGCATCTCTACTGCATATCATTTAAGAACTTTGGCTTTAGCAGACATCTTTGCCAAATGACATTTCCTAGCATTGTTGGCGATGCTGGTCTTCAAGTGAAGCATAAGTCTGAGGTCAGCAGCTCCCTTCATTTAAGGAGTCTCAATTAAATCATAGTAGTCAATTAGGGAGTAACCTGACAAAGGGAAATGAAGTATTTTACTTCTGGAATGTAAGCCAACTTCATGAGCTGTTTTATGGTGCTTTCATTGATTAAATGTCTTGTTATTTTATGCTTAAAGGCAGCTGCCTACATATGTAAAACATCATCAAGATATTATTAAGAATTATTGTAGTATTCCTTAAAATTCACAACTTGTACAAGTTTCTGAAAAAGATCAAGTTCAAGTTTATTGTCGTTCAAACATACAGCTAAATGTAACAATGTTCCTCATGGACCAAGATGCATATCCCGTATCGCCCATAAAATAATATTAAACACAATATTAGCAAATAAAAAAGTATTCTGTAGATATATAAGATAGCATTAAGTGTGTATACAGTATGATGTATAGTTAACTATTACTGTTACTGGCACTGTCATAAATAATACGTAATGGATGGTTTCAGGGTGTTTAGAAGCCTCACAGCCTGGGGGAAGAAGCTGTTACCCAGCCTGACAGGCCTCTTTCTTATACAGTGGTACCTTCTGCTGATGGTAGGAGGCCAAAGAGATTGTAGGACATATGGGAGTGGTCCATGAAAAATCAAGTGCAACTTTAAAAAAAAATCATTTAAACTTTTAATTGGATGACAGGTTATTGATGATTTAAAATTTCTTAACAGTTTTATAACTGTAGCAATCTACAACACTATCATTTTGCTTCTAACTTACTGATGATGAAGTGTTATACCCTGTGACTGCAGTAGAGAATGGAAATATAGTTTATGGAAAATGGCTGTCAGGGTACTTAATAAGTTAGAGAAGAATCACAAACAGGTTCCTCCAGGTTCTCCAGTTTCCTCCTATATCCCAAACATGTGTTGGCAGGTAAATTGACTACCAAGAATTTCCCCTCTATTGTACATTACTGAGTTGCACAGGTACAGGAAAGTAAGGAGAGGGGTAATGGGATGCTCCCCTAGGGGTTGGCATGGACTTAATGCAGGGGTCGCCAACCTTTTACATTCCATGCGAAAATGTTTTCACTCACGAGATCAGATGTGCTATACAGCTCCTGTACCCCCATTTAATTCTTGTAAAAATATTTTAATATAGAACTCGTGTGTGAAAAAAATCACATCTGAACTCATGCGATAAAAAATTGACGCATGGAATGTAAAAGGTTGGCCACCCCTGACTTAGTGGATATTCTGTAATCCAGCTGGTCCCAGTCCATTGCAATGTACTTATCCATTCTCCATTTAAATGAGATGATTGAATCCACATCCAGTATACCCCTGGCACTACATTTTTAAAAAATCCTTTCTGTATCCATGGTGTAAATTTGCCTCTGCTCCACATCAGCTGAGTATAGGTTGCATCCCTCCTTTTCAGATTCAGAGTCAGATTTATTTATCACATGTACATGGAAATGTACAATGAAATATGTCACTGCATCCCATTAGTCCCATTCCCTTCTCCTTATTTTCCTCTACCTGAACAACTCATTCTCTGTCATGTGTGCCATTCAATTCCCCCGTGCTGTTAATAAAAGTGAATGCATCATTTGTGTTATCAACCAACACTCCTAAAGATGTGCTGGCAGCAGCCCACAACTGTTGCTATACATTGCAGCACCAACATAGCAGCCCACAATGCTCAGCAGAACCACACAGAACACAACAGAATATAACAACAAAAGAACAACTGCAAAACAAGTCCCGTTCCTCCTCCCACCCACCCCACAGCCCTCCAACTCCAAGACAATCCACCGGAACTCAGGTCTCCAGGCTTCGATCATGGAGTTTTGACTTCCTGACATTCAATCGACTTATGGGCTTCACACTTCTGACACTTCCCCAGAAACACGAGTGTCTGATTCAAAAATGAGATTTTTCCCCTATATTTTCATTAAGCATATTGATATTTTGAAGAAAAAATATCTCTGTAAGAGGAAAGAAGATAATAAAACATATCAGCAAAATATTACTTTATTCAGTCCCTCTCTCTAGTCTGACACAAATGTTACTCACTCTTAACTGCCTTTGAATTTTCAAGCAAACAACTTGGTTATGTCAAATCAAGAGGGTAGCCTTTTACCACCTATTCCAGACACTTGTGGATAGATAATAATGCCAGACTTACCAATGACTCTCACATCTTGAAAACAAGTTAAAAGTTAAATGACTGTCTCGTCATGAACTTCAATTCAGCTGTCTGTATTATATAATGCTGTAGCAACAGTGGCTCAAAGGTTTCATTAATATCATTAAGATAAAATAGGTTAATTGTACAAAAGTCATGAATGACATGAAACAGATGAATACAGAGCAAAGCCCAAACATCTCCCTTTGATAGATTTTCATCCCGATGAGAAGAGAGCCCAGCAGGAAAGATAATTCCTTAGTGAAGGACTTGGTTTCAATTACAGGATCTAGATGCAGAACCTTAACAAGAGTTTACAGCAGAGAGAACTCAGATTAATTCTCTGTATTAATCTCTGGGTCAGTTCTAGAGAAGATTAGTTTTTTTTATAATTTATTTATCTCAGTGGGTGCATTTTATTGATCATCCTTGATTAACTTCCAGAGACTGAAGGACAAAATCTAGGCAAACACTCCCATACAATACTGTTGGAGATGCTGTCCTTTGGATGAAATTAACACCACGTTTCTCTTCTCAAGTAGATGTAACAGAATCCGTGGCTTCATTATTTAGAACCTGTTCCCTTTTGAAAATCGTTCAAGGAGCAGGGCGACAATTTAAAAATTTTAAGCAAAGGGTGCAAGGGTAATATGAGGAAAATGTTTTAGGCAGAAATTAACTGGAATTTGCTGCTGATAGGGCTGTTAAAAACAGAAATAATCATTGCCTTCAAAAGGCAATTGGAAATATACTTGAGAGAGGATAATATTCAAGGCCTGAGTAAGAGTGCAGAGGGATGGTATTGATAGTATTTATCTACTCAAAATGCCAAATGGTCTTTACTCTGCTTGATCTGAAGAGCTTGAGAACTCTCAACAGTGACATGTCCAATAATTATTATTCAACTGATATAATTAAAACATACAATAATGTCCTTCAGCCAGTGACATGATAATGATTATCCAGTCATTATCACATCACACAGTATGGGACATTAATTTATGTAAATTGGTTACCAATTTTCTGTAAAATTCTGTATTAATCAGTCTTTGCTTTTATTGGCTTTATAATCAAGTCATCCTTGAGAAAGTGCTGGTGAGCTGTCCTCAATCTACTGCAGTTTACTTGCCGAAGGTGCTCTTTCTGTGCTGCTAAGTAGAGAATTTCAGTACCTTTTTTTTCAATGCCAAGTAATAAGCTGGATGACATGGAGATTAACTGAGCTGCCTTTATATCAATGCACTGTTCTGTACTTATCCCTCTTCAAGTGTGTTTCAGAGTGCCTTTGTACTTTAGATGTGTGAATCTGGGTATTCCACGAGGGGGTTGATGTTTATGTACCATGTCTTTCAACAGAATCCTGTCATGAATTCTCCAACTGACAAGGTTCAAAGACAGCTGAAATCTTGCATTTAAAGAGTTACTGTATGTTAGTATATTAACAAATCTGGAATTTGGGTCAATTTAGTAGATATAATCTGGGTATTTTCTAAGCCTACATTATTTCCCCTGAATTGATCCAAATTTCAGACTTGTTAATATGCATTTTGGGAAGCCATATCCAGGCAGGGCCCTGGGGAATGCTGTAGAACAGATGGACCTAGAAGTACGAATACATGATTCCCTAAAAGTGGCATTTGATAGGGTGATGAAGAAGTTATTTGGCATATTGGTCTTCATCAGTCTTAGCACTAAGTATAGAAGTTGGGATGTTATGTTGCAGTCATACAAGATACTGCTGAGTCTGCATTTGGCATATTTTGTTCAGTTTTGGTCATCCTGCTGCAGGAAAGATGTCAGAGGAGATTTACGAGGATGTTGCCAGGGCTCAAGGTACTGAGTTCTGAAGAGAGGTTGGGCAGGTGGGGACTTTTTTATTGGAGTGTCAGAGATTGATGGGTGTATAACCTCATAAGGACATTGACAGAGTCAATGCACATAGTCTTTTTTCCCAGGATTGAGTAATGAGGAAGTAGAGGGCATAGGTTTAATAAGAGAATAGAAAGATTTAATTGACTGACAACTTTTCACCCAGAGGGTGGTCGCTAAATGGAATAAGATAACAGAAGAAGTAATTGAGGTTGTTACATTAACAACATTTAAAAGATACTTAGCCAGGTACATGGATGGCAAAGATTTAAAAGATATTGGCTATACATGGATAAATGGGACCAGCTTGAAGGAGCATCTTGGTTGGCATCAACTTGTTGGGTCCAAGGGCCCATTCCTGTGCTGCATGATTCTTTGACTTTAACAGCTGGACGAGCCAATTATTAAGCTTTGTTTTCACCTTGAAGTGCATTTATAATTTAAAATTCTGATGCATTGGAAAACTTGAGCAGTGTCATGTTCTGGTAATGTATACTTGACAATTAGATGTGTAGCAGCCATAAGCGAGGTATAGTATATTCATATTCCTTAGAGAAATACACCTATTTTTAGTTATATACTGGTAATTTGAGTAAACCAAAGGCAAGGGTTCATATTTATCTCTTTTATTTTGCAAACTCCAGTGAATTCTGATCTATGACTACAAGAGATTGATGAGGTGTATCTCATCAGAGATATACTGCAGATTCAGAGTCAACCTTATAAGAAATATGGCTCAAAAGTAAAACAAAACATGCATATGCTGGAAAACTGAAATAAAAGCAGAAAACTGGAAACACTCAGAAGGTCAGATCTTTGCCAACTGCAGAAAAAGAAAAACAGAGTTACCGTTTCAAGTTTATGACCTTTCATCGGAATAGGGAATTAGTGGGAAGGATGTAGGATTTATGTTACAGTGAACAAGAGCAGAACTGGAGAGAGAATAAGAGAAAGATGCTGGATAATGGTGGTGGTCCAGCTGCAATAGAGTACAAAATACTGATGTTTATCTGCTATACGGTTGTGTGGAGGAGGTGTAGAGCAGAGGAAATGAATGAAATTGCAGCATGGAAACAGACCCTTTGGTCCAATTCATCCACGCAGACCATCTAAGCTAGCCCCAACTGGCCACGTTTGTCCCATATCCCTCGAAACCTTTGCTATCCATGTTACTCTTATACCAGCCTCAACCATTTTCTCTGGCAGGTCATTCCGTTCATGTACCGCTCTCAGTGTGAAAAAGTTGCCCCTCAGGCTCCTTTGTAATCTTTCCCCTCTCACCTCAAATGTATTCCTCTGGTTCCAGATTCCACAGCCTTGGGGAAAAGACTGTGCACTCACCCTGTCTGTGCACCTCATGATTTTATGAGCTGTTTATGATTACTCTGCAGTCTCCTATACTTCAAGGAATAAAGTCCTAGTTAGTTGTCTTTTCCTATAACCCAGCTCCTAGATTCCTGCTGGCATCTTTGTAAATCTTTTCTGCACTCTTTCCAGCTAAATGGCATCTTTCCTGTAAACAGGGTGACCAAAACCGAACACAGTAGTGATCAAAATTGAGTGCATCAGAGGAACGAAACAAAGCTATACTGGAAATGTGAATAAGGGGCTAGAGTGTCTGAGTTCATACAACACAAGCCCTACCTACAAATTGCACAAAAATATTGACAGTCAGTTGAGACACAACTCATTGCTGTTCCTCTCCACTGCAGTCAAAAGAGAAAAAAGCCTCTGTGCCAAGTCTAAACCACGCTGCTTCCAGTCACACCAAAACAAAACATACAGCTGTTTCCAGATGTGCACAGAAAACCCAATGTTAATGTTGGTTATGCAGGGAAATATCAGCAGTCATATTGGTCCATAATAGAGACAATAACATCTAATAGTAATACTGGTCATATCACTAGGTGGTAACTGAAGACATTAGATGCAACATTAGATCCTTAAAAAAAGCAACTTTGAAAGCTCACACCAAGATAATTGCTCCTGCATGCAATAGCAATGTTTGGTCATTGGGTGTTGCTGTGTAGCAAACTATTTGTTTTTTAGCTACTGGCCTTCTTGGCATGGATAAGAACAGGAGGTATGCATTTAAACTCAGAAGGAAATCTAATATTTTTTGTAAAAATATTGGCCCTTTCACAGCATTATTGAACTTCCTTCTATCTCTCTCTGCTAATGTCCTTTTCCCATGGAAAATGTCATTGCCGGCAACTTAATTAGCCGATCCCACTTTATCATTGTCACCTTGACACCGAGAAGTTGAGCTTGTTAATTCTCTCAGCTCTTCTGTTCACACCCAGGCTACATGTCCTCTGATACGTCCAATGGCACTCTTTTCACAGTCTGCTCAGCTGCTCACCAATTCATCTGGATGAATTCCATCTGCAAAAGACAGCTGTATTAATAAAGTGTTCCTTGTATTCTTAAACTCTTCCACAATGACAAACGTCTGAAACTTCCACTCACATTTTCCCTTTAATCATCAAACTGGTCCTTAGTCTCCTTCCTCTAGTATTTCACAATCCTTAATCTGTATCCTTCTGAGTGGCAATCCTTTTGGGAAAGTTCTCTGCCATTAAATAGCAGCTCACCACTTTCCCTCCCCACACAACTCTACTTTTTTTTCTCTCTCGTTCTGCCATTCCTGCTTACACACCTTTATCTTTCACCTGGATAGTTTATGGACTTTTCATCTCTTCCTGGAAGAGCTGCCCAACTAGTCTCCTCCCACCAACATCCACCATGTGTCGGATGCTGCATCCATGTACACCTTTGCCTTCCCTTTTTTCAGCATCCTAAAATATTTCTCCATAATCCATAGTCCTCATTTCCTCTGTCTCTGATCCCTTTTCTTCTGCACCTTCTGACCCATCATCTACCATCATCATCTAATCTGTCATCATTATAAAAATTACAATCATACTCTTCCAGTGGTCTATTTCCTCATCAATTTATTCCATTATCTTCATTTCCTCTTCTTGACAGTTTCCTTCTACTTATTACTAACCTTTTCCATTGTGTTCCTTTTTCCTTTCTACCATTCTATTTCAAATTTCCCTTTCTAGCTGTTTACTTTTCCTTCTAACTTCTAATTGATCTAAATAATGCACTTGGCCTTGGTTTGTCATGTGCACAAGAGTCCAAAAAGATTGTTACTAGTCTTATTCCAGTACATGGAATCAGCAACATAATGATAGTAGAAGTGCCAGTTGAAATTTCACTTGCATCCTATGCTATTGTAATCCTTTTATTAAGGTTTCTATTAAATCCTTCATCCATTTCATTTTTCCTACAATTACCTTCTCTGGTCCCTTGTCTATTGTCTTCTTCTCCAACTTCCTTTCTTTTTAATCCATTTCAGCAGACTGCTAACTGATTTCCATGAAAATGTGGCAAGGGAGAATGGTGCTGAATTTTACAGGTGATCAGTAGTTGAAATAATCAATCCTGATTAGCATTTACATACTGTTCTACCATAGTGTAATTTCAGAATCAAATGACTTGTAGGAGAATTTTTAATTTCTTAAAGTTCAACTTCATAAAATGCTTTTGATGCAATTGACCCAGAAACTGGTGCCTCTGGAGCCTATAATATACAAGATAGTTGGGATAGAAATGTACCTCCTTCATCGTTTATGAGATAGAAACAATTAGCAATTCATAAATGATGGCCTGAAGCATAGTCAGATACCTTTAGTCATGTAATCTTGTTGGTGCTGCTATGAACCTACTCTTTAAATGAAGTGCTTTGTAAGTACAGAGATTCAAAAACACCCTTCTTATGTATATGCCTTTTTCTTATCCAAGGTACTTAAAGCTTCAGAATTTTAGATTGCATTCAAAGACATTTCCAGCTACTTATGGTTTATAGCCTTCCTTCACTTGCCCTTATATCATGCTAAATACTACCACAGAGTGTTGAAGAGAAATCCTTCTTTAAAATTTTGGCTGCAGTATTAATCCTGTTCTCATGACTAACCATTTTCATCATTTGTTAATTAGGAAAACTTATGAATAGTATTTGAAGATTTGCTTTAGGTATTTGTCAGTTCAATATAAAGGAAATGACAAAGTAATTACATTTATCTGTACAGTATTATTTTCCCCCAGTAGAGACTAACCAAGTGACTTATCCTTTGAAAATTTTTCAATTAACTTAATAACTTTAACACTTAGCTATTACCCTGAATGTCATGGATTGGACAACTGTCAACTAACTTTACAATTAATAAGTAGCTATACAGTACATATTACATGCTAATGATACAATTAATTTCTATTTCAGATTTGTCAGCCCCACACACTAGCGTTTAAAACCAAAAGAGCCACGTAAATTTGAAACTCATTTGGGGAGTAATTAGTTTTCAGTTCATAGTCCTATACATATGAAAGCATATTGGCTGTCAATGTACTGATTTCTTCATGTTTAGCTCCACAATTTCAAAGAATGCAGATATGCAGAGGTGAGCAGAAGCTGTAGGTGGTACTCCTCTATGCACTTAAAATCACCAACTACAGGACTACATCACCTGACTGTGCGGGTGATGCCTCTCTCCCAGATGTGCTGAACAACTTCTACGTTCGTTTTGAGGCGGAAAATGACGTGGCGGCAAGGAAGTTCACCCCTCCTCCAAATGACCAGGTGCTGTGTCTCACCGTGGCTGATGTGAGGAGAACCCTGTGCAGGGTCAACCCACGGAAGGCTGTTGGACCAGACAATATTCCTGGCAGAGTGCTTAGAGGATGTGCAGACCAGCTAGCAGATGTTCTCACTGACATCTTCAACATCTCCCTGAGCAGCGCCACTATTCCAACGTGCTTCAAGGCCGCCACCATCGTCCCCGTGCCAAAGAGTCTTCAGTGTCCTGCCTAAATGACTACCGTCCCGTTTCACTTACATCCATCATCATGAAGTGTTTCAAGAGGCTCGTCATGAGGCACATCAAGATCCTGCTGCCCCCCTCACTGGACCTCCTGCAGAACGCATACCGTCCCAACCGGTCAACAGACGACGTCATTGCCATCACCCTCCACCTGGACAAAAAAGACATGTACGTTCGAATACTGTTCATAGACTTCAGTTTAGCATTCAACACAATCATTCCTCAGCACCTGATTGGAAAGCTGAGCCTACTGGGCCTGAACACCTTCCTCTGCAACTGGATCCTAGACTTCCTGACTGGGAGACCTCAGTCAGTCTGGATCGGAAGCAGCATCTCCAACACCATCACACTGAGCATGGGGGCCCAGGGCTGTGTACTCAGTCCACTGCTGACCCATGACTGTGCAGCAACACACAGCTCGAACCACATCATCAAGTTCGCCGATGATATGACCGTGGTGGATCTCATCAGCAAGAACGATGAGTCAGCATACAGAGAGGAACTGCAGTGGCTAAAAGACTGGTGCAGAGCCAACAACCTGTCTCAGAATGTGAACAAAACAAAAGAGATGGTTGTTGACTTCAGGAGGCCACAGAGCGACTACTCCCCGCTGAACATTACAGCTCCTCTGTAGAGACCATTAAGAGCACCAAATTTCTTGGTGTTCACCTGGTGCAGAATCTCACCTGGTGCCTCAACACCAGCTCCTTAGCAAAGAAAGCCCAGCTACTTTCTGCGAAGGCTGAGGAAAGTCCATCTCCCACCCCTCATCCTCATCACATTCTAGAGGGGTTGTATTGAGAGCATCCTGAGCAGCTGCATCACTGCCTGGTTCGGAAATTGCACCATCTTGGATTGCAAGACCCTGCAGCGGATAGTGAGGTTAGCTGAGAAGATCATCGGGGTCTCTCTTCTGCCATTACAGAAATTTACACTACACGTTGCATCCGCAAAGCAAACAGCATTATGAAGGAACCCATGCACTTTTCCCTCTGGGAAAAGGCACCTAAGCATTTGGACTCTCTCGACCAGACTTTGTAACAGTTTCTTCCCCCAAGCCATCAGACTCCTCAATACCCAGAGTCTGGACTGACACCAACTTACTGTCCTCTACTGTGCCTATTGTCTTGTTTATTATTTATTGTGATGCCTGCACTGTTTTGTGCACTTTATGCAGTCCTGGGTAGGTCTGTAGTCTAGTGTAGTTTTTTCTGTGTTGTTTTTACGTAGTTCAGTGTAGTTTTTGTACTGTTTCATGTAGCACCATGGTCCTGAAAAACGTTGTCTCGTTTTTACTGTGTATTGTACCAGCAATTATGGTCGAAATGACAATAATAAGTGACTTGACTTGACTTGGCTTGAATGACCAAAGTTAATTTCTCTCTCCGGATTATGGTGGAGGAATAAGATGTCTATTCAGTGAAGGTAAAAGGATAATAAATTAAAACTATTCAAATGTGAAGCATTTTTTACTGTACTACAGAGAATAAAACAACATCATGACATCTCTAAGTGCTTCACATCAAGTGATAATGTTAAAATCCCAAGCTCGTATTAGAATAGAGCAGGGAGTGTCTTTACTAACACTTATCCCTTCAGAAACAAAAACATAAATAACCTGGTTGTTATTTCATTGGTGCTTGTGGAACACTGCTGTGTGCAAATTAGCTGCATAATGCAACTATGAATAGATCTTAGTAACACTAATTCCTTTTGTTTGTCCTTATGTATCTTTTCTTTTCACTTTCTTTTTCTTGTTTTTCATGAAATCATTTTGTTATGTCTCCTGGATGAGTACGACATTGGGAATGCAAGGAAGATGTGTAGGACGTGAACGTAATGAACATCTGACCATTCTGAGTTTACCTTGGAATATCAACACAATCAGAATCAGAATCAGGTTTATTATTACTGGCATGCATCATGAAATTTATTAACTTAGCAGCAGCCGTTCAATGCAATACACAATATAGAACAAGAGGAAAAAATTATAATAACTAAGTAAGTAAATCAATAACAGTGCATGTATGTTGAATAGATTAAAAATCATGCAAAAAAACAGTAATAATATATATTTTAAAAAGTGAGGTAGTGTTCACATGTTCAATGTCCATTCAGGAATCGGATGGCAGAGGGGAAGAAACTGTTCCTGAATCACTGAGTGTATGCCTTCAGGCTTCTTTACCTCCTACCTGATGGTAACAGTGAGAAAAGGACATGCCCTGTGTGCTGGAGGTCCTTAATAATGGATGCTGTCTTTCTGAGACACGGCTCCTTGAGATGTCCTGGGTACATTGTAGGCTAGTACCCAAGATGGAGCTGACTAAATTTACAACCTTCTACAGCTTCTTTTGGTCCTCTGCAGTAGCCCCTCCCCCCGCACCCCCCCCCCAATACCAGACAGTGACGCAGCCTGTCAGAATGCTCTCCATAATACATCTATAGAAGTTTTTGAGTGTATTTGTTGACATATCAAATCTCTTCAAACTCCTAATGAAGTATAGTCACTGTCTTGCCTTCTTTATAACTGCTTTGATATGTTGGTACCAGGTTAGGTCCTCAGAGATCTTGACACCCAGGAACTTGAAACTGCTCACTCTCTCCACTTCTGATCCTGTACGCCCTCTTATCTCCATCTGGGATTCTACCAACAATGGCTGTATCATCAGCAAATTTATAGATGGTAGATGCCTAGCCACACAATCATGGATATAGAGAGAGTAGGCTTGAGGTGCACAATGTGTTGATTGTCAGCGAGGAGAAAATATTATGACCAATCAGCACAGAAAGTGCAGGAAGCCAAGGATCCAGTTGCAGAGGGAGACACAGAGTCCCAGATTCTGTAACTTCTCAGTCATGATTGTGGGAATGATAGTATTGAATGCTGAGTTATAGTCAATGAACAGCATCCTGCCTTAGGTGTCACATAGGTGGCAAAATCTATATTTGGAACATTTTGCAAAAATGTCTGCCCATTCCACAGAATGGGTAGTGCAAATGCAGTGCAGTTTTACCACGTGACCTCAGATACTGTCTTCTGAAAACAGGAAATGCTGAAGTCATGATATTCCATCGCTTAACATTCAACCAAAGAAAGGAACGCTTCTCATTACTTTGTAATACATTTTACTGAACAAGTGGGGAGCAATACTTTTTACTGCTCCACTCTGAACAACTGTTTCCTATTGAATATAGGATGAGACCAAGGAAGCAGTAAAATAAATGATGTTAAAGTAAAGGATGTGCTCTGTTTTGTATCCTGCTGATCCTGCCATTTTGTTATCAAGTTTCATGTTGCAGAATTTATTGCAATGTACAAAAACATTCTATGCAGTGGCTGAATAAATTTCTTCAGAATCCCACAGCTAATATTTTGTCAGCTTGAAAATCTTGGATCAAAAATGTTGTGCTGTAGGTATAAAATCTTATTTCTGGCATAGGAGTGTATATTCTGTGCTGTAACATGGACAGTAGGGTCATTTATCCTTCCAATTATAAAAGCAAACATGTGCAGGGATTGTGTGCAAAACTCCCATGAACTGCCACCAAAGGACAGGGCAGAATTATGGCCACGCCACTTGTGATGTGTCCTAGACCTGAGTACCCATTGATTACTAGGAAACTAGGAGACATTCAATTTGACCAAGCAGATCCAGCAAGATGCTAACCTGAAGATCTTAAAAGGCTACGCCAGTGTACATGTCTTTCCAATAGGGAAACTGGGAATAAATGTCCTGGTAGAACATCAGGGGAAGGTTGTTGAGATAATAGAATGCAGCAAAATTGACTAGGATGTTGACTAGTTTCATAATCCAAAGAAAGCCTGAGTAGCTTAATAGTCGACTTTGGGTTATATTAACAGATAGGTCAAATTTCAGTGACTACTTACAATGATTGCGATATCAAGAACAAGAGAACACAAATGCAAGCTCAAACATCATAACTTTACCACAAGGAATTTGATGTAGGTTTTTGTTCAAAGTTCAAAGTAAATTTATTATCAAAGTACATATATGTCACTATATACAACCCTGAGATACATTTTCCTGTGGGCAACCTCAATAATTCTATAGAATAATAACCATAAGAGAATCAATGAAAGACCATCCAATTAGGGTATTCAACAGATAAGCTGTACAAATACAAAAACAGGAAATAATAATAATAAATAAATAAGCAATAAGTATCGAGAACATGAGATGAAGAGTCCTTGAAAGTGAGTCTCATTGGTTGTGGGAACATTTCAATGATGGGGCAAGTGAATTTAGTGAAGTTGTCCCTTTTAGTTCAAGAGTCTGATGGTTAAGGGGTGGTAACTGTCCCTGAACCTGGTGAAGTAAATCCTGAGGCTCTTGTGCCTTCTTCCTGATGGCAGCAGCGAGAAGAGAGCATGTCTTGGGTTTTGGTAAAATGGTGGAACACACTAATAGAAATAGTAGCATTAATGTAAGAGTTAATTAATATTGCACCCTAACCTATTTTTCCTTTCATTGACTGTTCAACTGCAGTGTATTTGCTTGCAGCATTATCATGTGATGTTGTATAATAACCAAAAGTAAATCAAGACCTCATTCACGTAATAGTGAATTATTCATCCTGCTTCAATTAAAGAATCTTCTGCACTCTTAGAAATGGAATAGAGGAAATTTATCAGGATACTATGGGTGACTTGATTAAACTTTAGTTATAAGAGGAGTATGGAAAAATTAAGACAGTTCTCCCTGGAAAGTTGAATATTAAGGACTAACCAAATGGAGTTCAGGTTGATGAAAAGACTTATAGAAAGAAACCATTCAGTCTGTAAATTGGGTTAATAAATAAAAGTTAGGGAAGTTAAATCATTGTGAAATGTCTAAAAAGCTCAGTTAACAGACAAGATGTATTTTTAATCTTTGTGAAAAGCTTATGACAAGAGGTGTATTAATTCAGTGATCTGCTGAGATCTGTTACACTCTACCAGAGAAGAAGGTGCAGGAAGATCCTACTAGCAGTTGAGTAAGTGCTTGAGGATAACTGACTTAAAGATGCTTTCAGATGTTCTTCAAATAGCCAACAGAATGGCGCTGAGTAAATGGATAACTTCTGTGCTGTTTCAAACTCTGCGACTATATTCCCAGATAACAACTTATGCCAACTTTTAAAAATAGATGTGAATGTATAATTTTAGAAGCAGTTTGGAAAGGTCCCAGATGATGGGCTTGCTCTGAAAATGGAGACACATAATATTTTACAAAATGAATCTGCACAAGATGGCAAGATGATATAGGCTTGAGTTAGGTCAAAGAGAAACTGCAGCTAGGGGATATCTGGAGCAAAACAAACAAAATGCCGGAGGAACTAAGCAGGTCAGGAAACATCAATGGAGAAGAATGTACAGTCAACATTTTGGGCTGAGATCCTTCATCAGGATTGGAAAGAAAGAGGATAGAGGCTAGAAAAAATGTTGGAAGGGGAAGAGCACAAACTGGTGGGTACGATGTGAATTCAGGTGAGGGAAAAGGGTAGGAAAGTGGAGAGAGGAAAAAAAGGGAGGTTATGTGGAAGAGGCAAACAGCTGAAGAAGGAACCTGATCAGAGAGGACAGTAGTCCATGGGATAAAGGTAAGGAGGTGGAAAGCTCCCTTAGTCCAAGGGAAGGGAGAAGCTGTATGTGATAGGCAGGTCATGAGGGCAGGGAAAGAGAAAGAGAAGAGGTAAAGGGACCAGAGCGATGAGGGAAAACAAAGGAAGGGAGAAACAGAGGTGAGTACACAGTTACCAGAAGTTAGAGAAATTGATGATGTCATCAGGTTGGAGACCTGAAAACAGAAAGTGAGTTGTTGCTCCTCCTATCTGCAACATGGCAGTAGAAGAGGCTGAGGACAGATACATCAGTGTGGGAACTGGAAATCTAATTAGAACAGGTGGCAGCCAGGAGATTCAGGCTGGTTTGGTGGTCAAAGTAAAGGTACTCAACGAAGCAAACCCCCATTTTACATTGGTTCTCACTCACTGGCACAATTTGGTAATGGTCTGATGTAAATGTATTTATTGGGAAGTATTATATCTGATGCGAGTTTATTAACTTGACATATTGGCTCTGTTTCTATCTTCATGGAAGCAGCCTGATTTCCTGAGAACTTCCACTATTTTCAGCTTTTTAGGCATGTAGATAGATAGATACTTTATTGATCCCAAAG
Organism: Hemitrygon akajei; assembly: GCF_048418815.1. NCBI lineage: Eukaryota > Metazoa > Chordata > Chondrichthyes > Myliobatiformes > Dasyatidae > Hemitrygon > Hemitrygon akajei. Next base: position 162,045,237 of record NC_133128.1, on the reverse strand, counting down.
GAATTTACAGTGAAAAGCTGCAATTACAGTATCACAGTAGCATTACAAGAGCAACAAGAAAAAATAAAAAAATAAGTTACCTTAAATATAAGATGTACAAGATTTACAAGTCAAAGATTACAAGATTTACAGGATTTCCAAGTTCACATTGATAAGATGGTAGTGCAGAAATTACCGTAATATTATAGCGTAATGGGTACACATTCACTCTGTTCAGATAAGAACTGATGGTAGTACTGCACAAAATTGTACAGGGTGTCTGCAATAGCAGGATGGGTCAAACAGAGGTAATCAGAGGTTAAACAGAGCTCTGGTAAACAGAGATTAAAAACAGTCTAACAGGAGGGGTCATCGCTTCCTTGGCTATAGATTGACCCATTATAAAGCCTAATGACTGAGAATGACCTCATATAGCGCTATTTGAGACAGTGAAGTTGTCTTAGTTTATTACTGAAAGATTTCCTCTGTTCAGCCAAGGTGGTATGCAGAGAGTGAGGAACATTGTCCAGATTTGCAGGATTTTCCAGAGGGTCCTTTGTTCTATCACAGGCTCCTCCTTGATTGAGTGTCTCATTGTATACAGATGGGGATCATCATGAAAAGCTTATCTTGCATACTGTCATTATAGATTAATTCATTACACAGTGCATTGAGATAGTACAAAACAGAATGCAGAATAAAGTACAACAGCTACAGAGAAGGTGCAGTGTAGATAGACAATAAGGTGCAAGATCAGGTCAGGAGTCCATCTTTATCTACTTGGGAACTATTCAGAAGTTTTATATCAACAAGACAGAAGCTATCCTTAAGCCTGATGGTATGTACTTATAGGCTTTTACACCCCCTGCCTCCTTGGAAAGTAGAGCTGAGAGAATGTCCAGGATTGGATGGTGTCATTAATTATGCTTTATTAAGCCAATGAAAAGTATAGATAGGTTCCATGGAGGGGAGACTGGGTTCTGAGATGTGCTGCGCTACATCCACAACTCTCTACAGTTTCTTTGCAGTTGTTAATTCTAAATTAATGAGACAACCAATTTCACGTGGGATGCACTAACTGTAAAACCTAACAGAACAACTTGAAGTGCTCCTTGAGGTGGTGGGCGAGTAGCTTCCAAAGAGAAACAAGAATGGAGACAATCCTTTACATTCTAGACCACCAATGAAGCTAAGTGCTGGAGCAAATTATTTGATTCTCTCTTTTTGAGAACTGAGTGACACATAGCTTGAGAACAAGGAAGCCAGAAGCTGAGGAGGATCCTTTTAGTATTAAAAAAAGGGCCATTGCGTGGCATTGCTGATTTACCTATGAAACGGGCTCTATTACCTATAAAGTGGAATTTCTTGGGTAATGTTGAAAAAGGGGCTAACATATTGATTCATTCAGCAAGTTGTGTACAAAGTGGGGTATCACAGAGGCTGCTTCTAGAAGGTGATTCAAGTTATAATCATGACTTTTTGAAAGCTTCTGTTTATCTGAGGGTGATAATATTGGACAACTCTGCTTCCACAATGATCCAAGATAGAGTATTGATTTTACTTAATGGTGGGCATTAGCAAGTGGTTAAATGTTGCATAGATTCACCTGTGACACTTGGCCCATCATCCTAGCAACCAGTAAGTTATGACAGAGTCATAGAGTCAACCCAGATGTAGGCCACTCATCTCACCATGGAATGCTGAACATCAACTACCCATCTTTACTATCCCCATTTACCAGGCTTGAACTGTCGCCTTCTCTGTCAGGGTTTCTCTCCCTCCTACTCTCAAGCTAAGGAAGTCAGAAATAGGCAGAGTGACTATGGGAAAATGACTTTGTGTTCTTCATAGACGCTCCCTCCCGTAGATGAATTAAAACCTGTTGAAAGAAACCTGCCTTTAAGCTATCATCCAGTGCTGATAGAAGGCAGGCAATTAACTTTCTCAATTTCGTCTATGGAATAGGTGATTTTCATAGTCCCAGCGTTAGAGTTTCAGGTGGAAAATAAGATTTGGCACCCTGTGATTCAGAGGATTGCTACTTCATAGATATTTTTTCAGGATCGCAGGGTGGTAACTCAATATTTGTTTGCAGATGCATACAAGAAAAACTGCTGTTCCTATGAGAGAGGCTTGCAATGTTACTACCGAGGATTAGCTGACTGAACCTATTCTGCTTGGGACATCCATTCTTCAGTGTACTAGAACTTGAACTCAAAATATCTGCTTTACCATCGATCTGGAGTTCAATATTCTGCAATCTATGGACTTCAACTAGCTCAGTTAAAATATAAGTAACCTATGATACTGCAATGGATGAGTAAGAACTGAAAGCAATTTAGCACTAATTTATGCTCAGCATGATTAGATTAGCAAATTATAAGACACATCTTTATTTCAGTTTCAAGTACATAAATTTCATACATTGCCTCTCTCTTGCATCATATTTGCTACTTTGAAGCCCTATAAGGTTAATTATTTACCTCACATTTTCAGAGTTTTTTTTCTGCTTCTCTTGCATATCTCAATTAAGTTTAACTGGCAAAAGGAGATGATTACATTTCAGTGTGACTTGGTAAATTACATAGGAACTTTACTTTTTCTTTATAAGATATGTAAAGACATGTGCTTCAATACAGAATGTTGTGGAGAGCAGTCTTTAGCTACAATCCTCTAGCATTACCTCGCTGGAAGTTGGCAGAAAAGTAGATAATGCAAAAAGATGGCTGAACTGTATTTCCCTTACCCTAGTTGAGAATGCTGCAAATTTATCCTTCCTGGTGATCTAGGTACTTGTGATCTCTTTCCTGCCCCTCTTGTCTCCTCTTTTTTGTCCATTCTTATTGGTGGACCGTGGGTGCCTGTGATCTTTTACCTGTCCTCCGCTCCCCCCCACCCCCCAGTTTGTTCATGGAGTAGATCAAACGCAGAAAGTGGTGGTAATAACATTGAGGTCTTTCCTGGAAGTAAATGGTTTTGTGTTGGCCTTTCCTCCATCCAGTCTTCCTGTAATGTTGCTTACTATCTCTACCGTGCCTGCAGGCACTTAAGTTAATGACTGGCCACCTTACCTATTGTTATAGTTGTGAGGATCTATGGCAGCAATGGTGAAATCCTTACAGGGTGCAAATGATTAACAGAAGATATTCTGTCGATGCTGGAAGTCCAGAGCAACATACCCAAAATGCTAGAACTCAGCAGATTAGGCAACATCTATGGAAATGAATAAACAGTTAATGCTATGGGTTGACACCCTTCTTCAGGATTCAAATAAACTTTGATTTAGAAAACCAACAATATTCCAGCAGTATCCCAAAACAACGTCACCGGGAAAAATACACAGTATTTACCATTAAAGCACGATTTATTAAAACCAATATATTGCCCATATATCTCTACACAATTAAACTTAATTATAATTAGCTAAGCTTTATGTATCAAAATGTAATGCGCTTGTTTGCCATCATGCATGTTTGGAAATTAAAGTGGATGAAAGGTGAATTTATTGATTATTATTTGCTCGTGTGAATTATGGCTCCTATAACCTTGAGTAAATGCATTGATGAATGGGATAAATCCTTTTGTGGTTAACTGTGCAGAAGCTGACATAATATTTCCCAATGGTATTAACTAATGCATTTTGATTTTTGCTTAATGTACCAAAGGAACAGCTCTACGGCAGATGCATCTCGTTGGCTCATGGGCTTATTGGCTCTTCACACAACCTTGGAACATCTGGACAGTCAAAGATGCATACATCAGAATGTTCTTTATTGATTACACCTCAGCATTTAACACCATTATCCCTTAAAACTAATCAGTAAACTCCAAGACCTGGGCCTCAATACCCCCTTGTGCAAATGGATCCTGGATTTCCTCACTTGTAGACCCCAGTCAGTTCAGATTGTCAAAAATATCTCCTTCACGATCTCTATCAACACAAGTGCACCACAAGGCTGTGTGCTTAGCCCTCAAAGCTATTCACTTTACACCCCTGACCATGTGGCTAGATACAGCTCCAACACCATATACAAATTTTGCTGATGGCACCACTATTGTGGGCTGTATCAAAGGCGATGATGAATCAGCATACAGGAGGGAAATTGAAAATTTGGTTGAGTGGTGTAATAACAACATCCTCTCACTCAATATCAATAAGACCAAGGAACTGATTGTAGACTTCAGGAGAGGGAAGCCAGAGGTCTATGAGCCAGTAATCATTGGAGGATCAGAGGTGGAGAGGGTCAGTAACTTTAAAATCCTGGGTGTCACTATCTCAGAGGACCTGTCCTGGACCCTTCATATAAATATAATTGCAAAGAAAGAACAACAGCGCCTCTACTTCCTCAGGAATCTGTGGAGATTCAACATGTCATCAAAAACCTTGGCAAACTTCTATAGATGTGTGGTGGAAAGTGTGCTGACTGGGTGTATTATGGCCTGGTACGGGAACACCAAGCCTGGCTGGTGGCATAGTGGCATCAGCACCGGACTTCAGAGTGAAGGCTCCCCAGTTCGAATCCAGCCGGCTCCTTTGCTATCTCCGTGCTGGGTTGAGCGTTGAGCTAGCAACTTGGCCTCATGAAAATAAGAAAGCCTGCTAAAAAAAACAGCGTCCCGATGACTCCACTATGAGTTAAGGGCTGATGAAGAAGAGATGGGAACACCAATGCCTTTGAGCAGAAAATCCTACAAAAGGTAGTGGATTCAGCCAGAACATCAGCCAACCATTGAGCACATCTTCATGAAAAGCAACATCCATCATCAAAGCTCCTCACCACCCAGGCCAAGCTCTTTTCTCACTGCTGTCATCAGGTAGTCTCAGGTGTCCCAGGACTCGCACCACCAGGTTCAAGAACAGTTACTACCCCTCAATCATCAGGCTCTTGAATGAAAGAGGATAACTACACTCATTCTGCTTCTGGTGTTCTTGCAACCAATGGTCTCACTTTAAAGACTCTTTATCTTGTTATTTATTGCTATTTATTTATATTTGCATTTGCACAGTTTGTTGTTCATGGATCCTATTTACAGTTACTGTTCTATAGATTTGCTACATATGCTTGCAGGAAAAAGAATCTCAGGATTGTATGTGGTGACATGTATATACTCTGATAATAAGTTCTACTTTGAATTTTGAACTTTGAAATCTTCACCGCAAACCAAAGCAGCAAAAGATGCCACCAGGCAACATTAGAAACAGCTAAAATTATGTCAGATCCATCAATGGAGACCCTTATTTCCAGGTAGAAAAAGTGCTGGGCATTCTGATGACTGATGAGCATCTGTAGGTGTTGGTGACATGCTATGTTTGCCCAGGTTCATTTGCCACTGTTTCCACTCTCACCAGTGAGATCCTGTGGTGCACAGTGGCTTTCTGAGAAATCCAGGATCTGTCCTCCAGAGGTGTGTACCGGCAGTCGTGTTCCACTTCAACGTTACTTTCTGCCAGTGAGATTGAATATTGATGAATGAGTTTAACATTCACAAATGTTCAAAACTACTGAACATGAAAAATTTTAATAAGCCTTAATACCACTTGGGTATCAATGAAAATGTTAAATTATGTTTCAATTCACATTATTAAATTAAGAAATTACCTTGTACCTGGCTATGCTAATAAATACATTAAAACTAATGGATATACTGGACTTGCACAAGTTCAGTGAGCAGGTGTCCCAGCCTGTGTGCTGCAGAATGTCATCCCCTGATGGATTTCATGAGGAGTCTAATGACAAAGCTCAGTGGCCCTGGATCTTCGATCAGCTGAAGTGGAAGCTCAGGACTGTTGCCTTTTCTCACAACTTCTAAACTACCACACTGTTATAAAAGGCAACAGTTCTGAGAAGAATATTTGGCTTTTAGCGAGAGAGTCTGGGCCAATAAAAACATAATTTTTTAAACTGGATATGTGACAAACCTGAGTGTGTTTATCTGGATCATGTGCTTATTTGATGATTCAGCAAAATAGCTTTTACTAGCTATTTTGGAGGAAACTGAAAACAAAACTACTAACATGCATTACTGCAAGATTGGGATTTAAAACAAAAGAAACACAGTATGACGTACATTAATATCTGTAAGATATAATTTACTAGGCTCCTGCTAAGTGTAATCCTTCAACGCAGGGTGACTGATCGTTATTTATGAAAGCAATATTTAATTACAATCAGGGATAATCAAAATGTTATATTTCATAATGCTAGAAGTTGTCTAAGAAGAAAGCATGAATAAGTGAGGCCTAAAATGCTTGAATCTTCTTCACATCCGTCAACACATCTGTAAATGATATATTGAAATTCCTAGCAAATGTATGTTCAAATGTGCAACTTGCAAAGTGGATCAGATACTGTGTGTTGTGGAGTGTGTGAAGTGGATCTTCAATTGACTAAATGACCCCAATGATTCTAATTGTTGCTTTCTATGAGTTGGTGCACATGTTCACTCTGACTTGTCTACATTTGCTCACTCATCTAGCTGATCAGTACAGGATGTAAAATTATAGCTGGCATTGCATCAGCTCTTCTGGGCCATATGGAATGACCCAGCAGGGAAGGAAGTTTCAGCTTTTGTCAGGAGGATCACCTGTGGTAAAATGGAAAAGCACTAATAAGCCACATTGACTTGTGAAGGATGTGCCAAAGTAAATCCCAATGTTGTACATCGTGTACTCACAACAATATTGCAACATTCCAGAGCTAGGGATTGTTGTAATTAGTAGGAACAGGAATTCTCATTGTTGCTACATTCAGTTTGGATGTCCATGTGTGTTTGTTGTCTTCCCTTCCATTTTATTGCATGGTTACAAAATTAGCTTAAAATAACAGATAAAAATTCCTCTCTATCATAAGAATGACTCTGTGGAAAATTAATTTACAAACATTTGACCTAATTTTGCTAGACATGACTCCATAAGCAAAAATAAATGAAAATTCATAATGAAACACACACTTACTTAAGATGCTGTTCTGATGCCAAATCTAAGGAAGATTTGCCTAGAAATTGGATTGCATCATTTTTTTTTCATTTGTGTGCTTAACAAATGGTGCATATAGAAGATCTCTCACGAAAAAAAGTTGGCCCAAGTTATGTTGTAGTGATTTATAACTGGAATCATACATTACATGAGAGTGTGCTGTTGGCAGAGGAGCCTTAGGTCCCACATCACCAGTTCAGGACCAGTTATTACCCTTCAAGCCCAAAGCTCCTGAACCAGAGTAGATACCTTCATTCACCCAACTCTGAACTGATTCCACAACCGAGGGACTCACTTTCAAGGACACTACAACTCATGTTCTCAGTATTATTTATTTACTTTTTTTATTTGTATAGTTTATCTTCCTTTCCACATCGGTTGCTTGTCCGTCTTTGTGTGTAGTTTTTCTTTGAGTCTGTTGAATTTCTCTGTCCTACTGAGAATGACTACAAGAAAATGAATCTCAAGGTATATATGGTAACATACACTGTATTTACTTCGAACTGAAGAGAGCTGCATGAGCTGTTCTCAATGCCACAATTGGTCCCACGCCATTGCAAGGCGCAGGCCATTCAATAAAGAAGCATGCAGCTCTAACCCCTATAGAATTAGAAAGGCTAGAATCAGTGATGGAAGAAAAAAGTATGAAGTGTTAAATATCCTCACATTAGCATGTACAATATACAAATATCAGAATGAAGACCCTGCAATTCACAGCTCATCTTTTTTTTTGGTGTTCACTGCAGTTTGTATGTTAGACTGAAAAGCTCCAATTCCTGCAGGATTCGGAACATCACGAGGTGGATGCATGACTCTGGGAACTATCAGAAATACTGAGCAATTGCACAAGCTAGTTTCCTGATGGGTGTCAGTTCACCTGACACAGTCATTTGTACAGCCTGTTCTGTAGTAAATCTTTATGCATTACTTGTGCTTTCTTGTACCAATTTCTAGGTCATTATGGGAAAAAAAGTTATTGTTCATGGTTGTTCCCAACCAATAACAATGGTTTCTTTCTGCGATCTTACTAGTATGGGACATTAAAGCCATTAAATATTTATAACAAAATTGCTTTATTCAACCACCTGGCTTTATATCAAATATGGGAAATCTGCTGATTGTGACCCTTCCTCAGTTGAACAATCAGTACCTCTCCATATTGAATGCCACTCACAAGAAGCTTTGAGGAAGAAGCAAAGACATCAATGACCACAAGACTAGCCTGCTGAAACCAATGTAGACTAAGTGATGGCCAAGTTTTGTAGAATGTAATTAGTAGATTATGTTTACAGCAGATGGACATCATCATCATTATTGTTGTCATTATGTCCCATGTCGCATGACATAGGGGATCATGGCCCCATGACCATGATTGTTCTTGGCAAATACTTATACAGAAGTGGCTTGCCATTGCCTTCTTCTGGGCAGTGTCTTAACAAGATGAGCGACCACATTCATCATCAATACTCTCCATCAGCACTGGAAAGGAAAGGGGCAGACACCAAAAAAGAAGGTGGAGAGAGAAGGATTACAAGTTGTCAGGTGATAGATAAGACCAAGTGAGGGGAAAAAGGAAAGAAGAGGGAAATGGGTTTAGGAGCAACCAGAATGGGGAATATAAAAAGAGAGAAGGAGTCGGAAGGAGAGAGATTACTGGACGTTAGAGAAATTGATGTTCATGCCATCTGGTTGGATGCCACCCAAATGGAATACGAGGTGTTGCTCCTCCAACCTAATTGTGCAGGAGAGGAGGCCTTGGACAGATATATCAGAATCAGTGGCCAATAGGAGATACAGACGTTTGCAGCAGACAGAGTGAAGGTGCTCAACAAAATTGTTCCCCAATCTGCAACAGGTCACACCAATTGAGAGTTGTGTGCACTAGGAGCACCGGACACAATAGATGGCCCTGAGAGACTCACAGGTGGAGTGTTGCCTCACCTTGAAGGACTGTTTAGGGCCCTAAGTGGTGATGAGGGAAGAGATGTACATGCACGTGTACAACTTGTGCCGCTTGAAAATTTGGGAATTGTCCCTGCAAGTGTGACAAGTGCTACACCTGTTTGTACTCCTTCGCATCCTCCCCTCCTTCTTGCCCATTTCCCTTCCAGTCCTGATGAAGAGTTACTGCCCAAAACATCGACTGTTTATTCCTGTCTGTAGATGCTGCCAGACTTACTCAGATCCACCAGCATTTTGTGCATGTTAACCACTGTTACCTTCTGCTAAATACCATTGCACTTGCTGTTGATTAGTGCACAGAAATACTTATGAAAATTCTCTAACATTGTGTATACATTTGCAGATCAGAAACTGACTCATGGCTTTTTAGGCGTCCCATGAGCAAAGCCACCTCTGCACATTTCTGGAACTGCACCAAATTGTCCAGTAAAAACCTCCTACTTTGTTCCATTTGAACGTTTTTCTCTCAGACAATTGTCAAGGCTAAAAGTACTAAACAAAGAATTAAATTAATATTCTATACACTTGAGTGCTATGTTCCCATTGTACTGTCATGTTTATGAAAGATGTGCTCAGATATTTTATCTTTAATATTTATCCAATCTGTTTTACACTTGTGTGGGCTCACAAGAGTACAGAATGAAACTCTCCAACTCTGATTATAATCCATACGTCAGTGACCAGTCCTTTAAAATGGAATTAACCAGCTTCCTGTAATAACACCTCCTACCTCTTTTGGAATGGATATTATTTCTCTTCAGCTGGTCTGTTCTTCCCAATTGGCTACTGCTACAAACACACTCACAAAGTTCAGACATATCTGGATAATTATATTTTAAGGGATAATTATCTTAATTTTTGTCAATTAACATCACAGTGATGCTTCTGTATACAATTTTGTATTACATCACTTTATCACATTTTTTTAACATTTTAGTTGCTGTGAATGGATTACATTTATGTATTAACTTTTGTATGTTATAAAGACCAGCAAAATTAAGTTCTTCTACTAAATTCTGCTATTTGGTAACATGGTCATCTGACAATATAAGTCCGAAGCAGGACTGTGCGAGTTTAAGAAGAAATCCAAAAGCTTAGATTAGCCTCATCTTGGTAATAGAGAAGGGAATGGACCAACATGTCAGAATGGAAACGGAAAGTAGAATTACCTCAAAAGGTTGGTCATCAGGAAATCCCTCCTGCTGTGGTGAACAGAGTGAAGATGCTCGATGATTCAGTTCCCCAATCTACGTTGGGTCTCACTGAAGTAGAGGAGGCTGCACAGAGAGCACTGGATACAGTAGATAACTCTGATAAGTTTGGAGGTGAAGTGTTGGCTCACCTGGAAGGACTGTTTGGGGCCCTGAATGGTGGTGTGGGAGGAGGTGAAGGGGCAGGTGTAGCACTTGTCTCACTTGCAGTGATAAGTACTGGGAGGAAGTGAGGTGAGGAGAGACGGTTGGACAAGGGAATCATGGAGAGGGTGATCCCTGGAGGAAACAGAGTTTGGGAGAGCCAGGAGTAAGGTTGTACCATGATGGAACTGGCTGAGTCTACAACCGTTTCCAGCTTTTTGCAATCCTGTAAATTGGAACCTCCATATCAGGCTGTGATGCAACTGGTCAGAATGCTCTCTATCATACATCTGTAGAAATCTGCACAAGTCTTTGATAACAGAACAAGTTTCCTCAAACTCCTAACGAAGTAGAGCTGCTGGTGTGCCTTTTCCTGGTGCATTGCTATTATCATATTCATTGTGCCAGCACGTTCCTTTGCTATCTGAAGAGTGTTTGCCGATGAAGGCCTCAAATTTTACTCACATCTTATACTTTATTGAACACCCGTGATTGCTGGTTTGTTGCATGCTTCCTAGTCATGGAATGTTGGCAGTAGTTCAAAGCATGGAAAAGGTACCAGCAATGCTGTCCCTCTGATACAATCCAAATCTATGGGAACCTACTTCTAGAATCTCTTGAAAAAAGTTTAATGAAATTGTTCTGTCAGAATCTCTTTTTAACAAAACCATACTGACTTTCATTGATTAGTCCCAACTTTTCAAGATTAATCCCATCTTCCAAATGTTTTTCCAATAATTTCCCTACAAATGAACATTAGACACACAGTCCTGTAATTACCCACAGCCCTTCTTAAATAAAGGTACTCTATTTACTGTCTAGTAAACACAAAGTACACTGCAGATGCTGTGGTCAATCAACACATACAAACAAGCTGGATGAACTCAGCAGGTCGGGCAGCATCCATTGAAAGGAGCAGTCAATGCTTCTGACCGAGACCCTTCGTCAGGACCATTTACTGTCTTCTAGTTATCTGGCAACTCACCTTTGGCCACAAAGATTTCAAAAATAACTATTATGGCCCCAGCAACCTCTACCCTTATCTCCCATTGCTTCCATGGATACATCTCATCAGGCCCTCCAAGTTTTTCTACTATTGCCCTGCTAAGATATTTAATATGTTCTCTCTTTTAAGAATATGTTCCAGAATTTCACCAGCCTTTCACTGAATTACCCATCTGCAATATCTTTCTCCTTAGTAAATACAGATGTGAAGCAGTTATGTGAGACCACCAATAATACATCTTCTATTTCCATGCATATTTTCATCCCTTTTTTCTGGTTAACCTTTTATCCTTAATATATTCATTAAATGCTTTGAGTTTTCCTTAATCTCATCTGCAAGTTTTGCAGATGAGCCATTATATGAAGGACAAATAACATGTATATTTCTATTTTATCTTGTTATAAGTTATATCTTATTTTACTAGACTATTTTATTGCCTATTAACTACATCATCACATTTTGCTGTATCGTGATAAAATGGATATTTTTTGTAACTCAATTCTGCTCAAAACTTAGGCATCATGTATTTCTTGTGATTTCATCAATATTGGTAAGTAATTGTTGACAGGGTAATTACTAAAAGTGGAATTTATATATCATACCGTAGGTTAGTATCCAAGCATGGTAAAAAATTATGCCACAGTAAGTTTAGTTAATGGACAAGTTGTGCCTATAATTATACTGTATGCATATAGATATATATACACACACACAATTACATATATTAGCACTAGAATCCATTATATACAGTGGATTCTGGTAATTGGGTGATCAATTAATCAAGCCAGCTGCTTATTTGAGACAACATTGTGTGGCCATTAGACACTATACCGTGCTCAGAGCAAACAGTTTATAAATAGTGTCCGTTGTGTATGTTTGTGTTCAAGAAGCAGTGATATTAGTCACTGATAGTTGGTGAGACATAAGCAGTAATACAATTCAGAATTGGTTTGCTCACTGTGGTTTCAAGCAATCAGACTTGGAAATGCCAGAAATGGCAGGGGGTAAAAATGAAACGATTTCACTACTTCAACAAGTTAGGCATTACGAAGGATTTGATGATATCGACAATCATTATGAGTGTTACCTTTAGTCCCCACCGGGCACTTAGCTGTCACCTATGGCTCTAAATAGCTGTTTGTATGTGACAGTGGCCACAGCCCGGTACACTGCTTTGACATGTGGGCTAAACCAGGTGAGAGTAGCCAATTAATCTCATATCCTGGTGAGACTGGGATATGCCTGTCCTGACATATGAAATAATCTCCACCAGACCGGGGAGATAAGACCTACAGTGAGATCCAACGGCTAAGAAGGTGGTTTTGTAACAGTACGTGGAGAGCGAAGGGCATGACGAGGCACAGAAGTTGTTATGGTCATCCACTGACCTAGAGAAGAACCCATTGTGATGTCTACTTGTCCCACTGGACCTGGACCTCAGAGATCAAGAGAGTGGGACTGCCCCAGTGCAATGGCTTTTCCATATTAAAAACTCTCCCACATGGACAACCACCAGTAGTATTGGTAATGTTCTAATTTGTTCTGTATTTTATTTAAATACACAATTTGTTACTTAATTAAATGGTATTTTGTCTTTTTTATGCCTTTCTTTAACTACTTCCATGAAACTGGCTAATTGGGGCATCTGCTTAATTGGGTCAAAATGTACTGGTCCCAAATGTGCTCCAATTAACCAGAATACACCGTATTTATATATAGTGGTGGCTATCCATTGTGTCTGACAATGACTGAAAACCTTTGTGGGAGAGTTTTTAAAGTGGAAAAGCCACTGCTCTGGGCAGTTACACTCATTTGACCTCAGAAGTCCAGGTCTGCTGAAGCTGACTTCACTTGCTAGGATAGGCATGTCCCCATCTATGAAGATGCCAGCTACTCCCTCACCTTGATTAGCCCACTTGTTGAAGTGGTGTATAGGGTGTGGCTGCAGTCACATGCAAATCCTTCCCTGGATATACACATAACATATATGTGTAAGACACATGCTTGCAACATGTCTGCATATTGATTTTTCATGGTTGTGAATACTTACCTTTCCTGTTCCAATTTCCCTCTTCATAAAGCAACAAGGAATAGAAAAGAAGATTTTTAATCAGCAGATGGTGGTACTTTTTTCAAATAGGAAAGAAAGTCATATCCTTCCTGGGCTTCTTTCAGATTCAGATTTATTTACTTATCAAAGATACATTGAAACATGCAGTGAAATGTGTTATTTGCATTAACTATCAACACACCAAATGTTGGGCCCTTCAGGCTTTGATCTTTGGTATTGACCCCTGGTTAGCCATTGACGGGAACCTGAACATCAGGTTTCAATGTTGAGCCTGAGGTTTTCTCCTAAAGGAGATGGGCTGGAGCTTTAACTATCTTCCACAATATTCATTCATTATTTATTGATATAACCCAACATTCCAAGATTCATATAAGATATTATACTGTGAATAAGTTGAAAATCAATCTTAGGAGGAATTACTTATATCCGGTATGTGAAAAAATTTACATTATCCAATAAAGCCAGAAATATAATTTCTTAACAAAAATGATAATATGGTTATCAAATAACCATGTTAGAAATTTATATTTCTTCAATTCAGTTTAAATAAAAATAAAACACAAGCAAATATGCTTCTTTACATCATTATGCTAAATTGCCATGTCATGTTACATTAATGTCAAAGGGAAGAGTGCAGTGAGCTGTATATGTGTGACTGTCAGGGATTGACATAGCACTGATTTACTGAAATATCATGGAAAAATACACTTCAAATCAATCCTGCATCAAACCAAACAAACCAGCATCAATACATCATTTCATTTTTACTAGAAGTACTGACATTTGTTGCCAGTGCAGGAATCATACCAAATTCTAAATATTTCTTAAAATCCCTCATGAGATTCTGGATTGGGTGTTGTGTAATGAGCCACATTTGATTAGGGAGCTTAAGGTAAAGGAATCCTTAAGAGTGAGTATGATCATAATATTCCAGAATTCACCCTGCAATTTGAGAGGGGCAAGCTAAGGTCAGATGTATCAGTATTACAGTGGAGTAATGGAAATTAACAGAGGTATGAGAGGGGAGCTGAGAAAAGTTGATTGGAAGGGGACACGAGCAGGGACGATGGCAAAGCAGCAAAGGCTGGAGTTTCTGGGAGCAGATCAGAAGGTGCAGGATAGATACATTTCAAAGAAGAAGAAATATTCTAACTCCAGGATGACACATCTGTGGCTGACAAGGGAGGTCAAAACCAACATTAAGCAAAAGAGAAGCCATACAATAGAGCAAAAATTAGTGGGAAGTTAGAGGATTGGGAAGCTTTTAAGAACCAACAGAAGTCCACCAAAACAGCCATAAGGAAGGAGAAGGTGAAATATGAAGGTAAGCTGGCTAGTAATATCAAAGAGAAAACCAAAAGTTATTTTCAGATACAGTAATAAAGAGTAAAAGAGAGGCTAGAGTAGAACTGCTGGAAAATGATGCTAGAGAGTTAGTAAGGTTACAGCAGATGAACTGAATGAGTATTTTGCATAAGTCCTCTGTGGAGAGGTCTGAGAGTGTCAGGGCAGAAGTGAGTGCAGTTGCTATTACTAGGCAGATAGTGCTTAGGAAGCTGAAAGATCTAAAGTTGTTAAGTCACCTGGACCAGATGGACTACACTGCATGGTTTTTAAAGAGGTAGCTGAAGATACTGTGGGCATCATTAATGATCTTTCAAGAATCAATAGATTATGGCATGGTTCCGGAGGACTGGAAAATTGCAAATGTCGCTCCACTCTTCAAAAAAGGAGAGAGACAGAAAAAAGGAAATAATAGGCCTGTTAATCTAACCTCAGTGGTTGGGAAGATGTTGGAGTCAATTGTTAAGGATGTGGTTTTGGTGTATTTGAAGCACATGATAAAACTGGCCAAAGTCAACATGGTTTTGTTAAGGGAAAATCTTGCCTGTCAAATCTGTTGGAACTCTTTGGGGAAATAACAAGGATAGACAAAAGAGAATCAGTGGATGTTGTTTACTTGGATTTTCAGAAGGCCTTTGACAGGGTGCCACACGTGACCCTGGTTATCAAGATAAGAGCACATAGTATTTTAGGCAAGATACTAGCATGGATAGAGCATTGGCTAATTGGCAGGTGGCAAAATGTGAGAATAAAGGGAGCATTTTCTGATTGGCTGCCAGTGACTATGGTGTTTCACATATATCTGTGCTGGGATTGCTTCTTCTTAAGTTGTATGGTGATGATTTGGATGACAGAATAAATGGCTTTGTGGCTCAATTTGTGGACAATACAAAGATAGGTGGAGGGGCAGTTTAATGTTGAGAAAGCAGGAAGGCTGCAGAAGGGCTCAGACAGATTAGGAGATTGAGCAAAAAGCGGCAGATGGAATACTTTGTCAGGAAGTGTATGGCCATGCACTTTGATAGAAGAATTAAAAGTGTAGACTATATTCGAAATGGGGAGAAAATTCAAAATTCGGAAGTGCAAAGGGACCTGGGAACTCTTCTGCAGGATTCCCTAAAAGTTAACTTGCAGGTTGAGCCAGTGGTAAGGAAGGTAAATGCATTGATAGCACTTATTTTGAGAGGACTAGAACATGAAAGCAAGGATATTATGCTGAAGCTTTATAAGGCATTGGTGAGGCCCCATTTGGAGTATCCTGAGCAGTTTTGTGTCCATTATCTAAGAAAGGATGTGCTGAATTTGGAGAGGGTTCAGAGGAGGTTCACGAGAATGATTTTGAGAATGAAAGGGTCGTTCGATGGCTCTGGGTCTGTACTGGCTGGAATTTAGAAAAACGAGGGGGAAGCTCATTGAAACCTATCAAATAGGTAGATAGATAGATACTTTATTGATTCCAAAGGAAATTAGAATGTCACAGTAGCATTACAAGTGCACAGATATACAAATATACAAATATTAGAAGAGAAGTAAGAAAGAATAAAAAATAAACTACCTCAAACAATCTAACAGGAGGGGGTCATCACTTCCCCAGACATAGGTTGACTCATTATAGAGCTTAATGGCCGAGGGTAAGAATGACCTCATATGGTGCTCTTTGGAGCAGCTCAATTTTCTTAGTCTGTTACTAAAAGTGCTCCTCTGTTTAGCCAAGGTGGCATGCAGACAATGAGAAAGATTGTCCAGAATTGCCAGGATTTTCCATAGGATCCTCTGTTCTACCACAGCCTCCAGTGTGTCCAGTTTGACTCCTATATCAGTTTATTGAGACTGTTGGCATGGCCCCTGTTGATGCCATCGCCCCAGCACACCAATGCATCAAATGTTGAAAGGCCTGGATAAAGTGGATGTGGAGGAGATGTGTCCTATAGTGGGTGAATCTAGGACCAGAGGGCACAGACTTAGACTAGAGAGATGTCCAGTTAGAACAGAGATGAGGAGGAATTTCTTTTGCCAGAGTGTGGTGAATCTGTGGAATTTGTTGCCACTTACCGTTCTGGAGGCCAGGTCATTGGGTGTTTTAAGGTGGAGGTTGATAGGTTCTTGATTTAGTCAGAGCTTGAAAGGTTATGGGGATAAGACAGGAGAGGGAAGTAGATTAGCCATGATGAAATAATAGGGCAGACTCGATACACCAAATGGCCTAATTCTGCTCCTATGTCTTATGGTCTTTTGGGGCTTTCCAGATTTAACAGTTATGGTGTATTATATTCCCCATGGTAGGGGATTTTAGAACAGGAGGGCACATCTTCAAGATTGAAGGACGTCGTTTTAGAACTGAGATGTGGACAAACTACTTTAGTCAGGGGGTGGTAAATCTGTGGAATTTGTTGCCACAAGCATCTGTGGAGCCCAAGTCATTGGGTGTATTTAAGGCAGAGATAGATAGGTTCTTGATTAGCCAGGGCATCAAAGGGTATGGGGTGAAGGTAGGGGAGTGGGGATGACTGGAAGAATTGGATCAGCCCATGATTGAATGGTGGAGCAGACTCGAAGGACCGAATGGCCTACTTCTGCTCCTATATCTTAAAAAAGTATTCTTCATTATAAATCTTCATTTCTGGCATGAAGCCTATTATTGTATACACATTTCGTGATGTTTTGAAAGTGAAATCTGGATTATATTAGACCCAGCCTTTTCACATGAGATAGCAATTACACAATGCATTATGCTATTGATGAGGAAGTTAACCAGGGAATGCGGGCTGTAACCTTTAGTCAGTTTACATCAGGCAGCCAACTGCCTCCCACAGATGGCCTCTGCCCTCAAACACCCTGCTATTCTTCAGAACTGGGTGGATTTCTGCTTTTGTCACTTGTTAAACTCTGCACAAATTAACATTCATGCTTAACAAGCACCTTTATAATAACATGCAAGTTGTTTTTACAAGACTAATCAACATCTCTGCTCAATAAGGAAACAATATAAACTATTGAATTCCTACATACAATAAGTTCTTTTGATAGATGTTTTAATATCTGATGTTTGTTTATTTAAAATGTATATTTCTTTGCTTACTCTTTAGCTCCAATAGTTCCTTTTTTCTTAAGATCCCTACCTCAAAACCCAATTAGATAAATCATCTTTTGGTTTGGATATTAAGAAAATAGCTTGAAATAGGACTAATAATAGGCAAAAAATATTTACAGAAGCCTAAGAAGGAGGGCGGCTTGGCTCTATCAAACTTAAGATATTACTATTGGGCAGTTAACATACGGTATTTAATATTCTGGACACAAGAATCGACTACAGCTGCTTGCCCACAATGGGTAAATTTGGAATGTAAATCTGTGCAAGATTTTTCATTGATCTCAATCTTAGGATCTTCACTTCCTTTTTCGTTATTTAAAATGAATAAACAGATAACTAATCCCATAGTCAAGTATACATTACGAATTTGGTTTCAATTTCGTAAATTTTTTGGCTTGAATAAGTTTATGCTGTCATGTCCTATAATATCTAACTACTTCTTTCGGCCTTCATCTATAGATCAAGCTTTTCTATTATGGAAAATAAAAGGTATAACATGTTTTCGTGATCTGTTTTTGGATGATAACATTATGTCCTTTGAACAGCTATCTAATAAATATAATTTACCTAAAACCCATTTTTTTAGATATTTGCAAGTCAGAAATTTTCTGTATAATGAATTAAAGTCTTTTTCGAAAGAATGTCCATTGGACATTACAGAAAGAATTTTAGCCCTCAATCCTTGTCAAAAGGGTTTAGTAGCTATCATTTATAATATGATTATGAGTGTACAGCCAGATGTATCAGAAAAAATTAAGAAGGAATGGCAAGAAGAATTGCATTGTCCTATATCTACTGAGCAATGGGAAAAAATTTTATCATTGGTAAATTCGTCCTCTATTTGTGCTAAACATGCCCTAATACAATTTAAGGTTGTACATAGAGCTCACATGTCTAAAGATAAACTTGCTCGATTTTATTCTTATGTTAATTCAACTTGTGACAGATGTCATTCTGATGTTGCTTCATTGACTCATATGTTTTGGTCTTGTCCTTGTTTACAAAATTATTGGAAAGATATTTTTAATATTATTTCAAGAGTTTTAAATATCAATTTCGAACCGCATCCTTTTACTGCAATTTTTGATTTACCAATGATAGATAATAATCGTCTATCCGCTTCATCTCAACGACTGATTGCATTTGTTACATTAATGGCTAGAAGATCTATTTTACTGAATTGGAAAGAAATTAACCCTCCAACTGTATTTCAGTGGTTTTCTCTAACTATTTCTTGTTTGAGTTTAGAAAAAATTAGAAGTGTGGTTTTTGATTCTTCAGTTAAATTTGAGGAAACTTGGAGACCATTTATTCAACATTTTCATATGAGTTAAATGGTCTGATCCTAAACCTTACTGTTATTATCCTTAATTATTTGGATGGAGGTTCGGAGTTATCGGCACTACTGTATGTATTTAACATTATGCAATTGCCCATGTTGGTTACCGGTAGTTTTTTTAAAAGTTATCTTTTAGTTTTTTTGGGGTTTTTTTTTCTCTTTTTTGATTCTTTTACATTAATACTATGAGTTTGGGAGGCTTTATATATTGATTATTACATATCTGATTGTCTATTTAAACTATTAATTATGTACTCTCAAATGTTTTGTATTCATATTTCACTTATGTTTTTCTTAAAATTAATAAAAAGATTTAAAAAGAAAGAAAAGGACTAATAATAAACGGGATGAATGGCCCTCTCTAGGCTCTATATTTTACTTTCCTTTCTATGTTTCTTTTTGAATCTACAACTCAAATATTAGTGTTCAGAGAGAATTCCATTGTTTACTAAGCACCCAGATGACATATCAACCTTGCTTTAATCTCTAGCAAGCAGCAGACTAAGTTATATTTGATCGCGGGAAATGTCATGTTCCATCATAATGTGGTCCACTGTATCAGTTTGCAAGCTTGTAGTAATGAACTTCAACTCAGATTGTTTTCAACTCAAAAACAGAGGCCGATATTAACTTCAATTGATGTAGTTAGAGCCATAGAGTACTACAGCTGACCCAATCTTGTCCTAGTCCCATCAACCTGAACCTGGACCGTAGTCCTCGAAACCCCTCTCCAACCTTCTCTTAAATGTCACAATTGAATTTGCATCTATCCCTTCCACTAGCAGCTCAATCCACATCTGCAACACCCTCTGAGTGAAGAAGTTTCCCCTCAGATTCCCCTTGAATATTTCACCTTTCACCTTAGCCCTATGATCTCTAGTTCCAGTCTGACCAAGCCTGAAAGACTATAGATATAGGTGTCTTGGATGAGATTAGTGATGTGAAACATTAATTTTTCCTCTTTGTTTCAAAATGCTGCCTGATCTTCTGAATATGTTTGGTTTTAATTTTAGGTCTCAGCTGATTTGAAGACATAACTCAAAATTAGTTGAATCAGAATGAAGTTTGATAGATGATTGGTTTTGCAGAATACTTTTCAATTGGAGTTACCTACCTGATAATTCCCAATAATAATGAAGGGAGCAGAATATCTGTTTGTAAACTTCTTTTGAGTATATTACCACTTAAATAGATCTTAGTAACTGACCTCATGGCATTGTAGTGTTGGTCCTGTTATGAGTGACTACAAGGCCAATTTACACAGTGCAAAGTAAGCTATAATTTACAAAGCTAGATGCAAATTAGGAAAACAAAACAAAACTGCAGAAGCTAGAAATTTGAAATGGTGGGGATACTCAGTAGGTTGAGCATCATCTGAGTGAGTGAGGTGAAAAAGAGTAAATGTTCAGATTGATGATTCCTTTCAGATATAAGAGCATATTTTATCTCACCATAATTCTTTTCTTAAAAGAAAACAAAGAAAATGTTCTATCCAACTGTGAATGACAGAGAGGGAATGAAGTGAACAGATGAAGATGTTCTTTGTGTGACATAGTGGAGTCCGATATTTTACAGATGATTCACCTACTGTTATTGCTGTCTAAGGGAGGGAAATGAATGCTTGTTACTCATGTCTGACATATCTGTTCAAAAGAGTGTAAACAAAGGAAGATGAATCAGAGCAATTAAATGTTAGAATTTGGGGAGGCAGAACAGAGCAAATCTGGAATTAAAGAGATTACTGTAAATACAAGCCAGATAAAAAATTAGAACTGGCTAGTTGCAAAAGACAATTTATAACTAAGTTAGATCTAGCCAGTCTTAACAAAAGTATGGCTTTTACAAGCCATACACTTGTAAAACTTACACTGTTTTTCTCTCTCCTTGGATGCTAGAAGCTGGAGAAGCAACTGATGAGAAATAGAAGTAAAACTGGTTACCTGAAGTTGTTAAATTCAATGTGAATCCCAGTGGCTGCAGCTTTTCTATGTCATGTGACAGCACTGGGTTGAAGAAAGCCCAGTCTCTTCAAAATGTTCGAAGTGGAATCATAGCAAATTTCCTTAAGCAGAATCACACAAGATGAATGTATCTTCTACGTCATTCATGAGTGAAAACAGTATGCACCTAACCACAAATTTTGTTCATAGTTTTTAAAATTTTATTTTAAATGTTGCTTTTAGCACCATACTTTTTGATTACTGCAAACAAATTGAAACTACATTTTAGGATAAACAACCAACAAGATGTGCCAGTCATTGGAAACAAACAATTAAAATTGCACCTTCAATATTAAATGATGTATGAATGTGAAGCCAAAACATGATACAATCTGTGGTTTATGAACAGGAAATGTGTTTAGACAGATCATTTTTATTCAGATAGTTTTATATGTTTTGAAAGATATGTAGATTTGTTAGTTATATTTGATATTTCTTCATTGTAGTTTTAGCAGAAACAAAAAAATGTTTAAAATAATATGTGCTTCTCAGTATTATTGCTCTATATCACCAATTTCTCACTGTTATTAATCTCAAAGACAGGTTCAGAAGAAATAGTAATTGTTGACTGCCAGCAATCTGCTGTTTCCCCAGGATACTAATATTCACATTGGTCGTCCCTAATGAAACACCTTCGAAAAAAATCCTTCTCGAGTCAATGTTGCAATTAACTATCCAATACATCTAAAAAGAGAAAGCAAATGTAATCTGTTTTGTAGAAGTTCCAAAGTATCTTCGAATTCTGAGACCTTCTTGCTAACATGCGCAACATATGGTGTGGACTGAGAGGTTTGTCATGATCCTTTCACTCTTGGTAATGCTCTGTTATGCTCATGATGAGGTTAAGAGTCTTGTTTACTGATTGCTGGATTTAGAAAATTTCAGTTTTAAACTACTGTCCGATCCTTCAATGGCTAGATCCCTCCCTTTCCCTCTAATGTCCTTCTGCACCTCCAGTTCTGATCTCCTGTGTTTCTTCAATTTAAAACCCTTGCTATTATTACATGATTTCAGCTATCTTTGCCTTGATCCTGGAAAATGCCTTCCTGAACAGTTCTGCTTAACTACCTGTCTTTTATAAAATGCTTCTTCGAATCTCCTTTGTTGACCAAGCTTTTGCTCAACATGTTTGTTTTTTTCTCTGTCCCTTAATATTATTTTCTTTATTAGTTACATCCTCAATGCACACTTTGAGCACCTCACTATGTTTACTGCATGTTAAATGCTGTTCAAAATATTTCATTTGATGCCATTGGATAAACTGAAAACTGTAAGTCTTGGTTGAATTTCACCAACTATATTCATATTTGACTTCTTTGTTTATGTAATGCCCTGGTTAAGATTTGCACTGCTACGCTGTGAGGTATTTCATTTCAGTAGTTTCTGTAAAAGCAGAGTAACCGGCTGGAAGAATATTTTGGTTTTTGGCTAAAGATAAGGGACCATGTGTACAACTTAGGAATGTTGTGTCAGCCAATCAGGATGGTGAGATTGGGACAAGTTCTAGAGAAAGCTGCGCAAAGAGATATTTGTGATGGACAGTGGTTAGGTTCATGGTCTTTTGGTGGGAAATGTGGAGAAGAGAAGATTGGGGAGATGCCCGTAGGATTTGATCTGATGGGAAGATGCTACTGCAAGGAATGCTTCTCGAGATGAAGAAGCCCAAGATGGGAAATTCTACCTATGATTGGTGTTGAGAATTCAGTGCAGTGAGTAACGGTTATACCCAGCTTTTAGAAGAGATGAGCTCCAACGGTTATCTAACTGTAATGAGCCCTTTTATTTATTTATTCTTTTCTTTCTCTTACTAGCTGTTTGATAAAGCTGAAATTGGTCCATATATTTTCTTTATAATTTTATGCTGGTGTACGATTTGTCATTTCTTGGCGATCGGTAATTCTGTATGGACAGTACAGTATTTACACAGCATTCACTCAAATTGGGGTTCCGTTAATCAGAACATCCCAACTTACCTGTTGGTTGAGCCCCAAATTATACCGATCCTAGATGTATATTGTTATAAAGGTGACCTTCTCATTGCTGAGTCAAGTGGCTGTTAGCTGAGTTCACTATTGAGCCTAGTTTGCACACAAGCCCAGTGAGAGGGTTACCGTTAGGGTTAGGCTTAGTAAGTTGTGGCCATGCTACGTTGGCACTTGAAGAGTGGCAACACTTGTGGCTGTCCCCAGCACAATCCTCACTGATTTGATTTGACACAAATGCCGTACTTCACTCTATGTGTGACAGATAACACCAATCTTTTCTGCTTGATTAACTGTCAATGCAGGCAATATATCAGAGGAGGTAGTAGAAACGGGTGCAATTATACTGTTTAAAAGACATTTAGACAGGCAGATAGATAAGGAAGTTTCAGAGTGATATGGGCTAAATGCAGGCAAATTGAATTAGCTGAGATAGTCATCTTTGTTGGCGTGGATGATCTGGGCTGAAGGACCTGTTTCCATGCTGTATAACTCAGTGAATTTCTATAACGCTATGAATATAGATATTGGTCTGGCAGGTAAAGGAGTCCACGGGCATGCAGACTTCAGATATGAATCCTAATTTATATTGACTACAGTTTTGGTGAGCAAGGGGATCTGGTATGTTGAGAACTCTGGCAATGAAGTTTGCTGACTTTGCATTTGAGGATTCATTCACTGACTGTTTGTTTGGAAGGCCTTCTGACCCACCAACAAGTTTATCAGGGCAAACCTTACAGATTATTTTCTCAAATGTTATGTAATTTCTGATGTTCAACTCCATTTTGCCGATTAAAATGTCTATTAATCACCGATTTAAAGCATCGAGGAAGGTTGAGACATTGAGGCGAATGCGGAAGGCAAGTGAGCGTTCAGTGCCGACTAAGTTCCTTTAGATTTCTAGCAGTGAAAGTCTGTGAGCGGCTTATCGCTGTGTGGCTTGTTGTGGCATGTGGGTTGGCCTCTTTGAGTTTGTGAGGTCTCTTTCATTGATGTTGGTTATGTCGGAGGATGTTACCATGGTTCTGCGTTTATATATTGGACTGTTGTGTTTATGGACTGTGGACTTTTACAGATATTGGTTTTTATATTCTATGTTTTTCATCCATTCCTTTTCCATTTTGTTGTCTGAGGAGAGGGGGCTTGGGGGATTGATGTTCCTGTTGCGTTTTCTGCAGGGGAGAGGTGTTTGAGGTGCTGGAAATCTGAAAGAATATTTAAAAATGTTAAAATCCTCAATGGTTAAACAGCAGCGATAGAGTGAAAACAGTATCAATGTTTCAGGTACATCTTCCATCAAAACATTTATCTGAACCAAGAGCCTAAACCAGGTCATCTAAATGTTACAATTTGACGAAAAATGAAGCAACACAAACCTGTTATCAGAAGCAGTGGATGTGAATTCATTGTGCAATGTTATTTTCCCCAGTGTTTCTTAGGTTCAATTGAATTTAGCTTCCCCGGAGTTTTAAATTGACAAACAAAAACTCAGAGAGTCAATCAAGATGAACAGGATCACATGACATTTCATACTAGCACTTACGGTAATACCAGACTATGTACATCTGCTTTAGTAACATTCAGCACAACCAGCAGGCAGTGTTCCGTGATGGTATTGGGTTTGCTGAGAATGAAGTTCTAGACTAAAACTAAGACAAGCCCTATCCGATATAAATGTCTCACTAAAGGGAGATCATACTGTAACTACCTAAACTTCAAAAACTATTTCACTTCCCTGTTTATTCTCCATGGTGAGTTTTAGCCACCAATACCCACTATCAAGTGGTGGGTCCCTCCTCATTACCAAGGAAAATATGCTTCTTGCTAACAAAGTAGTATAAAAGACAGTTCATTTATTTTCAGTGAAACACGTATAAATCCAAACAACTCTCTTAAAACACTTTTAAAACTCACAGATGATTTCTATTTTAAATATTTCCAAATTACAGACCATTTCTAAAACACAAATGATTTCTAAAATATAAAGGATTTCTGAACCACAGGTACAATTTCTACAAACTAAAAAGTCATATCAACGATGCCTGAAATGCTGCCTACAATTATACAGTTTCTCTGTCTCTTGGTTAACTTCATGCACATATATTTCCTCGGATACCTTTTTAAACAAAAAGTCTAAAAACATTTTGAAGACATAGATCTGAGCTACTCCACAATTGATGCTGTGAAACTAACTTCTCTGAGTATGCCAGTCTTTCAAATATAAACACATCAGTTATTGATATGTAAATTGTTTGATTCTATCAGGTCTGCAAGCTTCCTTGAACTAAGCAATTTAGCTTGTCTGTTTTGAAGTAAGCCAAATTAAATAACCAATTGTCTTATGCTGCACTTTTGAGCAGGAATAAACCAGATGCAATGAGCCCCTTTACATCTTACTTTCCACAGACCGAGTGTCTGCCAGACACAGAGTTTGTTTGCAAAGCTGTGTCTTAACTGCAAGCTGATTATTGCTTGCACTTACATTTAAAGAACAGAAAACAGAATTCCATTTATGACCAGAAACTAAACAAATCAATATTAGTTATAAGTTTTCATCCAACTGTGTTAATCTTACAATTGGCAGCTGCTCTGTTTAGAAAGCTGGCTTAGCAAACATGAGACTCCGTGGGCCAGGAAGCAAGTATCCATCACGGTTGCTGTGTTATTTTTTTCATGAATTAACATATTTTACAACTGAAAGCACAGCATTATACCACTCTGCATATTCTCCATTGCAGTTTTGTTAGCTGTTGTAAACAAATCAAAGATTCAATATCCACACCACACAGATGGAATACATACAATGGACAAAAGATAATAAGCTTTTAGTTTAGCAAGGATATTAGAGGTGACTTATTTTTGATGGAATGATCAGTTCTAAACAAAATTAGGTACAAATGTAGGTATACTAAATTATGAGGGGTATAGATAGGGTAAGTGCAAGCAGGCCTTTGCCACTGAAGTTGGATGCGACTACAACTGGAGGTCATGGCTTAAGGGTGAAAGATGAAAAGTTTAAGGGGAACATGAGGGAAAACTTCTTCACTCAGAGGGTCATGAGAGTGTGGAGTGAGCTGCCAGCACAAGTCGATCATGTAAGCTGAATTTTAATGTTTAAGAGAAGTTTGGATAGATACATGGATAGTGGGGATATTGAGGGCTATGGTCCAGGTGCAGATCATTGAGAGTAGGCAGGTTAAATGATTTCAGCATGGGCTAGATGGGCTGAAGGGCCTGTTTCTGCACTGTCCTCCTCTATGACTCTATGACTAAAGAACAAATAGATAGCACTCTTAAGATCTAAAGGCAATGATTATGTGTACTCTTTGGGTATTATAACTTGGCAGAAATAACCATTCTCAAACAGAATTTGTCATCAAGCCATAGAAGATATCAAAATGCCCGAATTCAGAACAAAAGAGATTGGCCGTTAGTAGCAGAACCTGTACATTTGGGAATAATAAGGGCTCAGGAGTAGCAGAGATAACTTGTGGGGTTGTAGGGCTGACATAAATTAGAGATAAGTCCATGGATGAATTTGAAAACAATGCAAAAAAGTAAAATTGAGTTTTTGCATAACGGGGAGCCAGTGAAGGGCAGCAAGCGCAAGGTGGAAGATGGTCAGTATGCCTTAGGATGAGTACAGCAGCATTGCGGGTGATATTGGTGAAGGGCAGTATGGAGATGAGAAATAAAACAAACTAAGAATGTATCCAAGCGGGTGATTCCAGGATAACAGAGAGGGCACAGAATGACAATAACTACCAATGGTGATTAGGTTGATAAGAGCGGACAGGCATTGGAGGAGGATTGGAGTATGATGTAGCCATTTGACAAAGGTTGAGAAGGATGAGCAGGCACGAATTATCCTTATCTTGCTCGTGCAGTGTTAATGACTTTGATTAGAGCTGCTTTGATGCTTTGGCAGCAGCATAAACCCAGTCTGGATGATTGAAAGAAGGAAAGAATATTGCAGCCTCCAAATCTCATGACCAAGTTCATGAGGAACAGAAGGGTGGAAATGGAACAGTAGTTCCCCGGGCCACAAGAGCTAGTGGCTGGATTTCAGGAAGATGGGTTGCAGTATACAAGAAGGAAGAGCAGTTAACAATATCAGCTCATGGCGGGGCCACTAAGTAAGGCTACATAGTCAGCAGGTAGTGGCATAATAACAAAATATTCACAAAAAAACTCAGCTGCTCTGACAGTTCCTGTCAGAACAAAATACAATTATCATTTCAGGTCAAAGATCCTTCATCAGAAATGAGAAAGAGAAAAAGTAAGTCAGTCCGGGTAGATTTGCATTGCAGACCTCACCCTATTGGCAACCTGTTGCACAGACCTAGGGCTCTTAACCAATTATACATCCAGTAAATGGTTCATTTAGTGACCATCTTATTTCTTCCTATCACCCCTTGATTTTTCCTACGTTTCCTACTTCCTAGACTAACCTGTTGTATCTTTTTCTCAGTTCTGACGAAAGGTCTTTGACCTGAAGCATTATTTGTATTTCCAGAGATACAGCCAAACCAGCTGAATGTTTCCAGTATTTACTGTTTTCATTTAGTAGTAAGTGGGAATATTGAGAATAATAAGTGGGAAGCTGTCCCAGCTCTGAACAAATTTTTAATTACATATCTCGGTATGATCTGAATCCAAACTGGAATGAGACACATTGTTTCTGGAGGTTTCAGTCTTGTTTCTCCCCAAGGAAAGGAGAAGTATCAATTCCAGAATGAGGGTATGAATCAATCTGTGTTTACTCAGGAGATGAACAGAGTCTTTAGAAATGAGGCAATGTGGCACCAACTTCATGGACCGTATACAGATTAAAGAGGAGGAGATTCTTACTACCTTGAGGCAAGTTAGAGTGGATAAATCCCCAGGGCCTAACAAGCTTGTTCCCTTGTACCCTGTGGGAGGCTAGTGTAGAAATTGCAGGGGCCCTAACACAGATATTTAAAAGCTCTTTAGCCATGGGTGAGGTGCTGAAGGATTGGAGGATAGCTGACATTTTTCCATTGTTTAATAAAGACTCCAAAGAGAAGATGAGAAATTATAGGCCGAGCCTGATATCAGATGTGGGAAAGTTATTGGAAGTATTCTAAGGGACTGGATATATAAATATCTAGAAAGACAGAGACTAATTACGGATAGTCAGCATGGTTTTGAGCTTGGTAGGTCAGGCCTAACTGATCGTGTAGAGTTTTTTGAAGAAGTTAACAGGAAAGTTGATGAAGGCAAGGCAGTGGATGTTGTCTACTGTACATGGATTTCAGCAAGGCATTTGATAAGGTTCCACATGGGAGGTTGGTCAGGAAGGTTCATTTGCTTGCCATTCAGGATGATGTAGAAAATTGGATTAGACATTGGCTTTGCCAGAGAAGCCAGAGAGTGGTAGTAGATGGTTGTCTCTCTGACTGGAGGCCTGTGACTAGTGGTGTGGTGCAGGGTTTGGTGCTGGGTCGGCTGTTGTTTGTCATCCATATCAATGATCTGCATGATAATGTAGTGAACTGGATTAGCAAATCTGTGGATGACGCCAAGATTGGGATATGGTGGTCAGTGAGGAAGGCTACCAAAGCTAGTAGTGGAATCAGAACCAATTGGAAAAATGGGCTGAAAATGGCAGGTGGAATTTAATACAGACAAGTGTGAAGTGTAAACACAAGGAAATCTGCAGATGCTGGAAATTCAAACAACACACACAAAATGCTGGTGGAACACAGCAGGCCAGGCAGCATTTATAAGGAGAAGCACTTTCAATGTTTCGGGCCGAGACCCTTCGTCAGGACTAACTGAAAGGAAAGATAGTAAGAGATTTGAAAGTAGTGGGAGGAGGGGGAAATGCGAAATGTTAGGAAAAGACCGGAGGGGGTGGGATGAAGCCAAGAGCTGGAAAAGTGATTGGCAAAAGTCATACAGAGCTGGAGAAGGGAAAGGATCATGGGATGGGAGGCCTCGGGAGAAAGAAGGGGGAGAGCACCAGAGGGAGATGGAGAACAGGCAAATAACTAAATATGTCAGGGATGGGGTAAGAAGGGGAGGAGGGGCATTAACGGAAGTTAGAGAAGTCAATGTTCATGCCATTAGGTTGGAGGCTACCCAGCTGGTATATAAGGTGTTGTTCCTCCAACCTGAGTTTGGATTCATTTTGACAGTAGAGGAGGCCATGGATAGACATATCAGAATGGGAATGGGACATGGAATTAAAATGTGTGGCCACTGGGAGATCCTGCTTTTTCTGGCGGACCGAGCGTAGGTGTTCAGCGAAACGGTCTCCCAGTCTGCGTCGGGTCTCACCAATATATAAAAGGCCACACCAGGAGCACCGGATGCAGTATACCACACCAGCCGACTCACAGGTGAAGTGTCACCTCACCTGGAAGGACTGTCTGGGGCCCTGAATGGTGGTGAGGGAGGAAGTGTAAGGGCAGGTGTAGCACTTGTTCCGCTTACAAGGATAAATGCCAGGAGGGAGATCGGTGGGAAGGGATGGGGGGGACGAGTGGACGAGGGAGTCGCGTAGGGAGTGATCTCTGCAGAAAGCAGAAAGAGGGAGTGAGGGAAGGATGTGCTTGGTAGTGGGATCCTGTTGGAGGTGGCAGAAGTTACGGAGAATTATACGTTGGACCCGGAGGCCGGTGGGGTGGTAGGTGAAGACAAGGGGAACCCTATCCCGAGTAGGGTAGCGGGCGGATAGGGTGAGGGTGGATGTGAGGTCAAACCAGATTAGTACTTAGGTCTCTGAGGAGTGCAGTAGAACAGAGGGATCTGGGAATACAATACAGATTCATCATTCCTTTAAAGTGGTCTCACAAGTAGCTAGGGTTATAAAGAGAACTTTTAGCAAATCGGCTTTCATAAATGGAAGTATTGAGTACAGGAGTTGGAATGTTATGTTGAAGTTGTTTATGACATTGGTGAGGCCTAATTTGGAGTATTGTGTGCAGTTTTGGTTACCTACCAGGAGGAAAGATGTAAAAGAGTTTGAAAGAGTACAGAAAAAATTTACTAAGATATTGCCAGAACTTGATCACTTGAGTTATAGGAAGAAATTATGAGAGTATGTATAGGGTAAATGCAAGCAGGCTTTTGCCACTGAAGTTGGGTGAGACTAGAACCAGAGATCATAGGTTAAGGGTGAAAGATAAAATGTTTAAGAGGAACATGAGAAGGAACTTCTTCACGCAGAAGGGAGTGAGAGCTGTGAAACAAATTCCAACAGAATGAGTTAAATTTGTGTGCATGTGAGTTAAATTTCAAAATTTAAGAGGAATTTGGATAGGTACATGGATGGGAGTGGTATGGAGGCCTATGGCCCATATGCAGGTTGGTAGACCTAGGCAGATTTGTAATTTGGCACACACGAGATGGGCTGAAGGGCCTGTTACTGTGCTATAATGTTCTATCACTCTAACAGTCAAAAATTTATCTAATATCTAGCTTACAATCATCTTTAAGATAACAGCAGCAAGAAAGTTAGTTGATCTAGGGTCTATTCAGCTCAATATTATTCATGGGTGCTGCTGATCATGAACTGATTGCCATGTTTGAATTCACAAGTTCAGTATTTGTATTTAAAGGAAATTTATTGTTCAGCATAATGAGATAGGATAATCTGTTAAATATGTCTTTTTTCTCATGTAGTTGCTTTGGCCTCTATCCCAAGATCACATGCTTTCCACTGTTCCTTTAATTTTGTTGTTTTTGGGAACTGCAACAGGGTGTTTGAATCTGAAGCAGAGAAACCAGGTGGTGTTGGAGATTGTCCAATTCCATAGGGTTCTTGTAGAGATATATTCAAGGCCTTCATGCTCTATTTGTACTTGGCTTTCCCTCCTGTGGAGACAGCTGGGTGGTTCAAAGAGCCTCCCATTCTGTTTCCTGCTGAACTATAATCCATTTCAGCTTTCCAGTTCTTCTTTGCATGGGGTCATTTCATTTCTTTCAGCAAACATTGGCTTGCATGTGCACTGAGTCTGTCTGCCAGGATCCTGAAAGTACATTCATATGGGTGGAACCCTCAAACTGCAGAGGCCAGTTGAGAAAAAGGTTGCTAAATCCTTTTCAAGACAAATGTAAGCTGTTGCACTAGACATCACTTTATCATGCAAAGACTGGCAAACAATCAATGTGCAAAAGAAGAAAACAGTGCAAATACAAATAAATAATTAAATAACACTGAGACCAAGAGTTGTAGATTCCTTGAAGGTGCGTCCATAGGTTGAGGAATCTGTTCAGAATTGAGGTGAGTGAAGTTATCCTGCTGGTTCAGGAGCCTTGATATTTGAGGAGTAATAACTGTTCCTGAAACTGGTTGTGTGGAGTATAAAGCTCCTGTAGCTCCTTTCTGATGGCAACAGTGAGAAGAGTGCAAGACCTGGATGGTGGGGGTCCTCGTGATGGATGCTGCTTTCTTGGCAGCAATCCTTGCAAATGTGCTCAGTAGTGGGGAGACCTTTTCCTGTGATGGACTAAGCTGTATCCACTACTTTTTGAGGGTTTTCCCATTCTTGGGCATTGATGTTTCCATACCAGGCCATGATATAACCAGTCAAGGTACAGTAGATGTCGGATTATAAGCTGCTACTTTTTTCCCACATTTTGAACAGCTTTGAACACTGCGGCCTTTACTACGGTGCGGCTAATGCATGATTTTTTTTCATGCCGCCTCGTAAACATTTTGCCTCGTAACAGCAGACCAATAAAATTGATGAGTAGTTCACAGAGGTCCAATGAAATTGTACGATAAATCAAGCGCACTTTCACAATTAAATTATTGTAAATCAGTCATTTGTACTCACCCTCATCAACATGGAAAACACTCGAAGAAAAGCATTGTGCTGCCTTTATGGCAGTTATTTAGTTTATAATATTTTCGCTTAGTACCGTAATTCATTTGTTAGTATTTTCTAGTTAAAGTTAGAAGTGTATTAAGTACCCGGTTTATTTGTTTTCTGTACTACATCCCGGGATGCTATGACGTCACATCCGGTTTCGCCGCGTCTTGTGGGAAATACCGGTTTGCAATAAACAGGAAGGTGGGGGGCGAGCGGCATTAGACCCGAGCGAAACACTGCTTTTAAGTTAAAGGCGATCAATAACTTTTCCTGGTAGGCTGCAGTATATATATTTTTTACCAGTCGTTAGGAGATATTGGAATGTTGTTCGTGCACGGTTCAGTAAAAAAGTATACGCAACGTAATTTGTGTGTTACCGATACGTATGTATATTTAAAAGTAGCCGCGTTACAGGCACGGTTCGAAAAAAAGCATTTGCAATATGTATTTGTTTATGTTACCATATGGATTTAATTAAAAGTTAAAAAATCCTCACGTGTAATATCTTTCTGTGTAAATATCTCATATTACAACGTGGGACACCTGCGGCCTAAAATCCGGTGCGGCCTAAAATCCGGTGCGGCTTGTACAAGTACAAAATTGATTTTCTTTCTAAAATTAGAGCCAGCGGCTTTTAATCAGGTGCGCTCTGTAGTGCGAAATCTACGGTACTTCCCACTGTGCATCGAGAGAAGTTTGTCGAAGTTTTAGAAGACATGGTGAATCTGTGCCAACTTCTAAGAAAGTAGAAGCTTTGTCATGACACTTACATCCAGGACAGATTCTCTGAAATGATAGCACCAAGGAATTTAAAGTTACTGACCCTCTCCACCTCCAATCCCCGGCTTCTTCTTCTTCCTGTAGTTGATAACCAACTCATCGATTTTGTTGCCGTTGCCCTCCTATATGCTGATTTGTCACCACCTTTGATTCAACCAGTAACAGTGGTTACTACTGTATATGTATGCTACTGTATATGCTACTGTATATGTATGCTACTAGAGCTATATTTAGCCTCACAGTAGAAAGGGAGTGAAACAGGGTGCCTCGTTGAGTATCTGTGCTGATTGTGATATCATCATCAATGGTATTATCATAATTTCAGCAATCAGCCAATAATGACAATGCTGGTGATTGCCTAAGCACATTAGCACCTACTCCAGGTTCATCCGAGACCATTATTGAATAAAAGCAAACTATACGTCCAAAAAACAGCAGGCACTTCGTGGCAGGAGCTGGTTGTGGACCATTACAGAATTTATCACTGTTTTCCAGAAGCCATGTCTGGGCATTATGCAGACAGCAGAAAGAGTCTTGGAAAAATAGTTGAGGAGAAAGAGTGGTGGTGGTGGATTTGGGAGGGAGCAATTCTTTACTCACCGAGGACTTGGAATATTATCTTTAAGCTGACCAGACTCAAACTGAATTCAGCAACTCATGAGCAAAGATGAAGACTCCCTGACGACCTGATTTGACAATCAAGTCCCAGCTTTAATACTGGAACTTCAATTCAGGAGCACATTCAGGAGCACCATAGGAAATAGTGGTCTCCAGTCAGGGTAGGAAGAGAGGGATGTCCAAGCGATTGCCCACCGGAAGATGCTGTCACACTTGAATTATAGTTAAAAAAAAATGTCTGTGGATTTCTGACAAGGAGAATGCTGATAGATATGAAAAGTGGAATTCATGGTGCACAAGGAGATGTGTTGGAAAATATGCATAAAATGTCAAGGGAAGATGTGGCTCAGCTTCCTCTCTGCCTGAGACTTCCCACAGTGCATTGAGATGTGTGACTTCATTGTTGATGGTCACTTCAGCCATGCCAATTTAAAAACAGTCCTGCCAAAGTTCTACAAACATGTCAACTTTGCAACAAGAGGACAGAATATATTAGGCCTGGTCTATACTAATGTTGGTGCAGCCAACAAGGCTGTTCCCTGCTCTCACCTTGGACACTCAGACTACATATCCATCTTGCTAATTCCTGCATACAGACCACTGGTTAAACTAGTTAAATCAGTTTACAGGGAGAGCAGGACCTGGCCTCCACTGTGCTACAGGACAGTTTTGAAATCACAGACTGGGCATATTCAGGGAGGTGGCTACCTACGATCATCACATCAGCATCGATGAATATGCGGGATCGGTGACTGGCTACAGAGGAAGATGCATTGGGGACATTACCATGATTAAACACTACACTGCCAGGGCAAACCAGAAACTATGGTCGACAGCAGAGGTTCGTTCACTGCTTAAGGGGATAGGGTGGCACTAAGGTCAGCAAGAGCAGTGCTCTCTTACGCCATCAGGAAGACAAAGCACAGGGAACTCACAGACACCAGGGACATGCGGCAAAGTATGCAAACCATAACAGATTACAAATCCACCCGGTGCACCAATGACAGTGATGCCCCCCTCCCTCGCTTCCTGATTACCTTCTATACATGATTTGATGCCATGAACAATGTGACATCGGGGAAAACCCCCTCTCCCCCTGAGGAAGAGGCACCCTGACTGGCTGCAGCTGAAGTGAGGAGGTTCCTTCCCAGAGCAAAGCCACACAAAGCTGCAGGGCCAGACAAAATGCCGAGTCACGTGTTGAGGGCTCGTGCTGTCTAGTGAACAGAGGCCTTAATGGACATCTTTAGTATCTCTTTGCAACAGTCCACCCTGCGTGCAGGCTTTCTCCCTCAAGCTGTGAGACGAATGAAAACTCTGCCACCACAACGCTCTCGTCACTAGGACAGGGAGCTGTTTACTGTTTACCAGTGCTTTGTACTACATGCACTTTGAATTATATTTATTAACTTACTTCTGGTAATATTTTGTTTTATGTGCTATGTGTGTTACATGTTTTGTGGATACGTCGTGGTATCCACAAAAGACACATTGACACATTGACACAAAGACACATTGTTTTGTTTGGCTGTACAGTCAGATGACAATAAACTTGAACTTGATCTTGAACTTACAACTCTGTCCTTGGAAAAAGATATTGAAGCTGAGCTAATTTTCCTGTGACCATATCATGCAACTAAACAGCACAGGTTTAAGGCGAGGGGGAAGAGATTTGACAGGAACTAGAGGGATGACTTTTTCATCCAGAGGCTGGTCAGTATATGGAATAAACTGCCAGAAGTGATTGGCACAGAAACGTTAACAACATTTAAACGGTGCTTAGAAAGATACATGGCTAAGAAAATGTTAGAGGAATAGGGGTCAAATGGACTAACTTAGATAGAAATCATGTTTGGCATAAACTAGTTGGGCTAAAGGGCCCATTTCTGTGCTCAGTGACTCAATCAGTCTATTTCAAAAGCCCTTATTCAAATGAGTATGAATACACATTATTTCTTTCCCAGAACTGAAAAGCACAACAATTCATAATTGTTTCATAATTTATTTCAGAAGCTAGAGATCCATTCTTTAGAATGTTTTCTGTTGTACTTTTTAGAATTCTTTCACAATTCTTTCCTCATTATACAGCATTGAAATCTGTTTGACTCATTGCAGCAGTATATACAATGCTGTAAAACAACCTTCACCATTAAACTACTTTTCTATTAGCTGTGGTCTTTTCTTCAGTTTATAGACTCAAAGTAATCCTAGAACAATGGAAGCTTTAAAACCACAGCTTCATTACTGCAAAGTGATTAACACTGACAGATTTTTATAAATGTTTCCTCACGAAGGCTGTCTCACCCTAACCATTTCCCCTTGCAGTGCCTGTGAAGGATCTGATAAGCAAAAGCAGTTCCATTAGGGTCAGAGGAGACTGCCTCTTGCTCCAGAGATACACTTTAGTTGTCTGCTGTGAAATCAAATGAGTTTCATCAGAAGCACTCAGGAAGAGCTGCTAGCCTTCCCTTGATGGAGCACAAATACAGGAAAATGTCAAGCTGTGCAAATGCTGGTGGGAATCCAGAATAAAATAAATTGAACAAAAATACTTCTTTGGTAATGGAGGCAGTGTAATTGGTGTATTCAGAGAGACACACCTTATTAACTTTCTCTTTAATGTACATTACTGAGCATTGTTCTGAGAAGATTGCTCAAACTTAAAGCAAGACAGGAAGGATTTCACACCAACAGTTTACCGGCGTCTCGCTCATGGTCTGAATTCAAAGTATGATCCTTTTTCAAAACAAAAAGATATGGTTAATTAAAATCAATGTAACTCACAGATGGTTCAGCCAGTGGACAAGACATTCTGGCAGCTTCAAAAGTAGGTCTTCAGGTCATAAAATATTGTGCAAAATGTACGTTTGAGCTCCTTCAGCTGCACACTGATTCTACAGAGTGGTAGTAAATGTAAGACTTTATAGATAAAATAACAAATTCATGACAATATTTGCAAATCCTCACTAGCTGGGGCTAATTATGGAAAGGTCATTAAAGATTTGATGTAGGGTTTTCAGTGGTCTCCAATTCTGAAAGACTGCAAGCCCTTGCAACCTCACATCCTCTGCACTCAAAAATAGCACAGCCATAAAAATATGTGTCACATTGTTGCCATACACCCCAGCCATTACTGCAAATTGTCTTGATGCAATACAAATATGCTAGGTTTGTTGTCTGCTTTAAAATCAGAATCAAAATCTCCTTTCTCTTTCTGTAGCATTTAATTTAATTATT
Source organism: Hemitrygon akajei (assembly GCF_048418815.1). Taxonomy (NCBI): domain Eukaryota; kingdom Metazoa; phylum Chordata; class Chondrichthyes; order Myliobatiformes; family Dasyatidae; genus Hemitrygon; species Hemitrygon akajei. The sequence continues at coordinate 162,008,654 of NC_133128.1, read as the reverse complement.
AGTAGTATTGGTGATGAGAGATTAAACAAAAAAATGCTTTGATTCAGGTAGATTTATAAGAGTTATGTTGCACTGCTAGAGATAGATGAACATAGGTCCAAATGTGATTTTGGTAGTAAAGTTTCATTATCAACTATTACAGGCAGAGGCCGATCTTTAAGGATTTTTTTACAGCCTGCCTCACTCATTTATTCCCAGTATTTTGCATTCATGGCTCTGAACAAATGCTGTTACTCTCCCTAATTCTATAAAGAGCATGGTTAAAATGGAAATTAAGTGAAGCAAAATGTAAACTTTCTGAAATGCTTGGAGCTCAAGGCTCATGGTAAAATACATCATTGAAAGACTTCACATGTATGTAGCATTTGAAAAAAAATTGTTCTTTTTCCATGTCGGTTGTTAGCTTAATTAATTCTTAAAGCATATTCTTCAGCTTAGCAAAATCTTCACAGGATGTCAGTTGCTTTGATAAGCACAGTGTTGTCTAGGAGATGAAGGGCTGGAAGCATTCCATTAAATGACAGATATCCTTGCCATTGATAAAGGCTGGCAATCATTTCTGTATCTGTGAAGAGATTCTGTTGGTGGTCATTGTCAACAGGGGCCAGCTATCATACGTAGAGAGAATAGAATTCAGACCAATGATCTATTCTCAGTGCAATTTTTTTGTCAGATCTTTGCTGGGAATCAGATCTTTTTTAAAATCAATTATGTCTCCATGAGAAGTTCTTTCTGCCAGTTTTTTTTATTACAGTAAAATTGCTATAGGTTGTTTATGTTCATTTTTAACTGCAGTCATTTGCCTTGTTCTATGATGTTGTGAAATAGAGCAGATATAATTAAGTACAACTTCTCTCTACCTACCTTGTCAAAACTAGTTACTTATTTTAATGTTTTTTATTTAGAGATACAGCACAGCAGCTGCTCAGCAACCTTCGATTTAACTCTAGCCTAATCACAGGACAATTTACAATGACTAATTAACCTATTAACTGGTACATCTTTGGACTGTGGGAGGAAACCAGGAAACCTGGAGAAAACCTATGCATTCCACGGGGAGGACGTATAGATTCCTGACAGATAACGTTGGAATTGAACTCCAAACCTGGACGCCCCAAGCTGTAATAATGTCACTACCATGGTACCTGAGTTTATACACCTCATTTCATGTTCATGTTCTTATATGATGTTCTCAGTACTTGTTTATTTTTTGTTTTGTATTTACATTTTGTTTTCTTTTGCACATTGGTTGTGTGTGTTTATTTTTTGTGTAAGTTTTCATTGATTCTATTGTATTTCTTTATTCTACTGTAAACACCTGCAAGAAAATGAATTTCAGTGTAGTATATGGTAATGTATAAATTCTTTGCTAATAAATTTACTTTGTACTTTGAACCTCTGATCAACTGTCTGCTCATTCTTTCTTGGCTCGTAGGTGAACTGCCTGAACTCCATTATTCTAACTTTGCAACTGAAATCCTTCATTCACGGAATCATCCTAGTAAATAACTATTTGATTTTGGGGTACTGACAAGGCATATCTGAATCACAAAGAAGACTCTCACCACCTTCTCTTAACAGGAACTGGTAAGCACAATCTTTAACTTTGACAACAGTGCACAATGAGAGTGACTTCAGCAAAACCAAAAAGCTGATTTTTCATTTTCAGGACTGCTGCATAAACTAAGAACCACAATTGCTCTAAGTTTCAGAAGATGCATGCATAACTTGCATCAGAATATTTCTCTGGCTCCTTAGCCATCCCGTGGTGTGTAATTGATGTGATTACATGCAAAATTTTCATCATTTCAAGTTGTTAAGTGTTCTAAAATGCATTAGTTAAATGTTTCATTTCATAAAATCATCAAGGAACATATTGTGAGTTTTAAATTTCATTCCTGGAAGTAAACTTTTCCTGCATCACTTTAAGTAATAGAAAACAACCCTCTGTTGTAACTGTCAACAGAAAAATGGGCAAAGGTTTTGAATTTTTTCCCCAAGGTATAAAGATGGCCACAAAATGCCCATTGTAACTCCAAAACATCAAACTGACTCAAAGAAAAAATATGAAGCTAGTAGTAATGTTTCATCTACTTTGTTTCACTGTAGTAAGGCACACAGTTATGACGTGATGGTGTAACAATGTATGCCATTCATATCCTTTCACATAAAACCAGTAATAAATTGTGTAATGCTTAATCAAGCAACATATTTGCAATGTCACTCAACTATTTCTGAAATATTATACACACAAAATGCCTCCTTACTTAGCTATAAACTCCAACTCAATATAGAATGCATCTCAACTTATATACCTATATACTGCAGCTTATAAAACAACTACTATATAGACATCCATAGTGAATTTTAAGTTGTCCCATCAGGCCTAAAGATTTAATTGCAGTGGAGGATTTATTACTCTTGTGGGATAACAACTTTCCTGATAAGGGTTGTGGGAGGAGGTCTCTCAGCTTGCCAGCTGAGACATGGCTGTGAAACAATCTCAGGTTCTGGAACCTCCACCATGGTGGTTGTAGGAGTTGACTCTGGGACTGCAGGAAGTAGTTCTGAGAGCTCTAGACAACAATCTTCTCTAACAATTGGCTCTGCTCTCCTCAAACAATTAATGGATTATTTCCAGATGATAGCAGACATAATCTCCACTGTGCACGAGAATGGGCCAGTTCTGTCCTTAATCTCTCCACTTTTGATCTCCTCTGTAGTCCCTTGCCAGGACCGCTTGTCCAGGAGTGAAACATCGAACCTCCTTGTTTTAGTAGTCCTCAATTTGTTGGAGCTGTTCGTCCGCCATACTCCTGAGATTGGGTTTGAGGAGATCTAAGTGTGAGCACAAAGGATGACCCAGGAACAGCATCGCTGGAGAGTTGTCGGCTGTAGAGTGTGCTGGACTGTGATATGCAAGGAGGAAATTGGTGAGTTTCTGATTTAGTGTTAGTGTAGTGTTTTCTGCTGACATTGTTCACAGTGTGTTCTTTAGACTTTGAACAAATCTTTCCACCAAGGCAATTGTAGCAGGGTGGTACAGTGAAGATGCAATATGTCTTATTCCATTCTTTTTCAGGAATGACTGAAACTGTTCTGCTACAATCTGTGGTCCATTGTCACTGACTATATGTAATCAAACAACACCAGTTCTTGAGAAGTGGCTTCTCAACAGATCAAATATGTGCGAGGCTGTAGTGGAAGCCATTGGGAACACTTCTGGCTACATTGTAGTTGCATCCACTATGGTCAAGAAACTTGTGTCCAGCAAAATCCATTTGAATCTTCTGACAGGGTAGTTCAGGCTCTCCTTCCCAGGGATGGAGAGACGCTGCTTTTGGCATCCTCTGAACATGTTGACATCCTGCAAAATGCACGATGAGCTGCTCGATCTGCTGATCTATCCCAGGCCACAGACAAAGCTTCAGACCAACACTTACAGTTTGACCATGCTGAGACGACCAGCATGTAGCTCCACAAACATTATTGCTCACAGCTTGGATGGTACAACAACCCTCAATCCCCAGATAAAGCAACCTCTGTCAAAGGGCAATTTCATCCTGGGGCGGATAAAAATGGGGAGCTGTAATTTCTTATGCATATTCCAGCCATTTTGGGTTTCCATGTAGACCTGAGACAGTGTGGGGTGTTTTTTGGTTTCCTTTTGGATCATTCCTGCCGTAATAGGGAGATTTTTGATTTGCATAAGGGAGAATACTTCCGGCAGAGTGTCCTCTTCTGTAAATTTTTCAGGAATTTCCTTTTCCAAGGGTAAATTGGACAATCCATCTGCACTTCCATGATTACTTGCCCTCTTGAATTTGATCTTGTAATTGTGTTATCCAAGAAACAGAGCCCAACTCTGCATTTGTGCTGCTGTTCCTGGTGGTACACCATCTTGGGTTGTCAGGAGAAAATCACAATTCAGAATAGACTGCTTACCAACAAAGGACATTTGTGTAAATGTTGAGATTTCATGTCTCCTGCATCTTGGTAGTATGTAGTTGTAATTATTCAAATTTAATAATTAGGGGGCAGATTGTAGGAGCCTTGTATCTGTTCTCAGTCTGCTTTGTATATTGTGCTGTGCGTTTATTATGTTTATTATGGTAACTAGTCACATGAAGTGAATAAGTTACGACTTCACGCTTCGTTCATTGCAATTTGTAGTAGCTGGGGGATAATAGATGTCATACCTTTTGCTGACCACTCAACAATGCTCAATTACCCTTGGTTTACACTTGGGTGCACTTAAGATTCATTGCTTTACGATTGCATGTTTGCTAATTGCTTGTAAAGGATTCATCTTCAATCATTATTAGAGTGATGGCGCATCATGCTCGCATAACACCCTTCTGGGGATTGAAAATCGACATTAGTAGTTGATGATCAATAATGAGGGCAAACTTTTTCCCATACAAGAACTTGTTTAAACGTTTGACACCGCAAACCTGACTCAAGGCCTCTCTGTCTATCAGTGTGTAATTTTTCTCTGCAGCAGTAATGGGATGTGATGCAAAGGCTGTGAGGTATTTATTTCCTTCATTCATAACATGTGACATGACTGCACCTATCTATAATATAAGGCGAGCATCACAGGCAAGCTTTACTGGACAATATGGATCATAATATGTGAGTACAGTGTCTGGCGTCACCATTCCTTTACCTTTTTGAAAACCACGTCACACTGCTTTGTCCATTTCAATTTCTTCCGGATCTGTGGTAATGATAACTTCTGAATGTGCATTAGACACATTCACCCCTATCAGCAGCTCAGCTACTGTTTCAATTTCCAGCCAATAAATATGGTTTAGGTGAGACCATTCCTGAATATCTCTTTGATGAGGAATGTTCCCTTTGTAGGCAGGCATTTGTGCTTGTGTATAGTTGCTCAGGTGGTGACGAGAGGGTGTACGGGAGCGAGATATGCCAACTAATGGAATGGTGCCGCAGCAACAACCTGGCACTCAACGTCAGTAAGACAAAATAACTGATTCCTGGACTTCAGGAAGGGTAAGACGAAGGAACACATACCAATCCTCATAGAGGGATCTGAAGTGGAGAGAGTGAACAGTTTTAAGTCCTGGGTGACAAGATTGCTGATGACCTCATCTGGTCCCAACATATTGATGTAGTCATAAAGAAGGCAAGACAGCGGCTTATACTTTATTAGGAGTTTGAAGCGATGTGGCATGTCAAAAAATACACTCAAAAACTTCTATAGTTGTAACGTGGAAAGCATTCTGACAGGCTGCTTCACTGCCTGGTATGGGGGAGCTACTGCACAGGACCGAAAGGAGCTGCAGAAGGTTGTAAATCTAGTCAGCTCCATCTTGGGCACTAGTCTACAAAGTACCTAGGACATCTTTAGGAGCAGTGTCTCAGAAAGCCAGTGTCCATTATTAAAGACCTCCAGCACCCAGGGCATGTCCTTTTCTCACTCTTACCATCGGGTAGGAGATACAGAAGCTTGAAGGCACACACTCAGCGATTCAGGAACAGCTTCTTCCCCTCTGTCATTCAATTCCTAAATGGACTTTGAAGCTTTGGACACTACTTCACTTTTTTAAATATACAGTATTTCTGTTTTTGCACATTTTTAATAATCTATTCAATATATGTAATTAATTAATTAATTTATTATTATGTTTTTACTTTATTTATTATTATTATTTTTCTCTCTCTCTGCTAGATTATGTATTGCATTGAACTGCTGCTGCTAAGTTAACAATTTTCATGTCACATGCCGATTCTGATTCTGATGTTAGGAAGTTCACAATAGTTTCCACAATCTACGCCAGCAACTTCCAATACTGAACTGACGTAGCTACTCGCAACCTTCTCTTGACCCATGGTGCGTAAGAGAATGCATGTTCCTTTTCCTATCAGGTTGAGCTTGTTCATGAGGTTCCCTGTTCCCTGCTGTACAGTACATCCTTGATCTAGGAAAGCATAAGTAGCCACTGTCTTGCTGCTCTTCTTAGACTTCACCTGAGCTGGAACGACCAGAAATTCACAATCAGGATCACCGGCCCCACCTAAGGCCATTAGATTCCAAGGTGATTTATGGCTTGTTTCAAAAGTGCAGCCTTTTCTTCAGTTCTGAGCTTAACTTTAGCTTCACTTTCCACATTAGTCACAGTCATGGCAAAGCTGTTTTCATTGGCTTGAGAATGAATTTGTGACCCAGATTTGTTCACACCTTTACTTAGTGATGGCGATGTAGCATTGCATTTCTTTCCAAACACTGGGTGTGTACCAATCATTACTTACATTTCAATAAATCAACAATGTCATTGAAAGTATCCTTATGGTTGTGTCTATCTTGCGATTTATAGACCACTGATCTTCATGTCTCCCAATGTTTATTGGGCAATTTATTTACGACAATCTATGTGTAGCTGGCACGTCCTGCATGTCTTCCCTGGCAGTGCCACAGCCTCTAGGAAGAGGACTGTAATCTTGAAGAGCTTTCATGTCTTCCGATTTGAAACAGTGGCATGCAAAAGCTTGGGCACCCCATTCAAAATTTCTGTTACTGTGAATAACTAAGGGAGTAAAAGATGACCTGATTTCCAAAAGGCATAAAGTTAAAGATGACACATTTCTTTAATATTTTAAGCAAGATTACTTTTTTATTTCCATCTTTTACAGTTTCAAAATAACAAAAAAGGAAAAGGGCCCGAAGCAAAAGTTTGGGCACCCTGCATGGTCAGTACTTAGTAACACCCCCTTTGGCAAGTATCACAGCTTGTAAACGCTTTTTGTAGCCAGCTAAGAGTCTTTCAATTCTTGTTTGGGGGATTTTCACCCATTCCTCCTTGCAAAAGGCTTCTAGTTCTGTGAGATTCTTTTCAATGATGTTTAGGTCGGGGGACTCTGAGGGCCATGGCAAAACCTTCAGCTTGTGCCTCTTGAGGTAGTCAATTGTGGATTTTGAGGTGTGTTTAGGATCATTATCCTGTTGTAGAAACTATCCTCTTTTCATTTTCAGCCTTTTACAGATGGTGTGATGTTTGCTTCCAGAATTTGCTGATATTTAATTGAATTCATTCTTCCCTCCACCAGTGAAATGTTTCCCGTACCACTGGCTGCAACACAAACCCAAAGCATGATCGATCCATCCCCTTGCTCAACAGTTGGAAAGGTGTTCTTTTCATGAAATTCTGCACCCTTTTTTCTCCAAACATACCTTTGCTCATTGCGGCCAAAAAGTTCTATTTTAACTTTATCAGCCCACAGGACTTGTTTCTAAAATGCATCAGACTTGTTTAGATGTTTCTTTGCAAACTTCTGATGCTGAATTTTGTGGTGAGGACGCAGGAAATGTTTTCTTCTGATGACTCTTCCATGAAGGTCATATTTGTGCAAGTGTCGCTGCACAGTAGAACAGTGCACCACCACTCCAGAGTCTGCTAAATCTTCCTGAAGGTCTTTTGTAGTCAAACGGGGGTTTTGATTTGCCTTTCTAGCAATCCTACGAGCAGTCTCTTAGAAAGTTTTCTTGGCCTTCCAGTCCTCAACTTGACCTCCACCATTCTTGTTAACTGTCATTTCTTAATTACATTACGAACTGAGGAAACGGCTACATGAAAATACTTTGCTATCTTCTTATAGCCGTCTCCTGCTTCGTGGGCATCAATTATTTTAATTTTCAGAGTGCTAGGCAGCTGCTTAGAGGAGCCCATGACTGCTGATTATTGGAACAACATTTAAGGAGTCAGGATATTTATAAAGCTTTGAAATTTGCATCATCTGGACTTTCCTAACGATGATTGTGAACAAGCCATAGCCCTAACAAGCTAATTAAGGTCTGAGACCTTGGTAAAAGTTACCTGAGAGCTCAAATCTCTTGGGGTGCCCAAACTTTTGCATGGTGCTGCTTTCCTTTTTTCACTCTAAAATTGTACAAAACAACAATAATACACTAACACTGTTATCTTGTGCCTGCAACATGACCATGATGTAATTGAGGTTATGCTGGACATGAGGTACTGGTCTTGTGATGGTTGAGTGTCGTCATTTTCCCGCCAGTGGGAGGTCATGTGATAGTTTTTTTCAACAAGGTATAAAAGGAGAACCCCTCCCTGTGACGTGGGGCAGTCCATGGTTGAATTCGCCAGACACTCCCGTTTCACTGCGTATTCTATGTTATGACACAGCTTTATTTTAAAATGGAGTTTTACTTTCTGCCTTAAGTCAAAGGTTATTGCCGGCAGTTTTGCTACAATACTGCCAGTTAAAATCCATTCGGAGAGTGAAGATTCGTCAAAGTTCAGGAAGCTGAAAGATCGAGGAAAGTTGCTGTCGGCTATAAAGCAGGTTCGACCTTTATTTAATTTTCATACGAGGAATTAGTAACTTGTGTCCATGATAACTCCTGTCCTGCCAAAAAAGAGCAAAGAATTGGATGCAGAGTTTCGCCAAGGAAAGGTTAGTGCCTTTAGGCTGTTTTATTTCATTCAATCGTAAATCCCTTGGCAAAGCATACTTCTGCTGGGATCAGCAGTAATGTCGTGAAAGAGGATTTAATTACTTCAAGGAAAGTCTCTCCTTTAACTGACTGTAAATCATTTTTAACTTTTTGCAATCCTATTTTAAATAACTGAGTTCGCATTTCTTGCTGTAAGAACTGTTGGAGCTGTCATATCATAGCTGACTTCCAGTTAAGTTAGTCGTTTGTTTCCTTTTGGGATTTTTTTTAGCAGTGTTTAATAAATGTTTTATTTGTTATAAAAAACCTGTGTCAATCATATATTCATTGTTGCTGGATCGTAACAACACACACAAAATGCTGGTGGAATGCAGCAGGCCAGGCAGCATCTATAGGAAGTCGACGTTTCGGGCCGAGACCCTTCATCAGATTTTCTCATGTTTGTATTTTTAAATAATACACTAATCTTGCTTAAAATGTTGAAAAGAATGTTTCATCTTTAACTTTATGGCTTTTGGAGATCGGCTCATCTTCTACTCACTGAACTATTCACAGTTACAGAAATTTTGACTGGGGTGCCCAAACTTCTACATGCTACTGTATGACTCTACTGTCACAGAGAGTCCAGTTCCACCCCAAGAACATCACTGGCCTTAAGAATGAGATTGTTGATTCTGTTGGTGTCTGCTACCCTCAGCCTGCTGCCCCAGCACACAACAGCAAACATAATAGCACTGGCCACCACAGACTCATAGAACATCCTCAGCATCATCCGGCAGATGTTAAAGGACCTCAGTCTCCTCAGGAAATAGAGACGACTCTGACCCTTCTTGTAGACAGCCTCAGTGTTCTTTGACCAGTCCAGTTTGTTGTCAATTCTTATCCCCAGGTACTTGTAATCCTCCACCATGTCCACACTGACCCCTTGGATGGAAACAGAGGTCTCCGGTGGCTTAGCCCTCCTCAGGTCCACCACCAGCTCCTTAGTCTTTTTCACATTAAGCTGTAGATGATTCTGCTCGCACCATGTGACAAAGTTTCCCACAGTAGCCCTGTACTCAGCCTCATCTCCCTTGCTGATGCATCCAACTATGGCAGAGTCATCAGAAAACTTCTGAAGATGGCCCCAGTGGATCACCATTCAAGATTTGAATCTCTCTTTTATGCAGAGATGCAATGCATTGTTGTTGTTTCACTATGCTTGTTATTTCCTTTTCTGTCCTTATGGCCTCCAGTGCCGCATTCAGACCTTTATCACCTGAAACAGGAGTGTCATCATACTGTAGATCAATGTCCTCAGAATCATCTTAAGCTATTGAATATGGCAGAGATTCAGAACGCCTCCTCACTGCAGGCTGAGACTGAACACACTGAACTACCTCTTGGGGTTCAAACTCAAGGCTCACAGATATTTGTTCCCGAAATGCAACCACATTGACATTGAGCATTGGATTTTCTCTGTTCCAAGTCAATATAGGAACTCTCACCATTGAAATGTCCTGCTGGAGCATGTTTAGCGCTCACGACACTTGAAACCCTTAGCACTTTAACTCTGGCTATCTTGACTGCAATTCAATTGACTGCTGTATCAATGCAAACAATAGCAAGCCTTCTGTAATCAACAATGCTTTTGACTCTAAACGTTCCTGCATGAAGTTCCTGATATCAGCAATGCTTACTTGGGTGGTTTGTTGGAGTGTCAAACTTCGAAGCAAACTTTATGTTCTTCCATCTATTGCACTCAGCAAAACTGGCACTTGTTTCTCATCGGCTATTCCATTCCATTTCAAATCAAATCAAATCAAATCAAGTTTAATTATCATTCAACTATAATACATACAGTGAATGAACCAGCATTCCTTTGGGGCCAAGATGCAAAAACAAAACAAAAGCACTGCTGCGAGGGGCCAGCTCGGACGCCATGCCGCACTGCCTCTGGTGTTTCCTCACTTGGTTTGCAGCAGTAGGCAAGGCCAAGGCTTGAGGCCTAGTCCTTGCTATAGCCGAGGCTACACAGTTTCCATGTCAACTGTTGCACTACCAAACATTGTAAAAAAACACATTTAACCAAGAAAAATTTGCTTTAAAACACTGCTCAATTTGCTCAGCATACATCAGCCTACTATCTGCTGTGCAATTGAACTTGTCTATCTTTCTGACATAGCCAGCCCTTTCTGCTTTTTTAAAAATTTATGATTATTATCACCTGGTTATTCATTGTTTCTGAACCCATGCATCTCTCTTAGCCTTGAAAACCTTGCTATGTTTTAAAAACTCAAACATGCTGTGCTTCAACTGTCATCTCAGGTTCGTTCTAAAACTTACTCATCACCACTGTTATATTTTGTAACTCCAAAACATAAAACTAATTGAAAGAAGTAACACAGAGCCTGAAATAATGTTTTGTTTACTCCATTTCTCTTTAGTGAGGCACGCAGTTAAAAATGATGCTGTAATGATGTATGCCATTTCTGTGCTTTTATGTGTAACACATAATGAATTATGTAAAGAACAAAGAATGCTTAATCAAACAATGTACAACATTCACTATGTTACTCAAGTGTTATTGAAATATTAAATACACGACACTCAGTCATGCATTTTATCACATTAACAATATTATTTTCCTAAATGTATGCTGTTTGAATCTTGATCTTGACAATGCATTATTTAAAAGGAAATATTTTGTGTTTTTATTATTTGAGTGCAAACTTAAAAAAAACTGCTTTCTCCATAGCAGTCTGTATTCGGGATATAAAGAACTGCCTCTCTGGGGCAATAACAAGAAGCAGTGAATACTCAGAGAGCACATTAATGGAACAATCAAATTTCCTATGCATCTCAAAAGCCTTTCCCTTGCTTTAACATAGCAGACACATTTTTTTGAGCTTCCTTTGTCTCTTCAGATAGTTTTCAATCTAAAGATGTGGTTGACCCTTGAGATGGCATTCAATGCGGTACTGCCTTTGCTCATAGCCTGAAAAGTTTGAGAACTCATATATGGAATTATTGACTGATAGAAGCAGAATAAAGCAAAGGAATTGCTGCAAGTGCTTGACTGAGTCATTTCGCTTTTCCGATACTGCAAATCAGTCTGACATAAGAACTATTTCTGTGCACTGCCCACTTCAAGTACAGTGAATGCTGGAGAATAAGGCAGTTCTTATCTCTCTTCATGGGTGCAGGAGTTCACAATATGAATGATTTTTATATAATAGAAATAAAACCATTGTTCCTTCAGTTAGAAGGACTGAAAATGGCTGCTTGAAGTAGATAGCCTGACTTCTTGTCAAACGTTTTATACCAGGGTATGGTTTACCAGCTCTTGTTCAAATCTCCAGCTTGCAGTATTAAATTATCAGAAGCTAGAACCCTGGCACACAAATGGTATAAGAGGTTATTTTTCATTTTATCTTCACTGGGTTTCAAGAGTTTAATAATGGTGATAGGCTACATATATTGGTAGGTACTTCCTTGAGTTTAGAAAGTTAGGGTGGTCTAATCAAAGTGCTTAGAACTTTAAAATCACTTGTTACATTAGATGTCAAGAAGCTTTTTCCCCTGATAGCCAAGTTAAGAATGAAAGGACACAGCCACATCGGAACACAGCAATTTAGGTGGGAATATGGGAGGAGGTTACTTCTCAATGATTGCACAAATTGGCACTTTCTCTACCAGGATTAATATAATTTATTAATTATAGGGAATCAAGGCAAGTGAGGTTAAGGAAATTGAGTTTGAATCTGATTCTGATGTTCAATTCACATAATTCTCTTAATTTCCCCAATTAATAGCCACGTTGCCTGAGTTTCTTGTTCGGATTTTGATTGCCGAAAACCAGCTCAGAATAGAAGTTGTATTCAGTTCTTCCAATGAAAAATGTTCATGAATGAAAAAGAGAGTAAAGAAGGTAAATTCATTTACATCAGAGGGAGCTACTCACTTCTGCCATTGTTTACTGATTCGTGCTTATAGTCTGGTCTGTGTCAACTTCAGCTGTTAGAAAAAGGCATTTTCTTTACAGTTGAGTGTATGGAGAATGCAATTACACCAAACTGACAGCATCTAATATTAATTACAGAACTTCCACTTTGAATGGCACTCAAATAATAATCCTTAATTTCTGTGCTGCTGAGCTGACATGCCTTGAAATAGAGGTGACTGTAACATCAATCAACAATTTACAATTACATCAAATAAAACTTCACTGATGTTTTGTTCAACAGGACAAACGTGCTGAAGTAATCCCAAGTACAACCGATGGACTCACTTTGAAGGACCCTGTAGCTCATGTTCTCAGTGTTATTTATTTATTGTATTTGCACTGTTTGTCTTCTTTAGCACAATGCTTGTGTGTAGTTTTTCACTGATTCTGTTGTATTTCTTTGTTCTGCTGTGAATGCCTGCAAGAAAATGAATCTCAGAGCAGTATTTGGTTGCATATACATATTTTGATAATAAATTTACTTTGAACTTCAAACTTTGAAACATGCTTATCATTTGAAGCAAGGGAAAACCAGCAGCAGAATGGCAATGCATTGAAATTGCTCAACATCGCAGAGCCCCATGAAGTATATTACAAGCTGCACTCAGAGCTGGCCAACTTCACAAACTGACATTGGTAACCATCTGAAGCAGAGCATTGAAGCAGGATACTCAAAGCCAGAATAGAAGGGGCTCTGCACAATTTCTGGCATGAGTGAAACCATGATGTACACTGCTTCTGCAAATGAACAATCTCAGCAATGTTATCAACATAGGCTTAGAGCCAAAAGACTAGTATCAGATGCAGACGCTGAAATCTAATTTTGCTACTTGAGAAAGAGATATAAAAGAAATCAGTGAAATTAATCCACTAGACTGCTTTGAATGTTCATTCTAGCTAAAATCACAGGTTGACTGTACTCCTTGAACTTGAATCCTGATTGATAATAACTAGCTGCTGGACCTCCTTGTATGCTGATTGCAGTTATTTTAGCACTATGACATTAGCCAATTCACATTTTGAGGAAATCACGTAGAGATACTCAAGGTGATAGATCATATTAACTACGGAAATCAGCAAAGGGTAGTGATACAACCATGGCTTCAGAAACTGCAAAGATGCTTTCAAATATGTTTGGACTTTGCCGGAACTGGGTCAGGTGCAGAGTTTTATGGTGGCTTAGAGAGGAAAATACTGCATCCTGCTGATGAAGATTAGGTCAACAGTGCAGGTTACGTGTAGACTCTGCTTCAACCAAAGGAAGTTCTATTGTGTAGTAAAATATTAACTGAAGTGTTTGAAAAGTGTTCCTGATTCAGGAGGTTCGGGTGCTGACTGAAAAAGCAATGCATAACATATTGTTCTTTTTTTATCTTGCAGTTTGCACCATTGCATATGTGCTGCACTGGTGTAAACTTCGTTGTAATTCCTAGTTTAGGGCATCTAATTGCACTTCCCCTCCTTTACTCCCTGTATACCCATGACTGTATCACCACCCACAGCTCCAATCTGCTAATTAAATTTGCTGATGACACTACATTGATTCGCCTTATCTCAAACAGTTACAAGGTGGTCTACAGGGAAGAAGTCATCTTTCTGACACAGTGGTGTCAAGAAAACAATCTCTCCCTCAATGTTGCAAAAACCAAGGATCTGGTTGTGGATTACAGGAGGAATGGAGACAGGCTAACCTCTATTGACATCAATGGATCTGCGATTGAGATGGTAAATAGCTTCAAATTCCTCGGCATCCACATCACCGAGAACCTTATGTGGTCTGTACACATCAACTGTGTGGTGAAAAAGGCACAACAGCACCTCTTTCACTTCAGACTGTTAAGGAAGTTTGGTATGGGCCCCCAAATCCTAAGAACCTTCTAAAGGGGCACAATTGAGAGCATCCTGACTGGCTGCATCACTGCCTGGTATGGAAACTGTACCTCCCTTAATCACAGGACACTGCAGAGAGTGGTGCAGACAGTCCAGCACATCTGTAGTTATGAGTTTCCTATGATTCAGGACATTTACAAGGACAGGTAAAAAGGGCCCGAAGGATCATTGGGAACCCAAGCCATCCAAACCACAATCTATTCCAGCTGCTACCATCTGGGAAACAGTACTGCAGCATAAAAGCCAGGACCAACAGGCTCCGGGACAGCTTCTTCCACCAGGCCATCAGACTCACGCTGATTTGAGTGCGCTCTTTATTACACTGGTTGTTCTATATATTATAAATTATTATAAATTACTATGATTGCACATTTAGATGGAGACATAACGTCAAGATTTTTACTCCTCATGTACGTGGAGGATGTAGGAAATAAAGTCAATTCAATTCAACTTCAACTTATGAGCATAGGTAGTTAAACTTTCAAGAATATCTCTGTGTGGTTAGCTTGATGCTGGAATAATATAGCCCCCATGAGACCATAACTATCCGCCTGCTAACCCTAGTCCAGATCTATGAAGTTGCTTTGTAAACATCACACATATGTATATTCAGAATTCCTCCAAAACCTAGGGCACAATTGACTTTGCAAGCCTTTAGAAGTGACTTCATCTGAAAGTGCACCGTGGCTTATGAGTTTTCAAGAAAAACTGATTACAGGCCTCCATGTCTGTACTGACACCAATAATATGGGATTATTTATTAAACCTCTGGCCAACAGACAATAAGGCCACACAGTTTTCAGTGATCTTTTTGACATCCATAAACCACCAGCTTCTTGATGAAGGTTTGCATAAAAGTTGAATGAGCAACAGAAAAAGGAAAAGAAATCTCTTCATCCAAAACTCTTCTGACTTGTCTGATTTCAGTGGGACAGGGATGTGAAGCAGGTGGTGGCACCTCAGTCATATCTGTACTTCATTACTTGCTGGTACATCTTGCTTTGTGTTGAGATGTGGGCATTTGGAAATCACTGGTTTTAGTTTTAGTACTGTTACGTAACCCCGTAACCAGGTAACTTACCAGTAAAGATAGATGGATCAGCTGAGTCGGATGCTACTATTTTCAAACGTTTTATTCGAAAAGGGCACAAACGTATGGTTAATACAAAACATTCAGATCATATACATCGTCAAACTCAATCTAAAACACCGGTGTAACCATAATCAGTCAGAAATAAGCTCTACAGTTGTCTAGGGGTTAATACAGAGTCCAATTGAAATATAAAGAGTCACTCAGAAGTTTGCAGGCTTTTCCCTTTTGGGAACCGCTGGGGTTTTCACGTTGTAGAGAGAAAGAGATGATTTGGAAAAGATAAACACTTGCCCGTCGTCTTGGCAGAGCAAATCCTTGGAATCAGGGGAGCAGACTTCCCCGTTGTTAGCTAAAAGCAGTCTTTCGTTGGTTCTAGCCACAGATTCAAAAGTTGGAATCTAACACACGTGGCTTCCTTCAGAATGGTGTCCCGCTCCCACGGGAATCGATATCGTGCTTCCTTCGTCTCCTGGGTGCGTCTGAGGGTTTACCCCCCTCAGACCCTCCTTTATACTTCTTCACGGGATTGCAGGTGTCCATCAGGTTGCAGGTGATGCGATCTCTCTCTCAACCAGCCCACTTTGCCCGAGGGCTTTTCACGTGGTCTCCATGAGACAATAGTCAAGGTCACCTTTATTCTGCTTCTTGGGAGAACGTGGTCTCTCTCTCTCTCTCCCATTTCCCTGGGTCTATTCAGCACGTCCCTTCCTCTTTTGGGTCAGCTGACCCCCCTCTTGACTCGGGTTCTTGAGATTCTCACAAAGGAGGGGGCCGATGGCATAACAGTACTCTATTGGTTTTGGACAATGCCTTATTTTGAATGCCTGGAAATACCAACGTGTGTGAATGGAATTATAGCTCTGAGCATTACATATGGCTCCTAGGGCACCCTCGTGGCCCATAGAAGCAGAATGATTTATCAGAATCAGAATCAGGTTTATTATCACTGGCATGTGTCGTGAAATTTGTTAACTTAGCAGCAACAGTTCAATGTAATACATAATCTAGAGTAATAATAATAATAATAATAATAAATAATAAGTAAATAATACAGTATATGTATATTAACTAGATTAAAAATCATTCAAAAAACAGAAATACTGTGACGACACAGTATTTTCTGTGGGGAAAAGCCCGCGCACAGGACGGGTCTGTGAATATGCACCCCCTACAGCATTCCTGCCCGGGGAGGGCGGGATCAGGAAGGCTTTAAAGCGAGGCTGCGAAGTTTGAATAAATCTCTTTTGCAACTGCAGCTCACCGACTACGGGTTGTTATTTCAGCACTGCGTGTAGCACACCGCTACAATACTACATATTAAAAAGGTGAGGTAGTGTCCAATGGTTCAATGTCCATTTAGGAATCGGATGGGAGAGGGGAAGAAGCTGTTCCTGAATCGCTGAGTATTTGCCTTCAGGCTTCTGTACCTCCTACCTGATGGTAACAGTGAGAAAAGGATATTCCCTGGGTGCTGGAGGTCCTTAATAATGGATGCTGCCTTTCTGAGACACGGCTCCTGGGTACTTTGTAGGCTAGTACCCAGGATGGAGCCAGCTAAATTTACAACCCTCTGCAGTTATTGAATTTACATGAATGTTCAGTTGTTCTAAACCAAAGTGTTTCATCAGGAAAACTATAGAAAAATGAGGGCAATTTGTTTTCTGTTTTCAGCTCAGCAATCTCTTGCCTCCTTAAGTTAGGGAAACATAGGCTGTGTACGTGCCCTTTATGTTGAAAGAAGTAAATTCTTCATACAGAAACCAGCAGTCGATGTAATTTGTCTCATTTCTTAATTTGCGTATTGGTGTGGACCAACAGTTATACTATTCTGGATAATTCTATAGCTTTGTTAAAAGTAATGTTCAATTCCTGATTAAGATAATGCTATTTCAATAAATATCAGAATGTTATTTCAATTTTTCATTCCAATTCACAAATACAGATTTTATGGTTATTAACTTGAGCTGTAGCTTGGCAAAATCAAAAGTAGCAGAAAATTTCCTTTCCTTGCATGCAATGAACTCTATTCAAAAATCCATTATCTCCTTCAAAAGGCCTTAGATATTAGATTAACAGCATTGTAAACATGTTGGGAAAACTTCCCATGTTTTTAAAAATTTCATGCAAATTCACAAGTACTCAAAATAAAACATCTAATTTGCTAGAAATAGCAGCTGCCTATTATAATAATATGCTGACACATGGCAAGCAGAGGAAATGGCTTCCTCTCAAGTCCTCTGGTCTGTTTTTTTTTTGTGAACATTGAACCATGTCTGTCTCCAAAGGAAAGATATCTCAATCTAACCCAAACTGAAAATATCTACGATTTAAAGGTAGGAGTGGCACAAAGTTGCAGCAGTTTTGTACTACTGTCCCACAGCTCCAGAAATCCAGGAGGCTTTGAGCTTTGATGTTGAGTGTGTAAACGCTGCGTGTTCTCTCTGAGATCATGTGGGTGTTCAGGTGATCTCATTTCCTTCCATCTTCCAAAACTATGCTCCCAGCTTAATTGCTTACTGTAAGTTACCCAGGAGCATAGGCTAATAACACAGAATCAAAGAGGAGTTGGTGGACAATTTGAGGGAAAGTAAGTTGTAGGGTACAGGAAAATAAGGAATTTGGGAATGGGACTAACAGGATTACTGCTCCAGGGATTGGCATTGAAATGATGTGCATAAGGGGCTGCTAAATAAAAGACAATTCTGGATGTGCTGTTCCTCTGCACCCAGGAACTTCGAAGTTGTCTTTTATTTATTCTAAATAATTCTGGATGCACAGAATGGAAGCATCACTATTCCAATAATTTCATTCCTCGGATAATGAATAAAATATTTTGATTATCATAACAAATGTTATGATGCATTTCACCCTGGATCTATTCATTTGCCATTGATTTTCAGCACCTTAACTAGGACAATTTGTATATTGTATCTTTTTGTGTATTTTCTCTCTGAAGTGATTGAATTGGATGCTGCAAGTCTTTTTTTTAATATATATTCATTCAGAATGTGGGCTTTGCAGATTGAGCCAGCTCGTCTCTAATTGTCCTTGAGAAAGGGGGTGATGAGCTGCCTTCTTGAAACACAGCAGTTCTTAATGAGTGGGTATATCCACAATGTTATTAGGGAGGAAAGTCCATTATTATGATCCAGCACAGTGAGGGAACAGCATTATAATTCCATCCAAATGGGTGTGTGACTTGAAGAGTAACTTCCAGGTGGTGATATCCCCATGCTTTGGTTACCGTTGTCCGAAAGGTCTCAGCCCGAAACATTGACTGTTTACTCTTTTCCATAGATGCTGTCTGACTTGCTGAGTCCCTCCGGTATTTTGTATGTGTTGCTATGAACTAATAGAGGTTGTGGGTTTGGAAGATGCTGTCTACTGAGACCTGGTGAGTTGCTACAGTGCATCTTGTAGATGGAGCACACTGTGCATTGGTGGTGGAGTGAGTTTCTCGATGTGGAGAAGCATGGTGCTGAGCTTCTTGAGTATTTCTGAAGCCGCACTCATCCAGGCAAATGGAGACTATTCCATCACATTCCTGACTTGAACCCTATAGGTGAGATAGGCTTGAGGGTTATGAGGTGATTTACTGCACACTTCCTAGCCTCTGACCTGCTCTTCAAACCTCTATATGTTCATGGCTTATCCAGTGCAGTTTCTGATCAATGGTAATCACAGATTATTCATAAGTAGTGGAAATGCCCTTAAGTGTCATTTCTACTTCTGATTTGATGATTGAAAGAAGATCATTGATGAAGCAGCTGAAAATGGCTTTAAAGAGGGCCACCAATGACTTGTGAGGTTCCAGTACTTCCCTCCTGATACGGCACGTTTGTCAAAAATTATATTGCATGCTGATTATGTTATGCTAATCTGACTGTGTGCCTCAATGCTGAATTCAGCTTTACATAGTTACTTGTATATTATTGATACTTTACTTTGCAATATATTATCTTTTTATAGTTATTGCCTATAATCAATATTCATACCTAAATGATGTTGCTTGATAATAAACATAGGAAATCTTCCCGGTGTTTGTGTTGGTGCTAATACAATGCTAAATAAAGGAGCCAGCTCATTCTTCTACAGCAATTATTGCATCAAAGTAGAAATTAACTGCAATTTTTAATCTATTCTACTCTACAGCTCTGGAATAATCAATTTTCTAATATGAATTATGTTTAAAAATCATTAAAACTAATAATGCACTGCTATGCCTGGAAGAAATAAGACACTGATAATTTTGCAAAGCTGATTGCTGCATTGACACATACAATTGCAAAAGCAAACAGTATTATGCTGTATGAAAGTACAGCTTCAGGAAAGAAGTATTGGAACCTTTCAAGCATGGGTGGCTTATTTTTCAATGTAATGTGCAGAAAGAAACAGCTCACTGGTTAAAGAATGGGGTAAAACAAATATTGGACAAATGAACAAAACTGAACCAAGATGTGAGAACTTGTCCTCTTTTCCAACGAGTTAACAGCGTGTAATATTCTGAGAATATTCTGGAAGTTAATTGCATCCTCTTTAGATAGGTCATTTTATGATTTTTATTAGGATCTAGTTCTGGCTGAAAAACTGACTTGAAAATTAGAGTGTATTTATAGCAGTTTCAGGTGTCCTATCACTGCCTCGTCAGCATCGTTTGATTTCAGTTAACCTGAGTGTTTTAGAAACATTATACTCATCGGATCAGCTGTGCTATACTTCAAGATCAAATGTCAGTGAGGCCATATGAAAGTTAAGTGGCTTGAAGTTCTTCTTGTCCTCTTGTATTAAAAAAGCAATTGACCATAGGCAAATTTTGACGTCAGGCAGTTTATGGGTCATGTTATTTTAAAGTGATGAATTCAAATTATGTTTACTATCATCTACTTTTAATAATTTTTGAAGTATGACCTAATTAAATTTAATATTAATACTTTATAGGATCCCAATGGTCTTGATTTATGAAAGTGCAAATTACAGCCTTTTTTTCTTCTGGACATTTTAATCAGTTCTTTAAAGTTTTCAAAAAAATTATAATCTGTAGGAAATTGATGCAATGCTCCTGCACTTCAAAAGTTAATAAAAACATCGTGGATTGGAGATCATTGTAATTTTTTTTCCACAAATGAAAGACTTGCTACACTAATCCTTCCACCAGGATGTTCTGGAAAGCAACCTTTACCTTTTGACATTTATAAAGGATAAAGTTACAGCGTATAGATTGCACGTTACAAAACATTGGCTGGGCTCTCTAAAGTCCTGTGGATTAATTCAGAGAAATGAGTGTAATGCATTCTAATTTTGTCTTCATGAACTTCAGAGATCAAGGCAGTAACTTATAACACTGTTCCTGATTTTAATTTTCTGCAAATTAAAAGGACTGACAAACCATTTTTAGACTTGCTTTTATAATTTATAATTGTTTGTGAGCTTTTGATTTGTTGCCATCACAACAAACAGTTGTGTGCGTGGTAAAAATAATTCTCTGGTGATTTATGTAGTTTTACAATGACCCTTGCTACAGCGATTAATCTGATATTCATTTATGTTAAATAAATGGAGGGAATTCAAATTTTCCTGTACATGGAAGAACACACACCCTTAATGCCACAGGGCAACTGTATGCAAATGCAACCATAATCTCTTAGTTTTTCAGTGCATTCAAACACATAGGGCTCTGCTTAAATCACATTCAAATAATGCAGCCTACAATACTTCCCAGATTCTGACCACCTTGAAATAAACAGACCACAACTATGTAAGATGACACACCTTGCAATACTGAGTAAGTGCAACCCTGTTGGAGATTTAAGTTTGGAAGTTTTCAAGGTCAGAATCAATTTTCCATATGAGCAATCATGACAACTTTATAATCTTTTAATTCTTTTTCCTCTGTGCTGTGAGATTTATAGCACAGAGTGTTTGTTGTGGCCACACATGGAGTACTGCAGACACTTTTGGTTTTCATATCTAAAAAGGATAGAGTATTATTGGAAGCAGTCAAAGGAGATTCACCAGGCCAATTCCTGGGATGAGATGGTTATTCTGTCATAAAAGGCTAAAGAATTTGGATCTATTTTCCTTGGAGTTTGGAAGAATGAGGGGTGACCATATTTAACTATAAAGGATCCTTACAGTAGACATTGAGATATTTTTGCTAGTGCTGGGTTACAAAGAAAGAGGCATTGTTACAACAAGTCTCTCGTTGAGGATGGTGAATCTCCGGAATCTTCTGCCCCAGGTCTAGTGAAGACCAATTTATTAGATATATTTTAGACAAAGGAGCTGAGAACTTCTGAGATTCTCCTGGAAATCCAAAGCAACACACACAAAATGCTGGAGAATCTCGGCTGATCAGGCAGCATTTATGGAGAAGAACAAGCAGTCAACACTTTGGACCAAGACCCTTCATCAAGAAGGAAAAGCAAAGGTGAAGATGCTAGCATAAAAAGGATGGGGAAGGGGAAGCAGGTGATAAGTGAAGGCGGGTTGTTAGGAAAGGTAAGGGTCTGGAGAGGAAGGATAAGAGGGGAGAGTAGACTATAGGAGAAAGGGAAGGAAGAGAGGCATCTGGGAGAAGTGATAGGTTGGTGTGAAGAGGTAAGAGGCCAGAGTGGGGAATAGGAAAAGAGGCGAGGGAGAGGGATTTTCTTTACTAGAAGTAGAAACTGATATTCAGGATCTCAGGTTGGAAGCTACCCAGATGGAATACAAGGTGATGCTCCTTCACACTAAGGGTGGCCTCATCGTGACACAAGAGGAGGACATAGACCAACATGTTGGAACAGGAATGGGAATGAGAATTATAATGTTTGGCCACCAGAGAGTTCTGCTTTTGATGGATAGAGCAGAGGTCATCGAAAAAGCTGTCTCCCGATTTACATTGGCTCTCACCAGTGCAGAGGAGGCAATGTCGGGAGCACCAGACACAATAGAAGCAGATTCACAGGTGAAGTGCTGCCTCACCTGGAAGGACTGTTTATGGCCCTGAGTGAAGGTGAGGGAGGAGATGAATAGTCAGGTATAGCACTTTCGTTGCTGCAGAGATAATTGAGAGTTACAGGGAACTGGCACAGAGGTAGAATTGGCCCTGCATAGATCAGCCACGATCATATTGGATGACAGACCAGGCTGGTGGGGCCTGGTGGTCTATTCACTCTCCTATTTTCTTGTGTTCTTGTATAATACAGTATGTGATTTGCCTAAATGATGATCCCTTTTCTTCGATGTGTTTTTTACACATGAAGATGGCTATAAGCTTCATTTCCTCTTAGCTAAAAACAACAAATGAACTGGGACTGATTTGTCAAGTCACCTATTCCAGAAATCCTAGAATTCCAACAATCATACATCATGTTTTACTATGTTCCTTCTTTGACATATTTTGTGTTTGAGGGAGTATTCTATATATTTATGAATTATCTCATTTCTGGCAATTACCCATCATCTATTTTCAGAAATAACTATTAATTCGCTGTTAAATTTTATAACTAGTTTTCATCACACAATCATAAAAGAAAATGCTTTCATAATTCATGTGTATTGAGTTTGAAAACTATACCAGTACTTAGTTTGTGAAATTATATTCTTTTTTTTAATCTTGTGACACTGAATGCCATGTTGAACACTGAACCTATATTACACTTTATATGTTTTTTTTATCTGGGTCATTTTTTACTTAGTCAAAATTTCATTAATATAGTTTTACTAAATTATGAGATAAGCCAGGGCACTTTCAGTCCTTTACAGCAATACCTAACTTCTGTGAGAATGATTTGTAGGAAGTTGAATTCAATACTCTATTACTATCTATCAGCTAATTTCTAACTGTAAATCACAATAGTCTCTCAACAGTGACACTTAGGATATCTTGGTTACAGGATTAAGTGCTATGATGGCCTTCATGTGCTAATAGTGTGTTGACAAATGCTGTCATTGATAAGAGGTGGGGATCAAATTTCCTCTTTCCCTGGGAAATTCCACCCAAATTACCCTTGAAGTTGTAAATTGGACATTTGAGAGTCACTTTGGAATTTTCTGGAAATTAAATGGTTTCCAAAATTAGGACACAACACCAAAATAGATATTTTTCTTCATCCAAAATAGATTAATTACTCTTATAGACCTCTGAAGAACCTCATTACTTCAAAGCACAATTTACTCTGTGACAGAGCTCTCAATATTGCTTCATTCCAGCTGTTGGTGGGTTGCTTTAGCTATACAGCAAACATTGTCCATAGCATTTAGGATGGGGTTCAGAAGTTTGGGCAAGGTCATGTTCAAGTTCGACTCTGATTTATTTATGACCTTAGTGTGAGGTCACCTGTTACTGTTTCTTCTTGGAGTACAGGTATTCACAACTTTTCCTTCTTCCTCAATGGCCAATGTCAGCTATTGTTACAAACTTTGTCTGGTTATCTAGTTATTGTTCAAAGTTCAAAGTGCAAGTATTATGTAAGTATGTATGCCATATGCAATCTTGACATTTGTCTCCTCACAGGCAGTCACAGACAAAGAAACCCAATATCTAACACCCAATGTGCAGAAAAATAATTGAATCATGCAAACAATAAAAGCAAGCATCCAGAACTGAAGTTCACAAAGGTGAGTCCACAGCCATGATTCCAGTCATTGCTACAGCCGATCCAGGAGCCCATTAGTTGCAGGTCATCACAGCCTCAGTTCAGCGCAGAGTTGAGTAAAGCTCGCAGAGCAATGAGCTGAACATTGGCCCTTCCCTTGCCTCCGGCCCTGATTTTCTGACCATTTCAAACTGGCCCGGCACTTAAATTGGCAAACATCGAGTCATTTCTTGCCTGCGGACACCAGCCCAGGCCCAACTGCTTCACCTTGGTTCTGCTGCATCGAATCGCCTCCAAGTTCTCTCCAGTAATGGCCTAACATTGGCTCATTCCCTACTCTCGGGCCTGGGCCCCGCTGTCTCGATTTGGCCAGTACCTGCCATGCTGCCACCTTCCTCCACCTTCGAGACTTCAGTTCACACCTCAAAAATACCAGATCGCACAAGCGGTTCAAATGCTCAGCCCCGTAAAGGAAATTACAGTGATTGCAGTGATTGTATCTGAGAAAAAGTCTGTTTAATGCAGTAATTTATAGTTTTGCTTGCTACCAGCAAGTTGCTGCTGTGCTTCACTAGCGCCATCTTAAACCAGACCCAATTCTGATTCCAACTAATGCAGTTCAGTAGGAATTAGTCAATATCAGCTCAGGAAATTCATACCATAAGAATAAGAAAATCTTCAGCAAAAAGTGTGAAGAAATAATTTCTACTCCACATTGTGAACTATTTGAACTATATTCAATGGTGAAATTATTTAGGGACTATAGCTTAATCTATACATCACTTTTAAACAAATGATTGCTCAAGGTCAAGGCCTGATAAGGATTAGATACAGATATCTGATGGCTTTGGCATGCATGTTAAAAAAGGGGTAGTGTTTTTCTGCTGAATAAATAAAGCTCTTTGGTTGAGCATCTTGATGAATTTCACTGTCCTATGTAAAACTCTTAAAATGATTGTTTGCCATGTGTTAAAATCAACTTTGCAACCTAGTTGTTCAACCTAGTACTGCATTTTTTCGGCTAGCTAAAGTATATGAAAATAAATGAGAATTCTATAGATACGGAACAGTTAAGTCTAAAAAAATAATGTAATTAAAATAGGCATCTTAGAGTGGTAAAAACTACCATAAATCTTACATTCTTTAGTACATTCCCTCAGCAGATATTTATTTCAGACTGAAGCAAACAAAGTGACTTCTCCTATTAGCAATAAAAGGCTACTTCTCATTTCTACAATGTAATTAATTATTGCTTCCAGATAAATAAAAAAAACATTCATTTTGAAATTTCTGTAGATGAAATGATGCAGCTTAAATAGTCTGAGGATTCCCATTTTTGCTAATTTTTTTAGTATTCTATGTCTAACGTTCCTCTTTCAGATTGCGAATTGAAATGGGTAGATGCATAAGGACCTGGTTTGCAATAACTAACAACCCTTGACCTATTTCTACATATTTAGAGTTAAAAATCAAGAAAGGAAAACATTTGGTTGCTTAATGCTGGTTCCATGCTCGGTGACTGAAACTTCAATCACAATGTTATCATATTTCCATGAGTGAAATGTGGTAAGATTAATTCTGGATCATTTTGCATCACATCAGAACTTTGGGAATGTCTCACCATGACTGGTATTCATGCATCGTTTTCAGCTTTACAACTATGAAATGTTGCCAGGGAAATTAATTCACATCAACCAGGCAGTGCCTATTATTGGTTACTCCTAGGATCACTAAATTTTATTAAAAGTGGACTCAGTCTGCACATCTGCACTCAGGAACAATTCATTGTGTATGTTTGATCTTTATGGCTCCTCTTCTTCCTGTTTAATCATGCTTTCAACCAAAAGCTCCCCAGACTAAACTCATCTGGCTAGTCTTTGATTGACCTCCCTCCCAGAACTCATCTGGCTAGTCCTTGATTACCTCCCTCCCAGAACTCATCCGTCTAGCTCTCAATTGCCTCTGTTCCTGAACCTCTCTCGATCCTTGATTCCCCAACCCCCAGACTTCCCAGTGGAAATCCCAGTCTCTGGCATCTCCACAGCAAAGATGCCAATGTATTAACAACCAAACATCTGAGCCATTTCCCTCAACTGCTCCTTACTTTGGCAAAAGAAACCACATAACAGCCGTGCTCATGGGCACCATTGAGACTTGAGGCAATGGACTCATGACTAGGTAGAATATTGAAATACAAAAATACAACTGCAGATGCTGTGGATCAAAGAATACGTACACGACGCTGGAAGAGCTCAGCAGGTCAGGCAGCATCCGTGAGAAAAGAGTAGCCACACAACAGCTACTCTTTTCTCACGGATGCTGCCTGACCTGCTGAGTTCTTTCAGCGTTGTGTACGTATTCATATGTAGAATATTGATTGGCCATACGTCAACGTTAGTATGTACCTTTTCAGCATGTACTACTGTAGCAGGCTGGCTTGAACAGACCCAATTATTCAAGTATCCGTGAGACGTGGTAACAAACGTATAGCCACAACAAAGTAACTTAAGCCTAATAAATTCTGCATGGGCTTCAAGCTGGGTTCAGGTATGAACTATAACTGACATTTTGATGACAGGCTCTGCTATCTTCTTCAGGGATGATGCTTGGACATGTCTAGTCCGATGGTATTTATACCCCTGTATTCTATCCTTCCTGATTGGTTAGTCCTCATCCAATCAGGCTTCCGCTCTTCCATCTTGTTTACCATCAAATTCCAGTTCTTACTTATGTACAATGTCCTGTGTATGTTACTAAAAAGGGCTTCTTTGGTTTGTTACGAGTAGGAATGTTTCTTTGTCTGTTAAATGTTTCTCTCACTGTTGTTTCGCTTTAGAATGGCTGATAGATAGATAGATAGATAGATACTTTATTCATCCCCATGGGGAAATTTAATATTTTTTCCAATGTCCCATACACTTATTGTAGCAAAACTAATTACATACAATACTTAACTCAGTAAAAATATGATATGCATCTAAAATCACCCTCTCAAAAAGCATTAATAATAGCTTTTAAAAAGTTCTTAAGTAGTTTACTTAAATACATTGAGTCCTAACCCCGGCACTTTAACATATCTTACTCCTGGTGGTTGAATTGTAAAGCCGAATGGCATTGGGGAGTATTGATCTCTTCATCCTGTCTGAGGAGCATTGCATCGATAGCAACCTGTCGCTGAAACTGCTTCTCTGTCTCTGGATGGTGCTATGTAGAGGATGTTCAGGGTTTTCCATAATTGACCGTAGCCTACTCAGCGCCCTTCACTCTGCTACCGATGTTATACTCTCCAGTACTTTGCCCACGACAGAGCCCGCCTTCCTTACCAGCTTATTAAGACGTGAGGCGTCCCTCTTCTTAATGCTGCCTCCCCAACACGCCACCACAAAGAAGAGGGCGCTCTCCACAACTGACCTATAGAACATCTTCAGCATCTCACTACAAACATTGAATGACGCCAACCTTCTAAGGAAGTACAGTCGACTCTGTGCCTTCCTGCACAAGGCATCTGTGTTGGCAGTCCAGTCTAGCTTCTCGTCTAACTGTACTCCCAGATACTTGTAGGTCTTAACCTATGGTAATTGTTAATCAATGGGGAATGTTATTGTGTTTTGTGAGGCTGGGAACTTGGGGGAGGGGTTGCGCGGGCTTGGGGGTGAAGGGAGTCGGCAGGAGAGACGCCGAGGAAGGAGGACGTGCGCTCGGAAGACCACTGGGGAGTCCGAGGTGGAAGACGTGGAAGTCGGGAGGGCAAGCGACGAGGAGTCGAATGGTTCGCTGGTTGAGCTCCAACGAGTGCACTAAACTGACTGAACTTTGATCAGTTGGCGCCTTTTGTTTTTTTCTTGTATATATATATATATTGTATTGCCTAATACTCTTTTAATTTTAGTAAACTCTTTAAAGTGTATTTCATACCGGTATTTGTTGTGGGTTTGATACTGTTGGCGGGCGCGAGGCATAAACGTGATTCTCACAGCACCTGCGTGTACGGGAGGGGGGTTGGTGTGTGGCTGGATCTCCTTTTCCCCTAGACATATACCAGCCTGTTGGGTAAGTGTTACATTTGGAATGAAACCTTTATCTTGGTTAAAGTTCTTTTCCTCTAGTTTTATTTCAATAGCTTCCTTTGCCAGGTGTTCATAAAAGCCGTTGGAGTAGCACAGTAGTTCTGTGCCATCAAAATCAATTCTATGGTCATTGCGAGTGCAAAGTTCTGCTACAGGGTAACCCAAACGGATACACTGGCTCTGCTCCTTGATGGGCGTTTCCACCATGTGTCCCATCTGGCTGATATACACAGCTCTGCATTCACAGGAAACCCTGTAAACACCAGCCAACTGGAGTCCCAGGTCATCTTCGATGCGCGAAAGCTGTGACTTTATCTTCCTTATGGGTTTGTGGATGGTATTAATCCGGTATTTCTTCAGGATCCTGGTGATCCTTCCAGAAACCGTGGAAGTATAGGGAAAACAGGTGGTAGTGATAGTTTCCTCCTCATTGTTAGGTTTCCAGCTTTTTTCTGGGCTTAATTGATTTCCTACACATTGTACATTCTGTGGAAACATCATGCATAATCGTCTTACTTCCTCGGCAGACTCTCCAAGCCTGAAATAGTTTTTGCACAGTTAATGAAACAGAGAGAACCACTCTACATTGGAAGGCATTATGGGGGCTGTTATTGGCCCTCTGGGCACTATGGTGAAACCCAGCCATCATGATTTTGCTAGTGGACAAACGAAATGTAACAGTCCTGATGTCCTCAGAGGAATGCTACAGGAAACTGCAATGGATTTTGGATGATCCCGTTTACAGAGTTCTACAGTGGGATCCAATGGGTTTGATTGTTAGGATGACCTCTGCTTTACTGAGGAAATCAGTGCTGCCAGCAGACATATGCGAGACCCTTCTGCTTCACGTGCTATTACAATCAAGACTTTACAGGCTCCCTAAGATACACAAGGAGGGTCCCTCCTGAGGCCTGCCATCAGTGGGATCAGATTCTCTGACTTACTACCTCACTAAGCATTTAACGACCATTCTGTCTCCCTTTGTTCGGGGCTGTGAGCATCACATCATGAATTTGACCGACATCAACATAATCAAAACAATAATCAACATCCACCTGAACCTGGAGGATATAATGGTTAGTTTTGACATGGTGTCCCTGTTCAGGAGAGTTTCCATGAAGGACAACTTGGTCCTCCTGTGGTGGAGGTTTGATAAGGGTACCACTGACCTCTTTGAACACACTGTTACATCAATGTACTTCCTCTATAAGGGGAACTACTATAAATAAACCAATGGAGTGGCTATGGGATTGCCCTTTTTGCTGGCTATTGCTAAGTTCTACATGGAGGACTTTGAGGAGAGGGCTGAGTTCATTGTCCTAACACCCAAAATGGTTTCACAGATATGATGAGTCAGTGGTGAGGAAGGCAAATGTCATGTTAGCATTCACTTCAAGATGTCTAGAATACAAGAGCAAGGATGTGATGCTGAGGCTTTATAAGGCACTGGTGAGGCCTCACCTTGAGTATTGTGAACAGTTTGGGCTTCTCATCTAAGAAAAGATGTGCTTACATTGGAGAGGGTTCAGAGGAGGTTCATATGGATGATTTTGGGAATGGAGGGGTTATCATGCAAGAAATGTTTGATGGCTCTGGGTCTGTACTCGCTGGAATTCAGAAGGATGAGGGGGAATCTCATTGAAACCTTTTGAATGTTGAAAGGCCTAGAGAGAGTAGATGTGGAAAGGATGTTTCCCATGGTGGGAGAGTCTAAGAGAAGGGGACACAGCCGCAGGATAGAGGGGCGCCTATTCAAAACAGGGATGTGGAGAAATTTCTGTAGCCAAAAGGTGGTGAATTTGTGGAATTTGTTGCCACATGTAGCAGTGGAGGCCAGGTCATTCAGTGTATTTAAGACAGAGATTGGTAGGTTCTTGTTTGGACATGGCATCAAAGGTTATGGGGAGAAGACCGGGAACTGATGCTGAGGAAGAAATAGAAAAAAGGATCAGCCATGATTGAACGGCGGAACAGACTTGATGGGTCTGGTGGCCTAATTCTGCTCCTATGTCATATGGTTCTATGGTCTTATGGACACGTTTTTAATGTGGCCTCATGGACTCCAGGCACTCCAACAGTTCCACTACCATCTAAACAGTATACAGCCAAACATTCAATTTATCATGGAGATGGAGAAGAATGGTAGTCTCCTGTTCCTGGATATTCTAATATGACAGAAACCAGACAGTAGCCCCTGGACATGGCATCTATTGGAAACCCAGTCACACAGACTTGTACCTCAACAATAACAGCTACCATCACATCTCCCAAAGTAGAAAGGTTGTTGCGCGAAAACTATTTCGGACCCATAGAGTGACCCGAGGATATAAAACGATAAATCCATGACATTCTTACAGAATGGCTATGAGGTGAAGGAAATCAATTGGGTCCATAAAAGGGCTGACTAAAAGACCAGGAAACCTAACAATAATGAGGAACCCATTGCTACCGCCTGCTTTCCTTCTTTTGCCACAGTTTCTGGAAGGATCCTCAGGATCTTGAAGAAATACTGGATTATGCGGGTCCAAGATGACCTGGGACTCAGGCTGACTGGCGTTTACAGGATTCTCTGTGAATACGGAGCAACGTACATCAGCCAGCCGAGACACTTTGTGGAAATGCACATTAAGGAGCAAAGGAGATGTATACGCTTCGGTTACCTAAAGAAACTGTCGGTAACAAAACATTGAATTCACAAGAGCCATAGGATTGACTTTGATGGCACAAAACTACTGTGCCGTGCCATTGACTTTTGGGACCACCTGGCAAAGGAAGCCATTGAAGTAGAATTGGAGAAAAAGAATTTTAACAAAGATGAAGAGAAGTACAGTCTACTCATGGATAGTCAACATGGCTTTGTGAAGGGAAGATCGTACCTCATGAGTCTGATTGAGTTTTTTGAAGAGGTAACAAAAGAAATTGATGAGGGTAGGGCAGTGGATGTGGTCTACATGGACTTTAGCAAAGCATTTGACAAGGTCCCTCACAAGAGACTCATCCAGAAAGTCATGAGGCATGGGATAAGTGGAACCTTGACTGTTTGGATAAAAAATTGGCTTAAAGGAAGAAAGCAGAGGGTAGTTATGGAAGGGAAGTATTCTGCCTGGAGGTCGGTGACTAGTGGAGTGCCGTAGGGATCTGTCCTGGGACCCCTGCTATTTGTGATTTTTATAAATGACCTGGATGTAGAGGCGGAAGGATGGGTGAGTAAGTTTGTGGATGACACAAAGATTGGAGGAGTTGTGGATGGAGCTGTAGGTTATCAAAGGTTACAAGAGGATATAGACAGGCTGCAGAGTTGGGCAGAAAAATGGCAGATAGAGCTCAATCTGGACAAGTGTGAGGTGATGCATTTTGGAAGGACAAACCAGAAGACTGAGTACAGGATTAATGGTCAGTTACTTAAGAGTGTG
This sequence comes from Hemitrygon akajei, assembly GCF_048418815.1. Taxonomy (NCBI): domain Eukaryota; kingdom Metazoa; phylum Chordata; class Chondrichthyes; order Myliobatiformes; family Dasyatidae; genus Hemitrygon; species Hemitrygon akajei. Next base: position 161,977,190 of record NC_133128.1, on the reverse strand, counting down.
GATGAACAAAGGGACCTTGGGGTTCAAATCCATACATCCCTCAAGGTCACTGCACAGGTTGATAGGGTAGCTAAGAAGGCCTATGGGATGCTAGGCTTCATTAACAGGGGGATTGAGTTCAAGAGTAGAGAGGTCATGTTGCAACTCTACAAATCTCTGGTGAGACCGCACTTAGAGTATTGTGTTCAATTCTGGTCACCTCATTATAGGAAGGATGTGGAAGCTATGGAGAGGGTGCAGAGGAGATTTACCAGGATGTTGCCTGGTTTGGAAAACAAGTTTGGAGAAGCAAGGTTAGCAGAGCTGGGACTTTTCTCTTTGGAATGTAAAAGAATGAGAGGGGACTTGATAGAGGTCTACAAGATTATGAGAGGCATAGATAGGGTGGATAGTCAGTACCTGTTTCCCAGGACATGAATAGCAAACACCAGAGGGCATATGTACAAAATTAATGGAGGGAAGTTTAGGGGAGACATCAGGGGTAAGTTTTTTACAGAGGGTTGTGAGTGCCTAGAATGACTTGCCAGGGATGGTAGTGGAGGCTAAAACATTAGGGGTATTTAAGAGCCTCTTGGACAGGCACATGGATGAAAGAAAAATGGAGGGTTATGGAGTGTGGGTTTAGTACTTTTTTTTAAAGGATTATATGGGTCGGCACAACATGGAGGGCTGAAGGGCCTGTACTGTGCTGTAGTGCTCTATGAAGGTCTTGCTCTAAGTAAGAACCGGAATTCAATTATAAGCAAGGAGGAAGAGCTGACACCTGATTAGATAAAGGTTAACGAGTCAGTAGGGATGGAATACAAGGATATAAATACCACCACACTAGACTTGCCCAGGCATTATTCCCATTGAAGATGGTAGAGATTGTCATTGAAATATCGGATACAAATGATACCTGTAAACGACTTGAAGCCTGAGAAAAATTTATTCGTCATATAATAATAACAAGAGTTGTTGTGATGGGAGATTTTAATTTCCCAAATATTGATTGACATGTCCCTAGAGCAAGGGGTTAAGTGGGGTGGAGTTTGTTAGGTGTGTTCAGGAAGGTTTCTTGACACAATATATAGACAAGCCTACAAGAGGAGGGCTGCACCTGATTTGGTATTGGGAAATGAACCTGATCAGGTGTCAGATCTCACAGTGGGAGAGCATTTTGGAGATATTGATCATGATTCTATCTCCTTTACAATAGCATTGGAGAGAGATAAGATAAGACAAGTTAGAAACATGTTTAATTGGAGTAAGGGGAATTATGAGGCTATCAGGCGGGAAATTGGAAGGTTAAATTGGGAACGGATGTTCTCAGGGAAAAGTACGGAAGAAATGTGGCAAGTGTTCAGGGGATATTTGTGTAGAGTTCTGCATAGGTACGTTCCGATGAAACAGGGAAGTTATGGTAGGGTATAGGAACTGTGGTGTACAAAGGCTGTAATAAATCTAGTTAAGAAGAAAAGAAAAGCTTTCAAAAGGTTCAGAGAGTTAGTTAATGTTAGGGATCTAGAAGATTATAAGGCTAACAGGAAGGAGCTCAAGAAAGAAATTAGGAGAGCCTGAAGGGGCCATGAGAAGGCCTTGGCAGGCAGGATTAAGGAAAACTGCAAGGCATTCTACAAGTATGTGAAGAGCAAGAGGATAAGATGTGAAAGACTATGACCTATCAAGTATGACAGTGGGAAAGTGTATATGGAACCAGAGGAAATAGCAGGGGTTCTTAATGAATACTTTACTTCAGTATTTATTATGGAAAAGGATCTTAGTGATTGTAGAGTGATGACTTGCAGCAGACTGAAAAGCTTGAGCATGTAGATATTAAGAAAGAGGATGTGCTGGAGCTTTTGGAAAGCATCAAGTTGGATAAGTCTCCAGAACCGGATGAAATGTACCCCAGTCTACTGTGGGAGGCAAGGGAAGAGATTGCTGAGCCTCTGGCGATGATCTTTGAATCATCAATGGGGACAGGAGAGGTTCCGGAGAATTGGAGGGTTGTGGGTGTTGTTCCTTTATTCAAGAAAGGGATTAGAGATAGCCCAGGAAATTATACACCAGTGAGTCATACTTCAGTGGTTGGTAAGTTGATGGAGAAGATCCTGAGAGGTATAATATGATTAGGAATAGTCAGCATGGCTTTGTGAAGGGCAGGTTGTTCCTTATGAGCCTGACTGAATTTTTTGATGATGTGACTAAACACATTGATGAAGGAAGAGCAGCTGATGTAGTGTATATGGATTTCAGCAAGGCATTTGATAAAGTGCCCCATGCAAGGCTTATTGAGAAAGTAAGGAGGCATGGGATCCAAGGGGACATTGCTTTGTGGATCCAGAACTACCCAAACATTTGATATACAAAATAAAATGTGCCCTCATGGAATTTGTATGGAAAAGAAGTAAATAAATTAGCACATTTTTTTTCAACTTAGTTTTTTTGATGTACAAATGGATGTCTCAGCTTCATGTCATAGGACCCTGGTCAGACCCCACTTGGAGTACTGTGCTCAGTTCTGGTCGTCTCACTATAGGAAGGATGTGGAAGCCATAGAAAGGATGCAGGGCAGATTTACAAGGATGTTGCCTGGATTGGGGAGTATGTCTTATGAGAATAAGTTGAGTGAACTCGGCCTTTTCTGCTTGGAGCGATGGAGGATGAGAGGTGACCTGATAGCGGTGTACAAGATGATGAGAAGCATTGATTGTGTGGATAGTCAGAGGCATTTTCCCAGGGCTGAAATGGTTGCCACAAGAGGACAAAGGTTTAAGGTGCTGGGTAGTAGGTACAGAGGGGATGTCAGAGCTAAGTTTTTTACTCTGTGATTGGTGAGTGTGTGGAATGGGATGCTGACAACTGTGGTGGAGGTGGATATGTTAGGGTCTTTTAAGAGACTTTTAGATAGGTACATGGAGCTTAGAAAAACAGAGGGTTTGGGGTAAGTCTAGTAATTTCTAAGGTAGGGACATGTTTGGCACAACTTTGTGGGCTGAAGGGCCTGTATTGTGCTGTAGGTTTTCTATGTTTCTATGCTCTATGTTTCGATATATTCCAGGAAAGCTCTAGATCCTTTTTTAACTTAAGCCTAATTGATTATCAGAAAATAGATAGTACAAATAAATCCTACAAAATACTAACATAGCAAGTCACAAAGATTTCTGGGCTCACAATTCCTTGTCACACTCAATTGTTGCTGTTGGGCAAATTCTGAATTCCAGCTCATGAAACTTGACCTTGGTCCCACGTACTGATTGTGATTCCTGTCTGGGCATAATTCCAATGAAGCCTGAAAAGTTATTGCACTTATACAAGTTTCACCAGCACAGAGTCATCAAGAGACAGGCAAATCCTTTGTTCTCACCCATTAACCCAGTCTAGTTTCTTTCATTCAAACAGTCTCACAGATCAATTAGACATTTTAAAGGTCACTTCTTGTTATCACAATATCAGTGATACGCAACATTTCTTGGGCTTTCACAGTACATTAATGTTTAGGGGTTTGTGATAAGCCCAAATTCGAAAAGAATCCAGCTATCAAACCATTGAAAGACATTCTACGGACATTACTCAACAGACCACACATGCTAAGAGTTCAGAAAGGGTTGTCACCTGACCAGACAGATATTCATTCAATCATTGTTTTATAAATTCCATATACTACAACTCCAACCTCTAGACTAGTGGTGCCTACCCTTTTTAAATGGGAACATTTTTTCAGAAAAATCCTGATAAGTCTCTAGTAATAAGACATGCTGCACCTTTTTAAGAGTTAGGATTATGTGGGTGTATGCCAGGGAATTCTGTTCTTGGGCCATTAGGGTTGCAAAGATATTTGCAATTCGAGTAAATTATTTTGGTGAAATTTTTAGCTACCTCATTATTAATAAAGGTCTTAGAAACCCTGTAACTCTTGGAAGCTCTGTCCCTGGCCTTCAAAAGTTCACATGTTCTGAATTGATGAATGATATTCCAGGCTAATATGTTGCTTTGACTCAGTTCACTGGTAGATGTCTCATGGTCTTGCTAATGGAGGCAGAACATAGTGAATATCTTTTGATGAATTAATGATGGTTTAGAGTCAGGTTTGTATTGACAGCTTCTCGAGTTCATGAACCCTCTCTTTGGAGAAGGTATTACTGTAAGTTACAGAAATGTGAAATCAAAATATGAAAGAAGAGAAAGCCTTATATGGATACTAAGATTTGTCATCTTGAAGCACTTTAAAGGCAATGAGACTTACCTCTGTTGTTATGTCAGAAACATTGCTGGTAATTGCTACAGGAAAGGTAATGTAGCAAAGTCCAGATAACCTGTATTTAGAAATTATGACTGATATATGGGTTTAATAATATATACAGTACTATCTTAGACACATGTAAAAAAAAATCTTTAAAAGAAAGGTACTTTCAAAAACAATAAAAAGCTTAAGAATATCAAAAAATGTACTATAAAGAGCACTAAACAATAAAAAAACTGAATCAAATCAATAAAGCCTTTGTCTTTAAGACTTCATCAATTCTCTTAGGTACACTATCCTTCAGTTTTAGAAAAAAAAATGGCTGGTAGGTTGTTCCAAATATCTTGCAGAACTTGCCATGGAATTTTTTTCTGCAAACTTTGGCTGTCTCACTCTGTGGCCATGGCATTTGAAACTATATATAAAAAATATGGAGTGCCTAAGACTTTTAAACAATACTGCAATACTGCTCAAGACAAAGGAGATGATAGTGGATTTCAGGAGACATCCCCCCGCTATGTCTCCCCTCACAGTCCTCAGCAGTCCTGTGTCCACCGTGGAGAACTTCAGGTTCCTGGGAACCACCATCTCTCAGGATCTGAAGTGGGAGCAGAACATCAGCTCCATCCTGAAGAAGGCCCAGCAGCGGATGTATTTCCTGCAGCTCTTGAGGAAATACGGTCTGCCTCAGGAATTGCTGCTGCAGTTCTACACTGCAGTCATTGAGTCTGTCCTGTGCACCTCCATCATTGTGTGGTTTGGAGCCGCCACCAAGCAGGATAGAACCAGACTACAGCGCACAGTGAGGACTGCCGAGCGCATCATTGGAGCCTCCCTGCCCTCTATTGTGGACCTGTACTCTTCCAGGTTGAAGAAGAGGGCGGGGAACATCATAAAGGACTCCTCCCATCCTGCGCACGGGCTGTTTGATCTGCTTCCGTCTGGTAGGCGCTTCAGATCCCTCCAGACTAAGACTAATAGGCACTGGAGAAGTTTTTTCCCTATTGCGGTCACTTTGCTGAACAGTTAACTGCCGGTTAACTGTCGGCTAACTATTACTTGGATTGCACTACCTGTATGTATAATCTATATTTTCATTTATATTTATCATTATTATTGTTATGAGCAGAGAGACAACATCTGCCGGAAGTAAATTCCTTGTATGTGCATAGGTACTTGGCGATTAAAGTCTGATTCTGATTCTGATTCTGATTCTGATGTATGGGTGTAATTCTGGTCCTCTTTTTTGAAAGGCTGCCATGGAATCATTTATACCCATTTGAGAGAGCTGATTGGACTTCAGTTAAGTTTTCACATTTAATATATTCTTTGCTTCATACTATGACCATTGGTGTTTGGTTGGTTGGTTTTCATCCTTCCTGAAAGAAAATATCATTGTGATTAATTTGTCTTTTCTTTGCATTTCGTGTTGATTGGAAGATTAAAAGCGAACTAAAATTTGTGCAGCTTCCACAGAAAAAGCTATACAGCTCTGCTTTTGGCTTTATGCATTCTCACAAAAGTTACATGGAAAATTGATTGAAGTTGTTTGGTAAACTTAAAAAGTTATCGAGGCATTAGTAATAGTTTATGAATTCAGATGGAACAGCAAAAGCAGAGGAAATTTACACTATTTACACTAATTCCAATATTTCTGTATACCTTTCATCAAAATTAGATGGATAAACACAAACTCCTTATGGAAATTCAAACCCACAGCTCTCTTTCTGCTGTCTCTCTTTCTCTCATGTACCACACAAAATGCAGATATTTCAAGGATAGTTAATTTTCATACTTTCAACTAACTACTTTGAGTTCTAACACTAATTCAAGCCAATCTGATACAATATAAATGATTCCTAATTAGTAAATCATTGCTGTATAGGTAATTAAGTTATTGAGGATTTAAAATGTATGTAATCTGTTCTTCTTCAAAATCTGTATAAATCCCAGACTACAGGTGATGAGGAAGATTGCTGGAGATGGAAGCCCCTGAGTTGAAGAGGAGCATAGGAGACAGAGGACCTGCGTGAAAGAGGAGTTCAGGACACAGAGGCTTCCTGGGTTGTAGAAGAGGGGTTGGAAGGCAGAGGCTCCCTGATTTTAAATGAAGTTTGAGAAATAGAGGGCTTTTGAGTCTAGAATGAGTCTAGAAGACAGAGGGACCCTGAACATATGAGAAGCATTGAAGACAGGGAAGAGGAGCACATATGCAAGTCCATTACTTCCTGAAAACAGCAATATAAGAGATTAGGGTAGTAAAAAATGACTTTTGGTATGCTTGCCTTTATAGGCCAAAGCACTGAATATAGGAGTTGGGAAATCATGTCGAAGCTGCAAAAAAAAAAACCCTGGTTGCAACACTATTCAGAGTATTGTGTACACTTCTGGGCACTGCACTGCAGGAAAGATATGGTTGCAATAAAGAGTGCAGAGGAGATTCACAATGAACTCTCCTGAAATGGAAGGCTGTGGTTATAAGGAGAAACTGGGTAATCTCGGTTTATTCTCACCAAGTAAGAGACTGAGGGGTGACCTTATGGAGTTTTATGAAGTTTAGGGGGGCACAGATTGGATAAGCAGCTAGATCAATAGTAAGGATAAGATGGAATACAGGATGATGGTCATGAACCTTCTGTCATGGTGTCAGAACAATGAACATTAACACTTAACATTAGCAAGATGAAAGAGTTCTTTGGCATCCAAATCATCAGCAACCTCTCCTCATCTTTTCACACTGATGAAGTCATTGAGAAAGCTCATCGGCATATTAACATTTGAGAAGAGGTGAGGTCCATGAGGATTTTCACGAACTTTTACAGATGCCTTATAGAAAATATTCTGACAGTTTCCATCTCAGTCTGGAAAGGGAACTGCTCTGTTCTTTATTGACTAAACATGCAGAGTGGTAAACACTACTCAGTCCTTCACAGGATCATCACTTTCCTCTGGCCATTCTATCTTCATGTTGTGAAAAAGATTCAGATGGTTTTTTCAGATCAGTATGTAAGTAGTCCAACAAGAGGAGAGGCTTATGTTGGGTAATCAGCCCAACTAGGTGACCAAACTCTCAGTGGGAGAACATTGACCATAACTCATTAAATTTTAAGATAATTAAAGAGAATGATAAGTATGGAGCTTGTGGGAGAGCATTAACTTGGAGCAGGGCAAATTACTAGTGTATTAGGCAGGAACATGGGAGTGTTAATTGGGAGCATCTGCTTTTGGTCAGGTACACATCTGACACATGGAAGGTGTTTAAACACCAATTGCAGGACAGTTGGTATGTGTCAATAAAAAGAAGAACAATAGTGGCAATGTGAGAGAGGTGATGAGTCAAGAAGGAAAAGAAAACATTTGAGAGATTTAGGAAGCTAAAACCAAACAGAGCCCTTGAAGATTCTAAGAAAGCCAGAAAAAAAAACTCAAGAAAGGAAAAGGAGAGCCAAAATGAGTCATGAAAAGTCTTTGGTAAGTAGGATTAAAGTGAAACACAAGGTATTTTATACACACATCAAGGAAAAGATGAAACTCGGGAGAGGGTATGTCCACTGAGGATAAAGGAAGGAACTTGTGCTTTGAGGTAAAAGATATGGGTAAGGTCCTAAATGGAAATTTTGTGTTGGCATCATCAAGGAGAAGGAAGATGGTGGGAACAATTTGCAGTGTGTTAACATGCTAGGAAATTTTATGATAAAGAGTTAGTGTTGGGTCTCCTGAAGAATGTTAAAGTGCATATGTCCCCAGGAAACATCTAAGGAAATGAATAAACAGTTGACATTTTGGGCCAAGACCGTTCATCAGGACAGATTGCTGAGATTGCTGGGGCCTTGACCAATCATCAGCGATCAGCAATCACTCATAGTCAAGTATAATTCTTCTCCTGCTGGTTGATCTGGTCACTTGTGGTTCTTGAGATGACTGAAGAGGCCAATCAGTGATCCACAAAGTGTAGGATATTGAAGGATGTATCTGGTTGGGCCATTCCCAGTCTCTACTTATGTCAAAGCCCATTAGTCTCAGCGGCATGGTGAAGGTATTCGTTGAGCTGTTCAGTCCCCTCATAGACAGTCCTTCTCCAGGTTTTCTTATCCTGCTCTAATTTCTCCCATCCATTCAGGTTGATGTAGTACTTCATCAGGTGTGTTTTAATATTATCTTTTAAATGCCTTTTCTGCCCTCCAGGAGTGCGCTTTGCGTCTTTCAGTTGGCCAAACAGGAGATGTTTAGGGAGGCAGGAGTCAGGTATATGGATGATGTGGCATTTGGTGCAGAGTCACGATTGTGACTATGGAGTTAATGTTAGTTTCCTCCAGGATGCTAGAGTTAGTTGGAAGAACAGGCCTACTAACTCTCAGAATCCTTCAGAAGCATCCAGGTTTTCTAGGGATTTTACATGCCTGTTGTTCATGACTCCACTCCATATAGCAAGGAGGGGAGAACTATAGCTTTATAGACCAGATCGGTCTTGATATCCGATCTTCAAAAACCCTCTTTCTTCAACCTGGTAAAAGGTCCACTCGCACAGCCTATTCTGCGATTTATTCTGCGTCAGTGTTAGCTCTTGAAGATTGAAGGCTGCTAAGATATGGGAAATGATCAGTATTCTCCAGAGGGATGTTGTCAACTTTGATGGTTGGAGGTTTAGGAGTTTGATCTGGAAAAGGTTGATGCAGGAGTTGGGTTTGCTTAACACAAAGTACACTGCAGATGATGGGGTCAAATCAACACATACAAAAGCTGGATGAACTCAGCAGGTCGGGCAGCATCCGTTGAAATGAGCAGTCAACGTTTCGGGCCGAGACCCTTCGTCAGGATTTTCTTGATGTTTAGATCAACTCCCAGAAGCTTGTATGCTGTTTATTGGAGCTCCATGATAGAAGTAGTTGACACTTTGCTCTTTGCCTCAAAGCTGTTAAGGTTCAAGAGCTCGTATCTGCCCTATAGAGAATCTGGACTTCTTTGGGTGGTCCTGGCCTTTGAGGTGAAGACTGGTTGAAATGAAAATGGCCAACAGAGTTGGGGCAATGATGCACTCCTGTTTGACCCTGGTCTCCATCTTGAAAGGTTCTGTTTCGGAGCCGCCACTGCTGATAATTGTGTAAGAGCTGCAGGACCTTGAGGTATTTCTCTAGGAACCGGACTTTGCACAGTACCTGCCAAAGGGCAGGATAATTAACAGAATCAAATGCTTTTGTAGGATCTAAAAAGGCTGTATAAAGTGGGAGATGTTGTTCCTGGGCTTTCTACTGCAATTGACTTTCTGTAAAAATCATGTCAGATGTTCTTCTGGCTGGACGGAAGCCACACTGAGACTCAGGCAGGAGATCTGCCAGAGGTGAAAATCACTCACATACAATTCGGGTAAGTTCCTTACCTGTTCTAGAGAGGAGGAAGATGCCTCTATAATTTCCACAGTCAGTTTTCACACCCTTTTTGAAGAGTGTGACAATCAGGGCATCCCTGAGTTCAGCTGGAATCTTCTCCTGGTTCCAGATCATGACAAGCAGATCATGAATATGATTTAAAAGTTTAGTGATACCTTGCTTGAGGATTGCTGCTGGACTTCCATCAGGTTCAGTGACCTTGTTGTTCCTCAATTCCTTGCAAGCCATTTGTACTTCTTTGATATTGGTCTTACTCATGTCTTCCTTCATGGGTTGTTTGGGAGCTGGTTGATTACTTCAATGTCAGTGGTGGTGTTATGATTAAGTAGCTCCTGACAGTGTCCCTTTCATTGAGAACCGATGGCGTCATTGTCCTTTAGCAGTCAGTTGATGTTTCAGGCCGAGACACTTCATCAGAATGGATTGTTGAGATCACTGGGGCCTTGACCAATATTTTCATGTCATCTCCAGCCACAGGTGAGGTCCCAGAGGATTGGCAAGTAGGTAATATTGTTCTATTATTCAAAAAGGGAAACAGGGATATTCCTAGAAATTGTAGATCAGTGTGTCCCATGTCAGTGGTAAGGAAGTTACTGGAGACAATTCTTAGGGATAGGATTTATGAACAATTGGAACAGCAAGGCCTAATTAGTAACAGTCAGCATAGCTTTGTGTTGAGGAAGTCATGTCTTACTTGACTTGAGCTTTTCAAGAAGATGGGAAAGGTAATTGAGGAAACTAGAGGTGTGAAATGATGTTTGCACTGATTTTATTAAGGCATTTGGCAAAGACCCTCTGGGAAGCTCTTCCAGAGGATCTGGATGTACGTGTTTTACAGTTAATTAGCCATGGAGATGGAACATATGGAATGGTGTTGAGAACCTTGTGTCTATGCATAGAAAGCACGCAGTTGCCTCGTCACTTCAGAAACCACAAAACCAGAAAAAGAATGAAAATTGTGTATATTATCACTGTCTTGTATGATGTGAACTTTGTTGTTTTGTGACAGGAGTACAGTGCAAAGACTATAAATTACAAAATAAATTATGCAAAAAATAAGAAGTAATGAGGCAGTATTCATGGTTTATTTTTCAGCCCAAAGAAGAAGTAAGTCATCCCCAATCCCAGGGGAGCTCCTAATTAAAAGAAAAAAATTGTGGGTGTTAGTTGTTTTGCAGTTTCATCACTTTGATGCATCCATCAGAGGAAACTCTCTGCAGACAGAACAGAGTAACAAATATATTATGAGACAAGGATCTGCAGCATTGGCAGCAGAACTCTCAATTCTAGCACATAAAACAGAAGGATAATCAGGAGTTCCAGAGAGCTTTTTGACTCCCCTGGGCTGTGGTCCTTCAAGTAAAAATATGGTTCCTGGATCATAGTGAGCCAAATCTGTTTTCAAGGTTTGTTGTGAAGCTATTGAAAGATAAAAAGCACATTTTCCCTTCTAATGTGGTCTTGCATCAAAGTTTTTGTAAATTTCATAAACTCCATATATGTATACTCTTTGTAATAAATATTATTAGATATTCAGGGTAAATATTTTTGTCCAAAAGGTGTGCAATGTGCTACCAACTGGAATGTTTGAAGCAAATTTTATGATGTTTTTAGAGAGGGAGACTTGGGAGTGGGCATACGATGCTAACATGCAATCAAATCAGTGAAAAATTATTATTATTTTAATTATTATTATTTCTCCAGCTGCTCCCAAGACCATGACTAAATGATTCAAAATTTTATAAAAGATTTAAGAAGCTTTAATTATTTTTAAAATCAAAAAGTTGCATCATACATATTGAATATCTGCTATTCATCAGCAGACCCTGCTGACATGAATTTCCCAAAAGACACTGCTTATATCAAGATAGCCACAAAGTGATTGACACATTCATTTTAAACTTTATCTTTCCACTATTTTAACTGAAGATATTCCATTAATGTTAAACAGATAATACCTCTTCTAAAGTAGCAGAGAGATGAATTTCAGATGGGTGTTTATATCTGTGATCCTCTTGTGTAATTTTGAAGTGTTCCTCTCTGCTAAGCACAAAGTTATTTTGCATACATAAAGCAGATGGTATTATTGAACTTCAGCAACATATGCCAAATAAAATTCACAGTGTAATGGATGTTCAATGGCAATTGTTGTATTAATGATGCCTCTTGACTGTTGAACTCTGTGTAATTGTCATTTTTAATGTAATTTGGTTTTTATTATAGCAATATTAAATAATGCATCCACAGTTGGTGGGTAAACCACAAGCTTAACATCTTTATGAGCATCAATACTATGTCCTTTCTTTCCTAACTGTTAGTTCTATAAAATCCATTCTATGTGAGGTTTTAATACATCTGACTCAGTCTCCTGCATTAATAGTAACATTTTTTTCACTGACGTCTTATGAATAATGTCAAGAAGTTCATTTTTCTCTGCACGGAGCAATAAAAATGACCCGTTTCTGTGAACTAGAGACCTTGTTCAATCTTTTTTTAGATGACACAATTCACCTTTCAGTTTGGGTTCTTGAACTTCTTAAATTCAAATTCTGTTTGAGATTTATTTATCACAAACAAGAGAGCATTTTGTGTGTGTGTTGCTCAGATTTATTCATCACATGTACATCAAAGAGTACAAGTGAAATGTGTCATTTGTGTCATTTGCATTTACAGCCGAAGTATTAACAAAAGTATTATTTGTCTCATCATACTTGAATTATTAACTTGTGATCCATTCAAGTTTTATAGAATCGAAAGGTATTAGCCTAATACTGCAAAGAATGATGTTGGTGCTGTTATTTCCTGAAAGAAATTCATCTGGGTTCCCTTGCTCTTTCACTATAACCTTTAGTCTTTCCTCACAACAAGGTGTTTATTCCTCTTGAAGACTATTATTAAAAACTGTGTCCAACAAACTTTAGGCAATTCTAACCATTTTCCCTCATGTCGCTTCTCAGTCTTTTAACAATTGCTTTACTTCTGTATCTTGGTTGTCAACAATTGCCTTGAGTGAAAATTTTCTTTATTGACTTTTTTTCTAAACTTACTATGATTTTAAACAACTCTATCAAATCATAGGCTTGTTTGCTTGAAAAAGGGCAGTCCAGATTCTTCATTGCAATCTCTCATTCATTCTAGTAAAAGTCTTTTGTAAACTCTCCAACGCTTTTATATCCTTCCTAAAGAGTGCTGATTGGAATTGGACACAATACTCCAGCTGGGATTGAACTGGTGTTTGGAATAACTTCCTGGCTTTTGTACTCCATGTGTCGATTTATGAAAAATAAACAGGATCCCACAAGCTTTATTAAGTTCAGGCATAAACTCTGTGTTTCCTTTAGGATAAGTATTGATGAATATCTGTGAAGGAGTCTGCCTCTAAATATATTTCATTGTTTTCATTTAATTCCACTCTTTCAATTTAACATATTTCGGTTGAAGTGATTTTTATTTCAATATTATATGTTTGGTTGTGAGATGGAGAGTTACACAGTGAGACTTAATAATTTTTCAAAGACCATAATATATCTTGAATAGTCAACTGGAGAAGTGTTATAAATTTTCAAAGTATCCTTACTTCCTTCTAAAGTGAGTGGAAGTAAGTTTAAGGGAGATGTCAGAGGTAGGTTTTTTTTTAGTGAGTTTTTTTTAACCTGTGCTATGTTTTGTAGCTCCAAAGCACAAAACTAATCAAAATTTGAAAAAAAAAAACATGGATTCAGGAATAATATGTCTAACTTTGTTCTTACTTTAAGTGAAGTATGCACGTATGACATGGTGGCGTGATGATGAATGCCATTCACATACTTCTACATATGAACTGCAATGCATTATGTAAACAACAAAGAATGCTTAATCAAACAATATATTGACAATAATACTCAAATATTACTGAAATATTAAATATACAACACTTCTGCCTACTTAGCTATAAACTCCAACTCTATACAGAATGGAACTATACAACGACGACATAGAGAGTCACAGAATAGTAAATTTTAAATTAACCCATTTAGGCCTGAAGATTTAATCACTGTGGAGGATCTCCTACTCTTGTGGGATAAGATCATTCCTGATAAGGGGGCAATCTGTTTGGCAAGTAAAAGAATCTCAGGTTCTGGGGCCTCCTCCATGGTGGTTGCAGGAGCTGATTCTGGGACTGCAAAAAATGGTTCTGACAGCTCTGGCCACCTTTCGTTTGGATGTATTGGCATCCCAAAAAGTGCATGGCAAGATGATCGACCTGCTGACCAAGCTTAAGACATGTGAAACCAGGAGAGGGGGAGGGGTGAAGTAAAGAGCTGGGAAGTTGATTGGAATTTTCCAGCTCTTTACTTCATCCCCTCCCCCTCTCCCTCTCCCGGTTTCACCTATCACCTGCCACCATGTACTTCTTCCTCCCCTCCCCTGCCTTCTTATTCTGACTTTTCCTCTTCCTTTCCAGTTCTGATGAAGGGTCTTGGCTCAAATGGTCGATGATTTACTCTTTTCCATAGATGCTGCCTGGCTTGCTGAGTTACTCCAGCATTTCGTGTGTTGCAAAGCTTTAAGACAACACTTCCATTTTGACCAAGCCTAGATGACCAGCATATAGTTTGTCCAACACTTTAGCTCTCAGCTTGGTTCATCAAGGGCAACCTCCATCAAGGGCAAGTTCATCTGATGTAAAAATGGGGGAACATTCCTGCCATTGGTGTGGCCATGTAGCCCTGAGACAGTGTGGGGTCTTTTCTGGTTTCCCTTTCAACAATCTCTGCTGTAATAGGGAGACTTTATTGTAAATCTTAAGATTACTTCATCCTGTGTCACTCATATCATGGGCAGTTTTCATCAACAGCATGCAAATTAGTGCTCTTTTTGAAACTGCAACATGAATTTTAACTTATTTTCTTTTCTGTGCAGATAACTATTTTTATCTGCCTAAAATGTTCTTTGTATGTGTCCTACTTTGTTACATTTTCTGCAAATTTTGCCTTTAAACCTGATTTAGTCTGGTGTATATGAACCCTCGTCACAATGGTAAAACAATTTGTTTGGCCAGGCATTCCTCCGTTCAAATGCTGCTATTCTGTTCACCCTTATTTTCATTTCTGACTGCAACTTGATTACATCTCTGTCTGCTGTTTGCACTGATGCAACAATTTTAACAGCTTTTTAAAATGTACATTGTGCTTCAGTTAGGAGCAAAGTTTGAATTCTTTCTTGTAAGATTCCACAAACTAAATGATCTCTCAGGGCATCATTAAGCCCATCATTGAACTGACAATGTTCAGACAATCCCTTAAATTCAACTATGTATGCTGAAATGGACTCCCATACCATTTGATTCTGCTTATGTAAATCATACTGTAATCAATAGATAGATAGATAGATAGATAGATAGATAGATAGATAGATAGATAGATAGATAGATAGATAGATAGATACTTTATTCATCCCCATGGGGAAATTCAACTTTTTTTCCAATGTCCCATACACTTGTTGTAGCAAAACTAATTACATACAATACTTAACTCAGTAAAAAATATGATATGCATCTAAATCACTATCTCAAAAAGCATTAATAATAGCTTTTAAAAAGTTCTTAAGTCCTGGTGGTAGAATTGTAAAGCCTAATGGCATTGGGGAGTATTGACCTCTTCATCCTGTCTGAGGAGCATTGCATCGATAGTAACCTGTCGCTGAAACTGCTTCTCTGTCTCTGGATGGTGCTATGTAGAGGATGTTCAGAGTTATCCATAATTGACCGTAGCCTACTCAGCGCCCTTCGCTCAGCTACCGATGTTAAACCCTCCAGTACTTTGCCCACGACAGAGCCCGCCTTCCTTACCAGCTTATTAAGACGTGAGGCGTCCCTCTTCTTAATGCTTCCTCCCCAACACGCCACCACAAAGAAGAGGGCGCTCTCCACAACTGACCTATAGAACATCTTCAGCATCTCACTACAGACATTGAATGACGCCAACCTTCTTAGGAAGTACAGTCGACTCTGTGCCTTCCTGCACAAGGCATCTGTGTTGGCAGTCCAGTCTAGCTTCTCGTCTAACTGTACTCCCAGATACTTGTAGGTCTTAACCTGCTCCACACATTCTCCATTAATGATCACTGGCTCCATATGAGGCCTAGATCTCCTAAAGTCCACCACCATCTCCTTGGTCTTGGTGATATTGAGACGCAGGTAGTTTGAGTTGCACCATATCACAAAGTCCTGTATCAGTTTCCTATACTCCTCCTCCTGTCCATTCCTGACACACCCCACTATGGCCGTGTCATCAGCGAACTTCTGCACATGGCAGGACTCTGAGTTATATTGGAAGTCTGATGTGTACAGGGTGAACAGGACCGGAGACAGTACGGTTCCCTGCGGCGCCCCTGTGCTGCTGACCACCATGTCAGACCTACAGTCTCCCAACTGCACATACTGAGGTCTATCTGTCAAGTAGTCCACTATCCAATCCACCATGTGAGAGTCTACTCCCATCTCCGTTAGTTTGTGCCTTAAGATCTTGGGCTGGATGGTGTTAAAGGCACTAGAGAAGTCAAGGAATGTAATCCTCACAGCACAACTGACCCCCTCTAGGTGAGAGAGTTTCAGTTTCTGAAAATAATGGTTTCAGTTCTAAATGTTCCTGCATTGTTTTCACAAAATCACCAAAACTCATTTCAGCTGGTTTGGTTGAAGGAGTCAAAATTTTAAGCAAACTGTATGCCTTGAAACCCAATGTACGCAGTAAAACTTGTCATTGTTTGCTTCTCATTGACTATTTCATTTGCTTCAAAATATATCTCAATTTGTTAAGTTTACATATTCCAGTCATCTCTTCTGCAATCAAACATGTCTACCTTTCCAATGTAACCAGCCATTTCTATATTGTTAAATTTATGATTATTATCACACGGTATTCACTGTTTATGAACCCATGAATTTGTCCATTTCCTGCCTTTTTTAAACTTGACCATCTGTCCCTTCCTGAAGAAGCATGAGTTGGACCACGGCGAATCAGTGAGCGGAGGTTTGCAGCGGAAGATTAAGACAGAACTTTGCAACAGTATTTCAGAGTTGGACTGTGCCAAATCAGCAAGTGGGAGCACGGCAAGAAGAAACATTTTTACTTAAGTTTATGGCTGAAAATTAAAAAGCAGTGCTTCATGGCAGATTCTTGGAGTTTGACTACGTCCATCAGTAAATGGTATTCATAAGAAAGGGTGAATAAAAATAAGTCTGGACAAACAGAGCGACCATTGTACGAGTGGCCATTGTGTGAGTGGGCCAGTGTTGGAGTGGCTTTGTCTTATTAGGCATTGCTGAGATCAGGCTTGAACAAAGTAAGTGTCTGGTGTTTTTCTCCTTTATTCTTCATTCGTTGTCTGTTAGTGCACAGTTAGTGCAGTGGGAATTGCTCCAGGGGCAGTGTTTTGTTCTGTGCGTGAGATGTGGGAATTCTAGGAGACCTTCAGGCAACAGGATAACCACATCTGCAGCTGGAGCACTGAACTGCAGCTTCTCAGAGAATGTGTTAAGGAAATGGAGCTACAGCTCAATGACTTTGGCTTATGCAAGAGACTGAGGAAGCAATAGATTTGTGCTACGGGGATGTAGTTACTCCTCGGTTGCAGGAGGCAGATAACTGAGTGAATGTCAGGCAAAGAAAGAGAAATAGGTAGCCAGAGTGGAGCACTCCTGTGGCCATTTCTTTCAATAATAAGTATACCACTTTGGACATGGAGGAGCTGTAGTGACTAGGTCTCTGGTACTGAGTCTGGTTCTGAGGCTCCAAACAGTGGTGAACACCACTGTAGTAGATTCCATAGTCAGAGGTAGAAAGATAAGATTCTGTGGGCATGCTAGAGCCACTCAGATGGTATGTTGCCTCCCAGGTGCCTGGATCAGGGATGTCACGCATTGGATAATGGGCAAAGAAACGGCAGATTGAATAGAGTGCAGGGAAGTGTATGGTGTTGCACTATAGTAGAAGAAATAAAAGCATAGACTATTTCTAAATGGAGAGGAAATTCAAAACATTGAAGTACAAAGGGCCATGTGCAGGATTCTCTAAAGGTTAGAATCAGTGATGAGGAAGGCAAATGCAATGATTGCATTCATTTCAAGAGGACTAGAATATAAAAGCAAGGATGTGATGTTGAGGCTTTATAAAGCACGTGGTAAGGCCTCACTTGGAGTTTTGTGAGCAGTTTTGGGATCCTTATCTAAAACAGGATGTGTTGACTTGGAGAGTGGTTTGAAGGAAGTTCATGAAAATGATTCCAGGATTGAAATGAGGAACATTTGATGGCTCTGGCCCCATACACACTGGAATTCAGAAGAATAAGGGGGGAGCTCATTGAAACTTATCAAATGTTGAAAAGCCTTGATAGAGTGAATGTGGAGAAGATATTTCTTTTGGTGAGGGAGTTTAAGGTCAGAACACACAACCTCAGAATAGAGGGATGTTCTTTTGGAATGGAGATGAGGAGGAATTTCTTTAGCCAGAGTGTGGGCAATCTGCGGAATTCATTGCTGCAGGTAGCTGTGGAGGTCGAGGCATTGGGTATATTTAAGGCAGAGTTTAATAGGTTCTTCATTAGTCAGGGTGTAAAGGGACACGAAATAAGGCAGGAGGATGGGGCTGAGATGGAAATGGATCAGCCACGATGAAATGGTGGAGTAGACTCAATGGGCCAACTGGCCTATTTCTGCTCCTATACCTTATGGAGTCTAAGCACATGCTGTATTTTGCTTTTTGAGATAGTGATTTAGATGCATATCATATTTTTTACTGAGTTAAGTATTGTATGTAATTAGTTTTGCTACAACAAGTGTATGGGACATTGGAAAAAAAAGTTGAATTTCCCCATGGGGATGAATAAAGTATCTATCTATCTATCTATCTATCTATTTTTTCCACTCCACTATTTTTCACTGCACTTTTTAAAACTCAATTGTCTGGTTGTGTTTCAATAGGTAAATAGTTGTCTCGGGTTCATCTAAAATTTCCTCATCGCCACTGTTATGTTTTGTAGCTCTGAAACATAAAGCTAATCTACTTTGTAAATAAAACATGGAGCCCAGCATAACATGTCAAATTAACTTTATTATATTATATTATATTATATGTCATATATTAACTTTAAGTGAGGTGTGCATATATGATGTAGTGGCATGGTGATATATGCCTTTCACATACTTTTTTACATATAACCCACAAAGCATTATGTCAAGTCAAGTTTATTGTTATATTTAACTACACACACACACACACACACACACACACACACACACACACACACACACACACACACACACACACACACACACACACACACACACACACACACACACACACACACACACACACACACACACACACACACACACACACACACACACACACACACACTAGTCTCGATAGACTATGGATTTGTGCCTTGGAAAGTTTCCAGGGTGGAAGCCTGGGCAAGGTTATTTTTTTGTGGAAGACCTGCAGTTGCCCAAGCTGCAAGTCTCCCTTCTCTACCCTACCGATGTTGTTCAAGGGAAGGGCATTAGGACCCATACAACTTGGCACCGGTGTCATTGCAGAGCAATGTGTGGTTAAGTGCCTTGCTCAAGGACACACACAGCCTCAGCCAAGGCTCAAACTAGTGACCTTCAGATCACTAGAAGAACACTTTAACCACTTGGCCACATGCACCCCCCCCCCAACACACACATTTATATATATATATATATATATATATATGTGTGTGTGTGTGTGTGTGTGTGTGTGTGTGTGTGTGTGTGTGTGTGTGTGTGTGTGTGTGTGTGTGTGTGTGTGTGTGTATATATATACACACAAACACACACACACACACACATATATAACTTTACAGATGAATCACACATAAATTACAAACTAAATGCAGAATTTAATATTTTAATGTATGGAATAGATTACCCAATGACATTTAGATTACGATATGGCAGGGAGTTCAGAAGCCTAATGGCTTGAGGGAAGAAGCTGTCTCCCATCATGACCGTTCTTGTTTTTGTGCATTGGAGTCTCCTGCCTGATGGTAGAAAGTTAAAGAGGATGCTGGATGGATGGGTGGGATACTTAATAATACCAAGGGCCCTGCGTATGCAGCGGTCCTGATGAATGACCCCAATGGACAGTAGGGAGACCCCTATGATCCTCTCAGCTGTTCTTAGAGTCCTTTGTAGGGGACTTCTAGTCCAATGCTCCCATACCAGATGGAGATGCAACTTCTCAGGCTGCTCTAAATGGTGCTCCTGTAAAACACAGTTAAGATAGGTATGGGGAGCCTTGTTTGCCTCAATCTTTGTAGGAATTGGAGGCACTGCTGTGTCTTCTTGTTCAGGGAAGTGATTTTAAGGGACCAGGTGAGATCATCATGATGTGAACTCCCAGGAAGTTGGTGTACTTAACACTCTCTATGGAGGAGCCATATATTCACAGAAGGGGATGGTTCATCTGCACCTTCCTGAAGTCCACAGTGATTTGCTTGGTCTTCTCCACGTTGTTCTTTCCACACCAATCACCAGCTGTTCCACTTCCTTTCCGTACTCCATCTCATTGTTCTTGATGAGACTGTTGTGTCATGACACAGTCTGAGCTGAATCCTGCGACGCAGTCATGCATCAGTAGTGTGAACAGCAGAGGGCTGAGCCCACAGCCTTGAGGAACGCCAGCGCTCAGCATAATGGGACTAGAGACATTGATGCCCACACAGACTGACTGTGGCCTCACTTTTAAGAAGTCCAGTATCCAATTGCAGAGGGAGGTGTTGAGACCCAGCAAGAACAGTTTCCTCACCAGTTTCTGGGGCATGATGATGTTAAATGTTGAACTGGAGTTCATAAACAGCAGCCTGGCATATGAGACCCCATTTTTTATGTTGGATAGGACAGAGTGGTGGTCAGAAGCTGTTATATCATGTGGATCAATTTGAATGATAAGCCAAATAGAATGGGTCCAGTGTAGTTGGGACAGAGGCTTTAATGTGCTCCATGACCAGCCACTCAAAGCATTTCATAACAGTTGATGTTAATGCCACCCGTCGATAGTCAGTTAGGCAGTTTACTGTTGCCTTCTTTGGGAGTGGTATGATGGTTGCCACCTTGAAAACTGAGGGGTCATTAATTTGTTCCAGAGAGATGTTAAATGTATCCAACAGCACCTCCGTCAGCTGGGCTGCGCAGTCTTTCAGAAACTGAGTTGGTATATTATCGGGCCCCACAGCTTTGCGGAGGTTGATTCTGGCCAGGGTCTTCCTCACCTCAGCTTCAGCCAGTCGGAGTGTCTGCTCCCCTGGGGAAGGGGTGCCTTCCTCGCCAACACTTTGTTCAGTCCAACAAACATTCAGAAGACATTCAGGCTCTCAGGGAGTGAAGGATCATGGTCACGTACGCGCGGGGTAGACTTGTGGTCTGTAATCCTCTGCATTCCCTGCCAAATGTGCCTTGTGTCCCTGGTTTTGCAGAAGAGGCTGAAACTTCTCTGAGAATGCTCCCATTTCACCCCCATGATGGTGCAGGAAAGCACAGTTCCTGTCAGAACCATGGATTCAGCAGCTATGGCAATTGTGCTCATGAATATGCATGTGACAGCTAATTATTATTTCATTGTGATGGTATTTAACTCCATTCTTTTCATCATAGCACTTGTCAAGACTTTAGCAAAGCACATTAACAGTTCACTGCCTGCTTGCATTCGGCCATGCCTTGACAAATTGGACTGTCAAGTCAACTGACTCTAAAGAATAGTAGTATTTCTTTAATATCTAGTTATTCCTTTCGGCCACAGTGCTGGCTTTGTTTTCCATTTGGGAGTTTCAGCTAACAGCCCTGTTTGGCCTAGCTTCTGTTGTTCTCCTTTCCCTCTAACTCTGTTCACATTAAAGCGAATGTGAATCGACCCACATTAGTCTCTCTCTCTCTCTCTCTCTCTCTCTCCTTCTTTCATCCCCCGATCGAAGGGCAGCATCACAATCCCTCAGCCATGCATGGACCTCTGCTGTAAGCCAGGGCTTCTGATTTTTCCCTCACCCAGATGTGTTGCTGATGGTGATATCCTCAGAACACTGCTTTGTGTAGCTGGTCACAGAATCCACATATTCCTCAATGTTTACATGGTTACCGTAGGTAGCAGCCTCCCTGAACATTCTCTAGTTTGTTTTATCAAAGCAGTCCTGCAGTGCAGAGTTTGCACCCTCATGGTAGGCTTTTAACACCTCCAGAACTGCTCGGTCATTTGGCCCATCTGATCAATGGTTTGTAAAGTGGACTTACCATTAAAGTGATCTGAAAGTCCAATCTGGGGTCTAGAGACTCTTTTATAAGCACCTATAAGCAACAAGGGATCTATTTAATTAAACAATATATTTACAATATTATTCAAATGTTACTGAAATTATACATCAACCTGGAATGCACTGATGGGAGTGGTGTTGAGATAACATTTTAGAGACTCTTAGATAATCACATGGATATAAGAAAGGTGTAGGGTTACAAGCTGTGTAAGTTGGAAGGTTTAGATTAATCATAGAGTAGTTTTATACTGGTTGGCATACACTGTTTTATTTTCTATGTTCTAATGCTTTTCTTAATGTTTAGCTAATTTTATCAACTCATCTGGGTGTTCCAGTAAGTGTGGAATATCTGAACTGCTCCACATAATGAGGTGATTGCACAGACAGTTTCTTCAGTCCAACCATATATACCCATTCATGCAAAAACGCATGCTATAAAATACATGTATATGTGTTGTTGTACAGTGCAATGGTGATACAGCTCCAGCAATGGTACAGTGCCCTTTGTTATTATATAAGGAGAGAGGAGCATACATCGAGTTATATCTTTACAGATCTGGGGATCTCATTCACCTTTTGTATGTAATTTAGTGGTGCATCACCTTGCACGAAAATAGTTCTCCTTTTCAGGCCATCTGTTGAGCATTAGGCTGGTCATTGTTCCTTCTTTAATTCTCTCAGCCAGTATGAACATTACTTCTGGGTTCATTGTACGAGTAACTTTCCTTAACCATGTCTGCCTGAATGATGCAGCAATAAACTTTGTACAACACTTAACCCATATTATCAGTGTAGATTTTCAAAGCCTCAGCCATTGGGCTTCTATACCTTATAAGTAGGACATTTAGTGTTACCCAATTAATGGTAATTTTAAAAGGTCCAAGGTAATTTCACCATAGAGTATTTCCAAATTAGGCATTTTTTAATTCACTGCATTCAATGCTGTTTGTTTGTCCACATATTGAGAACTTCTTGAAATCACCATATCTGTAAAATACAAATGAAAATCTGGTTCTGGTATAACTTTACCTTTTATTTCTTTGACTCAGGCCTTTAGTTTACAACATTATTCCCTTTTAGGACACTTGTGGTTGTGACCACCAATTACTTTGGGATCAAAATGGACAGTAAAACCTTTTTCACGTATGTATAAAATAAAAGAGAGATGAGAGTGCGTATAACATGTGAGAAAATGAGGCCAGATAAATAATAATGGGGGACAAGGAGATGACAGATGAACTAAGTAAGTATTTTGCATTAGTTTTCACTGTGGAAGACACTAGCAGTGTGCCAGATGTTGAAAGGTGTGAGAGAAGAGGAGTGAGTGTAGTTACTACAACAAGGGAAAAGATGTTCAAAAAACTGAAAGACCTAAAGGTACATAAGTCATCTGGACCAGATGAACTGCACCCTAGGGTTCTGAAAGAGATAGCAGCACAGAGAATGGAGGCATGAGTAATGATCTTTCAAAAATCATTGGACTCTGGCATGGTGCCAGAGGACTGGAAAATTGCAAATGTCACTCCACTCTTTAAGAAAGGAGGAAGGCAGCAGGAAGGAAATTATAGACTAGTTAGCCTGACTTCAGTAGTTGGGAAGATCTTGGAGTCAATTGTCAGCATGGTTTCCTTTCGGGAAAATCTTGGCTGCCAAACCTGATGGAGTTCTTCAAGGAGATTACAAGCAGAATTGAAAAAGAGGATGCAGGGGATATTGTATATTTGGACTTTCAGAAGGCCTTTGACAAAGTGCTACACATGAGGCTGCTTACCAAGTTAAGAGGCCTTTAGTATTATAGGAAAGTTACTGGCATGGTTAGAGCATTGGCTGATTGGTAGGAGGCAGTGAGTAGGAATAAAAGGAACCTTTTCTGGTTGGGTGCCAGTGACTAGTGGTGTTCTGCAGGGATCGGTGTTGGGACCACTTCCTTTTATGCTGTATATAAATGATATAGATGATGGAATGATGTAGAACAGAGCGATCTGGGAGTACAGATACATAATTCCCTAAAAGTGGCATCACAGGTGGATAGGGTCATAAAGAGAACTTTTGGTACATTGGCCTTTATAAGTCAAAGTATTGAGTATAAGAGTTGGAATGTAATGGTGAGGTTGTATAAGACATTGGTGAGACTGAATTTGGAGTATTGTGTGCAGTTATGGTCACCTAATTACAGGAAGGATATTAATAAGGTTGAAAGAGTGCAGAGAAGGTTTACAAGGATGTTACCGAGACTTGAGAAACTGAGTTACAGAGAAAGTTTGAATAGGTTAGGACTTTATTCCCTGGAGCGTAGGAGAATGAGGGGTGATTTGATAGAGGTGTATAAAATTATGATGGGTATAGATAGAGTGAATGCAAGCAAGCTTTTTCCACTGAGGCTAGGGGAGAAAAAAAACAGAGGTCATGGGTTAAGGGTGAAGGGGGAAAAGTTTAAAGGGAACATTAGGGGGGCTTCTTCACGCAGAGAGTGCTGGGAGTGTGGAATGAGCTGCCAGATGAAGTGGTGAATGCGGGCTCACTTTTGCCATTTAAGAAAAACTTGGACAGGTATATGGATGAGAGGGTTTTAGAGGGATATGGCCCAGGTGCAGGTCAGTGGGACTAGGCAGAAAAATGGTTTGGCACAGCCAAGAAGGGCCAAAAGATCTGTTTCTGTGCAGTAATGTTCTATGGTTCTATGCTTCTAATAGATGGCTTTGTTGCCAAGTTTGTAGATGATACGAAGATAGGTGGAGGGACAGGTAGTGTTGAGGAAACAGGTAGGCTGCTGAAGGACTTAGACAGGGCAAGAGAAGAGAAAATGCATGGTCATGCACTTTGGTAGTAGAAATAACTGTACAGACTATTTTCTAAATTGGAGAAAATTCAAAAATCTGAGATGCAAAAGGACTTGGGAGTCCTTGTGCAGAACACCCTAAAGGTTAACTTGCAGGTTGAGTCACTGGTGAGGAAGGCAAATGCAATGTTAGCATTCATTTCGAGAGATCTAGAACAGGGGTCGGCAATCTTTTTGCCTCTGTGTTAATGAGCGGACGGTGGGCCAGATAAATGCCATAAAAACTTGAAATACAGGAATTATCCATTTAAATACATCTAGTTATGTATTGCCTCAAAATAATGAATAACGCATGCTAGAAAATTGTTTATGCATAAGGTTGCCTACCCATGATCTAGAATACGAAAGCAGGGATGCGATACTGAGGCTTTATAAGGCACTGGTGAGGCCTTATCTTGAACATTGTGAACGTTTCTGGGATCCTCATCTAAGAAAAGATGTGCTGGCATTGGAGAGGGTTCAGAGGAGGTTCACAAGGATGAGTCCAGGAATGAAAGGGTTATCATACGAAGAACATTTGGTACCTCTGGGTCTGTACTCACTGAAATTTAGAAGGATGAGGGGGATCTCATTGAAACCTTTCAAATGTTGAAAAGCCTAGACAGAAGGATGTGGGAAGGATGTTTCACATGGCGGTAGAGTCTAGGACAAGAGGGCACAGCCTCAGGATGTAGGAACATCCATTTAAAACAGAGACACAGAGAAATTCCTTTCGCCAGAGGGTGGTGA
Organism: Hemitrygon akajei; assembly: GCF_048418815.1. Lineage (NCBI taxonomy): Eukaryota > Metazoa > Chordata > Chondrichthyes > Myliobatiformes > Dasyatidae > Hemitrygon > Hemitrygon akajei. Next base: position 161,951,701 of record NC_133128.1, on the reverse strand, counting down.
ATTTGTGGAATTTATCACCAATGGTAGCTGTGGAGGGCAGGTCATTGGGTATATTGAAGGCAGAGATTGATAGGTTCTTGATTGGACATAGCATCAAAGATTATGGGGAATAGCAAGGTCGGGGAGTGGGACTGAGGAGGGGAGAAAAAGGATCAGTCATGATTGAATGGCGGAGCAGACTCGATGGGCCAAGCAGCCCACTTCTGCTCCTATGTCTTACAATTTTACACCGTAGAAGAAGAATGAATGAGGCAGTTCATTCACCTTGAGCAATTCCAACAATTCTCTGCTTGCCTTTCATTCCAGCTCTAGCTGATGTCTTTACACAACCAATGTACTTGTGGCTTACCTGATAAAAAATAACACAATTAAACTCTATTTTAGTAAATATTCCAATTGGTACCAAAGAGGATGACTCATTTGCACTCTCTGAACTACGATAGAATCAAAGCACAGAATATTTTCCATAAAGAGTTCCAGATTCAGAAATTCGTTAGATGGTAAAAATCGTAAGTGACACTAAGGCCAAGCTTTTTGGAAAATTATGTTCTCATTACGGAAAACAACAAATTTGTTCCCAAATTATCAACTGAGCTTTTTCTAGAAATGAGAAACTGGTATTTGGAGTTGGCAATTCTCATATCATTCACAGCATTAACAGGAATTATGTAGGGATACTGTGGAATTCTTGAGATACTTGTTCCAATATTAATTCAGGAAGGAAAAGGAAAATAATTAGCAAAGGGAGGAAAAAGGAAATAATAAGCATATGCTTAAAATAAGGCAAAATCAAAAATGTAGGTTTATGCCTTTCTTCTTTAGGAGCCCTGTAAACATTAAACACTGTACATTTCCACAGGGATATAAAATCTTAACACTCATTCTAAATGAGAAAGGAAAGCAAAATAAAAGTAGGTGGAATCTCATGCAGATCACTTGATCAAAAAAAGCAGAAGATAAAAAAAGCTGGAAAGCCTATGCAGATTAGTTGACATCTACAGAAAGAGAAACAATTAACATTTCAGTTGAGGGACTTTTCATCAGAGCTGAGAAAGAGAGAAATATGTTAGGCTGGGTAGCAGAGAAATGAGTGAAAACAAGGGAGTTTCTCCAGTGGAATGAAGGCAAGTGGCTACTGGGAAAAGCTACGGTTTTAATTTCCATCCTGTGATCTTTCTGACAGTGGCCTCCTGCACTGTTACAATGAGACCCAACACAGTCTCACAAAACAACCTCTCATCTTCCATTCTGGACCTGTTGCACCCTTTTGGGCCGACTATCAAATTGTCTTTAGACAACATGATCTATCTTCTTGTCTACAGAAGAACCACGTCTGCCTGCCACCCCTTTCCCTCCTCTCCAGCTGGCAGGATTTACCAGAACCATAAAAGCAAAATATTACACAGTTATAGTAGTTTAACCTTTTATCCCCACCCTGCCAAGGTGTAGAGAATTGCTGGCTGTGTTCGCTTATTTATTTCTGACTTCTGAACCTGTACAGAGACATTCTCCCTGTTTTAGGACTTATCATTGGATGCCTCAGTGGAGGGAGATCAGATGCACCTTACATCCAAACCTAACAATGTATATACTCTGTATTTGGTATAAATAGTATGATCCCATTCATTTAAACAAAACAATTAACCTTGAATAAATAGGCAAATACGCTAAGATGTTATGTTTATCTGCCTTTACATAATTTTATGTAAATGTTTTCAGTTAAGTTCTAGGACCATAATGGTATTTTAATTTTTTAATTATTTCATATATGTTATTCCTTACATCATTTAAGTCTATTTGATCTGTTTCTAGCACCTTTGATTATTGGAGATATTAAAACAATGGATCAAAGGCTCTGGACAATGGTTAGTTCAGAAAGTCTTCAGGATGTTCTGGGGCAATGTTTCAGAATCTGACATCTAGGGTGTATTCTCTGCTTGCTTTGAGAGGGGACTTTTGGGCATGGAGCATTAACTTAGTCAGCCCAAATCTGGATCAGGTTAGTACGTGCAGAGAACATCTTGAGCAGGAGGATCAAAAACAAGTGCCTGGTTCAATGTCGCCTGGCACATCTTGTGACTTACCACTCAATTAAACCTTTTGAAACCTTTGAAATTGTCTGCTGACCTTTTTGTAATTAAAACCATAGCACTATTCTAAACCCTCAGAAGAATTAGAACAAGGTATTCATCAAAAAGCTGGCTGGTAGTGTAGTGGCATCAGCACCAGACGTCAAGATGAGTGGTCCCAAGTACGAATTTCATTAACTCCTTGCATGCTTTCCATCCATGCTGCATTGAGCGTCAAGCTAGCAACTTGGCCTCATAAAAACAGACAAAGATTCTAAAGAAACGGACAAGTTGCCACCCGATGCAGCACAAGGCATGTAAAGGAATAACAACAATTTATTAAAAATGAAGTACAAATCTATCCATACCTTAGTCGATCTCCACTCATTAATGACAAAACCAGGTGGAAATCTGTCCTTATTGTTTCTGTTAAGTGATTCTTGGATTTGATTATAGTATTTGTCTGCCTTCAGATCTTAGTGATGATCATAATTTGAATATCTTTTCTTATGAAATAACCTTTGCCATAATAAATCATAAATCATACACAAATCCATCCTAATCAACCTGATCAAGTTAGTGTATTGAATATAGTTTAAAAAAATCATACCAGTGGTGTAGCAAACAGAAGAATGTTCATTAATTCTTTAAAAGTAACTGTTGGTACAACACATTCTTCCCTTAATCTAGCTGCAAAATCACCTGTGCTTTCTAGACTGCCTAGAATGAAATTTTGTCCTATTGCTTGTTGCTCTTCAGGACAAAGTGAAATTCTGCAGAAAAAAGTTGTAGATTTAATTTCAGAACTCTTTCTGCAAGTTCACATCCTTCCATTCCTCTTCAGTTCTGAATCTTGCTGGATTGCTTTTGATTTCTTATATTACTAAAGGCAAACCTAATTTAGAAAGATGGAAATGACTCAGGACTGTGCAGACTGGAATTAATTCACACTACGTCAATTTAAACATTTTTTCCTAAAAGGAAGTCTCAATCTAAAATAATCTTTTTTGGATACTTTGCCATTATTTGCTGGGCCCTAGGGCTTGGCAAAGCGCCTGGTGCTGAATTTTACTGGTCATGATTAGGTACATTTGAAATCACTGAACTGTGGACATTTACTTTGCTTTGTCTCTGCTTTCACTGTGATTTCATATGACTAGGTAGAGCCATCACAAAAATAACACCCTTCCTTTCAAAATTTTGTTTCATTAATGCTTAATATTTTAACTTACTGCAGATAACGTCCCCTGGTGTGACCGTTTTCTTTTAGTAATTTCTGCCTTTTCACCTTTGCCAACTAGGTAATTCAAATCCATCTGTTTTGAGGTGGGTAATATATATTTGTTGGCATGGTAACATTAAACATTTTCCACAGACATCAGAGGTAGTCTGTGGTTTTATTATTTCCAATAAAACACATTAGAATATGCAGCCTTCTCAATTGAGCTGTCTTGATGGCCAGTATTCTGTGTATAGAGCCCATTGATGTAATGACTTTTAAAGTGCTTCAATGCCATTTTCATCTATTAAAATACAGAAGCAAGGAAAATTATGAGTCAGATTTGCAGTCTGGAATACTCAAAAGGATTCTAATCCATCAGAAAAACATTTTGGAAAATCTTCGCCACAATGCCCATCCATTAAAATTGCTTCTTTATATGCTGGTAATTTGTGCAGTTACAAGTCTATGTGGTGAATAAGGCCTAAGGCGTGTGTGTGTGTGTGTGTGTGTGTGTTTTTAAGTACAGGTACAGGTTTTGAGTGCTTTAGGTTCAGCATAATGGTTTTATTAAAGTGTCATAACATAGGACCTCACCAGTTGCATTGCAAAGATAATTATACCACAAGGTTCCACTTTTCCATAAGCATTTTTATTATTTTATTACACTGAGTCATTGGCAGCAATGTGAAACACATTTTAAAACTTATTTCTTAATGTTTAAGATGAATCGGGGAAGGGGATCATACACTAAGTAACTGTTTAATGTATCATTTAAATAGGTTAACAGTTCAGTAATTTCATGCCAGGCTGCCCTTAACTGTAGCAACATATCAATGAAAAACTTCTTACCCACTGTGAAATTTTGAAGTAACTTTTCATCTAAGGTTTATAATTTTGTGTTAGCAGAGTATTTCATTCTGTAAAATTTAAAACAAAACATAGGCAAAAACCATCTCATTAGCAGCTGAGTAATCAGTGTGTGATACAGTGGAGTTAAGTTTTTCGATATTCAATAGGATTCTATATGATTCCCCCTCATACCACATTTCATTTACATCTTTCCATAATCTGCCCACAAATCTTTTCCTCTATTTCCTATTGGCTTTTGATGGGCCTGGTCTTTTATTCTATTAGAATGATTGTATCTTTCCAGTGTTTGAGCTTGTCCATATCACCTCCAGTATGGCTTCCTTGAGTGCAGCTATCACATTCTCTCCCTGATCAGTAATGGAATCCCCTCACCTACTTTTCTTTCTCCTCTCTTGATCACGCCTGAAACATTGAAATCCTGTAATGATGAATTGCCAGTTCTTTTCCTCTCACAACCATGTCTGTGACAGTCACAAGTTATAGCTCCTTGCACTGATCCAAGCACTAAATTCAACTGCCTTACCTCTAATATTCCTTGCACTGAAATTATCACACTTCCACCCATCAGTCCCATCATGTTCCTTAACCTGTCCCTGCCCATACTTCCTTTCAAACTTGTCATAACATCTATCTTCCTATCAATCCCTCCTCTTTCTGACCGGCTGCCCTGGCTCCCACCCCATTGTCCCTCCTGAGGGCACTAGTGCCTCCACAATCTCTTCATCAACTTCTTTCAGAACTCTGGGGTATAGTCCATCTGGTCCAGGTGACTTACTTACTTTCAGACCTTTCAACTTCTTAAGCACCTTCTCCTTAGTAATAGCAACTTAACTCAATTCTGCCCCCTGACATTCTTGAATTTCTGGCATACTGCTAGTATCTTGCACAGCAAAGACAGATGCAGAATACTTATTAAGTTTGTCCACCATTTCTTTGTCCCCCAGTACTACCTCTCCAGTGTCATTTTTCAGTGGTCCAATATCCACTCTCACCTTTCTTTTACTCATTATATATTTGAAAAAATCTTTTTGTATCCCGTTTTATATTATTGGCTAGCTTACCTTCGTATATCACTTTTTCTCTCCTTATGGATTTTTTAGATGCCTTTGTTGGTTTTTAAAAGCTTCCCAATCCTCTAATTTCCCACTGATTTCTCCTATACTGTATGCCCTCTCTTTTGCTTTTATGCTGTCTTTGACTTCTTTTGTCAGCCAGAGTTCCCTCATCCTCCCTTTAGGATGTATCTTTGTATCTTTCCTGAGCCATCCGAATTGCTCGTAGAAACTCTAGCCGTTGCTGTTCTGCCATCATCCATGCTAGTGTCCCCTTTCAATCATCTTTGGTCGGCTCCTCTCTCATGCATCTGTAATTTCCTCAGGAGGAAGCCATTGTAGTCATCATTTTTCTTTGAATGAACAACTATGGATTTCCCTATAAATTTATGTTTTTGTTCATCAGCCTGATGGCTCCTTGTTCTAAAACACTACTCCTTTTTAAAACTACTCATGCCATAAGCTTTAACCACCTTTTCAGGTGGAATTCCAAATCCTATCCATTCTTATTATTGTCAAGTTCCTTGGTTCCTTGGTGTTTTTAGATCAGAGGAACTGTCCTGGGACCATCACAAGGAAGGCATGACAGTGATTCTTTTTTTAGAAGCTTGCACAGATTTGACATGTCATCTAAAACTTTGACAGGCATCTATAGATCACAGTAGAGAGTCTCTTGACTGGTTGCATCACAGCCTGGAATGGAAACACCAAAGTCCAGGAATGGAAAAGACTACAAAAATTGGTAGATACAATCCAGTCTATTACAGGAAAAACCCTCCTCATGATTGAGTGCATCTACAAGGAGAGCTATAAGAAGAAAGCAACATCCATCATCAAGAATTCCCACTATCCAGAGGCAGTGAGATATATAGAGAGAGTCCATGGAGGGAGGGTGGCTTCTGCAATATGCTGATCTGTTTCCATAACTCCGCAGTTTCTTGCAGTCATAAGTACAGCAGAGGCCATACCAAGTTATGATGCATCTGGATAGGATGTTTTCCATGGTGCATTGATAAAAATTAGTGAGAGTCAAAGGGACATGCCAAATAGCTTTCACTTTCTAGAGGCCTTGGTGAGCTTTATTGGCTGTGGCATCTGCATGCTTGGACCAGTTCTGGCTGTTTGTGATGTCCACACCTAGGAGCCTAATGCTCTAAACCTTCTTGTTCGCAGCATTTTTGATATAAATGTACACAGTCTCCTGTCCTGAAGTTAATCAAGAAGGAAGTCAGAATAAGTATCAGATGGAAATAAAGATCCAGAGCCAACAAAATAATGAAGTTTTCTGATGAGAAAACATGTGTTAAAATTGAACAAACAAATCAAAACCAAGCCTGAATGGAGCATATATCTTTCAGCCTATCTATTAATATAATTATGATAATGAATTAAAAGGCTTAACTTGTTGAAAAGACATCAATAATCTGTTGATTTAATTAGAGCTAAAAATATATTGAAGTCCAATGAAACCCTATTCATCTGCACTTTGATCTAATTGTGTGATTTTAGCTATAGTATATAGTTTTATCTGGTGTTTTAAACAAACTAGCTTGTGAGGGTAAACCCATCACAACCATGTTCAGAGTCAATAGTGATTATGTTTTCGAGTAGCTTATCTGCCCATAGTCTGCAAGAACAGATTAGTTTAGTTGCAAAAGCAAAGTATTGTAAATGAGGGAATTGGAAATTGTGGTCAGGTGGCATCATCAGACTGCAAAATAATTACTGTTATAGTCATTAGCTCAATATGCCCACAGCAAATGAACCTCATGGTTGTATAAGGTGACATATATGTACTTTGATAATAACATTGACTTTGAACTCTGAAATGGAGTTGACATTTCAGGTAACTGATCATTTACAATGAACAGAGGAAAAATTGGAAGTAATACATTTGAAGAATAACTGAGCAAACACGAGGAAATCTGCAGATGTGGGAAATTCAAACAACAACACACACAAAATGCTGGTGGAACACAGCAGGCCAGGCAGCATCTATAGGAGAAGTACTGTCGACGTTTCGGGCCGAGACCCTTCGTCAGGACTAACCGAAAGGAAAGATAGTAAGAGATTTGAAAGTAGTGGGGGGAGGGGGAAATGCGAAATGATAGGAGAAGACCGGAGGGGGTGGGATGAAGCTAAGAGCTGGAAAGGTGATTGGCGAAAGTGATACAGAGCTGGAGAAGGGAAAGGATCATGGGACGGGAGGCCTCGGGAGAAAGAAAGGGGGGGGGGGGTGAAGCACCAGAGGGAGATGGAGAACAGGCAGAGTGATGGACAGAGAGAGAGGAAAAACAACTAAGTATGTCAGAGATGGGGTAAGAAGGGGAGGAGGGGCATTATCGGAAGTTAGAGAAGTCAATGTTCATGCCATCAGGTTGGAGGCTACCCAGCCGGTATATAAGGTGTTGTTCCTCCAGCCTGAGTTTGGATTCATTTTGACAGTAGAGGAGGCCATGGATAGACATATCAGAATGGGAATGGGACGTGGAATTAAAATGTGTGGCCACTGGGAGATCCTGCTTTCTCTGGCGGACCAAGCGTAGGTGTTCAGCGAAATGGTCTCCCAGTCTGCGTCGGGTCTCACCAATATATAAAAGGCCACACCGGGAGCACCGGACGCAGTATACCACACCAGCCGACTCACAGGTGAAGTGTCTCCTCACCTGGAAGGACTGTCTGGGGCCCTGAATGGTGGTGAGGGAGGAAGTGTAAGGGCAGGTGTAGCACTTGTTCCGTTTACAAGGATAAGTGCCAGGAGGGAGATTGGTGGGAAGGGATGGGGGGGATGAATGGACAAGCGAGTTGAGTAGGGAGCGATCCCTGCGGAAAGCAGAAAGAAGGGGGGAGGGAAAGATGTGCTGGGTAGTGGGATCCCGTTGGAGGTGGCGGAAGTTACCGAGAATTATACGTTGGACCTGGAGGCTGGTGGGGTGGTAGGTGAGGACAAGGGGAACCCTATCCCAAGTAGGGTGGTGGGTGGATGGGGTGAGGGCAGATGTGCGAGAAATGGGAGAGATGCGTTTGAGAGCAGAGTTGATGGTGGATGAAGGGAAGCCCCTTTGTTTAAAAAAGGAAGACATCTCCTTTGTCCTGGAATGAAAAGCCTCATCCTGAGAGTAGATGCGGTGGAGACGGAGGAATTGTCAGAAGGGGATAGCATTTTTGCAAGAGACAGGGTGGGAAGAGGAATAGTCCAGGTAGCTGTGAGAGTTCTCTTCCCACCCTGTCTCTTGCAAAAATGCTATCCCCTTCTTTTCATTGGAATGAGGCTTTTGTAATACTAGCACTTCAATTAACAAGAACACACAAAATGCAGGAGGAACTCAATAAGTTTGGTAGCATCTGTAGAGGGAAAATGGGCTCTCAATTTTTCAGGCTGAAGCCCGGATGAAGGGATTCAACCTGAAATGTCAACCATCCATTTTGCTTATCAGATGCTGTTTAATCTAATGAGTTCCTCCAGTGTTTTCTGTGTGGCTCCAGATTTCAGTATCTGCAGTCTCTTGTGTCTCCACTAAAATCAACAAATGTTGTTAATCAAACCAGATAAAGAATTTATTTAGACCATAGGACATAGAATATAGAACAGTACAGGAACAGGCCCTTCAGCCCACAATGTTGTGCTGAATCATAAAACCATAAGACATAGAAGCAGAATTAGGCCAATTGGCCCATCAAGTCTGCTCTGCTATTCAGTCGTGGCTGATCCTTTTTTCTCCCTCCGCAGCCCCGGCCTTCTCCCTATTACCTTTGATGCCATGTCCAATCAAGAACCTATCAAGCTCTGCTTTAGATACAACCAAAGATCTGGCCTCCATAGCTGCACGTAGTAATAAATTCCACAAATTCACCACCCTCTGGCAAAAGAAATTTCGCATCTCTGTTTTAAATGGACGTCCCTCTATCCTGAGGCTGTGCCCTCTTGTCCTAGATGCCCCCACCATGGGAAACATCCTTTCCACGTCTACTATGACTGGGCTTTTCAACGTTTGAAAGGTTTCAATGAGATCCGCCCCCCATCCTTCTAAATTCCAGTGAGTACAGACCCAGAGCTATCAAACGTTCTTTGCATGATAACCCTTTTGTTCCCAGAAACTCTGACTTAAGGGTCAGCGTTACAGAGAACCACTTAATAAACAAATGGCCAATTAAACTAATCCCTTATGCATACACAATATCCATATTCTTCCATTGTCCTCACATTCATGTGCCTATCTTAATGTCTTTAAAAAATCCCTAATGTATCTGCCTCTACCACAACACCAAGCAGCAGATTCTAAGCACCCACCACTTTCTGTGCAAAAACTTACCCCTCACATCTCCTTTAAAATTACCCCCTCACCTTAAATGCATGTCCTCTGGTATTAGACATTTCAACCCTAGGAAAATGATACCATCTGCCAACTCTATCTATGCCTCACGTAACTTTACAGACCTCTATCAGAAACAACCCTAGTTTGTCCAGCCTCTCATTTTAGTACATGCCCCCTAAACAGGCAGCATCCTGATAAACCTCTTCTGCACCGGCTCCAAAGCTCAACATCCTTCCTAAAATGGAGTGATCAGAACTGCAATACTCCAGATTTATAAAGTTGCAACATAACCTCCTGACTTTTCAACTCAGCTCCTCGAATACTGAAGGCAAGCATGACACATGCCCTAGTAATCTGTCTAGCCACTTTCAGGGAGCTATAAACCAACCTCAAGATCCCTCTCCTCAACACTGTTAAGGGTCTTTATGTTTGACCTAGCAAGGTGCAACACTTCACATTTGGCTTAGTTAAACTTCATCTGCCATTTTTCTGCCTATACCTGCAACTGATCTATATCATGCTGTGATCTTTGCTAGTTTCAATGCTATACAAGCACCAGCAATCTTCATATCATCTGCAAGCTTACTAACCCACTCATCTACATTTCATCCCGGTCATTTATATACACGACTAACAGCAGAGGTTCCAGTACAGATCCCTGCAGAACACTAAGAACAGACCTTCAGCTAGAATAAGTTCCTTCAACCAAGCCACTCTTTATCTTCATTCAGCAAGCCAGTTCAGAATCCAAAACAGCCAATCCACCATTGATCCGATGCAGCTTAATCTTCGGGATGAGCCTCCCATGAGGGACCTTGCCAAACTCCTCACTAAAATCCATGTACAGAGAACAGAGTGATCTAGGAATAATGGTGAATAGTTCCCTGAAGGTGGAATCTCATGTGGATAGGGTGGTGAAGAAAGCTTTTCGTATATTGGTCTTTATAAATCAGAGCATTGAGTATAGGAGTTGGGATGTAATGTTAAAATTGTACAAGGCATTGGTGTGGTCAAATTTGGAGTATTGTGTATAGTTCTGGTCATCGAATTATAGGAAAGATGTCAACAAAATAGAGATAGTACAGAGAAGGTTTACTAGAATGTTACCTGGGTTTCAGCACCTAAGTTACAGGGAAAGGTTGAACAAGTTAGGTCTTTATTCTTTGGAGCGTAGAAGGTTGAGGGGGGACTTGATAGAGGAATTTAAAATTAGGAGGGGGATAGATAAAGTTGATGTGGATAGGCTTTTTCCATGGAGAATAGGGGAGATTCAAACAAGAGGACATGAGTTGAGAGTTAGGGGGCAAATGTTTAAGGGTAACACGAGGGGGAATTTCTTTACTCAGAGAGTGGTAGCTGTGTGGAACGAGCTTCCAGTAGAAGTGGTAGAGGCAGGTTCGGTATTGTCATTTAAAGTAAAATTGGATAGGTATATGGACAGGAAAGGAATGGAGGGTTATGGGCTGAGTATGGGTCAGTGGGACTAGGTGAGAGTAAGCGTTTGGCGTAGACTGGAAGGGCCGAGATGGCCTGTTTCCCTGCTGTAATTGTTATAAGGTTATATGTAGGCAACATCTATAGCTCTACCTTCATCAATCACCTGTGTCACCTCATCAAAAACTCAATCAAATTAGTGAATCTTGACTGAACAAAGCCATGCTGGCTCTCTCTACTTTTCCAAATGCTCATAAATCCTATCCCTAAGAATTTTCTCCAGCAACTTCCCTACCACTGGTATGCGACTCACCAGTCTATAGTTTCCAGGATTATCCCTGGTTCCCTTCTTGAACAATGGAACAACATTATCTACTTGCCAGTCCCCTGGGTCCTCATCTGTGGCCAGAGAGGACATGATGATACCTGTCAAGGCTGCAGCAATCTCTTCATTTTCCTCACTCAATTACCTGGAGTGTATCCCATCAGGCCCTGGGGACAACCACCTTAATGCTTTTCAACAGTACCTCCTCATTTACTTTAAAATGCCCTAGCATACTCTCTGCACTGATCTCCCTATCTTCCACATCCTTCTCTTTGATAAATACTGATATTAAGGATAAGTACTCATTAAGGATCTCACTCGCATCCTTCACATCTAAACAAATGTTCACCACTTTGTCTTGTGTGGTCCCACCATCTGCCTAGATATCCTTTTGCCTCTGACGTATGTATAGAATGTTTTGGGATCCTCTTCAATCCTACTTTAATCTTGGCTATCCTAATTCCTGACTTTGCTATTTTCCTTCTTGAGTTCTTTTCTGGCTTCATTATAATCCTCAAGGGTATGTTTGATTCTAGCTTCCAAGCTTTACATACTGTTTACTTTTTCTTCTTGACTAAATTCATCACCTCTCTTGACATTGAAGGTTCTCTTACTTTGCTGTCCTTATCCTTCCTTCTGACTGGAACGTACCTGTCCAGTACTCTGTGCAGTTGGTCTTTAAACACCCTCCATGTGTCAGATGCTGAATTGTCCAGAAAGAGCTGTTCCCAATTAACTCTTCATTATTCCTGCCTAAACCTTTTATAATTACCCTGTTCCTGTTTACAGTAATACTCTCCTGCTCTCCTGCAAGGTTCATAGTTACTGTTATCTGTAACTATCTTAAAACTTAAGGAGTTATGGTCATTGCTCCCTAACTGCTCATCCACTGACAGGTGGGTCACCTGACCAGGCTCATTGCCCAACACCAGATGCAGTACAGCCCTCCTCTTGTTGCTATTTGCATATTGATTTAAGATACACTAATGGATGCACTACCAAAATCTGCCCCATTTGCACTCAGAAGGTCCCAGTTTATATTAGAAAAGTTGAAATCCCTATGACAACAACCCTATTGTTTTTTACACCTTTCCATATTCTGCCTGCATATCTGTTCCTCAATATCCCAGTGGCTACTGGGGGGTCTGTAGTAAAATCCAGTCACAGTGATTGCATCCCTCCTATTTTTGAGTTCAACCCATTGAGATAAAGTGGAAACGCCTTACATTATGTCCTCTCTGAGTGCAGCATCTATATTGTCCCCGAATAGTTGTTCAGTAACTTTTATACTGCCCTCTCCATATTTTCTAAAACATCAAAACCCTGGAATATTAAGCAGGCATTCCCATCCCTCTCTCATCCAAGTCACTGTATTAGACAGAACATCATAGTTTCTTGTACTCATCCATGCCTAAGTTCATTACATTTACCCACAATACACCTAGCATTAACATATACAGATTCCTATTATATTCATCATTTGCTCCTGCCAGTCTTTACTGGATCTGACATCTACTTTCCTCTGCATCCTTTCACTTTCTGACTTGGTGCTCTGGTTCCCATTTCCTTGCCAAACCCTCCCAAGTAGCACCAGTGAACCTCCCTGCTAGGATATTGGTTCCCCTCCGGTTTAGGTGCAAACCATCCCTCTTGTACAGATACCTCCTGCCCCAGAAAAGGTTCCAATGATCCAAGAAGCTGAAACCTTGCCCTCTTCACCAGTTCCTCAGCCACTTATTCATCTGTACTATCATCCTATTCCTGCCCTGGCTAATACGCAGCACTGGAAGTAATCCAGAGCTTGGAACCTTTGAGATCCTGCTCTTCAGCTTCTTCCCTAATTCCCCATGCTCTCTGCATAGGACCTTTTTACCCTTTCTACCTATGTCATTGTGCCAATGACTCTGTAGCTGCTCCAAGACATCTTGGGCCTTAGCACTTGCGAGACAACACACTCTCCTGGCATCTCTTTCTCCTGTCCATTCCCCCTATCGAGTCTCCTATCATGATTGTTCCGTCTGACTTTAAGCTTCCTTGCTGAGCCTCAGGGCCGGTCACAGTGCCACTTCTTGATTCCTTGATTTGTAGTTTGCCTAGTTGAACATTTAGATATTTTCATAGATGTGACAGCTTCTCACTTGAGAGAGAAAAAGGTAGGCACACTGATCACCCAACCAGCCGTGACAGGAAGTAATTGAACATTAGCCTGCTCCTGTTTCTTAGTCCTGGGCCAACTTGGTGAAGGTATTTGAATGATCTCCAGCTCTAGATAAAAATACATTGCCTTTTGTCCACCTCCTTCCTCCTTCCCACTTCTGTGGTCCTCTATGTGGTCTCCTTACCCAGAAATCGTAATCCAGGTTCCAGGTATAGTGTGAGTGGGCAGAACTTATTGTTTTCTTTGGAAGTGAGTCATCTTCACTGGCTAAAAGATTCAAGAAGCAGGAATAATGTCTGATTGCTACATGGCACAGTTTCATCTTTGGGATGATGCTACATGCAGAGACCAAGAAATTACATACCTTTATGCATGTACATTGCGAATTATATGTCATTTTATTATGGTCAAATTGTTAAAAAAAACGAGCAATAGGCTAGTTGTAGTTTATGGTTTGCCACATTGATAATGAAAATGAGTTGAGGAACGATAAAATTGCAGCCAGTAATAACCATTACATTTTAATGGATGCAACAAGCACAAGTCAGCTATTTCCCACCCTGTGCCTCTGCAAATGCTAAACTGAGGAACACGAGAACACAAACACAATTTCAAACATACTTCACCCCAGACTACACTAAAGTGTACCCCTGCCTAATAGGGGTCAAAAATAATGAAAGTGTTGCTCGCTGCACTGTTTGCAGCAGTGACTTTTCTATTGCCCATGACTGTAAAAGACATGTTGAGGTGAGTTTAACAGGTGTCATTCATTCATTAGCATAGCTAATGTTATTTAAACTAGCTGGCTAGCTGCTAAGGAGCTACTCTATCGATGTCCTACGTGATGAGGCCAAACTCCCTGGAGACTTGCTTAAAGTTGTAATAGAATAAAAAAATGACTCCATGATAATATAAGTACATATTTTAATGTCACATTTTCTGCATAAAACGATATAATAAGGATACACCTTATGCTTCTATTTCTTTTAGGGACCACAACATATTAGGGAGGTTAAGCACAGGGAAGGCTGCTCAAGTATTTCACTGCTCTCTTCAGCAGAAAACCAAAGTCTGACAGAGAAGGTCACTAGAGCTGAGATGTACTTTACATCTTTCATCGTTGAGCATAACCTGCCATTCCAGGTGTGTAAGCACACAGGCAGGAAAATGTTTCCTGATTCAGAAATATCAAAAATCCATGCCTGCTCATCAACCAAGACAGCAGCTACTGTGAACGTGGCACTGGAACCTGAATGTGCAGAGGATCTGTACAAGTTCATCCGGACAGAAAAAAGGCCGTACAGTATTTTGGTTGACAAAAGTAACGATATCATGTGTGAGAAGGAATGTGCCATTTCAGCCAGGTACTATAATGAAACACAGGATAAGGTAACAGTTGGATTTGTAGACATGCCAGTGTGCAATGATGCCAAAGCCAAAAACATATTCAACTGCATTGCATCATCCATGTATGACAAAGGCCTTGAATGGTCTAATTGTGTAGGATTTAGCAGTGACAACTGCAATGTGATGATTTGCAAAAACAACTCTGTCTTATCAAGAGTGAAAGCACAGGCCCTTCATACTTACAGCGTCGGCTGTAATGTTGGTCAACATTTGTGCCAAAACTTCTGCTAAGGAGCTCTCAATGTCACCTGAAGAACTGCTCATTGACATCTACCACTACTTTGAGGAAAGTTCCAAACGAAGAGAAGATCTAAAACAGTTTCAAGAGTTCCGCAATGTTGCCCAGCAGAGATTACAAAAGCATTGTCCTACACGCTGGCTTTCTTCAGGAAAAGGTTTGGACAACCTGCTCCACCAACGGCCAGTCTTTATTTCATTATTTTGAGTCAAAGAGTGAGAATCTGAAGTCATCTCATTTTCAGAAGAGGCCGAAAGACCCTCAAACGAAAATATACACATGCTTTCTCAATAATGTCACACAATGTTTTGACAAATTCAATTTGATTTTTCAAAACAAGGCACCTATCCTCTTCAAGTTGGATCAGAGTGTAGAAGAGCTCCTGGCATGACATGGCAAGCAGATTTACTGAGCCAAAGGTATTGAGAGAACAGAACATTCAGGAGATAAATGTGAGCAACCCTGAAATTCACCGCCCAGATGAAGAGCTTTTTATTGGGTACCTGGCAAGGAGGCAGTTGCTTAGCGAGGAAGCACAAGAGATCCCCCCCTTACAAGACAAAGCAGCCAGAACATTCTATGTCAGATGCTTTAAAAAAAATCTTGGGGAAGTTCCCAATGAGAGACCAAATCTTGAAAAATCTGTCAGTGGTCAATACAGAGAGCCAAGATGATGTGAATCCAGAGCAGATTTTGACTTTGGCAGAAAGATTTCCAAATGTGATTAAGACAAATGCAAGAGAACAGCTCCACTTGGAAATTCTGGATTATGTCTCAACTAACCTTGAAGGACTGGTGCTAAACTACAAAAGTTTGCTAGTTGATGAGTTCTGGGGGAAGCTATCCAAAGTAAAATCTGTGAGCACAGGGCAGTTGAGCTTCAAAGAGCTCTGCCAGTTGATGAAGCTGATTTTGGTGCTGCCAAATTCTTACATAATACACCTTTGGAGGTCGACGGGGGGGAGGGGGATATGGGGTTTTGGGGGGCGGGGTGGTGGTGTTACCTCCCTGAAATGAGTTTTTGCAGGGTGGGATGTCTGCCTTGAGCCTGGTGCTGTTTCGAATCTTCTGGAAAATGTTAAAGGAGGGAGAGAAAAGTGAATGTCCAGGGATGGAGGAATCCTTGATTATGCTTGATCATTATGGTTATCTATGCTGGCTTCAGCTCCTCTTCTGTGTCATCTCTCTAGAAGACTCTACTCCCTGATCTATCAAATATTCATTGACCCTCCGCACTTTAAATATTTCTAATGTTCCTGATTCAGCTTTCTCCATCTGCTGGGACATTGAAGTCCAGGCACAGCCCTATTGTCATGAGGATGTGTGAAAGAGTGAGATAGAGTGGCTGGTTGCTTCAACAACAACCTCACATTCAATGTCAGCAAAATCAAGGAATTGACTGTGGTCTTCAGGAAGGGGAAGCTGGGAGAATACAGAGCAGTCATCGCTGAAGAGTCAGCTGTGGGTCAGACTCCCTAATTCACCACTTTCAGCCTCTGCAACTGGATCTTTGACTTCCTCATCAGGAAGCTCCAGTCAGTGCAGATCGGAAATAACATCTCCTTCTTGCTGACAATCCACACCAGTGTACCAGAGCACCTCAAGGATGTTGCTTAGTTTGTTGCTCCGCACCCATGATGGTGTGGCTAGGCACAGCACAAATGTATCTATAAATTTGCCAATGCCACAGCTGTTGTCAGCAGAATTTCAGCTAGTGACAAGGAGGTGTACAGGAGTGAGATAAATTGGCTGATGGAGTGCTGTCATAACAACCACCTCATATTCAGCGTCAGCAAGGCCAAGGAATTGATGGGGACTTCAGGAAGGGGAAGTTACGAGAACACTCGCCAGTTCTCATTGGTAGAAAGAGTGAGCAGCTTTAGGTTCTTGTGCGTCAACATTTCAGATGATCTATCCTGGACCTAACACATAAATGCAATCACAATGAAGGCTTTACTTAACTATGAGTTTGAGGAGATTTGATATGTCACCAAAGACTCTTACAATTTTTAAAAAATATATGGTGGAGAGCATTCATAGCCTGGTATGTGGACTCCAATGCCAAGGATCTCAAGAGATCACATCACAGGGAAAATTCTCCTCACCACCAATGATATCTTCAAGAGACAATGCCTGAAGAATGCGATATCCGTCGCTAATGATCCTAACCATCTGGAAAATGCCCTCTTCTCACTGCTACCACCAGAGAGGAGATTCGTGAGCCTGAAGACCCCACTTCAATGATTCAAATACAGCATCTTCCCCTCTGCCATCAGATTTCTGAATGATACCTGAAGCCACGAACACTACCTCATTGTTCCTTTTCTTTGGTAATATTTAATTATTTTAGTTCAAGAATCCAAGATTGTTTAATGCCATCTCTTGTACACAAGTATAAAGAGAATGACATAATTATTACTCTGGATATGATACAGCACAAAAAAAGTCAAAAGATGATGAACACAATAAAAACACAAAGAAAATAAATATAGATACCTAAGATAGCTGATACACATTGATCGATTATATGCCCATAAAGTGATGCTAGGCTGTACATAAGGTGGCTGATGGGAAATAATAGAGAAGTGGTGGAGTTATCAGGTGGAGGAGTTGATCAGCTTTACTGCTTGTGGAAAGGACCTGTTTTTGAGTCTGGTGGTTCTGATATGGATGCTATGTAGCCTCCGTCCTGATGGGAGTGGGACGAACAGTCCTTGAGCAGGGTATGTGGGATATCATGTTCTTACTGGCCCCTTTCTGGCACCTTTCTGTATATACAATATGCCCTTGGTAGTGGGTAAGCTGGTGCCACTGATGCACTGGGCAGTTATGACAACCTGTTGCTGAGTCTTCCTGCCTGCTACAGTGCAGTTTCCACACCAAGAATGATGCAGCTTTTTATAATGCTCTCTGCAGCACATCTGTAGAACAAAATGAGCATTGGATGAGCAAAGTCCAGCTCTCTTCAGCCTCCTCACAAAGTAGAGGCTTTGGTGAACTTTCTTGACTGTGTAGGATGTGTTTTGGGTTCATGACTGGTTATGTGTGATGTCCACTTCCAAAGGTTTGAATCTACTTGTAGTTTCCACTTCCGTGCCGCTGATGTAAAGGGGGGGGGGGGATGCGTGTGAGTAGTGCAAGTTCTCCCAAAGTCGATAACCATCTCCTTTATCTTGTTGACATTACGGAAGAGGTTATTTGCCTGACACAAGGCCTCGAACACTTCCACCTCCTTTCTGTAGGCTGCCTCATTGTTGTTGGTGAAGAGCCCCACCACCATCATGTCATCAGCAAACTTGCCAGTTTGGTTGCTCGGCCGTTTGAGTATGCAGTCGTATGTGAACAGAGTGTACAGCAATGGCCTCAGCATTAACACACAGGCCTGGGGGGCACCTGAGTTCAGGATGGTGGGGGGGGGGGGGAACAGTTGTGTATCCTGTCTATCTGAGACCTGTTCATTAGGAAATCCAACACCCAGCTGCACAGTGAATTATTTAGACTGACGAGTAGGAGTTTGTTCACCAAGGTCTGTGGGACAATAGTGTCGAATGCCAAACTGAAATCCAGAAATAGCATTCTGACGTCTGTGTCCTTGTTTTCTAGGTGTGTCAGGGCCAGGTGCATGACAGATGCTGTCATAGAGAGGTTCTGTTGGTAAGCGTATTGGTGAGTGTCCAGTTTGGCAGGAATAGAGCTTTTGATATGTGCCATTATCAGCTGTTCAAAGCACTTCATGATGATTGGCATCAGTGCCACTGGGCAGCAGTCATCTAGTTCTGAAGGTTAGATTTCTTTGGTCAAGGGATGATGATGGCTGATTTGAAGCACGTGTGGACAGTGGCCTGGATGAGCGAAGTGGTTAATAATTTACAGTAATGTTATGTCTGTACAGTACTGTTGCTGCAAAATAGCAAACTTCTCATCATGTTAGTCAGTGAAAATAAGTCTGATTCTGACCCTGATCAACCTTTCACCATCTGCTGGTGCCATAGAATTCCACAGCCAACATTTCCATCCCAGGAATAAACCTGCTGAATCTCCTCTGTCCTTCTCCAATGATGCTGAATCTTGTTTCTTAGTCAGGAGACCAAATCTATACACTGTATTCTTGTTGAGGCCTCAGTGATACTCTGCACAATTGCAACAAACCTCCCTATTTTTAAACACCAACCCCTTTGTCTTCTACTTTGACTTTGCAATGAAGCCAAAATGTCCAAGAACATGCACTTTATTAGCTATTTAATAAAGTGGCCACTGAGTGTATGTTCATGGGGTTATGCTGCTGTAGTTCACCCACTTTGAAGTTTGACATGTGAATTCAGAGATGCTCTTCTGCGTATCACTGTTGCAACGCATAGTCATTTGTCACCTTCCTGTTAGCTTGAACCAGTTCTCCTCTGACCTCTCTCATTAACAAGGCATTTTCACCCACAGAACTGCTGCTCACTGGATGTTATTTTTATGTTTTCCCTGCACCATTCTTTGTAAACTCTAAAGGCTGCTGTGCATGACAATCCCAGAGCAGCAGTTTCTGAGGTACTCAAACCACTCCATCTAGCATCAACAATTATTCCATGGTCAAAGTCATTTAGAACACACTTCTTCCCCTTTCTGATGTTTGGTCTGAACAAGAACGGAACCTCGTGACCATATCTGCATGCTTTTATGCATTGAGTTACTCCCACATGGTAGGCCGATTAGATATTTACATTAATGAGCAGGTGTACAGGTGTACTTACTAAAGTGGTCATTGAGTATGAAACATAGCATATTGGACAGTACAAGACATGAAAGGACCTTCCGTCCACAATGTTATGCCAAATTAATTAAATTAGTATTAAATGACCAATTTAACTAATCCTTTATGCCTACATAATGTCCATATTCTTCTATTTCTTGCACATGTGTATATCTAAGATCCTCTTGAACATCCCTTTTGCATTTACCCCCGGCAGTGAGTTCCAGGCACCCACCACTCTATGTAAAAGACTTGCCGCCTGCAGCTTACGGCATCTCACTCTAAATGCATGCTCTCTGGTATTAGACATTTCAACCATGGGAAAAAGGTCCTAGCTGTCTACTCTATTACTCTATTCATGCCCCTCATAATCTGATAAACCTCTATCAGATCTCCCCTCAGTCTTCATCGCTCCAGAGAAAACAACCCAATTCTGTCCAACCTCAACACACACTGTCAAATCCAGGCAGCATTCTGGTAACCCCCTTCTGCGCTGCCTACAAGGCCTCCACATTCCTTCTTGAATTGAATGCAATACTTCAGATGCAGTCGCGCCAGCGTTTTATAAAAATTGCAGCATAACTTACTGACTCTTGAACTCAATGCACAAGAAGAGTTTACATTATGTTATCTTCAACACCCTATCAACCTATGTAGCCACTTTCAGGGAGCAATAGACATGGACGCCAAGATCCATTTTCACACCAACTCTGTTAATAGTCTTGTCATTAACAGAGTACTTTCTCTTTATATTTGATCTCACACAGTGCAATGCTTCACTCTGTCTACCATTTCCTGCCCATATCTGCAACAGAACAATATCCCACTGTATCTGTTGACAATCTTCTATGCTATCCTCAACACCACCAATCTTCACATCATATGCAGACTTACTAACCAACCCATCTGCATTTTTATCTCGGTCACTTATATATATATATCACACACTGCAGAAGTCCCACTTTGGATCCCTGTGGAACATCATGAATCGGGGACCTCCAGCTAGAATACATCCTGATCTCCATCTCGGAGGCTGGCATCAGATCATCCTTCAAGAGGGTGAACTCACGCAAGGCAACAAGCCTGGATAAAATAACTGGTAGGGCTATGAAAAGCTTGTGTGTATGTTCAAAGACATTTTCAATCTGTCGTTGCTACAGTTGGAAGTTCCCACGAAATTTGAAAGAGCAACATTCATACCAGTGCCCTAGAAGAGCAGGGAGAGCTGCCCTAATGAATTCCGTCCAGTAACACTCATATCTAGGGTGATGAAGTATTTTGAGAAGGTTGGTTATGGCTTGAGTTAACTCCTGTCTCACCAAGGACTAGACCCACTGCAATTTGCCAATAGTCATAATAGGTCAATGGCAAATGTGATCTAATTGGCTCTTCACATGGCCTTGGATCACCTGGACATTACTAATATCTATGTTAGGATGCTGTTTATTGACTACAGCTCAGCGCTAAAACCTTGGCCTCTGTACCTCCACCCACAACTGGATCCTCGACTTCCTAACCATAAGACCACCGTCTGTGTGGATTGGAAATAATATCTCCACCTCACTGACAATCCACACAGCTACATCCCAGGGATGAGTGCTTAGCCCTCCATTCTACTCTCTATGCATTCATAACTGTATGGCTAGGCACAGCTCAAAATTTGCAGACGACACAACTATTGTTGGCAGGATTTCAGATGGTGATGAGAGGGTGTACTGGAGTGAGATATATCAGCCAGTTGAGTGATGTTGCAGCAAAAACCTTGGACTCATCATCAGTAAGACCAAAGGAATGATTGTGGACTTCAGAAAGGGTAAGATGAGGGAACACACTCCAGGGCTCAAAGAGGGATCAGAATTGAAAAAAAAGAGCAACCTCAAATTCCTGGGCATTAATATCTCTGGGGATGTATCCTAGACCCAACATATCAATGCAGCTCTGAAGAAGGCACAACAGTGGCCATAACTCATTAGGAATTTGAGGAGATTTGCTTTGTCACCAAAGACACTCGCAGATTTTTACAGATGTACTGTGGAGAGCATTCTAACTGGCTGCATTACTGTCTGGGATGGGAGGAGGGGTCTAGGTGCTATTACACAGGATAGAAATAAGCTGCAGAGAGTTGTAAAATTAATCAGCTCCATCATGGGCACTAGTCTCCATAGTATCCAGGACATTCTCAAGGAGTAATGCCTCAAAAAGGTGGCATCCATCATTAAGGACCCCCATCACCCAGGATGTGCCCTGTTCTCATTGCTATCATCTGGAAGAAGGTACAGAAGCCTGAAAGGACACATTCAGTGATACAGGAATAGCTTCTTCCCTTCTGCCATCCAATTTCTGAATGGACGTTGAACCCATGAACACTACCTCACTACTTTTTCTATTTTTATTTTTGCACTACTTATTTAATTTTTTAAATATAAATACTGACTGTAATTCACATATTTTTTTCTCTATTATTATGTATTGCATTGTATTGCTGCCGCAAAGACAATAAAGTTCACGACATATGCCGGTGATATTAAACCTGATTTTGATTCTGATTCTGACAACTAGCTTCTATCTTCTATGGACAAGCCAATTCTGAATCAAACAATCAATTCCTGGTGGATCTAATGCATTTTAATCTTTAGAATAAGCCTTCTTATGAGGGACCTTGTCAAACACCTAACTAAACTCCATGTAGACAACATCCACAGCTCTACCTTCATCAATCACCACATGAAAATCTCAATTAAGTTAGTAAGCCATGCTGACTGCCCCTACTTAGGCCATGGTTTTCCAAATACTGATAAATCCTATCCTTAAGAATCCATTCCAGTAACTTCCTTTGCTATTAGCTTTTTGACATTCATCTATGAGAACATCTAGGACCCTCTGTGCTTCAGAACAATTAAAATAACCCTGACTGTGTCATGCATCCCTAAAATCCCTTTAAAATGCATAAGATATATTTTGTAAAATGAGATCTTTTTCATGTCTGAACAATATTAGCATATTATGTTACTTAATGGGGTTACTACTCTGTAAACACTGAAGTTTTTTAAAAAGATTATAAATGAGATAGAAGCTCTTGGAATGGTTTGAAACTTTTAAATTTTATATTTCACAAAATAATAATTATTTTTTCTGGTATGAGACTAATATTTCCTCTGGCATTTACCAAGGAACTGGAAGTTCTCCATAGAGATAAATTATTCTGTTGCATGCTCCCTTCATTTGGTATAAATGATGTACAAAGTAGATTTGAAATTTTGGCTGGATCAAAAAAAAATCACTTGTGAGAGCTATGTGATATCCTCTTAACACTAATGATAGGAAGCTACCATTCTAGCAAGGGAAGAGATTTAGCTCTCATTCATCCATTCTCCAAAAGTGCATCTGAAGTGTTTCTGATCAGGTATGAAATTTGTGGAAACAAAGATCAAATGAAGCTTATGCCTGTGCAGAATTAATAATACCTGAAACATGTGATGCTTTTCTATTGATTTTAAAAGAAAAATGAAGCTATAAGATTGCCTGACACTTGGCCTTTTTATTTGCTTATCTAAACCTTAGTTCAAAGGGTAAAAATGGTCAATGAGTGAAGTAGTAATGTTTAAAGTGAAGTAGTAATGTTTGCAATAATGGGAATCTTAGGAATACTTTAATATGGTATATCACCAGTTGAGGAAGAAATTGAAATCTTAAACATACAAGTGAGGGTATCCATGTTGGAGATTTACATTGGCTTTTAAAAGACTGGTTCTTGGACCTGAAACTCTGTTTGAGTTGTCAACATCTGATTTATAAAAATCATAGGTCTGAGATTCATGAGGTTTTAAATCTAAGACAATATGACTGTATTTAACATTTAATGTTGGGCAATTTGAATAGGCAGGCAGTGTTGGGGTAAATGCAATATTGGGTTTTGCACATGATGTATTCAACCCTGCTGAATCTTTGAAGGTCTCTTGTTACCAGCAGGAAATGCAATCAGAGTGCAAACATTGACTCCAGCTAAAGAAATGAGGCAACATTGGTGATGCATGCTAATCTAACGAGCTATACATGGCAGCTATCTAAATTTCATCCCGGGAGGAGATGGTTTTGCCCTTGATCGTCATATAATGCATACTGTGATTAAACTGGGCTGCTAGCATACTGATTTCAGCAAATGCCAGTTTGATGATTCTGTTAGGTCAAACACAAGCAATGCTCCTTTCATGTCTGCCTTAGTTTTTAATGATTTGTCTGCACCCTGAGGGAGTAATCAAATCCTTTTTTATGCTAAACCATTGTTAGTTGCTTGGCTGGGGAATTTAAATTGCATAAACTATAATTTTTGTTTGCATGTCAGGAGAATCATGATAACAGAGGCACTTATATGTAATTTGGAAAAGGGTAGAGGATTAATGTAAATGTTTGCAAATACTTTTCCAGTGATAGTACTTTACTATCATTTTGCATCCTATCATGCTTGTTTCAGCTCTTTTCTAGTTTGAAACAATAAGTCTCACTCCCCTGCTCTTTCCTATTGCTGAAGAAAATTATCATTTTCATTTGTTTAAACATTCCTTTTTAAATGTTTTCTTTAGAACAGCTTTACAGGAAATGCTTTCAGATTGTGATAAAAGTATGAGCAAGGAAAATTACAGAATACTTTTATCACAATCTGAAAGCATTTCCTGTAAAGCTGTTCTAAAGAAATTGCAATGGTAAAACGACCCTGATGGGATTTATATACAGGCCAGGATATGAAGTAGAAATTACTACAGGCATGTAAAAAAGACAATGTTACAATAGTCATGGGGAATTTCAATATGCAGGTAGACTGGGGAAATCAGGTTGGTGTTGGATCCCAAGAGATAGTAGAATTGCTATGAGTATGTCTTTTTAGAGTCAGCTTGTGTTTGAGGCCACAGGCTATTCTGGATTGGGTGTTGTGTACTGATTAGAGAATTTAAGGTTAAGGAACCCTTAGGATGTTGTGACCATAACATGATAAAATTCACCTTACAGTTTGAGAAGGAGAAGCTAGAACTGGATCTATCAGTATAACACTGGAATAAAGGGAATTACAGAGGCATGAGAGGAGCTGGCCAAAATTGCTTGGATGGGGACACTAACAGGGATGATGGAAGAACAGAAATGGCTGGTGTTTCTGGGGGAAATTCAGAGGGCGCAGGAAAGATACATCCCAAAGATGAATAAACTCAATGGAGGAGGAGGCAACTGTGCTTTAAAAGGAAGTCAAAAGACAGTATGAAAGCAAAAGAGAGGGCATATAATACAGCAAAAATTAGTGGAAAGGTAGAGGATTGGGAAGCTTTTAAAAATCAACAGAAGGCAACTAAAAAGGCCATAAAGAGAGAAAAGATTAAATATGAAGGTAAGCTAGCCAGTAATATAAAACAGAATACAAAAAAAAATATCGGATATAACAGATATGAAAAGAGAGATGAGAGTGGATACTGGACCGATGAAAAATGACAATGGAGAGGTAGTAATGGGGGACAAAGAAATGGCCGATGGACTTCATAAGCGTAATGTGTCAGTCTTCACTGCAGAAGGCACTAGCAGAATGCCAGAAATGTGAGCGTGTCAGGGGGCAGAAGTGAGAATTGTTGCTCTTATTAAGGAGAAGGTGTTTGGGAAGCTGAAGTCTGAAGGTAGACAAGTCACTTGGGCCAGATAGACTACACCTCAGGGTTTATGAAAGAGATAGCTGAAGAGATTGTGGAAGCATTAGTAATAATCTTTCAAGAATCACTAGATCCTGGAATTGTTCCTGAAGACTGGAAAATTGCAAATGTCGCTCCACTCTTTAAGGAGGAAGGGTGGCCGAAAAAAAGGAAGTGATAGGCTAGTTAGTCTAGCATCAGTGGTTTGGAAAATGTTGGAATCCATGATTAAAGATGATGTTTTGGGGTCTTTGGAGGCACATGACAAAATAGGCAGCATGGTTTTCTAAATGGGAAATCCTGCCAGATAGTTCTGTTGAAATTTTTTGAGAAATAACAGGCAAGGTAGACAAAGAAGAGGGATGTTGTTTACTTGGATTTTCAGAGGCCTTTGACATGTTGATGCAAATAATGCAAATGCTTAACAAGATAAGAGTCCATGGTATTACAGCAAAGATCCTAGCATGGATAGAAGATTAGCTAACTGGCAGGAGGCCAAGAAAGCAAATAAAAGGGGCTTATTCTGGTTGGCAGTTTGGTGACTAGTGGTTTGCTGCAGGAATCAGTATAGGGACTGCTTCTTTTCACATTATATGTCAATGATTTGGATGAAGAAATTGATGACTTTGTGGTCAGGTTTGGCGATGATACAAAGGTAGGTGGAGCGGCGGGTAGTGTTGATGAATCAGGGAGTTTGCAGAATGATTTAGACAGGTTAGGAGGATGGTCAAAGAAGTGGCAGATGGAATATACTGCAGGGAATTGCATGCTTATGCATTTTGGCAAATGGAATAAAGTTGTGGACTATTTTCTAAATGAGGAGAACATTTTAAAAATCAGAGGTGGAAAGGGATTTGGGAGTCCTTGTGCAGGATTCCCTAAAGATTAACTTGTAGGTTAAGTCAGTGGTAAGGAAGACAAATACAATGTTAGCATTCATTTGGAGAATGCAACACCAGTATACAAAAGCAAGGGAGTGATGCTGAGGCTTTATCAGGCATTGGTTGGGCCACACTTGGAGTACTGTCAGCATTTTTGGGCCCCTTATTTAAGAAAAGATATTCTGGTACTGGAACAGACCCAGAGGAGGTTCACAAGAATGAAAGGGTTAACTTATGAGGACAGTTTGATGGCTTTGGGCCTGTATTCACTGGACTTTAGAAGAAAGCGGGGTAGCTTTCTCTGATTTGTTTTTTTTTACGTAGTTCAGTCTAGTTTTTGTACTGTGTCATGTAACACCATGGTCCTGAAAAACATTGTCTCATTTTTAATATGTACTGTACCAGCAGTTATGGTCGAAATGACAATAAAAGTGACGACTTGACTTGTCTCATTGAAACCTCTTGAATATTGAAAAGCCTAAAAATAGTGGAGAAGATGCTTCCTGTAGCCGGGGAGACTAGTACAAGGGCACAGTCTCAGAATTGAGAGATGTCCATTTAGAACAGAGATGAGGAAAAATTTCTTTAGCCAGACTGTGGAATTTATTGCCTCACACAACTGTGCAGACCGATTGACTGGTTATTTTTAAGTCGGAGTTTGATAGGATCTTGATCAATCAGGGCATCAAGAGTTGCGGGGAGTATGTAGGAGACTGGGGTGGAGAGAGAAAATAAATCAGACATCATGGAATTACAGGAAATACTCAATGGGCCGAATGACATAACTGCTCCTATGTCTTATGGAAGGTGACAAATACTCAAATAACCACACGTTACAACAGTGGTGTGCAGACGAGCATCCCTGAATGAACAACACATTGAACATTTAAGGGTGAGCTATCGCAGCTAAAGATGGTGGATATATACTCAGTAGCCAGTACTGGAGGTAGCTATTAAAGTGGCCAGTGAGTGTAGAGCACAATATGCTCATTTCTCATTTCTCTGGAGCACTCTGCAAATGTTGCTGAAGTCAATACATCTATCACTTTGTCATCCATAGGTTGAACTTGTGGAAATAATACTCAGGAAAATGTGTAATTTCTGTTTCTTTTCCCAGTGACAAAGTTAGCGAATGGTGACCACTTGATTAGATACCTCCCTGGCAAGATAGTCAGAGGCTTTTTCCCAGGGTTGAAATTGCTAGCACGAGAGGGCACAGTTTTAAGGTGCTTGGAAGTAGGTACAGAGGAGATGTCAGGGATACGTTTTTTTACACTGCGAGTGGTGAGTGCGTGGAATGGGCTACTAGTGATGGTGGAGGTGGAAACGATAGGGTCTTTTAAGAGGCTCCTGGACAGGTTCATGGAGCTTAGAAAAATAGAGGGCTATGGGTAAGCCTAGGTAATTCTAAGGTAAGGACATGTTTGGCACAGCTTTGTGGGCTAAAGGGCCTGTATTGTGCTGTAGGTTTTCTATATTCTAAGATGATGGACTTTCAGACTGTTATAATTGCTGAATCTATGTTTCGTATTTGTGCAGCATACAAAAATTTACAGCCATGTTTCCAAGATGTGAGGGTGTTACACCGCAACCTTTGGTAGGGCTTCAGCTCCCCTCTCCTATGAACTCATAACTCAGAGCTCATCGGCCCGAAACGTTGACTGCTCATTTCAACGGATGCTGCCCGACCTGTTGAGTTCACCCAGCTTGTTTGTACGTGTTGATTGGACCACAACATCTGCTGTGTACTTTTTGTTTACTAGCTCCCCTCTCCTGTTCTTTGAAGATGGTGTGATGGGGTGTAGTCCAGCCAGGGAATCTGTCCAATAACTATTCCTGGGCTTGACCAAAGTGAATATTCAGCTAGCAGACCAATGAGATATCCACCTGCCCTGACTGCATGTCTCTTCTTCAAAGTTCTTCTCATGTCCTGGTGTCCCTGAAGATAGATCATACAATCTCCACATGAAGCTGGAATACTCACAGTACTAGATGCCAAAAACATTGTAGCTTTTGTGCTTAATGATATATTTTATTTTTACTTCTGTAGTAGCTGCATTTGTGTCACCATTCTTAAGCCATCAAAGAAAAGAGTTAAGAATCCACCTTGGATTAGAAAGAAAACAAAGATCAAATTTGTGAGAAAGAGAAGATAAAGATCCATGCTAAAATTTTATTCAAGGTACATTAATAACAACTACATCAGATAAAAAGCACAGCCATGGGGCATAATCAAGATTAAATTACAAAAGCACAATATGTTGAATTAAGTTCTTTCATTTCATGAATGATACACTATTAACTCGGGTCCTTTACAATTTGTTTTAAATTAAAACATTCATTTAGTAATGTTTATAGTCAATATAATTTTAATGAGCTATTTATCATGAGCAAACCAGATTTTGAGTCTCTCTTTGAGTCTCTATTTTGAGTCACAAAATACTACAGGAACTCAGCAGGTCAAGCAGCATCTATGGAGAAGAATAAAGAGCTGAAATTTTAGGACAAGACCCTTGTGTTACTTTGGATTCCCATCTCTCATGCTTATGATTTTGTAACTTAACTTTATTTTAGCTATCTGGCCAATAAAATGTTAGGCAAATAATTACACTGGGTCTGGCTATTTTATTGAGCTAACAATCTTTCTTGGTGTTTAACATCCACAAATCTATCCTTCACATGCAAACTGCTAATCCTATATGCTCAGCATCTTTAGATATCCTTTTTCTTCAAGCACTTACCTGGCATGTTCTTACTGTGGTAGAATATTTCACAGTATCTCAATTCTCATGCCATCTTCTGTAATTTATTTTTTTTATTGAAGTTCATCATCAAACAAACGTTTCCATAAGTTGTATTTCAGACATTGTACATATATATCATATAATCATTATATCTCACAAATCATCACATAGTATTTATCTGAGGTATGCACTTATAGAAAAGAGTGGAGAGAAAAAACAAGCAAAAGGAAAAAACTATATACAAGTAGGGAGTGATTTTTTTTACAACATATTCATTGATTTGAGAGAATAAAATCAGGCCTATGAGGCATTAAGTAGTTAAATAATTTTTCCCAGTATGAATCAAATTGTTCCAACTTATGATTAACAGATGCTGTTATCTTCTCCATTTTGTAAATGTCCATTGTAATTCAATCCATAGCATTTTAAATGGATATCCACACTTAGTCAAAGGTTTCAAAGGTACATTTAATGTCAGAAAAATGCATATAATATACATCCTGAAATTCGTTATCTTCCCAATTTAGTAAAAATAGTCAGCTCTTACAATTCTGTCTTACCCTCCTAATTTTAAATATCCATCAAATCGTCCTTTAATCTTTGATGTTTTAATAAAACAACAAAATGAACTGAACCTTGGCCAGTTATTAGTTATCCACCTATATTCCAGTTTCCAAGTATCTGTTGTTTATTTTATGTAATCTGGTAATTAATTGCCACATTTTGGGAGTTGGATGTCACCATTTGTAAATTTGCTACTGCATTTAACTGATTGGGTCAGGATATATTTAAGAGAAGCTGGGGAGTAACTACTGCTATTTCCATTGTATACGTGATCAAAGTGGCATCGCATTCAGAAAGCCATTTCACATTTATCAGTTTGCATGTGAGCTTATAGAAGATGAAAATGAACCTCTAAGTTATGGTGAAATGTTGCATCATGGCAGTGAGGCAGGGTTGGCTTACCTTTAAATAACTCTACTGAAAATATCCAAATAGTGAAAGACAAAGAGCACTGTGCTCCAACTAAAAGTTTTTTTAATAACAAGAATTTGGATAAATTCTGCATAACTAAGCAAAATGGGTATTGGCTTTGCCTTGTGGGAAAGCTCTATTTTCCTTCTGCACACAGCAAAGTTTAGCCAAATGTATATCCTTGAAATAAAACTAGAAAGTGTTGGAAGCATTCAGTAAGTCGGGCAGCAATCTAACTTGCTGAGTATCTGCAGCAGATTTTTGTTTTTATTTCGGATTTTCAGTATTTATAGATCTTTTTTCGCTTAACATTTAAAGAATAGTCATTGAGCGATGTGTGAGTAAATTTGTTGGCACTCTGATATTTTCAATCAAGTGCTTGATCTTAATTGGTAGAACACGTGGATGCTACAACCTCTCTTAAAAATAGCACGAGCATTCCAAACACGAAACTGGTGACTATTAACAACTGATCTAGATTAGGCGGTTCAATACACAATTCTTAATTAATCAAAGTATGCACTTTATTGTCTCTGCACAAACACCGACGTAACTATGTTGAACCCGAGCCAACAACTTAAACCATGAATTCCACCTTACTCACTCTGACAACTCCTCCAATTAAATCAATGAAATTAGGGATCCTCCATTGGCCAAGCAATTGATTCTGCTTCTCCCAACCCCTGGTATGGGGGTCTTCCTTGCAATAGCTAGTCTCTGGAGTTCTTGCTGCTTTTCATTTGAAGCTCCTTATTTGATACTCTCCTTACCAGTTCAAATGTGTTTCAATCTTGTTGACTCTGGCCTATATGGCTAACATGTGCCAGGTTCCCATTGGCTCTGGTCCAAGCCAACATCTTTTTATCGCGGGTGACAACTTGTAATTAATGTCTCTTTGCTCTAAATCAGAGCAGATCAGCCAGTTGCTAGGCTCAAGTTACTCAGGTCAAACACAGATTCCCCTATTTATAAACCTGCATGTTCTATCATACCAAAGAAAACCTCACAAATAACTTTTTATTTGGAAATGATTTTTAGTTCAGCAGCTTATCTGGAGACTCATTGTGTCTGCTTTAAAACACTTTGATACAGCTATTCCTGAGCAAAACCAGTTCATAAGTCAGCTCACAAATTGGACATTACAGAGCAGATTCACCAAATAGCAACCTCCGTTCCTTCAAACCGCATGGCAGGAACAAAGACAATTGGTTTGTCTACTTCCACTGTCCTAGAATCATCTCAGCTCAGTGTATTCTTCCATATTTTAATTCCAACTAAACTCCCATTCACGTAACCCTGTCTTGATAACTGACAATCTCCTGCAGTATTTATAGAAGGAATCTCCTGTTGTCAATTGTTTTATGTGTAATTTGACATTGGTTATTTCAATTATGATAAAAGCAGGATATAAGTGATTGAAAAAGCAATTGTCAAGAAAATTTTGACCCAACAGAGTTAATTTGACCCACAGAATAGAAGAACTGCTGAATCCATCACCAAATAGCTAATACTGTTGGAAATTCCTTTGAGAAGGTTAATAGATTGCTGATTCTAAAATTGGTTATTACACATAAAACAAAGATAATTAAGTACTTTGATGCACATGATAGTGTTCTCTTTTGTAGATTGCGGGCACTCAGGACTGAAAAATGAATAAATGATGTTAAATTGATACTTTGATTTACTTATTTAATATTCTTTGGGGACAGAAACATTTCAGAACTTGAAATTCTTCACTTTGCCCATGACAAGAAATAAATTAAGCCAAGTTGTTATCAATGCAAATCATAAGTACTTTCAATAAAATGAGCTTGATTTGGTAGACTTTATAAGAAGCTGAGATAAACATAAGGATTAGGAGCAGGTGTAGGCTACCTTTCTGCTTGCTCTGAAGTCCATAGCAATCTGGAGCTGCTCCAATTTGCCTACAAGAGCAACAGGTCCACAACAAATGCCAGCTCATTGGCTCTTCATTCAACACTGGAATATCTAGACAGCAAAGTTGCATATATCAGGATGCTCTTTATCAACTACAGCTCAGTATTCAATATCATAAGGTACTTCTTATTGTTACATTGCTTGAAGCTAGTCCAGGTGCAGGGTCTCGGCCCAAAACATCAACTGTTTATTCATTTCCGTACATGCTGTCTGACGTGCTGAGTTGCTCCAGCATTTTGTATGTGTTGCTGTGGATTTCAAGCGTCTGCCCATAAGTAGATCTTCTACCTTAATACTGTTTCCCAGCACTTTCCTCTTAATCTCAATGTCCTTAGTAACTAAAAAACTGTAGATCTCTGTTATTCAAAACTCACACCCACAGTGAGAAGTTGGTGATGAAAGATATCAACTCCTGCCTAAGAACTGACTTAGATCCACTCCAATTTGCCTACAGGAACAATGGGTCCACAGCAGATTCCATTTCATTGGCTCTTCACTCAACCCAGGAACATCAGGACAGCAAAGTTGCATACATCAGGATGCTCTTTATTGACTACAGCTCAGCAATCAATACTATCACCCCCTCAAATCTCATCAATAATCTCCAAGATGTTGGCCTCAATACCTCCTTGTGCAATTGGATCCTGGAATACCTCACTTGCTGACGTCAGTCAGTTTGGATTGGCAACAACATCTCCTCCATGATCTCCATCAGTACAGGTGTAACGGAAGGCTGAGTGCTTAGCCTCCAGGTCTAGTTGCTTTACACTTATGACTGTGTGGCTTCTCCATGGACTGTCACCTTGTCATGGTGAAGAAGCTTGAGTGGTCCTGAGATCCCAAGAGCGATGCCGTCTGGAGCTACGCTCCTGGTAGGGTCACCCATGGCGGTAAGTTCAAGAGTGAGGTCCCTGACAAAGAACAGTCCAACCTAGACCTCAATGGTGGAACAGGCGGACGAACTTACTTTGAACTCAATGGCTGTGAAGGCGGATGAAGGCTGCAACAAATCCATCAGCTCCAATTGCCATGGTTTCCATGCCATTGGAATCAGTTGGTTGATTTGTGAAGTATCGTGTGCTTCTTGGAGTGCACCATTAAGTACACGTTAAACAAATACACGCACGGGCACCTTTGCTCTGTGGAAATGGAATGAAGACCATCATCCTCGACCTCGAGGGATAGCCATGATGACGATGACTGTGTGGGTAAATACAGCTCCAATGCCTTATTCAAGATTGCTGATGATACCACTGTCATTGGCTGAATAAAAGGCGGTGTCAAATCAGCATTTAGGAGGGAGATTGAAAATCTGGCTGAGTGGTGCTATAAAAAATCATCTGTCATTCAATGTCAGCAAGAAGCTGATTATCAACTTCAGGAGAAGGAAACCAGAGGTCCACGAGCCAGATGAGACCTGATCAGAGATGAAGAAGGTCAGCAACTTTAAATTCCTAGGTGTTATTATTTCAGAGGGTCTGTCCTGGGCCCAGCACGTAAGTGCAATTATGATGAAAGCACAGCAGCGCCTCTACTTGCTTAGGAGTTCGTGGAGATTCGATATGGCATTTAAAACTTTGACAAACTTCTATAGATGTGTAATGGAGAGTACATTGACTGGCTGCATCACAGCCTGCTATGGAAACATTAATATCCTTGAATGGAAAATCCTACAAAAAGAAGTGAATATGGCCCAGCCCATCATTAAACACATCAACTGTACATGAAACACTGTCGCAGGAAATCAGCATCCATCATTAGGGATCCCCACTACCCAGGACATGCTCTTATCTCATTGCTACCATCAGGAAGAAGGTACAAGAGCCTCATGACTTGCACCACCAGGTTCAGGGAGAGTTACTACCTCTCAGACAACAGGCTCTTGAACCAATGGGGATAACTTCACTCAACTTCACATGCCTTGTCATTAAAATTTTCTCACAATCAATGGACTTACTTTCAAGAATTCTTCATAGTACGTTCTCAATATTTATTGTTTATTTATTTATTATTATTGTTTCTTCTTTTTGTATTTGCATAGTTTCTTGCCTTCTGTACTCTGATTGAACACTGTAGTTGGGCGGTCTTCACTGATTCTGTTATAATCATTGTTCTATAGATTTGTTGAGTGTGTCCCCAAGAAAATGAATCTCAGGGTTGTATATGATGACATAATTGTACTTTGATGTGAAAATTAACTTTGAACTTTGATCTTAGATGTGCGGTGACTGGGTGCATCACGACCTGGTATGAGAACACCAATGCCCTTGGGTGGGAAAACCTACAACAAGTAGTGGATATAGCCGAGTCCATCATGTGTAAAGCCTTCCCTACCGCTGATCACATCTATATAAAACACTGCTGCTGGAAAGCAGCATCCATCATCAAGAAACCCCACCACCCAGGTCACGCTCTCTTCTCGCTGCTGCTATCAGGAAGCTGCAGGAGCCTCAGGACTCTCAACCATATGGTTCAGGAGCAGTTATTACCCATCAACCATCAAATTGTTGAACCAGAGGGGGTGACTTCACTCAACTTCACTTGCTCCATCATTGAAACATTCCCACAGCCAATGATTCTTCATCACGTGTTCTTGATATTTATTGCTTATTTATTTATTTATCTATTTATCTATCTATCTATCTATCTATCTATCTATCTATCTATTTATTTATTTATTTATATTTTCCCCTTTTATTTTGTTTTGTATTTGCACAGTTTGGTGTCTTCTGCACATTGGCTGTCTGTCCATCCTGTTGTGTGCAGTCTTTCATTGATTCTATTGTGTTTCTTATATTTACCACAAACGCCCACAAAAAATGAATTTCACAGTTGTATACGGTAAAGAAAATGTGCTTTGATAATAAATTTACTTTGAACTCTTTAAACTTTGAATTTAGAATCAAATGGATTAAACAGGTCTGCTGACCCACTACCACACTGATGCAGATCAGTATGCACCCATTTACACTAATTCCATTTTTCCTCCCACGTCCTAACAACTCTTCCACCACATCAGATGTCACTGCCAATCCTGCTTGTGCTGAAAAACAAACAACAGATGAAAGCAAGCAACCTGATTCTAATATTTAAATTATCTGCTCACTTCCTGTATTGTTTTATTGTATTAATGGGTGACAGTCTGCTTTCCTGCTTCAACTGAAAGCCAAGTCAAGCCTTTCAAAGCTGATTCAGTCCAGGTTCAAGATTACCCTTATGCTGACCTATCTACACATCGCTGGGATTCACTCCATTTTTTCCTTGTTTTAGATCAGTTCAGGTCAGCCTCATTTATTTATCACATGTATATCGAAATGCGTTGCTTGCAATAACGATGTGATGCAAGTGTCACCACACATTCCAGTGCCAACATCGCATGCTCACAATGCTCAGCAAGACAACATAAAACATAACAAAACAAAACAGAACACAGCAAACAACAAAGCAACAGCAAAACAAGCCCCATTCCTCCTCTCCCCCCACCCGCTTAACTCAAAAGGTGAGTTCTTTTCTCTGTTCAGATAAAGGAGAAAAAACTCATCTTCTTTGCTTACAGAGGTGCCTTCTGCAACAGTGACAATTTAATAGACAATAGGCAATAGACAGTAGGTGCAGGAGTAGGCCATTTGGCCCTTCTAGCCAGCACCGCCATTCACTGTGATCATGGTTGATCATACACAATCAGTACCCTGTTCCTGCCTTCTCTCCATATCCCTTGACCCCGCTATCTATAAGAGCTCTATCTAACTCTCTCTTGAATGCATCCAGAGACTTGGCCTCCACTGCCTTCTGGGGCAGATCATTCCACATATCCACCACTCTCTGGGTGAAAAAGTTTTTCCGCATCTCTGTTCTAAATGGCCTACCCCTTATTCTTAAACTGTGGCCTCTAGTTCTGGACTCACCCATCAGCAGGAACTTGCTTCCTGCCTCCAGCGTGTCCAATCCCTTAATAATCTTATATGTTTCAATCCAGTGTGTCCAATCCCTTATAATCTTATATGATTTAATTCTTCCCTAGGAAAATGGCTGCCCTTTTATAGTCCACCTGATTTTTTGGAAATTCAGCAAAATTCACTTGTGCAAGTTTTGCACTTTCTATCCCAGATACTTTATCTGGAAAGCAATTCATTGACGTCAGCCCCCTTGCGATATACTACCTATATATCAGTATGGGCAATGGGTGTTTAGAGGCCATTTGCCAATTAGGCTTGGATATGACAATCTCTGCTGAGCCAAGATATGGGCTACAAATTGCAATGGGAGATAGAAAAGGCACGTACAAAGGGCAACGTTGTGGTAGGCATGGGTGATATCAGTATGCAGGTAGCTTTTCGAAAATCTGGTTGATGCTGGAATTTGTAGAATGTCTACGAGATGGCTTTTTAGAAAGCTTGTGGTTGGGCCCACTAAGGGAATGGCAATTTTGGACAGGGTGTTATGTAATGATCCAGATCTGATTAGGGAGCTTAAGGTAAAAGAACCTTTAGGAGACAGTGATTAAACAATGATAGAATTTACCCTGAAGTTTGAAAAGGAGACGCTAAAACCTAATGTATCAGTATTACAGTGGAGTAAAAGGACTTACAGAGGAATGAGAGAGGAGCAGGCCCAAGTTAATTGGATGGGAACACTAGCAGGGATGATGGCAGAACAATTGCTGATGATTCTGGAGACAAATCGGAAGGAGCAGGAAGTATCATCCCAAAGATGAAGAAGTATTCTTAAGGGAGAATGAGGTAACCATGGCTGACAAGGGAAGTTAAAGACAGCATAAAAGCAAAAGAGAAGGCATATAATACATCAAAATAGTGGGCAGGTAGAGAATGGAGAAGCTTTTAAAAAACAACAGAAGTCAACTACAAAAGCCATAAGGAGAGAAAATACGAAATATGATGTTAAGATAGCCAATAATATGAAAGAGGGTACCAAAGAATTTTTCAGTTATATAAAGAGTAAAATAAGGGCAAGAGTGGATATTGGATTGCTGGAAAATGACACTGGAGGGTTTGAGATGGGGGACAAAGAAATGATGAACAATCTTAATAAGTGTTTTGAGTCAGTCTTCACCGTGGAAGATACTAACAATATGACAGAAATTTGAGACTGTCAGGGGACTGAAATGAGTGTAGTTGCTATTATTAAGGAGAAGGTGCTCGGGATGCTGAGAGGTTTGAAGGTACATAAGTCACCTGGACCAGATGTACCACACCCCAGGGTTCTGAAAGGGATAACTGAAGAGATTGTTGAGGCATTGATAATGATCTTTAAATAATCATTAGATTCTGGCATGGTTCCTAAGGACTGGAAAATTGAAAATGTCACTCCACACTTTAAGAAAAGAGGGAGGCAGAAGAAAGGAAATTATAGGCCAGTTAGCCTGACTTCAGTGGTTGGAAAGATTTTGGAGTCTATTATTAAGGATGAGATTTCAGATATCTTGGAGGGGCATGATACAATAGGCCAAAGTCCGCATGTTTTTCTAAAGGGGAAATCTTGCCTGACAAAACTGTTGGAATTCTTTGAGCAATTAACAGGTGAGATAGTAAAAGGATCATCAGTGGATGTTGTTTATTTGGATTTTCAGAAGACCCTTGACAGGGTGTCACATATGTGGCTACTTAACAAGGGACCATGGTATTACAGGAATGGTACTAGCATGAATAAAAGACTGGCTGACTGGCAGGAGGCAAAGAGTGGGAATAAAGGGAGCTTTCCCTGGTGATTGACAGTGACAAGTGATGTGCAGCAGAGATCGGTGTTGGGACTGATATATGTCAATTACTTGGATGATGGAATTTCTGGCTTTGTGGGCATTTGTGGATGATATAGAACATAGAACATAGAATAGTACAGCACATTACAGGCCCTTCGGCCCACAATGTTGTGCCGACCCTCAAACCCTGCCTCCCATATAACCCTCCACCTTAAATTCCTCCACATACCTGTCTAGTAGTCTCTTAAACTTCTCTAGTGTATCTGCCTCCACCACTGACTCAGGCAGTGCATTCCACGCACCAACCACTCTCTGAGTGAAAAACCTTCCTCTAATATCCCCCTTGAACTTCCCTCCCCTTACCTTAAAGCCATGTCCTCTTGTACTGAGCAGTGGTGCCCTGGGGAAGAGGCGCTGGCTGTCCACTCTGTCTATTCCTCTTAATATCTTGTACACCTCTATCATGTCTCCTCTCATCCTCCTTCGCTCCAAAGAGTAAAGCCCTAGCTCCCTTAATCTCTGATCATAATCCATAATCTCTAAACCAGGCAGCATCCTGGTAAATCTCCTCTGTACCCTTTCCAATGCTTCCACATCCTTCTTATACTGAGGTGACCAGAACTGGACACAGTACTCCAAGTGTGGCCTAACTAGAGTTTTATAGAGCTGCATCATTACATCGCGTCTCTTAAACTGTACCCCTCGACTTATGAAAGCTAACACCCCATAAGCTTTCTTAACTACCCTATCTACCTGTGAGGCAACTTTCAGGGATCTGTGGACATGTACCCCCAGATCCCTCTGCTCCTCCACACTACCAAGTATCCTACCATTTACTTTGTACTCTGCCTTGGAGTTTGTCCTTCCAAAGTGTACCACCTCACACTTCTCCGGGTTGAACTCCATCTGCCACTTCTCAGCCCACTTCTGCATCCTATCAATGTCTCTCAGCAATTTTCGACAATCCTCTACACTATCTACAACACCACCAACTTTTGTGTCATCTGCAAACTTGCCAACCCATCCTTCTACCCCCACATCCAGTTCGATATGAAGATAGGAGGAGGGACAGGTAGTGTTGAGGAAACAGGGAGTCTGTAGAAGGACATACATAGACTGGGGGAATGGGCAAACAAGTGGCAGATGGAATATAGTGAAGGGAAATGCATGGTCATGCACTTTAGCAGAAAGAATACAGGCATGGACAATTTTCTAAATGGAGAGAGTCCTTGTGTAGGATTCCTTAAAGATTAACTGGTAAGTTGAATCAGAGTTAAAGGCAAATTCAATGTTAGCATTCATTTCGTGAGGACTAGAATACAAAATCAAGGATGCAATGCTACGGCTTCATAAGGCATTGGTCAGTCAACGCATTCTGAGCAGTTTTGACCCCCTTATCTATGAAAAGATATGTTGGCATTGGAGAGCATCCAGAGGAGGGTCACAAAAGTGATCCCAGGAATAATGAAAGAATTAACATAATGCTCTGGGATGGCACTCACTAAAGTTTGAAAGAATGGGGGGGGGGGGGGGGTGG
The DNA here is from genome assembly GCF_048418815.1 of Hemitrygon akajei. NCBI lineage: Eukaryota > Metazoa > Chordata > Chondrichthyes > Myliobatiformes > Dasyatidae > Hemitrygon > Hemitrygon akajei. The sequence goes on along the minus strand of NC_133128.1, from coordinate 161,912,415 downwards.
TGAAGGATCTCATTGAAACCTATTGAATATTGAAAGGCCCAGATTACGTGATTGTAGAGAGGATGTTTCCTGTAGTGGAAGAGTCTAGGACCAGATGGCCCAATCTCAGTTTATAGGAATGTCCATTTAGAACAGGGATGTGGAAAACTTTCTGTGGAATGGAATGTTGAATCTGTGGAATTCATTGTCACAGACAGCTGTACAGGCCAAGTCATTTGGTACATTTAAGGCAGAGGTTGATTTACTCTTAATTAATCAGGGTGTCAAATGTTATAAGAAGAATGGGGTTGAGTGGGATACCAAATCAGTCATGATGGAAAGGTGGAGCAGACTCAATGGGCCAGATGGTCTTATTCTGCTCCTATTTCTTGCAGCCTTATGGTCCTATAAATAATATGTACATTTTGCTCCTGTGTTAGCACTTGACTCAATCTCATTCCAGTTTCCTTCAGATCCACATCATGGTTAATGGAATTTACTATGCTGGTTACTTGTTAATATATTTCTTCCCTTGTGGTCCTGTACCTTCCTTAATGGAAACACCCTTGCAAAGGCCCAGAACATTTATTGCCTGAGTTCAGAAGAGTTGGTCAGTTCACCTGTTGTAGTCTTTTTTAGTACAACTTCACACTCCACATTTTGGATTAGTACACATCCTGGCATCCCTGTTGGTTAAGAGACTCGTTTAGCAGCTTGAAAATTTGAATGCTTCATTACTGGAGGTGTATGGTGATAAGCTACTTTGATTCATTAGCACTAATGGTATGGTAGGCTTGGTCTGCACACTTCATAAAATATGTGATTTTGTTAGCATTTTGTTAATTTCTTACCAGAAAAAAATGGCATTTCGCCCATTTTTCAGAACAAGTGAAACTTCAGATTGAGTATTGCAGAAGAATTAACCTAACACAAGCACTAACAATGTGAAATGTCAAAATTATATAACACCTGCTGCAAGCATGTGTTTAGAAGTTCTGACATTTTTCTTTTAATTGAGGTACTGTTCTCACCACATCCAGGTGCAGAAATTTAGCATTTTACTTTAATCACTGTTCTTCTGGAGATTGTTCTTGACATTTTTATCAATTAAAGCACAATTATTAATCTAATTAAACTAAGGCAAGCAACATTCACATAAATATGCAAGGAATGAACTCCAAATTATGTGCCATATAATTTTAGCCCATGAGTGGTTGTTTTGATTCAGATACTGTATGCGTGCAGACAAGTTAATATCGGTCTTCCTTAGTCACTTTTCTTTGATACCTCTCATGGCCAGCAATATTCAAATCACAGTTTTAACCTAAACTATTTGCTGTAATATCTATTTTTGAAAGACATAGACTTAGGGCAACCTTCTACACCATTAAACAATTCTTGGAAGTTTACATTTTACGTGTTCTGATAAATTAATCTGACAATAATGTAATCATGGTAGAAAGACTGAAGGAAACCAGATTACATCTTTGTTTAGTTCAATGTGCCAAATGCACAGGTTCCCGGAACAACCTGTCTGATCATATTTATTGCTTCAGTAAAAGATGTTGGGTGCAGGGTAGCGTGGCAGTTTACGTAATGATATTACAGTTTGGGGTGTCGGAGTTCAATTCCAGCGCTGTCTCTGTGTTCTCCCCGTGATCACTTGTATTTCCTCTGCATCCTGTTATTTCCTCCCACAATCCAAACATGTACTGGTTAGTAGGTTAATCGGTCACTGTAAAGTGTCCTGTGATTAGGCTAGGGTTAAATAGGTGAGTTGCTGGGCAGCACAGCTCATTGGGTCAGAATGGCCTGTTTAACGCTATATCTCTAAATAAGATGAATAGATATTTTTAAAAAATAAATCAAAAGTTGGCGTGCATAAGCAAAATATTGCAGATGTTGGAACTGGAAATAAAAAACAGAAAATAATGGAATTAGCCAGCAAGCTAAATGCATTAATGGTGAGAGAAACAAAGTGGGCATTTCAGATTGATCAGAATGTTGAATGGTGAGAGATGAGACAAACCTTAAAGCACAGAGAAAGCAGGGCCGAAGGTGGAAGAGTTGCAAGAGAAGGTCTGTGATTCAGTGAAGGGCAAGGGAAGTGAAAGAGGAAAAGTGTGACTTCACACTTTAGGATGGTGAGGGTGAACAATACTCTGAAGAGGTACTCTTGTTGCGACAATTCTGGTATCTTTAATTTCAGATTGTTAGCATGCACTTCATATTCGTTTGGTTTTGCCAGATAAATATTTTGCATTTTGATCTTCTTAAGAGGAAGTTATGGTGGTCCACAATTAAAGTCCTTGCTGGCAATGCCTATACCTGGGAGAAAAACAGCAGTGATTTGGGAAATAAACGCTTTACTGTGAAGTATGTAATGTGTCATCCTCAACTCAGACATCAGAATAAAAATGCTCTTTGTTTAGAACTGATTTTTAACCATAATGGAACAGCCAATATTTCTGTACCAGTACAATCATTTCATTTAACTGTTCTCTGCTGATGTCATTCACATCACTAATGCTTTCCCCTCTCTAGATCTTTCCTGGAGTTATATAACACAGGTACAGATTCTTGGGTACAATTTCTGTATTAGCCATCAAACCCCTTTACACAAATTCTACATTGATTCTAATTTTCCTCTTGCATCCCCATAAATTATCCCCTCTACTCCCCAATTCTCCTGCCACCCCGATTTACTCAAGGCATAATTTTACAATAAGACAAGTGGCTATATCGAGCATGTTTTTTGTACATAGGAGGGATTAGAGCACGTTTGGGAAACCCATACAGTCATGGGAAGAATGCAATCTCTCAACAGGTAGCACTTGGGGTCACAATCGAAGCAGGGTCTATGTACCAGCAAGACAGTGCTATCTGCTTCTTGACTGTGTTGCCCCATCTTGATAAAACTGGCCAAAACCAGCTCTTCTCTCTTATGCATGTGTGCTGAAAGGCAATGCATGCCTTCGATACCATGAAGTTTAATTCGTCTTGTGCTTCCCTGCATCTGTTTTCTGCTTCAGCAAGTTCTATCCCTTCAGGAAGGCATAGCTTGTGCCTTCATGTGCTGAGGTCCATTGTCTAGCCACTGTCAAAACCAGTTTAGATCCTAGTGCACATAGTGACATTTGCACATAGTTTAATGATTTTCTTTGACACTTTGATCTCCAAATAATATTCAACCTGCAGACAGTTCATATGTTACAAAATGTACTGTTGAATAATCAACTGTTTAAATATTCATTTTTAAAAATTTGGTTCAGTCAAGAGTTGAGATGATACTGAGGTGAGCACAATGCTGCCAAAGCAAATTTAAATTCAATATTTAAAATCACACATTAAGTGGAAGTTAATGAATACTACTGTGGGATACAAATAAATGAAAATCAGATCATACTTCCAGTTTACTTTCAACAATGGGAGACAGCAAAGCTTTTTAAAATTATCAACATAATAAGTAGCAAAGAACTACATTAAAATGATTTTATTTTGAGGTATATTGGTTGAATTGAGTATGGAGAGGATTTATCTCCTCCTATCAGGGTAAGCAGTATGGGACTGAAATTAATGCAGTCAACTTGCTCTGCCTTTCTCTGCATGCCTAGCTTTCAGGGGTCATTCCATAGAGGGAAACACCTTGTAAGACCCAAAACTATTTCCAGGTAATCCTAACATTATGTACTGCCAACTAATTAGTGCCACCATTGTACATTTTAACCATTTAGAGATATGCTTCCATTTTATTTCTTTCTTGTCTTAATTGAGTAGCTTTCCGACAGCCAGAAATAAAAATAAGTAGCAATGAAACTGTTTTGGATTATAATTTTATTAGTGTAATAAACAATTGGCTTCTCTGAAACAACTTGTCAGTGGCTCAGACATCAGCACTGAATATTCCCCCATCCCCTCCCAGTAAATAGAAAAAAGCCCCATAGCAGCCTCCATTTAAAATTGGTTTGGGGAAAATCAAATACTTGTCTGGGCTCCTTATGTTTACCAAACTAAGATAACTTTTCTTCTCTAGTGTGAGAACTCAGAGTCAACTCAAACAATAATTTCACTTTGATGATTCATTATTCACTCCCAGAGATATTTAGAATTGAGCCCCATCATTTATAACAATCCCAGGATCTATTATTGCTACTAGAGTCAATGCTAATAAGGCTCAGCCCTTTATAATGGACAAGGCTTTCACTTGGTTTTCTTTGTGGTTCTAGTGCTTGAGCTAAAATCTTGCCTTTCATGAGCTGACCTTCAACTGTGTTCAACTCTTTCAAAAGGAGTTCAACGAGACCCTCTCTCAGTGCTCCCTCTGGCAGGCCTGCAGTGATTAGGTTATTTGTGTAGGAAATTTGAACTAGTGTGTATTCACATCCTTTAAAAGCAGTAAAGGAACTTAAAAAGTGGATATTGATCTGGAATTGCTTTTTTTAAAAAAACTATTAATTTGCAGTGGTTAACCACAAAACCTTCAGTTGTCATAAGTGCAAATCAAGAAATACAAATTTTAACCATATTGAGATACACTTTCGTTTTGGTTGTTTCTTTGTGCTTCAAAATGAGTTTTGAATATTCTCTGACCTTCTAAATGAGTTCTGAATTGTGTTAAATATTCTAAGGAGAAAAGAAAATCAAATGCAATTATTGGATGCCTTTAATAACTTCTAATTCCTGGAGCATTTGTCACAGTAGTTATAATTTAATACAAAATACTCCCAAACCTGCTTCCTGATTGCTAAATTGTGAATGAAAATGATCAAGAAGGCTATTATAACACAATCCAGTTCCATACCTCCAGCCATTTCTTTGGAATCACTTCTTAAACCCTCTTTATCCTTTTCATTTATTCTCTACTCCACAGGGCATTTAGTCATTGAGTAAATTTATGCACAAGATAATTTTTTAGATTGTGTTTTGGGGGTCAGTCTTGAAAGTGGAGCTGAGTACTGAAATTAGATTAGCACAATATTATTGAGCAGTGGACAAGCTTGAGGCCTGTATGACCTACTCCTGCTCTAATTTATTCTGTTATTTCCTACTTACGTCTGCCTTGTAACTGCTAAAGTTGTTCCCTGTACCTCAGTATATATAGAGTCCTCCACAGTTTGACTTAATACTTCACTTAATATTTGGTTCTCAGAGACACAAGAGACTGCAGATGCTGAAATCTTGCAGAGAAAACAAACTGCTGGAGGAATTCAGAATGTGTAGCATTGATTGCCCATTTCCCTTTACAGATACTTTATGATATGCTGACTCCAGCATCTGCAGTCCCTTGTGTCTCCACTTCACTACAAAACTGTGAAGTATCTTTAAGTGTTGCCCTTTTGAAGAAGTTTTCCTCCTCTCTTCAAAAGGAGTTCGAAGAGTGCTCAGTGCTCCCTCTGGCAGGCCTGCACAAGCAGATACCTCCCAGTCTCCTCCCAGCTAACAGTAGTCATCTGCCACTCATTTCCAACTCATCACCTGCAGCCTATCTAAACCTAGCTCTCAATCACAGTCCTTGTTCACCCATCAAACCAGCCAGTCTCAACCAATTGCTCCTAGCCTCAGTTACCTTGTGGCTTGATAGGCTCGGCCCCTCATAGCTTGTTATTTTGTGGTTTATTATTAAAGAGAGTACTCATCACTGAAACATCTCTGTTGCTCTGCTTTACATAACAATGAATTAAGTAAACAAACAGCGAATGTTTAATCAAACAATACATTTAAAATATTACTCGTATTACTGAAATAGTAAATACACCACACTACTCCCTGCTTAACTATAAACTCCAACTCAATATAGAATGAATCTCAACTCAAATATGTAACATATTTCTCTCTAGTAATTACATTTATTTCTGTGAGTTAATAATTTTTGTGAGTTAATTTTTTTCCTGATAAGGGGGGGTCACTTTGCTTGGCAAGTGAGACTTGTGGCTGTGACACAGTCTCAGGTTCTGGGGCCCCCTCCGTGATGACTGTACAGGTTGACTCTGAGACTACAGGAAGTGATTCTGACAGCTCTTTTCTAACAATTGACTCTGTTTTCCTCAACTGGTTGATGTGTTGTCTCCAGATAACTTCAGATGCAATATTCACTGTGTAGGAGAGTGGTCCAGTTCTGGCCTTCATCTTTCTAAGTACGCTATTTTGATTATCTTGTAGCTCCTCATTAGGACCGTTTGTCCAGGAGTGGAACATCAAACTTCCTTGCTTGTGGAGCCTCGAGTTGTTTCAAATGGTGGTATTGCATCCTCCTTCCGAGATTGGGTTTGAGAAGATCCAAGTGTAAGTGCAAGGGATGGCCCAGGAACAGCACAGCTGATGAGTTGTTGGTTGTGAAGTGTGCTGCATTCCCAAATGCAAGGAGGAAATTGGCAAGCTTCTGATTCAGTGTCAGTGTAGTGTGCATATTGTTGACATTGCTCACAGTGTTCCCTAGACTCTGGACAAACCCTGCCACCAAGCAGGGTGGTACAGTACAAATGTAATATGTCTTATTCTATTCTGCAACGAGGTGGCCCATTGCACTGACTATTCTGGAACTCCAGTCCTTGAAAAGAGACTGCTCAACACATCAATAGTGTGTTGTTGTAGTGGAGGCTATCGGGAACACTTCGAGCCATTTTGTAGCTGCATCCACTACTATCAAGAAATGCTCTTAAAATAATAATGCTCATAAAATAATGGACCACTGTTGGATTCCAGGATGGAGCCACTAATAGATAGATAGATAGATGATAGATAGATACTTTATTCATCCCCATGGGGAAATTCAACTTTTTTCCAATGTCCCATACACTTCATTCCTCAGTCCATACTCACGTGTCAAATCGCTTCTAATGCAGGGCACCATGTGTGGAATGAAATGGAGATTTCTCAGATGGGATCATACATAAATTATCAGGATTGAGACTGACACAGCATGTGCTGACCCTCTCCTGCAAAATTTCATGCAAGGCCATTGTAAGTCTGTGGATTTTGACATCTATGTAGCATGAAATAAATATGAAGTCAAATTCTAGAGTGTGTTCCTGCTATGGGGCTTATTTCTCCATTATCCAGTCATGGATCGGTTCCAGGTATAGCTGCCTGTCCAGTCTAATTGTAGCATTGATATGAAGAAGATCACACAGTTGCTGACACCACAACACTTGTATGAATGCATTCTTTACATGATGGTATTAAAAAGAGTAAAATATATTTTCCCTTCAGCATGAATCCTTACATTTTACATATCGCCCACAGCAGGGTGAAACACATGCTAATGTCTCACAATATCTGTAAACAAAGGAATGCAATAACATTTCATCTAAAAAAGTAGATTAACATTAGGTATCATCAACATTAATATGGCTGTAGAAATGAATACAGCTCAAAGCATAATGATGGAAAAGGAATGATATTACTCAGACCTGTTAAATCAATGTTGGGGAATTTGCAACAACTTACGTGATCAATGAGATAGATTTTGGTCTCAAATAGAATGAGGACCAAGCCTCCTGTACCTAATAAAGTGGCCACTGAATGTATGTTCATAGTCTGCTGCTGCAGCCCATTCACTTCAACGTTCAATATGTAGTGTATTCAGAGATGCTCTACTGCACACCACTGTGTAATTATTTGAGTCATGCTCACCTTCCTATCAGCTTGAACTAGTCTGGACACTCTCCTCTGACCTCTCTCATTAACAAGATGTTTTCAGCCATAGAAGTGCTGCTCACTGGATGTTTTTGCTCATCCGCTCCATTCTCTGTAAACTCTAGAGACTGGTGTTCATGAAATCAGCAGTTTCTGAGATATTCAAATCACCCTGTCTGGCACCAACAACCATTCCATGGTCAAAGTCATGTAGATCCCATTTCTTCCCCATTCTAATGTTTGTTCTGAACAACAACTAAACTCTTGACCATGTTTGCATGCTTTTATGCATTGAGTTGCTGCCACATGATTGGCCAATTAGATATTTGCATGAATGAACAAGTGTGCAGGTGTACCTAATAAAGTGGCTACTGAGTGTAATTCAACATAATAGCATTTTAATTTTTTGCTTTCAATTTGGACTGTGTTTCCAAAGTATTACTACTATTAAAAGGATAAATTTCCAGCAGAGTTAAGGGTCAATATGTCTTACGATCACAATCGCAAAAATAGAAAGTCTCACGCCTCATCACACCAGGAACGGCCACCACATGAATGAAGAGTATTTACTTACTTTATTTTATCACGCCAAACAGTATAACCTACAGAAGAAAGTTCAAAAGCATATATAAAATCCGTCAGCAGTAATTTCTTAACAAAACTAAAAATTGCTCAACTTACGCATAAAAGGAAAGTGTAGCGGTAAAACGAATCTAAAATCAAAACAAAACAATTTCTGCTTACCTGCGACCATAAAGACGTTTATACTTGTGTAACACACCAACAGCTCCAATGGTTTCTCCATAAGTCGAACCCTTTATTTGATCCATTATTAGCAATTCGTAAACATAGAATTAAACATGATTGAGCGTTACCTCAGCTGTCAGCAAAAGAAGTAACCTCCGCTGGTCTCAAGCTACAAACTTCCACAAAATATGCAAGAATATGCAACTTATTCCCTTCGCTTTTACCTCACTCCCACTCATGAGACTAGTTACCATAATAAGCACAATAAATGCACCACACAGAATTACAAAGCAGATAAGGCTCGTACACAGAGGAATGTATGTTATAATGTTATGACGAGTTCTTTGCAAACTCCAATAAACATAAATAACTTAATGGAAACAAAAAGTAAAATCATCATGTTTTTAGATATTAAGTAGCAGATGCTGCAAATGAACAATTAAACGAAGAAAGTGAGAAACCGCATAATTCTTCATAACTTCCACCATCTCCAGTGAGATCCCACCACTAAGCACATCTTTCCTTCCATCCCAATTTCAGCTTTCAGCAGGGATCACTCCCTATGTGACTCTGTTGTCCATTCATCCCTCCCCACTGATCTCCTTCCGGGTAGTTAACCCTGCAAGCAGAACAAGTGTCATACCTTCGCTGACACCTACTCCTTCACTACCAGCCAGGGCCCGAAATTGTCTCTCCAGATGAGGCGACACTTCACCTGTGAGTCTGTTGGGGTCATCCTAGTATATCCTGTGCTCCTGGCTTGGCCTCCTGTTTACCAATGAGATCAGGCATAGATTGGGAGACTGATTCACCAAGCACCTACACTCCATCCACTAGAAATGTGGGACCTCCCGGTGGCCAACCATTTCAATTCTATTTTCCATTCTCATTTCATCATGTCAGTCCATGGCCTCCTCTACTGCTGTAATGAGGCCACACTCGGGTTGGAGGAGCAACATCTTGTATTCCATTTGGGTAGCAATATCTGATGACATCAACATCGATTTCTCAAACTTCCAGTAATTGCACATGCCCTCCTCCCTCTTCATCATTCCCATTCCTGTTTCCCTCTGTCACTTCATCTCTTCACCTGCCCATGACCTTCCCCTGGTGCTCCTCCCCCTTTCCTTTCTCCTATGGTCATCTACCTTGTCCTATCAGATTCCCCTTTCTCCAGTTCTTTACCTCTTTCAGCTATCAGCATCCCAGCTCTTTACTGCACCCCTCCCCCTTTCCCAGTTTCACCTATCACCTACCACCTTGTACTTCTTCCTCCCCTCCTTATACCTTCTTGCTCTAACTTCTCATCTTTTTTCCGGTCCTGTTGAAGGGCCTCAGCCCAAAACATTGACTGTTTACTCTTTTCTTTAGATGCTGCCTGGCTTGCAGAGTTCCTCCAGCATTTTGTGTGTTGCTTGGATTCCCAGCATCTGCAGATTTTTCCTTTTTCATTCACTTCAATAGTGATTCTGTAGGCCATTCCCTTAGACTTAGATAGACCAGGTGAAGGGTTTAGTCCCGAGATGTTGACTGCTCAATATGTCCCATACATAGACGCTGCCTGACATGCTGAGCTTCTCCAGCCCATTGTGTGCATTGCTCTAGATTTCCAACATCCTCAGTACCTTGTGTGTCCCTTACACATCTTCTGTGTGATGAGAGGAGCTGGTGATGTGTATATTTGGGGAGGCCAGATAGGTTCTCCAGGCCTTCATTTATCTTGCCAGTAGCAATTTGTTGAAGGAGGATCAGAATTTTTGTTTTGTTTTAGAGCACACTTATGCCTGGACCTTTAGAAATGTACATCCGCCACAGCTGTGTGGCAGCTGCTTTATTCTCACAATGTGCTGGATGTTTCTATAGCATCTGAATGACCCTCACAAGTGAGAACTCTTCAGTTGGGGAACTTACAGCCCGGCCCCACCATCAGTTCACAGCTCCTGCTTGCTTTGCTAACAATGGATAGTTGTACCTTTTTCTTTACATGCAAAACCCCAATCTAGATGGTGCCTGGGGCTCCAGTTCTCTCCCATTAGTTCTGTCTTAGGAGATTGGCAGAAGACCACAAAATTCAGCCCTATTCAGTTAGAAGAGGACAGTAGACCATGGAAGAGAGCAAAGAAGGGGGGACAACAGAGGGAGGTGCTGAGCAGGTGAGTAAAAGTGAAGGGATGAGAGGAGAACAGATATGGGGAATGAAAAATGAGAGAAGGGGTAGAGAAATTTCCAGAAATTAGAAAAATAAATGTTCATGCCATCAGGTTGGAAGCTACCCAGACTGAATATGAAGTGCTGCTCCTCCAAACAGTAGATGACCAACATGTTAGAATGAGAATAGGATGTCAAATTGAAATCAGTGGCCATTTGGAAGTCCCATCTTTTCTGACAGATGGGGTGAAGGTGCTCAATGAATCAACCCCCTGATCTATGTTTGGTCTCACTGATGTAGAGGAGGCCACAGCAGGAGCACTGTATACCGTAGGTGAGCCCAACAGATTGCAGGTGAAGCATTGCGTCACTTAGAAGGACTTTTGGATCTTCGAATGGTGGTGAGAGAGGAGGTAAAAGACCAAGTGTTCCACTTGTCCCGCTTGCAGGAATAAGTGCCAGGAGGAAGATCAGAGGGGATTGAACAAGGGAGATGTGCAGAGAGCAATCTCTATAGAAATCTAGAGAGTGGGGGGCTGCGGGGAGAGGGCAAGACATGCTTAGTGGTAGGATCCCTTTGGAGATGGCAGAAGATATGGAGTGTGATGTGCTGGAGACTGAGCCTCATGGGGTATTAAGTTAGGACAAGAATACCCTATCCCTGTTATGGTGATGGAAGGATGGAATGGAAAGGCATGCATGAAATGGAGGAGATGTGGGCAAGGGGCTCATGGATAATGATGAAAGGGAAACAAAGTTCTTTAAAGAAGGAAGTTACCATGCCTATAAAAAGTATTCATCCCCTTTTGAAGTTTTCACTTTTTATTGTTTTACAACATTGAATCACATGGATTTAATTTGTTTTTTTTTTGACATTGAGCAACAGAAAAGACTTTTTCATGTCAAAGGATAAACAAATCTCTACAAAGTGATCTATATTAATTACAAATATAAAACACCAAATAATTGATTACATAAGTATTCACCGCCTTCAAGCCAGTATTTAGTAGATGCACCTTTGGCAGCAATTACAGCCTTGAGTCTGTGTGGATAGGTCTCTATCAGCTTTGCACATTTGTACACTGCAATTTTCCCCATTCTTCTTTACAGAACTGCTCAATCTCAGATTGCATGGGGATCATGAGTGAACAGCCCTTTTCAAGTCCAGTTACAAGTTCTCAATTGGATTGAGGTCTGGACTCGGAGTTGGCCACTCCAGGACATTAACTTTGTTGTTTTTAAGCCATTCCTGTGTAGCTTTGGCTTTATGCTTGGGGTCATTGTCTTGCTGGAAAACAAATCTTCCCCCAAGTCACAGTTCTCTTGTAGACTGCATCATGTTTTCCTCCAGGATTTCCCTGTATTTTGTAGAGATTTGATTTCCCTTTGTTTCTCTTCTGCTGATCTGTGTCAAAAAAAACGCTGTATAGGCACTGTATCTCAAATGTTCTAGAATTGAAAACATCATCCTGTGAACAAATATGGCAGAGATGGAGGAATCAAAAAAAGGGAATAGCATTTTTACAAGTGACATCGTGAGAAGAGGTATAGTCAAAATAGCTGTAGAGTCAGTATGTTTATAAAAGGTATCATTAGATAGCCTGTCTGAAGAGATGGAGACCGAGAAATCAAATAAAAGTGGAGTGAGATGTCAAAGATAGACAAAATGAATTTAAGGGCAGGGTGGAAGTTGAAGACAAAGTTGATGAAATTGACATGCTCAGTGTAAGTGCACGAAGCAGCCCCAATGAAGCCATTAATGAGGCCTAACATAGTTGGGGAGTAGTACCTGTGTATTCTTGGAACATGAATAGCTCCACATAGCAGATAAAAGCAGACATGCCTGGGGCCTGTGCAGATGCCCATGACCTTGGGTTTGGAGAAAGTGGAAGGAGCCAAAAGAGACAGAGTTGACAGTGAGAACTATTTCTGCCAGACGAGAAGGGGAACTGGTTAGTAGTACAGAAAGGAGCAGAGACCTCTATGGCCTCCCTGATGTAGGATAGAAATATATAGGAACTGGATGTCCATTGTAAAAATGAGGCAGTCAGGGCGAGGGAACTTAAAGTGATTGAGAACATGTGAAGTTCATAGATTTAAGTAGTAAGGGGCTTAACCAAGAGGTGCAATTGATCTTCACCTCTTTATGTCTTCTGCTTATCAACTCCCAGCTTCTCACTTCTTTCCCCAGCCATACCCAGCCACCTTCACCTTCACCTTTTTCTACCTCTTACCTGCCTGTTTGTACTCGTCACACTCCTCCCTCTTCTCCGTAGATTGTCAGCTTGTTATGGTGGAGAAGCTTGTGTGGTCCTGAGATCCCGAGAGTGATGCCGTCTGGAGCTATGCTCCTGGTAGGGTCACCCATGGCGGTAAGGTCGAGGGTGAGGCCCCTGACAAAGAACAATCCAACCAAGACCTCAACGGTGGAACAGGCGGATGAAGTTACCTTGAAGTCAACGGCTGTGAAGGCCGATGAAGGCTGCAACAAACCCATCAGCTCCATTCGTCATGGTTTCCATGCCATTGGAATCAGTTGGTTGATTTGTGAAGTATCGTGTGCTTCTTGGAGTGCAACATCAAGTACACGTTAAACAAATGCACACACAGGCATCTTCGCTCTGTGATAGATCAACGGAACGAAAACCATCATCCTCGACCTCGAGGGATAGCCACGATGATGATGAGGATGACACTCTTTCTTCTGTTTTTTTATTCTGGCATCTATCCACTCCCCCCCCCCCCCCCCCCACCTTCCAGTCCTGATGAAGGATCTCGGCCCAAAGTATAGACTGTCTATTTTCCTCCATTGATGCCAACTTGCTGAGTCCCTCCAGATTTTCTTGTACGTTGTTCAAATATTCCAGCATCTGCAGAATCTCTGGTGTTTATGCCCCATTCTGTTTACTTTAGAGACAGCTTGCAGAACAAAGATTAATATTATTCAAAGAAAAATGTTAACAATTTATTTTGGTTAAACACTTCGCAGTCTGATTCTGGATGTTTGTCTGGCTTTGCTGATGGGGAACGTCAAACACAATGGCAGTGTGGCAAAGGTGAAGCATGACTGGGCATATGGAGACTTAGCCATATTTCAATCAAGCCAATTGAAAATCGAAGCAAGAGGCGGAGAGGGAAGAGGTAAAAGAAGCTCAGAGAGAAGATGTTTTTTTTATAACTGATCGGGGCAAAGAGGCTAGACTGCGCAGGCGCGTGAAAGTCGGCCTCTGAGATCAGCGGGGGAATTAAAAAAGCGAGCAGAGGCTGAGGACGAGCTTCATTCCAGGTGAGGTAAGGCCGGGTAAGCATCCTTTAATTAATCTGATTAGCTTAGGAGTAGGTAATGGAGGCAGCAGTTAGGGCAGTTGAGTGCTCCGTTTGCAGTATATGGGAAGTCAGGGCGAGCACAGTTGTCCCTGATGACTACACCTGTAAAAGGTGCATCCAGCTGCAGCTCCTGACAAACTGTGTTAGGGAACTGGAGCTGGAGCTGGATGAACTTCTGATCATTCGGGAGGCAGAGGCAGAAATAGACAGGAGTTTCAGGGAGATAGTCACCCCTAGGAGTCAGGAGACAGGTAGCTGGGTGACTCTCAGGAGAGGGAAGGGGAATAGACAGGAAGAGCAGAGCACCCCTGTGGCAGTTCCCATCAACAATAAGTATACCGTTTTGGATACTGTTGGTGGGGACGACCTACCAGTGACAAGTTGCAGTGGTTGCGTCTCTGGCACCGAGACTGGACCCCCAGCTCAGAAGGGAAGGAGGGAAAAGAGGAGAGCAGTAGTGATAGGGGATTCAATAGTTAGGGGGACAGATAGGAGGCTCTGTGGAAGAGATCGAGAATCCCGGATGGTCTGTTGCCTCCCTGGTGCCCGGGTCCGCGATATCTCAGATCAAGTTCTCAGTATTCTCAAGATGGAGGGTGAGCAGCCGGATGTTGTGGTCCATGTAGGGACCAACGACATGGGTAGGAAGAGTGAGGAGGTCCTGAAAGGTGAGTTTAGGGAGCTAGATGCCAAGTTAAAGGACAGGACCTCCAGGATAGCAATCTCAGGATTGCTACCAGTGCCACGTGCAGATGGGTTTAGAAATAGTAAGATAGCGCAGATCAACATGTGGCTGAAGTCATGGTGCAGTAGGGAGGGCTTCAGATTTATAGATAATTGGGCAGTTTTCCAGGGAAGGTGGGACCTGTTCCGGCGGGATGGTTTACATCTGAACTGGAGGGGGACAAATATTCTTGCAGGTAGGTTTGCTAGAGAGGCTCCAGTGGATTTAAACTAGATATGAGGGGGGAGGGGAACCAGAGTGTAGGAACAGATGGATGGGAGAAGGAAGAAAAAGAAGACAGTAAAGTTCTTTGTACTGTTAGAGATAAACAGAGAGGAAGAGGTGGAGAATTTCTTAAATGCATTTATTTTAATGCTAGGAGCATTGTAAGAAAGGTGGATGAGCTTAGAGAATGGATTGATACCTGGAAATATGATAATAGACAATAGGTGCAGAAGTAGACCATTCAGCCCTTTGAGCCTGCACCGCTAATGTTATAGCTATTAGTGAAACATGGTTACAGGAGGGGTGTGATTGGCAATTAAATATTCCTGGATTTGGTTGCTTCAGGTGTGATAGAATCGGAGGGACAAGAGGGGGAGGTGTTGCGTTGCTTGTCAGAGAAAATATTACAGCAGTGCTCTGGCAGGATAGATTAGAGGGCTCATCTAGGGAGGCTATTTGGATGGAATTGAGGAATGAAAAAGGTGTAGTAACACTTATAAGGGTGTATTATAGACCACCTAATGGAGAGCGAGAATTGGAGGAGCAAATTTGCAAGGAGATAGCAGATATTTGTAGTAAGCACAGGGTTGTGATTGTGGGAGATTTTAATTTTCCACACATAGATTGGGAATCCCATACTGTAAAAGGGATGGATGGCTTGGAGTTTGTAAAATGTGTGCAGGATAGTTTTTTTGCAGCAATGCATAAAGGTACCAACTAGAGAAGGGGCAGTGTTGGATCTTCTGTTAGGGAATGAAATAGGTCAGGTGATGGAGGTATGTGTTGGGGAGCCCTTCAGGCCCAGTGATCACAATACCATTAGTTTCAATATAAATGTTTCAATGTGGAGCAGAAAGAGATGGGGGAGATTTTGAACAATTTATTTTCTTCGGTGTTCACTAAGGAGAAGGATATTGAATTATGTAAGGTAAGGGAAACAAGTAGAGAAGTTATGGAAACTATGATGATTAAAGAGGAGGAAGTACAGGTGCTTTCAAGGAATATAAAAGTGGATAAATCTCCAGATCCTGACAGAATATTCCCTAGGACCTTGAGGGAAGTTAGTGTAGAAATGGCAGGGGCTCTGACAGAAATATTTCAAATGTCAATAGAAACAGGGATGGTGCTGGAGGATTGGCGTATTGCTCATGTGGTTCCATTGTTTAAAAAGGGTTCTAAGAGTAAACCTAGCAATTATAGGCCTGTCAGTTTGATGTCAGTGGTGGGTAAATTAATGGAAAGTATTCTTAGAGATGGTATATATAATTATCTGGATAGACAGGGTCTGATTAGGAACAGTCAGCATGGATTTGTGCGTGGAAGGTCATGTTTGACAAATCTTAATGAATTTTTTGAAGAGGTTACAAGGAAAGTTGACGAGGGTAAAGCAGTGGATGTAGTCTATCTGGACTTCAGTAAGGCCTTTGACAAGGTTCCACACGGAAGGTTAGTTAGGAAGGTTCAATCGTTAGGTATTAATATTGAAGTAGTAAAATGGATTCAACAGTGGCTGGAGGGGAGATGCCAGAGAGTAGTGGTGGATAACTGTTTGTCAGGTTGGAGACCAGTGACTAGTGGTGTGCCTCAGGGATCTGTACTGGGTCCAATGTTGTTTGTCATATACATTAATGATCTGGATGATGGGGTGGTAAATTGGATTAGTAAGTATGCAGATGATTCTAAGGTAGGTGGCGTTGTGGATAACGAAGTAGGTTTTAAAAGCTTGCAGAGAGATTTAGGCCAGTTAGAAAAGTGGGCTGAACGATGGCAGATGGAGTTTAATGCTGATAGGTGTGAGGTGCTACATTTTGGTAGGAATAATCCAAATAGGACATACATGGTAAATGGTAGGGCATTGAAGAATGCAGCAGAACAGAGTGATCTAGGAATAACGGCGCATAGTTCCCTGAATAATCAGGTTAGTACCTCAGTAGTCTACTGGAGAAGAGACAGATGGAAATCATCAGGTACCCTTCAAAAAATGGAATCATGCATTATGGCAGTAGTTTGAACCTTTACTGCAGTACCCAGTTCATCTCTTCTCCAGTAGATTGCATAAACTAGGATTGTTTACTCCGGGGTGATGGAGACTGCAGGGAGAAATGATTGAAGTTTTTTAAATTATGAGAGGTGCAAAGAGAGTAATCAGCCAGTATCCTTTCTCCAAGGTCAGAATGTCTAATACTAAAGGGCATGTATTTAAGATGAGAGGGTGAAGTCTGGTGTGTGGAGCAAGTTTCTTACACAAAGAGTGATGGGTGTTGGAATGTATTGCCAGCCATGGTTGTGGAAGCAGGTTTGGTAGAGGCATTTAAGAGTCCTATGTCGTCCTCTTCTCCGGTGATCTCAGGATCATGTCCACTACCACCATGTGTCTCACCCCTCAAGAGCTGCAGGGCAACTTTAAGCCGCACAAGTCATTGATTGCCTTCCACTGATAGCTCCAAGGCTGGCACTAGTGAATAGGCAGCATTAGTGGTGTTGTACATTCACAGGATTCAACTTTGTGGTAGCACATGACTCCTGTGCCAAGAATTAGCAATGATCAATTTCCAATGGTAAATGGTTGAATGGTCACAGTAACATCAGCATCCATCATCATCCACTGTGTGGTCCATATAAATGTGTTGCTACTCAACGAGTCCCTTGAGACTGAATTAACCACTTAAAATTGTTTGGAATGAATACCAGGAAAAGACTATTAGCAACTAATCTTTTTTTACATCCTGTCTTTTTTTTATTTGTAAGATTTAAACAAAGATTTAGCAGAATCATTGAAAGCATTGAAAACAGTTTTTTGTTTATTTGCGCCTTGAAGAGCTTATCAAAGGAATGTGACATACTGAGGCTGGAGTGCAACATCACCACTGGTGGGAGAGAGGCCAAACTTGGTAGGTGGCACCCTGAAATGTTGGGTGGAGGAGCCAACTTAGGCAGCTGCCAAGTGCTTATATCTCTTGGAAACTAAGGAATGCAAGAAATAAAGTCATGAAATTTAAAAATGCCATCAGTCAGGCTGGAGCAGGAAAGGAATGGATATACCCTCTCCACTCTGTTTTAAATACGCTTTCCCACCATAGGATATATAACTGGGGACACCATATGAAATGTATTAACATGGTTGACAATCCAAATTATATTTGTTTATTTATGTGATCTAATAGTTATTAAGCATGTGACTAATTTCAACAAACGTTTCTATCAAAAGCAATTTTTAAAATAAGAATTCCATTCAGCGTGATTGAGGCCCTGCCCTCTCCGCAGCGAACATTCAGAATAAGGAGACAGTAGTTTTTTTGTTCCCGTTAGTTGGTAAGCATCCACGGTCAAACAAATGCAGTCAACTCAGCAAAGTCGCCTGAAGATGATCGAGTTCAGGAGGTAATGGTCCTCTGGATCAAGCACTGACTTGGCATTGTGATGAGTGCTCACATTGTGGGAAAGATGCAGACCCAGACAATGCCACGGGATGCGATCTTTCGAAGAGATGGATTGCTAAGCCACTGACTGTGGACCCTTTGGCATATTTTTGTTTAACGATTGAGAGCATGGGATCGAGAACAGGTCAAAGGTTGAATGTGTTGAAAATAACCGGGTTTCCGGAACCTGCCTTCAAACTGAGAGACACAATTAACCCAAATGTGTCAGGCTGCTTACAAGCAATGCCCTCTAAAGAAAGAGACTGCCAGTTCCTGTACATTCATAGCTCATTAAAAGAATTTTAACAAACACTTGAAAATTAAGTCTTTGCATTTAAATTCACCAAATTTATCTGAATTTACTACTAAAAACATGGTAGGAAGGCAGTAATGCTAGAAAATCACAAGAGTCTTAATAAAACCATGAGTTTGCAATCTTGCCTCTTAAACCTGTGCTGCAAATCAGTATGATCACACCAACTATTACTGTTGGTCTAGCCAGTAATTGATCCCCAATACATGAGACATTTGATATCTGATACAGGACTTAGTAGCACCTTGTGGGTGCTTTGGACTCTGACCAAATTGCTGGGGGTGTGACCTGTATGTGCAGATTTCTCTTTTTGCTGGGGAGTCTTGAAACTTGATGACATTTACATTGAGAAATACCAAAAGTTATGTGTATGTTATGTAGGACTAGATGTTAATATCCCTTATTTGCACTCCTGAGTCTAGAAATTGGAGTGGGCTTCAAATTCAAGTTCAAGTTTAATTGTTATTCAACCATACATGAATACCCATGAATACAGCCAAATGAAACTGCATTGCTCTGGGGCCAAGGAGCAAAACACAGTACCAACAGTCACACACAGCACAAGGCACTTACAGCACATATAAGGTAGCAATCACATATCAGTAAAATACAGTCACACAAAAAAAATAGTCCAAGACCCTGAGTCTATGAATGTTGCAGCAGTCTGTAGTCAAACACAATACAGCTTGTCTTCTGCTGAGTGAACACTGGGGGGCAGCACTGACTCCAGCCAAATGGATACAATGATTCCATCACCTCTCTCCTGGCCGGCTGTAAACAGGCAACACAATGGCTTGAAGCGAAGTCCTTGCTATAGACAGCATCATTAAGACAGCATTGAAGCAAAATTAATTCTGATCAGTTGCCTCATAAGAATGGTCTAATTGGAGTCCTGCAGAAGGGCCTCAGCCCAAAACATTGACTGGTTTATTCCTCTCCAGAGATGCTTCCTGACCTGCTGAGTTCCTCCAGCATTTCGTGTGTGCTATTCTGGATTTCCAGCATCAGCAGTATCTTCTGTGTTTACAAATTGGGGCAAAGGTTCTTTGAAATTGTGCCATGGCATCTTGTACCTCAAAATAAGTGATAAATGGAAGTCTGTTTGATGTTCTGAATATTCCGTAATATTTCAAATAAGTGATAAATCTTCAGCTGTCTGCCCCTGAGTGGGGGAGGGAGTGCATGGAAATCTGAGAATAGTTACATTGTTTGCCATCATCAAACCTTAAAGGACTTCTCCTCGTGACAGAAACGCTAGCTGCTTCCTAGGGAGAGAAAGGAAGTGTAGGGTGGGGTTGGGTGGGAGTAGGGAAGGAAGTTGCAGTGTTCTGTGCAAGTGTCAGCACTAATGTCTGCTCTGATTGTCTGCCCTGATAAGGTCTCATGCTTTAAGTGTCCTTATTACAGGGAGTGACAATTATCAACGAGGTGGGGATCACAGCTTTCAGCTTGAGCTGCATAAAATAAGGAGCCTGTAATTATTGATGAATAAAATAGTAATGTATTTGCAATTACCTTGAAATTTGCTAAATGCAGCTGATAAGTGCTCTGTGTAATACATTAGTGTCAAAATGGAAATGCTTGTATTCTCATCTCATTTGCAATTCCTGTGAATTGATTTCCTTGCTTTTATGAGCCAATTATACAATGACTACGTGACTGATCATGGCTGTTAGTTGATGCCCTGACTTTTTCATGTAGTTGCACACATAACCGATCTGAACATAGGATCAATTTCTGGGCAATCGTAATGCACACAAAACGCTGGAGGATCTCAGCAGAGCAGGCAGCACCCATGGAAAAGAATAAACAGTCAATGTTTTGGGCCAAGATTCTTCATCAGGACTGGAAAAAAAAGATAAGGTCAGAGTAAGAAGGAGGGGGGAGGGGAGGAAGAAGTACAAGGTAGTAGGCAATAGGTGAAACCGGGAGAGGAGGAGGGGGTGAAGTAAAGAGCTGGGAAGCTGATCAGTGAAAGAGCTAAAGGGCTGGAGAAGGGGAAATCTAATCGGAGACGACAGAAAGGCATGCAAGAAAGGGAATGGAGAGGAGAGCTAGAGGGAGGTGATGGGCAGGTAAGGAGTTGCAGTCAGAGAGGGAAATGGGAATGGGGAATGACAAAGGAGAGTGGGGCGGGGCAATTACTGGATGTTTGACAAATCAATATTCATGACTTCAGTTTGGAGGCTAGCCAGATGGAATATAAGGTGTTGCTCCTCCAACCTGAGTGTGGCCTCATTGCAGCAGTAGAAGAGGCCATGGACTGACATGTAGGAATTGAAATGGGTGGCTACTGGGAGATGCAGCTTTTACTGGTAGACGTTCGGCGAAGTGGTCTCCTAATCTATATCTGGTTTCACTGATTTACAGGAGGCTACAGCAGGAGCAGCACGTACAGTAGATGACCCCAACAGATTCACAGGAGAAGTGTTGCCTCACCTGGAAGGACTGTCTGTGGCCCTGAATGATAGTGAGGGAGGAGGTGTAAGGGCAGGTGTGGCACTTGTTCTGCTTGCAAGGATAATTACCAGGAGGGTGATTAGTGGGGAGGGACGAATGGACGAGAGAGTCATGTAGAGAGTGATCCCTGCAGAAAGCAGCAAGTGAGGGGGAGGGAAAGATGTGCTTGGTAGGGGGTTCCTGTAGGAGATGGTGGAAGTTACGGAGGATTCTATGCTGGATGCAAAGGGTGGTGGGGTGGTAAGTGAGAACAGGAGTAACTCTATCCTTGGTGGGAGGGTGTGAGGGCAGATGTGCGTGAATTGGAAGAGATGTGGGTGAGGGCAGCATTAATGGTGGAAAAGGGAAGCCCCTTTCTTTGAAGAAGGAGGGCATCTCCTTAGTTCTGCAATGAAAAGCCTCACCTGAGAGCAGATACGATAGAGCCGGAGGAATTGAGAGGAGCATTGGCAGTTTTACAAGTGACAGTGTGGGAAGAGATATAGTCCAAGTAACTGTGAGAATCCGTGGGTTTATAAAAGATACAATAGTATTTTGATTTTGATTGTTATATTTCTGAAGTTCAACTATAAAAATGAAGGGTTAATTGCTTGCATTTTATGAGAATATTCATTTATTGAGAGTTAATATGCATTCTAAGGCAACCAATAGTTCTCATGCTGACCAGTTATAGGTGGGATGGGAGAGGTTGGCATTGGATTTTGGCTGTGAATTATTCTCTGTAATTTGCATTGTGGTTTGCTCTGCATCACAAAATACTCCTCAGCTACCTCTGGTGAGGTGGGTGAGATGTACTGTAGTTATAATCATCAGGAAAAGAAAGCTGTTAAGAATCTGGCATGAGGAATCCTTCCAAATGATTTAGAAACCTACATAAGCTATAAATCAGCTGTCACATTAGCATCCAATAGCACAGCTCTCTGTATCTTTGAAGCTGTCAGGGTGTCTGAATCAACAGCAAAGTGCATCGAAAGTAAATGATGTAAATAACCAATTTTGAATATTTTTTAAATATCCAAATTACTACCAGATGTGATATTTTATACCAAGCATCACACAAATTTGGAAAGAATTTACAGCCGCCAAAAGAAGAATAGACCATTGACAGGGTTTGACAATGGAAAATGTCAGACTCATGATACGTGTTCCATGAATTGACAGTCGCAGAATCCCAGAATAAATTATGCTCAGAAAAAGTAAGCTATTTCTGTGAATGATAAATAAAGTCTGCTCGATACCACCAGAATGAAGATAAAAGTTAACTATGAAACTTCCTGTCATTGGATGGACATCTGATCCATTGTTGCATCAGACTGGAAAAGTTGCCTCCTTGGCAGAATCTAGAGGCATAATTTGGAAATAACCGATATAATCATAAGTCCATAAAACTATGAGACTGAGGAACAGAATTAGGCCTTTCAGCCCATCAAGTCTTCTGTGCCACTTCATCATGGCTGGTACATTCCTTCTCAGCCCTAGTCTCCAGCATTATCCCCATATCACTTCGTGCCCTGACTAATCAAGAATCTATCAACCTCTGTCTTAAGTATACCTGTATGACTTGGCATCCATTGCCACTCATGGCAACAAATTCCACAGATTCGCTACTCTCTGACTAAAGTAATTCCTTATCTTCATTCGAAATGGATGTCCCTCCATTCTGAGCCTGTATCTTCTGGGCTTAGGCTCCCACACAATAGGAAACATCCTCTCCACATCCACTCTATTGAGGCCTTTCAACATTCAATAGGTTCCAATGGGATCCTCCCACATTCTTCCGAATTCCAATGAGTACAGGCCCAGGGCCATCAAATGCACCTCATATAATAAGCCTTTCTATACCGGGATAATTTTCATGAACCTTCTTTGAACCCTCTCTAATGTCAGCACATCATGTCTTTGATAAGGGGCCCGAGACTGCTCCCAGTACCCCAAGTGAGGCCTCACCTACACCTTATAAAGTCACAACATTACATCTTTGCTAGTATATTCCAGTCCTTTTGAAATGCATACTAACATTGTATTTGCTTTCCTCACCACAGACTCAACCTGCAAATTAACCTTTAAGGAATCCTGCAGGAGGATCCCAAGTCCCTTTGCAATTCAGATTTTTGAATTTTCTCACCATTTAGAAAATAGACAATGCTTTATTTTCTTCTGCCGAAGTGCATGACCATTCACTTCCCAATACTATATTCCATCTGCCACTTCTTTGCCCATTCTCTTAACATTAGTCCTTCTATAATCTCTCTGCATCCTCAACACTACCTGCCACTGCACATATCTTCATATTGTCCACAAAGCCAGTGGTCCCCAGCCTCCGGGCCGCGGACCGATACCGGGACGCAAAGCATGCAGGGGTACAGTGGTAGCTGGAACACACCCAGCCATCTTTAAGACAAAAGCCAAAATAAACAAGCTGATTAATTAGGTGCCGCCCGGCACGTAAATGTCAGCCCAGATCAGAGGCGATTGCTGATTGCTGGGTGCCGGGTGGCACGTAATTAATTCGTTTGTTTATTTTGGCTTTTTTCTTAAAGATGTGTTGGGTGCATTCTGGCTACTGCTGCACCCCTGCATGATTCGTGGCCCGGAGTTTGGGGACCACTGCACAAAGCCATCAATTCCATCATCCGAATCATTGACATATAAAGTAAAAGGAAACAGTTCCCAACACACACCCCTGTGGAACATCACTAGTCATTGGCAGCCAACCAGAAAAGGCTCTCTTTATTCATACTCTTTGTCTCCTGTCAATCAGCCAATGCTCTATCAATGCTAGTATCTTTACTGTAATATCATGAGCTCTTAACTTGTTAAGCAGCCTCACGTGTGGCACCTTGTCAAAGGCCTCCAGAAAATCCAACTTCCTAACATCCAGTGATTGTCCTTTGTCTATCTCAGTTGTTATTTTCTCAAAGAATTTAAACAGGTTTCTCAGGCAAGACTTTTCTCTTAGGGAATCCATGCTGACTTTGACCTGTGTTGCCATGTGCCTCCAAGTACCCAAAACCGCATCCTTACCAATCAACTCCAGCATCTCCCCAGTCACTGAGGTTAGACTAAATGGCCTGTAATTTCTTTTCTTCTGCCTTTGTCCCTTCTCGAAGAGTGGAGTGACATTTTCAATTTTCCAGTCTTCTGGAAGCATTCCAGAATCCTTTGATTCTTGAAACATCATTACTAATACCTCCACAGTCTCTTCAGCCACCTCTTTCAGAACCCTGGGGTGTACAACATCTATCCAGCTGATTTACATACCTTCAGACCTTTCAGTTTCCCAAGAACTTTCTCCCTAGTAATGGCAACTTCACATTCTTCTGCCCCCCTGACACTCTTGAACATCCAGTAAACTTAAATAGTTTATTTGTTATTTTGTTGTCCGCCAGTACTACCTCTCCAGCATAATTTTCCAATGTTCTGATATCTACTCTCACCTCTCTTTTCCACTTTATCTATCTGAAGAAACTTTTTGTATCCTCTTCAGTATTATTGGTTAGCTTGCCTTCGTATTCATTATTTCCTTCTTTATGGCTTTTTTAGTTGTCTTCTTGTGGTTTTTAAAATATTCCCAATCCTCTAACTTGCCACTAAGTTTTGCTCTATTATATGCACTCTCTTTGGTTTTAATGTTGGCTTTGGCTTCTCTTGTCAGTCACAGATACATCATCCGGCCTTCAGAATACTACTTCTTCCTTGGGACGTATCTATCTTGCATCATTTCAATTGATTCCGGACACTCCAGCCATTGCTGCTCTGCCGTCATCTCTGCCAGTATTTCTTTCCAATCAATTTTGTCCAGCTTCACTCCACTTTAACACCTTTGCCTTTAGCTTCTTCCTCTTCGCGAATTGCAGGATAAATTCTATCATCCTATGATCACTGGTTTTACCTTAAACAGTCTAATCAAAGCTGGGTTTATTGCACAACACCCAATCCAGAATAGCTGATTCCCTCATGGGCTCTGCCACGAGCTGCTCCAAAAAGCCATCTCTGGCATTCTATAAACTCCCCACCTAGGGATCCAGCACCAAACTGATTTTCCCGATCTACTGCATATTGAAACCCCCCATGACTATCATCACATTGCACTTTTGACATACATTTTATATCTCCCACTTTAATGTGTAATCTTCACTACTGTTTTGAGTTGTGTATATAAATCCCATTAGGGTCTTTTTAACTTTGTAGTTTGTTAGCTCTACCCATAATGATTCTATACCTTCCAATTCAATGTCACCTATTTCTAATGATTTGCTTTCAATTTTTACCTCTCCCTCTGTCTATCTGCAACATTAAGATTGTGTGTGATGGAGAAAAGAACCTTACAAGGGTACAAATTATAAAAGTAATTAATTAATAGCAGCATTTTAATAATGAATAGCAAGGACCTTTTTTCTGGACATAATTCACTAACTGTAGATTGATTGACACTAATGTACAAAGAGGCCGGTATCAATAGAGCAGCTGTTCCTTATTGTTTCAATTGCTTGTCTTCAGATGTACTTTCTTTTCTGGTTGAAAGGATAATAGAAATAAAAGAATAGGTAAATAAAATTATGGGTGGAAAAATCTTGGAGTTAAATCTGATATATCATAGATTGTAGACAAAAGCTATGCTGCAATACTTCTAGTCTGAAGAAGCTAAAACCCATTTAAAATGTGTTGACTGAATTAGGAACATAATGGGGCAGAAGTCGCTGGAGAAGGAAACCCTGAGGTGTATGCTGTGCTTAAAATTTCTTCCCGGATATCTGAACGCAAAAATAATTGGCACAATGATTTGCTGGGAGTGTGAGCTGATACCCAGCGCATGAGGATCAGAATCAGAAACATCGGTATATGTCATGATTCTGTTTTGTGGCAGTAGTACTTTGCAATACATAGCAATAAAAGAACTGTAAATTACAATAAGAAATATATACTGTATATATCAAATAAATTAAATAAGTACTGCAAAAAGAGACAAAAAGATCAGGGAGGTAGTTTTTTTAATGGGTTTATTGTCTATTCTGAAATCTGATGGTGGAGGGAACAAGCTGTTCCTAAAATGTGAAGTGTGTGTCTGTAGGCTCCAATATCAACTCCTTGGTGGTAGCAATGAGAAGAGGCATGCCCTGTGTGAAGACAGTCCTTAATGATAGGTGCCACCTTTCTGAGCCATCGCTTTTTCTCCTCAATGCTGGGGAGGCTAGTGCCTACAATGGAGCTGGTTGTGGTTGTAACCTTCTGCAGCTTTTTCTGACCCTGTGCAGTAGCCCCTCTATGCCACATGGTGATGCAGCCGGTTAGAATGCTCACCACAGTACATCCGTAGAAATTTGCGTGAGTCTTTGGTGACATCCCAAATCTCCTCAGACTCCATTGAAATCTAGCTGCTGCCATTCTTTCTTTGTAATTACATCAATATGTTGGGCTCAGAATAGATATTCAGAGGTAGAGGCAGGTTCGATTTTGTCATTAAAAAAAAAATTGAATAGGTATATGGACAGGAAAGGAATGGAGGGTTATGGGCTGAATGCAGGTAGGTGGGACTAGGTGAGAGTAAGCGTTCAGCATGGACTAGAAGGGCCAAGATGGCCTGTTTCCATGCTGTAATTGTTATATGGTTGTAGGTTGACACCTAGAAAATTGAAACTGCTTGCCCATTCCACTGCTGATCCCTCAAGGAGGACTGGTGTGCATGCGGTCTTTCAATTTACCCTTCCCGAAGTCCACAATCAATTTCTCAGATGTACTGACATTAGATGTAGTGTTGTCGTTGCAATCTATCTCTCTCTGGTACAACTCCTCATCACCATCTGATTTTCTGCAAATGATAGTTGAGTCATCGGCAAATTGATGCAGGAGATGGCGCTTGAGCTGTGCCTAGCCACGCAGAGAGTAAAGCAGTGGGCTAAGCATGCATCCTTGAAGTGTGCCTTCGTTAATTGTCAGCAAGGAGGAGATGTTATTTCTGATCTGTATGACTGTGGTCTCCCAGTGAGGAAGTCAAGGATCCAGTGGCAGAGAGAGGTGCAGGGGCCCAGGACTACAGGACCAGCAGGTTGTTCCATAAGGTTTTAAAAACCAAGGAAAAGGCAGGAGACCAATGATGATATCATTGGTCTCCTCCACGTTGTTCTAGCAAATGAAAAGGACCGCAGAGAGTCACACTGCATGGAAACAACCACTTTGGCCCAGCTCATCAATGCCAACCAAGGTGCCCATCTTAGCTGGTCACATTGACTCAGATCCCACCAAATCTTTCCTCTCTGTGTACCTGTCCATATAGCACTTAGAACAACTGACAAAACATTATTTATTGAAGGCAATTACCAAAGGCAATATTAAGAACGAGGATGTGCTGGAGGTTTTGGAAAGCATCAAAGTGGATAAGTTGCCGGGACCAGGTGAAATGTGCCCCAGGCTACTGTGGGAGGTGAGGGAGGAGATTGCTGAGCCTCTGGCAATGATCTTTGCATCATCAATGGGAATGGAGGAGGTTCCAGAGGATTGGAAGGTTGCGGATGTTGTTCCTTTATTCAAGAAAGGGAGTAGAGATAGCCCAGGAAATTATAGACCAGTGAGTCTTACCTCACTGGTTGTTAAGTTGATGGAGAAGATCCTGAGAGGCAGGATTTATGAATATTTGGAGAGGTATAATATGATTAGAAATAGTCAGCATGGCTTTGTCAAGGGCAGGTCGTGCCTTACGAGCATGATTGAATTTTTTGAGGATATGACTAAACACGTTGTTGAAGGTAGAGCAGTAGATGTAGTGTATATGGATTTCAGCAAGGCATTTGATAAGGTACCCCATGCAAGGCTTATTGAGAAAGTAAGGAGGCATGGGATCCAAGGGGACATTGCTTTGTAGATCCAGAACTGGCTTGCCCACAGAAGGCCAAGAGTGGTTGTAGACGGGTCATATTCTGCATGGAGGTCAGTGACTAGTGGTGTGCCTCAGGGATCTGTTCTGGGACCCCCTACTCTTTGCGATTTTTATGAATGACCTGGATGAGGAAGTGGAGGGATGTGTTAGTAAATTTGCTGATGACACGAAGGTTGGGGGTGTTGTGGATAGTGTGGAGGGCTGTCAGAGGTTACAGCAGGACATTGATAGGATGCAAAACTGGGCTGAGAAGTGGGAGATGGAGTTCAACCCAGATGTGTGAAGCGGTTCATTTTGGTAGGTCAAATATGATGGCAGAATATAGTATTAATGGTATGACTCTTGGCAGTGTGAAGGATCAGAGGGATCTTGAGGTCTGAGTCCATAGGACACTCAAAGCAGCTGCGCAGGTTGACTTTATGGTTAAGAAGACATACGGTGTATTAGCCTTCATTAATCGTGGAATTGAATTTAGGAGCCGAGAGGTAATGTTGCAGCTATATAGGACCCTGGTCAGACCCCACTTGGAGTACTGCGCTCAGTTCTGGTCACCTCACTGCAGGAAGGATGTGGAAACCATAGAAAGGGTTCAGAGGAGATTTACTAGGATGTTGCCTGGATTGGGGAGCATGCCTTATGAAAACAGTTTGAGTGAACTCGGCCTTTTCTCCTTGGAGTGATGGAGAATGAGAGGTGACCTGATAGAGGTGTATAAGATGATGAGAGGCATTGATTGTGTGGATAGTCAGAGGCTTTTTTCCCAGGGCTGAAATGGTTGCCACAAGAGGACACAGGTTTAAGGTGCTGTGGAGTAGGTACAGAGGAGATGTCAGGGGTAAGTTTTTTACTCAGAGAGTGGTGAGTGCCTGGAATGGGCTACCGGCAATGGTGGTGGAGGCGGATACAATAGGGTCTTTTAAGAAACTTTTGGAGAGGTACATGGAGCTTAGAAAAATAGGGGGCTATGGGTAAACCTAGTAATTTCTAAGGTAGAGACATGTTCGACACAACTTTGTGGGCCCAAGAGTCTGTATTGTGCTGTAGGTTTTTGGTGTTTCTATACAATCACTACCTAACTAACAGTCATAGATATTACAACAACGTATTCAAGTGCAAACCACATTGTACACGCTGTTCTTAAAGCTACAGTGCCTATAAAAAGTGTTCACCTCTCCTTGGAAGTTTTTATCTTTTATTGTTTTACAACACTGAATCACAGCGAAGTTAATTTGGCCTTTTTTGACGCAGATCAACAGGAAAAGATTTTTGTGTCAATGTGAAAACAGATCTCTACCAAGTGGTCTAAATTAATTACAATTATAAAACAGAAAATAATTGATTGCATTAGGATTCATCCCCCCTTTAATATGACACTAATTCATCACTGCTGCAGCCAATTGGTTTCAGAAGTTACATAATTAGTTAAATGGTGATAACTGTGTGCAGTTAAGGAGTTTCAATTGATTGTAGTAAAAATACACCTGTATCTAGAAGGTCCAACTGCTGGTGAGTCAGTATCCTGGCAAAAACTACACCATGATAACAAAAGAATACTCCAAGTAACTCAGTAAAAAGATTATTGAAAAGCATGTCGGGAGATGGATGGGCTGTTCGCTCGTGATTCCCATGCAATCTGACAGGGCTTGAATAGTTTTGTAAAGAAGAATGAGGAAGAAGTTGTTTCCAAATGTGCAAAACTGATAGAGACATCCACACACTCAAGGATGTAATTGCTGCCAAAGGTGCATTTACTGACCTGAAGGGGGTAAGTAATTATGTAATCAAGCATTTTGTGTTTAATAAATATAATAAATTTAGATTAATTTGTAGATATTTGTTTTCACTTTGACAGGGAATAGCCTTTTCTGTTGATCAGTGTCAAAAAAGCTGAATTAAATCCATGATGATTCAATGTTGTAAAAGATTAAAACATGAAAGCTTCCGGGGGGGGGGGGTGAATACTTTTTATAGGGTCTGTATACATACAATTTCATATATTTCACTACTTCTCCTTTTGAAAAAACTGACAAACTATACCAAATAAAACCTATCTACACACAACAATTAAGCATGAAAAGATACAATAATTTATTTATGACACATAAGTAGAATCATAACTTTAAATATAAATCTGCTAATTTTTTAAATGTTTTTTTCCAGTAGAAAAGCTTTATCTATGTATCCTGTAGTACAATTGTTGCTTTAATGATGCATTATCATAATATATTGTACTACAGATATTTCTAAACATCCAAAGCAGTACAGCTTAATACAAACCAATCACTCATATTAGCAATAATTGAAATGAGAATCATTTCTCATGTATACTTCATAACTTGAATCCTAAAAACACTCAGCTTTGTGCTCATTTCTGTACCCTATATCACATGTCTATTTCTGTTTCAGCTTCCCAGTGGGCACCGATCTTGTCCACTGCTGTCTCTTTTGAATTTAGAACATCATCTCCCCCAATAATCCTCCTTTGGATTGTTTTCAGCCTACAGCCCCTCAACCATCAGGCCCTTGAACCAGAGGGGTTAATGTCACTTAACTTCATTTACCCTAACACTGAACTGTCCCCACAAATTATGGACACACTTTCAAGGACTCTTCTCATGTTTGTGATATTTATTGCTTATTTATTTATTATTACTATTTTTGTTGTATTTGCACAGTTTGTTGTCTTTTGCACATGGCCTGTTTGTCCATATGGTTTTTCATTGATTCTGTGGTGTTTCTTTGTACCTATGATGGATGCCCACAAGAAAATGAATCTCAAAGTTGTATATGATGATATACAAGTACCCTGACAATAAATTTACTTTGAATAACACTGAGCCTTATCTGCCAAACTCTGGTTATATATTGAACCAATGCCAGGTGTCTTGCTGTTACATCATTTGTGGGACCTTTGGAACCTGTAAACTGTCTCCACCTCACAATATAACTCCTGTTCAAGACAATGGACTCAACCTGAACTTGATCTGACAATTTAATAATTCCCATGAACAACTGAAGTTCTGTAGACACCACACTCTTTCCCAAATGCATCATTTGACTTGATTGAGATGACCTCATTGCACATCACATGCCAAGCACCCCACCTTCCAAAAGTGCCAATGTACATCTATTGTCCTGGCACTCATAATTCACAGTTCATGGCTCTATGTGGGATGTACTCATATACTGTGTATTGGCTGTGATAGACTAGGCTGTGTCCACCACTATCTGTTGCCTTTCCATTCCTAGGATTTGATGTTTCCACACCAGGCCATGATGCAAACAGTTAGGATACACTCAACTGTGCATCTACATAAATTTGCCAAAGTTTTTGGAGACATACCAGATCTACAAAAACTTCTAAGACTTTTGTACCTTTGTGATGGAATTTTCATCCCAGTCCCAGGACAGGACCTCTAGAGTATCAATGCCAAGGAATTTAAAGCTATTAACTCTCTCTACCTCTATTCCCCTAACAAGGACTGACTTGTGAACCTCCAGCTTCTTGCTCCTGTGGTCAGTAGAGGCATTTCACTGAAACTAACTGCTGTCTTATATAATTTGACCTACTTGTTGCTGAGAACTGAATATTCCATTGCTTTGGAAAAAGTCAAATCACTGTATAAATTCTACAATGATTCCATACTACTCTAAGAGAATTGCTCTTTGTTTTGGAACTAAAATCTCCCCCACAAAAAAAAAGAGTTCTATATAGTTTGAGGAAGTGCTCTATCCCCTGGTGGTACGTATGTGTACACCCCCCCCCCCCCCCCAAATAACAGAATCTCAGCAGAAATATAGTGCAGATAGGAAGATGGTCAGAATCTTTCTCCCAGGGTAGAAATATCAAATACAAAAGGATGTAAATAGAGAGGGGGAAATAGTAAATAAGTTGTGCAGGCCACATTTTATTTTACACAGAGTGCAGGAGGTGCCTGGAAAGGGCTCACAATCAAGAGAAAATTTCCAGATGCTGGAAATCAAAGCAACACACACAGATCTCAGCAGATCAAGCAGCATGTATGGAAAATAGGAAACAGTCGATGTTTTGAGCTGAGACCCATCATCAGAACTGGGGGGAACAAAAAGATGAGAAGGCTAGTAAGAAGGTGGGGGGAGGGGAGGAAGTATAAGGTGGTACAGTAGATAATAGTAGTGGGTCTGGGTGAATACATGGTCAAAGAGTTGGAGGGCAGGAGAGATCACAGAGTGGCAGCAGAGAGAGAGAGGGCTGCACTGAAATCCCATTAAAGGGAAGATTTAAACTTCTTCAGTGTAGGCATCCCTGGAAGAGACTTCACAGGAGAGTAGTTGAATTACCAGGGTAGTGGTAGAAGCAGATAGTGGCATTTCAGAGGCTGTAGATGTACAGATGGAGGGATATGGATCAGGTACAGGCAGAAGAGATGTACTGTACTTTGGAATTACGGTTACCACATTTATCATGGGCTGAAGAGCTTATTATGGTGCTGTACTATGTTCTATATATCACTCTGCCACATACACTTTATGCATGTTTTGTTAAAACTGCTGACTCACAGCAAAGCAAACATGTTCACAGTTCTTGATGGCAAATATCTGAATATTAAGTACCACACATTCTGCAGTTTTGAAATATATTCTTAATATTCCAAAAGGTGCATTCTAATTTGCAGTAAATTTCAAGTTCTGGGATATTTCTCTTCCATTTAACTTCAGCTGTTAAGTCCATAACATTTAATTTTCTGGTAGTCTCTTGTGGGATGATTTACATTCCTGTATAATGCATCCTGTCCTGAGACACTTACAGCCCTGGGCCACCTTGAATGGCCAACCTGAGGTGAGGTGGCATCTGCATCATCATTGACATTGTCCTCCTGCGTGATGCAGTCTATAAACTTCGGCATGTGTCTCCCTGAACGTAGCATTGATGTAACTCAGTTACTAAATACGGCTGCATCATCACTCACTGAGCTTAGCTCCTGACTACACTTCAGTGAAATTTCACATCATCTGTCATTTGTGGTTCTGATGTTTTTTTTTCCTACACATTCTTGTAATTTTTTAATCTAGCATTAATAATTCTCTCATTTTCCAGTATGAAAATCAAATATTATAACAGTTTCTGCTCCAATTGATTCTGAAAATTGCACCCTTTAATCAGTGTCTTTGATTTCCATCTATTTGTAATATTACCAAGAAGTTGCTCATTCCAATAATTTAACTGCCTACAGATCCATTTATTTTCTTCAGCTCATTCTAATTGAATAGGAAAACATTTAGGTCTGCCACAATTTGATATTAACGAAGATCTTTATAATTAAATAGTGTCAAAGGAAGAGTAATGACGTGACAAAGGGCTGAATTAACATCTGAAATTACATTTTCTTTAGAGGTTCTTCAGCTTTTGTTATTTCACTCTTCATTTTCATTCAGGTTTCTTCTACAATGCTACTGATCAAGAAAGCATAGCAGTAGACGTAATAGCCAGATCATTTTTATTATTCATGGAACTGATTCCTTGGAGATTCGAGGCATTTCAAATTGTAGATAATTGGTATCTTGACTGTAATTAATTTCATTGCACTTCATTAGGCAAAATCAAGGTTTAACACTTCTAACAATGTTCTTTCCATCTACAGAAGTGTACTAAACAGAAGGAGTTGGTATAAGCTAAGGATGGAAACAGTGGAACTGAGGCTTTGTAGTAAAACATCTTTGAGTAGCACACAGTTTGCTCAGTTTGTCATGGGTGGTTGTATAAAACAGTGTATATTTGAGTATTAACACCTCAAGCCATTCGTCTGATAAATATTGTTAAAACTTGCGTTTTAAATACCCCAATATGCTTAAGTAATTAAGTACTCTAATTAAAGTCTATTAGGCTATTTATTTGGTTGATAAAACTGTTAGTTTCTTTTGCTTGATGTTGAACCAATTTTAGAGCAATTATTTTAATAAAAGGTTTCTCATTTCTGGTGTGTTTTGAAGAGATAAATATTAGCTGGGATAATATGACTTCTTTCAGGATGGTCTTCATCCCAATTAACATCACATTCAGCTGTGGGAGTTTAATATTGGCCTTAGACTGCAGCAAATGAAAAACAAACAAACTACAGACAATGGAAATTTGAAATGAAAGCAGAGAATGCTTCACCCACCATCTGCTCCACAGCTCTGTGGAAAGAGAAACATTACAGTACTGGGGCTATTTATCAGATCTGAGAAAGAGTAACAAGTTGGTTTGAGCTGCACAGAAGGTGGGAAGGTGGCAATTCAAAGTTCAAAGTAAATTTATTATTGAAGTACATATATGTCACCATATAGAACCCTGAGATTCATTATCTTGTGGGCATACTCAATAACCCCAGAATAATAACCATAACAGAATCAATGAAAGACTGCACCAATTTGAGTGTTCAGCCATTGTGCAAAGATCAACAAACTGTGCAAACACAAAAAGAGAGAAGTAATGACAATAATAAATAAGCAATAAATATGATAGAGTCCTTGAAAGTAAGTTCATAGGTTATAGGAACGTTTAAATGATGCAGCAAATAAAGTTGAGTGAAGTTTTCCCCTTTGGTTCAAAAGCCTGATGGTTGAGGGGTAATAACTGTTCCTGAACCTGGTGGTATGGGTCCTGAGGCTCCTGAACCTTCTTCCTGATGTCAGCGGCGAGAAGAAAGCACGTTCTGAGTAGTGAGGGGTCCCTGATAATGGATACTGGTTTCCTGCAACAGTGTTTCATGTAGATGTCCTCAATAGTGTAGAGGGCTTTGCTCATAATGGACTGGGCTATATACACTACTTTTTGTTGGATCTTCCATTCTAGGGCATTGGTCTTTCCATGCCAGGCTGTAATGCAGCCAATCAATATACTCTCCACTACACATGTATAGAAGTCTGTCAATGTTTTAGATGTCATGCAAAATTTTTGCACACTTCTAAGGAAGTAGAACTACTGCAGTGTTTTCATCATAATTGTGCTTACAAACAAGGCCCAGGACAGGTTCTTGGAAACAAAGGATTAAAAGTTGCTGACCAATTGCACAATTGGTCGGGATCCAATTACACAAGAAGGTATTGTGGCCACGAGCTAGAAGCTTATTGATTAATTTTGAGGGCATGATGGTATTGAATGTTTCATAATTCAAAGTATTGAGCCCAAGAGCTGGAATGTTATGTTGAAGTTGTATGACATCGGTGAGACCTAATTTGAAGTATTGTGGGCAGTTTTGGTCACCTAAGTACAGGAAAGGTATAAATAAGATTGAAAGAGTACAGAGAAAATTTACAAGGATGTTGCCAGGACTGGGGGACCAGAGATATAAGGAAAGATTGAACAGGTTAGTATTTTATTTCTTGGAACATAGAAGACTGAGGGAAGATTTGATAGAGGTATACACAATTATGTGGGGTATAGAGCAGGCTTTTTCCAATGATATTGGGTGGGACTAGAACTCTAGGTCATGGGCTAAAGGTGAAAGGTGAAAAGTTTAAGGGGGAACATGAGGGGCAACTTCTTCACTCAGAAGGTTGTAAGAGTATGGAATAAGCTACCAGCACAAATGGTGCATGTGAGGTTGATTTCAACATTTAAGGGAAGTTTGGATAGGTACATGGATGGTAGGGATATGGAAGGGTATGGTCCTGGTGCAGGTTGATGCAAGTAGGCAGTTTAAATAATTTGGCACAATCTAGATGGGCCAAAGGGCCTGTTTCTCTGCTGTTCTTTTCCATGACTCTGTAACTCCAAGTCATCACCTGTCACTCCCTCCACTCCTACTCTGTTTCTGGTCAGTTAACCAATTTCCAATACATTATACCTAATTTCCTCTGATTTCATTTCATACACTATCTCTAATATGGGACTTTATCAAAGGTCTTCTGAGAATACATACACTCGTCCTTTTTATTATACTATTTACATTGTCAATAAACCCCAAATAAGTTTGTAAAAACTTTCACAGATCCATATTACTTTGTTTAATCCTGCTGATTTTTCCAGCTATTTTCCACAACTTTTATAATAATCTCTAGCATTTTCCCCACTACAGATTTTAAGCTAACCGTCCGTAGTTCCCATTTTTCCCTCCATGGCCTTACATTTGCATCCATCCAGTCTACAGGAATCATTCCAAAATTTATAGTTTAGACAAATGACAATTAATCCAGCACTATTCCCATCATAATCACTTTTTTTCTACTCAAATTATCAGACTCAATGAATTTTTGTCTCAGACTCACTTGTTTTTCCAGCACTTTTTTTTTTAGAAGTACTAAGTTTCCTTAATTCCAACCTTTCATAGACTCCAAATTTTCCAATATTCCTGGAAGATCCTACATTCTATGAAAAAGAACGGAAGTATTTTTTTTGCCACTTGTTTTTCCTGTATGACAACTTCTCCTGTATCTGACCACAATGAGCCTACATTTTATTTCCCTCTAATACCTGTCAAGCTAGGGATTTTCTCCGGTTCAATAGGAAAATGCAGACAGCGTGCCAGCAGCAGTGAATTTAAAAATGAGAAGCCAATCTGTGAAACTCCAATAGAGAATTATGTGCACACCACGCACCAAAAACAGAAAGTAGTAGGCAGACTCTTACACAATAGCTTGACTAATAAAAGGCATGGATTCCATATTCTGCCTTTTACCTCTCTTTTAACTCGTGTGGAGTCTGTCAGGAAGCATTGCACTAGGAATATGAGATGTGCATCAATGCTGCCATTAACCATGTATTTCCCTTCACATCTGATCTGCAAAGTGCAACACTTCATTGTTGCCTGGATTAAGCTCCATCTGCCATTCCTCCGCTGTACCTGCAAATCTTTTGGTCGTCTCTGCCTCCAAGCCCATACCATCACACACTGCCCATTTCAATCTGCTGCTGTTTGGAGGAGATTGCATGTCACTGCTTTTTTCAAGGTGAGGGCAAACATGTCAATGACATACATTGCAAACTTTCTGTTGGGCCACCCAGTTTTGAGTGACTGTGTGGCAGTGTGGCCTGGTTGTAAATATTTGATGAGGTAAAATATGAGAATGAGTAATACATGTCCTGATTGATCAAGGTCCTTACTAGTATGGGTGGAGAGCTTGCAATGTGTATGGGGTGCAGCTGTTAGGAAGTGAAATTTACTGATTTATTCCCTACTCTAACCAGGAGTGAGAGGTCATTAAACTTGTGTCAGCACTGTAGAGCTTCACAATGGCTAATAACCATGTCACAGTTACTTCATTCGTGACTAGTCTCAGCGGACCCCTGAGCTGGATTACGATTCCTTCCCTCTGCTGATGCGTACACAGCCACGTCAGAAAATCAACATGCTGCCCTGTGCTCTGCTTTGCTGTGACCTCAAGAAAACTCTGAAATCTGTTCAGTGATTTTAACTGCTTCAGACAGCACCAGTAACCCCCAACTGGCACCAGCAGCTACTCACTGTAAGCAGCTTGTTGGCACTGACTGGACCCTCTTGTCAGGTCACACAGAAGGCAGAACAAAAATTGTGTGCAAATTGCAATTTGGCAAACTGACGTGTGTAACTCACACATTGTGACTTCAATCTATACTGTATCCAGTTTATTCAGTGAATGTTTCATACTGATACCACCTATTATCATACCTGTAGATTATTATTTTCTGAACATAATGGTATGAACACAATGGATTCAGTTAACTGGGCCATCAGTTATTGGTGGCTACCTATTGGGGACAAATCTTCCAGATCAAAGACTGATCGAGAAAATAGCTAGGATTTCCTCTGTTTATTTGGGACACAATGCCACTTAATTGGGGCAGGAGACTGTTGCTGAGCAGTTTCTATCTAGCATCAGATGTGTGCACTTGCATGGCTGTTAGACTCTATAGCTTGCTTGGAGCAAATAGTTTTTAAGTAGCATAAGTTGTGTGTGTTTGTGTTCAAAAAGCAGTGATTTCTATCACTGAAGGTTGGCAAGAGATCACACTAGGACAATTTAGAACTGTTTTGATCACTTCGGTTTCAAAAATTTAGGCTTGAAGAAGCAAGAATCAGTCAGGAGTGAATTTGAAACTTGTGTATTTAATACTTCAATAATATTTGTGTTATCTTGTGAATATATTGTTTGATTAAGCATTCATATTCATTTGGATAACTCATTATGGATTATATGTATAAATATGTGAATTACATATGTCATCATGCTACCATGTGATACATGTGCCTCGCTTAAAGTGAACCCAAAGTTAGACTGCATTTTGGATCTTATGTCTTCTTTTGAATTATTTCAATGTTTCAAGTTACAAAACATGGCAATGAAGTATGTTTTTGAAAACAAACCTGAGGCAGCTACCAACCTGTTAAATTGCAGTAAGACATTTGAACTAGAAACAACACAGTGAGTGAAAAATACAATCCAGCACGTGCAGAGACATCAAGTTTTTTTTTAAAAAGGCATAAATGGAAGAATTCAGGGTTCATAAAGTGACCAGAGGGTGATAATATTTATTTTTAAAAATTAGAAATGGCTAGCTACATCAGAAAGATTGAGTTTGATTACCCACTGTGTAATTGGCTCATGTATACCGAACAGTATTTTGAAGCAAATAAAATAGCCAATGAGAAGTCAGTGCCAGTTTTGCCAAGTGCATTGGGATTAAAGTATATAGCTTGCTTTAAAGTTTAACTGCTCCAAACAAACGAACAGAAATGAGTTTTGCTGCAATTGTAAACATAATACATGAACATTTGGAACCAAAGCCATTGTTGATTGCAGAATGCTTTGGTTTTCATAAGCAGTATCAAAAAGAAAGGTAGTCCATTTCAGCATACATGGCTGAATTGAACAGATTGTCAGAGCATTGTTTGTTCAGTGATGGACGTACTGATACACTGAGATTGTTTAGTTTGGTGAATCTTAAACTAAAGCATTCAAAAATATCTCATAAATGAAGCATAAATTACATTCAAAAGAGCAGTTGGAATCGCTGTTTCAGTGGAAACTACAGACAGATGTAATTGAGTTGCAGTCAGGAATGAACGTAAAGGTGAATAAAATGGTTGTGTCTAAACAGAAACCAGCCTGGCCAAACAAATTGTGTTACCATTGTAGCAGGGGCTCAAATACACCAAACAAATGCAGATTTAAAGGCTAATCTTGCAGAAATGCAACAAAATACAATAGGTCATATACAAAGAGTATGCTGGGTAGACAAAAATAAATGGACTGCCAGGGAAGAGCAAAAGCAAAAAGGCAATGTGCATTTTCAGAAAGAGCATTCATCTGCATGCTGTTGATGAATGATCTGATAATGATGAGAGTGACACAGGATGGTGTAGCCTCTGATTTACAGGCTGAAAATTAACAATAGACGAGCAACATGGCTTACACCCAAATGAGAGCGTCAAGTTAATTAAAATGGAATTAGACACTGGTTCAGCTGTTCCACAAAATGAGTTTGAACAGCATTTCAAAGATACTAAACTGAAGCATGTATATATCCAACTAAGAACTAATACGAGAGAAAAGATAACTCTTGAGAGAATGACGTTCATTACTGTGAAATACAATCAACAAGTCACATTGAACTTGTATTTGGTTCAGCATTGTGAGACATGATTGGCTGAGACAACTACAACTAGATTGGAGATCCATCCATCATTTGCATGTCACACTCCCAACAATAAATTCAACCGGAAGTGAATTAAGAAAGGTACTGGATAATGGCATAACTGTTTCCATGCTCCACACTATGAATTCTTGCTCAACAGAAGACAAACAGGTGTTGGTGCCAACCTCTGTGCCTCTGGTTGGAGAACAAATTGGATCAACAAAGGACCATGCTGCTCAGAAGAAGCATGACAGTAACGAAAGCAGTGGTTTGACTACAACCATTTTTGTAGGAAACACAGGAGCTTTAGAAAGCTTCTGATATGTTAATCAGGCAGTTACTTGTGAAATGTGGCTACCAGTTGGAAGTAGGTCAAGGAGTTTTGGGAAAGTTGCAAGCTATTGTGAGTATAGGGATCTAGAATCTGCTTTCTGTCCTTTAAAGTTATTGTGTGAGCTTCAAGCAGGAGACAAAAAGCTGTTTGTATTGGTACGTACAAAGATCAAAGCCAACTGGACAAATGGAAGGCCAAAAAGAAAGGAGTCAGTGAGATACGTAAACAGAGGATTTGTCAAATGATGTTATGGATGAGGAATCGGATCATAAGGGGAGCAATAGAAGGATTAATAAGAGAATACTCCAATGAACTAAATGGACCTTCACAAGATCAAGATGCACAAACTGGAGGAAGAAAAAGGAAGAAGGAGAAGAAGAAAAGTGGCTACCTCTATCAGAACCACTTACTGCAGTCTCAGATGGGCCAAAAGATATAGAAGCAGAATTTCGCCATTTGGCCCATCGAGTCTGCTCTGTCATTTCACCATGGCTGATCCATTTTACCTCTCAGCCTATATATCTTGTCCTCTCTCCATATCCCCTCATATCCTGACTAATCA
Source organism: Hemitrygon akajei (assembly GCF_048418815.1). NCBI lineage: Eukaryota > Metazoa > Chordata > Chondrichthyes > Myliobatiformes > Dasyatidae > Hemitrygon > Hemitrygon akajei. The sequence continues at coordinate 161,872,093 of NC_133128.1, read as the reverse complement.
CGAATCTATCAACCTCTGCCTTAAATATACCCAAAGACTTCGCTTCCACTGCCAACTGTGGCAAATTCCACAGATTCACTATTCGGTGGTTAATGAAATTCCTCCTCATCTCTGTTCTAAAAGGACACCCTTCTATTCTGAGGTTGTTTCCTCTGGTCTTAAACACCCCACCATAGGAAACATGCTCTCTAATTTCATTCTATCTAGGCCTTTCAACTTTTGATAGGTTTCAATGAAGTCACTACTCATTCTTCTGAATTCTAGTGAATAGAGGCCCAGGGCCATTGAATGTTTCTCATATGACAAGTCTTTCCTGGGATCATCTTCCTGAACCTCCTCCAATGTGAGAACATACTTCCTGAGATAAGGAACCCTAAACTGCTCAAAATACTCTAAGTGAGTGTTTTATAAAGCTTCAATGCTACATCCTTGCTTTAATATTCTAATCATCTTGAAATGAATGCCAAGATTGCACTTACCATCCCTATGACCAACTCAACTTGCAAATTAACCATTAGGGAATCCTGCAGGAGGGCTCCCAAAATATTTGAATTTTCTCTCCATTTAGGGAATAGTCTACACTTTTGTTTCCTCTGTCAATGCGCATGACCATACATTTCCTAATGCTGTATTCCATCTGCCACTTCTTTGCCTATTCTTCTAATGTCTAGAAGTAGTCCCAACACAGACTCTTGTAGAACATGACTAGTCACTGGCAGCCAACCAGAAAAGGCTCTCTTTATTCCAAATATTTGCCTTCTGCCAATCAGCCACTGCCATGCTAGCATCTTTCGTGTAATACCATGGGCTCTGAACTTGCCAAGCAGCCTCATGTGTGGCACCTTGTCAAAGGCCTTCTGAAAATCCTAGTACACAGCATCCACTGATTCTCTTTTGTCTATCCTGTTTGTTATTTCTTCAAAGAATTCCAACAGATTTGTCAAGCAAGATTTTCCCTTGAGGAAACCATGCTGACTACAGCCTATTTTATCATGTACCTCCAAATACCCCCAAAACCACATCCTTAACAATCAACTCCAACATCTTCCCAAGCACTGAGGTCAGACTAACTGGCCTATAATTTCTATTATTCTGCCTCTCTTCCTTCTTCAAGATTGGAGTGACACTTGCTATTTTCCAGTTCTCCGAAACAACGCTACAATCAATTGATTCTGGAAACATCAATACTAATGCTTCTACAATCTTTTCAGACACTTCTTTCAAAACCCTTGAGTATATAACCTTATCTAACTTTAGACCTTTCAGTTTCCCAAGAACCTTCTTGCTAGTAATCACAACTTCACATACTGTTGACCACTGACACTCTCGAAGCTCCGGCATTCCGCTAGTATCTTCCACAGTGAAGACTAATGCAAAAATCCTATTTGGTTAGTTGGCCATTTCCTTGTCCCCACTACAAACTCTCCAGCATCTTTTTCCAGTGCTCTGATATCTACTCTTTTTTACATTTTATATATCTGAAGTAACTTTTGGTATCCTCTTTAATATTTTTTGCTAGTTTGCCTTCATATTCTATCTTTTCCTTCCTTATGACATTTTTAGTTGCCTTCTGTTGGTCTTTAAAAACTTCCCACTAATTTTTACTCTATTATATGCCCTCTCATTGGCTTTTATGTTTGCTTTGACTTATCTTGTTAGCCACGTTTATATCATCCTGCCTTAAGAATACTTCTTCCCCTTTGGGATATATATAGCCTATGCCTTCTGAGTTGCTCCCAGAAATGCCAGCCATTGCTGCTCTGCCATCATCCCTGCTAGTGTCCCCTTCCAAACATCTTTAACCAGCTCCTCTCTCTTGCCTTTGTAATTCCCTTTACTTCACTGTAATACTGACTTAGAGTGATTTTAACTTCTCCTTATCAATTTGCAAGGTGAATTTGACCATATCATGATCTCTACCCCTAAGGGTTCCTCGCCCATAAGCTCTCTACCTTAACCACTTTTGGTTTATATCACTCATCTAGTCCAGCATAACTGATCCCCTAGTGGGCTCAACCACAAGCTGCTCTAAAAAGACATCTTGTAGGCATTCTAGAAATTCCCCTCTTGGGATCCATCACCAACCTGATTTTTCTAATTTGCCTAGATCTGGAAATCCCCTGACTATCATAACATTGTCCTTCTGATATACATTTTCTATCTCCTTTTGTAATTTTTAGACCACATCTTTACTACTGTTTGGAGGGGGTGGGGTTCTGTATTTAACTCCCATCAGGGCTTTTTCGCCCTTGAAGTTCCTTAGCTCTACCCACCATGATTCAGCACCTTCTGACCCTATGCCACTTCTCTCTAATGATTTGATTTAATTTTTTACCAACAGAGCCACGCCATCCCCTCTTCCTACCCTTTTTGTACAATGTGTATCCATGGACATTAAGTTCTCAGTTCTAATTTGCTTTCAGCCATCATTCAGTGATGCCCATAACATCATACATGCCAATCTGTAACTGCTACATGTTCACCTACCTTATTCCATACACTGCATACATTCAAAAATAACACCTTCCATCCTGTATTACCCCTTTCAATTTCGTCTGCCATTTAAATTACAACTCACCCTGTTTACTGCATTTTTGCCCTATCATCAGACTCTGCTTGCTAGCAGGCTCACTACACACTCACAATGACTCTGCTTGTAAACCAACAATCTTATCTTCAGTACTATCACTTTAGTTTCCATCCCCCCCGCCAAGCCTTTTAACCCGTCCTGAACAGCTGTAGCAAACCTGCCCGCTAGGATATTGGCCCCCCCCTCGGGTCAGGTGTAACCTTTCCCTTTTGTACAGGTTGTACTTTCCCCGGAAGAGATCCAAATAAATGATCCATAAATCTAAACCCCTGGCCCCTGCACCAATTCCTTAGCCACACATTCATCTGCCAAATCATCCTATTCTTACCCCCACTGGTGTACGGCATGGGCAGTAATCCAGAGATTTCTACCCTGGAGGTCCTTTTTTTCAGCTTTCTATCTAGCTCCATAAAATCGCTCTGCAGGACCTCCTCACATTTTCTTCCTACGTTATTGGTGCCAATATGTACTAAGACCTCTAGCTGCTCACCCTCCTCCTTTAGAATGCCATGGACCCAACCCGAGACATCCTGCACCCTGGAACCTGGGAGGCTACATATCATTTGGGTGTCTCTGTCTCCTAGAATTCCTATCTTTCACACACAGAACAAAACGGTACCCCAGAGCCATTTTCACTGGACTAACTGTGCCCTAATAGACAATGAAGAATAAAGAAGCAAAATAGAAACTTACCAGATACTTACCTCACCGAAGCCTGATCTCGCATATGCTTGATAAACCAAACCCACTCCGATAGTAACCACTCACAACAATAGCCAACCCACTTGCACCTGGCTTATTTTATTCGCCCTTTCTAATGAATTCCACTCTGTGATTGGTTGCTGTCCAACACTGAAGTGCTACCTTTTTAATATTCAGTGCAAACCTCAGTGAAAATATAGTTTTCTTCTAGTGCTCCTGCTCAGTGATTGGTCGCAGTCCAATTCCAATAAACTGCCATGAAACGCTGCATTTTGCATTTTGATTGTGAACTTAAATGAAAAGGAGCTCTCTTCTTGTGGTTCTGCTCAGTGATTGGTTACAGTCCAACTCTGAAAAGTTGAATTGCCTTCTTTATTGAGACAGAGTTAATAGCTAAGCAGGAAGGAGTGTAGTGTTTTGAATATTTCAATAATATTTGAGTGATCTTGCATATATATTGTTTGATTAAGCATTTTTGCTTGTTTAAATAATTCATTAAGGGTTATCCTATATATTTTTAAATAGCTCAATTGAAGATGTCTTCACACTACCACATGATAAGTGTGCACTTCACTTAAAGTAAACCCAAAGTTAGACTGCATATTGGACTCAATATGCCTTCTTTTGAATAACTTTGATGTTTTGAAATTACAAAACATAACCAAAACTTCACTACTTCAACAAGTTAGGAATAAAGAAGAATTTTAAAGTGTCAATAATCATCTTGAATGTTTAATGAAAATGAAGATTTGGCAGATGCAATTATTGGTGGTATTGTTTGAAGGCAGTCCATTATCTACTCTTGGTATCTGCACTGGTTTTGTTCATTTACAGTCAATCAGAAGAACACAGGAACATACACTGTATTGCTCCGCCGATGACTACTAGGAACTAATACGCAATTTTATAGTACTGTAATAGTATTAATAGTATTCTAATTTGTTCTGTGCTTCCTTTAAGTTCATAAATTCTTACTGAATTAAACAGTAGTTTGTCTTTTTACACCTTTTAAACTATTCCCATGAAACTTTGTCTAATTGGGGCAGCTGCTTAATTAGGCCAAAATGTTTTGGTCCCAAAGTATCCCAATTAAACAGAATCCATTGCATATCATCTTCAGAGGCAATTTTAACTGCAAAGGACTGGCCAATATTGGGTTTTAGCTGCAAAGCTTTTGAATCTTAAGCTGCATTTTGTCTGAGAATCATTGTTTCAAGGGAATGCAAGCCAACAATAGATCAATAAATGGTTAGATGATCAAAGATACAACATCTAAAATGTACTGAATGCTAAGTTCTAACAAATAGTTTAGAAACCGATCACAGGATGCCTAATTTTCCTTGTCAGCCTAGGCTGTGTGAGATTTCACAGGTCTGTATCTCTGCAATCTGAAATGACAATATTGATTGAAACATTAGTAAAGTATTTCCTCAGTTCTGCTATTATGAGAGATTTAGTATGATGTGTTTTGGAAGTTTCAAACAGAGAAATGATTTTGCCTCCTAGTTTGCTCTAATGGAGTTCAATACAACCAAAATACTCTCCTTTATTATCCAGTCAAATTCAGAGTAAGATAATGAGGAAATGAAAAGACATGTAGATCAAAGAAGATCATGTAGAAGCATAAACATGAGGAAGTCTGCAGAAGCTGGAAATCCAAAGCAACACACACGAAATGCTGGAGGAACTCAGCAGGCCAGGCAGCATCTATGGAAATGAATAGATAGTCAATGTTTCAGGCCGAGACCCTCTTTCAGGACTCTAATAGAAGCACCTTTCAGCTAATGTATAATGCACACTGGCCTCAGTTCCAGGAGAAAAGAAAATCTGCTTAGGGAGGGAATAGAAATAAGGTCCAAGTAATCTCTAAATAGCACCTCTCATCAATCAAAAGAAAGATTTACATCAAAGTGAAAGGCTTTTGTTCATGTGTCATCCAGACAGATCATTCCACACATAATTCAAGGGATTATAAAATGGAAAACCGTGTAGATTATGGTCAATGCAAGAACTTGTGCAGTTGCTGGAAATCCAAGGCAACACATACAAAATACTGGAGTATCTTAGCAGTATCTATAGAAGTGGATTAACAGTAGATGTTTTGGACTGAGAACCTTCTTCAGGACTGGAAGAAGGGTCTTGGCCCAAAATGTCAAATATAGTTTTACATTTGCAGAGAAAGTGCAATGCAGGTAGTCAAACAAAATGCAAGGAATATGATGAGATAGACTGAGAGATTAAGTGTTCAATTTAAGTATATAAAAGATTTGTTCAAAAGTCTAATAATAGTGGGATTGATACTGTTCTTAAAGAGAAAGATTAGCTTAATTTGTCACATATACATTGAAACACTGATGCATACAATGAAATGCTTTGTTAGCATCAATGGCCAACACAGTCCGAGGATATGCTGGGGGTGGGTGGTGGTGGGCACTTACAATGCTTGTTGTGCTTCTAGCACCAACATAGCATGCTCACAACTTAGTAACCCCAGCCCATATATCTTTGGAATGTGGGAAGGAACTGGAGGAAGCCAATGTGGCCAGAAGGGGAAAGTACAAATTCCCATAGACAGCGGTGGGAATTGAACACCCCCTCCCCTCTCCTGCTACCCTGCCTCATGATACATGTTCTCAAACTTTTGAATTTTGAAAGAAAGGTGGATAAAAGAGAATGACTGGGTGGAAGGGATTCCTGATTATGTTGGCTTCTTTCCTGAGACTGCAGGAAGAGTAGACAGAGTCTATGGATGAGAAGCTGAGGTGCGTGATGGACTTAGCTGCAATTACAATGGTCTGCAACTTCTTGTGGACTCAGGCAGAGCTGTCACCATATCATGCTGTGCTTCTTCATATAGTATGATTTCTATGGTGCACCTTTTAAAAATGAATGAAAGTTACTGGGTATGTGTTGTATTTCCTTAGCCACTTGAGGAAATTGAGACATTTCTGTGCTTTGTTGGCCATACTGTCCATGTGGCTGCTGATGGTAGTTCCACCTAGGAATCTGCAGCTCTCAACCACCCCTACATCATTAAAACAGACGGAGGAATGTCCCACTTCCTGAAGTCAATGACCAGATCACCTGCTTTGCTGACTTTGAGAGAAGATAATTGTTTTGACATCATGTCACTGTCTCCATCCTATACTCCATCTTGTCGTTGTTTGAGATTTGCCCCGGCGCAATAATGTCATCTGCAAACTCATAGATGCAGTTAGAGGAGAAGTCAGCCGCACAGTCACAGGCATACAATGAATAAAGTAGGGGTCTGAGGATGCACCTTGCAGGTACTGGTGTTGTGGATAATTATTGAGGAGGTGTGTTCTCAGGAGAGACTATCTGTCCTGACTGCATGGTCAGATTCTGCTCCAAACATGGACCAGAACAGTCCTACACATTTCCTTCATTAGGAAGCTAAAGAAATTTGGCAGGTCCCCCCACCTTCTCACTCTGACTTCTCTTTCTTTCCAGTCCTAATGAAGGGTGTTGGCCCAAAATGTCAACTGTTTACTCTTTTCCAGAGATGCTGTCTGGTCTGTTGAGTGTGTGTATTACAACGTTCACAGAAATTTGAATCCCATTTCTTTCTGTACATCGCCTCATTGTACATGAAATTCTGGAGAATGCATCACTGCAAACTGTCTTAGCATTAATCTTTTTTAGCGAAATAAATGTTTGAACTCTAATTATATGAAGGAAGTAACTTTGTTAGTGTTCCTTTAAACCCATTGTACATAATTAGTTGAAACAGAGCAATTAATTTTTTTGAGACAGGATTAAACAGGAGCAGAAACTGCTCATTACAAAAATTATATTTCAGAAGAACTTCATGGAGTGTGAGGAAGCCTGCTTTCCCCTTCCTGTCCATTGGGATTTGGCTTTGATAAGTCCCCAGACAGAATCAGTTGAAGTATTTTCGTTCTAATAACCTTTAATCTTAAATCAGTTTTGGTAATTATGGTTTCAAAATGAATGCTTAGTTTTGCAAATGCAGGCATTGTGTAAAACCATGCATGCAAAATTGATCCTTATTTTGACATTCTCGTTCAGCCACGTAGAATAATCAATAGAAATTAGTGATTAGAACTGTAAACCTGGTAATCACAATGAAAATTGAGAAGATATTTAATATCCCGATGTGTAGTCATGCAGTTTAACCTAAATAATCCCTCTCTAATATGGTATACATGCATATTCTTAATCTTTGTGATTGTGCTCTTTAATAGCAATTTATGCCACATATAATTATTTTAAAGGAACAAAGGTAGAAGTATTTAACTATCCAACAATACAACCTTCTAGTGCTGTCTGGATCCATCACTGATTTCCATATGAACATGCTCACACATTATTGTCAATTGCTGACACAAAGTTATTTTCCAGCTGCAGAATATTCAGCTACTGAATTTCTATGTTAATTTGTCACTTTAATGAAAATCCTGGAAAATTGCCATGAATTAATGCTGGGGGAGATTTGGTCTTTGATCTGAGTGCATTCCATCCTAGATCTTGGAGGGGATTCAATTCCTGGTGGATCTGATCCATCTCTTGGTTGAAACTAATCCAAGTGAATAGGTTATGATGTCTCAGGGAGTGGGTGGTTGTTTGTGGATGATGTTCCACAGGGGCACCCTGAGAATTCAGTAGCAGTGAATGCTATAAAAACTATTGGATAACTAAAAATCTATCTGGTTCAGCAATACTTTTCAGAATAGAAAATTCACCCCGCCTACCTAGTACGTAACGCCAGATCCAGAACAATGGTCGACTCTAAAGTGTTCTAATAAGTCACTCTGACCACGTGCAGCTAGTGATGCCTGCATTCTGCAGAATAAATCACCAAAAAAAGACTGTGCATGGATCACTAGCACTTGCAGGCTTTTCTTATCAGGAGTAGGTAAATCTTGGTTGCATTTAGCAGGGATCTCTTTCGTCCATTCTTCTGAATCGGTCTCGTGTCCTGTAGAGCGGAGTCTACAGTGATCCCAAGCCTTCGACTTCAGAGAGTTCTGGCAATGCCAGTTTGAGTGTCTGCACCAGAGACTGAGGCACACAAGCAGCATTTCTTTATTTTGCATTCCTAACATCGGACTACTTATTATGAAGTATTTACTTGCAGAAAAACAATCCTAACTTGGGCTGATACAATTCTTAGAGAATTGTTAGAGGCTAAAGTTCTGGGCCTCTGTAAAGAGCTAATAAAAATAGACAAAGCAATTGAAGTTCTTGGTCCATTTATGGTGCATCTTTAAATTAGAAAAGATGAAAGGAGTTTTACTTATTCTCAGCTTCAGAAATAATGGCTAAAGATGAAAGGCTGGCAGGTAAGGCTTCAGTGTGCATATTAGGAGTTGCACGTCAGTGAACATAATACTATCAACACTGGCATTTCTTTGAAAATTGCCTAGCTATGTCATGTTCACAGATAGCAGGAGAAATCCAATCTAGCTAATTACTTCTCAATCTGACTACTCTCAATCAGCAAAGTGATGGAATGAAAATTAGGTTTATTATCACTGACATACAGAATGTTATGAAATCTGTTATTTTGTGGCAGCAGTGCTGTGCAATGCATAAAAATACTATAAATTCCAATAAAAATAAATATTTAAGAGTCCAAAAAGGGAGCAAAAATAATGAGGTAGTATTCATGGATTAATGGACCGGTCTGAAATGTGATGGCGGAGGGTAAGAAGTCATTTCTAAAACATAGTGTGCATCTTCAGGCTCTTCTCTTTCCTGATGGTACTAATGGGAAGAAGGCATCTACTGGATAGTGAGGATTCTTCATGATGGATGCTACCTTCTTGAGGCATAGCCTTCTGAACATGTTCTTGATGGTGGAGAAGCTAATGTCTATGATGGAGCTGAATAAGTCTACAGACCTCTGATAGCTCTTACGACCCTGTGCATTGATGCCTGTATTGGGATGCAACCAGTGAGAATGTTCCCAACTGTACACCTGTAGAAATTTACTAGAGTCTTTGCCAGCTGGTGGTATAGTGGCATCAGTGCCAGACTTCAGGGCAAAGGCTCCTGAGTTCGAATCCAGCTGCCTCCCTTGCACGCTTTCCATCCGTGCTGGGTTGAGCATCGAACTAGCAACTCGGCCTTGTAAAAGTAAGAAAGCCTGCTATAAAAACGCCATCATGACGGCGTCCTGATGACTCCACTCGAAGTTAAGGGCTTTCTTCCTTTTTCTTTGGTGACATAACAAATCTCTTCTAGCTCCTAATAAAATATCACTCCTGGCATGCCTTCTTCATAACTGCAAAAACATGTTGGTCTCAGAATAGATACTCTGCAATGTTGATACTCATCACTGCTCACCCTTTCCACTGCTGACCACTCCATGAGAACTGCTGCATTTTCTCTGGACTCCACCTTCCTGAAGTCAACAATCAATTTCTTGGCCTTATTGATGTTGAGTGCAAGGTTGTTGTTGGAGCACCTCTCAATGAGCCCCACTAGCTTACTTCTTTATGCTTCCTTGTCACCATTTGAAATTCTGCCAATGACTGCAGTGTCATCTGTAAGTTTATAGATGGTGTTTGAGCTATGCCTAGCCACATAGCCATGAGTGCAGAGAGAGCATTCATCCTTGAGTGCACTTATTAAGTCATTATAGATGGTATTATCTAGTGAGACTTATTCACTAATACCTCAGCCCTTTTTCTCCAATCAATTGTCATTTTAGATTCACCAGAACCCCTTCAGAGCTCATAAAAGCTTGGTGCAATTATGGAACAATGAGCTGAATGCTAGAAGTGAGAATAAGTGCTCTTAACATTAAGGCAGCACTTGGCTGAGCGTGGTGCTTTGTAAAAGTGACGTCAATGGGGGAAAAAAGGCTTCTAATGCTTGGTGTCATATCTCGCACAAAGCAAGATGATGGTGGTTGTCAGAGGTCAATCATTCTAACTCCAGCATATCAATGCAGGTGTTTCTCATTGTGATCTTCTTGGCTCATTTTCAATTGCTTCAGCACTAGATCAGAAGCGACAATGCATAGTGTTTAGTCCAGGAAAGGAATTAGACGATGCTGCGATGCAGCAAGGCCTAAAGAAAGTATAGTCTCAGCTTGATAAGTGCAATGTTTGCTGCTCCAATGTGTCAATCAATGGCCATACCTAACAAGTGTGAGTCTATTTAATTTTCCTTGATTTTCAATGATATCACCATTGAATCCATTGCTATCAATATTCTAAAGGTCGCCATTGACCAAAAACTGAACCAGTCATGTAGAGTACTGCAGCACAGAAACAACCCCTTCATCTCAACTGGTCCATCCAGCCAAGGCTTCTATCTAAACTACTCCCATTTACTTGTGTTTGGCCCATATCCTATTCCCATCCATATACCTGTCCAAATCCCCTTCAAATGTTGTTATAATAAGATCAGGTCAATGGCTAGGTACCTTTTGGAGAATTCATCATCTCTTGACACCCCAAAGCTTTTCCATCAATTGTAGGCACACATCAGGAGCATATAATCTCCACTTACCTGGATATGTGTCGGATCAAAAAGGTTGACATCATCCAGGAAAGAGCATCTTGTTGGCATCACCCATTCCATTCGCCACCAGTTCACAATATCTGCCATGTGTCTTATCTACAAAAGGCACTGATGTTACTTACCCAAGCTACTTTGACTATAGCTCCCAATTCCAAGAGGTTTACCACAAAGAAGAACATGTAGGTTGTAGCTCTAAGTTGCACAACATCTTGACTAGGACATATACTGTATATATGTATGTGTGTGTATGATGCCCATAATCCAAACACATTTGGGTGAAAGATATTTCCCACCACTCCACACCACTTAACAACTGTGGGCAACAAAAGAGCGGTACTTACCACTTTGATTCTCTATTTAGAGATGTTCAGTCATCTAATTCTCTGTAGAGTAAAGGTGATGCAATAAACAGTTTGATTCAATTCAAAAATAGATACTTTGAACTGACCAAAGTTCTCCAATTACTGCAAATTCTTGGAAAACCAACTCACTGTCTGGTTGGAAACCGGCCTATTAGCAAAATACAGCCTCTGTGAAATATGGGAAATGCATTGTCCTGGAAAATGTGACAAGTGCTTCACATGAACTGTTCTGGGAAGGTTGTTTAGTGCAATACTTTGAAGGGGCAGATTATGATCTTGTTGAAAATGAGCACAGGGGCTGCAACATGCAATTAGCCAGCACTCATCAGGTTTAATAAGAGTAGTGTGACAATATTTTTCTGCCTGCTGCTTTTCAACATTCTGGCATCTAGAAAACATTAACAAGTTTTTTTGTTTTATTGGATTGGTCAATATCTGTGACTATTTAAATCCAGGCACCATCATTTAAGTTCAACTGGTATTTCCGCAAGGGGTGTATATTATAGCAGAAGATGCACATTTTCAGAACTGATACACAAGAGACTACAGATTCTAGAATGTGGAGCAACAAATAATCTGCTGGAGGAACTTAGTGGGTTGAGTGGTATCTGGGGGTGGGGGGGAAGTTTTGGATGTTGACATGTTGGATCAAAACCCAGCATGTGGGAAAGAGCAGTGGTGTCCAGAAACTTCAGAAGGTCCTACGACAGAAGCTTGGAAGGCAGGAAAAGCACCCTGAATGTCAATCTAGGATTCATCACATGAGTTCAGTAGGCATGTACAAGTGGACAAGATTAGGATGGGTGAGATGCTTCACGTTCCTGGTTGTCAACATCGCCGAGGACCTATCCTGGGCTCAAGATATTGATCTTCTCATGAAGAGGTTCCAGAAGGTTGTAGCCAGCTCCATCATGGGCATAAGACAGCCCAACATCGAGGATACCTACCAAAAGTAGACACCTTAAGAATGCAGCATCGACCATTAAGGACCATCACCATAAGGAACTTGCACTCTTCTCATTGCTATCATTACAGAAGAGGAATAGGAACCTGAAGACACACGCTCAACAATTCAGGAACAGCTACTTCTTCTCCACCATAAGATTACTGAACAATTCATGAACCCATGAAGACTACTTTGCTATTCCTCTTTCTCGCTATTTATTTATTTTGTAATTTATAGCAATTTCTTATACCTGCACTGTACTGCTGCCACAAAGATGGCAAATTTTCATGAGTTACGTCAATAATAATAATCATGACTCTGATGTTAAATTTCAGATTTTGAAGCGCTGTCGTAGAAAAAATAACATCTATCGTTGACGACCCCCACCACCTAGGAGATGTTCTCTTTTCTCTGCTCCCATCAGGAAGAAAGTACAGGAGCCTCAGGATCCACACTACTATAACTTATTTATTGTAATGTGGTTGTTACCCAACTTGGCAAAACCCACTAAATTGAAATTGCTAAGTGCTTACAATTGTAGTATTATCGTGAGATGGCACAAGATAGCGTGACACCTCTTACCCCATGCCAGCTGCAACTTCAGTACCACAGCATGGACTATCAACTGACAACTTGATAGTCTCACTATCTATAACTTATTTATTGATTATTATTATTTTTTTGCATTTTCACAATTTGCTGTCTTTTGCATATTGGTTGTTTGCAGTCTTTCATTAATTCTATTATGTTTCTTGGATTTACTGTGAGTGCCCACAAGAATACGAACCTCAGCGATGAATATAGTGACATACTTTGTGTATTTTAATAACAAATTTACTTTAAACTTTGAGATTCAGAATGAATTATTTTGTGGTAGGTTTTATTTCTACATGCCTTCTGTTTTCATGGGGATATAGGCCATACCTGCTACAGCAGGTTCAGGTGGCAAACTGACAAAGGGATTGCTTATCTTTCCCCCTCTTCTCCTCATCCTCACGTTCCTCTACCTCAGTTGTTCACTGAAGAATTGTGCTGACGGCTATATCTTAATGCCTTTGAAAGCTGTGGAGCATTGTAGGAAGTAAGACATCTCAACCTTACTGCTCCAAGATCTGTTCTTCCTGATCTCCCCTACAGCGAAAACATTGTTTTATCATGTCACCAGACTTCTTTGACAGATTTTGTGTGGATTTTGCAGCATGCACACTGTCCACATGTGAACATACATTCATAAGGGATGTGAGCCAAGTTGTCAGTTGATAGTCCATGCTGTGGTACTGAAGTTGCAGCTGGCATGGGGTAAGAGGTGTCACGCCATCTTGTGCCATCTCACGATAATACTACAATTGTAAGCACTTAGCAATTTCAATTTAGTGGGTGTTGCCAAGTTGGGTAACAACCACATTACAAGGCTATAAGTAATTTCATTCTCAAATTCAAGATTCAGCAAAAAAAAAATGGACTGTCAAGGAGTACTGTATCAAAATGATAAACAAGTTACTGATGAACATCAGGCACAAGCTGCTGCAGAATAAAAGCACCATGAGATTTATCTGCCATCCATTCCAGTGAACCAGGAGGCCATGGGATGGGAATCCCTTTTGCTTTAGGCATGTATTAAGACCTGCATCTCCAAGAGGAACCTACATGTATCAAAGTTTATGATCCTGCTCACCTTCTGTTGGAATAATTACTACATAGGGCCAAGAGGTGTCTTTTTTTTTTGGCCATGTTCTTCTTTCTAAACATAACAGCTGACACTTATAAAGGCTTAATCTTTGATAAGTTAAACGTCCAACCAATACTCCTTATTTAGCTTCTTGTCATAAACCACAGCCAGTGTTTAGTTCTCCGAGCAAATAGCAAGCAGTAAACAAGTTGAAATTGAAAGGGCAGCTTTGCAAACTAACACATTGTCTGTAGAGCCTCAGACTTGTTGGGCAACAGCACCTGGGGTTATTGTCCAAGAGGTGTAGTGTAAGACAATGATTTATGTAACTCAGTTTGTTTCAGAACTAGTAATGCTGGCTAAGTTTCGTTCAAGCCAGGTTGCAGGCCATATTGATATTATCCTGACGAAGGGTCTCGGCCCAAAACATTGACTGCTCATTTCCACGGATGCTGCCTGACCTGCTGAGTTCCTTCAGCTTGTTGTACGTGTTGATATTATCACTTCACGTATCAAATAGTTGATCAGTTATGAATTGGATGGTTTGTGTGCTCAGGGAGTCAGCTTCACAGCATTAACTGTAGGTACCTGGGAACCCTGTCTCCAGAAGTTTCTGTAGCACTTGTATTAAAAGGTATCTGAAAAATATATGTAAAGTTAACCAAGTGGCAGAGAAACAGCATAAATAATGAGAGCAGTTCAGACTTTGTGGAATGATCAAGAAACACTTGAAAATGACAGAAACACAGGGCAAATCAGTATCCATTCCTCTGTCTTTGATTTCAGTGAGGAATTTGCTGTTGTGTCTTCTTAGCTTACAGTCATTGTAACTGTGTTTTGGAATTCCTTTGTTTTAGAAATGGTTTGTAATTTGGTATATTTTTTACAACAGACAGACATACTTTATTGATCCCAAGGGAAATTGGGTAGACAGACAAGATAGAGATCCTCTGTGAGTTTCAAATGTGTTTTAAAAATGTACCAATGAAAATAAATGAATTGTGTTTAAACCTTTTTGTCACTTGAAGTATCTCCTCCTCGGTAGGGATTGGGGTCCCACCGCTCAAATAGTGGGTACTGGCAGCTAACTCATTGGAGAATAAATTGCGGATTGGGTAGTTTCAGTGAGGGCATACATAGCTATCTATATCAGATAAGGTTTAAGGTCTTTGTTTGAGTTTTGAGCTTTGCGGTAAGCACAGTTGGCTGCCGACGTGGTCACGTTATATGAAAAGTATTATTTTAGGAACAATTAATTTTTAGCAGTAGTCCAATTCAGAATGCTCTTGACAAGTGCTATGGCCCTACACCTACAGCTACAGAATGGCTGATATCTTGGTTCCAGGAGTTGTGCAGGCAAGTGTTGGTCAATATTTTGAATATGTTAATAGTAGAGCAGAAATATGAGGTAACACCTCACTACTCCTCAAATTGAACATGATGGATATTTTATTTTTCAAGTAATGATGAAGGGATAGAAAATAGAATAGGATACAGACTAGAGAGAAAAAAATCCTGCTCTGTGACCCTGCCATTTTGATACAACAGCAGATGTTTCAATGCTAAATTCTGATATTATTCAAGGAGATAAATTAGGGGGACCTGACAGGGAAAATTTGAAAATGGATGCATGTATGGAAATGAGGTAGAATGCCCAACATATAAAGGTCCTGTACAGTGATACAGGATTAAACAAAGAATAGAAGTATTCATAGACTAGCTTGTCGTAGATCATAATAAATGAGCACTTGCTGTTAGATTGGTATTACTATCAAACAGCCAATGCAATGGCACTGGATGTGTGAGACAGACATATTCAAAAATGGCTAAACTATTATTAGGATAGATGACAAGAGTAAAATTGAAACATATTTTGTACAATATTATGATAACCTATAACATCCTAACTACTGTAGGATTGTTGTCGTAGAACAGATTAAATTGGGATCCAATGCTTTCCCAGGCCAGAAAGCAATCCCTACAGGAAACTGTAAACTCCCTTTGTAAACAAGGTGTTTTGGTAAAAGACCCTTCTTGAGTTAACTCGTACATGTTCAACGTAGCAAGTCCTGATGGATGATGATGATTGGTGGTCTACTACATCGTCCTGGATGAACACACAGAACCCAATTCAGCCCAGCAGCAGACATTATAAAAAATTGCTGCAAGGATTAATTTGTATAAAGTACAAGTATTCCCTGAGTCTGGCCAATGGCTTCTGGTCACACCTACAGTATCTCTTGAAAGTGATAGATTTTACACAACCTTTACAGAACCTGATGACTCATGACATCAGTTGAGCAGATTCCCACAATTTTTTTGGAATAGTCCACAACTATTTTCTGCTAGAGTTATTCAGCCTCTACAGGGAGTACCAAATGCTTGTGCACGTGTTGATGGTGTATGCTCCACAGCCAACACACTGGACGAGCATTTAACACAGATTGAGACTATCATTAAAAGGTTGACAAACAAAGGTTATGTAATTAACAACAGAACATCTCAATCTCTGTCGTATAGAAGGCAAACACGAGGACATCTGCAGATGCTGGAAATTCAAGCAACACACACAAAATGCTGGTGGAACACAGCAGGTCAGGCAGCATCTATAGGGAGAAGTGTTGTCGACGTTTCGGGCCGAGACCCTTCGTCAGGACTAACTGAAAGGAGAGATGGTAAGAGATTTGAAAGTGTGAGGGGGTGGGGAAAATGCGAAATGATAGGAGAAGACTGGAGGGGGTGGGGTGAAGCTGAGAGCTGGAAAGGTGATTGGCAAAAGGGATACAGAGCTTTCCGGCTCTCAGCTTCACCCCACCCCTTCCAGTCTTCTCCTGTCATTTCACATTTTCCCCTTCCCCTCCTACTTTCAGATCTCTTACCATCTTTCCTTTCGGTTAGTCCTGACGAAGGGTCTCGGCCCGAAACGTCGACAGCACTTCTCCCTATAGATGCTGCCTGGCCTGCTGTGTTCTACCAGCATTTTGTGTCTGTCGTATAGAAGTACATTTCAATCAGGGATGATGATTATCAACCAGGGTTGTGGTTTAACACTGAATTGAGACAAAAAGTCATTCACGTAAGATATCCAAAGACCCTAAAGGCCTTACAGTCAAAACTAGACATATTGAGTTATGTTAAAACTTTCAAATCTAACTATGCTGAAATGTCAAAATATTATACAGCAGATGTACACTGAAAAACGAAAAACTTTTTGTTTTTACTGGAGAAGATTATGAGGACTCTGTGACTTTGATGAATGCAGTTCAGTAGGCAATAAATCCCTGGAAAAGAGACCTAACAAAATCTCCTCTTCAGCTTAGATAAACTGTTTCTACATTTGTCCACATGGAAGAATATTAATGAATTTTTATTGACGACCATTAGTACAGATGTTGCACATCCCAGGGGTCATACAGCTATAGTAATAATTAGCTGATGAATAAGCAAAACAAGCTGGCAGGATGGACCTTACTTGAGTAGGAGAGGTCAGAGTTTTGGCAGTAACTAAGCAACAAATAAAAAATAACCAGAATGATGTTTTAAGAATTTTCCTAGATGTAAATAAACTCAATTCCAAAGGATTGATACAGATATGAAACTGATGGTGAGGTTTTGGTTTGCTGCCCTAAAAATGATAAGAAGCAAATACCTCCTGCCTATAAGTGCAAAGCACTGATCTGAGAAGCTCTCTGAAGATTTGGGCACAATCATGGTAGCAGACAAGCCACTCGTGTGAAATTAGCCGTGTTATATGAGGAGTGATTAATAAGTTCATGGCCTAAGGTAAAAGGAGTCAATTTTAGAAAACCTAGCACATTTATTTTACAACATAGTCTCTCCTACAGTTACACACTTAGTCCAGTGGTCTAAAAAGTCATTGGGGTGATTGATAAGTTTGTGGCCTACAGTAGAAGGAGATGAGTTATTAATTTCAAACTTTCTGCATAATCACTCAAAGAGTTGACCTGCATGTGCATGTAACGAGAGCTGTATAACTCATCTTCTTCTACCTTAGGCCACGAACTTATCAATCACCCCTGCCGTGGACACTTTCTGGAGTTCCAAGGTCCATATGCTCTACGACCGCTGGACTAAGTGTATAAATGTAGGAGGGGACTGGGTTGAAAAATAAATGAGCTACATTTTCTAAAATTGACTCCTACCTTAGGCCACAAACTTATCAATCAACACTCGTACTGGTGGTCTTGCATGTTGAATGATTGTAAGTGATTCATTGCAAATTGTAAAGAATGTTTGGACTATCAGAAAGGAGCAGTGACAACATCACCTCCTATGAGACAAACAAAACCAACTGCTTCAATGTAGGTGTGGCAAGTTAATTATATAGATCTCACTTTTGGCATACCAAGGCAACCTACCTTAAAGCCTAATAAGTATATTCTCCTGATAGTTGAGCTTTGTGCGGGATATACATACGTGGTTAGTCTCCACAATTTCTTGTAGTGAGGCTGCATCCGTTACAGCATTCTAAAACTCCATGGTCCCACCTGTACACACGCCAACCGAGGTTAAAGAGTCTCAAGTCATGTGTGAACAAACAGCATACCAGAGGGGTACAGCATCCCATTAAAACCCCAATTGAGTAGCATCCTGTAGCAAAGGAATTGAGAGATTAAGGAGGCCTAGCAAAATTGGTCTACTGTGGATGCCAAAAGCTGGCCCCAAAGTGCAACTGTCACTAAACAAAGTGCAATTTTCAAAAATAGCATGTACTAGAATGATATGCCTTATTTCTTAATGTATAATGTCCACCTAAATACATCCCTGATAACTAACTCAGGCCAAACGTCACCTACACCTGATATAGCTCTCTGCAAGGAACTGAGAGTTTATGGGAACAAAGAGAAAGCAAGACAAAGAAAAAGTACCTGACAAGAAAGTTTAGATGCCACAAAATGGGGACTGATTCCAAGAAAAGAAATTTCATAAAAATAAATGTGACCCTAGTTTCTATAGAAACAGAAAATCTACAGCACAATACAGGTACTTTGGCTCACAATGCTGTGCCGAACATGTACTTACTTTAGCAATTAGCTAGGGTTACCCATAGCCCTCTATTTTCTCTAAGCTCCATGTATCTATCCAAGAGTTCTTAAAAGACCCTGTTGTATTTGTCTCCACCACTTTTGCCAGCAGCCCATTCCACACACTCATGCATTAAAAAAAAAACTTACCCCTAACATCTCCTGTGCCCCCTCGTGTTAGCCATTTCAGCCCTGGGAAAAAGCCTCAGACTATCCACATGATCAATGCCTCTCATCATCTTATACACCTCTATCAGGTTACCTCTCATCCTCTGCTGCTCCAAGGAGAAAAAGCCAAGTTCACTCAACCTATGCTCATGGCATGCTCCCCAATCCAGACAACAACCTTGTAAATCTCTTCTCCACCCTTTCCATAGTTTAAACATCCTGTAGTGAGGTGACCAGAACTGAGCACAGGACTCCAAGTGGGGTCTGACCAGGGTCCTATATAGTTGTAACTTTACCTTTTGGCTCTTGAACTCAATCCCATGGTTGATGAAGGCCAATACACCATATGCTTTCTTAACCACACAGTCAATCTGCACAGCAGTTTTGAGTGTCCTATGGACTTGGACCCTAAGATCCCTCTGATCCTTCACACTGCCAAGAGTCTTACCATTAATACTATTTTCTGTCATCATTTTCCGTTGGAAAAGATTCTTAGAGATAGCATCTATGGGCATTTAGAGAATCATGGTCTGATCAGAGACAGTCAGCATAGCTTTGTGAAGGGCAGATCGTGCCTAACAAGCCTGATAGAGTTCTTTGAGGAGGTGACCAGGCATATAGATGAGGGTAGTGCAGTGGATGTGATCTACATGGATTTTAGTAAGGCATTTGACAAGGTTCCACACGGTAGGCTTATTCAGAAAGTCAGAAGGCATGGGATCCAGGGAAGTTTGGCCAGGTGGATTCAGAATTGCCTGGGAGGCAAAGGGTCATGGTGGAGGGAATACATTCAGATTGGAGGGTTGTGACTAGTGGTGTCCCACAAGGATCTGTTCTGGGACTTCTACTTTTTGTGATTTTTATTAACAACCTGAATGTGGGGGTAGACGGGTGGTTTGGCAAGTTTGCAGACGACACAAAGGTTGGTGGTGTTGTAGTTAGTGTAGAGGATTGTTGAAGATTGCAGAGGGGCATTGATAGGATGCAGAAGTGGGCTGAGAAGTGGCAGATGGAGTTCAACCTGGAGAAGTGTGAGGTGGTACACTTTGGAAGGACAAACTCCAAGGCAGAGTACAAAGGCAGGATACTTGGTAGTGTGGAGGAGCAGAGGGATCTGGGGGTACATGTCCACAGATCCCTGAAAGTTGCCTCACAGGTAGATAGGGTAGTTAAGAAAGCTTATGGGGTGTTAGCTTTCATAAGTTTAAGAGTCGCGAGGTAATGATGCAACTCTATAAAACTCTGGTTAGGCCACACTTGGAGTACTGTGTCCAATTCTGGTCGCCTCACTATAGGAAGGATGTGGAAGCATTGGAAAGGGTACAGGGGAGATTTACCAGGATGCTGCCTGGTTTAAAGAATATGGATTATGATCAGAGATTAAGGGAGCTAGGGCTTTACTCTTTGGAGAGAAGGAGGATGAGAGGAGACATGATAGAGGTGTACAAGATATTAAGAGGAATAGACAGAGTGGACAGCCAGCGCCTCTTCCCCAGGGCACCACTGCTCAGTACAAGAGGACATGGCTTTAAGGTAAGGGGAGGGCAGTTCAAGGGGGATATTAGAGGAAGGTTTTTACTCAGAGAGTGGTTGGTGCGTGGAATGCACTGCCTGAGTCAGTGGTGGAGGCAGATACACTAGTGAAGTTTAAGAGACTGTTCGACAGGTATATGGAGGAATTTAAGATGGGGGGTTATATGGGAGGCAGGGTTTGAGGGTTGGCACAATATTGTGGGCCAAAGGGCCTGTAATATGCCGTACTATTCTATGTTCTACATTTGACCTACCAAAATGAACCTCCTCTCACTTATCTGGGTTGAACTCCATCTGCCACTTCTCAGCCCAGTTTTGCATCCTATCAATGTCCCGTTGTAACCTCTGACAGCCCTCCACACTATCCAGAACACCCCCCATCTATGTGTCATCAGCAAATTTACCATCCCATCCCTCCACTTCCTCATACAGGTCATTTATAAAAACCATGAAGAGAATATGACACATCTACAACCAGTCTTTGCTTTCTGTGGGCAAGCTAATTCTAGATCCATAAAGCAATGCCCCTTGGATCCCATGCCTCCTTACTTTCTTAATAAGCCTTGCATGGGGTACCTTATCAAATGCCTTGCTGAAATCCATATACACTACATCCACTGCTCCAGCTTCATCAATGTGTTTAGTCACATCCTCAAAAAATTCAATCAGGCTTGTAAGGCACAACCTGCCTTTGACAAAGCATGCTGACTATTCCTAATCATATTATACCTCTCCAAATGTTCATAAATCCTGCCTCTCAGGATCTTCTCCATCAACTTGCCAACCACTGAAGTAAGACTCACTGGTCTATAATTTCCAGGGCTATCTTGTTTGAATGAGAGACAACATCGCAACCCTCCAATCCACCGGAACCTCACCCGTCCACATTGATAATGCAAAGATCATTGCCGGAGGCACAGCAATCTTCTACCTGGCCTCCAGAGTAACTTGGGGTATATCTTGTCCGGTCCCAGTGACTTATCCAACTTGATGCTTTCCAATAGATCCAGCACATTCTCTTTCTTAATGTCTATGTACTCAAGCTTTTCAGTCCGCTGCAAGTCATCCCGACAATCGCTAAGATCCTTTTCCGTAGTGAATACTGAAGCAAAGTACCTTGTTCATTAAGTACCTCCGCTACCTCCTCTGGTTCCATACACAGTTTTCCACTGTCACACTTGATTGATTCTATTCTCTCATATATTATCCTCTTGCTTTTCACATACTTGTAGAATGCCTTGGGGTTTTCCTTAATCCTGCTCATCAAGGCCTGCTCATGGCCCCTTCTGGCTCTCCTAATTTCATTCTTAAACTCCTTCCTGCTAGCCTTATAATCTTCTAGATCTCTATCATTACCTAGTTTCTTGAACCTTTTGTAAGCTCTTTTTTTCTTGACTAGATTTACAACAGCCTTTGTACACCACAGTTCCTGTATCCTACCATCCTTTCCCTGTCTCATTGGAATGTACCTATGCAGAACGCCACACAAATATTCCCTGAATATTTGCAACATTTCTGCCATACATTTCCTTTAGAACATCTCCCAATTTATACTTCCAAGTTCCTTCCTGATAGCTTCATATTTCCCCTTACTCCAATTAAACATTTCCCTAACTTGTCTGCTCCTATCCCTCTCCAATGCTATGGTAAAGCAGATAGAATTGTGCTCACTATCTCCAAAATTATGTATTGCAGAGATAAAACACATGTTCAGTGAAAAAGAAAGCTAACTTTAAATTTCCTATTCACTTGAAGATCTCATTGATATATTGCCCAGGGATAATATAAGCAAAATGTGCATGCGAGCTTGTTTTCAACACTTAAGAGAAGTTTGGATATGTGCACGTTAGGGGTATGGAGGGCTGTTGTCCTGGTGCAGGTTGATGGGATTAGGCAGTTTAAATGGCTCAGCATGGGTTAGATGGGGTGAAGGACCTGCTTCTGTGCTGTCCTTTTCTATGACTCTATATGCTGTTGATTACAGAGAAAGGATTAAACTCTCAAAAGAAATGTTGCTCTTGCTCTTTTAATATTTGTGCTTATAACAATTATATTCAGTGCTGCCTTACTTACCATTGGCTTTTTAGCAGATGAAGTCACATCTAGTATGGAAATTGTATCATCTGTCTTCCACATTCCTAATCCTAATGATTCAGGAAATACTAGATTAAGAAGCTCTGCGAGCAATGACAATTCTCATTTAAATATCATCAAATGTCCTTACCTCTTAGTCATATGCGAACAAAAAAAAATATTGGAACCCTTAAATCTTCCCTCTGGCAGTCATTGTTCCTTAAACATTCACTCTGACCACATTGCAGACAGAATGAACATTGATACATGGGAAGGCAAAGAATCAGTCGAGAAAATGATTAATAACACCCTAACAAAACTGGAAGTTTCAAGCCCAGATGTTGGAGTTAAACGAATAGGGGAATAGATTGACGTAGATCCCTGCACACTTGAGGAAAGTATAGACACTGTTATGGCATTGAATGATCCCACTCATGGAAACATGACATTGAAACCATTGGACTAGAAGACTGTGTAAAACCATTTTGTAATGAAGACTCTACTATATTAGACTGATACCACATTGCACTTTCCCTTTTATGATTAAAAATATATGAACATTCTGTACATACCACAAAGAATTTAAACATTTCCATTATTCCAACTATGGCTACTCCATGGTTAAATGTTAAGGTAACATGACAATTTTCTGGTTATTTTCCATGTGGTTCTGTGAAGCCATTGAAGATGACATAGAAAGAGGCATTGAAACAAAAGGTAAGATAAAGTAAAAATGTTTTCTTCCTTGAAAGTGAAACTGATAAATTTCAATAAGCTTTTTAGAGATTTTAGTCCAATAGACTATTATATCTACCCTCATTTCCTATGCTCCTTTTATCAAAGAATCATGAACCTTTTGTGCCATGGTGCAAATAATACCTTATAATGAAAATTATTTCTGAACTGTTGGTGTCCTTACAAATCCAATTATACTTCCAATAGATTTCAACAACAATTTGGAAAACAGGAAAATAAGCCTATAACAATTTTTACTCTTACAGACCATTTGATAATGCTAAATTTTGGGGTTGTTCTGATAATATTAATTCAAAAATAGGCAATCTTTACATACACAGACAAATCTTGATTTTGCTATGTCTTTAATTGCATGATGTTACTGTGAACAGGTGGTAATAGTCATTCAATTTGGCCCTTAACAATTTTCATGATTTAAAAAAAAATATTGGGGTAGATCTGCCTGTACAACCCTCCCTTGACAGTGTTCTCCCTCATAATAGCATTGATGTGGTCCTTTGGTTCACTCGGAAGATAGAGATTTCATGAGAAAAGTTGTTCAAAATCTTTTAATACAATCATGCCTCAGAAGCTGGTGGGTAATTTCAGCCCGAAACGTTGACTGTACTCTTTTTCATCGATGCTGCCTGGCCTGCTGAGTTTCTCCAGTATTTCGTGTGTGTTGCTTGATAAACTGTCCTCGTTGGGTCTCAGCACCTCACTCTGTAACTGGATCCTCGACTTTTTGACAGAAAGGCCACAGTCAGTCAGTGTTGGCAAAAACATCTCTAGCTCTCCATCACCCTAAGCACCGGCACTCCTCAGGACTGTATGCTCAGCCTGCTGCTGTTCGCACCGCTGACGCATGTCTGCACTGCTAGACCCAGTTCAAACCAGATCATCATCAGCTGATGACACAACAGTGTTTAGCCTCGTTAACAACGACAACAACAAGACGACATACAGAGAGGAGGTAGAGCGGATGATAGGAAGATGAAACACAACATCTTTAGTCTCAACATGGACAAGACCAAAGAGATGATTGTGGACTTTCGGAAGGAGCAGGCTGATCTACTCCTCATTGCACGTACACAACTCCTCCGTGGACAGAGATAGGAACACCAAATTTCTAGGAGTGCCAATACCACCCCTATGGTCAAAGAAGCACAGCAGCATCTCTACTTCCTGAGGAGAATGTCGATAAACATTTTGGATAGTACATATTTACTTTCTAACTTGCATAATTTATTATATTATATGATTGCTTAGACTTTATATGATGTACTTTGTAAATATGTTGATCATTACTAATGATGGTTTATACTATCGTGGTTTGCACTTTTATTTTCTTACTATATCTTATGTATTGTGTTATATAGTGGTAAAAGTCTTACCAGTAGGAGAATAATAGCTACCCTAGGAAATGCTTTATTCTTAACATTTTTACCTATTCTGTTACAATTTCTTTGGAATTTGCAATGTAATCCTAGAGTTTCTAAGGCCTAAAAAACATTATATTGTCACAGAGTAGAGTAGAGCTATTTGATGGTGTTTCACTTCCAATTTGGGTATAGGCGTATATTGTATATGTGATACTTCTACAATGCTACAAGTAGGACCACTAATCATATTAATACTGTTATTTGTATTATATTTAATATTACAAGAACAGTTTGTATATTCGGTTAATAAAATCCCATGATCTGACAGAACAGACTGAGTAGCCCTCTGGGAAATCACTTAAGTTGAGAAGATATATCAAATCTCCTCATTTTGTCCCAATCCTTAACAAAGGGGGGAAGAGCTGGATGATTATACCCAGAGGACTAGAAAATGGAAAGAAACTTATACAGATGGTATGGTTGGTATCAGAATGCTAAGCAACAGCATACCAGTGGGTGTTCTCCCCAATGTAAAGAGACATAACTAACTCCAATGTTCCGTCATCTTTTTCTGGGCGTTCAGAATTAAAAATACAGAGAGAATCCTCAATAGGAGAACTGTGCCTCACCTTACTACAATCAGCGTAAAGAGACAGTTTATCTCTATAAATATTTCACTTTCTTTGCACAGTTTATTTTTATATTGTGAAAGCAGTTAATTGATGAATGTAATTTTCTATAACTGAAATGTGAGAGTACTAATCCTTACTCAAGACAGTAATACATAAATGGGAGCCAGTCTTCAGTTCTTTGTGTAAGTGGCAAGCAGTAATCAGTTTGAAGTTGAAAGGACTGCTTTGCAGTGAATACACTGTCTATAGAGCCACAGAGTTGCTCACCCACAGCACCTGGGCTTATTGCTCAAGAGGTGCAGTGTAGGACAATGGATCATTTCAAAACAGACAACGTTGGCTCTGTTGGTTAGTTCAAGGAAATTTGCAGACCAGATTAATATTATCACCTAGTATATCAAATAGCTAATCTATTAACGGTGGACATGTTTGTGTGCTCAGGAAATTAGCTTTGCAGCATTTATTGTGGGCACCTGAGACTTCTGTCTCCACAGGCTTTTTAGAGCACTTGTATTAAAAGCCATCTGATGTCATGTTCATGGGATTAACCAAGTGGCAGAGAAACAATATAAGTGAAGAGAGCAGTCCAGGCATTTTAGGAATGGTCCAGAAACATCAGGAAGAATGGCAGAGACACGGTGAATTACAATCCATTCCTTTGCCTTTGATTTCTGCAAAAAATTTATTGGAATGTCTTTTTAACTTTTATAGGAATTGTACCAGTGTCTTGGAATTCCTTTGTATTTTAGAAATGGTTTGTAATTTGGAAATCTTATATAAGATATAAATCCTTTGTGAGTTTTAAAATGTTTTAAGAATGTTGTTTGGATTTAAATGTGTACCGCTGAAAATTAATGAACTCTGTTCAAGCGACTTTGTTATCTGGAAGCGTCTCCTCCTTGGTGGTGGGTGAGGCCCAGCACTCAGCTAGTGGGTATTGGCAGCAAAACTTACCATGAAGTGAACTAGGCTTTGAAGATTGGGTAGTTCCAGTATAACCTCTGTGTAGTGAGGGTACCTGTAGCTATCAATATCAGATAGGGCTTAGTGTCTTCATTTGAGTTTAGAACTTTTATCAACAAACCCAATACCATCACATACAAAGTAACTATTGGCAAAATTGTACTGAGCTTATGCTGCAGTTGTGTCTGCGATAGGTTTTTAGATTTCCGTAAGGTTGTTCTAATGAATGCAAAGGCACTTAGGTTTAAGACAAAGGATTCCTTCATGAAGACCCTGTGATGGAGGTGTATGCTGGTGTTTGTCCTTCTCCTCCTCCCTCATCTGACAATATGTCCTTCTCTATCTATGGTCCTAATCATACCGTTACAGGAAGGATAGAGACTTTGAAAAGCATGCTAACTGATGCTGCCTGGATTAGACAGCATGTGCAATGAGGACAGGTTGAATAAATTTGGGTTATTTTCTCTGGAGCAGTCGAGGATAGAACAGGTTTATAAGATAATGATAGACAGCCACTATGTTTTTCCCACCGTTGAAATGCTCAGTACCAGGGAATATTTAAAATGAGATCTTGGTAAATTCAAAGGAGATGTGTGGGGCAAGATTTTTACACAACATAATGGTGGGTGCTTAGAATGTCCACGTAGATAGTGGATGCAAACACAATAGAGGCGTTGAACAGGCTCTTAGATAGACACAGCAATGTACAGAGAATGGAGGGATATGGACACTGTGCAGATTGAAGGGATTAATTTAGTTAGGTATTTAATTATTATTTTAGTTTTGCACAACATTGTGGGTCGAAGGGCCTGTACTTGTACCTTACTGTTTGATCTCCTAAGTTCAAACTGTACTCAGAGGAGAATGCATATTAAAGAACACGTTTGTACAGAAGCCTGAGATCAGCAGAATTTCTGAATGGCCCTGTAGACAACAGCAACCTGCACTGGCACCACAGAGTATCAAACACTGTTTGAACTGTAACGTACCGTAACTCATCCAGCAACTAACCTGTAATAAGCGGTGGCCATTTACATGGTGCCTCCTGTAGCTGGTATGAGCTCATCCTTGTGTGGCCGTGGTTCTTAGCTGCAGCATTAAGTGGCAACACCATAGCAGTAGATTTGAAAGCTGAATTGAAATCAATAAATGTCAAGATTAGTCAATTCTGCATATCCCAGATGTTCAGCGTGTATCACTCACACTCCCTCTGTCTAGTTGTTCCAAGTGCACCTGTTTCATGTACGACATTATGAGTGGTTTAGATAGGGTTAATGCAAACAGGCTAGTCCACTGAGCTTGGGTGAAACTAGAACGAGAAGCCATAGAGTAAGGGTGAAATGTGAAGTATTTAAGGGAACTTGAGGGAGAACTTCTTTACTCAGAAGGTGGTGTAAGTGTGCAATCATCTGCCAGAGGAAGTGGTGGATGCAGGTTTCCATTCAACAATATAGGAGATGTTTGGATACGGATGGATGGGAAGGGTAAGGAAAGATATGGTCCAGGTGTTTGTCGACGGGGTTAGGCACAATAATCATTCAGCACGGAATAGATGCATGAAAGGGTCTGCCTCTGTACTGTTGTACTCTATTACTCCATGATTCTTATACTCTTCTCCCTCCACTTGTTCAGTGTGCAGCTGCCGACACCCTCATATTTGTGATATGTGATTTGCTGACAACTCTACACTGATTGACCTGATCTCAAATAATAACGAGGTGGCCTACAGAGAAGAAGTCATCACCCTGACACAGTGGCATCAAGAAAACAACCTCTCCCTCAATGACACAAAAACAAAGGACCTGGTTGTGGACTACAGGGGGAATGGAGACAGGCTAGCCCCTATTGATATTAATGGATCTGGGGTTGAGAGGGTGAACAGCTTTAAGTTGCTCAGGATAAACATCACCGACGATCTCACGTGGTCTGTACATACTGGCTGTGTGGTGAAAAAGGCACAACAGTGCCTCTTCCACCTCAGATGATTGAAGAAGTTTGGTATGGGCCCCTAAATCCTAAGAACTTTCTACAGGGTCACAACTGAGAGCATCCTGACTGGCTGCATCATTGCCTGATATGGGAACTGTACTTCCCTCAATCTCAGGACTCTGCAGAGTGGTGCAGACAGCCCAGTGCATCTGCAGATGTGAACTTCCCATGATTCAGGACTTTTACAAAGACAGGTGTGTAAAAAGGGCCCAAAGGATCATTGGGGACCCGAGTCACCCCAACCACAAACTGTTCCAGCTTCCACCATCTGGGAAACGGTACCGCAGCATAAAAGCCAGGACCAACAGGCTCTGGGACAGCTTCTTCAACCAGGCCATCAGATTGATTAATTCATGCTGACACAATTGTATTTCAATGTTATATTGACTATCCTGTTGTACATACTATTTATTATAAATTACTATAAATTGCACATTGCTCATTTAGACGGAGGTATATTGTAAAGACATACTCTTCGTGTATATGAAGGATGTAAGTAATAAAGTCAATTCAATTCAATGTGTTCACGTGCATCTTCCGATATCCTCATACTCCCACCACATATTTAAAATTAACAGTGCACTTTCAAACCTATGCATTTATTCACACAACTGCCCTTACTCAAAGCTGCTTCAGCAATTGTACCTAGGTAACAATGAACCGCACATATATTTTGGCAGAAAGATTGTCCCATTTATTTTTAAATGTTTCACACACGAGAAACAGAAACTTTTCCTGTTAACTGAGTAATGTGATTTGCCATTGATCATTTTGGTTACATTTTTTCCAGGCATTCATAATATAAATTAAATCATAAAGTAACTGTGACGCTCCATCTTTTATTGAGAAAGATCACAGCTGTAACTTCCCTCAAAGCAATTCATTTTAATTTTCACCATGTTGCTAATTCTAGTTCATTTTCTAGTTTAGACCAAGACCTAAATGTTAATTTCTCTATTTCATGTTCAATATTTGCTTGGAATTGGATTTAAAATAAGTCTATCAAGCCAATGTTACCTTTAATATAATTAACAAGGTCATTTTTATATCACTGTAATAAATTAATGTCAGAGTGCAGTTTGTAATAACATACAGTGAATTAAAATAACTAAATTATGTTCAAATACCATGCAGTGGAATGTTTCATTGTTCTCGCATGTATGCTTTTAAATGCGCATGTGAGTGTGACACTGTTCATCGACGGAGGAACAGTTTTGCAGTCATAATTAGAGTCAGTGCTATATAGAAGTTGGTGTAAGATATGTATTCTGACATTAAATGCCAATGTTAGATTTTAATGTAATAAACTGCATTGTTCTGCCTTTTGAGCTCCGGGATAATGTGCAAATGGAACCTATTTTAGTAAGTTAATTGATCTGATCTCATAAATTTCACCTTAATACCTTTACTATAATTCTGTGCATGTGAATCCAACAATTAAGTAATAAATGTACAATGACCATATAATTTGCCATTAATGTAACTCAGCAAATTTGCCACGTGAACCACATTGTTAAAAATAATTATTAAAATAAGTTAAAAATAACTTTTCCCACATTTGGTTAGTAATATAACTAATCTTTGTGTATGAAAATACTAAACATTTTGCCCTTGCAAAACATAAATGACATGTGTCAACATTTAGGGCTGTGTGAAAATGTGGTAAAACTATCATTTTGATATATAATATTTGATGACTACATTTCTGCATGTACAAGAAGATTGTACATCGAGGTTATTGGCTGAGTTGGCAGTATACAGGTGACACTGAACTTCCAAATTTTTCATCATGAATGAGAAGAATAGGATTTATTTTAGCAAGTCAACAGTTTGATGAGATGAAGTTGCAATAACATAATTTGAGATTTTTTTTCCATCTTCATGGAGCTTTATAATTGTAAACGATTGCTGCCGTGGTTAGCTAAATTGCAAAATGAGCAGTCACTTGCCCATGAAATTTAACGCAGAGTGTTGTGAGCAACACCCTATGTTTGGAGGGGAGAAAGAAGATGAAACAATGGTAGCCAGGAGAGATTAAAGCACAAAAGGGTTGATAAGGTAAAAGGTGTTGAGTTCATTATTAAGGGATAGTGCAGAGCACACCAGGATGCCAGCATGCAGTATAATCAACTGAACTTTATTAATAACCCTGTTTGTACAGTATGTGAACTCCTCCCATGTGGGAGTAGCTAACTGAGTGGCATCAGAATAACACTATTAATCACCACTAAATCTCCCCTTCTTGGAAAAAAAAGAAAAACTAGATATGTAGTTCCTGTCCATAGAATTGGCTTGAAATTATTGTCACTGAAATTGAGTTTTTCAGTTCATTTTACCCACAGTATATAACATATACTCCTTAAATAAACATAACAAGAATTATCAACATTATAACTGTCTTTCTCTTTGTTTTTTAGGATCTCTTTCTCTCTCTGTTTTCCTCCTTTTTTGCACCAATTCATTTTTTAAGAACAGTCTCGTGTTAGGAAACACTTTTAAAAAGCCCTAAATCTAAAGGAGGTCAGGGTTGACCACAATGTGAGAGGATTATTCTGCCTCTTTAGTCACTTGCCGTAAGCTAATAGGCTATGGAGTATATTTCTGTGGTGGGACAGATAAACAACCTGATCTGGTACAGGTACCTGGAAGTGTTGCAGTGGATGGAGATTCTTAAACAGGGGCATCCACCTTAGGCAAGTGGTCCTCATCATAGGGATCAGGCCACTCTATTTCTTCCTCTAACATTCGTGGACTTTGAAGGCGCACAATTGCATACATGTTCCACCTGATTTGACTTTGTGATGTTCTGATCACAAACAACCATGGTGCATGCTGCCGGACTTTTGTCCCTTTGTTGAAGTGGTCTGGAACCCAGACAGCTTTACCACTCCTGAGCAGTCACACAGTTTTTGCTCTGTGTCTGAGATCATGCATTTTCTCATGCTGTGTTGTCTCAAAATTTCTCACTTTGCCCAAGTTGAATTGTAAATACGATAGGGTCTTTGCGAATACGATAGGGTCTTTGCGAACACGATAGGGTCTTTGCAAACACGATAGGGTCTTTGCAAACATGATAGGGTCTTTGCGAATATGATAGGATCTTTGCGAACACGATAGGGTCTTTGCGAACACGATAGTGTCTTTGCGAACACGATAGTGTCTTTGCGAACACGATAGGGTCTTTGCGAACACGATAGGGTCTTTGCGAACACGATAGGGTCTTTGCGAATATGATAGGATCTTTGCGAACACGATAGGGTCTTTGCGAATATGATAGGGGCTTTGCGAACACGATAGGGTCTTTGCGAACACGATAGGGTCTTTGCGAACACGATTGGGTCTTTGCGAACACGATAGGGTCTTTTAAGAGAATCGTAAGTACATGGAGCTTAGAAAAATAGAGGGCTATGTGGTAGGGAAATTTGAGACAGCTTCTAGAGTAGGTTATATGGTCAGCACAACATTGTGGGCTGAAGGACCAGTAATGTGCTGTAGATTTCTGTTTCTATGCTATATGAGGTTGGAGAAGGGAAGGAAGAATGGATAGGCTTGTTCTCAGACTCTGCTTCAATGACAACTCTGATGACTATAGCCATTCAAAAGGGGTGTGGAGCAATAAGCTAGCAGTACTTTGTGGGGATCTTTTAACTTCAGTCAGAGACAATATTTTGCACTGCTCTTTCTACTTCTCCATTTGCCTGTGGGTACTGTGGACTGATTGTTTGGTGTTTGTACTCATAGCCTCTAGCAAAAGCTTTGAATTCTGAGCAGCTGAGTTCTGGACCATTGTCTCCATGGTATTCCATGGCGGGCGAATACAGCTTTGTGGTGCTGTACAATTGCTGTTGTGGATGCAAGGGACAGCTTGGATACTTCAACACTCTGTAAGCAGCAATCCACGGTCAGAAGATACTTGTCTCTTTTCAGTTCGAGAATGTCTGAGCCTGCAATTTTTCATGGAAAGTCTGGCAATTACATGGGACAGAAAGGTTCTGTATGATTTTGTGTGCCGTGTTCTGCATGCTTGACATTTCCTTACACAACCTCCCAGCTGTCTGCTCGGACCAGGCCACCACATGGATTGCCTTGCTCTTAGGCAACGTTGTTCAATGCGCTGATGCCCTTGGTGGATTTGATTGATGATTTTGGCAGGCATAGAAGCAGGAAAGATGAATCTGGAGTCCAGCAAACCATCAAAAATGGTGTGTCACTTTCAAGCCTGAAAGAGTTTGGTCTGAGTTGGTGAGCTCCTTTTGGACCAGCTGGCCATCCACGCTCACAGTATTGCATGACTTTGCTACAGATTTGGTTCTTTTTCAACTCAGCATGAACATCATCCATTTTCCACTGTGATGCTGGAAAGTTTTCACATACCTAAGCTTAAAGTAGATTTTGTTATCTTCCATGAGAGTGGAGTCAGCTTCCGCCCACTCACTTTTGCATGGCACCCTTGACAGAGTGTCTGGTTTTGTGAAAGGTTTGCCGGGGATAAGCACAATGTCATTCTAAATCTTTGCTGACATGGAGGTACAGTCAGTCATCCGAGTGTTTCAAGCTGAGGAGGCTGACAAGTGGCTTGCAGTCTGACCCACGTTGGAATTTATTGCCTATCAAGTAGCAGATGAAGCGTTCACAAGCTCACATGAGAGCCAGTGTCTCCTTTTCGAATTGAGCGCGACACTGTTCAGTAGGAGTCAGTGTTCTTGATGTACATGCCACTGGTTTCCACGCAGCACTGCAGTATGGCATGAACACTCCCCCTAGGTCAAAGGAATAGGCATCTGCTGACACCTTGGTGACTTTGTTCCGATCAAAGAATAACAATGTTGTCGGAGAAATAAGCTCTGCTTTAAGTGCTGAAAATAACTTCTCCTGTGGTGTGTCTCAGGTCCAAACATATAATATCCAACTCTGCTGCATTGATGGCATTTCCCTGCTTTTGCTGGACGGAGCTCTTTAACGTGGAATGGAGTCTTGCTGCATCTCCTGCGGTTGGACATCTTTACCTGCCCTTTGTTTTGTTTGTCTGTTTTTTCTCGAGCTGAGCTCTGCTGACACCTCTTTCTGTTGTCTTTCTGATGGCACTTTATTTGTGCCCTTCTTTTTTCACAGCCTCAGCATCGTTTTCATGCCTTTTGCTGATGAACATTCTCACTCTGACTGACCATAGTAACAGCTTTCTCTAGTGTGTAGTAGTCCAACAACAATCCTATCTCTAATGATCTCCTCTCTCTGATTTCCATAAGCAGAATTATCTGACAGGGTATACAATGCTGTGATGAATTCTTTTACACTTTCACCTGGCTCCTGTTTTCTGGAGTTGAACTTTGCCCTCTCATATATCACACTTCAGTTTCCTGTGAAATTTTCTTTGAATTTGGCGTACACTCCTTTTTCTGAGCGTCTGTCAATCCTAATCCACCCATGATCTGCTTTGTCACCCCAGCAATATATCAGTTTGCTTACTTGATGCTCTTCTGAAGCCTGAGTGAGATTGCTTGTAACCCTAGATATCTCAAAGTTCAGTTGATTATCCTGCATGCTGGTGTCCTGGTGTGCTCTGCACTCTCCCTCAACAACAAGCACAACACGGTGTCTGAGCCAACTCTCAAATTCCCCTGGTTTAGAGAAATCAACTGTCTTGGAGCGGGGTGGGGGGCAGGTTTATTAGGCAACTAGGTGTAGCTATGCAAACGCGAGGAAATCTGCAGATGCTGGAAATTCAAGCAACACACACAAAATGCTGGTGGAATGCAGCAGGCCAGGCAGCATCTATAGCGAGAAGCAAAGTCAACGTATCGGGCCGAGACCCTTCATCAGGACTGGTGTAGGTACTCCAGGTATTTGCTCCATTTTTGGTTTGCTTGTTTATTGATTATTTTATTTATGTGTTCTACGAAAGTCTTCTTCTCCCCCCCCTGAATTCTCTGACTTCTCTGCTATATCTGTGTCTCTGCATATCCCTGTGCTAGTGGTCCACAGATTATTAGAATGGATCCACTTTTGGGTTTAGCTTGAAGGTGTTGCCTAGCAACCCTGGACCTTTCTTAGCTCGTGCCGCATGGAGCATACAATTAGTGACCACCAAAGGCAGCTTAGGTTGATAAGTGTCTGAATATTTTTCACAGATAATTCGAACATGAACAGTCTTACTGTACATTCTGTCTTGAATGGGATCTCACTTGGTCTATAACCACCAATTCATTAACAATCAACCACTTCTTATTGAAAACCCTGCTTGTACATTAGGTAAACTCCTCCATGTGGGAGTGACTAACCGGGTGGCATAGGAATGACCCTATCACTACCACTAAAAAGGATACTGAACTAAATTTGGAAACAAATTTGGGTCTTCAGAATGTAAATAGCGAAATTACAACCATTACTAGAAGCTGCTTTCTAAAATAATAGGCACTATAGATGAGATCCACAATGGTTAAACTTAATATTGAGCCCGGAAGATTGTAATGTTCCTGATCAAAATGTGAAATACTGTTGCTTAAGAATTCATTGAGAATCAATTCAGCAGTTTAAAATATTGATGGCAGAAAGAGCAGGGTGGTACTGGTTTAGACGATTAAAGTAGCAAGCAACAGAAGGTCAGATCATCCTTGCAGATCAAATTCAGTGTGGAGATTACCCGTTGGGCTTTGAATCTCACCAAAGTAGACAAGGCTGCAGATTAAACACAAATAGAAAAAGAATTAGGAGAATTGTGAGGAAAAGGGAAGAAAATTATCATGAGTTATGTGTATATCTGTAATCTTCTGTAAAGTGATTTTCAATAAAAAGAGTAGATAAGTACTTTAAAAATTCTGGAGTATGAGGAAAGAGCAAGGGAATTGAATTATTGTCTGGATTTTTCAAGGAGCTATTTATTTTTGCAATGGGACAAATGGATTTCTGAGCTGCACTACTTCATGACTTAATGAAACAGAAAGGAGTCATAATTGAGAAATGAGAAACTCAGAATTTTCTTGGACAGGCCCAATAAAGGTGTTCTTAAATATGTTACATTGGAGGGAACAGCAAAAGCTAAAGACTGCTGTTTATTTAAACTAGTTTTTTAAAAGTCAAATGAGTTCCAGCTTTTATAGAAGATTCCCTTGCATGTGGATGTAATGCACATTGATGTACTTTGAGGATGAGCCAGTAATCTATGAGTGTAGGGAGAGAAAAACAGACTTATGTAAATAACCACTCTCATTTGATTCTTGCAAAAACTGGCACTGCTGCATATCTCTTGCAGGATGCTTTTATTGCAGCGAACTGTTTGCAAAGATGAGAAACTACAAATAGTGGTATCAGAGGAGGAGCAGAATCCTTCCTAGCTCAGGTTTGACTGCCATCGTTCATCAATCCACTTCAGAAGCTGTGACGGTGTGTTTACATTGGACGGTTGTGCTTTGCTGTTGACGCCATGAATATGGAAGTGCCGATCTCACTGATAGATTCAATCAGTCACATATTTAGCATATGTCATCGGTACACTTGCTGGCCTCATCGGAAAGTGGCTGTAGCATTGAGAGTGTTCATGACCACGACCTTGTATGCTACCGACACTTAGTCTCTCGGTGTAGGCATTTTTTTCAGCCAATCCAGCAAGCTCTATACTGGCACCTTGCAGGCCCAGTGTATAAGCATCTATGTTGCACACTTGGACACAAAAGGGACTTCCAGGCGTGCAGAAGTTTAAAATAACGTCTTTATTTACCTTTCTGGAAATACCGGAACACAAACGCATCGGCTTACCAACATGCTGCGGGGCCGTTCTTGAATACTCTATCACATGCGCACTGCCGTCCCCCAAGACCCCTCAGCTGCCCCAAGTGCCTGTATAAGCTTTGCACCTCGTGACCATCAATTAACCTACTAAAATATTATCGTTGCTAGTGCAACTGAACATTAATCAAATTGTAATAAACAAAATAACAAACCAAAGCAATAAAAATAATATAACCACCCTATAAGAAAATTAGGGGGGGGGGTATCCAGTGTCCATTAATATGCTTCACATTACTATAGGTCCCACATCTAATTCCCACTCTGTTATTGAGACTTGATTATGCCAAGTTTGTTGATATGACTGGTAGCATAATGGGAGGTGTGGGCAAGTGGCCACAGGACTTGGCAACTTACATCTGCGTGCTGAGTTTTCAGAAAAGTTTGTGTTAAGACATATTGTTCTCATCAAGTCTTTTATATCCCATGAGCCACATTGGAGATCTTCAGTACATAGCAGAAATGGCTAATGCAAGGGGGCATAAACTTTATGTGTTTGGAGGAAAATATAGGGGTAAAATCATAGGAAGAGTTTTTACACTGTATGTAGTGGATATGTGGAAAGTACTGCCAGGTGTTGTGATAGAGGCAGATGTATTAGGGACATTTAAGATAGGCAGAAGGGATTAAAGACAAATCAGAATCAGGTTTAATGTCAGTTACATATGTCACAAAATTTATTGTTTTGTGGCAGCATTACAGTGCATGCATAAAAATACTATAAATTACATATCAAAAAGAAATAAATAATGCAAAGGGAGACCAAAATGAGTGGGGTAGTATTTGTGGGTTGGGCCATTGTCAGAGGGGTAGAAGCTGTTTCTAAAATGTTGAGTGTGTGTCTTCAATATCCTGTGCATCTTCCCTGATGGTAGTATTAAAAAGAGAGGACATCCAGGGTGATGGGGGTCTTTAATGATGGATGCTGCCTTTTTGAGGCATTGCCTTTTGAAGATGTCCTCAATGTTATGCCTCAGTTAGGGTCATCGAGAAATAGAACACTACAGCACAGAAACAGGCACAGGCCAAAGCAGATGAACCAAAGGGCTTGTTTCTGTGACTCCAACTGAGGCGTAATATCCCATGTGAGCTTATTAGAAAGAAAATAACATTTCTTTCTGATGCTCAGCATGTAAAAGACTATAATTGTCCCGGGCATTTTCCTCCTGGTACTGTATATGCTCTCAGTGACCACTTTATTGGGTGCAGGAGGTACCTAATAAAGTGGCCAGTCAGTGTATTTCTATATGTTCATAGTTATTCTGCTGTTGTAGCCCATTGACTTCAAGATTTGATGTGTTGTGCATTCAGAGACACTCTTCTTCTCAGCAGTGATTCTTTTTCTGTCTCTGCACATTGGGTGTTCATCGTTTTTTTATGGATTCTTCTGGGTTTCTGTTTTGTGGCTGCCTATAAGGAGATAATTCTCCAGGTTGTATAATGTATACATACATTGATAATAAATGTACTTTGAAATTGAACTTTGACCTTTGAACAAGTGGTCATTTGAGTTACTGTCACCTTCCTGTCAGCTTGAACCAGTCTGGCCATTCTCTTCTGACCTTTCGGAATAATAAGGTGTTTTTTCCCCAAAAAACTACCACTTGCTGGACATTTTTGTTTTTCGGTAAACTCTGAAGGCAGTTAAGTGTGAAAATTCTAGAAAATCATCATTTTTGATATATTCAAACCACTCTGTCTGGCACCAACAATTATTTCACAGTCACTTAGATCACATTTCTTCCCCATTCTGATATTTGGTTTCAACAACAATTGAACTTCTTACCACATCTGCATTATTTTAATGCATTGAATGCTGCCACAAAATTGGCTGGTTTTGCAGTAACAAGCAAGTGTATGGGTGTACATAAAAATGTTACCACTGAGTGTATGTTTTTCTTTACGAATGGAGTAGTGCTTAATTTCCATTTAATGTAGCTAAATGCTGTACACCAGTTCATTGTATATTTTCTGGATATATTCCATACTCTTGGACACAGAAAGCAAATACCATGATTCCATCTAGGAAATTGTGCCTTCCATATGCTGAAATATTTTAAAGCATAATTTAGCTGTCACTTTGAAAGCCAAAAATAATTTGTGCAGGAGAGATATTGGTCATCAGTCCAATGAGGTTATGTCACAGCAGATACTGGGACTTCTTGTTCATCCAATGTGCTTTAGTGAATTGGCCTAAGAAAAAAGAGAATTGAGGCATATTTTACTTGAGCATTAGAACTACAAAGGTTGAAGTTCTATGTTCTGCAAGATGCCCTAAGTCTGCAGTCAGTGATGAGTCACCAACAAATCTATGAGGAAAATCAGCATTTAACATGTGTAGTTTTACTTTGTGGGAAGGTGTGAAGTAAAGCTGGCACCATTCCCTCATGGCAGAGCTTACAGTAAAGGTGGTATCATGTGATGCCCAAAACAAACTGTACCAATGAAACAGTTGAAAAAGATTTTGACAGCCTGCTATAAGTTGCTCTCAAGCTTTGTTGGCTGTCAGAGCTATCAAAGTGTTTCTGACATTCCACAACTTCCATAATCTATTACAAACTTTCCAAACTATTGAAACATTTTAAAAATAAGGAAATACATTTGAAGCATGATATATTTTAAAGGAACTTTAGAAATTCAAACCACTGAAAAAGTGAAATAACACTTAGCTTAGAATCACATACCCAATCCCTCCATTAAAATGAGTGAAGGAAGTATCTCTTTTTCTGTTCGTTCTGGAACTAGACATGCTTGTTTGATGAAGAATCCAGCACTGAGAAAATTAGGTTTGGATCCTACCAGCGATGTCAACATCCCATGTATGAATAAACAAGCATTTGCATAAAGCAGGCTACATCAGTTGTATACTGCCAATCACTCAGAAACCCCAGATTTGCCAACAGTTACATGGAGTTTATCAGCATTCATATATTGGAAATTGCCACAATTCCTTTAGAATCTGCCAACAGTTCCCTACAAAATTAAGGCTGTGATTTTATCATGTATATTTTACATTTTCTATTTGTATTTCACATTTCCAACAGTTATTTTTATTTTTATTGCTTACTTTAGATGAATGAGTGGAAGAAATTTAAATATTATTTATGAAATCTAAAATTCATATGCTCTTCAAAAATGTAACCAATACATAAACAGTACTATTGTCTAACATAAGCAGCAATGTTGCCAGAAGCTTTTATTCTGCATCTGTTCAGTGTTGGCAGATATGTACTCAACTGATGGTGTCTGTTAATTAGTACTATTAGTAATTTCATGATTCATGTAAGATGTAGAGTTGTTCCAATATCCAGAGAAACTTTGAAAATCTGCCAGAGGGTAGGAGGGAAAAATCATGCAGCATTTTGCTTTTATATTTACCTGCAGACTAGGTGATCAAGAATGATTTACTATATTGCTCCATTGATATTCAACTGGCAAGTTAAGATGTTTACAGTACAGAATGAAGTATCCACGAAGGTGCTGGTCTGGTTTCTCTGTATTATGTTACCATATTTCACATTTGGGCGGAAAGGAAATTTCTTTGGACTGAAGCATGTTCTATAAAAGTGAAGAGCCATGTGGGAAGGAATAGTTAGATTGATGCTAGAGTAGGTTAAAAGATCAGCACAACATCGTGAGCCAAAGTGCCTGTGCTATGAAGTACTGTTCATTATTCTGTGGTTGAAGCAGATTGGTCAGTGATGCATTTTTTTGAGTGTAACATGCGACCAGTTTGTTAAAGTTCACTTTGTAACTATCTATCAACTTGGACAAGCTGCTGCTTGAAAATTTGAGAAATGGTAACAATGCTTCCATGTCATCACTACATTCCTTTCAATTGATCTGCTGTATATATCTTCATTACCAAATGTGCAGCTGAATCACCACAAACACTATTTGTGCACAGCCAGTATATGCAACTCCTTTCTATTTTGCTCCTGTAAGGCATGAGGAGCCTTCTGTTACCCCTCACCAGGGTGTCAGGATATCGAGCAAGGAAAGGATGGGAGCATGCAGGAGGAAAAGGAAGAGCAGAAGGATATGGAGGAGTGGGATGGACAAGTGGTGGATGGGGTAATATTGCTGATGACGGAGATGAAAATGACCGAAGTGCATAATTACACCAGCAATCGCACAGCTCCACTTCAGATGGGTGTGTATGTAGACAAAGTTTAACAATTCATATATATACTAAAGCACAAATGAAAAGCAGGCTTAGGCCACTCATCTTCCCAAGCTTTCAATGTTATATAATTAGATATAATCTGTTTCTTACCTGTACCCTCTATTCCCATCTATGCGGAGTAACCTTTCTTATCAAACATCCACCTACCTTCACCTTAAAATATTTAATGCAACAGATTACAACAACTTTTGAAGGTACTTCCAAAGACTCAGGACCATCTGAGAGAAAATAAATTCCCCTCTTCTCTGTCTTAAATAGACAACTCTTTACTTTTCAGGAGTGGCCCTCTTGTCCTAGATACTCCCATATTCATACAGTCAAAAACGAACAGTACTCAATCAAGTTATCTCTGATTCTTCTGAACTCCATTGGTAGAAGCCCAGCCTGCCAACCTTTCCATATAAGATGACTCATCCATTCAACATAGTAAGTTTTCTCTAAATTGCTTCCAAAGCATTTATATCTGTCCTCAACTAGGGGGCTCAAATTTGTAAATGCCACTCCAGGTGTGACCTCACCAGTGTCCTATCATCTGAAGCATAGCTTCCTTACTGGTCAGGTGACTTGTTGGAAAGTGGTTGCATCTAGCTATCCCTCTCCAGAAAACTCAGATGAGAATCCTGATTGGATTGCTTTCAGAAAACAGCTGAAGATGTACATTGGTATAGTTGGCACTTGTCAGCAGTGCCCGAGTGAAAACAGGGTATGACCTGGGGCAGCCCATTTCAGTGCTTTCACGTGTTGTGCAGAGCTAGGAAGCCTTGAGCTGCCAATCTAGAAAAAATGCACGCTTCTGCGCTAGAGCTATGTAATAGTCCATCACACAGCACAAACTGGTTCAGGGGCAGCTTCTGCACAAAGAGGCATTAACACCTTTCTCCTTCTATCCTACGTGATGGAAGACCCATGTCTGTGCCACTTGGGAGAAGGCTGATGTCCACTTTGAGCAGAACAATGCTATTTGCTAACCTCACTGTGTAGTGAGCTGTCATTCCTGAGCCGATTGTACACTCCAGGGTCACAGGGGTGCTCCTCATCGTCAACATACCATCGTCTAGGAGCAAGAGAACCCTGCATATGAGCAGATTACTGTTCATCAACGCAGAGCTGCTGCATATGTGCAGATTACTCTTCTGCATGAACGTAGAGATGCCATAAGTGAGATGAACGCTTGAGCCTATTGAAAGTATTCCTCCTCTGCAGGAATTGTGGCATGTCTTCCAACCACACATCTTCTAGCCTCCACGCGGTCTTGCTTCAATATGCCGTGCTGGTCATTCGTCGGTTTTCTAAAAGGAGTCCAGGTCTTGCTGTGCAACTACTTCATGGTTTGTGGATGTTTTTAATGGAATTACACATTTTGGACACACCATTAAGCATTGCCACCGCCAAACATTGGTTTTGATGAAGACGCTGAAGATTATTGGGCTGGGGACAGTGCCCTAAGGATCTCTTGCATTGATATCCTTGGGGTGAGATCATTGGACCCCAGCAACCATGACTATCTGTTTTCTGTGGGAGGCATGATTCCAGTTGATGGAAAGGTTTCTCTTGACTCTTTTGGACTTTAGAATCCATACGTCTCTCAAATACACTCTCAATTAATACTCCAATTTAAGGCTCCAAAAACTCACCCTTATCTCTCATCTGGACTTCACCTCTTTTATCTGTGTTTGGCACTGACTCATTTCATTGCTGGATCTGTAGCTAATTGAATGGGAAATGAATGTTGTCCATTTGACCTGGGAGCTGCATTTTTCATTAAACTCAGCATTCAGTCACACCAAATGCTCAGCGTAAACTATTTAAAATGTGCTCCCAGTTATGCTCGGTTTTAATTTCACAACTTTCCCTAAACTAGTCCTCTAACAGCTGAAATCCCAGTGGCTTAACCTTACATTTCATCATTGTATGAGCTGTTGCTCAATTGTTAACACCTTTGTTTTTGAAGGTTGGGGGAGGTCAAGTCAAGCTCCATAGACCACAGCAGTAAAAATTAGGCTGAATCTTGAATGCATTCGGGAAGCTCGGGGTAATAGACAGGATATACAGAGAGGTAGGACATAGGAAGCAGGATTACAGTCAGGAGGGTGAAAGGAGTTAAACAGCCAGTGCAGAGTACCTCTGTGGCCACCCCTTCAACAACAGGTATACCACTTTGGATACCGAGCAACACACACAAAACACTGGAGCAACTCAGCAGGCCAGGCAGCATCTACGGAAAAGAGTAAACAGCTGGTGTTACAGTTTTTTTTTCTATAGACGCTATCTGGCCTGCAGAGTTTATCCAGCATTTTGTGTGTGTGGCTTGGATTTCCAGCATCTGCAGATTTTCTCAGCTTCTCCACTTTGGATACAGCTGGGGTGGGGTGGGGGGGGGGGGTTGGTGGATGACCTATCAGAGGAAAGCCATGGCAGTCAGGTCTCTGCCACTAAGTCTGGCTCTGTGGCTCAGAAGGAAAGGGGGAGAAGAAGCAAACTGTGGTGATAGTGGATTCGTCATTTAGGGGAAAAGAAAGGAGGTTCCATGGACTGAATGAGATTCCAGGATGGTATGCTGTTTTTTGGGTATCAGGGTCTGGGACAACTTTGACTGAGTCTTTGACATTCTTAAGTGGGAGGGTGAGCAGCCAGAGGTCATGATCCATATCAGTACCAAGGACACTTCCAGGGAAGGTGGGACCTGTACAAAAGAGATGGTTTGACCTAAGCTGGAGGGGGACTAATATCCTAGTGGGAAGTTTTGCTGGTACTGCACAGGGGTGGGAACAAGAGTGCCAGAGCAAATAGTTGACAGATTGTGGAAACAGATGTTGTTAAAACTTCAGACAAAATCGGGAAGCAAAAGGTCAAGTGTGGTGGGACTAATGTTCTCTGTTGTGTATGCTTCAATGTAAGGAGGGTTGTAGGAATGGCACATGAGACCAGGGCATAGATCACCACATGGAATCAGTTATTAGTGAGAATTAATAGCAGGAGGGGCAGGGCGGGCGGGCAGCTGAATATGCCGGGGTACCATTGCCCTAGACATGATTGAGCAAAAGAGGTTAAAGGTGAAGGTGTGGCATTATTAGTTAGGGAAAATGTCACAGCAGTGCTAAGACAGGACAGACTGGAGAACTCTTCTAGTGAAGCATTATGGGTGGAACTGAGGAATAAGAAAGGTATGACCACATTACTGGAGCTATATTACAGACAGGGCTGGCTGGTGGTGCAGTAGCTTTAGCACTGAACTTCAAGACAGATGGTCCTGAGTTCAAATTCAGTTGGGTCCCAACCTGCACAGCAGCAGTATCTGCGCGGAAGAAAGGACTGCTGTATCTTGCCATGAAAACCCTATGGACCTTATGGTCCATGAGGTCATGAAGAATCAACTTGACTTAATGACTGGACAACAAATTAGAGACTACCCAGCAGTCTTCAGGATTTAGAGGAATGAATTTCTAGAAGGATTACAAACTGTTGCAAGAAACATAACATGGTGATAGTCGGTGATTTTAATCTTCCACATGTAAGACCATAAGAACTTATTGACTGGGAATCCCATACTGTGAAAGGACTAGATGGGATAGAGTTTACCAAATGTGTTCAGGAAAGTTCCTTAATCAGTACATAGCAGTCCCAAAGAGAGAGTGTGCAATACTTGATCACTTATTAGAGAATGAGTAGGTGACAAATGTTTGTGTAGGGGAACAATTTGCATCTATCTATCAAAATGCCATTAGTTTCAAGGTAATTATGGAGGAAGTCATAGCTGAAGGGTGGTAGTGGGGACGAGCTCCCACTGCTGAACGAATGCTCTTCATGACGTGCATCTCAAACAGCCTCTGACAACCAAGTCCAACTCCTGGCCTTCACGTGAGGCATAGTTCTTATGCCCGGCAGAGCTGTTCTCACTGACAGGAGAAGGGACAAAGGCGGACCACTGGTGCCTTGAAACCAGTTGCTCCAGGCAGATAGGGCTTCTTAACCACGCATGGTAGCTCATCTAGGAGATGGAAACTCTGACTTCAAACCTCTTGCTGCCTTGCGGCTATACCCACTCACGGGAAAGGCTTTGGGTGTAAACCCGAGGGAAAATCCAGAGTCGGAGTCCCGAAGGCGGCAGACTGCTGTACCCAGCACCAGCACAGCAACTCCTGTGATGCTGCTGGCACCAAACTGTACCGACTTCAGTCGTTCCTTTGGACCTGTCATCAACATGGAGGGGGGGGGGGTTCCCACTGCATGGGCAACAGACGGATCTCCATATCAACTCTGCCCTGGCTGGTGCCCTGGAGAGGCCACTCCAGCTTCACTTCAGTGACTACCAAAGGCGCAGTACCCATGGTCGACCACGACTGACAGAGGTCACACAATTATGGAAGAGAATAGGTCTGGTCCTCGGGTTGAGATTCTAAATTGGAGAAAGGCCAATTTTGATGGTATCAGAAAGGATCTGTCAATTGTGGATTAGGACCAGCTATTTTCTGGCAAAAATTTACTTGTAAGTGGGAGGCCTTCAAAAGTGAA
This sequence comes from Hemitrygon akajei, assembly GCF_048418815.1. Taxonomy (NCBI): domain Eukaryota; kingdom Metazoa; phylum Chordata; class Chondrichthyes; order Myliobatiformes; family Dasyatidae; genus Hemitrygon; species Hemitrygon akajei. The sequence continues at coordinate 161,827,309 of NC_133128.1, read as the reverse complement.
ATTTTGAGAGCACAGTATGTCAGAATAAAAGGCAAGGATTACAGGTTTAGTGATCCGTGCTTTTAGAGTGATGATGAGGCCCTAGTTAAAAAAGGAGGTGCATAGTAGGTATAGGGATATAGGAACAAATGAGGTTCTTGAGGGGTATAAAAATTGCAACAGAACATTTAAGAAAGAAATCAGGTGGGCTAAAAGAAGGGATGAGGTTGCAAGGTGAAGAGAATCCTAGCTTCCACAGATATGCTAAGAGCAAGGAGATTGCAAGGGACAAATTTGGTCCTATGCGAGGAGACAAAAGAGTCAGGGGAGATCTTAAATGGACTTTATTCATCCGTATTTACTCAGGAGACAGACACGGAGTCTATAGAAGTGAGGTAAAGCAGCAGCGAGGTCATAGATCCTATACAGATTACAGAAGAGGGGGCAATTGCTGTCGTGAGGCAAATTAGGGTGGACAAATCCCCAGGACCAGATAAAGTGTTATCTTGGACCCTAGCAGAAATTGCAGGGGCCATAGCAGAGATATTTAAATCACCCTTAGTGACAGGTGAGGTGCTGGAGGATTAGACAATAGCTAATGTTCTGCTGTTTAAGAGAGGCTCTAAGAATGAACCAGGAAATTATAGGCCGGTGATCCTGGCATCAGTATTTATTTACTTTATTTTTTGAGATACAGCACAGAACAGGCCCTTCTGGCCCTTCAAGCTGTGCCACCCATCATCTCCCCAATTTAATCCTAGCCTAATCACAGGACAATTTACAACGACCAATTGAGGAACTATTGCTGGAATGAGAGGACCTGAATTAAAGGAAAGATTGAATAGGTTAGAACTTGATTCCCTGGAATGCAGAAGACTGAGGGAAGATTTGACAGAGGTATACAAATCTGAGAGGGGTATAGACAGGGTAAATGCAAGCTGCAGGCTTTTCCACTGGGGATGGGCTTGGGACTACAACTAGAAGTCATGGGTTAAGGGTAAAAGGTGAAATGTTTAAGGGGAACATAAGGGGAAGCTTCTTCACTCAGAGGGTGGTGAGAGTGTGGAATGAGCTGCTAGCACAAATGGTGGATGCAGGATTGCTTTCAACATTTAAACGAAGTTTAGATAGATACAAGGATGAGAGGGTTATGTAGGGTTATGGTCCAGGTCCAGGTCAATGAAACTAGGCTGTTTAAATGGTTCAGTAAAGAGCCTCTGTGCCTCTTCAAGAACCAAAGATCTGACTGAATTGTAGCAAAAAGATCTCAAGGAAGAGTAGATCATGAGAATCATGGCCAATATGTGGTCTTTAACCAATTCAGCAAAACAGATTATCAATTATTCTCACATTGCTGCTTTTGGAAGCTGACTTTGTGTTTCCGGCCTCCCAAATTTCCAAAATAGTGACTGTGTTTCCAAAATACTTCACTGGACATAATAGTTTTTTGAATGCTGTAAACACGGTGCTTCAATTGTAAATGCTTCAGTCCTATCAAAAAAGCACAACTCTCACTTCCACATATTTCCCAATATTTCATTGCTAGCTAATTCATAGTTGTAAAAACTTTGCTGCAGGAACAGTCGAAATCAAACCAGTTTTTTTCTATTTGAATCTAGCAGAAGCAAGTAAGAAAAAAACACCACTGATGAGAAACATAAGTAATGATTAATGATTAAATATGAGTTTTATTTGTCACAGATACATTGAAACGTACAGTGAAATATATTGCTTACATCAACGGCCAACACAGTCCGAGGATGAGCTGGGGGCAGCCCACAAGTTCAGCCACACTTCTGGTGCCAGCACAGCATGCCGACTACTGATTAGCCTGACCCCACATGTCTTTGGTATGTGGAGGAAACTGAAGTAGCCAGAGGAAACCCACATGGTCCCAGGGAAAATGTACAAACTCCCTACACACAGTGACAGGAATTGAACCCTGATCACTGATCGCTGGTGCTGTAAAGCTTTGTGATAACAGCTACGTTACCATGCCGCGCAAATAGTCAAAGCTGAAAACATCTGCTGTCTGCTCAGTTTGCAGAACAATAACTAAATACCCCGCTTGAATGCAAAGGTTTCTTATCCACAGGAAAACAGATACACAGATGCTACTAAAATAGGTGGTATTATAGATAGTGAAGAAGGGTATAAAAATTACATGGGGATCTTGATCAGTGAGGAAAGAGATCTAAGATTTGGCAAATGTCTGCTGATTCAGCTAAACTCGAAGGGCCACATTTTGGGAAGTCAGACCCCGGTAGGAAATCACTACAGCTGCTGGAAATCCACAGTAACACACATAAAGTGCTGGAGGAACTCAGCTGGCCAGGCAGCATCTATGGAAAGGAATAAACAGTCACGTTTCTGGCCAAGACATTTCATCAGGACAGGAAAGGAAGAGGGACGAAACCAGGATAACAAGTTGGGGGAGGGAAAAGAGTTCAAGCTGGAAGGTGATCGGTGAAGCCAGGTGGGTGGGGGAGTGGCATGAAGTGAGAAGCTGGGAGGTGATATCTGAAAAAAGATAAAGAGATGAAGTAGAATGAATCTGATCGGAGAGAAGATTGGACCATAGAAGATAGGGAATGAGGAAGGCCCCCACAGGGAGGAGCAGAGAAGAGGTAAGAGGGGAGCAGGTGGTGAATAAAAGAAGAAGGAAGGGGGAGGGGAGAAATTACAAGAAGCTAGAGCAATCAATCCCGCTTGGTGGCACAATAATATCAGCACCGGACTCCGGAGCGAAGGTTCCCGAGTTCGAATCCAAGTCAGGTTGAGCGTTGAGCTAGCAACTCGGCCTCGTAAAAACAAGAATAGCTTGCTACAGAAACACTGTCAAAAGATGGTGCCCCAATATCTCCACTGCCAAGTTAAGTGTTATTCTTCTTCTCCTAGAATAATCAATGTTCATGCCATCAGTTTGGAGGCTACCCCGATGAAATATGCTCTCCAACCTGAGAGAGGCCTCATCATTGCAATAGACGGTGCCATGGACTGACATATTGGGATGGGAATAGGAATTGAAATTAAAATGGTTGGCTATAGGGGAATTCTGCTTGATGCAGATGGAGCAAAGGTGCTTGACGAAGCAGTCCCCCAATTTACACCAGGTCTCATCGATGTAGAGGAAGCCGTATCGGAAGCACCAGCTACAGTAGATGAGCCTAACAGACTTGCAGGTGAAATGGTGCCTCATGTGGAAGGAGTATTTTGGGCCCGGAATGGAGGTGAGGGAGGAGGTGAATGGGCAGGAGTTGCACTTCTTCGGGGATAAGTCCCAAGAGGGTAATTAGTGGGGAGGGATGAATCTTCAAAGAGATCGTGGAAAGGGAAATTCCTGTGGAAAACTGAGAGTGTTGGTGGGGAGAAGGTGAAGATGTTTTTGGTTGTAGGGTACTGTTGAAGACAGCAGAAGTTGCAGAGAATGATGTGCTGGCTGTGAAGACTCAAGGGGCGGTTGATAAGGATAAGAGGAACTCTCCCTGTTGATACTGTAGGAAGATGGGGTGAGGGTGGATGGCTGGGAAATGGAGATGCAGATAATGGCAGCATTAATGGTGGAGGAAGTGATAACTTGTTTTTTTTTAATGGAGGACATTCTCTGATATTCTGGAAAAGAAAGCCTCCTTCTGGTAACAGACAAGGTGGAGATAAGGGAATGGTAGTTTTACACATAACAGGGTGGGAAGAAATTCAATCAAGATAGCTGTGAGAATCAGTAGATTTGGCAGCCTGCGTCATCAAAAGTAGTTGCTTGTTCAGCTGAGACAGCACATGGTTTAAAAAGATCTCAGGGCCTTTTGGGACTTGTCAGGGGGCTGAAATCATAGTGATCTATTCAGCACTCCGCAAAGGCAAATAAAAACGTGGCAAGGTGTAAGCAGACTGGCCATTGTGGGAGCTACCATTCTGTGAAGGGGCCATTGTTGGAGTGAACAGACTAGCTAAGCAGGCTTCGGTGAGAAGGGGTGGACGCTCTAAGCAAGCTTTTAGAAAGTTTTTTTCTTCCTCAATCTCATTTCCCTGTGCTTCTTGATCTCGTGTCTTGCAACCCTGCCATATTGATCTGGCCCACACCTTTCATTAACCTGGTCCAACACTTTTGCTAGAGCTGTTGGAAGGGTTTAAACTAATTTAGCAGGGGGTGGGAACTGAGTGATAGGGCTTAGGATGGGGCAGTTGGGATATAAGTAGATGCAGTGTGTAGTGAGACTGTGAGGAAATAAGTTGACTTTGGGACTGCAGGAAGTGGTTCTGTCAGATCTGGATACGTTTCCTCTGGGCATATTGTCTTTTTCTCTTCCCCATGCAGTCCTTTTATTTTTGTCTGCCCAATATGCTCTTTGTATGTGTCCTACTTTGTAGCATTTTCTGAAAGTCTTGCCTTTAAATCTGTGTTGGTCTGGTATATATGACCCCCTGCCACAATGGCAACACAATTTGTTTTGCCAGGCAGGTTTCTAGTTCAATGTTGCAATTTTGTTCACACTCACTTTCATTCCTGACTGCAACTCAATCGTGTCTCTGTCTGTTGTTTCCATTGATACAGCAATTTCAACTGCTCTTTTAAGCATGAGCTGTGTTTCAGTTAGGAGCCATTTTTGAATGTTTTCTTGTATGATGCCATGAACTAAAAAATCATTCAATGCATTAATAAGCCCATCACCGAGCTGACAATGCTCAGACAACTTCTTCAATTCACCCACGTAAGTTGAAATGGACTTGGCTTCCTTTTGATTCCACTTATGAAACCTAAAGCATTTTACATTCAACAATGGCTTTGGTTCTAAATATTTCTGCATTACTTCCACTTTATCAGCAAAGCTCATTTCAGCTAGTTTGATTGGAGCAGTTAAGCTTCTAAGCAAACTGAATGCCTTTAAACTCAATGTCCTTAGTGTAAGTGTAAGGGGAAGGATCTGCAGACATGAGTTCAATGGGACAGGAGCAGGCAGAGGCAATGCACCTACCCAGACATACAGGTTTCTGGATCTTGGGTAGGAGGTAGAAACAAGAAGTGCGGGATAAGGGAATTATCAGTTTATTGGCAGTAGGTGGGAGTTCTACAGAACTGATGAGGATAGAGATGGTGTTGGAGACAGTTTTCTGATGGTCCAGAGTGAGGTCTCTCTCAAGGGTTAAGTAAGCAGAGATGGTTGAGAGTTGTCGTCCTCCCTCAGCAAGGTAGTGGTCAGTCCACCACACCACAATAGTACCCTCTTTGTCTGTGAGTTTGATGGTAAGGTTGGGATTGGTGAAGAGAAAGTGGAGAGCAGTGTGTTCAGAGGTGGTAAGGGTGGAAGAGGAGAGAGGCGTGCTGAAGTCAAGCCAGATGATATCTCATCAGCACTTAGGGAAGAAAGGAACCAGAGGAGGCAGAGAATGGGAGCAGGGTGTCCAAGAAGAGGAGAATGGTTGGAGATGGTAGTTGGGGTCATCCATACCAGCTGGGGAATTCTTGCCAAAGAAGTAGGCTCGGAGACGGTGGGAGATGAAAGAAGAGCTCACTGTCATCACGGGTGCGGAACTCACAGAGCTGCAGGTGATAGGGGACAAAGGTCAGACCCTTGACAGAACGTTCTGCTTCAGAGAGAGGAAGGTCAGAGGAAATGGTGAAGACACAGCTGGGATTAGCGAGATGGCAGGAGGAGGAGAGTTGTTGGCATCAGAGGAGGGGGAGGGTTGAGGTGTTCAGGGAAGGTAGGATTGGAGGAAGATGGAGGCTCTGAGAACCCAAGGTGTGATGGAGAAGCCTGAGAGACCTGGGGTTCGTGAGTGGAGGCCAGGGAAGAGAGCTCGAGGGCCCAGCAACAGTGAGGAATGTCAGCTTGGAGGTGGTGGTGGCCAAGATCTGGGCTGGAGCCGGAGCTGAAGTATGTGTAATTCATTATCGGAAGGCGTCTGGGGTCTTTGGAGCCAGAGTTAGTGACAATGCTATCCATGGCCTGGAGAAGTAAATATGTCTTCATCTTCTAGGTTTATTCAAGATTGTGATAGAATAATCTTCAGATGTTTGGATGAGTGTGCCTCCAACAGCTCCCAGGAAGCCTAGTGGTATTTTAGGACAAAGCAGCATTTTAATATTACGTTAAGCATGTTCCTTCTTCCCCATCCCTCCCTTTAACATTCATGAACCTTGGTTGATGTTTGCATTATCTACAAGATATGGTGGAGCAACTAGTATTTTCTTTAATGACTGTTCCTAAATCCACAACCTCCACATTCCATTGGGAGGAAGTACAAACTCCTGACACTGGGATTGAACTCCAAATTCTGACACCCTAGCTGTAATAGTGTTGTACTAGACGTTATGCTACCGAGGCCCCCCACCCCCTACTAACTTACTATGTTGAAGACATGGATCCTGCTATACTTGAAGAAAAGTATAGACACTGTTATGTCATTGATTGATCTCACTCATGGGAAAATGACATTAAAATTGATTGACTAGGGCATTGGACAGATATCTTAATGTACTTTGCTTTTATAGCCAACAAGTATATGAACACACTGCAAAAATGTTAGATGTTTCCAATTCTCCAACTATGGTCACCATTAAACTCCATTGTTAAATGTCAAGGTAATATGACAATTTTCTGCATTACTGGTTTGTATTCTAAGTAGTTCAGTGAAGCCCTTAATCTTTTTTTGATGGGAAGATAAGATAGGAAGATGCACTGAAGTAGAAGCTAAGATAAAATGAAAATGTTTTCTTCCCCAGCCAACTGAAACTGATAAATCCAATAAGCTTTTAGTCCTATAGACATTTCCTATTTGTCCTTAATCCTACAACTGTGAATAGTTCATGCTGTGGTGCGGATAATACCTTTCAACAAAAATTAGTTCAGAACTATTAGTGTCCGCACGAATTAAATTATATTTCAGATAGACTTTGACTTCAAGTCGAAAATGTGGTAAACAAGTAAGCCTTTGACAAATTTTACTGTTAAAGACCAATTAATACTGTAAAATTTTGCGATTGCACTGTCAACAATACAGCCCAAATAGTCAGTGCCACATACACAGACAAACCTTCAATTATTGCAGTGATAGTCAGTCAAATGGTATTATCATCAACAGACAAAAAAAATCAGTCTGTAACAATTTTCATGATATTATTTTAAAAATATTAGAGTAAAACTACCTGTACAGCCACTCCTTGACAGTGGTCACCCTCACAATGGTACTGATGTGATTCTTCAGTTCACTCGGAAGGTAGAAATTTCTGATGACAGGAGTTGCTCAGACTTACTGTTACTGGAGGATAACCTGCTTTTTATTGTTTATAAATGAAATGTCTCTTAGAGTAATCTGATTATCAATCTATGTTGTGTATCTCAAGACAGAAATGAAACTCCAGTTTTAAGAAAAGATTTATGATATATTCAACAAAAAATATTCTGGAAGGACTTGATATTTGTGAACAAAGACTGGAAAAATACTTAGTCAAATTAAAAGCACATTTCAATCCATGATTAGAGTAATTGAACTGAAATAATTAGACAATGAACAAGTTTGCTTAGCAGACCCATACTAAGCCCCTAACTGGCTTTAACATTCTAACTGAAACAATAGTTAAGACCTATCCAGCTGTTGCTCATTTAACTTCTGCAGTACTGAATACCGTTTTCCGGTGGATTGGCACTACTTAAATTGGGTTAAAGATTTTTTTCTGCAGTACTCCAATGGACAATTCCCCTGGCCATTAGAATTATTGTTTTTATACTACTCCTGTTGCAATGTTGATGTCTACAAAGACTGAAGTTTGGTGACTTCTACTTTTTGTATAACAGCTCTGCTCCTAAGACTTTTAATTCCAATACCTAATCAGCATTGCTATGGCATACTTCTCGCATGTCTGCTTTGTTAAACAGGTCTCATACTCTCTTTTTTAACTACTCCTTTGGTTCATCCTCAAACCTGGAAAAGTGATGAACAGGGACTGCCTTAATCATGTTATCCTTGCTCCTCTCATTTTCCTTGTACTGAAAAAATAAAAGACCAGCACCTGATACACAAAAGAAACAAACACAAATCATGCATAAAATTAAAGCTAAGGACAGCATTCTGAACCAAAAGTTCAGTCCCCAGATTCATACCCCGGAGCAGGTTCAGTTTGCTTATCAGTTCGTAACATCAGCAGGCGTGGAGACCACCGGTCTTGTGTGGGAGCACCGCACCCCCACTCCCCCATACCAGACAGTGACGCAGACTGTCAGAATGCTCTCCACAGTACATCTATAGAGCTTTCAAGTGTTTTGGTTGACAAACCAAATCTCTTCAAAGTCCTAATGAAATATAGCCGCTGTCTTGCCTTCTTTATAGCTGCATTGATATGTTGGGACCAGGTTAGATCCCCAAAGACCTTGACACCCAGGAACTTGAATTTGCTCGCTCTCTCCGCTTCTGATCCCTCTATTAGGATTGGTTTGTGTTCCCTTGTCTTATCCTTCCTGAAGTCCACAATCAGCTCCTTCATCTTACTGACATTGAGTGTAAGGTTATTGCTGCAACACCACTCAGCTAGCTGGTATATCTGCTCCTGTACGCCTTCTCATCTCCATATGAGATTATACCAACAATGGTTGTATTATTGGCAAATCTATAGGTGTTATTTGAGCTATACCTAGCCACACAGTCATGGGGATAGAGAGAGTAGAGCAGTGGACTAAGCGCACACCCCTGAGGTGCACCAGTGTTGATTGTCAGTGAGTAGGAGATATTACTACCAATTCACACAGACTGTAGTCTTCCAGTTAAGAAATCAAAGATCCAGTTGCAGAGGGAGGTACAGAGGCCCAGGTTCTGCAGCTTATCAATCAGGATTGTGGAATGATGTTGTTATACACTGAGCTATAGTCAATGATCTGCATTCTGACATAGGTGATTGTATTGTCCAGTTGATCTCATGTCATGTGAAGAGCCATTGAGATTGCATCTGCCTATTGTGGCGATACACAAATTGCAGTGGGTCCAGGTCCTTGCTGAGGCAGGAGTTCATTATAGCCATGACCAACCTCTCAAAGCACTTCATCACTATAGATATGAGTGCTACTGGTTGTTAGTCTTTAAGGCAGCTCACACTGCTCTTCTTAGACACTGGTTTAATTGTTGCCTTTTTGAAGCAGGTGGGAACTTCTGAGCATAGCAATGAGAGGTTGAAAATGTCCTTGAACCAGTCAGTTGGTTGGCACAAGTCTGCAGAACCTTACCAGGTACTCCATTGCTGCCTGCTTCCTGGGTGTTAAGGAGGATCTAACCTGGTCCCAACATAACACCCTCTTTAAAAACAGCCTAACATGGGTCTCTGAGACAGAGGTTAAAGAACCACGGGTACAGCAGGGATCTTCACAGCTATAGTTACGTATTCCCTTTCAAAGTGTATGTAGAAGGAATTGAACTCATTTGGTGTTGAAGCATTACTGCCATTCATGCTATTGGTTTTGCTTTGTAGGAAATAGTGTCTTACAAACCCCACCAGAGTAGTTGTGCATCCAATGTCACTTCCAACCTCACTCAGAATTGTTTCTTTGCTCTTGAAATAGCTCCCCCCTCCCCAAGTCATACATTGTTTTCTAGTACAGACCTGGGTCACCAAACTTAAATGCCATAGATCTAGTCCTCAGCAGACAAAGTACCCCCGGGTTCATCTTTTGGCTTGGAAATGTATAGTAAGTTTTCGTAGGCACGTACTCAAGCACTCAGGTTTTACTGAAGTCAGTAACAACTGCAGAATACTCATCCAGATTTGAATACGACTCCCTGAACACAATCCAGTCCACTGATTCAAAACAGTCCTGTAAGCACTCCTGTGCTTCCCTTGTCCATACCTTCCTTGTCCTCATTCCTGGCGCTGCAGTCTTCGGTTTTTGCCTATACATACTCAGGTAGTAGAAGTAGAGCCAAGGTGATCAGACTTACCAAAGTGTGGGCATGGAATAGCAAGGCAGGCATTCTTGATGGTGGTGTAACAGTGGTCCGGTGTGTTGTTTCCTCTAGCGCTAGACTTGATTTGTTGATGGTAATTATTTAGTGAGATTTTCAGGCTGGCCTGGTTAAAATCCCCCAAAATAATGGTGAAGGCATCAGGATGTGCTGTTTTGTGCGTAAGTTTACAACCCACTGCATCTTTTTCTGATCCTATGGCTTAAAGCCTCTGGCAAAACTTCTTGAGCAGATCAATATACAACAGACAACAAAAATAATGGAAGGAAAGAACTGTAAAATATTGATAAATATTATGGAATTAATCCTTTAGATTATTTCTCTTTTCAGTTGCACTTTTATGATTGAAGTTAGAAACTATTTTACTCCCAGCATAAAGGCAATGGGAGACGAGGAATGCCAAATAATATCACTTCTCTGTGTTATCATACTGTAATGACAGATTCGGTTTCAGAAAAGATGTTGGTGCTTTCCGAATCTGAAATAAATCGACCGGAAATACATTTTATGTGTCATTTGTGTGTTGGATAAGGGCATGCATCTCTAGCAGAATAGTAAAGTTTTTCTTGTAACAAAATGAATGTAACAAAATGAAAAAATATGCCCTTTCTTGCTTTTATCGATGGATCTCAGAGATTTTCATGTTCCCTACTGCAGGAAGGGAATTGTGAATCAAACAGTTATTGCGACTTCTGACTGGTTTTCCCTTTAAGGGTATTTCACAGTTTCACTTTACTTCAAAAGTAGTTCATCAAATCGAAGTAAATTTTCCTGAATTACACAACAAGCTAATTGTCTCCTCGAAGGTGAGTTAGTAGGTTGTAGAATCAGTTCAGAGTAGAGGTGAATGAAGTTATTCACATTGGTCCAGGAGCCTGTTGGTTGTGGGATAATAACTATTCCTGAAGCTGGTGGTGTGGGGCCTAAGGCTTCTGTACCTCTGAATGACGGTAGTAGTGAGAAGAGGGAATGGCCTGGATTTCAGCAAATAAATAATTCTATTTTGTCATGCAGAGATTCACTACTGCTTCTTTGCATGCATGCAGATTATAGATGCCAGGTACTTAATTGCTTATGATTTTTTTACCACATGACTTTCTTTTTGTTGATATTCTGAGTATTAACCCTTTCCTGAGATGACAAAGTATTAATTGGTAATCTGGATGGCCTAACAGCAGCAATACTTTTCCATGCACTGTTGCTTGTGATAGCTTCTTCCTTGGTAGTGTAACCAAGGCATTGCCCCAGATTAAGGAAAATAGCTCATTAGCCTGAGAAAATGTTAGTATTTAGCATTTTATTCAATTTTCCATAAACTTCTCAGCTTTATATATGGATGTAGCTCTTGAGGTATGGAATGTGTGCCCTTGACTTGTTCCATTCTCACAAACATCTATCCCCTCCTGTTCCTGCTGTGCTCACTTTGTTGTCTGGCCAGTATTCATGAATTGATCTCGGGACATCTGATGACAAATACATTCTGATTTTTCTTCTCCCTTGGGAAGAAGTCTTGCCACACTGATAGCACAAAAACCAAGGTCCAAAACCTCTTGGGCCTCCTGGAATAATACTGAAAATAGCCACATGCTCGACACAGGAGGAAATCATTAGAAGGCAGAAAGGTATGGATAAACCTGTTTGTTGGACAGATAAAGAGTAAATGGAAATTAATCCAAAGAAATATGATGTAATTTGTATGTGACATTCAACGAGACTGGAGAATGCGCAGTAAGTGGAAGAATGTTGAGACACATAAACAAATGGAGAACATTAAAGTGTACATTCACAGATTATTAAGGGAATAAACGACAAGTTAGTAACATCTTTTAAAAGGCATATGAGGTAATTACTATTATTATCTGAGAAATAGAATGGAAGAGCAAGGAGGTTAATGAAAACCATTTACATTACTACAGCTTGAGTGCTGTGTAGGGTTTTGGTCACCTCTTTGTAGGTAAGATGTGATTTAATTTGATTCTTAGGAGACTTCTCAGAATGGTGCTAAAACTAGAAAAGTGTTACTCTGAAGAAAGACTGGATAAGTTTATGATGTTTTCTTTGGAACAGAGGGACCTGAGGAAAAATGTCAGTGAGGTGAAAAAATCATAAAGTGGAATGGGCTGCTGGGGACAGTAGTGGAGGTGGATACAATAGGGTCTTTTAAGAGAGTCCTGGTCAGGTACATGGAGCTCAGAAAAATCAAGGGCAATGGGTAACCCTAGGTAATTTCTAAGGTAAGGACATGTTCGGCACAGCTTTGTGGGCCGAGGGGCCTGTATTGTGCTGCAGGTTTTCTATGTTTCTATGTTTCTAAACATCCAAGAAGAGAGAAATAATACGGATTCCCTTCCTTTAGCAGGAGTGTCAAAAATTAGGGGGCATAGATTTAGGGTAATTATCAGAAAGAATAGAGAGGGAATGAGAAAATAACCTTTCCATTCCGAACACATTCAAAATCCAGGACTGCCGCAACACATTAGCCTTCGGGACCTGTGTATAAGCACCTTTCCGGCTGCCACAGGGAGTGCCTGTGTCATCAGGTAATCTACTAAGGACATATGATTCAACTCAATGACTCATAGTTTTGCTACTCAGTTGAACCCAATTCTTCTGAAAGAAAATTGGGCTTCTGTGAAGATAATGTGATTTGTTCATAGACAAGACTCTTTGAAGTTCACAGTACCATAACATAATATCTTAGCTCTCAATATATGCAACTGTTTTTTTGAACATTCAAGTGAATGACTACCTCCCGGACAGTAATCTTTAATAAGCAACAGAGACGGTCATCCCACTTAAGCACACTTGACGTATCCTTGAAGAACTTTAACACACAAGGCCATGAACCTTGGAGATGAGAACGATTAACTTTTTTACAACTTGCATAGCTTCAATGGGCTAAATGGCCTTTTGTGGTTATAGTGTGTCTCTGATTACATGCTACCTACAGTATGATTACCAAAATATAAACTGCTTTAGATGTGATGCACCATCAATAACTCTCTCTGAGACGTGAAGGCGAGATATTGGCTTTTATTGACTGGAAGAAAGAACAAGCAGTAGTTGACCACCATACTACATCCTGGAGACTGAGGGCCGGGCTCAGGCCTCAATCGCCTTTATACCGGGGTCTGTGGGAGGAGCCACAGGAGCAGTCAGCAGGGGGCATGTCCAGACAGGTATATGTAGTTCACCACAAGACGGCCACTACTGAGATGTCAAGAGCATCTTCAAGCAAACAACAAATGGAGTATCTGGCCAGTGATTCAGCAGAGACAATAGAAAATAAAAACAGTTCTGAGACAAAAAGACTTACACACACATTCAATTTCTGGAGGTACTACATGTGAGTTAACAGGGAAGTAGGTATGAATGAAAAGGTTCCAGAATGAGAAGACTTTCTTCCATAATCTGACGCTGAATAAGAAACATTGTTCAAGTGTCACACACAAAATGTTGGTGGAATGCAGAAGGCCAGGCAGCATCTATAGGAAGAAGTACAGTCGACGTTTCGGGCCGAGACTCTTCTATAGTCGACTGTACTTTTTCCAATAGATGCTGCCAGGTCTGCTGCGTTCCACCAGCATTTTGTGTGTGTTGCTTGTGGTTCCAGCATTTGCAGATTTTTTCATGTTTTCATTGTTCAAGTATGACATTTTTATAAGAACCCACTATAAATCGACTATAATAGAAGTATTGATTAATTCTTTATTTAAAGTGTAACAGATGAAAGGACTTTGCACTTGATCTTCAAAACAAAATTAACTTTTCCTTGTGAGCTAGGCCGAGACTGTTCAGCATTTCCAGCATGATGTCATTTCCATCCCTTCAACTTATCTTTGTTTGCCTTGGCATTAAGATTAAAAATGGATAATGTTTATCTCGAGTAATTGCTACCCGGAGATTAGTTGATGTTAACATGCTGGAAATGTTCTCTGTGCTGGAATGACCCAACTTGAGAGGATCTTAGGTTTCCTTTAAAGGCACTGGTAAAGTGCACAGCACAGCTGAAAGTTCCCACTAGCAGCAAACAGGATTGTGCATTCAAGTTGAGGTAGTGAGGTAGTTAGTGTTCATGGGTTTTGGACTTTAGAAGATATGGCTGAAAGCCTCTTGACTGAAGTTTGATTTAGGTTTTGCTGCTTTGTATTGAATTGCTGCATGAAGTAGGTTACCGCTGCAGTTTGTTGTATCTGACATGCTGATTTCTCAGTTGTATTCTTTTAATGTTCTTCATTGTCACAATGGGTTACTTCAATAAGCCTCTACGTGAATCATTCCAGTATTGTTGTCGAGATGTACATGTGTTTCCGCTCTAACCAAGTTGTTCTCTCGTGAGTGTGATGGTTTTGCAGAAACATCTTTAGTGGTGTGTTAGGCTCTTTTAAATAAGTTTACTTAAATTTCTTGTACATTAAACAAATCTCAAAGCAATTGAGTCACATCAGATAATCACTTTGAAGACATTTAAGTTATTCATTAATTGAGTCAACAAGGGATAAAGTGGTTTTTTTTAGCACCATGATATGTAATGTCTGAAGGGGAGAGTGAAGAAAGTTCACCAGTAACTGTGGTATAAGTATCTTGGCTTGTGACTCATATATATTAGCTGCATTGCAGTTGTTACTGTAAGATTGCCAGTGATGTTATTACCTCAAGCCATTGTGCTTCATTGTGAGCTATTGCAATATTGTATGCCATGGCCAGTACAGCTGAGTATCTTTCCCCAGTAAGTGATGTCGAAGACCAAGGCACAGAACAGGAAGAACCCAAATACGCCACGTAGATGATGAGGGGGGATGCCTAATGTAGGGATTGGTATTTGGCAAAGTGAATCTAGTGACTGAAAGAAAGTATCTTAAAACTGAGAGTTAATTTCCTCAGAGTAGCAGTATGAAGCATCAGGTGTAAGAGAAAGGGGCTAGAGATAACAATAGACAGAGTATAGTAAATACTGAAATTTGCATTTTAATTTATAGTAATTGGTATGCAGAATAAACCCGGAAGGTCACCTTGAATGCAATGGAAATGAAATCAGCAATTTGTCCTCAGGCTGGCGAAGGGTGCTTCTTAACTATTTCCTCCCACTGGTGGGATCACTACTCCCCTATTCATCTAGAAATGTGCAGACATGATATTCATTGCATGACAACTTCACAAAAATACAGGGAGCAAAATGCATAGAAATGCATAGAAACTGCTATGAATGGCCTCATTTGGCATTATAAAAGACTTTGGCCATGCCAATTAGGAGGAATCGTGGAGAATCTTTTTCAAATATGCTTGTTCTCATTAAACACCCACCTTCATTATACACCTGGTGTACAGTATAATGACTTGCAAGCATTGATCCCACCCAAGCATTTACGAAAACTCAATCTCACTATCATGTTTCTTATTGATCTACACTGGAACATTGCACCCCACATACAATAAGCTTCCCAACAGAGTGCAGGTAGACCAGAGAATGAACAAAAGGCTGTTCAACCTTCATGAATTCAACTCCAGAAGAAGAAATGCTACCAGCAGACCGTTATCACCGTCCCATTGAGCAGGCACAGTGCCTAGCCGTCCATGTGCTCCAGAAACTTGCTGAGTTTTGCCAGTGCTTGAAGAGCTGAGTTGCACTGATCCTTAAGATGAGAGAGACACACCCAGGAGCCTGCTTTAGCTATCCATCCAGGGTCTGGAGTAGAACACTTGAAACAAGCACTGTCCATTTGTGCGTCACCCCCAGTCTGACATAAGGAGATGTGGGACAAAGCAGCAGTCATCTTTTCCCTCCTGATTCGTACATTTTGCCACCTTTCGGGTGATGGAATGGGACAAAGTGATGACACCCCAGGAAAACCAAGATCCAAAATGGGAAGGGAAGTGCCTAGGAGAATTAGATGCAGACCCTAGAAAAGATGCATGGTGCAGACAAGATGTGAAGCACTGCATTAGCAGGAAAGATGCAAGTCATCACAGAACTTGGGAGCAGAGCGACAGGTTTTAGGAATACATGAAGAAGAGATAGCCCAAATATTCAAAACAGGCGATAGTGATGACAAGGAGGAGTGATCAGTATTGGTACACAATTTAGCAGACTGAAACCTCTGAGGAATGTGGGAATGAACCTTCCATTCAGCGTGTCAGAGGGAGAGGGTTAGAATGTTTAAGGAAAGCATTGAGAACCTTTTGGAACAAAGAACTTGCTTTAACTGAGTCTGATAGATTTGGTTATGTTTGATAAATATGGTTTAAGTGATAGCAGGATGCTGTCAAGGTAAATAAGACATCAATTAAAATGCATCAAACATTGGCTATGGCCCTACTGGGGCTAATAAGTGAAGTCACGTTAAACATCAGCATTTGAGTAAAGTACTTATCTTATTGCAATGTTACCAGTGGAACATGTATTGTTCTCCAGGTTACTGATGATAATGAAACTCCTAAAAGAAGTCCAACAGCCACAAATATAACAGGACCAAATGAATAAGGAATCATCAGCATCTGGTAGGTGCATTGCATTGAATACAGGAGCTGGGATATTTCAAAGAGATCAAGGCTGCTTAGCAGTAAATCACTGATGTATCAATTAATCAGTGAAGCATGGTAACACCAGCTTCAAAACAGCCTGGTGTCTGGTAAAGTCAGAGGGTGTGGGAAATGCCTTTAAAGCACAAGTAGTGATGGAGAACATAGAACAAAGGAGGAGAGGCACAGGAACAGGAGGGTCCCGTGAAAAGAGTAGAAATGGGAGAACGGAGGTAAATGCCCCAGACCTGAAGAGAACAAGGGATGAAATGTGTGTGAGGATTTCTTCAGAAAGATCACTAAGGAGAAGTGTGTCTATTAGGATCTTACTGAATGTGAATGCAGCACCAGCAGGCCAGGTAAATGAAATACTTCTGGTTGGTCCCAAAGTCAAAAGAGATAAACTTGAGAACCTGTAAAATCAGAAGTAACTATCGTGGGTGTTATGCTTGATTCAGATTTGAATTTAAATCCCAAATCTAGAGCAGCATTTCTACACTTAAGAAAAATTGTAAAAATAAGATCATTTCTGTCATGTAATGATGCTGAAAAACTAATTTGCGCCTTTATATCGAATAGACTAGATTACTGTAATGCACTTTTAACAGCCTTCCAAAGCAATTTGCTGACAAACTTCAATTCATTTAGAATGTTGCTGCTAGACATACATCCTGTATTGTCCCGGTACCAAAGAAACCACAACCAAAGGAGTTGAATGACTTCAGACCTGTTGCCTTGACGTCGCACGTTATGAAGACCATGGAGCGGCTGATAATACAGAATCTGAGGCCACAAACCAGGCACGCCCAGGATCCTCTTCAGTTTACGTATAAGGAGAAGGTGGGAGTGGAGGATGCTATCACGTATTTGCTGCACAAATCACTCTCTCACCTAGAGGGGGTCAGTTGTGCTGTGAGGATTACATTCCTTGACTTCTCTAGTGCCTTTAACACCATCCAGCCCAAGATCTTAAGGCACAAACTAACGGAGATGGGAGTAGACTCTCACATGGTGGATTGGATAGTGGACTACTTGACAGATAGACCTCAGTATGTGCGGTTGGGAGACTGTAGGTCTGACACGGTGGTCAGCAGCACAGGAGCGCCGCAGGGAACCGTACTCTCTCCGGTCCTGTTCACCCTGTACACATCATACTTCCAATATAACTCGGAGTCCTGCCATGTGCAGAAGTTCGCTGATGACACGGCCATAGTGGTGTGTGTCAGGAATGGACAGGAGGAGGAGTATAGGAAACTGATACAGGACTTTGTGATATGGTGCAACTCAAACTACCTGCGTCTCAATATCACCAAGACCAAGGAGATGGTGGTGGACTTTAGGAGATCTAGGCCTCATATGGAGCCAGTGATCATTAATGGAGAATGTGTGGAGCAGGTTAAGACCTACAAGTATCTGGGAGTACAGTTAGACGAGAAGCTAGACTGGACTGCCAACACAGATGCCTTGTGCAGGAAGGCATAGAGTCGACTGTACTTCCTAAGAAGGTTGGCGTCATTCAATGTCTGTAGTGAGATGCTGAAGATGTTCTATAGGTCAGTTGTGGAGAGCGCCCTCTTCTTTGTGGTGGCGTGTTGGGGAGGAAGCATTAAGAAGAGGGACGCCTCACGTCTTAATAAGCTGGTAAGGAAGGCGGGCTCTGTCGTGGGCAAAGTACTGGAGAGTTTAACATCGGTAGCTGAGCGAAGGGCGCTGAGTAGGCTACGGTCAATTATGGATAACTCTGAACATCCTCTACATAGCACCATCCAGAGACAGAGAAGCAGTTTCAGCGACAGGTTACTATCGATGCAATGCTCCACAGACAGGATGAAGAGGTCAATACTCTTCAATGCCATTAGGCTTTACAATTCTACCGCCAGGACTTAAGAACTTTTTAAAAGCTATTATTAATGCTTTTTGAGATAGTGATTTAGATGCATATCATATTTTTTACTGAGTTAAGTATTGTATGTAATTAGTTTTGCTACAACAAGTGTATGGGACATTGGAAAAAAAGTTGAATTTCCCCATGGGGATGAATAAAGTATCTATCTATCTAGACCTTCAACCAAAATCAGAATGAGAGAACAATTCACTCCTGTACTTAGCTACCCTGCATTGGCTTCCTGTATCTTCTAGAATTGATTTTAAATCTCTCTTATTTGTTTTTAAAAACTCTTAATGGTGTGGGGACAGAGTACATCACAGACCCATTTTTTGTTAATGAAAAATATAAAAACACTGCATAAAACAAAAAACGAAGACCTCGAATGTGTATTAAAAGAGTGGATTCATCAGTGTTGGAGTGAATCTATGCCCCTTAACGGTAAGCTGCTCATGAAACAAGCAAAGATCTATCATGACAAACTGAAAGTTGAAGGCAATAGTTTCATGTTCAAAATTATAAAATGTCAGACTATGCTCTGACTGCGAACTGCTCACTCTGTGAGCTTCACACCAGCTGTACCTAATCTGCATATGTAATGTAAATGGATTTCATGTTTAGACTTGGATCCCATCCCAACCTATCTCATTACATAGATGTAAATATTCTAAAATCCAAAATCTGAAATATTTTCAGCCCCAAGAATTTCAGATAAGGGACACTCAACCTGTATTATTATTACTTCATTAGGAGTTTGAAGAGATTTAGTATGTCACTAAAGACTTTTGCAAATTTCTATAGATACACAGTGGAGAACATACTAATTGTTTTCATCTCAGCCCGGTATGGAGACTCCATGCACCACCCTGCAGTTTTACAATCATGTTACTTTCTGCCATTTCCATCAGTATCATAGACCATAGACCAGACACTGTAAAACTGCCTGCATACCTTTCAGGGTTACGTGGACTCTGCTGTAACTGCTTGCTTGAGTACTTCCCTTCTTCTATAATGACAACCCCAGTGAATTGTTGCACTGGATTTGTGTTATGTTCTGCAACTGACAAACAAAACTAAATGAAATAAAACACTGAGCCCAGAATAACGTGCCTTAGTTTTGTTTTTACTTTAAGCGAGGCATGTATATATGACATGGTGGCATGACAATGCATGGCATTCATATACTTTTACATATAACCCATAATGAATTATTTAAATGAACAATAATGCTTAATCAAACAATTTATTTACAACATTACTCATATATTACAGAAATATTAAATACATAATGCTCCTCCCTGCTTAACTATAAACTCCAATTCAAAATAGAAAGCATCATAACTATACTAACAGTATACTAACATAATACAACTACTCTGCAAACATCCACAGCAAACTAAATTTTAAATTGTGTCAGGGCTAAAGATTGAATTGCCTTGGATGATTTCTTACTCTTGTGGGATAACATCTTTCCTGACAAAGGAGGTTACTCTGCTTGGCAGGTGAGACTTGCGGCTGTGAAACGATCTCAGGTTCTGCCCCCACCCACCCCCCCATTCACATTCAAGCTCAATGAGGCTTGTTGCTTGTTATTTTTCACTCAGTGGATCAGTAAGCTCAATACTGATCTGATAATGCTCAGACAACTTCAGCGAAGTAAGCTGAAATAGACCCCCCCCCCTTTTGATTCTGTTTATGAAACTTAAAGCATTCTGCAATCAACAATACAACACTCTTTTTTATCTCAGGATATCATTGTATCTGTAGCAAGAATTTGTGACATTTACCACTCACACTCAAATGGTGTTGTCTGTGTTTCTGGAATCAAGTTTTCTTGGCAAGTTTTGTTATCTTTCATGTCATTTTTCACTGTTCTATGCATCAAGGTTGCAGTCTCGCGGAGCAGTTCAAACCTAAGGCTCTTCATGTCCGTAG
Organism: Hemitrygon akajei; assembly: GCF_048418815.1. Taxonomy (NCBI): domain Eukaryota; kingdom Metazoa; phylum Chordata; class Chondrichthyes; order Myliobatiformes; family Dasyatidae; genus Hemitrygon; species Hemitrygon akajei. The sequence goes on along the minus strand of NC_133128.1, from coordinate 161,807,043 downwards.
CTTTGATTGTATCTGTCCATTATTTCAGCCATGCACAAATCTTTTCTCCACTGAATGGTTTAAAAATGTAATGTTTTGATAGATCCCTTAAAGTTACAATAGAATGCAAGACAGTTTCCCTTGTTCTGCCATGATTCCCCATGAGAAATTTGTACCTCTCCTATTTCCTGAAAAAGCCGAGGATTCAGATAATCCAACTTCTATATTACACATTTTTAAGTGACGCCACTGGCTTTCCATTGTGCTACCTGGTTAATAACATGAAATAGGTCTCAAAGCTAATCACTGCCATTAATCTCTGCCATCTTCTAACAATATTTAATGCCTGTGTATTCTCAACCTTGACAATACACTTAGTCATAAAAAGCATTTCCACTCCTTCCATGCAGGCTGTAAATTATTCACTTCCTTGATTATACATCCCATGACTGCTCTCTTCATCCTCTCTGTATTTGAGGTCCTATGGAGAGAGTGCTGTCACTCAACAATACACAGTAGTCTTTGGATGAAGTACTGTAATTCTTCCACAAAACCTGTATATCTCCATCAGTTTCTTTTCAAACTGTAGAAGAAACTTTATTTCATTCAAATTAAATTGAAGTGCATCAGAGTTGAATCAGAAATTACTTAGATGGATCTTTAGTTACAATAATGTAAACTAAATATTAATGAATATGCACGGCATCCAATGAGTCATATAATTACATTGTCCGTATAGTCTTAATATAGCTGGTTGACTACCTCCTACCACATACAATTAAGTTTGGATGCTATGGTGTAGGAGGAAAGTACACATGAACATTTAAGGACAAAAATTAGAAAAAAGCAGAGGTAAATGTTAAACGTATTATTTCTTCTGCATCTTACATCACTAAGTTTTATTGTTTCTAATAGCTGTTGATATTAGCTTCTTAATATGCTATCCTAAATTTGAAAGATTAGCCAAAGGTTATGAAGCAATATCTTATTTATGTCAGCTTAAAACAAATTTCTGCTATTTCATGGTCTTAATTTTTCTCCTTTTGCTTTGCAACTTTATCTATTTCAGCGTTGTAATGTGTTGGAAAAGTGAGGGGATACATGTTTTTCCATTCCATGAGCTGGATGGCATTTTGGACACTTCACTGAGGAGAAGAGTATTTGTTTGTCATTAGGTTTTCACATCCAAAAAATGTCTTTCTCAAAACCACGAATCAGGCAGTACATTCATTTCCCTCCAAATGGAAGATGGAATATGAGTGATTCTAGTAAAGTGGTGTTTATTGGCCTGGTGATATTCAGGGCTAAGGGCTACCTCTTTCAGGGGACCTGAGCTACAATTAGACCAAGTAAGCTTGTAGGACGAGGACTTCTGCCCCAGGCAATATTGATGGAGCAGTTGGATTTCTGCAACATTCCGGAAGTTTGCATTGCTGACTATGCTATCCAGTAATACAAAGATACAAACATCTAAAAGGTGGGCTCCTTCTTTGGTCATTGTTGCTGGATTCTTGCAAGAAGTCTGTCAACCCATTGCACTCAATTGTTGATTGTTCCTTTTAAGGCACTGAACTGCTGCTTTGACATCTACTTAACATGTAGGAAATGCCAAATTTATATTACATGTTGGCTTTGGAGCTTCCAGCCTGGCATCATAGATATTCTAAGAGACCCTTTGTGTTCTCTTCTGATGGCATCTTTAAATAAGTAAGAGCTGGGCTGCTGAAATTGTAACTGAGCTGGAGATTGTCATCCTACATTGCTGCTTCTCAGGTTGGTCTGTGGGGCTCCAGAAATGGGAAATTGATGTCTTACTGCATTCCTAGTACAATCACTTCTGGCCAGGAACTTTCTGACAATGGGCAGGGTTGACATAATGGAGGGAGCAGAATGAAATAACAAAGTGATTCAACTGATGGGTCAGGCACTTGTGAACATTAAACAAGCTCAAAATTGACTGCAGGCTATAATAGATATCGTGATATAATAGAGATGGGATTTTGAAGATTTTTTAAATCATTAAATCCACAAGGAAATGTGGCAGAAAAAAATGGTGAAAATGGGAACTTTTTCTAGTATGCCAGGCAGCATCTATAGGGAGAAGCGCTGTCGACGTTTTGGGCCGAGACCCTTCGTCAGGACTAACGGTTAGTCCTGACTAAGTGTCTTGGCCCAAAACGTCGACAGCGCTTCTTCCTATAGATGCTGCCTGGCCTGCTGTGTTCCACCAGCATTTTGTGTGTGTTGTTGTTTGCATTTCTAGCATCTGCAGATTTCCTCATGTTTACTTTTTCTAGTATTCTAGTTTCTGCTACCTTTCAGCAAAAGCTATAGCTCTTGTTTACCTTCCTCTATTGACGGTTTGCAAGTTTATAACCATATATAACCATATAACAATTACAGCACAGAAACAGGTCATCTCAGCCCTTCTAGTCCATGCCAAACGCTTACTGTCACCTAGTCCCACCGACCTGCACTCAGCCCATAACCCTCCATTCCTTTCCTGTCCATATACCAATCCAATTTTTTTTAAATGTCAAAGTCATTTTTAAATGATTTATCTAAAGTCTCTCCTGCAATCTTAGATTATCTTTGTCAACAACTTTTACATTCTGATTTCAAAATGTTCAGCACTGCACTCTAGACCATTGTTCTGTGTCAACATGAGGGAAAAATAGAACAAAACCTTTAAATAAAGTCTAACTTTTACCAGTGTGCTGATCTAAGCCATGCTTTCTTCTTGCTACTGCCATCATTAGCAAGTTTAAAACCTCAACAATCTGTGACATGGCAGCACAGTCTGCCCAGTTACCCACTGAGATGGCATCATCTACATTTAATTATAACCCATGGGAAATCTGAGCGAGTTTAATGAGAGTCGACCTCTACTGTGCTCCACCTCTTAGGCATATAGGCCATGAGAATCTGGGAAGAACAAAGCATCTGTAGCACAAAGCAGCAAGGCAGAACACTAATTTCACAAGCACTTGTTGCAATACTGTGTGATCATGCACCTGAGATCAGGATGTTTGATTGTGCATCAGATGATGATTGTGCATTTGATGTTGGGATCACAATTGTAGCTGAAAGCTTTCAGGATCAGCACACTAGTAAAATTTAGACTTGCTAGACCAGTTAGGTTCAAAATGTGTAATTGTTGGACAAGCCCAGAAACTTGCCGATCTTCTCCCTGGACGTGGCAATGAGGGAGACTGTAGTGAGCCTATTGGGAATAATGTCTGACCATACAGCTCGTATTAGAAGTGAATGAGTCAGGGAGAGTAGTATACAATTTTTCTGGGACCAGATTCTGTTACAACCACATGGTGTGCACAAGCCTGAAGGTAAAAGGTTCGGAGGAGTCACAAGGGCCCGAGGCACCGGGGTCGGAGGTCTCTGTGAGACCTAGGGTCTAGGCCTGAAGGTGAAATCCATGATCAGTGCGAGAGTCCTGGGGCAAAGTTTGAAGTTTGAGACCCGATATCTGTGAGTCAAAGAGCCTGGGGACAAGGACTGGAGGTCCTGAGATGACCTAAATGAGTGGTTGGGTGGGTAGGAGAGTGGGGAAGGGGCTTGTTTTGTTTCATTGTTGTTGTTGCTGCATGTGTTGTTCTGCTGACCATTTTGGGCATGCTATAGAGCGTGGGACAACTCCTGCTGGCTGTGCCTAGCACATCCTTCAGTGTTTTGGTTGTTAATGCAAACAACACACTTCACTGTACATTTTGATGTACGTGTGATAAAAAAATCTGAATCTGAATTTGAATAAATCTGAATATACTTCCTGGATTAATATCAGACTTCCCATTTCCCTTCCACTAGAAAATATGTCAGCCTTGCTTTTAAATGTCAGTATATAATTTTGTATGAACTGGAACCAGTATTCTGTGGTAAAGAAATTTATCTGACATTGCACTCTGTTGTAACTATGAAAGAACATGAGATTATAAATGTCAATCCACTCAGGTTAGTCCTACAAAGAACTTCCTTCATTAGATGTTGTTACCAATTACAGATATAATTCTTTGGTCAACATTGTTCCATTCCCTCAACTAAAATTATGCAACAGCAGTTCGTCCATTTTCCAGATGACAGTCTGTTTCACGGTACTAGAGATTTCCCATAAATGTTTATAGATCCAATAGTTCCTTAAATTTTAACTATGCTTTTATCATACAACTCGAATATACTTCAAGAGTCAATAACTTGTAATTTATGTTCCGCGTTCTCAATAAATTGACAGCAATCATCCTGTTTATTGTATTCTGCCAAAGAGAAAAATCCTTATTTCCTTTGAGTGTTTCACAGCACAAGGATGTTTTCAAAATTCAAAAGCTTTTACAGAATTCAGAAGATTAAATATCCTTCTGCTTGGTTTATTTAGCTCCCAACAATGCCCTTTCATTCATTTCACCAAATATAATTATCTACTTTGTAGTTCAATTGAGAGATTTCTTTTAAAAAAAAGCAGTGTTTAATCAACTTCCATTTTATCTCCTGGTGAGATCATATCAGACAGAAAGACACAGTAGCTGACTTGAATTCTGTTATCTAGAAATTTTCTCCCTTAAATGTAATTTTAGAAAAGATACTTAGCATCTTTTATGTTCTTTCCTCCTTGAATTGCTGCCTGGGGAATTACTAATTTCCCATGAATATTTCTCATGTGTTTTTGTCCGTCACCAACATAATAGAGCTCGCGTGTCAAACATGATAAGAATCAAAGCAAAGTAAGATTTGCCTTATGTTGATCCTAATGTTATAAAAGCAAACATTACTGGACTAAGGGAATGTTTCTAATTTTTGCAGCACTCATGTTATTAACTTTGATAGCTTTTGTTGAATTTCTGGTAGAGTTTTTTATGGTTTTTGATAACAATAAAATTCACTCCAGTACCTCTTAATAATGAAGCAACTTAAGGTATGTTGCCTGGGAAATGAGCATCCAGAGTAGGAAGTCAGAAAGAAATCAACGCAGGGAGAGAGGTTTCAAAGACAGTTAGGGAAAAAACACTTCACAAGCTACAGGCTATTTTCCTTGGATCACAGTTGCACAGCTTGCATTCATGATTTTGAATTTTCATTAGTGCTTGGAATGGTTTGCATTGGTCAAAACTACTCAACAGTTGTATAGGAGTTGCCGTAGGGCTGTAAATGATGTAAGTAACGAGGCAAAAACAGATGAGAGGGCGTCATTGGAAGCAAAATCATCTGAGCTGCAGGACATTTGATCCTTTGAATTCTGTGAAGACTTATATTCAAAAATATATTCAAAATAGTTGAGCTATTGAATGGATTCTGGATTCTTATCCTGTGCTCTGAAATACTCAACGAAAATTAAGTCTGATCTATTTGGCAGAAAATAATACATGTGGAGATAGTTATTTTATTAAGAAACTGCAAAATAAATTACAAGCCATTTACAAGCTCTTTACTATATTAGAATTGTCTGATAATTTCTTTTTCTTATATAATTCTATCATATTTTAACTAAAAGCTTTAACATAATTATTTTCATTGCTAAGTACACATTTGGTTCCTGGATGAACACTACAGTAAAGATCGGTGATTTGGTATTTACTCATCCCATTTGTTACTCATAATAATCCTAACAAGGATCAAGGATCAACTTCATTCGCCATATATATTATGAATTTGGTGTGATGTGTTGGTCAGGGCATGACATACAACATTCAACAATTATAAAAAATAAAGAATTATATAAATATGAAGTTAGAGATGATAGTGCTCAGCATTAGTTATAAATGGAAGCAAAAGTAAATTTTAAGCAAACAGAACCTCACGATGTTCTAGAAAATCAACCTCAAAGCATTTTTTGACATATAATGTGTATTAAGTACAGTATGATGTCAATACAATCCTTGCAGAGTCTGTGTGTAGTGGAAATATTGAGTAATTTTAAACTAGGAGCATGATATGCAGGGGGTAATATTTTGGCTTTTATTAGTTATAAACATGAAGAAGGGGTGAATGAAATGAGGATTAAATTCATGCCCTGAGGGAAGAGGACAGAATAACAGAGACAACTAAAATGAAAGCTCATTTTTCCTTCTGTAATTTGGAAAGGAGCAATATATCAAAGTCTTAATTATCAACTGATAATATTCACCATATTATTGGAAGAATTATTTTCAGTGATACCCATTTAAGATTCCATAGTCACAAATGGATAACCTTTTATATATTACATAAAGGACAAATAGATTTAAAACAATCTTCCCATTCTTTATATCTAAATCTAATATCAGTTAAGTAACTTCTGGCTTTGACACATTCATTTCAGAAGAGAAGAGAAAAATTTAGTGAATAAGGTTTGCAATCCATTAAGGATCTTTGCTAACCTTGAACTCTTTGCTGACATATCATCCACCCCATTCCTGACTATGTATTTCATGTATAATACATCACAATGGCATTGCATCACATAATGTACAGGTCCTCATGAAGAAGCAGATATATTCCTTCTTTCATTTTTTCCCTATTTTTCCCATTCTCCCCAAAAACTGTCAACTGCAGTGTAACATCACTTTACTAGTTTCTTCCCATTATACCTTGCAGCTGATAAAAATTTGGGATATTTGAATATGCATACTTTAATTCCGGAATCTAATAGTTACTGGTATAAAAGGAGGGGACCAATGGGATCCAGAGCAAATTGGCAAATTGGATCCAAAACTGGTTTGGCAATTGCCTCTGAGGGTTGTTCCACAGGGATTAGTGCAGGGACACTTACTATATGTGAATAATTTGTATGTGGATATAGAAAGAATGATCAATAAATGTGCAGATAACATGAATATTGGTAGTGTTGTTGACAACATGGAGGGTAGCCTTAAGCTACAGGATCATATTAATGTGCAAGTGAAATAGGCTGAAAATCTCAAATGGATCTTAATACTGAAAAATGTGAATTGATATATTTTGGAAGTACTAATCAGGCTTGGACAGAATGGTAGGATTGTGTACAGTTCTGCTCCCAACTTTCACCCTGCCCTTAAATGCACTTGGTCCACCTCTAACAACTCGCTTCTCTTCCTTTCTGTCTCCATCTCTGGAGACAGACTCTCTACTGATATCCTTTATAAAGCTACCGACTCTCACACCTATCTTGACTTCTTTCCACCCTGTCACTTATGAAAATGCCATTCCCTTCTCTCAGTTCTCCCATCTCCACCACATCTGTTCCCAACCAATGTCCAAAGGCAACAAACTGTGCAAATACAAAAGAGAAAAAAAGAAATAATAATAATAAATAAACACTCAAAAATATCGAGAGCATGAGGTGAAGAGTCCTTGAAAGTGAGCGCATAGATTGTGGCAACAGTTCAGTGAAGGACTAAGTGAAATTATCCCTCCTGGTTTAAGAGCCTGACAGTTCAGGGGCAATAGATATTCCTAAACCTGATAATGAGTCCAGCACATCATTCTCTTCAACTTCCAGCATCTTCAACAGAATCCTACAAACAAATACATCTTAACCCCCAACCCCCTCTGCTTTCTGCAGGGATCGCTGTCATTGTGATTCCCTTGTCCATTCATCCCTCCCCATTGATCTCCCTCCTGTCACATAACCTTACAAGCAGAACAATTGCTACACCTGCCTATTTACCTCCTCCCTCACCACCATTCAGGGCCCCAAACAGTTCTTCCAGGTGAGGCAACACTTCACCTGTGAGTCTGTCAGTGTCCTCTGCTGTACCTAGTGCTCCCAGTGCAGCCTCCTCTACATTGGTGAGACTCAACATAGACCTTTTAGTTGAGCATCTTCAACCCATTAGCAGCAAGCGGGACTTCCTGGCGTACAGTCATTTTAATTCCAATCCCTAGTCCCATTCTGACATGGTCCATGGCCTCCTCTACTGCCATGATGAGACAGACAACTCTCAGGTGGGAGCAAATATCATATTCTGTCTAGATAGCCTCCAAGCTGATGGTATAAACATCAATTTCACTAACCTGCTAATTTCTTTCCCCTCCCCCTTATCACTTTTTTCACTCTCCATCCTGATGTCCTCTTACTCCTCTTATTCTCACCTGCCTATCACCTTCTTCTGATGCCCAATGCCCTCCTTTCTTCCATGGTCCACTCTCATATCCAATCAGGTTCCTTTTTCTTCAGCCCTTTACATTTCCCGACTATCACCTCCCAGCTTTTCACCTCATTTCCCTCACCCCACCAAACTACCTTCCCCCTCACCTGGCTTCACCTCTCACCTTCCAGCTTGTATTCCTTCCTCAATCCCTGCCTTCTAGATTCTGCCTCTTTCCTTTCCATTATTGATGAAGAATATCAGTCTGAAATGGTCGGCAGTTTATTCTTCTCCATCGATGCTGCCTGACCTGCTGTGTTCTTCTAGAATTTTGTGTGTGTTACTCTGGATTTCCAGCAGCTGGAGAATCTCTTTCATTTATCACTAGTTGTACATCTGGATGAGCTGGCTTTTCAGATTTCAGGGTTCTTGCATCTCCTCACTGTTTTAGGCAACTTGTTCTTTGTTCGAGGCCAGTGGGGTTCCTGCCCAACTGATTTCACTTCACAGCTGTTTAGCATGTTCTGGTAAGTGACTTAATTGGGTAGATTTTAGTGATAATCTTTAATTGTCACAAATAAGAATTCATCTGTGAAAAAGTGGTATGGGTTGTTTTGATCAACTCTATAAAACCTACAGCACAATACAGGCCCTACAGCCCACAAAGCTGTGCCGAACATGTCCCTACCTTAGAAATTACCTAGGCTTACCCATAGCTCTCTATTTTTCTAAGCTCCATGTACTTATCTGGGAGTATCTTCAAAGACCCTATTGTATCCGCCTCCACCACCGGCAGCCCATTCCATGCACTCACCACTCTCTGCATAAAAAAACTTACGGCTGACATCTCCTCTGTACCTTCTTCCAAGCATCTTCAAACTATGCCCTCTCGTGCTAGCCATTTCAACCCTGAGGAAAAGCCTCTGACCATCCACACGATCAATGCCTCTCATTATCTTGTACACCTCTATCAGGTCACCTCTCATCGTCCATCGCTCCAAGGAGAAAAGAGCAAGTTCACTCAACCTATTCTCATAAGACATGCTCTCCAATCCAGACAACATCCTTGTAAATCTCCTCTGCACCCTTTCTATGGTTTCTACATCCTTCCTGTAGAGAGGCAACCAGAATTAAGCACAGTACTCCAAGTGGGGTCTGAGCAGGGTCCTATATAGCTGCAACATTACCTCTCAGCTCTTAAACTCAATCCCACGATTGATACCCCCAACCTTTGCATCATCAGCAAATGTACTAAACCATCCCTCCACTTCTTCATCCAGGTCATTTATAAAAATAACAAAGAGTAGGGGTCCCAGAACAGATCCCTGAGGCACAGCACTGGTCACCGACCTCCAGGCAGAATATGACCCATCTACAACCACTCTTTGCCTTCTGTGAGCAAGCCAGTTCTGGATCCACAAAGCAATGTTCCCTTGGATCCCATGCCTCCTTACTTTCTCAATAAACCTTGCATGGGGTACCTTATCAAATGCCTTGCTCAAATCCATATACACTATATCCATGGCTCTACCTTCGTCAATGTGTTTAGTCACATCCTCAAAAAATTCAATCAGGCTCGTAAGGCACGACCTGCCTTTGACAAAGCCATGCTGACTATTCCTAATCATATTATGCCTCTCCAAATGTTCATAAATCCTGCTTCTCAGGATCTTCTCCATCAACTTACCAACCACTGAATTAAGACTCACTGGTCTATAATTTTCTGGGCTATCTCTACTCCCTTTCTTGAATAAGGGAACAACATCTGCAACCCTCCAATCCTCCAGAACCTGTCCCATCCTCATTGATAATGCAAGGATCATCGCCAGAGGCTCAGCAATCTCCTCCCTCGCTTCGACAGTAGCCTGGGGTATATCTCATCCGGTCCCAGTGACTTACCCAACTTGATGCTTTCCAAAAGCTCCAGCACATCCTCTTCCTTAATATCTACATGCACAACCTTTTCAGTCCACTGCAAGTCATCTCTACAATTGCCAAGATCCTCTTCTGTAGTGAATACTGAAGCAAAGTATTCATTAAGTACCTCTGCTATCTCCTCCAGTTCCATACACACTTTTCCACTGTCACACTTGATTGGTCCTATTCTCTCATGTCTTATCTTCTTGCTTATCACATACTTGTAGTATGCCTTGGGGTTTTCCTTAATCCTGTCCACTAAGGCCTTCTCATGGCCCCTTCTGGCTCTCCTAATTTCATTCATAAACTCCTTCCTGCTAGCCTTATAATCTTCTAGATCTCTTTCATTGCCTAGTTTTTTAAACCTTTCGTAAACTCTTCTTTTCTTCTTGACTAGATTATCAACAGCCTTTGTACACCATGGTTCCTGTACCCTTCCATCCTTTCCCTGTCTCAATGGAACGTACCTATGCAGAACCCCACACAAATATCCCCTGATCATTTGCCACATTTCTTACGTACGTTTCCCTGAGAACATCTGTTTTCAATTTATGCTTCCAAGTTCCTAACTGATAGCCTCATATTTCCCCTTACTCCAAAATGCTCTCCCACTGAGAGACCTGAAACCTAACCAGGTTCATTTCCCAATACCAGATCAAGTACAGCCTTTCCTCTTGTAGGCTTATCTACATATTGTGTCAAGAATCCTTCCTGAACACACCTAACAAAGTCCACCCCATCTAAACCCTTCACTCCAGGGAGATGCTAATCAATATTTGGGAAATTAAAATCTCCCACCACAACAACCCTGTTATTATTACACCGTTCCAGAATCTGTCTCCCTATCTGAACCTTGATATCCCTGTTACTATAAAAAAACACCCAGTAGACTTATTGACTCCTTCCTATTCCTAACTTCCACCCACAGAGACTCTTGCCCTTCCCTCTCCTGACTGTTACCCACTTACCTGTCTGGGAGGCTGAGAGTCTTCAGGACCTCCCGCATCTGACACCGAGCACAGAAAACCGACCTCACACACATACTTCCTGTCTGTATTCTACACAATTAAAGTACCTCGCCTCTACCCGTTATTGCCTAAGCCCTGCTGAACCAAAGCCTTTCTACTCATACTCCCTCTATTCAAATGTCCGCTCTATAAAGCTGTCTTCTTTTTAAACTTTTCTCGCTGTTTTCATTGGCTAACCTCCATGTGCTTGTGCAGTTATGCCCCTTTCAAACTGCTGAAGAAATAACCTCTCTTAGAGGTTAAGCTTATCTCTCGCTCTCTCTGATGAATGCTTTCTCAAAGGATTCTTATTCAAACAATTTTAATTGCCTCATTAGTCATTGGCATCCATGTTCTGAAATGTTAGAGATCACAGTAGGAACTTCCAGAATCACACTTGCTTCTTTGCTTCTGGCTCTTTGCACACCTCGTTCTTCCTCCATCCAATTTAAAGTAGCACATTCTTCAACGATTTTTTTCAACTCAATTCAATTCAGTTCAAGTTTATTTATCATTCAGTCAAACATGAATACTCATGAATACAGCCGAACAAGTCATCATTACTCTGGGGTCAAGGTACAAAACACAGTAGCAACAGTCACACACAACACAAAGCACACACAAGATAGCAAGCACAAATGGTATCTCAATCATACATTAAAAGCCAAAACTCATGCCATCGTTCCACTGTTGACCACTGTAGATATCAGTGCTACTGTCTGAAACTGTTTTAGTCTGAAACTCCAATCCTGAATATTTCAACGTTTACATTCTCCTGAATTCATCCAAAAAATTATCCCTTCAGTTGAATTCCTGCTCGTTTCCCCTTAACATTACATTCATTCCCCAACATAGTTTTGCTTTACTTTCCCAATTGTAATAATTTAGCAATACTTAGCAAGTCCGTATGATTTAGTGTGTTAGTATTGTTTACTATGGTGTTCATATTGATTATTAAAGCCCCAGTTGAGAGAACTACAATGTGTTGCCCAATCAAAGAATGGTCACAGTAACAATTATGTGAGAGACAAAGTGTAGAATTAGTTGACCCAAACTGAACAATGTACGAAGATAAGATAAAGATGAAATGTTTACTGATCAAATAGCCAAACGGTTGAAAACACTGATTAAGTGAAATTAATTAAGCCCCCTTTTGGACTGCGAAGTGTAAAAAGTTGAGTGAAACCTGGGCTTGCTGGGAGTCAATAGAATGTGCATGGCCTGGATGCTACTCTCTTGTGACAGCATCCTTGAAACGTGCTCAGTGCTAGAGAGGGCATGCTTGTGACGGACTGGTCTGTAGCCACCATTTTCTGTAAACACTACTGTTCCTGAGTATTGTTGTTTCCAAACCAGGAAATGATACCACAAATCAGGAATCGCTCTACCGTGCATCTGTCAAAGTTTTAGGTGACGTGCCGAATCTTCGTAAACTTCTAACAAAGTAGAGGTGCTGCTATTACTCCTTTATACTGGTGTTTGCCTGCTGGCTACAGGACAGATCCTCTGATATAGTAAGGCCAAAGAATTTAAAGTTACTGGCCCTCTCTACCTCTGATCCCAATTTAAACTCCAATTAAAAATTAATAAAGATTTTGGCCAATCATCTGCTAGTGTTAAGCTTTAATTTCTGCAGAACTGACTGTGGCAGAATGGTAGGCTGGGGCAAATGGCCTAGGACATGTGGCTTGGTTGGCAGTGTTCAGGTAATCATATGTGAAGTTTTGGATGAAAGCAGTAGTTGCAAGACGTGGAACTGTTGGAGGAAGACAATGGATGCCATGGGAAAGTGAGCTACAGTCTGGATGTTGGAGAAGACAATGTGTAAGTCTTGAGAGGGATTTCAGGACAGGGTGGTGCCGTTGGTAAGTTGCTGCCTCACAGCATTAGTGATCTGGTACATTATTAATCCTAGATGCTGTCGATGGGAAGTTTGAACATTCTCCCTCTAACCACGTGAGTTTTCTACAGATGTACGATAGACAGCATGCTGGCAGGTTGCATCACCATCTGGTATGGAGGCACCAATGCACAGGATCACAAAAAGCTGCAGACTCTGCCAGCTCCATCATGGGCACTAGCCTCCCCACCATCAAGTAAATCTTCAAAAGGAGATGCCTTAAGAAAGGCCCTCATCATCTAGGACATGTACTTCTCTCATCAAAGAGATGATAAAGAAGCCTGAGGCCATACACTCAATGTTCTTGGAACAGCTTCTTCTCCTCTGTCATCATACTTCTGAACAGCTCAAGAACTGCCTTACTATTTTGCTATCCTTTTGCACTATGTATTTCTTTTTTGTATGTATTTTTATTTTAATTAAGTTTTTTATATATTGCACTGTTCTGCTGTCCAATACAATAAATTTTATGACATATATCATCACTAATAAACCTGGTTCTGATTCTGATTCTAATTCCCTGAATGTTTTGATTTCCACACAAATTCCAAAGATATGTGAGTTGGTAAGTTAATTGGTTCCTGTAAGTTGCCCCAAGTGTGTCGTTAAGTGGCAAAATAGGGAGGAATAGATAAGGAACTGCGAAGAATTCAAAAAAATTGGGATAATTTTGGAGCAAAGTCGGATAAGAGGCAACTTGATAGAGCTGTATAAGATTATGAGAGGCGGAGACAGAGTTGACAGCCAAAATCTTTTATCCAGGGCGGCATGCCACAGGACATCCATTGTGGAAGTAAGTTTAGAAGAGTTGTCAGAGGAAGGTTGTTTTTTTACAAAGGATGCTTGTAACACACTGCTAGGGATGGCAGAGAAGTTTGGTACAACGGGGATACCTAGAGACTCTTAGGTAAGTACGTGGATGAAAGAAAAATGGAGGGTTATGGGCTGTGTAGGAGAAAAGGGTTAGAACAATTATATATATGTTTTCATTGTGAGAAGAAGGCCTTATGTGCTTTACTGTTTATATTCTATAGTATGTTCATGTTCTAATTTAGAAGAAAGAACAGTAAAGCCTTTCTTCTCAGCCAGATTAATGGCAAGCATGGAGGTAATGGGCCAAAAGGCCAGTTTCCATGGTTATACTACTTACTATAATTCTTTCTATACTTTCCATGATATCTTTTATAATGCTACTTTCTATAATTGTTTGACAAGGGAGAGGTGATGATCTGCCAGTGCTTTGCATAAAAATGAAACTTAAGGTTGGAGTTGGGATTGGCAGTCTGATCACAAGGAATGGTGGGTAATAGTGGCAAAAGGCATTAAGATAGGGGTATGTCTGTACTCACGAGAGGGAGATGAATGTGATTGTAGTTTCATGTGTGAGAAGAATGTGAAAAAATCATTAAGGTTTTCCGGTATTAATCTGGAATAACATTGCATTTAATGCAGATACTGCTAAACATTTATTTTTAAGCTTTCCCTAAACACTGGGGAAAAAATACTTTCAACATATTCACCTGCCTCATTCAGAATGAACCAGACCTCCCCCCAACTGGGGAACACTCAAACCAGGCCTTGAATGCAGGGATCCCCACCTCTGTTGCCAGGAAATAGCTTAAATGCTTTCAAATTCTTTAAAATTAGTGTGTTGAAAGCATTCCAAAGGAATTTTGCAGCAGGATTTCATAATGGTAACATCTTGTTTTTTCAAACAAAGCAATATATTTGTATTTAAGGATGCCAGGCTTTGTTCATTTGGGAAGATTTCAAGTTTCAAATTTAAGATTATTGTCATTGGATTCGATAAACAGGGTATAAATTCCATGATTTCATAAATTACCTATTAAAAGCAGAAGCACAGTACATTACAAATGTAATTTAACACAGACTTATATTAACTTAAATTATTCGTAACCTAAATGACGAAGTAAAATTAACGACATTTCACAAATGGAGAGAGAGAACATAGAGATATAGCCAAGGTTAGTTCAAGAACCTGATGGCAATGGAGAAAAAACAGTTGTTGAACCTTGGGGTGTGAGTCTTCAGATGTTTCCTGCCTGCAGGCAGCATGAAGAAGAGGCCATGCTTACTGACCAAATAGCCAATAGCTTTCCTAAAGAGCTGAGGCTTTAAAAGACTCACTTGGAGAATTGTTAACGGTTCTGGGCCCTTTATTTAAGAAAGGATATGCTGGCTTTGGAGGGTTCAGAGGAGGTTCATCAGAATATTTCCAGGAATGAAAGGCTTGTCATCTGGGCCTTCCTTCACTGGAACTCAGAAGGAGGAGGTGGGATCTCATTGAAACCTATCAAATTTTGTAAGTCCTAGATAGAGTTAATGTGGAGAGGATGTTTCCTATGATGGGGGAGTCTAGGACTGGGGGCACAGCCTCAGAATAGAGGGGTGTCCATTTACAGTAGAGATGTGGAGGAAATTTTTTGCCAGAGGGTGGTAAATCTGTGGAATTGATTGCCATGGGCGGCTGTGGAGGCCAAGTCATGGAGAGCATTTAAGACAGAGCTTGAAAGGTTAGGAAGAAGGTAGGAGAATAGGATTGAGAGGGAAATGGATCACCCATAATGAAATGGTGGAGCAGTCTCAATAGTTCGAGTGGCCTGATACTGTTCCAATGTTTTATAGTCTCATGGTCTAATGTTCCTCTTAATTCTGCTTTAGCTCCCTACATATATTTCCACAATCTTTTCTGAAGTACTGTTTCTTACTATTCCTACTGTAACATAGTTATGCTGTATGTGGTCTTCATGGTGAATCACAAAATAAGTTTTATCTTGCTTTTCTATTTCCAGTAATCTTGTTCCTTCGATGCAATTGTCATCAATGATTAAACCACCTTTTTTCTTAATGGTGACATTGTACATACCAGCAAACGTACAAAGTTGTAGGTCACTCAGACCCTCACGCCTCCTGTTCCATTTAATAAAATCAGGGCTGGGAGTTGAGTCCTAACCTTCACTCTACAGTCCCATCTACACATCGCAACCTTCTGGCTCCTCGAGTGCAAACTTTTCTTCCTTAAAAATATTCAAAGACTCTGCGTCCACCACACTTTGAGGAAGAAAATTCCAAAGATTCACAACTCACTGAGAGGGGAAAAAAAATCACCTCTTCTTCATTTTATATTGTCAGAATCAAAATCAGAATCAGGTTTACTATCACCAGCATATGTCATGAAATTTGTTAACTCTATGGGAGTGGTACAATGAAGTACCTGATAAATAAATATAGAAAACAATACTGAATTACAGTAAACACACACACACACACACACACACACACACACACACACACACACACACACACACACACACACACACACACACACACACACACACACACACACACACACACACACACACACACACACACACACACACACCCTGTAGTGGCATCAGTGTTCGACTTCGGGGCAAGAGGTCCTGAGTTTGAATCTGGCCGGCTCCCCTGCACGCTCTCCATCCGTGCCTGGGTTGAGTGTTGAGCTAGCAACTCGACCTCGTAAAAAAATAACCTGGAGAGGGATGGGCTCCGCCAGGTTTCGGATGCCCAAGACATGCAGTACGATGAGCAGTCACCAAAATGATCGGTGCAAAAAGCTTGTCATGTCAGCGCCCGACGACTCCACCAGGAGCTAAAGGCAAACACAGACACACATATGTCCATTAAATAGTTAAGTTAAAATAAGTAGTGCAAACAAAAAGAAATAAAAATGTAGTGAGAAAATGTTCATAGGTTCAATACCCATTTAGAAATAAGACATCATAGGGGAAGAAGCTGTTCCTGAATTGCTGAGTGTATGCCATTAGGTTTCTGTACCTCCTTCCTGATGGTAACAATGACAAGAGGGCATTTCCTGGGTGGCGGGGGTCCTTAATGACGGAATCCTCCTTCACCGATATTTGAAGATGTCTTACATCCTATGGAGGCTAGGATTCCTGATGGAGCTGACCAATTTTACAAGTTTCTACAACCTACTTACTGTTCCAACTGTTCATGTTTAAGAAGTGACCTCTAGTTTTTGATTCTCCCGCAAGAAGGAACATCCTCTCCATATCTGCATTGAAACAGTCCGGTTAGGAACCATAGATTTCTCAATGACAGGGTAAACTTCTTCACCCTGTGAGGTAAGAATGTGGAACAAACTACTTTAAGCACCTGAGATACAGTTGAGGAGATACAGAATGTGCACAAGGAGAAATAGGTACAAGGATTTCATAATGAGGTTAGATGAAACGAGGTGGAAGATGACTCATTTCAAGTGTCAACACTAGAGTGACCCTGTTAGGTCAAGCTGCCGTTTTGTGCTGCATGCATTTCAACTCTGCTGGCTACTGTGAGATCATACCTCCTCAACAAAAGTAAAATCTAATGGTCTGCATAATTTTCTGTCAACTACCACTTTGTAGAATGTGAAAGACTGGTATTTTACTTAAAGCACAGTTATAGCGATATTTTGGAATGCGATAGAGGTATGGAATTTCCTGCATTACTTAAAGTTTTTAACTGGCTGCAAAGCTTTTGGGATGATCAACAATAATGATAGGAACCATATGAAGGTGTACCTTTATTTGTGATTTAATTCTCAGTATATATTAGTAAAATCTGATGTCGTTGGCATTATTAAATGAATGTTATAACTTCAACCATGACTGACCAATGTTAAACTTTATTTTTGGACAAGTTATTTGATTTTCTCTTATGGAATCATCTTTAATAAATGATACCACAGCATATATTTATGTATTTTTGTGCAGCAACCTGAGGGTATAAGAAAATTTAAATAACTATCACACTACATTTCCAGATAGATTCTCTAGCACTAACTTCAGGGAAAACACATTAGCAAAGATGAGCAATACAGATTTTACTCTATTGGCCAAAAAACCCCTGAAGTGATGTGAGGGAAAATCATTTCAGCACAAAGAATGCACTGCTTAATGGGGTGGTAGATATCTGGTAGCCTTAAAAATTATTAAGTAAATTATTTCAAAAATATTGCTTGGATGCATGGAAAAGGAGGCAAAGTGACCTAATCAGGTTGTTTTTGAAAGGCCCAATAAATATCTTGTGTTACTTACATCATATTTTAACGATACCTAACCTTATTTTTTTTGCAATTAATCAACTCTTGCTATTGATTCTTGACTACTTACTCCTTTTACTGAATTGGAAGATTGGGGAGAATTACAATTTTTTTTTAAAATGTTCATTTTGCATTAAATAGTACTATACAAGGAAATATTTTCTCAGCGTGAAGCTTATAATGAAATAAGAAATGTTCATAAAGAACACTCTGAATATCAATACATCACAAACACAATGAAGGCAACTCCCTTTGACTACCACATAATTGCTGTTCTGTTCAAATGAGGCCATCCATAAAACTGTAACTCGCAAGATCCACTACCTCAGTGCTCAAATAAATCTCAAGTTATGTTTATTCCCACAGCCTGGGTTACTTGTTTTGAACATCAGTGGACATTTATTGTCATGCATTATAAGTAGCAAAAGAAGGAATGATACTTAATGATGAAATTATACTTACATTACCATACTAATAATTAGCGACTTACAACAAAGAGCTGAAGTTATGTGGTCAGGTCCCATCAAAGTTTCTGGGCAATTTAAGTTTAATTAAGTAATTAAATAACCCAAACAAAAGTGCTCACAAAAGAAACTGTAGATTATGGAATCTGAAATGAATAATAAACTGTTGGAGGACCTCAGAGGGTTGTGCAGTATCTGAGGGCTTGTGGTTGATGGGAAGGAATGGTTGATGTTTTGGGTTAAGACCCTGTATCAAGGCTTCAGTTGCTTTCTCCTCACAGTTACTGCTCAACTTTCTAATTTTTTGTGATTTTACCAAACATATTATTAGCTGCAAAACAGCTAGACTATTGTGATTGACTATGAGAAGGAAATTTGAAGATGTTACCAGGTCTGGTTTTCATTCATCTGCAGACCCATCTTCTGAAATGGGCAAGCAAGCCAATCACTCATAGCAAAGTTACCCACTGCATTGTGGGATATAGTCACCACGTGGACTAATGTGACTCAAGAAGGTGGTTCAGCATCATGACATCAGGAACAATTTTCAGGAAGGGAGAAAAAAAATCTGAGTTCTGCCAGTCCAACTCATATCCAGTGAGATGATAAACTTTTATTCAGAGATTTTAGAAAGCTCATAAAACAGAATTTGCTGCTTGAATCAATGTACTGAATACACAACTATTTGTTACTGCATCAGCATAAACATCTAATAATAGAATTTTGACAGACAGAAAATGTTTTTTATCTTATAGTGAGTTTATTTAGCTCCTGTCTGCATTAGTAATATTTTTACAGTGAAGGAAATTGATTGTCAAGAGATTCTGTATAATATTTTCAATATACTGCACCAGATAACATGTAGCCATCTTTATTACATGGACTAGCCTTTAATCAAATACACATCTGGAAGATATTAAAGTTTATGAATTGGAATGACATCATTTATGAGTAAGAAAATATAGAATGAATATCATTGATTCATGGACAAAACAAAAAAGCTTTATAAATCACTCTTATACAATTTGTAGTGTAACATAACATACAGTTTTTTTAAGTACTGCTGCCAGATCACTTCTAACATTGATAGAAGGCCCCATTCCTTTCTAAAATGGGAGGAGAGAGGAAGAGCTTGAGATCAACGTACAGCAAAAATCTTCATCACATATATAAATAGCTAAGATGTCTGAGACTCCTGCACAGTACTGTAATTGTCAACATGGAGCAGAATATATTTGTAAATCCAGTGGGAGCAAGTGGGGTAGGGAATGGCGAGAGGGGCGTGTGACAGGTGGCAATGAAGGAGTGCCAGGGATGGGGAGTGGGGTGGATGCAGACGCATCCAGCCCTGAGACACCAGGAAAAGTCATTTGATTCCAAACATTTGGTTTATTGATCATTGGAGAATGTCTCTTTGGTGCTTCCTGCTCTCAACCCTTCTCTCTTCCCTTTTTCCCAACTATGACCCCCCCCACTACCTGGCCCCTTCCCACTCCCAGTCCACAATAGGGACACATATTAGTATCAGGATTATCATCAATAGGTTTCAGTAGGTACATTTAATGTTGGAGAAATGTATACAATATAAATCTTGAAATTCATTTTCTTTGCAAATATCCCCAAAAACAGGAGCGCCCCAAAGAATAAATGACAGTTAAACATTAGAACTTGAAAGACACCCCCCCCCCCCAGCTACTCCTTCCCTCACACAAGCAGCAGCCAGGCAACAATCACCCCTCCCTCACCAGCAAAAAAGCATCGGCGCCCCCCAACCCACCGAACACTCAAGAGTGCAGCAAAGCATCAATATAGACACAGACTTGCCGTACCCCAAAAACTGCTTGTTCACCCGGTATTCAACACACCACAGGCTCCCTCTCTCTCCCTAATAAGGGAAAAAGAGATGTCCCCATTTCACAGTGAGCGGGGAGACATAACAAACAACTCGCTGATTTATGATGTCTGTTGTGTCACTTTTTCCGAGCTTTGTACGCAGGCAGCTCACATCACTCACATGACATGTTTTTTTATGTAAAACTAGTACAGTACTGAGCAAAAGTCTTAGGCACCCTAGCTATATATCTGTGCCTAAGACTTTTGCACGGTATGTTATATGCCATCTTATTCTTCTTTTCTGAGTGCACACTATTCAGACCAGTAAAGGGTTTGAATTAGGACATTTATTTTTCTCCATGAGGTTTGGCATTATGCTGCCTGGGGGACTTACCAACTGAGAGAAATTATTATTATTATCACAATTCCTTCATAGTTGCGAAACATGGGGCAACGTTTATTAAGGCAATATCACCAAAAAAAAGCACTTGTAACAGTGAGGTTTCTCTAGCCATGGATCCCAAGTTGTGCCAAGCACTACGAAAGCATGGTTGTAGGCATTCCTGTGACATCATCGTCATCGGGTGCCGTGCCCAGTTTGAGCTTTGACTGCCACTCCTGTTTCGGGTCAAGTGGATCGATTCATTGGTATTCATTTCCAGTTCTCTGGCTGCTGTCTCCATCATCATTTGTCTTTGCCTTCTATTTTCAATTCCTATGGTAAAGGATGATAAGACTGAAATGCAAGTATTTAATAGACTCTGCTTTCTAGCAGTTAAGAAAGTTCTTGAGTAACTGAAAGGTCTGAAGGTAGGTAAGTCACCTGGACCAGATGGTGTACACCCCAGCGTTCTGAAAGAGGTGGCTGAAGACATTGTGGAGGCATTAGTAATGATCTTTCAAGAATCACTAGAAACTGGAATGGTTCTAGAAGGCTGGAAAATTGAAAATGTCACTCCACTCTTCAAGAAGGGAGAGGGACAGAAGAAAGAAAACTATAGGCCAGTTAGTCTGACCTCAGTGGTTGGGAAGATGTTGGAGTGGATTATTAATTATGCGGACTCAGGGTACTGGGAGGCACATGATAAAATAGGCCCTATCAGCATGGTTTCCTCAAGGGAAAATCGTGCCTGACAAATCTGTTGGAATTCTTTGGAGCAGTAACAAGCAGGATAGACAAAGGAGAATCACGTGGATTTTCAGAATGCCTTTGATAATGTGCCGCACATGAAGCTGCTTAACAAGCTACCAGCCCCTGGTGTCACAGGGAAGATTCTAGCAGGGATAAAGCAGTGACTGATTGGCAGGAGGCAAAGAGTGGGAATAAAGGGAGCCTTTTCTGCTTGGCTGTTGTGAGTAGTGGTGTTCCACAGGGGTCTGTGTTGGGGCCAATTCTCAAATGCAATTGAGCTGAAGAAACTTTTGGACTTACTTGTAATCAAAATTGCTGGATAGGTATTTGCTTTCATGGATCATATCATGTAAGTCTACTTTCCCTTTGTGTGTGGGCAGAAACAATTAAAATACGTGAAGAAAATTGTACTCTATGCACATGGATAAGCTGTCAAACTATGGCACAGCAGTTCGCGCGATGCTATCAAATTCAGGGCATCAGAGTTCGGAGTTTAATTCCAATGTCATCTTTAAGGAGTCAGTGTGTCCTCCCTGTGCAACGTGTGGGTTTTATTTGGGGGTTCTGGTTTCTTCCCACCATCTAGAGACATTCTGGTTAGTAGGTTAATTGGTTATTTTAAACTGTCCCGTGATCAGGTTTGGATTAAATCAGGGGGTTGCTGGGCGACATGGCTCAAAAAGCCAGAAGGGCTGTATCTCTAAATAAAAAAAACAAAATGTTACATGCTGATGGTTATTCTCCGCTGCTTTTAAACATGAGAAAGTGAAGAAAGAGTGTCTCACAGAGCTGCCTTCAAATGTTCACATTAAACAGAAATTACTTTGTGTGAGCAGGGTGGAACTTGATTATTTCTGTCAAGTCAGCCTCATCCACAATGATCACTTCCATAGCAGCGTATTAATACATTCTCCAAAGCAAACTGCTTTAATTATCTGAGATAACTATACACCCTAAGATATAAATGCTTCCCTCTCAAAAAGCACAGTAAAATATGTTTGACAGCCTGACAGCTTTAAAGGCTTGAAGTAAATACAAGAGTCTGCAGAACACATTTCTCACCAAAGCCCTTCAGGCCATTTTGGATGCCAACGCATAATCATACACACAAGAACTACTGCAAATGATGGAAAGCTTGAACAACATACTTTATATGCTGGAGGAGCTGAGCACGCCGTGCCTCATCTATGGAGAATAATCAGTCGATGTTTCAGCTGGCTGGAAAGGAAGGGGTCATAGCCAGAATAGGAAGGTATGGTGGAGGGATGGGAGGACAAGCTAACAGGAGATAGCTGAGACAAGTGAGGGGTAAAGTGGGTGGGTGGGTGGGTAGATGGTGGGGCGTGAGGTATGGTCTAAGAAGCTGGGAGGTGTTAGGTGGAAGAGGTAAAGGCTGAAGAAAGAGAAATCTAATTGGAGTGGACAGTGGACCATGGAATAAAAGGAAGGGGGTGGGGTAACAGGGAATGGTGATGGGCAGGTCATGGGGACAAAGGAGGGGATATGTGAGAGGAGAAACCAGAGTAAGGAATGGAAAAAGAGGAAAGGAAGGAGGAGAGAGAAGTTAGATAAATCAATGTTCATGCCATCGGCTACACAATCACGCACTTTTCCATCATAATTGTAAGCTATATGCTGATGGGTGATGTTAGGGGTTATTCAAGAGTTATGGAATTACATGAATATAGCTGATGTTAATTCAAACAAGAACCATTCTTCAGTTCTTAATGTAAACTGCTAGCAATAATCAGTTTGTTAAAAAGACCGCTTTGGAAACAGTACTGTTGACAGAGTACAGGATGACTTGCAACAGGGGCCTGGCTACCACTAAAAGATCTTCCTTGCAATGTCACATGACCAGTGCACCACTCTCGTATGCTTCAGCCAATTGGCCTGCATCAACCCAGGCAGCTAGTGCTCCACTGTGACCAAGTTCAAGGAAGCTTATTACCAAGTGGCGGTGCAGGTTCGAAGGGCCGAATGGTCTACTTCTGCACCTATTGTCTATTGTCTAAGTGTGTTACCATTGTGGCAGGGGCTCACATACAAAAGACTAATGCAGGTTTAAAGTCAAAACTTACGGAAAATACAACAAAGTAGAACACACACAAAGAGCATATTGGGCAGCCAAAAATAAATGAATAGCACAGGGAAGAGAAAAAGATAAAAAAATCAAGTTGTAGTTTCAAAAAGAACAATAGTCTGTACGCTATTGATGAAAAATCTGATAATGATGAGAGTGACAGAGTAGCCATGATATTTACAATATGAAAACTAATGAGATAAGCAATATGGCTTACATCAGAAGTGAATGGCAAATAAATTAAAATAGAATTGGACACTGGCTCAGCTGTTAGAGTCATCCCACAATACGTATATTTGAATGACATTTCAAAGATACTAAACTGAAGCCTGCAAATATCCAACTAAGATCTTATACTGAAGGAAAGGGAACTCCTATGGGAATGACATTCATAACAGTAAAATACAACGAACAACAAGCCACACAGACTTGTAATGGGTAAAAACAGGAGGACCAGCATTGTGGGGCCATTATTAGTGGAGACAGCTACAACTTCATTCATCCTTCCACCATATGCACTCCACATCCCCTGTAACAGAGTCAACTGAAAACAAATTTAAAAAGGTTCACAGTAGCGTTCAAGGATGGTATTGGAAAACTCAAATATATCAAGGGAAAAATAGTGTTAAATGAAAAGTCCACATCCAAGTTTTACAAAGCCTGTCCAGTTCTTTATACCACCTGTGATAATGTAGCCAGTGAGCTAGATCACATGGAAGCTGAAGAAATTCTTTCCATGGTTGAGTAGTGCCCATGTCAGGAGCCAAGAAGAATCTGTAAAGATTTGTGGTGATTTCAAGGTCACCGTTAAATCAGCGCAGAAGGTAGATCAATGCCCTCTGCCAAGGATAGCTGATATCTTTGTAAACCTTTCTGGAGGAAATTGCTTCAGCAAGGTAGATTTAGTTGAGGCCTACCTACAGATGGAGATGGAAGAAGAGTCCAAAATGTTTCTCATCATAAACTCTCACAAAGGATTTTACTGCTATATTTACCTTATATTTGGAGTAGCATCTGCACCTACACTTTGACAGAAAACTTTGGACAGGTGCTGCAATGCTGTCCCAGGTACTCAGTGTTACTTGGATGACATCATTGTTACTGGTGAGGATCACAGGGAACATCTCCTAAATCTGAAGACAGTGATAGAACGATTAGAAGATTATGGGCTCAGAACATGACATGACAAGTGTGAATTCTTTAAATCAAGCATCGCTTGCAGTGGTCACATGATTGGCGAACAAGGATTACACAAGTGACGGAATCCCCAAGGTCAAAGGATGTGTCACAGTTGCAGTGCACTTTAGGATCTGTAAATTATTATAACAGGTTCCTGCTAAATGTGGCTCCTATGCTCCGCCCCTTGAACTCATTACTACAGATTGGGAGGAATGGCAATGGACAAAGCAGTTTTAGGTGGGTTTCTAAAAGGTAAAGGAAGTGGTGACATCAGACACAATACCTACACATTATTAACCACATTGTCCAATGCAACTTGCCTGTGATTCTTCGCCTTATGGTATAGGTGCAGTCACGTCACATGTTATGAGTGATGGAAGTGAACGCCCCATAGTCTTTACATCATGGTCCCTTACTGCTGCAGAGTAAAACTATGCACAGATTGACCAGAAGGTCCTTGAATCTGGTTTAGGGTGCGTAACCGTCTCACTGGGCTCATAAAAAATCTGGCTCATTAGCTAACTCAGGCTAACAGCATCACATGGGTACTGGTGAGAAACTTACCACCCTCGATAAGTATTACACTTCTATGATCGGTATGATTTGGGTTCAACCAAACAGGAAAGTTGGGATGTTCTAATTAGGGAATATTAGTTGTGGTGAATGCTGTGTAAATATTGTCCCATGCACAGTTATCGTTCTACAGGAAATGACAGATTGTATACTGGCATAAAATTACAATGGAACTAACTTTACCAATATTTCAACTTTAACAAACAGTTAACAGAAAAAGAAAAGAAAAAATATAGGGGCCCAGTGCAGTTAAACCAATCTAAATGTGCACATAAACATTGGAGCTCGTTTCTGTAGTAGTTGGGTGTATCGCTTTGCCCACGGTGCTGAATTCCCATTACTGACCACAGGCTGAACATCCCTCAAAGAATGTAATGAAAAAACAGGCTAACACAGAAGTATTGGTACTTCCTCCTTGAAACAATTTGTCTCCACAAAGCACTCCTTGCAATTGGGTCTCCTTTGGATGGAATCCTCCAGATGTCTTCCCTTGTGCTTTTCCTTCCGCACCTCCTCACCACAATTCCTCAAACCTTCAAAAATCTGATCCTGCTCAGCTCTCTTGAATCTTCCAACACCTTACCAAAACAAACCTCAATGGCCGAAACAACTTTCCTATGTTGGGCAAATTTAGCTCCGTATCTTCAGCCGAAGCCTAAACACTCGTCTACAAAGCTTACTAACTGGACACACTGTGTTTTCAGAACACTGCTAAAATAAAAACACCTCACAGCATCAGCAGTAGAAATCTTAACCAGGGCATTACAGGTACAAAATGGTTCAACTAGGACTTGTGTGGAAGAGAGTTTACCCTCATTACTAACCATCAACCACTAGAGTC
This sequence comes from Hemitrygon akajei, assembly GCF_048418815.1. Taxonomy (NCBI): domain Eukaryota; kingdom Metazoa; phylum Chordata; class Chondrichthyes; order Myliobatiformes; family Dasyatidae; genus Hemitrygon; species Hemitrygon akajei. The sequence goes on along the minus strand of NC_133128.1, from coordinate 161,780,977 downwards.
TATTTTCAGTCCACAGAAGGGTGTTCTGCTAACAGTAGCATCACAAATGCAGAGATGGGCTCTGTTTCTTGGAGGACACAATTGCAAGATTGGATTCAAGAGGACAATTAATTTAGGAAATGCTGAAGGATTGTCCCTTTTATGCATCGAAAGGAAAAATTTTACAAAAGAGGACTTTTCTCTTGACCTATTCTCCCTAATGCAAATTGAAAGATTCCCTATTACACCAGAGATGATCCAAAGGGAAACCAGAAATGACCCCACACTGTCTCAGGTCTACGTATCAACACAAAATGACTGCAATGTGCAGCAGAAATTCCGGTTTCCTTATTTTTACCAACGCCAGGATGAACTTGTCCTTGACAGGCTTTGCCTTATGTGGGGATTGAGAGTTGTTGTGCCATCGAAGTTCAGAGTTAAAGGGTTGGAGTAGCAACATGCCAGTTATCTAGGCATGGTCAAAATAAAAACATTGGCTCAAAGTTTTGTTTGGTGTCCTGTGATAGTTCAGCAGATCTAGCAGCTGGCCATACAGTGTTTGGAATGACAATTGGTCCAGAACGTCCTGGAAATTGCCTGCATTGCTCTGGCAGAGGATTCATGTGGATTTTGCCACACCATTCAGCAGCATACCTTTCTTAGTAGTAATAGATGCAGCTGCAAATTGGACAGATGTGCTTCCAATAGCCTCCTCTACAGCCTCACAAACTGTTATTGTGTCGAGAAGCCTCTTCTCAAGGACAAATGTTCCAGACACTTAATGTGTTGTGGAACAGTTTCAGTAATTCCTGAAACTGAATAGAATAAGACATATTACATCTGCACTGTATCACGCAGCTGCAAATAGCATAGCGGAAAGGTTTCTCCAGAGTCTAAAGAAAACATCGCAAGTGATATCAGCAGAGCACACTACACTAAATCAGAAGGTCGCCAATTTTCTCTTTGCATGTCGTAATGCAGCACACTCCACAACCAGCAACTCACCAGTTATGTGGTTCCTGGGTCATCCCTTGCATTCATGCTTGGATCTCCTCAGAATGAGTATCCCAGACAGACAGCGCCTCAAATAAACAGGTTCACCTATTTCACTCCTGGACAAACAGACCAGGTGAGGTACTACAGAGATGACCAGAAGTGGGATTTGGGAAGATTAAGGACAGAACAGGACCACTCTTACACACTGGGGATTGCATCTGAGATATCTGGAGATGGCATGTTGATCACCTGACGAGATCTAAGTCAATTGTCAGAGGGGAAAGTTACCCAGAGCTGTCAGAACCACTTCCTGTATTCCCACTCCTACAATCACCACGGAGACTCTAGAACCTGAGATTGTTTCACAGCCACAAGTCTCACCATGAAGCAGAGAGACCCCATCAGTCAGGAAATATATATCTATAGTTTCATTTAACATTAGAGAATTTAATAATATATACATGCAAACAGAGAAATAGAAAGTAAGAGAGAGCAGTACTTCACATACTTGAATTGAGAGGCATTTCATATTGAATTGGAGTTTATAGTTTAGCAAGGAGTGTGGTGCATACAATATTTCAGAAATATTTGAGTAATATTGTAAATATATTGTTTGATTAAACATTCTTTGTTTACATAATTCATTATGAGTTATGTGTAAGAAGTACGAGAATAGTATATGTCATTACACAGCCACTATCATATCTCAGCAGCTCATTACTAAGTAGACGACTTTCCCAGCTCCCATGTTTTTCATTCAGTTACTGTAGTCTCTGGAGTTGCAAAACATGACAAGTTTTTTGCCCATCCGAAGGGTCTTGGCCCAAAACGTCGACTGAATGCTTTTCCATAGATGCTGCCTGGCCTGTTGAATTCCTCCAGCATTTTCTGTGTGTTGCTCGGATTTCCAGCATCTGCAGATTTTCTCTTGTTTGTATTTGTCCATCCTGCTGTGTGCATTCTTTCATTAATTCTACATAGAAGAGTACAACACACGAACAGCCTATTCAGCACCAAATGTACCAAACCAGCTAAAAAGCTAATCAAAAACACTGGAATACTAATTCCTCCTACCTACACCATGTCCATATTCCATATTCTATTGTGTTTCTTGGCTTTACTGTATATGCCCACTCAAAAATGAATTTCATGCTTGTGTATGGTAACATTTATATATTTTGATAAAAAAATTACTTTCAACTTTGAACTTTGGAAGACTATACTGTGCACAGTATTCCCGCTGTGGCTCTACCAATGCCTTATTTAATAGGTACATACATTTCTTACTTTTGTATTTAGTTTCCTGAGCATTAAATGATAACATTCTGGAAGCTTTCCTTGTCCTAATATTTGTTTGGCTCATATACCTCAGATCTCTCAACACCTTACACCATCTTGGTTTTATGCTTGTTTTAAAAAAAAAATCCCATCATAATGGACAATTTCCCATTTTCCACATTATACTACATCTGCATATTCTTTGCAAACTCACTTAATCTTAGATACGTCTTCGTAATGTGAACAGAAAGTTCTCTGCAGGTCAGGCAGCATCCGTACAGACTGAAACAGCGTCAACATTTCTGGCACTTTGCAGAATTGGAGAGGAGTGAAAACAAGTTAGTTTAAAAATTCTGGGAGTATTGGCAAGCAATGGTTAGGGGAAAGGGAGTATCTTTAATAAGATTAATTCATGACTGCAATGATGATGAACTTGATTGAGCTATCTGTGTGATAGTTTAGAGAGGGTAGTTAGAATGCCACAGACTACAGAAAGAAAGGTCAGAGTTGGAGTGAGATGGAAAATTAAAGCCACAGGCAGCTGAGAATCCAGGTTGATCCTGGTGATTTATGCTCAGATGCTCCACAAAAGAGCTACCTATTCTGCATTTGATGTCTCCATTTTAGAAGAGGCCACATTATGAGCACCGATTCCTGAACTGTGGAGTGGAAGAAGTACAAGTGATTGTTGTTTCCTCTGCAAGGGTTCCACGGGTACCTGGATGATGGGAAGGAAAAAGATGAATGGACATGTTTTGTACCTCCTGTGCTTGTGAGGTAAAGTGCTGTGAGAATGCGAATGATTGCTGGAGATGGAAGAGTGAATCAGGGTGTTGCACAGAGAACTGTTCCTACTGAATGCTGAAATGAGGAGGCAGATGAAGGGAGAGTGCACTATACTGTACTACTATAATCAACCAGATACTTGTTATACAGCCAATGCACAGTCACATGTACGATTTTGGCATGTCTGCTTCTCCTCCTGTCTAAACTAATATTTGCATGTTCTATTAGAGTAAACAAAAATATCTTGTACCCAAATGGAAGTGGGCCATATGCCAAAATTGCAGAATCATTTGATCTACTGTGTCACTGGAAATGTAATATTCATGCTTGATGAAAATAAATTGAGATTATAATTGGGAAACTTTAGACTTGGTGCATGTTCCAGAAGCCCATTCATTGTGGGGTTATTGTGAAGGAAAGGAAAAATGACTGAGTTTTTTTTTACTGTGTGTTTTTGTGTTTAGTTGATATTTAGTTGATATTTTTAAATTATTTATTTCTTATTTAATATTCGGATAATTGGAAAACCTTGATAGCTTTGTTAGATGGAAAAACAAACAGGGTTGAGAGCTGGCAAAGGCTTTCTGTGGAGTTTCATTGGCAGGAATTGTTTTGGCCCACCCATTATTATTAAGATGCTTCTTGGCTCTGCGACTCTCCTTGTACAAGAGAACAGCCTACAGATGTGTTAAAGTTAAATGTGTCAGAATAGGCATTGCCTGCAGCTGAGAAGGGACAGTAGGCTCAACTCAGAGATTCTGGCCCAATGAGGTTACTTCGAATTTATTAGACTTCACAAGTCACCTCAGTTCTGCCAAGCACTGAAGCATCTGACACAGAATTAATGTTACGTTTTACCATCCAGCCATCAGCTGCAAATAAATTTTTACATCAAATGAACATATTTTTTAATTAATTAATTTTACATTAAATGTTACCTCAAAGCAATTGTCAGTCCTCTCTTTGCATGTGATTTACCACCAGATCTTGGACTGGCCATTGTTAAAATGATAGGTGTCACACTTCTGATATAGAATGAGCATATATACCAAACTACCAGTTTAGTCGCTTAGATGCACATAGACTGAAGGTAAAAAGGAATCCATAAGACAGTGACATAGGGTTTAAATTAGGACATTTAGCCCATCAAGTCTGCTCCACTATTCAGTCATAGCAGATCCTTTTTTCCCCTCCTCAGCCCCACTTCCCGGCCTTCTCCCCGTAACCTCTGATGCTGTGTCCACTCAAGAACCTATTAATCTCTGCCTTAAATACACCCAACGACCTGGCCTGCACAGTTGCCTGTGGTAGCATATTCCACAGATGTAGCACACTCTGGCTAAAGATGTTTCTCTGCGTCTCAATCTTAAATGGACACCCCTCCATCCTGAGGCTGGACCCTCTTGTCCTAGACTCCCCTACCATGGGAAACATCCTTTGCACACCTACTTTAAAGATTTCAATGAGATCCCCCTCATCCTTTTAAATTCCAGCAAGTACAGACCCCAAGCCATCAAACGTTCCTTGTATGATAACCCTTTCATTCCTAGAATCATCTTGTGAACCTCCTCTGAGCCTACTCCAATGCATGCACACCTTTCCTTAGAAGAGGAGACCAAAACTATTCACTATACTCAGGGTGAGGCCTCATCAGTGCCTTATAAAGCCTCAGCATCATATCCCTGCTCTTGTATTCTAGACCTCTTGAAACGAATGCTAACATTGCATTTGTCTTCCTCACCACCGACTCAAGTTGCAAGTTGAATTGAATGAATTGAATTTATTTAACTCTTAAATCCATCCTGCAATGTGAGGGAGTAAAAATCCTTGCATTATGACTCCATCTCAATTTATAAGCCTAATGGCTTGTAGAAAGAAGCTGTCCCATAGCCTGTTGGTCCTGGCTTTAATGCTGTGTTGCCATTTACCAGATGGAAGCAGCTGAAACAGTTTATGGTTGGGGTGACTGGTGTCCCCAGTGATCTTCCAGGCCTTCTTTACACATCTTTATGGTGTTCTGCACAAGGATTACCAAGTCCATTTGCATCTTAGATTTTTGGATTCTTGGATTTTCTCCTTGTTTAGAACATAATCTGCATATTTATTTCTACTACCGAATGCATGACCATACATCTTCTAACATTCTACTTCAGTTGCCACTTTATTGCCCTTTCTCCTAATCTGTCCTTCTGCAGCGTACTATTTCTTCAACACCACCTGCCCATCCACCAATATTCATATCATCTGCAAACTTGGCCATCTATTGCATCATCTAACTAACGAATATACAGCATAAAAAGAGCTGGTCCCAACACTGACCCCTGCAGAACACCACTAGTCACTGACAGCCAACCAGAAAAGGATAACTTTATTCCCACTTGCTGCCTCCTACCAATCAGCCAAAGCTCTAACCATGCCAGTAACTTTCCTGTAATACCATGGGCACTTGACTTGGTAGCAGCCTCGTGTGTGGCACCTTGTCAAAGGCCTTCTGAAAGTCCAAATATACAACATCCACTGCATCCCCTTTATCTGCCATTAGGGTCCTTTTACCCTTGCAGTTTCTTAATTCAACCCACAAGGATTCAACATCTTCTGATCTTATGTCACATCTTTCTTCTGATTTGATGCCATTCTTTACCAGCAGAGCCACACCACCCCCTCTGCCTACCTTCCAATCCCTCCAATACAACGTGTAACCTTGGATATTCAGCTCCCAACTACAACTATCATTCTGCCACGATTCAGTGATGGCCACACAGAATACGCGACAATGTATAATAGTGCAACAAGATCATCCATCATATTTCTTACACTCTGTGCTTTGAGGTATAACAGTTTGAGTACTGTATTTGCTACTCTTTTTGATTCTGCATTCCTAATGCACTGATACTCACCCTGCCGGCTGTAATTTTGTCCTATCATCTGCTTGCCCTTCCTGACCGTCTGTCTGCACGCTATCTCTGCTTTTTTACTGTCTGTCCTATCCTAAATCCCATCACTCCAGTTCCCAAACCCCTGCCAAATTAGTTCATACCCTCCGTAATTGCTTTAACAAACCTGCCCATGAGAATATTCGTCCCTGCGCGGGTTCAGGTACAAGCCATCCCTCTTGTACAGGTCATATCTCTCCAAGAAGAGATCCCAATGATCCAAGAACCTGAAGCCCTGCCCCCTGCACCAGCCTCTCAGCCACGCATTTATCTGCCACATTATCCTGTTTCTACCCTCACTGGCACGTGGCACAGGCAGCAATCCAGAAGTTACTACCCTGGAGGTCCTGCTTCTCAGCTTTCTCCTTAGCTCTCTAAATTCTCTCTTCAGGACCTCTTTGCTTTTACTTCCTAAGTCATTGGTACCAATATGTACTAAGACATCTGGTGGCACTCCCTGCCCCTCCTAAATGCCGTGGGCGTGATCCAAGATGTCCCTGACCTGGCACTTGGGAGACAACATACCATCTGGGTATGGATGTGGACCATTCATGTCCATAGAATCCCCTGTCTATTTCTCTGACAATTTAGGCCCCTATCACTACCGCTCCCCTCTTCATCCTCTTTCCCTTCTGCACCACAGACCCGTGCTCAGTGCCAGTAACCTGGTCTCTGTGACATACCCCAGGAGGTCATCCCCCTCAAAAGGATCCAAAACGGTATACATATTATTGAGGGGGATGGCCACAGGGGTGCTGTGCAATAACTGCATATTCACATTTCCATTTCTCCTGACAGTCATCCAGCTACTCACCTCATCGGATAAGTACTTCCCTGTAACTCTGATCAATTATCTCCTCACTCTCCTGTACAAGCTGAAGGTCATCCAGCTGCTGCTCCAGATCCCTAATACAGCCTTCAAGGAGCTCCAGCTAGAAGCACCACACAGATGTAGTTCCCTGGGAGACTCTGGGTATCTCAGGACTCCAGTATCCGGCATAAGAAACACACAACGGCCATTTACTAAACTAGGTACAGTGAGAGAGTAAAAAAAAGGAACCTTAACAGAAGTTTATCCGGAATCGATGCCTCTCCCGAGCCAAAGCTTGACACTCCTACTCTCACCACTGGCCTCCTCCCAGTAATCCCAGGTGTGCATGAACTGTATTCTATTTAGAACACAGAGTGTCTGAGAACTGACCGTCTTGTAATCACATTGCCTATTAGCACACAAACCGAAGCAGCATGCATGTGAGGAAGATAAAATTTACCAAGTGTCCTGAATTGTTCTTAAAGCGTACAAGATTCGTATGCAGATGGAATAGATCATTCAGAGTGAAAAAACAGTAAGAGCACTGATCGCTGTAGAAAGGACTGATGTTTGCATTAACTGCATTGGATGCTTTGATTTTCTGTCTCTTATGGTAAAGAAGGCATAGAAAGAATTGTAAAGCAAAATATTTATTTACTATCAATGAGTTTTTGTTGAATCATTATTTGTAGTCTGCTTTTAAAAAATCTCTTTTGGTGTATTACAATTGTATACATGCGCTCTTCACTGCACCAAGATGGAACAAACATGAAAAAGGTGCATTTGGAAAAGGAGTTAACAATTATACTACAGTATATATTAGAATTGGTCTAATCTCTTGTAATATGTAGAAGGTGAAACATAGTAAAATGTAGAATTTAATTCTACTGATTTTCAGAGTATTGTGTTTGTTATTTACTTTCTAACTACACAGGTCATTGACAAATCAGCCACCAATAATACTGATATTTAGAATTAAGATAGATGTGATACATTGATTTGAAAATTAAAATGTGATTTGAGTCCAAATTGTCCCAAAATGAGACAAGTTGGCTTACAATAAAAAGAAGAATTTAGCTTCCACACATGTGCCTCTGTGACGTCCTCCTCTCTACCACAGTTGCCAAAGCTTTCGGTGGCATTTTATCGATTCCCCACACCTCTGCTCTCAATCAAAGCAAGACTCAATTTCCACCAGTCTTCACCTTCCATTCCATCAGCCACTGCAATCAAAGGATTACCCTTTATAAATGTCAGCATGACTCATCAAGATTCTACTACCATTCAGATCTTCCCTATTTCTTACAAAATTTTGAAGAAACCTTCCCGATCCTCTCCTCCGCTTCCACTAATCTCATCTCATGACATTTTCATATGGAAAAAATGTAAAATATGTTTTACTTCTTTCTTTCCCACCATCCAGAGACCCAAACAGTTCTTCCAGTGGTTCATTTGCACTTCTTCCAATCTGCATTGGGTTTCTTCTTATTATTATCGATTTATAATGGTGAGAGGTACTGAGAAATAATGCAAGTCTTTCTGCTGGCATGCCAGCCTTCTAGGGAGACAAAAGAAAACAGAATGCAGAATATAGAGCAGTCGCTACAGATAAATTGTAGTGCAGGAAAACAAATACAATTCAAGGGCCCTGACTAGATATATTAGGAGACCAAGAATTCATCCTTATCATATAAAAATTTAAGAGACTGATAACAGAAGGATAGAGCTATCCTTGAGTTTGATGGTTCACGTTTTTGAGCTTTTGTATCTTCTATCTGACTGGAGAGGGGAGAAAAAAGAATGACCGGAGTGGGAGGGGTTCTTGTTTATGTTGTTTGCTTTCATACGGCGGCAGGAAATAAAGATAGCGTAAATTAAAGGGAGGCTGGGGTGTAATGATGTGCTGGGCTATCTCCATAGCTCTGAATCAGAATTGGAATTGGTTTACTATTGTTACCTATATCGTGGTGCTTTTGCTGGACCAATCTTTGATGTATCTGAATCGGATGCTTTCTGTGACACATCTGGAAAACTTGCTAAAAGTCAATCGGGACATGCCATTTATTTTTTTTACCTTCTGAGGAATTACAGGAGTTGGTGTGCTTTCTTGGCTATAGCATCAACATGGTTGGTCATTGACAGATTGGTGGCACCATTTACAACTTAAAGCTCTAAAGCTTAGTTACCATTGATACAGACAAGGATGTGTACTCCTCCTAGCTACCTGAAGTCAGTGACCAGCTTATATATTTTTCTGACATTGAGGAGGACGCTGTTAACTTGATACCATGCCGCTAGGCTCTCTGTCTCCTTCATTAAACTTCTAAATGAAATGAGAATAGGATTTCGGTTCACAGTCATGAGCGTATAGTACGGGGTCCTCACAATATGGCCTCTGCAGCACTCGAGAAGCACAACACAGATTTTGTGACAATTTTACAGAGCATCTGTAACAGTGCTGAATCTGAGCTTCTTGTTGCTGCTTCTTTAATTTGCCTTTCCAATCCCGTCTGAATTATCTGTCTCCTCGTACATTGTTATTCCATGCCTGGTGATCAACACCTCATAGTCTGTCAAGGCACGTTACAGACTTCAGGATTCAGTATTGAATTCAGCAGTTTCAGGTAACTCATTCTTACTGTAGCATAAGAACATACCATTCCTGCTGTAGACCGTCCATCTATGACTTTAGATAAGTGTTTCTCTCATAATCAATGTAGTTTTATCTTCTGAGCATATCCTATGGTTCTGCATTTCATAGTTTTTTTAACTAAAGTAACACACACAAAATGCTGGAGGAACACAGCAGGTCAGGCAACAGCTATGGAAAGGAATAGAATTTTCACCAGGGACTCGGCCAGAAATGTTGACAGTTTATTCTTCTTCATAGATGCGCTTGACCTGCTGAGTTCCTTAGCATTTTGTATGTGTTACTATTGATTTCCAGCATCTGAAAAATATCTTGTGTTTATAGTACTTAAACTTCTTTGTATTTTCCCTTTCTTCTCACCTTCTTTAATGTATCAGCCAGTTTACTTCAACAATGGTTTATCCCCATGGCAATCCCGATCTCATCGTACTGGAAGTATTCCCTTTGTCTATCCATTTCTCCCTCACTGTCTTCACATCTTAAAATTAACTTGCTTTCTCTCTTTCCCAGTTCTGACAAAAGGTCTCCAATCTGAAATATTAACTTTTTTTCTCATTCCATAGATGCTGTTTGGTTAGCTGAGTATTTTCAGTGTTTTCAATTATCTTAAGTTTCAAAAATCAGCATTTAGATTTTCAGATTATTTAATCCCTTTCTACCTTACTATAAAACATACCTTGAATGGGGTCTAAGCAGATATACCAGGCTGATAGGGATCATTCTGGAGTTATGAAATTATGAAAAACACAATTATGCATTTAATCCTTTTATATTATGAATATTCAAAGAGGTTCTGTAAATTTACCTGACTATGTTTTGTGTTAAAGTTATGTAGGTAGTTATAGCAATTCAAAGTTCAAAGTAAATTCATTAACAAAGTACACATACAGTATGTCACCATATACAACCCTGAGATTCATTTTCCTGTGGGCATACTCAATAAATCCATAACACCATAAGAACCATAATAGAATCAATGAAAGGCTGCACCAATTTGGGATTTCAACTAGTGTGCTAAAGACAAAAAGGAGTGCAAATTCAGAAAGGAATAAATGCCTGCCAGTATCTTTCCTGTAGCACCTTAGGATTTCATCTTGATAAGCAGCCTCATGTGTGGCACCTTATCAAATGCCTTCTGAAAATCCAAATAAATGACATCCACTGCCTCTCCTTTGTCCACCCTGCTTGTTACTTGAAGAACTCTTAACAGATTTGTCAGGCGTCAAATTTGTGAGAGAAAATTTGAAAGAGTTTAAATGTCTTGATGGAAAGACCATTGACCAGATCATTGTTACTTTCTCCACTGTTAGCCCCCAACTAATTGAGTACTATCGGGCTTTCGGCTTTTATTTCATGAAATGCATGGTTTGGTGTTGGATGTAAGAAAAAGAAAGCAGAAGGTATATTTAATTTGAGATGGAAACTATCTTTAAATCTTCAAATTAACTAGTAACTGCAATAGCTATCATTAGAGAAACAAGTCTCCTTTAATATGCAATGTAACAGTTAAAGAAACTTTCATATTATTTGTCTCCAATTATTTAAAATACTGAGCAAAATTAGTTCAAGCTGTATATTTGGTGAATAGTTAGGTAAAATTTCAAAACCTTTTAATTCATTGAGTAATTGACTCAGTCTTAAAGGTATATCAGACATCTACTCTGAGTGTGATACACATTTTTATTTATTTAGTATGTTCTATTCTTATAAATGCAACATATAATGTAATCAGTTGGTTGATATTAAAGTGAATTTTAGTGGGAAGTGGCTTCTTGTTTAATTAATGGAGATTCAATAATTTCTAATTAATTCCTGATTCAAACAGAAAACATAATCCAATCAGACTGCTTAGATGCGAGTCTCCTCCTTGAATTAGTTGCAAGAGTCCCATGAGAAAAACCACATTCTGAACTACTCATAACCATACCTCAGAGCAATAGACTAACTTGTCCATGATTCTGCACTGACTGACAATCTGATTCCGACTGCGTACAAGAATGCATGAAGTCACGACTGGAAAAGGTTCACAGAGGCAAAGGTGAGGTGTGTGTGTGTGTGTGTGTGTGTGTGTGTGTGTGTGTGTGTGTGTGTGTGTGTGTGTGTGTGTGTGTGTGTGTGTGTGTGTGTGTGTGTGTGTGTGTGTGTGTGTGTGTGTGTGTGTGTGTGTGTGTGTGTGTATTAGAGTTCAGTATAATGGGTGAAGTGGAAGTGCCACTTTTTTGTCTACAAATATTCAATTATTTGCTCTTTTAAGGTCAAGATGTATAAAAGGGAGCCATATCTTACATGCATTTTTGCATATTTAATATTGAGGGTAGCAAAGATGATTGAAATATTTTCTAACTCTTCCATTTGCAGTACTGAATTCTTTAACTATTATTAACAGACTGATCAAATATTTTTGTTACCTTTGTGTAAAATATATGTTATCATTAAACAGTTTTGTTCAAATAGAGTAACGCATAGGTGTTCTATACTATGTATGCTGTTGAATACCCTTCCACCATCTACAGGTAGATATTTTAATTCAGGGATAATATTCTTTAAAATAAATTCTGTTTCCCTGCCTTCAGTATTTCAAAGGATTAAATGTCAAAAGGCAGGTACATGATATCTTTGCTAAGCTATATTTGATTCTCTATTAGCTGCTGAATGGTTTTATTTTAGTAAATAATTAATAGCTTCTTGTTTCCAAAAATTGTTGATTGTCATACAAACTTAATTGCTATTTTGAGCGGCATTTTTAAGTTAATACTTCAATGTAATTTACCCTAATGGTGATCATTTTTACATGTCAAGATTCAGTTGATATAGTAGTAGATATAAAAAAGTCCTACATTAAGAGACCCATGCCAAAGTAACTGCCAGAACTGATATACTAACAATAACATGCTTGATTATTTTATCTCTGTGCAGTATCAATTAAAAGAGGGATGCAAAAAGAGCGTAGATGTGCTGTGGCTATCAATTGAGGCATCATTATGGCATATAAACCACTGATTGTTTCCCACTAAGGGAAGGTCATGTTGATTAAAAACATGTTGTAACCCTGAAGAAATAGGAAACTAATTCAGGTAGCGGAACAAAAAAACATGAAATAGGACGGAAGCTCAAAGTATCTGCTTTTAGTGGAAGTGCCACTGCCAGGGGACTAGAGAAAAAGGCATTTTAACAACTGAACTCTTTTATTATTGCCTCAGAAGTTCAGAAGCAATGACTCTGATTTATCATTATTTCAAGCAAACCAACAGGAATCATTTACAATTTTGTTCTAATTTTTTTTTGGATCATCATGGAAGCAAATCATGATGTTTGCAGAGACCTGTGCGATAAAAATGGAGCTTAAAATGTTACCCGTTACTTTGAAATAAAATTAATTACTTATGTTATTTTCTGCAAGTATGAAGTTATCTGTGCTTTCAGGCAGTTATAAAAATTAATTACACCATTTAAAACAAAAAAAGCACAGCTCAAGCTAGGTAAAAGTTATTTAACAAGTGTACTGTATACTTATTCAGTTCCATAAATTACTGAGGTTAAGTAACACCTATTCCGATTTGGTGGCAGGATATTTCCGTTCACGAAGTAAAAATTCCTTGGGTGTAACTTTTATGCTGCATGCAGTTTACATTATGTTTTTTGCTGCTCTTTGGTTTTGGTCATTTGCTTACTTACAAATGAAGCTTTTGTTCAGGATCTCTGAGCAGCACCGCGGTGCTGGGCACAGTGCCTGGGCTATTTTCTCTCGTTAATCCTGTCAGAAGTCTCTGCCACATTTCAGGCTGAGTGGAACTTGTTATTGCCACCAAGGTCATATTACTACCCTCAGATCTGTTGAAAGCCAGGTCTACAGTGCACACAGAAGAAATCAAATTGCTTACTCTCAATTTACTCAAAGAATGAAGTTGATTATTATTGGTGGTTCATTATATGCATATATAGTATATATGTATACACAAATAAACATATATATGGTAGCATAGTGGTTAGTGCGATACTAGTACAGCTCGGGGTGTCAGAGTTTGGACTTCAATTCCGGCATCCACTGTAAAAAGTTTGTACGTTCTTCCCCTTGTGCAGGTGAGTTTTCTCCAGGTGATCCAGTATCCTCCCACATTCCAAAGATGTTCTGGTTATGAGGTTAATTGGTCATTGCAAATTGTCCTGTGATTAGGCTATGGTTAAATCAGTAGGTTGCTGGGTGAAGAGGCTTGGTGAGCCAAAATGGCCTGTTCCACATTGTATCTCTAAATAGTAAATATGAACGCAGACTAATTCATGAATGTCCCCTGCTGGAATTAGTTCCATGAAAACATATGGGCACGTTTGAAGCATAACGTAGAAATGATGAATCACATTGATGATATCATTATAGGGCCTCACTCTATGACTTGAGTTTATTTATCAAACAATTAATTAGTTTAGCATATAAATAATGACAATTGATATTGGCGCATTAAATCTTATACATTCCTATGTATGGCTTCAAAGCCATATTATTATGTTGATCCCTATCACAGGATTCGTTAACTCGACTAATGTAAAAAACTTAAGTTTCATTTTTTTTAAATTGCAACAAAAGAAATCCAATTGCTATAGTTGGGTTTCTTGATGTCATAGTCATAATTTGCTTGTAACTAAATTAAATGTATTCATAATACAAGTGACTTAGGAAATGGCCCCTTTTGTGAATTCTATGCAATGAAGCTGAGACATCCACTTGTGCACCAAAAAACCCAAGTTGAAAAAAAATTGAGTTGATTTATTTATTTCTTTTCCATACAAATTCCATGAGAGCACATTTTATTCTGTACATCAAATGTTTGGGTAGTCATTTGTAAATTTTGTAGGGGTGAATTTCTGTAACCCGAATGGCTATTACCCAGGGATCACCCATTAACATCATCATCAGGAAATTAAGATCATACAAGGGGAATGGTATTACATGAATAGGAACAACATGGAAGACGGAAGCAACACTGTTTGGACAGGAAGGGATAGGAAGGAATGCCACAATCAATACATAGACACGATTATGATAAGTTGCTGCGTTTTATCAGTTATTTCTCTTTACCAACTGTAGTTTGACATTCAGTACTAGTGTCCCCTCAAATCTAGTCAATGCACTTCAAGCCTTTGATTGGAATAGCTCCTTGTACAATTGGTTCTTTGATTTCCTCACTTGCAGGCCCCAGTCAGTTTGGGTTGGCAACAGCAGCTCTTCCACAATTTCCATAGGCACTGGTACACCACAAGACTATGTGCTTAGCCCTCTACTCTAATCGCTTTAAACTTATGACTGTGAAGCTAAGCACAGCTCCAATGCCATATTTAAGTTTGCTGATGACACCACTGCCACTGGCTGAATCAACATAAAGAAGGGGAAGTGAAATCTGGCTGAGTGGCACAAAAACAACTTCTCTCTCAACATCAGCAGGACCAAGGAGCTGACTATTGACCTCAGAAGGAGGAAACTGGAGGTCCGTGAGCCAATCCTCATCGGGGGATCAGATTAAATCAGATTTAAATTCATTGGTTTTATCATTTTGGAGGATTTATTCTGGGCCCAGCAGCAGGAAAGCACAGCAGCACCTTCACTTCCTTAGAAGCTTATGAAGGTTTGACACGACATCTAAAACTTTGACAAACGTCTGTAGAATGCGGTGGAGAATATGTTGACTGGTTGCACCATGGTCTGGTATGGAAACACCAGTGCCCTTGAATGGAAAATCCTACAAAAAGTAGTGGATATGGTCCAGTCCACCATGAGTAAAGCTCTCCCCATCACGCACAGAGTGCTGTCGCAGGAAGGCAGCATCCATTATCAAGGACCCCCACCACCCAGGTCAAGCTCTTTTCTCACTATTGCTATCAGGAGGAAGGTACAGGAGCATCATTACTCACACCTCCAGTTTCAGGAACAGTTATTCACCTTAAACTATCAGGCTCTTGAACCAGAGGGATAGCATCACTGAACTTGCCACATCATTGAACTGTTCCCCACATCGATTAACTCAATATCAAGGACTCTCATCTCATGTTCTCGAAATTTATTGTTTATTTTTTAATTTTTTTCTTCTGCACTTGTACAATTTGTTGTATTTTTTACATTGGTTGCTTTTCCATCCTGCTGAGTGCTTTTTAGACATGTGTATTCTAAGCAAACCTGTTATAGGAATCAATATATCATTTGGTTCTGAAGTCGCACTTAGAAACACAATAGATTTAATGTACAGAGTTACCAGTTTCATTGAAGATCAGTCAAACTATTTCATTGTTTGATATATGAACTCAAGGCCATTCAGTTAGGCCGTGTAATGGTTTTGTCAATGTGACTGAATATTTCTGAGCCAAGCTCCAATGCGCCCTAATGTTCTCACAAAACAAATTCTAGCGAAGAGCATTCACACATTAGTCCGTCATTCATACGTATACAATGAACTGACATAACAATCGGATAAAATTGCTTGCAAAACGTTTACTTTATTCTTTGAGTAAAATTAAAAACATCAATTTGAATTTTTCTGCAGACACTAAAAGCCTGGCTTTCAAAGGTTCTGAGGGCAATTGTATGACTATGATGGTATTCCACTCAGTTCTGAAATAAGGCAGAGACTTCTGACGACATTAGTGAGAGAAAATAGCCCAGGCATTGTTCCCAGCATCAAACATTTGGAGATCCTGAACAAAAGCTCCATCTATAATCAAGAAAGCAATTAACACTGTCAGCAGTCTTAAGTAAGCAAATGACTAATGCTCACATGCAGCCAACGACAATATGTAAACAACACACAGTATAAAAGTTACACCAAAGAAAACACCTTAATTGTTTTAGTTATGGTAACTTGTGTTAGGATGTCCTGATGGATGTGATTGTGTGAAGTAATGATTCTTGGATTCAAAACTTGTCTCACATAATTAAGGTGCCTTGTAAGTCACAGCAGATAGATTCACCACAGTACCTGAAAGCAAATTATATCCAGGAAAAGGTGAAAAAACTAAACTAATCTCCCCAATTTTGGGCAACAAACTAAAGGGAATTCTTATTCATTCATTCATCAAAATTGGCAGAACCAAATGCAAATCTATCTTGAAGGAAAATAGTAACTTAGCATTTGTCAAATGAGCTGGAAGTCTGTTCCAGATCTTCACTCTCCTGTGCGAAGAAAACCACCTACTAATATTTGATCTTAGAAACATTGATACATAGAAAATCTACAGCACATTACAGGCCCTTCAGCCCACAATGTTGTGCCAACCATGTAACATACTCTAGAAGCTGCCTAGGATTTCCCTATCACATAGCCCTCTATTTTTCTAAGCTCCATGTACCTATTTAAGAGTCTCTTAAAAGACCCTATTGTATCCACCTCTACCCCCTTCGTTGGCAATGCTTTCCATGCACCCACCACTCTCTGTGAAAAAGAGAGTGACCTCTGACATCCCCCTTGTACCTACTTCCAAGCACCTTAAAACTATGCCCCTCATGTTAGCTATTTCAGCCCTGGGAGAAAGACTCTGGCTATCCACACGATCAATGCCTCTCAACATCTTATACACCTCTATCAGGTCACTTAACATGCTTAAACCTTAAGTGATTTAACACACTGCTCAAAGCTCCTTCCCCAACCTAACGTATTTGGAAAAAAACTATTTAACAAGGGCAATAAAATCTACTGATGCTGGAAACCCAAGTGACACGGATGTCAATCCATGGCCCTCCTCCACTGTTGCAAAGCGAGCACGCTCAGTGACACCTTGTATTCCGTCTGGGTAGCCTCCAATCTGATAGCATGAACGTCAATTTCTCAAACTTCCGGTAATAACCCCTCCTCCACCTTCACCAGTCCCCTTTCCCATTTTGTTCTCTCACCTTATCCCCTTATCTGCTCATCACCTCTGTCTGTTCTCCTCCCCCTTTTCTTTTCTCTGGTCTTCCACACACTCCGGTAAGATTCCACCCATCTCCAGTCCTTTCACTAATCCATTTCCCGGCTCCTCAGCTCACCCCTCACCCTCTCCCGGTTTCACCTTTCACTACCGCTTTGTACTTCTTCCTCCCCTCCCCCCACCTTCTTACTCTGATTTCCCATATTTCTTTCCAGTCCTGATGAAACGTCAACTGTTTACTCTTTTCCAGAGATGCTACCTGGCCTGCAGAGTTCCTCCAGCATTTTGTGTTTGTTATTTAACAAGGGATTTTTTTGTTTTGTTTATTTATCGAATCATGCATAAATAATCTATGTTATCAATGCTAAAATGTCCAAATGTAGATCTGGACACAAAACTTTGGCAATTCATTTCTACCTACAGATGTTGAATGACCTGCTGGGCTCCTCGTGCAGCTTCTTTGTTGTTTCAGCTTCTAGCATCTGCATCCATTTGTACCGTATTATAAAACAAAGTGTGTTCCAGATGAATTCTGAGATTTGGTCCTTTGAAATGAAGCATGGAGGTGACAAAGTATTTTAATCTTTTCTCTACATTATTTTCAACAGGTGCTTCCTCAGCCTCCTTGAATTTGGCCTGGAAATTTAGATGTATGGGCTTGCAAATGGCCTTGCAGTATTTCCTTGCTTCCAAACTATGAAGGACTTCAGCAATTCTGAGACTAAACCAGATACTTGCACATTGCCATTAAAGTTCAAATGGAATCTAAGCTCTGTTTGGGCTTCCAGTCTGTGTCTGTGTGATTGGATTCCAGGCACACCAACAGTTTCACGATACACCGAGGGCAGGCGAACCTCAGAATCAAACTTACCGTTCATGAGGTGAAGCTGAAATCTGCCTCATGTCTTAATCTTTGTTAATACTTCCCATGGGCTGACACAAAGAACTGTTCCAATCCCAGGACCAGGCACTGAACTTAAATGTGCATCCTAGTAAGCATCCACGCGGGGGAAGAAGATGAAAATCAGTCAAAGTTTGTGATAGCCCACAGCTAATAACAAGTGCAGAAAAGGGTGATGATCACACATTGCTCAGATAACTTGCCCTAAGACAACAATTTTATCATCTGGTTTTTGTCTCTGAAATCTTCAGTTTTTGTCTTCAGTTTGACAGGGTTACAGGCTCATTATATGTCTTGAAGAAGAAACTGCATGTTCATGGCTAGGTAGCGGATGGCACCCAATATCATGCAGCTGAATCAACTGAACTTGATTTCACTAAGGAGCCTATTATTTCAAGTAGATCGTCTGTGAGTCAGCTACCCAGTTGATGTGGCTCTCTAGGGTGGCCATGATAAAAGGACCAATGGTTAAAGGCTTTTGTTGTGCTGGCAGCAGCTCTTGGGCATGTATTTGAGCAAATCAGGAGATTTCTTCTCTTCCTTCCTCTGAGTCCAACTCAAATTTTAAACGTAATAGAATCATGGGGCTGCACAGCATAGAAACGGGCCCGTGAGATAAACAAAAACTAGGAAGAAAGGGAAAGAAGGAGCTGAGAGGCAGCTTTTTCACGCAGAAGGTTGTGAGTACTTGGAACATGGTGCCAGAACAAAAAGCTGAGGCGAGAACAATTCAGTATAAGAGTCAGGTTTATTGTCATGACCTGTCATGGAAGGTGTTGTTTTGTAGCAGAAGTGCAGAGCAAGACAAAAAATTACTGAAAGTTACAGTAGTAAATAAATAAATACTCCAAAAAGAGGAACAACAATGTAGTGTTTATGCATTGATGGCTCATTCAGAAATCAGATAGCAGAAGGGAAGAAGCTGTTCCTAATACGTTGAGTATGAGTCTTCATACTCCTCCTCCTCGATGTAATAATGAAAAGAAGGCATGTATCATCTAAGGTTCACTTGGATAAGTACATGGAGGGAGTGGGACTTGTCGGGATAAAGGCTGTACGCAGGAATCTGGGACTAACTGGTTGGACAGCCATGGACTCGGTGGGCTGAAGAGCTTGTAGCCATGCTCTATTGCTCTATGAATCTGTGACAATATATCCAAGACCACCTTTTTGTCCATCTGCACTAATCTAATTTGCCTGCTGTTCAGGTCATTCTAGAGTTATGATAGTACAGATAACATAATTATGAATTAACTAAAATGAGAACCAGTCTTCAGGAAATAAAACCCTGTAGACATGTTAATGAGACAATATGATTCTGTCCCATTGGAAAAAGGGTGAAGACAGTAGATAAATATTCCTTCTATTAGCTAAAACTGTATCCCTGTTACTCGAGGCACCGTTCAGGACAGTAACACACACAAAATGCTGCCTGACCAGCTGAGTTCTTTCTGCATTGTTTGTGTGTTGCTTGGATTTCCAGCACCTGCAGATTCTCTCTTGTTTGTGACAGTTAAGGACAGATCTGTTTTGTCACTTAACCTTCTGGTTGGTGGTATATTCATGGTACCATCCTTCAACAGTGACAAAGGGACGTATGTTGGGTGTCTGGACTTCAGGTTTTTAGAACAGGCACCAATAGTGAATATTCAAAGGAGTTCTACTAGTTGTTCTGCCATTGTAACTATGCTATTCTATAACTTTACTTTGACCATAGTCCAAATGGTAATGTTAAAGAAAAAGTGATTACAGCAATTGAAACTGGAGTTAAAGTTCAAATTTCAAAGTAATTTTATAACCCCCTTCTTCTTCTTTGGCTGTCCATCAATTTCGATGTTGACTGTGATGAGAGTTTAGTCTCTGCAGGCACATTTATGGACCAGAAGACCAGCACTGGATTGGCACTGTCTCCCACATTGGTTGCATTTGCCAGTTGACTGGTCTAGCACCGAGTGTCTGCGTTCATGACCTGCTTCATATTTCTTCTGCCTTTTCTCCTCGATAGCTGGGATTGACCTCTTGACAATGCAGCGCCAACTCTTCTGTCCAAAGCATCTTTCTCCCAGGTGCTGACATTCATGTCAGTGTTCTTCATGTGATGCTTGAACACATCTTTGTAGCGCAGCTTCTGACCACCATGCTTCCTCTTTCCTTCATGTAGCTCCCCATAGAAACAGCTTTGGGTAAACGATCATCCCTCATTCCTGTGACATGACCAGTCCAACGCACCTGAGAGACTGTGATGAGCGACTCTGCGCTGACTGTCCCAGCACGTTTGAGCACCTCCACATCTGGTACCCTCTCTTGCCACTTGATGTGTAATATTTGGGGTAATTTGGTAAAGGCAAAAAGAACACCAATGGTGACCTTATGCTAAACTTTTGCACTCAGAGGGAATTGTGCGTTACCAACACTTTCTTTTGTCAACCCGAGAAGAACAAGAAGATCTAATTTTATAACCAGAGTATATATGTGTCATCATATACAACCATGTGATTCATTTTCTTGTGGATAATAACAGTAGGTACAAGAAACACAATAGCATCAGTGAAAGGACAGACAAACCACCAATGTGGAATAAAAAAGCAACAAATTGTGCAAATACAAAAGGAAATAAAAGAAATAATATTAATAAATAAATAAGCAATAAATATCAAGAGCATGAGATGAATAGTCCTTGAAAGTGAGTCCATAGGTTGTGGGAACAGTTTAGTGATGGGGCGAGTGAAGTTGAGTGTAGCTCATCTTTTATTGTCATCTTTGTGTTGAAGAAATATGAAACATCATGTCAGAAAAGTGAGATCCTCTTGGATTCTCCTGGACTCACTCTTTCCTGGAGGTATTTCACAGGTAAGGCCACGATGTGACCAAGTTTAGGTCACTCCCAACACCTTCTCTGCATCCTTACCCCTCAAAGCGTCACCTATTCAAGTGACAATCTAACTATCTTAAAGGTGGATGTTCTGTCTGATACCACCAACTTCATTTTTGTCAGTGACTTCTAAATATCATCACTCTCTGTGTAAAAAAAAAACTCTTCCTTTAAAAAATTGAAAATTCTTTCCTCTCAGCCAATGTTGGTCTATGCACCTACAGCCAACTCATTGTTTACTCACCACTGCATGCACTAATGCCTGTTTCACGTCTCCCCCAGTGGAATGCGAAGAAGTTGTCCAAAGCAGTTTCCTCATCAGAAGTTCTGCCTTTCTCTAGCCAGTATTTCACTTTCTTATTTGATGCGAATTTGAATGTAAAAGAAAAACATCACTATATGGTTACCTCAATAAAATGAGACACTTCTTTTCTCCGTTTCCTGCTCTCATTTATGGTAAGCACCAAAGCGGGCTGGTGCCACACCCCAGAGAAAGGAACTGTCTGAGGAAGGTACATCCTGGGAGTGGATGCATCAACTGAGTTAAGGAAATGACAATGTAGGCTGCTTTAGTCCCATCAATTATAACAAACTGCTTGATGCACGTAGTTTCCTCCCATTCATCGCCATGTACCACTGAGGTAGGTGTGCCCGTGCTATCTTTCGAACCCCTTCGAGGAATGAATTTCCATCTTTCTTAATTTCCTGCAATTATTCAGGCAAAAGCTGAAACCACTACATCTCAGGCTTGGAAAAGGAGGGATACTGGAACTCACTGTTTCCTGACAGTCACCAGAGAGTTGCTGCCAAAAGGGAAAGGTAAAAAACAAATCAGTTCATTCAAACACAAGGGCAGAGTTCTGTCTGTTTTAATCTCACACACAGTACAAGCATAAAAAAGAACATGGATTTGTAAAATTAAACCAAACTTCAGATAACTGTGAAGGCATTTGTAAGGTGTAGTCTAAAATCACAGAAGATCCACAAAAAGGAATGCGGCTTCTCTCTAAGTATGTTTATTTTTTCAAGACAATAAAGGTTAAATGAGTATTATTTCTTGTCAAAATGAGTAGTAATGAGTCTAGAATATATTATTTCTTTTCAAAAAAAGCACATATAAAGCGTTAGCTGATTCACAGATGAAAGGTCAGAAAAGCTAATGGAAACTGTGCCACGGCAGCACAATTGTAGGAAGTGATGATAAGGCTGGATATTACAAGAGTGGTATTCACTTCTTTGGAAGATCGTAGTTAAGATTTGGCTGGTACATATTATACAAGTTTCAGCAGATTTCACTCATTCAGTAAAATATCTTATACCAGCATAAAATTGTGATTACTTTTGCACTATAATCTCTGTTGAAATTGGCTCAAAGTTTGAAGCTTTTGGATAAGAATTGAACTGGCCAGGATCACGGAGTGCAAGTTTGTAAAAAGACATGAAACATGACTCCAAATATGGTACAAGTATTCTCTTTCTGTGAAAACAGTCATTCAGATTTGTTGTGAATTCAACAATATTAATTATCAAATGAAGATAAATATTATGGATTTAAAATAAAATTTCAAATTGACAAGTTTAATTCACAAAAAGTAGACAAACTAATGCTAAATAACAGCAATAAAAGCTCCAGATTCAGCTATCAAGTGTGACTTACTAACATAAATTGCAATGAACCTCATATAATGTTCATTGCAACTAATTTTACAGCTAATCATCACTCTGCTAACAAATGAAATATATATAACACTATACTGCTGCAAAATTGAACATGCTGTTGGTAACTGCTGTATGTACTTTCTGATTTAATTTACTTTGTTTCTTTTATTCTGAAAAAGAAATCGAGTTTCCATGCTCCAAATATAACATCGTATTTAGTAGGTTAAGAATATATTGAAAGCGCTTTTGCTTAAACTTGTCCTTTGTGATGATGCTATTAATATTTCCATTGCCCTTTAATGACTTACGGATAGAAATTGGATCAAAAGACTTATTACCTATGCGATTAACTTATAATCCTATTATATGAACATAGATAAGCTATAATTATTTGAAACTGCCTCCTTTTGAGGCCTATAAGTTTCATAAATCATATATGTGAAGCATCCTATTCATGCAGCAAAATGCAAAGTAGATCTACCTTATAAGTATGGATGGAATGTACAAACATTATTTATGAAAATAGGTTGATTTTGTAGCATAGTAGCTGCTGCCATCATTTTCAAAGATAACTTCACTAATGATTTAGTTAATCTCTGTAATCTGGAACATTCAAAACACATTAGATGAATGCCAGGTTTAAAGATCGACCAATGGATTTCCTACGGCCAATGTATTAACATCAGAAAGGTTACTCTCTCAATCATGTTGGACCATACGCCTCATCAGGTAAAACAAGAAATCATTGAGTAACATGGTGATTTGAAAGGGATGGTTGTTTGAATGGTATTTGGGAGCTGATAAATTTTATAATGTTATACATTTTATGGAAAGTCACTGATTTTACAGATGCAAAAGATTTTTAATAATTTAGTAATTCATTAAGGTTTATTCCTGATACAGATTTACCACTTGTATATCGAACAGACCTCACAGAGAGGTTGCAAAACTACTCCTCCCTCTCTGTTTTCTCAACGCAGGTGTTTCCCAGGACTGTGTGCTGAGCCCATCGCTGTATCCTCTGTTCACATGTGACTGCACAGCCAAACACTCGAGCAATCACTTTGTTAAGTTCACCGACGACACAGCAGTCGTGGTCTCATCGCCAACAGCAATGAAGTGACCTACAGACAGGAGGTGAATGAGCATGAGGCCTGGAGCAAGGCAATAACCTAGTCCTTAATGACAACAAAACAAAAGAGATGGTTACCGACTTCAGACGAACTCGTGCACCATTCACACTCCTCTTTACATCGGTGGCACAGCAGTGGAAACTGCAAGCAGGTTCAAACTCCTGGAAGTGCACATCACACACAACCTCTCATGATCCAGAGTAGAAATCATTTCACTCTCCTTTACACTCTTGTACAGGAAATGACGTACAGTTAAATACGTTGTTTGTATTAACAACCCTGAGGATATGCTGGGGCAGCCCACAAGTGTCATCACACATTCTGGCACCAACATAACATGCCCAAGCAGGAATATTGAAGCATATAAACATTTCCACCGGAAAAATGTAGCAGCATCAAAATAATGTTGAAAGATGCAACAGCAGGTAAAGGGTTAAGATTAATGGCAGATTAATTAATGGCTTTAACATGACTGCAATTATTTTGTCTGGCTAGGGAGCCATGAGCAAGAGAGGCACTAATTTAATTTTAGACTGAGCGGCTTCATTCTGTGCTGTAAGGTATTGGAGCTCTCTTGCTAGAAAATGAATAGTGTCATGTTATTTTTTTCATGATATGCAATTGAATATCTTTTTATGTCAGAGTGAAACACTAAAATGACCATTCCCAGATGGTTTTGCATCACCTCTGGTTGACTAAGCCCTCACTGACATATTCCATTTCTTTTACTTTAGCTCTCATTTCCTTTCCTTCTAGCCAGGACAAGGATGGGGTTCCTTTCCATGGGTGTTTATTCCTTTCCATAGATGCTGCCTGACTTCAGAACCAGAATCAGTTTTAACATCACAGGCATAGGTCATGAAATTTGTTGTTTTGCAGCAGCAGTACATTGTAATATATAGCATACAGTATATTCAAAAATTAAATTAAATAATGAGTACTGGCTGAGTTCCTTCAGAATCCTGAATGTGGTACTCTCTTGTGTTTAAGATGGGTTTCCTGTCATCTGCCATTCATCCTCACCATATTCAATGGATTATCTTCCACAATTTCCATCACCTTAATGAGATGCAAGCTTAAGATATAACATCTTCTCTCCTTGCAGAATTTCAAGTGAATGATTTACACTGTGACTCCCTGATTCTCTCATCCACCTCCACCAAAAACTTACTTGTGGCTTATTCAAAGTTCAAGGTAAATTTTATTATTAATGTACATACATGCCACCATATACAACCCTGAGGTTCATTTTTCTGCGGATATGCTCAGCAAATCTATAGAATAGTAACCATAACAGAGTCAATGATTGATCACCCAACTAAAGCGTTCAACCAGAGTGCAGAAGACAACAAACTGCAAATACATACATAATTAAGTTGCAAAAATATCGAGGACATGAGAGGAAAAGTCCTTGAAAGTGAGTATATGGGTTGTGTGAGTAAACACGAGGAAATCTGCTGCCTGCTGCCTGCTGTGTTCCACCAGCATTTTGTGTGTGTTGTTATATGGGTTGTGTTATCATTGAATGATGGGGCAAGTGAAGTTTAGTGAAGATTTCCCCTTATGTTCATGGGCCTAATGGTTGCGTGGTAGCTACTGTTCCTGAACCTGGTGGTGCGATCTGTAACTTACCTGGCCTGATTTTTCTGCTTTCTCTTCTGTTTTGGATGTCCAATAGTCACTTGTGTTTTTCATCTCACAGTTCCAGGATTACTTAATTTTCTGTCTTCTCGCAGTTAATTTGTAAATTTCCAGATGGATTGGCTGGGATTAACAAATATTCAGCGTACTCTGTCAGCCAGTACCAACACCATCTATGTCAATCAGTCAGTATTCCTCTCAATTTCCTTTGTCTATCCTTCCTCCTCTGCAGCTTAAAAGATGTGCATTTTCCATTTTTCCCATTTCCTATGAAAGATGATCGAGTTGAAACCTTAGCTATTATTTTTCTGAGAGCTATTTCTTGACTTGCTAAATATATTATTTATACATTTTTTATTCTTATTAAAGGCAGAGAGGGATTTGGGGGGAAAATTCAAAGGCTTTACAAAGAAAAAGACAGACTGGAGGTGGTGGTGCAGTTTACAAAGATTAAGTAATAATAGATTTTTATGACAGTGGTAGATTTTCAGGAAAAGGTGATAAGATAAAAATATGTAATGTCAACTGTAAGAATTTGAATATCATTAGCTAATGATTTCAAACATCAAAAGCTAAAATGAGGACCATCAAAGATAAGCTGATACCTGACATATACCTCACCTATACCTGGATAAGTGGATATTTTAATCATTTCTTTACTGGCACAATTTTGACTTTGTTTTGAAGCAATATGGACTTTGTGAACTGCAATGTAGAATTTATGTCATGATCTCTTTTATGAGGAAAAGTGACACTAAGTGCATTATGTGTGTTGCATTAAGTACAGTACATTTTTTTCAGAATGAGGTTTTGTTATGAATATGAGGACTTTCAGCATGAACAGCAATTTAAAGAAAAGCTATTATTGAACAGCTTGATGGTCATTACAATTTTGTGGAACTGCAAAATGAAAATACTGGCACAATTTAATAACATAAGCATTCTAAATTCACATCTTCTGCTGTGTTTATTGTCTTGAAACTGATTTATTATTTCAGACTCAAAGCTCAGGAAAATCAATTAGCTGTGTGATCTTGCTGTTACAAGAATAAGTACAGAATAGATTCTGTATTTAAATCAAATAGTAGATGACGAAAATGAGGTATAGTTATTTTCACCTCAGCAAGTTATAATATCGCTATATCAAGATAAAGCTTCTAAAAATACAGCTATATTTAACACACTGTCTCATCTTCCTTCATTATTTTTGTCATTACAGGCAGTGTGGAAGAAGAGGTCAGCAAAAGGGTTAATGAATGAAGTAGTTAACTTGCAGTTTTCTATTTGAACTTTGTCACCCAATGTCCTAAGCTTAGACCTGCACACGGTTTTTCATAATCAGGATGCAGCACCGAGTGTCGATGGCTGAATAAAGGAACATGCACTCATGATTTAGTCACTTGTCTGTTCTATGATTAAAAATACCCTGTGCCAAGGATGTACTTGTTTGCTCCTGGTTACGTATATCTGCTTGTATGACAGATTCACTTGCATGCCAATATTTACCCGTTCATCGGTATAAATAAATGGCAAAATTGTGCTGTAACTCAGAGCCCTGCACATTTCTGCAGGCTCTCCATGATATCATGCTGAATAAAGGTATCACCACTTGAACACTGGTCTCTAGCATAATTTTTCTTCAACAGGCAGTCCTACAGTTATGAAGGATGTTATTCCTGATGACTATCCACAAGCCAATTTCTCTATAAATCATAAATATCGAGTTTCTATTGCTCCCCATATCATATGATTGTGTCATTCTACATACACTTGCGTTCGTTCATTTCATTGAATTATCACCCAAATGCTACTCAAAATTAAAGCAATGACGCAGTATCCAGTCAATACAGAATATCATAAAACATATTATTAATATTATCCAAGACCAGAATCGAAACATGAAACGAGACTGAAATGACAACAGGGTACTGATCTAGATGCTAGATGATAGTCCAAGTAGAGCTGACGATTAAGCACCAAACTTCAGTTCGGGTACTCTTTAAATATTAAAGTCCTGGTGCCAAAACACGGTCGCCAACTGATTAACAAAGCGGGCCTGATAGTGCCAGCTATCACATTCCAAAGTATTATGAGTTTCTAAACCTCGGAGGCTGCCTATGTCGGATGCGTGTCATAACACTTTGTTCTGTTTCATTATCCTTCTGCTCAGGTGAAATTATAATCAGCATTTGTTTGCATCTTATGAGCCAAAAGTAATCAAAGAAAATTTCCTGAAATTATGAATCTTTGAACAAATGGAATATAGATTATATGTGACTGTTGATAAATAACACCAATTTATGAATCTCTCCTCCTTCCATCCTCAAGTAAACTGATGCCTTCTGTAAGCGTAACTCCAAAATAAATTCTACATTCTGTATTATTAACAACTATTGTCAGTTTACTTTGTATCATCAGCAATATTGGATACTCTGTCTCTTTACCTAGGTCATTTATAATGATTATAAATAAGTGATAACCAAGTTATGATCCTTGTTGAGTCCAATTAAAATAGACCCATTTACTCATTCTGTATGATTTCTGGTCATTAAATGACAATGCTGATATATCACTCCCAATCTCCTCAAGGCCTAGGTTTATGCAACAACACCTTTGCTGAATGTTCGAGGAAAATACAAACATGCGAGTCACTCATTCTCCTTCATACTCCCTACATGTTGGAACGTTGAACATCGGACAGTACAGCACAGGAATAAGCCTTTTGGGCTTCAATGTTGTGCTGAAATAATTAAATTAGTAATCAAATGCCCACTAAACTGCAAGTCTAAGCTAAGGACATTAGGTTACAAACTTACACTGGGTTGCAATGTTCAAATAGGAAATTGCAAGCCATTTGCTCACCCTTCTTCTACAGCCTCCTCCACCACCCCAGGTGCTCCAGGCACCCAAAAATCTCTGCGTAAAAGGCATCTAGTTTCTCTCAGCTCAAGTATAAGCTTTCTGGTAAACTTAGAGCAGTGCTTTCTTAAACTTGTACTAATTTATTGTCAAATTGACAAAATCGGTGCCTTAAACTCTTACCATTTTTAAGGAACAGATCACTGGGCCTCCACAAATTTGTTCAATTTCTTTTCAGTTCTCTTGTTAACATTTGCTTTCGAAAATGACACACTCTTTTGGAAAAGGTGGAGCCTTATTATGGGTTTGTGTTTGCTGGAAAGCTTCAAATGAAAATGAAGGTTTATGTTTAAAGATGTGCCTGTAACTGATTAAGGGTACTCTTATTTTTCTGTCACATTAAATTGCAACAGAAATACTGACAAGTGGTAGTTCAGTGTATTAACATATTATCTGCAATAATAACATTATTCAAAGTATACTACATAGTCGGTTTATTGCTACTGAAGGAATATCTTAATTATTATTTGTTGTGTGTGACTAAATTTGTCTAATAAATTGTTTTATTTGTAGCTCAGTATGTGATCAGATGGTAAGGGATTTCTTCATTCTTATAAATTAGGCTGCAGTTATCAATGTCATCTGAAGATATGCAGTAGGGTCTTTTCCTAGGTGCTGCCTGGTCTGCTGAATTCCTCCAGCATTTTGTGTGTGTGTTACCGTAGTGTTGGGTCAGCATTCACACACAAACTGATCCACTCTGCTGCCTTTTTTGTTGTCAGATTGTTAATCCAATATGTAGTACTTGATGAATGCCAATTGAGATAGGGTATAAATGGGAACATAGGATGACATGAACACAGTGGGCCAAAGGGCCTGTTACTGTGCTGTACAATTCATCAGCTCCAGGAATGACCATTCCAATATTCATCTGGATGGCTCCAAGTCTCCTTGCCACATCACTTTCAACTCACCTAAAACTGAAAACCTGCACCGTTTTCATTCACTCACTTGTACCTTCAAGCACTTATCTTGCTTACCCATGTTGTAACCTGGTTGCCACGGGCTTGGATTCTAATATTCTTGTTCTTGTATTTGCTCAACCCCTATAACTACTTCCACTCTGTCAACGACTCAGAATTCTTCATTCCTCTTAATCCTGCGTACTCTCTCCTTTCACCTCAAAAGTTACAGCGTTACCGTCAGTTGTTTAATTTCCATCTGCTGGAAGCTCTTCCTTCTAAACCTTCTCTGATTCTATGGCCGTTGCAATCTGACTCCACCTTTATCAAACATTTTGTTTCTTACACCCATCAATGAATGCACGCAGTCAATATTGTAAGATATAATTTCACTTTCAGCTTTGCTGTTAATCAAATAGTTTATATACTTTACTGTTCGAGAGCTGACATTATTTCCACTGAAATCCAAAAGCATAGTGTTGAAGAGCTTCAGTCACAGATCTATTTTCTCATCGTCTAATTCTGGGAAGAAAAGGACAGACCAGGGAGCCTAGAGATGCTGTGAGCATGGCTATCTTTAATAGGACAAGTTCAACTGTGGTAATCATAGAGAGTTCTTCCCATTGTTTGCCACTGGATTCTCCTCCAGTGGCTGTGGAACCAGGTTGTTGAATCAGGCTGTGGAAATCTGTTCATCTGGAAGAATATTAAACATGATCTTCATCACAAAACAATTCCAAGAGAAGTGCAGGGAGCAGTAGCTGACCTTCTCAACCTTACTTTGATTCTATTTCAGACATTAGAAGGAACCATGGAACATCTCCTCAATCTTGGATGCCCAGAGAGATTCATCTCCATCTTACTTTTACTCCACAATGCTATGCAAACCATGATACATACCAATAGATTTATGACTCAGTCAATGACAGTAAAGAAGCCAGTGAAGGCTTCTTCATAGCTCCAATACTTTTCTCAATCTTCCTTGCCTCTCTACTGCACCCCAAGTCCAATAAATACCCCATAAGAGAGGAGATAATCTTCAAAACTAAGATGAAACAATGGGACTTCAAGCTCGTAGACCCAAGGTTTTGACAGTCGGGTTTCAACTCTGGGCTTCTAATTGATCATCAGGCTTCAATCTTCGGTACGGACCCCAGAACTAGCTGCCAATGCGACCCCTGAACTCAAATTCATGACTTGCCAACTCATGTCCCTGGGGGTTATTGGCTCTCAAGTCCGTTTGAGGCCCAGAGGCCTGTCGTGGAGCTGGAGGATGGATAGTGAGGGTGTGTGAATGGGTAGGAGGGAGGTAAGGGGCTTGCTTTGCTGTTGCTTTGTTGCTTGTTGTGCTGTGCTGCTCAGCTGAGCATTGTGGGCAGCACATCCTTAGATTAAGCTGGTTCTTAATGTAAATCACAGCATTTTTCAATGCGTATGTGATAACTAAATGAAACTGAATCTGCACTCTGATCCATTATTATTGGAGATATGGCGCACTATCACCGGCAAACTCATAGAGGGAGTTAGTGCAGAATCAGGCCACCCTGTAAAGAGTGTATGGGGAGTAATGTAAGGGGCTGAGAATCCAGCCAAATGGAGCACTGGTGTTTGTGATTACAGTGGCTGAGGTGTTGCTGCCTACTCTAACTTATTGCAGCCTGCTGGTCAGGAAGTCAAAGAACCATTTGCAGAGAATGGTGCTAACATCCAGGACTTAGAGTTGAACAAACAGTATGCAAGACACTTCTTTCAAGATATCAACGTATGTGACACCAATAAACCAATTCCAATTCCATTCACAAAAGTGCTCCATATTCTACATACACATACATGATCACATTGCAGTTTGTTGGACGTCCTGTAGATTATCTGCCACTTTTTCCTCAGTGCAACAATGACTACGTTTCAAAGATACTCTTATTGTCATGATACCCCAGGCCTATTAAGGGTGCTATATTAAATCAAATCTTTCTATAAACTATTGTTTGTTTTCTAGTTACTGACAAATTAATTAATAGCTCTCATCACTGTGCGGAAAAAGACTCTACAATAATCTGACATTTCTGACAGCCGAGAAACTTCTGTTGGCAAGATTACTATGTTTGCACCATTTTGCTTAATTATTGAGCTTGTCATATACAGTTAACGACTGACTAAAATGGGATTAAATGTCATTAAATGGCTAAATATATCACCATTAATCATCTGGAAGCTGTAGACAGTGAAAAACTGCATAGCTGAACCATACACTCAGTCCAATTTCAAAGGGTTAACAGCAATGGGACATGTAAGATCAGCTTGGCTATAAAAGATCAGTTCAATTTTTTTATATTCATTTCTCAGCTCTCAGAGCTAAACTGAGGAAACAATTAAAATAAGTGTTGTTCTTGGTGTTAATAAAGTAATTATCTGACAAACAATATACTTGTCATGATGGGAATAAGGAAAACTAGCTAATCAGACCCGAGTTCTAAGAATGTTACCAAATATACAAAATGAAGAGATAATGTGTGACAGGAAAAGTTATTAAATAGTTATTTATGGTTCATAATTTTTGAAACCTCTAAAACAATAACTCCTGTCAAGAGTTTTTTTCCTGTTTAAAGCCAAAATCAAATTAGATATTTGTTTTCCAGTGCTCGTTGTACATTACAACAGCTGTTATGTTTTGGGTTACACTTCAGAACTTTGATTGTATTAAATTAATCTGATTGAGGATGAAAGGGAGAAATACTGATCTTGAATCTTCTTGGATTGGGTAATGTACCTAATAACATGGGATGAGCAATTTTCATAAAGTTTTCAATCCTGCTTGTAAATCAATTTATTCTGGAATTTAATATGTTTCTATAAAAGTATTCATAACAAACTTGATTTTCCGAAGCAAAAGGTATAACATACATCTTGTTGAAAAATCTTGAATTGTAGACTCACAACTAACCCCACTCAATCAATTTTTGACAGTCCATCTTTGTCTTTAGTTGGTTCTGCAATTATTGAACAAGCTCTGTGTCTATGCACCTTGTAATATATGAATGACATCTCCAGGCATGTTATGAGTCACTCAGAGATATTCACCTACTCTGCATACTGCAAACAAAATTCCCAAGGATGGAAGGAGGAACAGGTCAGGCATTTTCATTTGATCAATGACTTGCTCCTCGTGTTATAAACATTGAACCTGGTCACCACATGTTAGAGGGAGGTAATTTTATAGAACATAGAGCATAGAACATGGAACTGTACAGTACAGGAATAGGCCACTTGGCCCACAAGTAGATGCTGAACCTATTAAATTATTAACTGAACTATTAACTGAACTAATATTTTCTGCCTACACGATGCCCATCTCCTTCCATTTTCCTCTCACTCATGTGCTATCTAAACATCTCCCAAAAATCTATAACGTTTCTGCCTCTACTACCACCCTACGCAGCGCATTCCAGGCACCTACCATTCTCTGTGTAAAATACCTTGCCCCTCACATCTCCTTTGAAATTATCCCCCAATCACCTCAAATGCAGGCCCTCTGGTATTAGACTTTACAAATCTGGGAAAAAGATATGTCTATCTACTCTGTCAATGCCTCTTATAATCTGATAAACTTCCATCAGATCTGCCCCCAGCCTCCACCACTCCAGTGAAAACAACCAAAATTGTCCAACTTCTCAATAGAGTACATACCCTCTAATCCAGACAACATCCTGGAAAACCTCGTCTGCACCCTCTCCATTGCCTTGACATCCGTCCTATAACAGGGCTACCAGAACTGTTTTCAATACTTCTGATGTGTCCTAACTAGAGTTTTATAATGCTGCAACATAACCTCCTGACTTTTGAACTCAATGCCTCAACTAATAAAAACAAGCATCCTATATGCCATCTTCACCACCCGATCGAACTTTGTAGCTACTTTTCGGAGGTTATGAACTTGGACGATGAGATCCCTCTGCTCATTAACGCTGTTAAGGATCCTGCCTTTAACAATTCTGGCATTGATCTATATCCTATTGTATTCTTGCCAGTGTTTTATGCTATCCACAACAACACCAAGCCTCATGTAATCTGCCAATAGTCTACTTAGCAATAGATTTATGACCCAGTCAATGACAGTAAAGAAGTCAATGAAGACTTCTTCATAGCTCCAATACTTCACTCAATCTTTCTTGTCACCCTGCTGTACGCCATGTTCACTAAATACCCCATATGAGAGGAATTAATCTTCAAAACTAATAGAAAATAACTGAACTTCAAACTCATAGACCCAAAGTTTTGAGCATCTGGTTTTCACCTCCAGACTTCCAACTGACCTTCAGCCTTCAATCTTCAGGACGAACCCAGGACTAGATGACAATGGGACTTTGAACTCCCGGCCTCAAACTCATGACTTGCCAACTCATGCCCCAAAGGGGTCATCAGCTCTCAAGTCTATTTGAGGCCTGGAGGCCAGTCTGGGGCTAGAGGACAGTCTGAGTGGGTGTGTGGATGGGTAAGAGGTAGGTAAGGGGCTTGTTTTGCTGTGGTTTTGTTTTGTTGCTTGTTGTGTTGTGTTCTGTGTTGCTCTGTCAAGCATTGTGGGCAATCTATGCTGGCACCTGATTGTGTGTGGCTACACTTGTGGGCTGCCCCCAGCACACCCTTAGATTGAGTTGGTTCTTAACACAAATCACAGAATCTTTCGATGCACAAGTGATAAATAAATGAAACAATCTGCATTCTGATTCATTGTTTGTGGAGATATGGCACACTATCATCGGCAAACTCATAGATGGAATCAGTGCAGAATCAGGCCACCCTGTAAAGAGTGTACAGGGAGTAAAGTAAAGGTCTGAGAATCCAGCCAAATGGAGCACTGGTGTTTGGGATTATAGTGGCTGAGGTGTTGCTGCCTACTCTAACTTATTGCAGTCTGTTGATCAGGAAGTCGAGGACCCAGTTGCAGAGAATGGTGTTAACTTCCAAGTCTCAGAGTATGATGGTCAGTTTGCTTGGACTTCTGGAATTACAAGTATATGCCAAATGTGATGTATATATTTGCAGACTTCCAAATATAATAGTAGAAACTTAAAGGCTCTTATAAGCTAAACATGTGGAAACGAAGATTTTACTCACTACAGACTATTTTAAATAGATAATTTTCTATTTAGGACTCAAATATTATGAATGAAAATAGTTTCATGTAACGTCTTCGAAACTGACTGCAATGTTAATTTTAAGAATAAATTATAGGTGCTTGGCACACCTCAGCACATCACAAAAATGTGCCTCCCTTCTGTGGTCTCCGTCTGTACTCTCACCACATCAGTATCAGAGCTCCTACCCGTCTTGATATTTTCTCTTCTCAACACACCCATTGGGCAGAAGATTTTAAAAAAAACTAAAATCACATACCAGCAGACTCAAGGACAGCTTCTAATGATTCTCCAGTATGATAAAGTTGACTCTTGACCTCACAATCAATCTCCTTATGACCTTTCACCTTACTGCCTACCTGCAATGCACTTTCTGTGTCACTGTTGAACCTTATTTTGCATTCTGTTATTGTTTTACTACCGCTTTGCACAGTGTAATGATTTGACTTGTATGAGCAAGACACTTCTTTCAAGATATCAAGATATGTGACGCCAATAAACCAATTCCAATTCCATTTATAAAAGTGCTCCTTATTCTATATGCACATACATGAGCTAAAACCTCACATTGCAGTTTGTTGAACTTTCTGTAGACTATCAGCCACTTTTACCGCAATGCAACAATGACTACCTTTCAAAGATGTTCATGATACACCAAGCTTATTAAGGATGCTATATTAACCCAGGAAACCTGTTCATATTCTATACCTTCACAGTATATTCTGGGTCAATTTTGACCCGGCCCAAGAATCCCCTCATAACAAGTGTTTATACCAAATGTTGAACCACAGATCTATTTAGAATGTATAAATAGCCTATCTGACATTAATAAATGGGTGATTAATCCTTAATTAATGTTTCAAAGATTTAATATCCATTTCAATAGATATGGGTCAAATTTGACCCGGAACAGCCTCAATGTACAAAAATTTGTAGCACCTGTACAAAAGTATAAAATTTTTAAATGTTTTCATTTTTGCGCATTATGGGTCACTTTAGAAAAAGTCATCAAATTTTGGCTTAAAAATGGCATTTAGGGTGTTTTTTACTGCTGCCAAATATCAAAATGGGTCAAATTTGACCCGAACAGTTTGTAAGGGTTAAGTCAAATCTTTCTATAAACTATTGTTTGTTTTCTAGTTACTGACAAATTAATTAATAGCTCTCATCACTGTGTGGAAAAAGACTCTACAATAATCTGATATTTCTGACAGCTGAGAAACTTCCGTTGGCAAGATTACTATATCGGCACCATTTTGCTTAATTATTGAGCTTGTCATATATAGTTAACGACTGACTAAAATGTGATTAACTGTCATTAAATGGCTAAATATATCACCATTAATCATCTGGAAGCTGTAGACAGTGAAAAACTGCATAGCTGAACCATACACTCAGTCCAATTTCAAAGGGTTAACAGCAATGGGACATGTAAGATCAGCTTGGCTATAAAAGATCAGTTCAATTTTTTAATATTCTTTTCTCAGCTTTCAGAATTAAACTGAGGAAACAATTAAAAATAAGTGTTGTTCTTGGTGTTAATAATATAATTATCTAATAAACAATATACTTGTCATAATGGGAATAAGGAAAACTAGCTAATCAGACCCAAGTTATAAGAATGTTACCAAAAATACAAAATGAAGAGATAATGTGTGACAGAAAAAGTTATTAAACAGCTATTTATGCTTCATAACTTTTTTAAACCTCTAAACCTCTGAAACAATTATTCATGTCAAGAGTTTTTCTCCAGTTTAAAGCCAAAATAAAAATAGGTATTTGTTTCCAGTGTTCATTGTACATTAAGCAGCAATTATGTCTTGTATTCCACTTCAGAAATTTGTTTGTATTAAATTAATCTGATTGAGGATGAAAGGGAGAAATATTGATTTTAAATCTTCTTGGATTGGGTAATATACCTAATAACATGGGATGAGCAATTTTCCAAAAGTTTACAATCCTGCTTGTAAATCAATTTATTCTGGAATTTAATATGTTTCTATAAAAGTATTCATAACAAAATTGATTTTCCAAACCAAAATGTATAACATACATCTTGTTGAAAAATGTTGAATTGGAGAGACTCACAACTAACCCCACTCAATCAATTTTTGACAGTCCATCTTTGCCTTTAGTTGGTTCTGCAATTATTGAATCCAGCCAAATGGAGCACTGGCGTTTGTGATTACAGTGGCTGAGGTGTTGCTGCCTACTCTAACTTATTACAGCCTGCTGGTCAGGAAATCAAGGACCCATTTGCAGAGAATGGTGCTAACATCCAGGACTCAGAGTTGAACAAACAGTATGCAAGACACTTCTTTCAAGATATCAACATACGTGACACCAATAAACCAATTCCAATTCCATTCACAAAAGTGCTCCATATTCTACATACACATACACGAGCTAAAACCTCACATTGCAGTTTGTTGGGCGTCCTGTAGACTATCTGCCACTTTTTCCTCAGTGCAACAATGACTACGTTTCAAAGATACTCTTATTGTCATGATACCCCAGGCCTATTAAGGGTGCTATATTAAATCAAATCTTTCTATAAACTATTGTTTGTTTTCTAGTTACTGACAAATTAATTAATAGCTCTCATCACTGTGCGGAAAAAGACTCTACAATAATCTGACATTTCTGACAGCTGAGAAACTTCTGTTGGCAAGATTACTATATCGGCACCATTTTGCTTAATTATTGAGCTTGTCATATACAGTTAACGACTGACTAAAATGGGATTAAATGTCATTAAATGGCTAAATATAATACCATTAATCATCTGGAAGCTGTAGACAGTGAAAAACTGCATTGCTCAACCATACACTCAGTCCAATTTCAAAGGGTTAACAGCAATGGGACATGTAAGATCAGCTTGGCTATAAAAGATCAGTTCAATTTTTTTATATTCATTTCTCAGCTGTCAGAGCTAAACTGAGGAAACAATTAAAATAAGTGTTGTTCTTGGTGTTAATAAAGTAATTATCTGACAAACAATATACTTGTCATGATGGGAATAAGGAAAACTAGCTAATCAGACCCGAGTTCTAAGAATGTTACCAAATATACAAAATGAAGAGATAATGTGTGACAGGAAAAGTCATTAAATAGTTATTTATGGTTCATAATTTTTGAAACCTCTAAAACAATAACTCCTGTCAAGAGTTTTTTTCCTGTTTAAAGCCAAAATCAAATTAGATATTTGTTTTCCAGTGCTCGTTGTACATTACAACAGCTGTTATGTTTTGGGTTACACTTCAGAACTTTGATTGTATTAAATTAACCTGATTGAGGATGAAAGGGAGAAATACTGATCTTGAATCTTCTTGGATTGGGTAATGTACCTAATAACATGGGATGAGCAATTTTCATAAAGTTTTCAATCCTGCTTGTAAATCAATTTATTCTGGAATTTAATATGTTTCTATAAAAGTATTCATAACAAACTTGATTTTCCGAAGCAAAAGGTATAACATACATCTTGTTGAAAAATCTTGAATTGTAGAGACTCACAACTAACCCCACTCAATCAATTTTTGACAGTCCATCTTTGTCTTTATTTGGTTCTGCAATTATTGAACAAGCTCTGTGTCTATGCACCTTGTAATATATGAATGACATCTCCAGGCATGTTATGAGTCACTCAGAGATATTCACCTACTCTGCATACTGCAAACAAAATTCCCAAGGATGGAAGGAGGAACAGGTCAGGCATTTTCATTTGATCCATGACTTGCTTTTTGAGTTAGAATCACGGTATCTGGTCACCATGTTAGAGGAAGTGAACATGGAACTGTACAGTACAGGAACAGGCCACTCAACCCACAATGTTGTGCTGAACCAATCAATGTACTAATCAAATGGCTAACCAAACTAACTCTTCTGCCTACAGAATGTCCATATCCTCCCATTTTCCCCTCATTCATCTATGTATCTAAACATCTCCTAAAAGCTTATAATGTTTCTGCCTCTACCACCACTGCAGGCAGAGCATACCAGGCACCCTCTGCTTTCTGTGTAAAACAACTTGCCCCTCACATCTTCTTTGAAACTACTCCCTATCACCTTAAAATGCATACCCTCTGGTATTAGACATTTCAACCCTGAGGAAAAAATGCTGGCTATCTACGCCTCTCATAATCTTACCAACTTCCATCAGATCTCCCTCGGCCTCCGCCACTCCAGAGAAAGCAACCAAGTTCGTCCAACATCTTGTTAGAGCACATGCCCTCTAATCCAGGTAGCATACTTTTAAACCTCTTCTGCACCCTTTCCAAGGCCTTGACATTTCCTATAATCTTTCCTATTGCAACCAGAACTGTTTGCAATACTCCTGATTTGTCCTAACTAGAGTTTTAAAAGCTGCAACATAACTTCCTGACTTTTGAACTCAATGCCTCGGCTAATAAAGGCAAGCATCCCACATAGCATCTTTACCACCCTATCTGTAACTACTTTCTGGGGGCTATGAACTTGGACCATAAGTTCCCTCTGCTCATCAACACTTGTAAGGATCTTGCCCTGAACTTATCTGGGACTGATCTATATTCCATTGTATTCTTTGCCAGTCTTTTATGCTATCCACAACACCACCAATCTTTGTGCCAACTGCAAGCTTAATACCCCACCCATCTGTTTTTTCTTTCATCTAAGCCATTTATATACATGACAAACAGCAGAGCTCCCAGTACTGATCCCTGCAGTGCATCACCAATCACAGATCTCCAGCTAGAATAAGTTTCTTCAACCACAACTTTGCTGAATTGGATGCATTGCAAGCACAATGTTACTTCGAGATAAGTTATTAATTCTGCCACAGTGAGGCATAAGAGCAGCAGCCTAGTGGGGATATTATCATTTTTAATTTCAGCTTCAAATCATTGACAAGCTAAACATGGAGTTAGTTTGCCATTCATTAAACATAGTCACATCAGCATCCTAAATTCCTCAGGGTCATTGTGAGAGCATCATTCCCACCTTCTCAGAGTACTTGGGACTGAGAAATTAATAAGCTTCATTTATATCTTGAGATCAAATACAATTCCATTTTTCCACTGGACTGAAGGGAATATAAATGACTCGTTAGCAATCTCAGGATGAGCCTTCAGAATTCACTATAAATTTCAAACCTATTAAAATAATGAGGTTGTGAAACAATAATGCAACAAGAGAATGAATGTTAAAACATCTTCGCCCGGCTTGTATTCTCATTGTGTTTTAAATTTGCGCAAAGATGTGTAAGACAATGAGGAAAGCTGTTCACTTTCATTGGCTTGCTTCAAATTTCCGTAAAATCAGAATCAGATTTAATATCACCGGCATATAGTGTGAAATTCGTTAACTTTGTGGCAACATTACAATGAAACACATGATCAATAAATTTAAAGAAAAAAACCGAGTTACATTATATTTATTTATTAGATTGCTCAGTTAAAATAGGCAGGGCAAAACAACAGAAATAAGAAAGCAGTGAGGTGCTGTTCATGTGTTCAATGTCCATTTAGAAAAGAGATGTTTGTTGACTTCAGGAGGGCACGGAGCGACTACTCCCCGCTGAACATCGACAGCTCCTCGGTAGAGATCGTTAAGAGCACCATATTTCTTGGTGATCACCTGGTCCCTCAACACCAGCTCCATAGCAAAGAAAGCCCAGCAGCGTCTCTATTTTTTGTGAAGGCTGAGGAAAGTCCATCTCTCACTCCCCATCCTCAGCACATACTACAGGGGTTGTATTGAGAGTATCCTGAGCAGCTGCATCACTGCCTGGTTCAGAAATTGCACTATCTCAGATCGCAAGACCCTGCAGCGGATAGTGAGGTCAGCTGAGAAGATCATCGGGGTCTGTCTTCCCGCCATTATGGACATTTACACTACATGCTGCATCTGCAAAGCAAATAGCATTATAAAGGACACCACGCACCCCTCATACAAACTTTTCTCCCTCCTGCCGTCTGGGAAAAGGCACCGAAGCATTCGGGCTCTCATGACCAGACTATATAACAGTTTCTTTCCCCAAGCTATCAGACTCTTCAATACCCAGAGCCTGGACTGACACCTTACTGCCCTATTGTCTTGTTTATTATTTATTGTAATGCCTGCACTATTTT
This sequence comes from Hemitrygon akajei, assembly GCF_048418815.1. Taxonomy (NCBI): domain Eukaryota; kingdom Metazoa; phylum Chordata; class Chondrichthyes; order Myliobatiformes; family Dasyatidae; genus Hemitrygon; species Hemitrygon akajei. The sequence continues at coordinate 161,740,385 of NC_133128.1, read as the reverse complement.
GTGCACTTTATGCAGTCCTGAGTAGGTCTGTAGTCTAGTGTTGTTTTTTTCTGTGTTGTTTTTTACGTAGCTCAGTCTAGTTTTTGTACTGTGTCATGGAACACCATGGTCCTGAAACACATTGTCTCATTTTTACTATGTACTGTACCAGCAGTTATGGTCGAAATGACAATAAAAAGTGACTTGACTTGACTTGAAATCAGATGGCAGAGAGGAAGAAACTTTGCAATCATTATTGCTTCTCAATTTATTTATTCTGTTCAATTATGAGAAGATATTGGATAGTCTGAGTTTGTCTTCCTTACAGTGAAGGAACCTGTGTCACACAAATTTATGGCTGACTTAAAAGATTGGTAGTATGAAACTTTTCCCCTCATGAAGGTGTTGAAAACTAGAAGGCGTTAAGTTTAAGGTGAGGAGAAAGAAATCCAGAAGGAATCTAAAGGAAACACGAGGAAATCTGCAGATGCTGGAAATTCAAGCAACACACACAAAATGCTGGTGGAACGCAGCAGGCCAGGCAGCATCTATAGAAGAAGCGCTGTCGACGTTTCAGGCCGAGACCCTTCATCATGAAGATATTTTTCGGACAGCACAGTAGGGCATATGTCTTTGAAATGCTACAGGAAACCAGTGCACCTGGAGGAAACTCACTGGGAGAATGTGTAAACTGTACACAGATAGTAGAGCTGCTGTCTCACTGTATCAGGACCAGCTTCAGTCCTGGCCTCGGCTGCTACCCGTATGTTCTCCCTGTGACCACTCTGGCTTCCTCCAGGTGCTTTGCTTTCCTCCTACATCACAAAGACACGTGTGCTGGTAGTTTAGAGGGGCACAATAAATAACTGCTGCTGTATGGGTGAGTGGTAGAATCCGGGGGTGTGTGGTGAGCGATGAGAATGTGGGGAGAATGAAACTGGAATTAATGCAGGATTAGTGTAAATGGGTAGCTGATTGACAACACAGACTCAGTGCGATGAAGCGGTGGTCTACGTGATACATTTCTCTAGACTCTCTAACACCCAGAATCCCAAACACACTGCCTGACAGTCTCAGAAGCTGAGAGTCACGCAATACTTTGCTAGAAGTCTCTAGCGGAGCAACCGAATCACAGTGGTTTAGAAGGTCACAGGCCAAATGTTGGAAAATGGGATTAGTCCAGCTGTGTACTTGATATTCAAAATGGCTATGATTGGCTGAGGGTTACTTTATGAGCTGTATGACTCCATGACTCTATCCAATATCCATGTGCAATTAAAAACGCAGAAAAGTATAACATATTGTTTCCAATTTATCTTATGCAATTGGTTTAATAACCTCAAAGTTCAAAGTAGCTTTATTATCAAGGTACAACTATGTCACCATATACTACCCTGAGATGCAGGCATTCACAGAAAATGCAAAGAAGTACAATAGATTCATGAAAAAATGCTCACAACAAAGATAGCTAAATAATCATTGTGTAAAGGAAGACACACTATGCAAATACTAAATAAATAAATAGAATGATAGATAAACAAACAAATAAATAAATATTCTCTGTGCTACTGAAACAACTACATTCATAGCATAGGAAAAAAACTCATTTAAGAGTTGTCAGAATTTAATCTACAACTTCTATGAATTTTAACAAGCTGTAACTGATTTGCAGTAGACAATTTGACCAAGGTCACTGAACAACTCTCAGTAGATTTGCGGCCATCTCCTGCTGACTTTACATTAGCCTGGTAAAATGATTTTACCTGAACTCTTTTGGCATGTTTATCTCACCTCTGCTTTGCAACCTGTCAGATCACCCTGGCTGTTACTGCTTTGAGCCAGCATATTGACTTCTATCAAAGCTAGCCATCAGCAGTCCCAGATAATTTTTGATTTGACTTCTTACTGTAAGAATCAGAATCAGGTTTAGTATCACTGGCATATATTGTGCAATTTGTTGTTATGCAGCAATATGTAAGTTAAAAAAATATATAAATTACGATAAGAACTATATATAGCTGAAGAGAGTTGAGATGGAGTAGACAAGAGCTGTGCAGGAGTAAGAGTAGGCTTGGGTGAAACTGCTACCATTTAACAGAAGGACCATGCAGGTGCTCCCAGAAGCAAATTGAGATACACGGACATTTATTATTAACACTGACATACAAAAAAGTTGGATGAATTCAACAGGTCGGGCAGCATCCGTTGAAAGGAGCAGTCAACGTTTCGGGTTGAGACCCTTCGTCAGGACTAAAGAAGTGGGGGCAGGGGCCCTATAAAGAAGGTGGGGGGAGGGTGGAAAACCAATCAGAGGAAAGATCAAGGGGTGGGGGAGGGGAAGCAGGGAGGGGATAGGCAGGAGAGGTGAAGAAGGAATCTAAGGGGAAAGCACTATGGGTAGTAGAAGAAGTCAGAGTCATGAGAGATGATAGGCAGCTAGAAGAGGAGACAGAGTGGAGGTGGGATGGGGGAAGGGAGAGGGAGGGAATTACCAGAAGTTGGAGAATTCGATGTTCATACCAAGGGACTGAAGACTACCCAGACGGTATATGAGATGTTGTTCCTCCAACCTGAGTTTGGCCTCATCATGGCAGTAGAGGAGGCCATGTATGGACATATCTGAATGGGAATGTGAAGGAGAGTTGAAGTGAGTGGCAACCGGGAGATCCTGTCTGTTGTGGCGGATGGAGCGTAGGTGCTCAACGAAGTGGTCCCCCAATCTGCGTCAGGTCTCACCGATGTAGAGGAGGCCGCACCGGGAGCACCGGATGCAATAGATTACCCCAACAGACTCACAAGTGAAGTGTTGCCTCACCTGGAAGGACTGTTTGGGGCCCTGAATGGTGGTAAGAGAGGAGGTGTAGGGACAGGTGTAGCACTTAGTACACAAAGTGTACTTTGTGTTTATTATTAACACTGTAGCTTCCTTAAATTATAGCTTTTGAAAACATTAATTCTATTATTTCTTGAGCATTATTCACTCATCAATAGGCAGAAGATTTATCTGCAATGAAGTTGCTTTCTATGGAATTGGTTTTGCATGGGTGAATTAGGATGTTATATCTTCACACAAAAGTAATAAAATGTGAGGGAAAGAGCTTCTATGGTAAATTCTCTATTTTGTCTCAATGCCAACAAGATTCAGAATCTGAAACTAATGTGATGAATGGCACTGCCGGAAATACTAACTTGCCATCATTCCGCCTCCACAGCATTGCTCCTGGCTGAATTATTGTGTCTTCTCTTATTTTCTGTCTTTGTTTCAGATTCTTACCACTTGTACCATTTTAAGCTTTTTTTCTACATCTCAATTATTACTTATGAAGGAGACTCTTTAATCTTTTTATTGCATTTTACCAAGCCCAACTCTAAAATGCAGAATATTACAACAAGAACTACACAAATTATTTCAGAAAGCAAAATTGATTAAAATCTGCCAAATACCTTTTGGAAATGTACTGAGCAAATGTTTGGGTGAGAGATGCCTATTAAATACAATTGCAGATACATTTCTAACAACTATCAGCATACCTCTCAGGAAATAGTAATCATAAATCTGAAGGTCATGTTAGCAAGATCTGCTTTCGGAATGGAGAATGCAGACTGGCACATTAAATTAGAATGTACAGTAGGTTGTCATATTAAAGCAGGATCAAGGTCTTGATGCAGGAGAAGGAAGGTTATCCTTTACTTTATTATTACTTTATTGTCACCAAACAATTGATACTAGAGTGTACAATCATCACAGCGATATTTGATTCTGCACTTTGCACTCCCTGGAGTACAAATCAATAGTAAATATAATAAAAATTTAAATTATAAATCATAAATAGAAAATAGAAAAGGGAAAGTAAGGTAGTGCAAGTTAGGTCTGGATATTTGGAAGGTACGGCCCAGATCAGGGTCAGATCCATTCAGCAGTCTTATCACAGTTGGAAAGAAGCTGTTCCCAAATCTGGCCGTATGAGTCTTCATGCTTCTGAATCTTCTTCCAGAGGGAAGTGGGTCAAAAAGTGTGTTGGCTGGGTGGGTCTTGTCCTTGATTATACTGGCAGCACTGCTCCGACAGTGTGTGGTGTAAAGTGAGTCCAAGGATGGAAGATTGGTTGTGTGATGTGCTGGGCTGTGTTCATGATCTTCTGCAGCTTCTTCCGGTCTTGGACAGGACAACCTCCATACCAGGTTGTGATGCACCCTAGAAGAATGCTTTCTGCTGTGCACCTGTAAAAATTAGTGAGGGTTTTAGGGGTCAGGCCAAATTTCTTCAGCTTTCTCAGGAAGTAAAGGCACTGGTGGGCCTTCTTGGCAGTGGACTCTGCTTGGTTAGACCAAGTCAGGTCATTTTTGATATTGACCCTGAGGAACTTAAAGCTTTTGACCTGTTCCACCTACGCACCACCGATGTAGATGGAGTCGTGCAGTTCACTACTCCTTCTGAAGTCAACAGCCAATTCCTTTGTCTTGCTGACGTTGAGAAATAGGTTATTGTCTTCACACCATGCCACCAGGGTCTTAATTTCCTCTCTGTACTCCAACTCATCATTACCCAAGATACGGCCTACAATTGTAGAGTCATCAGCAAACTTATATATTGAGTTCGATGGAAACTTGACTACACAATCATGGGTGTACAGGGAGTACAGCAGGGGGCTGAGTACACAGCCTTGTGGGGCACCGGTGCTCAGAGTGATTGTAGAGGAGAGCTTGTTCCCTATTTTTACAGCCTGGGTCCTGTCTGTGAGGAACTTAAAGATCCAGCTGTAGATCTGAGTGCTAAGAACCAGGTTCTGGAGCTTAGGAATCAGTTTATTTGGAATGATGGTATTAAAGGCAGAGCTGTAGTCAATGAAAAGGAGCCTTACATATGTGTCTTTATTCTCCATAGGCTAATCACAGAAAATAATAACAAGTGTGGGTCATTCAATGCCTTGAGCCTGCTCTGCCACTCAAAATGATCCTGGCTGACCATTCAGTTTCATTACCCACATATCCCTTGATCCATAGGAACAATACCTAAATCCTTCCTGATTTTATTTAATGATTTGGCATCTATGGTAGAGACTTCCTTGATTCCCTTTTCTCTGGGAGAAGAACTTCCTCCTCATGTCTTTCTTAAATGGCTTACTTCTTATCCTTAAGCTATGATCCTTGTTCCTGGACTTCCTGCCACGGGGAATATCATTCCTGCATCTAATTTGTCCAGTCTTGTTAGAATTATGTAAGTTTCCCTCTCATTCTTTTAAATTGGAATGAATATAAACCTAATTCACCTAACGCCTCTTCAGGAATCAGTCTAGTGAATCTATGCTGAGTTCTGGCCATAGCAAGTGAATCTCCCATAGGAAAGGACACCAGTACTGCACAATATACTCAAAGTATCATCACACTAAAGCCCTGTATAATTGCAACACAATATCACTATTGCTATATTTGAACACCCTCGCTATGAAGACCAGCAAATAGTCTGCCATCTTAACTGCCTACTGTACTTGTATTCAGCAAGTGGTGCTCAAGGACATGTGAATCTCCACAGGTTTCCCAATCCATTGCCATTCCTGTTATTACCACCAAACTGGATGACCTCACATCTCTCCACTTTATGTTGCATCTGCCACTTATTTGCCCACTCCCTCAAGCTGGTGCTTCTCTGCAAGCTCCTCAAACTGACCCTCCACCCAGTTTTGTGTAGCCTGCAGTCCTGGAGACATTACATTTAATCCCCTCGTCCAAGTGATATATAAGTGATATTACAGTATATAATGAAAACTGAACACCAGCAGGGATTTCACTGATATCTATTACACGGACTGCCACTTCGAAAAAAGACCAATTTATTCCTAGCATTTTTTTCCTGTCAGCCAACCAATTCTCTTTCTATGCTAGCACCATATCCCCAAATCCTATTTTAATATTGCATGTTAATGTCTTATGTGGGCCTTATCAAGGGCTTCCTGAAAGTAAACACCTACTATTAACTACAGCAACTCAGAATGTTTTTTCACCTGAGCATTTGAATATTCTAGTGACGTAATTCTAGCTGAACACTGATCATAAGCTTACTGTCCATAATATTGGAGACCTAGGTGCCCATTTTGCAACCAAAACAAATTGCCCAGGTTAATATGAAGAATGTAAACCTACATTAATATTCCAATCTATATATAAATATTTATTTTAGCTTCATTTGTGATACCTCCACATGGTAAGTTCTATGATTTAAAATACACCAATAACTTCAAAGTTCAAGTCAATTTATTATTGAAGTAGTTATACATAAGGAGGAATTTCTTTAGCCAGAAGGTGGTGAATTTGTGGAATTCATTGTCACAGACAGGTGTGGAGGCCAAGTCATCCGGTAGACTTAAAGCGGAGGATGATGGATTCTTGATTAGTCAGAGTGTCAAAAGTTATGAGGTAAAGCAGGGGTTCCCAACCTGGGGTGCCCTCACCCCCAGGGGGTGCGACAAAGAGTGGCTTGTGTCCTTGAGTGACGAAACACAAGTCATCACTCAGCCAGTTGCCAGTGTGCCTTGAGAAGTGGTAGTAATGTTTGTCCCAAGCACACTCCAGTCTCCCGCTGCTTGAGTCGAGAGAGACGTAAACTCACTCCAGTCTCCCGCTGCCCGAGTCAGCGTTGAGGATTCTCATCAGTGTTACCTGGGAAGTTACACCTCAGAGTTGAGGAGTCTCATCAATGTTAACTAGAAGGTAACATCTCAGTTAAAAATCATCTCATAATGCCAAAATCTTTATACATCCCAAATCAACCATCGAGTAACGACTTCGCGTTAAAACCAAACCTGCAGACAGTAGGTAAATTATTCAATTATAAAATTTTAAAAAGCCGTTTTTTGATAAAAAGCAGCTGAAGTCGTTCATTCGTATTTGTCTCAATGCATTAAAGAAGTTTTTGAATTTCAAAGGTTTTTTTCTCTTAAATGGTTTTTTTTCTTGAATTGTTGATAATTTTGAATTGTGTTAGTTGAGAAGGTTGTCATGGTTAGCGCCGAGGACTTTGAATCGTGTGATGGGAGTTCATATCTCCAGTAATCATCGGAAATAGGTGTGTAAATTCAGTAGAGAGTAGCCTAATAAGTTGCGTCGTGTTCCTGTAGCATTTCCACCTGACGATTTATCTTGGCGTAACCGCAGATAATATCGTAATATAATATTCAAAAGCTTATTTCTCGCGATACTTTGCTGTAGGCGTGTCTGGTTGAGTAAAGCGGTCATCCCTGACTTAGTCAGATAGTTTTTCTCATATTAGCTCATATTCTTCTCTTTACCTTTGACCCTTCATTAACCCTTCATCATGTCAAAAAGAAGGAAATGGAATGATGACTATGTGTGCTTTGGTTTCACTTGCACAACAGGAAATGATGGCTTGCAAAAACCCCAGTGCATTCTTTGTAGCGTTATGTTTTCCAACTCAAATCTGAAGCCATCCAAGCTTCAGGAGCACTTCAAGAACAAATATGGCAGAGCTGATGTTGAAGGACATGATGTTGGTCATTGAAAATCAAAAGAGCTTGTTTTGATTCAGAAGGAACTCTTCCAAAATTAGGTTTCGTTTCTGTTGAGAAACCACTACAACTTGCTTCATACCAAGTGGCATATAAAGTGGCCAAATCCAAGAAGCTCCACACAATTGCAGAAGATCTCATCAAGCCATGTGCACTGGAAATGGCAACAATTATCCTGGGCAAAGAAGCAAGAAAAAAATTTGAACAGGTGCCCATATCAAATAATGTCATTCACAACTGAATCAATGATTTGAGTGAAGATATTTTGGACCAAGTCATCTCAGATGTCAGAGCTTAAAATCTCTATTCAGTTGGATGAGTGAACTGATGTCTCCAGTTGTAGTCAACTCATCACATTAGTGAGGTATGTCGATGATGGTGCTGTGAAGGAAGATTTCCTGTTTTGTAAAGATCTGAAAACAAACACAGCTGCAAAGGATGTGATGCAGCTGGTGAAAGACTTCTTTGCCTAACATGATTTAGATATCAAAGTCATTGGTTCTGTGTGCACTGACGGGGCACCTGCAATGCTTGGAAATAAATCTGGCTTTTCCGCATTGATGAAAAAGGAGATTCCAGACTTGCAAGTTACCCATTGTTTTCTTCATCGGCATGCTTTGGCATCAAAAACATTGCCTCCAAATTGAAGAAAGTCCTTGATACTTGTGTGAAGATCATCAACTGGATCAGGGGGCATGCTTTGAACCATCGCATCTTCAAATCATTTTGTGAGGATCTGGGAAGTGAGCATTCAGTTTTGCTTTTCCACACAGAAGTCCATTGGTTGTCACGACGACAAGCTTTAACCCACTTCTTTGAACTGCGGGAAGAAATCAAAGTTTTTCTGGAGGAGTGTGAATGTGATCTGGATGGGCCAATGGAATCACAGGAATTTGCCCAAATGCTGGCTTACTTAGCTGACATTTTCACTCGTATGAATAACCTGAGTGTTTCTCTTCAAGGAAAAGGGATAAACATATTGAAGGCTTGTGAAAAGTTGAATGCCTTCAAAGAAAAGTTACGTCTTTGGCGTCAAAGGATGGAAAGAGGCAGTCTCTCAAATTTTCCTTCACTAGAAGATATGGTTGATGATGCTGGATCCATAACTCCTACTGTGCGTGAAGAAATTGTGGCTCATTTGGAAATACTGTCAGAATTGTTTGATGGATATTTTGCTGCTGGAGACCTGAAGATTTCAGAAGAATGGATCATGTATCCATATTCCTACAATTTAGAGAAAAGGTCAGATGATGAAGAGCTGAAGGAAGATCTTATTGATTTGTGGACAAATCGAGCTCTTGAAATGCAAGACTTTGGAGGAGTTTTGGTGTGCAGCACTGGATATGTTCCCAAGACTTGGTGGAAAAGCACTTCGTGTCCTCATTCCATTTGCAACAACATACTTGTGTGAATCTGGATTCAGTTCTCTTTTGTCAATCAAGACAAAATCTAGGAATTGCCTGAATCCACAAGCAGACCTGCGTATCGCAGTCAGCAAGAAAGTTCCACGTTTTGACAAAATCATGAATGAGAAGCAGGAGCAAAGAATTCATTGAATTTTATGTTCACAATTGGGATTGATTTTACTGTTTACAATTTTTTCTGAATAAATTAGAATCTAATTGCTCAATTTATATTTGCATTTTATGCACTGAGTTAAAAGCTTAATTTTTAAGTTCAAGTTGTTCACCCGCAGTTTTGCAGTGGTTCAATTTGTGGTTCAAAAATTAAAAATTAGACTTCTTCATCTTCAAATGTGATATTACTTCTGTAGGGGGTTCAAACATTAATCAAACATTTCCTAGGGGTGTGGGGCATTGAAAAGGTTGGGAACCACTGAGGTAAAGGCATGAGTATACGGTGGAGAAGGATAATAAATCAGTCATGATGGAACGGTAAAGCAGACGTGATGGGCTGAATGGCCTAATTCTGTTCCTATGTCTTATGGTCTTATGTCACTATATACTACCTTGACATTTAGTTTCCTGTAAGCATTTACAAGAAAATAAAGAAATACAATAGAATTTATGAAAAACTGAACATAAGGAAGATGGACAGATGCACAAAAAGAGGACAAATTGTGCAAATGATAAACAAAATAATAAAAGTAAATAAATAATACTGACAATATGACCTGTAGAGTTCTTGAAAATGAATCAAATGGTTGAGGAGTTAGTTTAGCATTGAGGTGAATGAATTATCCAAACTGGTTCAGGAGCCTGATCAATGTAGGGTAGTAACTGTGGGATCATTGTACCTCTTGAAAGTAAACAGAATAACTTTTCTAATATGCAACAGGAGGGATGTTTGATTCTATCTATCAATGTATTAAGCAACTCCAGTTGTTAATTTTGCATTTGTTGGCAATGGATAATAAATTATTGCATTAAATATCCATTTATCAGTAAAATTCCAGGGGAATGTATTTCAAATATTCATATTTGGTGCTTCATAAAATAAGTTAGTAAAAATTATTTGGCTTGGACAAATATTATTTTCCTTGTCTGTTGTGGAATGTAATAAAAATAATTCAATAGCAATGGAGCTTCAAGCACATTCAGAAACATTGGTCTCTAATATGTTTTAAGCTTATCTCGATGTTTTGTCCAATTAAATTACTTTTGAAAGCATCTTTATGAACTACCTCTACATTTCTCTGACTTGGCATCAATCTTGTATACAAAATAGAGCCAACCGGGGAAAAAATGTGACCACACTATTGTAATAGAAGTGAAGAATGCATGACCCATTCTTGTTGATAGCTGGATCTCTGACTCATAATCAGTGGCATTGAAATAATTGGGCTTGCTGCTCATCAGAAAGAAGCAAGAGCCTCATTATCTCATGAAAATCAGGTTCTGCTCATTGGTTTTGAGTCTAATGAGTGTTTTTTTTAAAGGGTCTACTGCAGATTGGCCAGAAAATGCTTAAAAACAGAGCAGTTATAAATAAATGTATGATCACAGCATGACGTATTTGATCATGTGTGCACTGAGGTGCCCATACACACAGTCAGACACATCTTTTAGAACTTGTTATTCCGCAGCCAACAGAAAGAGCATTAGACATTAAAGCATTCTCTTTCTCTAACACTTACACATTCATCCTCCTCAATTCTTTCTGGAAAGAGCTTATCACTGCCTTCATGGGTTTCATATCTACTTCCAGTTCAATCTACAATTTTGCTCCTCAAGGTACACATTCCTCATTAAGACAGCTGCAGGATTTATTTTAATCTGTTGCTGTTCCTGATAATATGCTCCCAGTGTATAGCTGAAACTCATGCAAGTGAAGATAATTTAAATAAGGAAACCCTTCCAATTCTAAAATTCTATGTACTCATTTACTGAGCATAAAATTGTCCTTTTGCTGTCTTGTTTACAAGATCAGGTCGGAAATCCCTAAAAATCTATGAGAGTGGGTTAAGTATTCACCCAAGTTTTAAAAGTATATTTAGTTCGGATATTCTTTGCATTCTCAATATTAATTCTCATGAAGCTTCATTCATTTTGCATCATTTAAAAATAATACTTGAAGCATCAATGAAAAAAATACAATAGTTTTAACACTGTGGGAAAGTTACTTCACACTTACCATAATAACATCCACATTATTCAGTTTCAGCTGGTTCGACAAATACAAACTTATCTCATGCCTAATACTATCAGCAAGTAGCTGAACAGGCACTACTTCAGTTCCTGTTTGTACAACTTGTGGATGGATGTGAGGGGAGCCACGTTTGAACGCTGATGTAAAGTCATGACCCCACCCTCACCTTTTACAAAGAGTGAAAAACACGTTTCAGCCTAGATTGAGTCATATTTCAGTTTGTGGAAAAGTATCCCGACAAGCATGAGAGATTTATGACAATTGTAGGAAGTGCACTCAGAGCTGCAGCAGATCAACATTTTATCCTTCAGCTGACTTATTTTAAATATAAATTATAGCAAGAAAATTGATTATGCACCACCATTGTTCACTTGTCTCTACACAAGTGCATTAAAATCTAATTATTGAAGATGACAGATTCCTTTGTTCCATTACAGATGATAAAAATGTTAAAAAGAGTTCAGTAGCCACTATACTTTCAGTGTGTAGCTTTCATTATACGTCTTGATGAATCGGAATCAGAATCAGGTTTAGTATCACAATCAGCTCTTTTGTCTTACTGACGTTGAGTGCCAGGTTGTTGCTGCGGCACCATTCCACTAGTTGGCATATCTCACTCCTGTACGCTCTGTCATCTACCAACAATGGTTGTACAGTCAGCAAATTTATAGATGGTATTTGAGCTATGCCTAGCCATGCAGTCATGTGTATAGAGAGAGTAGAGCAGTGGGCTAAGCTCACACCCCTGAGGTGCGCCAGTGTTGATCATCAGTGAGGAAGATATGTTATCACCAATCCACACAGACTGTGGTCTTCCAGTTAGGAAGTCGAGAATCCAATTGCAGAGGGAGGTACAGAGGCCCAGGTTCTGCAACTTCTCAATCAGGATTGTGGGAATGATGGTATTAAATGCTGAGCTATAGCCGATGAACAGCATCCTGACATAGGTGTTTCTATTGTCCAGGTGGTCTAAAGTCGTGTGGAGAGCCATTGAGATTGTTTCTCCTGATGATTTATTGTGGCGACAGGCAAAATGCAATGGGTCCAGGCCTTACACATAACTCATTCTTTTCCTTTCTAAATACAACCTGACTTGCTAAACATACTTGCTGCTTTCAGTTGTTTCTGCATTTACATTGCTTAATGGTATTCTGCCCAGTATCACTTCAGTACTCTTGGTAAAGGCAGCATCCACACCAGAAACACTGGACTCAAAAGCAGTTACTTCCCCCAAGATATCCGGCTGATCAACACCTCCACCCATTTACCCATCCCAGCACAACACATACATCATCTACCGTCGCTTTATGTACATGCAATCAGTCCATGCATGTAACAGTTACTTGTACATTGTGTTTTATAGGATTGCTTTTATATTTATAATTTTGTACTTTTTAAAATGTATTGTGTTCCTTTTGTTTATTGTGCTTTCTTTACATTGCATCGAATTTGGTATAACAACCATTTTGTTCTCCATTAAACTTGCGTATTAAAGAATGACAACAAGCAATCTTGAATCTTGAATCCTGAAAATTTGTAAATTAGTAGAGGATTGGTTTATTATTGTCACATGTACCAAGCTCCAGTGAAAAACTTCTCTTGCACACTGTTCACCAAAACCAATTCATTAAGTTAGAACAAGGTAAAACAATAACAGAATGCAGAATGAAGTGTTGTAGTTACAGAGAAAGTGCAGTGCAGGTAGACAATAAGAAGACTCTGTTTAAAATGGGAAAATAATGGCTTTGTTAAAGGATATTTATGTATTATAATTGGAAACAGAACATACTGCAAAAACAGTTGGGTCACTAGTGTCCGAGGAGAAAGAATAGAGATAATGTTTGAGGTCAATAATGAACTGGAGACAAACACTGTCTTTCAGTTGCAGAGAGAAGACGGGTAGAGAGAACTGTGCTGTTTAAGAGGGTAATGAATGCTTGCTAATCACAGCTGATCTGTTTAAAGGAATCTAATTAGGATGTGAATGAAAGCAGTAACAAGAGAGAGAAAAATTTCTGTAATTGTAAATCCATTTGCTGTTTTATCTAAAATAAAAGGGTCTGCTGAAAATACTCAGCAGATTGGGCGGTATCTCTGCAGAGAGAAAAAAATTTGCTAATAATGTGACTTTACATCAAAACTGTCCAAATGATCTGAAAAATATGAATTCAGTCCTGAGTCCTGGGAGTTGCTTCATGCCTAAATGGGAGCTAAAACTATTGCTAGTGTTTTCATTGCAATAATGTAGGAAATCAAAGACTAAGAGGGCACAGTGAAAGAGATAGATATGAAGGATTAATCAGCATTGACTAAAGTGACACCAACACACACACACACACACACACACACACACACACACACACACACACACACACACACACACACACACACACACACACACACACACACACACACACACACACACACACACACACACACACACACACCATGTTTTTTTCCCTTTTCCAGGTCTGATGAAAGATTGAATTAACTCAATTCCTCTCTTCAGATTTCCAACATTTGCTCTCTTATAGATTTTAAGAAATAACAGATAAAGTGCATTCAGAAATCCAAAATCCGACAGCAACCTATGGAGTTTGCTTCAGTATCTCCTCATACACTCAGTCCATTAGGTACCTCCTGTATCCACTAAAGGCACTTTTAAGTAATTGTTTGTGATCTTCGACTGTAGTCCATCTACTTCAAGGTTCGATGTGTTGTGTATTCAGAGATGCTCTTCTGAACACCACTGTTATAATGCATGGTTATTTGAATTACTGTCAGCTTGAACCAGTCTGGGCATTCTCCTCTGACCTCTCTCATTAACAAGGTGTTTTCACCCACAGAACTACCAATCACTGGATGTTTTTAGTTTATCATACCAGCCTCTGTAAGCTCTAGAGATTGTTATGCATGGAAATCTCAGGAGATCAGCAGTTTCTGAGACAGTCAAAGCTTTCAATCTGGCAGCAACAATAATTCTACGGCCAAAGTCACTTAGATCACATTTCTTCCCCATTCAGATGTTTGTTCTGAACAACTGAACTTGAGCTACAAGCTTTTGTGCAGAGAGTTGTTGCCACATGATTGGCTGATAAGATATTTAGATTAACAGGTGTGTAAGAAGTATGTAATAATGTGGCCACTGAGTATATCTCTTCATTGAGTCCAAGATCCTCACTTTGAAAGTTTACAATTTTATATATATGAATAGATAAACACTTTGCTTGTTATGTGTGTCTCCCTCTTCATGGGAGAAAGATAGTGGGGAGGACATGAAAAGACACATTAGGATGGTATGATTCTTACTGTATGTTTTCACAATCAGGGAATCCTTTGAACAACTACTTCTTATTTCTTTGCAGGTACTGATCGATGAACCCTACAAATGACATTTTCTTGATGAATAGTACACAAGAATAATTGTAATTGAGGTTTCTAATTGTAAAAGTAATCCCAGCTGATGATTTAAAAGTTGCTTGACAATCTTAATTTGTTTCAAAATCCACCCTCCGGAAAAAAGAGAAATGAAATTGTGTGGAGTAAAGCTATGTTTGCATCTGGGGCTTCCTCATTATTTTACAGTATTTTATGTTTCACCTTTGTTTAAAGCTATGCCAGTGTAACCCTGAGGTTCAGCCAGCATATGTTTGTCTAGGGTAAGATAGCCTCTGGCCCAGCCAAAATTAGAAATCTCGTTTGTGTGCATGCTGTGTGATGTGTTGCCTGGTTATACATCCAAACCACAAGATATCAGGCAGTACACCATATGCAATTAAACGTTTGGACTTTATAAATCTTAATCTGAATTATAGGGTTAGTAAAGAAAATAAAAAGAAAAAGGGCCCATTTTAAAGTTACAGTCTAATGTGCATGTTGGAGCTCACGGATTCGTCCATTCGTTCCCCATTGACCTCTTCCGAGCGTCACTGACCATCGGACCCTCGCTCTGAGTCCACTCCATCCAGCGGTGTACCAACTCTTTTCATTCACGACTTCTCTCTTCATCTCTCGCCAACAAAAGAACAAAAGAAAGTCAGGGCAATAATGAGAGACGATGTAAGATCTAAGGAGCAGAATGTTGAATCCATCTGGGTAGTGATTAGGAATAGTAAAGGGAAAAAAATCACTGGTGTGAGTTGTCTATAGGTCACCAAATAATAACATGACAGTGGCACAGGCAATAAACGGAGAAATATCTGAGGCCTGTAAGAATGGAACAGCAGTTATCATCGGGGACTTTAATTTGCACATAGATTGGATGAATCAAGTTGGTTGAGGCAGTCTTGAGGAGGACTTAATAGAATGCATCTGTGATGGCTTTCTTGAACAGCATGTTACTGAATCTACAAGGGAACATGTTATCTTAGATCTGGTCCTGTGCAATGAGACAGGTAAAATTAGTGATCTTGACTTTAGGGATCTTCTTGGAAAGTGTGATCACAGTATGATTGAATTTCTCCTACAAATGGAGAAAGACAAATGAGCTACAAATAGCTCAATCTAAAACCAGTGTATTATGCCTAAACAATGGAGACTACAATGGGATGAGGGAGGATTTGGCTAGTGTAGACTGGGAACACAGGCTATATGGTGGGATGGTTGAGGAACAGTTGAAGACTTTCAAAGAGATTTTTCATGGTGTTCAACAAAAGTATATTCCAGTTAAAAGCAAGGACAGCAAGGGTGGGGAGAGCCAGCCTTGGATAACTAAGGAGATAATAAAAGGCATCAAACTAAAAGCTCATGCATCACTAAAGAGGTAATGCTGAGCAAACTTGTGGTCCTGAAGATAGATAAATCCACTGGTCCTGATGGAATGCATCCCAGGGTACTGAAAGAAATGGCAGAAGTTATAGTAGAGGTGATGATTTATCAAAATTCTCTGGACTCTAGGCAGCTCCCAGTGGATTGGAAGATGGTGAATGTCACGCCACTGTTCAAAAAAGGATGTAGGCAAAAGACAGGTAACTGTAGGCCAGTTAGTTTAACATCTGTAGCTTGGGAAATGCTTGAAGCTATCATTAAAGAAGAAAGAGCAAGGCACCTGGAAAGAAATGGATCCATCAGGCAAATGCAGCATGGATTCAGCAAAGGCAGGTCCTGTTTGACAAACTTACTGGAGTTCTTTGAGGATATAACAAGCACAGTGGATAGATGGGAACAGGTGGACATTATTTACTTGGATTTCCAGAAGGCATTCAATAAGGTGCCACATAAAAGCCTTATCCATAAGATAAGGATGCTTAGAGTTGAGGGTGATGTATTAGCATGAATAGAGGATTGATTAACTAATGGAAAGCAGGGAGTTGGGATACATGGATGTTACTCTGGTTGGCAATCAGTGGTGAGTGGTGTGCTGCAGGTGTCGGTGCTGGGCCCGCAACTGTTCATGATATGCATTTGTTGACAATACTAAACTGAGTGGAAAAGCAAATTGTGCAGAAGATATGGAGAGTCTGCAGAGAGATATAGATAGATTAAGTGAGTAGGCAAGGGACTGGCAGATGGAGTATAATGTTGATAAATGCAATGTCATCCACATTGGAAAGAAAAATGATAGAGCAGATTACCATTTAAATGGTAAAAAAAAATTGCAGTATGCTGCTGTGCAGAGGGACTTGGGAGCGCTTGTGCATGAATCACAAAAAATTGGTTTCCAGGTGCAGCAGGCTATCAAGAAGGCAAATGGAATGCTGGCCTTCATTGCTAGGGGGATTGAATTTAAGAGCAGAGAGGTTATGCAGCAAGCGTACAGGGTCATGGTGAGGCCGCACCTGGAGTACTGTGTGCAGTTCTGCTCTCCTTACCTGAGGAAGGATATATTGACTTTGGAGGCGGTGCAGAGGAGGTTCACCAGGGTTGATTCCAGAGGTGAGGGGATTAGACTATGAGGAAAGATTGAATCGCCTGGGACTGTACTTGCTGGAATTCATAAGAATCAGAGGAGATCTTATAGAAATATATAAAATTATGAAAGGGATAGATTAGATAGAGGCAGGAAAGTTGTTTCCACTGGTAGGTGAGACTAGAACTAAGGGACATATCCTCAAGATTCAGGGGAGTAGACTTAAGATGGAGATGAGGAGGAACTGCTTTTCCCAGAATGTGGTGAATCTGTGGAATTCTCTGCCCAATGTAGCAGTAGAGGCTATATCAGTAAATATATAAAAGGCAAGGTTGGATACATTTTTGCATAGTAGGGGAATTAAGGATTATAGGGAAAAGGCAGGTAGGTGGAGATGAGTCCATGGCCAGATCAGCCATGATCTTATTGAATGGTGGAGCAGGCTCGATGGGCCAAATGGCCTACTCCTGCTCCTATTTCTAATGGAGAAGCAATGTCATAGCTGGCAATAGCAATAGAGGATTGGGGAACATCTAAAAATGAACAAAGGGTAACTGAGAAAAAAAGAATAATGAGAGGAAAAATGAAGTATGAAGGTAAGTTAGCCAATAATATAAGATATTAAATTTTTCAGATATACAAAGAGTACTGGAGAGGCGAGAGTGGATATCAACAATAATATCTTCTAGTCATTTAAATTGTTACTACTCATCAGCATCAATTAATTAATTAGAGTTTGAGCTATCTCCACAGTGTACTTGCATTTGAAATAGCTGTTCATTTCTTGAAATTTTAATATTTAACTTCTTGGTCCGATGTAATGTTATTCTTCTGCTTTCCAACAGAAAAATTATAATAGGCTGCCCAGGAAATTGATGATATTGTAATTTTTGCCATTATATGTCCCCCTCCTATCAGTAGATTTCCTTTTCTGTTGACTTTAAAAGGGTGGGGCAGGCATATGACTAAAAAGTAAGCCAAAATAAAATATGAAGTGTTCTTTGACTTAAATATTCATTTTCTTAGCTGATCAGTACTTGCTGACAGCAATGGTTCAAATTTAAGAATCTAAAATAAATTAGCAATGTGTTCTCAGTGGCCACAGCAGTAGTACCAGAGGACTGGAGGATGCTAATTGATGTACACACTTACAAATTGTAACAATACACACAGAATGGATGCCATCTAATCAAAATATTTTATTTTTGCCATTGTGTCTGTCAGTTGTTTTGACTGCATCATTTACTAGTGTTGTGAGTTATGTTTTGTGTTTGTTTGATGTGAAAAATTCTATATTCTGACTTTTTTGGTAAGTAACCTTTTAAAAACATCATAATCTAATAGAATTTTTTAAACTAAAAAATTGATAGAACAAGGTAAAAGTTTGTTTCCATAAAATTGTTTGCATGATCTGGTTATTTTATTAAGCTATAAATCTTTCAAATTACCTTGTTAAATTTTTCAAGCAATAATAACAATTACTGTTTTTATCATTCTGAAATGATAATTATTATTAATTTTAGTATCCTAAGAAAAGTGGAAGAAGAGAAAAATGCTTTGAAGAACACAGCCTGTACAAAATGTAAAATAGAATGGCTGCTGCAATTCATAGTTACTGAGCTGCCATCTTCACATTAAAAACAAAACATAAAAATTGGCAATATCTGTACATATCAAGATACTAGAGATGTTGTATGCACTATTTGAGTGGAATTGAAATTTGGGAGCAAGTTCAGTAGTGGAAAAATATGGAAAAATGAAAGCTAGATTATTTAAAACAATTATCTTCACAGAAGGTTTCATATAGATGCAGTTACCAAATTACACAACCAGAGGAAAAGTAGAATTCTGCACCTCTTAACTGAAACTCCAAAAGTGCTTGAAACAAGAGTGAAACAAGATGTGAAAAAGAAGTCTACCTTTGATATCGTCATAATGGCAATTTATAAAGTTATCTTCATAATTAAAATTAACACTTCAGTACATTCTGTGCAAAACATCCATGCACTTGTGGCCAAATACGTACATATACCTGAGAGTTGGTGCAGAAAGAACTACATGTTTGAATTTGTTGAGTGCATCAGCTTTGTGTTTCAGAAACAGATAATGGAAAAATAGTGGAAATTTGTTTTCCATACACTCAGTTCTGAAGAAAGTATATTCATTTCTGTACAGAAAATCTTAATTTTGTATATTAAGTTTTGACCGGAAAATGAAACTTTCTGTAAGACTGTGTTTGTAGGTGTTCTGAAATTAACGGCATATGACAGTATCACTGATAGAGTCAGAGTTCTTCAAGGAAGTAATAAGCAGGGTGGACAAATAAAAGGCAATGGATGTTATTTACTTGGATTTTCGGAAGGCATTTGATGTGGTTAAGAAGGCAAATTCAGTGTTGGCATTACTTCAAGGGGAATAGAATATAACAACAATGAGATAATGCTAAGGCTTTATAAGATACTAGTCAGGTCACACTTTGAGTATTGACAACAGATTTGGGCCCCATAACTCAGAAAGGATGTGCTGTCATTGGATAGAGTCCACAGGACTTTCACCAGGATGTTTCTGGGAATGAAGGGGTTAACATATGAGGAGTGTTTGTCAACGTTGGGCCTGCACTCACTGGAATTTAGAAGAAAGCAGGGGGATCTCACTGAAACCTACCAAATGTTGAAAGGACTAGATAAGGTGGACATGGAGAGGATGTTTCCTGTGGTGGGAGTATCCAGAACTAGAGGGCACAGCCTAAAAGATTGAGTGGCGAACTTTTAGAACAGAGGTAAGGAGGATTTCTTTTAGCCAAAGAGTAGTGAATCCTTGGAATACTCTGTCACAGACTGCAGTGGAGGCCAAGTCTGTAGGTATATTTAAAACAGAAATTGATCGTTTCCTGATTGGTTAGGAATCAAAGGATTTGATGAGAAGACAGGTGTATGGGGTTGAGTAGGATCTAGGATCAGCCATGATGGAATGGTGGAGCAGATACGATGGGCTGAGTGGCCTAATTCTGCTCCTATGTCTTATAGTCTTATGATTAATTTACAGGTTCAGTCTGTGGTGAAGAAGGCAAGTTCAATGTTGGCAGTATTTCAAGGGGAACAGAATATAACAGCAATGAGGTAATGCTAAGGCTTTATAAGGTACCAGTCCGGCCACACTTTGAGTATTGCCAACAGTCTGAAGCAATAAAAAAATTATATCAACAACAATCTTGATATTCAAAAATGCTGATATTTATGTCAGACTAGGCAAATGTTAAGCTTGGAACGAATAATGGTGTGG
The DNA here is from genome assembly GCF_048418815.1 of Hemitrygon akajei. Taxonomy (NCBI): domain Eukaryota; kingdom Metazoa; phylum Chordata; class Chondrichthyes; order Myliobatiformes; family Dasyatidae; genus Hemitrygon; species Hemitrygon akajei. Next base: position 161,720,144 of record NC_133128.1, on the reverse strand, counting down.
CAGCAATTCTTCAACAATAAATAAAGCATCTGTCTGAGCAACATTTTGTTGCACACAAAGAAGACCTGGGACTAGACAACATATGAAACAAAGCAGAATATAGAAACATTGCCATGAACACAGTATACGATGTTCAACAGTTTGTTGATTAAAAAAAAGAAAGCTAGAAGAGTTTGCTAATATCACAGAATGGGCTTTTGTGTCATTTGGACCATTAAACAAAGTCAATACTTTGTCAATACTTTTTTGCCATTACTGCTTAGATGAGGAACTAGAAAGTTTTGATCCAAAGAGCAAGTTAATGAATGTAATGATCCAGTCAGCAATTATCACCTGAAGATTTTGACCAATCCACAATATTGAGTAACCTTACCTGACCTTAATGATGTTTTAAAAGATATTTATTCTCTTTGCAAATTGCTTCAGAAAGATGTTTGAATACGACTGAAGTAAAAGCAAAAAATAACAAGTTACGATCACAATATCTTGACGATACCATTTTTTGGAGTGACAGAGTGAAAGACCTCTATGTTTTGATGTCAATGCTGCATTTATTTTTCAATTCATTCAATGTAGATGTAATCACTTGGATAATAGATTTCCTGACAATGAGTTAAGTGAATGCTAAGCTTTTGGCCTTGCTGCTATTGCAAATGCAACCAACTTTGAATATGAAACAGAGAATGTTACATGACAAAAGTGTTACCTCAAAAATATCTCAGCCATACTGTGATTTCAAATTTGTCATTTCTAAGAAAGTTAAGACATTCACTGAGATCTTGAACAATGAGCTTAGAAACAAAGAATTTGAAGAACTATCAGTTCATGTCGAAATCGTTGGAACATTTCAAGTTTCTAGTGCTGACTGTCAACATTGGATCAGTCTTATTCAATCAAATGTAAATCCAGAAACAGACTAGAATTGGAACATTAGGATGATCTAATGAGGATTAAGACATATCTTTCATCTGGATGCAAAAATAATCTGGACAGTGTTTATAGGCAATGGACTTGTAATAAGACAGATGAAAAAGTTATACCCTTCAAATAACAAATAAAATCAAAATATTTTTCAATTTTCATCCTAAATATTCATAGCATGCATATTACAAAAACACACTTAAAGTGCTAAGCAGTTTTCAGGCCATGTAAAGATTTCCTGCTCAGAGCAATGGTTAGTCCGCATAGCTTTTGAGAAAAAATGGAGGGATAATTGATGGGATCCATGAAACTTGGCAGCTCTGATTCAGAATTGGTTAGCCCAAAGAAGGCAGAGAGTGATTGTAGATGGAGTGTATTTTGCTCGGAGCTTGGTTTCTGCTGGTGTTCTGCAGAGATCTGTTCTGGGACCCTGCCCTTTGTGATTTTTATGAGGAAGTGGAAGAGTGTGTTAGAAGGTTTCCAGATAACATAAAGGTTGGTTATGCTATGGGTAGTGTGGAAGGTTATTATAGGTTACGATGGAAAGAAGACAGGATGCAGTGCTGGGCTGAGAAGTGGCAGATGCAGTTCAACCCGGGAAAGTGTGAAGTGATACATTTTGGAAGGTGAAACATGAAGGCAGAATAAGTGGTTAATGGCACAATTCTCATCAGTGTAGAGGAACAGAGGGATCTTGGGTTCTAAGTCCATGGATCTCTCAAAGTTACCATACAAGTTGATAGGATGTTTAGATGTCACGAGTGTTAGCCTTTATTAGTTGAGGGATTTAGCTCAAGAGGAGTAATGTTGCACCTCTATAAAACTCTGCTTAGACAGTACTTGGATTATCGTGTTCAATTTTGACCTGCGCCATTATGGGAACTATGTAAAAGCAATAGACAGGGTGCCGAGGAGACTTAATAGGATGTTACCTGTATTAGAGACATGTCTTATGAGTGAACTTGGGCTTTTCTCTTTGGAGCGAGGGAGGATGAGACACCACTTGATAGAGTTATATAAGATAAAAAGAGGAATCGATAAAATGGACAGCTGGTGTCTTTTTCCAGGGCAGCAAATGATAATACCAGAGGAAATACTTTCTAAGGTGATTGGAAGAAAGTATAGGGTGTACTGCCAGAAGTATTTTTTTTTTTACAGAGGTGAGTGCCTGTAATGCACTGCCAGAGGAGGCTGATACATTAGGGAGGTTTAAGGGTCTCCTAGATAGGCACATGGATGAGATAAAAATGGAGATTTATGAGTTGTGTAGAAGCGAAGGATTAGAGTGATTGAAGAGTAGGTTAAAAATACAGCACAACATTGTGCACCCAAGGGCTCATGCTGTGCTGTGCTGTTCTCTGATCTATGTTCTATGCATGTGGTGAAGAATTGTGGCACAATTCTTGAAAAAATGTCCATTACAGTAGGGGGCTCTGTGATATACAGATCCGTTGACTTCAGCGGCTCCTAATTTCAGAATGCCACTATCGCAATGGCTGCTGGATGCTGCAGGTCATTCCAGTCCACCAGACACTGGAAGTGTCACTGATTGGTGTTTTATAGCCCATATAGTCTGATAGTTCAGACTAGAAATCCTTGGGAAAATATTGTATTCAGCCCTACCTGCAAAACATGAGATTGAGTGATTCCTATTTCCAGCCTCATGTTGAGTTTCTTGTCTGATGCACAAGTATAGTGAGGTACAGAAGCAATGAAAAACTTGCTTGCAGTAATATCGCAGGAACATAGATTCAGGCAATACACAAAACATAAATAATACACGAGGCATGCAAAACACTGAAGAAGAAAGTCAGCAAGCTCAAACTTTAGTGCAAATTAAAACATAAGTCTATGATAGTAAGTGAAGAGGTCTGTAATATTCCATTGCTGGTGTAGGATTAGGGCTCAACAAGTTGGTTCAGGATATCGTAAATTCGCAGAGAAAATTTACAAGGATGTTGCCAGGACTTGAGGTATTGAGTTATAGGGAAATGTTGAATAGTTTAGTACTTAATTTCCCAGAGCATAGGAGAATGAGGAGAAATACAATAGAGGTATACAAAATTATGAGGGGTAAATGCAAGCAGGCATTTTCCACTGAAGTTGGGTGGACTAGAACTAGAAGCCATGTTAAGGTTAAGGATGAAATGTAAAATGCTTAAGGAAAACTTTTTCATTCAGAGGGTACTGAGAGTGTGGTATGCCAATGGAAGTGGTGGATGCAAGTTTGATTTCAATACCTAAGAGAAATTTATACAGGTACATGGATCGGAGGGGTTTAGGAGGTTATGGTATGCATGCTGGTTGATGGGACTGGGCATAATAAAAGCTCTGCATGGACTATATGGGGAGGGGTGACCTGTTTCCGTGCTGCAGTGTTCTGTGACTCTATGACTCTAACCTAATAGTTGTGAGCAAGAAGCTATTCCTTATCCTGGCAGTGTGGGACTTCAGGTTTCTGTACCTTTTGCCTGAACATAAAGAGGGCATTTCCTTAATGACAGATAATGACTTCTTGAGGCAATGTCTACTATAGACCTTTTCAATAGCAGGTATACCATGAAAGTTCTTTACCTTCTTATTCAGTTCCAGAGCCACTTCCAGTGATTTATGAAAATCTCTCCATACTTTAACGGCTTGCATGGGTCTACCATTAACTGTATGCTTTCTCCTTTCATTTGACCTCCCAAACTGCAGTGGGTCTCCACCTGAATCATTGACTGCTTGGTTCTGTCAATAGATGCTGCCTGACCTGCTGAGTTCCTCCAGCATTTTGTGCATGTTGCTCAATATTTCCAGCATCGCAGAATCTCATGTGTTTGTGCGCACCTCACACTTATCCGATTTAAACACCATATCTGCTCATCTACGTAACTGATCTATATCCATCTGTATTGTTTAATAATCCTGTTCACAACTTCGTCAATCTTCATGTCATCCACAAACTTACTAATCCACCATTTACATCTTCACTCAAATTATCGATATATATCTCAAACAACAATTCTCAGCACTGATTGTTGCAGAACACCATGGGCCAGACAGCAGTGCTTACCACCCCTACTCTCCATCTTCTATGGGCAAGATAGTTCTGAACTCCAACTTGCAATTCGACTTGGATCCCAGGTATCTTTATGTTCTGAATCAAGCTACTATGAGTGGACTTTTCAAAGATAATGCTCAGTGCCTTCTCCTCATCAAGATAGTCGATCACCTCTCAGAAACTCAATCAAGTTTGTAAGATGTGACCTATCCCACAAAAAATGTCCTCCTCATATGTATCATTCATGTTCATCCATTTCATTCTTCTTGATCCTACTTGCCAAGGACATTCCATGGCTCCCGTTGGCCTTCTTAGTTTTCAGCTGAGCACTTTTCCTGCTATCATTGTAATCTACAAGGACCCAGTATTATCCCAACTTCCTAAATCTTATGCATGCTTCCTTTTTCTCTGTGACTAAAATTAGGGCTTCTCATGTCATCCAAGGTTCCCTTAGATTACCATTCTTATATTTATCACTTACTGTAACATACTAATCCAGAACGCTGATCAGTTGGTCTTTAAACAGCTCCTAACTGAGTTCTCAATTCAACTTAACTAAGTCCTTATTTTAAGTTTTATTTTTCACAGATTTACACTACTTCAAATAGCATGTGGAGTACAATCTAGTCCAAAGTATTCTTCAGGCAAGCACTTCTTGCAAATATCAGCAATTCAGATATCTTTTACAGTATCAAAACTTACACGTCATGTTTTTTGTAATGTATCTAAATAGACATTCTAATAATGACATTATTGACAATTACCGTATGTAACCCAAATGTACTTTATAAGTCAGTAGATTGAGTGGAAGGGCAACCCCAGACCTATAAGGAATTGGAACTTGAATAAAATCAGATGAAATACCATACTGACAGTAAGAATTTGTGAATCTGAGCCACATCTGTAACATTTGTTAAATTATATTCAGACAGCACAGAAATAGGTCTTTCAGTCCACCATGTCCATGCTAATTATTCATTCCTCTACACAAATCCCATTTTTCCACATGAGGACAGTATTCTTCAATGCCTTACATAATCTATCTTTCTTAAGCAAAGTCACTGTATCTAATTTCACCACCTCCTTTGACAGCATGTTCCAAATATCAACCATTCTCTGTGCAACAAACTTACCCCTCAAATCCCCTTTAAAGCTATCTCCTCCCACTTCAAACATATGCTTTATTGTTTTTGATATCCCTGCCATGGAAAAAAAGGTTCCCACCATCTGCTCCATATCTGCCTCTTGCAATCTCATATCCATTATCATAAACATCGGCGAACTAATGACTAACAGGCTTCATAGTAAATCTGATAGTTTTCCTTCTTGCTTTATTTCATTTCTTAACTAGCCTGATTATGTGTGAGGAATTTTGATAAGGTACAGGAGCAGAATTAGGCCACACAGCCAATTGAGTGTGCTCCAACATTCGATCATGGCTGATTTATTTTCCCTCTGAACTCCATTCTCCTGCCTTCTCCTTGTAATCTTTGTCATTATTAGTAATCAGCAAGCTATCAGTCTTGGCTTTAAATAGGCTCAATGACTTGGTATCTACAGATGTCTGTGACAATGAATTCCAAAGGTTCACCACCCTTTGGCTGAAGAATTCTGTCTCCATCTCTGGTCTGAAGACCTGTCCTTGTATTTTGATGCTGTGCCCTCTGGTCTTAGACTCTCACATTGTCGGAAACATACTTTCCATGTCCACTCTGTATAGGACTTTCAATATTTGGTGAGTTTCAATGAAATCAACCACACCCCGCACCCCACAATTCTCTAAACGCTACCAAGTACAGACAGAGACATCAAATGCTCCTCATAATTCAGAATCAGGTTTAACATCACCAGCATATGTCATGACATTTGTTAACTTTATGACAGTAGTACAATGCGATGCATCAATATATGATAAATATAGAAAAAAACCTGAATTACAGTAAGTATATATATGTATATTAAATAGTTAAATTAAACTAAGTAGTACAAAATCAGAAATTTTAAAAAAAGTAGTGAGGTAGTGTTCATGGGCTCAATGTCCATTTAGAAATTGGATGACAGAGGGGAAGAAGCTGTTTCTGAGTCGCTGAGTGTGTGCCTTCAGGCTTCTGTACTTCCTTCATGATGGTAACAGTGAGAAGAGGGCACGTCCTTTCATTCTCATATCATTCTTGCAAGCCTCATCTGATCTGCTCCAATGTGGGCACATTATTTCATATATATGGGAACAAAAATTACTCACAATATGTCAAATATGGTGAAGCCTCAGCACCTCAGTATTACCTTCTTGCCTTTATATTCTAGTCACTTCAAAATGAATGCTAACAGTACATTTGCCTTCCTTACTATGGACTCAACCTTCAAGTTAACCTTTAGGAAATCCTGCACCAGGATTCCTAAATCCCTTTACACCTCCAATTTCTGAATTTGATACCCATTTGAATTTAATAAGGTATTCGACAGGGTCCCACATGGGAAGTTGGTTAAGAAGGTTCAGTCGCTTCACATTCAAGATAAAGTAGTAAATTGGATTAGACAATGGCTTTGTGGAAGAAGCCAAAGAGTGGTAGTAGATGGTTGCCTCTCTGACTGGAAGCCTGTGACTACTGGCGTGCTGCAGGGATCGGTGCTGGGTCTGTTGTTGTTTGTCATCTATATGATTATGTGGTTAACTGGATCAGCAAATTTGTGAATGACACCAAGATTGGGAGTGTAGTGGAAAGTGAGGAAGACTGTCATGGTTTACAGAGGGATTTGTGTCAGCTGGAAAAATGGACTGAGAAATGGCAAATGAAATTTAATGCAGACAAATGGGAGGTTTTGCACTTCATTAGGACCAACCAGCATAGGTCCTATGCAGTTAACAGTAGGACACTGAAGAATGTGGAAGAACTAAGGGATCTGGGAATACAGGTACATAATTCATTGAAAGTGGCATCACAAATAGATAGGGTTATAAAGAAAACTTCTGGCACAATGGCCTTCATAAATCAATGTATTGAGTACAGAAGATGGGAAGTTATGTTGAAGCTGTCGAAAATATTGCTGAAGCCTGATTTGGAGTATTATGTGCAGTTTTGGTCACCTACCTACAGGAAAGCTGTAAATAAGGTTGAAACAGTACAGAGATTTTACAAGGATTTTGCCAGGTCTGGAGGAACTGAGTTATAAGGAAAGACTGAATAGGTTAGGACAATATTCTTTAGAACGTAGAAGATTGAGCAGAGATTTGAAAGAGGTATACAAAATTATCAGGCAAATAGACAGGGTAAATGCAAGCAGGCTTTTTCCACTGAGGTTAGGTGGGACTACAACAAGAGGTCATGGCTTAAGGGTGAAAGCTGAGAAGTGTAAGGGGAACATGAGGGAAACTTCTTCACTCAGAGGGTCATGAGAGTGTGGAATAAGCTGCCGGCACAAGTGGTGCATGTGAGCTTGATTCAAATGTTTAAGCCAAGTTTAGATAGGTATATGGATGGTAGGGATATGGAGGGCTATGGTCCCGGTAGAGTTCGATGGGAGTAATCGGTTTGTTTCAGGATGGACTAGATGGGCTGAATGGCCTGTTTATTTGCTGTACCTCTCGGTGACTCTACAGCTCTATTTAGAAAATATTTGACACCTTTATTCTTCTACTAAAGTGCATATCCATGCACTTCCCCACACTACACTCCATCTGCCATTTCTTTGGCCATTCTGTTAATCTGCTCCAGGGCTTCTGCAGACTGTCTGTTTCCTCAACACTACTTGCACAGCAGATATCTCTGTATCATCTGCCAGCATGGCCACAAAACATCAAATACATCATCCAGATCATTAACATATAAGATGAAAATTAGCGGAGCCAAGACCAACCCCTATGGAACACTACTAGTTACCAGCAGCCAATTGGAAAAGCCCCATTTATTTCCACTCTTTGCCTTCTACCAGCCAGCCAATCCTCTGTTCATGCTAATATCTTTCCTGTAATACAATGGGATCTTGTTGTTTAGCAGCCGCATGATAAGCCAATCCAGTTCAAAGTGGTTTACTCTTTCTGGCATCTGGCTAAAATGTCAGAATAATCAGTATAATCTGTAACCTGAAAACAATTTTACGATATAAAGGAGACTGAAGATAACCACAGAGGACATTGGGGGTTTATATTTCCTGTCAATTCAGGAAACCTTATATCTTGCTAAAATTAATAGCATCAGAAGTATGTGAGATGTTTATATATTGAACTTGTAAAATCATTTTACTGGTTGAATTTTGAAAGAGATGTTTTTTTTCTAATCACCATATTTGTATTCTTCATTCTTGAATATACAGCCAATCAGAATCAAACTGAAGTCATAAGTCATAACAATGGCCCATTCCCATTGCCCTTCGGCTGTCTATCTCCACTCTTGTCTTGATATGGAGAGCCAGTCTTGTTTGCATTGGAATCCAGTAGCCCAGTGTTAATAGTGACAGGTTTCAGACAATGTAATCCAGAGGTCTTTTCATACCCAGTACCTCCCCCCGCCAGGCCCATCTCCAAATGCCTCTGATAGGCTTTGACGGCCGAAAAATCTGGCAGACAGGCTTTTCTTATTGTATATGTCAGAAGTTAGAGATGATTTTGATATTTATTTATAACTAACGTTCAGCAACAGATGTAGGAAATTAAAATTGAAACTTAATTAGAGTCATTGTCAAGTATTAAGAAAATGGAATGATACAAGATACATAACTGATTAAATCATAACAGAAAAGTAACTTTAAAAATTAATTCATCTTCCTCTTGGCAGGAATCCCAGCAAAACTTGGCTCCAGTGCTATATTCCACAGGGAGTCCAGCAACTAGATAAACTTACAGGACTGGCCTTCTGAATTGTCAGCAACTCTCAGATTCTTGCTTTTCACGGCACATGCATTAAAAAAAAGGACATTGCAATTTCAATGACTGAATGTGATTATTCAAATCAGAAGTGTCAGTATAAGCCAATGAGATTCATTGCATTAAAATGATCAGTGATTGGAGTGAATCCACCCTGAGCAACTAACAATACATTTCATTCTTTTAACTGGATATATTATTTGTGTGAATACACGGCATATGAAATTTATCTCTGCTTGTTGGTGAATCAGATGAAAATCAGCTTCTGAACTATTGGTGATAAACTACTGTTCAGTGTGGATTTGTTTGTGAATGATTGTTCTTCTGAGTTCTTATATGACAAGTGGTTCTCTGTGCAAAAACATTATGAGCCAAAATTAGCAAGACATTGTTGAAATATACGAGAAAGATAAAATATAACCTCTCAATTTCTATTTTCCTAGTCATCATCTAAATAGTCAGCTACAAAATGGTGCTGAAAGAGACTCTGGGCATAAGAATTTTTCTTTAAATCTGTGTCTGTGAATGGCTCAAAAGACTCTCTTGTCAGCATCTTTTCCGTCATTCATTCAGCCGAGTTTTGTTTTGCTGAACAGTTGGCCCTTTGCCTGAAGCTACATCACGAATATCTATTCATTCTATTTATTCTAATTGTTTTAGAATTCAAACCATCTCCCTCCTTAGCTTATTTCCTCATTTTATCACTATCACAGCTGAATCAGATAGGAAAGCACGCCAGTCGGCGCCTTCCCGTGTTTATTGTTCCTGTGTCTCTGTTCAGAGTGCACCAGGTCATGCCCCATCTATTGTATATGATCCTGTCTCACTACACCTCTTTCATCCCATTGCTTCTCTTGGTGAACCTAGTCAACCCTTCTGAACCACAGCACTTATGGGACTAACACAGCAACCTGTTTATACTGTTGTACAGCAGTCCTTTCTTTCCACTGAATAAGCAAACTTGATTACGATTGGTTAAAGTAAAGCATAGATCCTTTATTGAAGAATTGTGCACAATTCTTGTTGTTTCACCTTAGTTAAGAAAATGCATGTTTGGTCTTTTTCAGAAAATGGCATCATCATTGCCTTTACATTTATCTGAACTTTATAAGTTGTATTTTTAAAAAGTGGCCAGCACCAGTATACAGTCAGAGGAAAGCATAAAGCAAGAAGATGTTAGTAACAAAATCTCAAAACAATAAATGACAAATTTCACTCCAGCTTGATCCTGCTGGTTATTTGCTCAACTGATCACATGGATTTTATTTTTATTTTTATCATTTCACATTTTGCTAATTAATCATACATAATGGAAAAGATTTTAATTAATATCAGTGCCAATAGCAACCCTTTTTACTTCAGGGTGATTGCTCCTTCAGCAGTGTACTATCCACAAATCTCACTACCCTGCTGAATTTTCCAGGGCCTCCCTACCCCACTTCCTGTGATAGTCAGATCACATTGAAGTGCTGAGTCACTAGGAGCAGCTTCTCAGACCATCTGCGGTAATCTTGGTGATAAATGCCCATGATGTCTGTTCCGGATATTCTTGAAATGTGTTCCAATGCTATGCATATTCGTATGGAATATGGAAATTATACAACTTGGCCTGACTGAACCACCTCAGCTTTTCTCCTTGCATTGAAGCAATAATCACCTGGTATTAACTTCCCTGATGTCTACTCTTTAGCTGTAAAGTCAAGTTCCACCTCCATAGTTTCCTGGAACCAAGACACCATGACGTGGTATTTAGAGATTTCACCCTGTCTACTGCCTCCCAGATCCAGTGGCCTAGGTTCAATTCTGATTTTGAGTGCTGTTGTAGTGAGTTTCTATGTTCTCTCTGTAATGGTATGGTTTCTCTAAGGGTGCTCCAATTTGCTCCCACCATCCTATGCATGTGAATTGGAAGATATAACAGTGATTGTAACCTGCCTATAGTATTTAGATGAGTGATATAATCTGTGGGAAATACTGAGAACATGAAAAGAGTAAAATCGGATTAGTGATGGATTTGACTAAATAGGTGCTTGGTAGTGGACTGAAGGGCCTGTTTAATGCTACATAAGATAGCTCTCTCTGTGGTCCAGCCATGGTTTGATCTCGCTGCTTATTATGCCTAGACTAACTTTATCCTCCACACTGCAGAGTGGATTAGGGATATACTTTAAGTGTAGGATGGTTTGCTAGAGATTTAACTGCTTCTACACTCAATGGCCACTTCACTACATACCCTGTTAGTTAATGCAAATATTTAATTAACCAATCATCTGGCAGCAACTCAATGCATAAAAGTATGTAGACGTGGTCAGGAGGTTCAGTTGGTGTTCAGACCAAATATCAGAATGGGGAAAAAATGTGGTTTAAGTGACTTTGACCATGGAATAATTGTTGATGCCAGATGGGGATGTCTGAGTATCTCAGAAACTGCTGATCTCCTGAGAATTTCGTGCACACTAGAGTTTACAGAGAATGGTGTGAAGAACAAAAAAGTATCTAGTGAATAGCAGCTTGGTGGCCAAAAGCACCTTGTTATGGGAAGGGTCGGAGCAGGATGGCCAGAACTAGTTCAAGCTGAGAGGAAGGTGACAGTAACTCAACGCTACAACAGTGGATCTCTGAATGCAACATGTTCAACCTTGAAGTGGATGGCCTACAGCAGCAGAAGACCACAAGCCGACATTCATTGGCCACTTGATTAGGTGGAGATGGAACCTAATAAAGTGGCCACTGAGTACAGATAACTTTGGTAGTCTGAGCAAATTATTCCAATAGATGCAAATAGTTTCATTAAAACATTAAAATTATGAAAAAGAAAAACAAACTAAAATCCTACATATAATTAGAAATAATTATAGTTAAGTGTTTGCCCCCATTTATCTTTCTTCCTCCATATAGCAATCTCATTCATACAAACATGGTCATAATTTGATCCCCCTCCCCTCAGTGAGTCCAACTCACACTCACACTCTTTTGCTACTCCCATCCAGGAACATAATTCAACCCTGTACCCAGTAACGTAAAACTGCAATTGAATATAGTTTGTGGTAAATACTACATATTGAATTATCCTTCCGATTATAAATAAAATATGTGAAGACAAATATCCTTTTGCAGCTCGCATCAATATAGAATTATCTTTAGAAAACATTCATTTTGTCAATTTTAGATTTGCGGATTTTATCTGATTCCCATCACCCCATAGCAGATTAACAATGTTTAACTTTGTACAGCAATGCAATATTTCACAGTGCTTTTTTTCAAAATATTCTGCTTCTTTTACCTCCTAAACTGCATTTTCCCCTTTGTTAGTTGAGATCATTGACCTCAAGCTAGAATAAGATCTTGTGGTGATCATTTGGGATTTTTTCCTCTGACACTAGAAAGCTCAAAGGTTTTTTATTGTTGTATTTTATTTGGTAAGAAACCAATGGTATCCAACAGGTGGCCCATTTTAATGAAGAGTGAAATCAATAAAACAATTAAAAAAGTGACTACTCATTTTAGCCTGTGTTACACTGTGTCCAGGATGGAGGAGAACCTAAGTGCAGGACACTGGCACCTCAACTCAGTTGGGGAGGCTGGCGTAGACCTGAACGTAGAGCAGGAAACCAGAGGGATCTTGACAAGGAGACAGGATTCACAGGGACTCGCTAGAAACTAGAGCGGTTCTAATCGGAACAGGGAACGAAGTATCAGATGAGAATTGACCAATAAACTGACCACTTGTGATAGAGTCGTCTTCGTATTTATTTCCCAGTCTCTGATGAAAGCCAGGTGTACGATTATTGGGAAACTAGCAGCAATTGACTGAAACTGGGGCATGATCAGGGAGAAAGAAGTGTTAAAGGGGAACGGCCAACTGGAGCTATGACGGTAGGCCCCCCTCAACTGGAGTCTCCCGGCGTTCCTCCAGGCCTGTCTGGATGGTCCCGATGGAAGTCCTGGATGAGGGAATGGCCTAGGATAAAGGACGGGGGACCCAGGAACATTCTTCAGGACCGTACCCCTCCCAGTCCACCAGGTATTGGAGGCCCTTGCCCTGACGGCGCACATCTAGCAGTCATCGGACAGTGTATGCCAGATGGTTGTCAATGTGCCGGGCAGGGGGAGGAGTCTCAGCTGGGGGACACAAAGGGCTGACAGAGACTGGTTTTATCTGGGAGACATGAAAGGCTGGGTGAATACACATGGATTTAGGCAGTGTGAGGACGACCGCTGTGGGGTTGATAATCCTTTCGACCTTGAATAGTCCCAGGAAGCGGGGGGGCGAGTTTCCTAGGTTCGCATTTGAGCGGGATGTCCTTGGTGGAAAGCCACACCATCTGCCCCGGTTGGTACTCTGGTGCTGGAGTCCAGTGTTGGTCGGCCGTCTTCTTATTTCGGTTTGTTGATTTGAGTATGGCTGTGCGAGTTTCCTCCCAAACCTTCCGGCACCGATCAACATGGTCCCGAACCGACGATATCACGATCTCTTCTTCCGGTGCGGGGAACAGCAGGGGTTGGTACCCAAGGGAGCACTCGAACGGGGACCTCCCGATGGCAGAGCTCACCAGGGAGTTGTGGGCGTACTCAACCCACGGGAGATGGTCGCTCCAGGGTGACGGGTGGTTTGCCGTTACGTAACGTAATGTCGCCTCCAGGTCCTGGTTGACCCGTTCCGTCTACCCGTTCGTCTGGGGGTGGAAGCCGGATGACAGGCTAGCCGTTGATCCTAGGGCTCGACAGAAGGCTCTCCATACCTGCGAGACGAACTGGGGACCCCGATCGGAGAGGGTGTCCGCGGGGATTCCATGGAGACGGAAGACGTGGCGGAGTAGAAGATCTGCCGTTTCTTGTGAGGATGGGAGTTTAGGGAGGGCCACAAAATGCACCGCCTTGGAGAATCGGTCTACCACAGTGAGGACAGTTGTGTTTCCACGGGAAGGGGGTAGACCGGCGACAAAGTCTAAAGCGACGTGGGAGCAGGGACGCCCAGATACAGGTAGGGAATGGAATAATCCCGCAGGTGGCCGATGGGAGGCTTTTCCACGGGTGCAGACGGAACATGCAGAAACATAGGAATGGGTGTCAGCATCCATGGAGGGCCACCAGAACTGCCTCTTCAAGAGGGTCAGGGTCTGATCGACTCCGGGATGGCAGGTGAAGCGAGAAGTGTGTCCCCACTGTAGGACCTGTGATCGAACAGCATCGGGTACAAAGAGGCGATTGGGTGGTCCGGTGCCTGGGTCGGGTTGTGTCCTTTGGGGCTCTTTGACTTTGGACCCGATCTCCCAGGTGAGGACAACCACTACACAGGATGGTGGAAGAACGGTCTCGGGGTTGGGAAGATCCTCCTTGGAAACGTATTGGCGGGAGAGGGCATCGGGCTTCCCGTTCTTGGACCCCGGACGATAGGTGAGGGAGAACCTGAACCGGCCAAAAAATAATGCCCAATAGGCCTGGCGGGAATTCAGGCGTTTGGCGGTCTGGATATATTCAAAGGTCTGTGGTCTGTCTAGACGATAAATGGGTGTTCCGCCCCCTCCAACCAATGCCTCCACTCTTCCAATGCCAGTCTGATAGCTAGTAGCTCCCAGTTCCCCACGTCGTAGTTTCGTTCAGTGGGAGACAGTCGGCGAGAGAAGAAGGCACAGGGATGTAGTTTCTGATCCGGGCCCGAACGTTGGGACACTACCGCTCCCACCCCGGAGTCGGAGGCATCAACCTCAACAATGAACTGAGAGGAGGGGTCCGGTTGAATCAGAACGGGGGCAGACATGAAATGCCTCTTCAGTTCGGCAAATGCTGAGTCCGCCTCGGAGTTCCAAAGGAAAGGGGTGGCAGGTGACGTAAGTCGGGTAAGGGGAGCCGCCACCTGACTGTAATTTCTGATGAACCGGCGATAGAAGTTCGCAAACCCCAGGAACCGTTGGAGTTGCTTGCGGTCCATGGGTTTGGGCCACTCCACCACAGCCTGGATCTTCTCGGGATCAGCTCTCACCTGTCCGGTCTCGATGATATAACCTAGGAAGCTGACCGAGGGGACGTGGAATTCGCATTTCTCCGCCTTTACAAATAATTTATTCTCCCCCAGCCTCTGCAGGACTTGACGGACATGGTGCACGTGTTCCTGGGGACTGCTGGAAAAGATCAGGATGTCATCCAGGTAGACAAACACAAAGTGGTTAATGAAGTCTCTTAGTACATCGTTAATCAAAGCTTGAAAAACTGCAGGAGCATTGGTGAGGCTGAAAGGCATGACTAAGTACTCGAAGTGGCCTAACGGGGTATTGAAAGCCGTCTTCCACTTGTCCCCTTCCCTTATCCGGACCAAATGGTAGGCGTTTCGGAGGTCCAACTTCGAGAAGATGGTGGCTCCAAGAAGTGGCTCGAATGCATAACTTATGAGAGGCAGTGGGTACTTGTTCTTAATGGTGATATGATTTAGGCCTCAGTAATCGATGCAGGGATGGAGAGAGCCATCCTTCTTCCCCACAAAGAAGAATCCATCGTCCACCAAGGAGGATGAGGGTCGAATAATGCCCACAGCAATAGACTCACTAATATATTTCTCCATGGCTTCTTTCTCGGGCCCAGACAAGTTATACAGGTGACTGGTAGGTAATGAGGCCTCGGGGAGAAGGTCGATAGCGCAGTCATACGAGCGGTGTGGAGGCAGGGAAAGAGCACGTTGCTTGCTGAATACCTGTCCCAGGTCGTGGTATTCTGTGGGGACTCTGGACAAGTCGAGGGTTTCAAAGACGGGCAAGGTCGCTGTTTCCTCCCTAGGGGATAAGGCCAACTGCAGACAGGTGGTGTGGCAAAATGGGCTCCAGCTGGCTATCCTCCCGGTACACCAATCAATGCAAGGATTATGGTGGCATAACCAGAGGTATCCAAGTACTATTGGGGCTTGAGGAGAGGAGATTAGGTTAAATTGTATCTGCTCCTGATGATCCCCAGAGAGGATCAAAGACAGTGGTGGAGTACGGTGAGTGACTCGAACCAGAAGTCTTCCGTCCAGTGCCCTGGCTTCCAGAGGGGTAGACAACAGCTCCCAGCCTGGGCAGCTATGTCTTCATCCAACAGATTCCCCTCAGCACCGGATTCTATCAAGGTAGACAAGGACAGGGACTGTTGGTTGTATGTTACCGTAGCTTGGATCTACATCCGGGTTTGGGGAACTGAAGGAAGTGTCGTCTGTTTCACCAGAACAGTTGGAGTGGGGGCTACACTAGGAGGGGATGGGGAAGAGCAGCTGGCCGAAGATGGTAAGGTGGCCCGTAGGATGACCCAAGGAGCGGGCTGACCATTCTTTTCTCTCAGACGTTCTCGAAGTCGATTATCTACCCTGGTGGCTAGAGAGACCAAAAAGTCCAGGCTGTTCGCGTGATCCCTGGCCGTTAATTCATCTTTTATCTTGTCAGAGAGACCCCGTCAAAACACTTCCTGTAGTGCTTCATCATTCCACCCAGAGTTGGCCACTAATGTTCAGAACTCTACGGAGTATTTCGCTACGCTTTGCGAGCTCTGACAGAGAGTCAGAAGGTGCCTATCGGTGTCCTTCACGTGAATGGGCTGTTCAAAAACCTTCCTCATTTCAGAGACGAAGGTGGAGAAGGAGGAACAGACCTCTGGCCAGTTGTCCCAGATCGCGATGGCCCATGATAAGGCATTCCCTCATAACAGCCCCATGATGTACGCAATTTTTGATCTGTCCAAGCTGTACGTACGTGGCTGTTGCAAAAAAACCAGAGAGCATTGCAGTAAGAAATCCCGGCACTTCCCTAGGTCCCCAGCGTAGGGTTCTGGTTGGGTACGTAAGGCTCTCGAGGTGATTGTGTTGCCGAGCCAAGGGGCGTACCCATCCCAGGCTGTGCGGTTTGGTCAAACTGGGTTCTTGGAAGGGACGGAGTAAGGAGGGCAGATACCCAGTCAACCTGCTCACTGACCTTCTTTACATCCTCGGATAGGGCGTGAAGATCTTTCATGACTTCTCTGAGTAGTTGATCATGTATGCCCAGTAGGGAGCCCTGGCTAACGAGGGCCTGTTGCACCGGGTCCATGTCTGCTGGGTCCATTCTGGCCAGTTCGTTCTGTTACACGGGGGCGATGGAGGAGAACCTAAGTGCAGGACACTGGCACGTCGACTCAGTTGGGGAGGCTGGCATAGACCTGAACGAAGAGCAGGAAACCAGAGGGATCTTGACAAGGAGACGGGATTTACAGGGACTCTCTAGAAACTAGAGCGGAACTTAGAACTAACAGTTCTAATCGGAACAGGGAGTGAAGCATCACACGAGAATTGACCAACAAACTGGCAACCTGTGATAGAGTCATTCTCATATTTATTTCTCAGTCTCTGATGAAAGTCATGTGTACGATTATTGGGTAACTAGCAGCAATTGACTGAAATTGGGGCATGATCAGGGAGAAAGAAGTGTTAAAAGGGAACAGCCAACCGGAACCATGATAGCCTGTTCAATTTCTTAGATTAAAATTATCCACCGTATTCTTAATTCTCCATCAGTCATAATTTACAGTCATGTCAGAGCCAATCAGTACATTGTGGAGAGATGACAGATGTCGAGGTGATGTTATTTTTTGTAGGAGGATCTAGAATAAGGAGTTAACAGTTTAAGAATAAGGGTGTCAGGCAAAATGAGGTAAAATGTTTTCTCTCAGCAAGCCCCAAATCTTTGGGATTTATTTTCTCAAAGAACAGTGGAAGCAAAATTAATAAGTATAGCATATTTAAGAGAGGTTTACAGTAGATGGATTATCCACAATCAAGGAGGTGAAGGACTACCTGGGTTGGTGGGATGTGGAGGTGAAGCTACAATCAAATCTGTAATGAGCCTACTGTCTGGCGAAGTACACTCAAAAAGCCAGCTGACCTATTCATGCCCTGAAATTGTATGTTAAGCAGTTCATATGTTTGCATATCATCAGCTTTCTTAATGAAAGCCATTGACTAGTTAGAATTTGCCTCCCTCTCATTGCATCATTAACTTCTATTGAAATTTCACAGGAATCAGAATGTTCAGCACAGCATCCATCCTCCTGGTTTGTTAATTGTCTCTGGTCTGAACCCAGAGGCAGATCATAAGACTGATATGCAGAATTGACAGGAAAAATAATGCACAAGGCATTGATTGTTTTTGAAATGCTCTTCTGTCACATCAGTTCAGCTTTGACTCTGATCAGCAATGATAAAGGAACATTTCCCTATTTAAGCTCTGGAAAATTGAGCACCCCGGTGGGGAGGATAAACAGTCATGTATAATGCACATCCGTACAGCTGTTTACATAATACTGAGGTTTAAGTTTATGTTTGCTAATAGAGTGTAAAATAATAATAATTCAAGTAGGAACTTGAATGGACAAACACAGATAGAACTGTATGAACATACATCACCATCGACTGTGAGGATTTCTCAATATAGCAATTAAGAACAAAAATTTCTCACATAATTTTCAACCAACTCATTAAATGTTCCAGTTTAATATTGTGCATTTATTTGTTTTATTTGTTCTTATGACTGAAATTTTGCAACAGAAACTACAGTAATACTCAGCTCATATCTCAAGGCAGATTTTACCGTTTTGCTTCGTGATGCATTGGACTGGGATTCGCATACGATGAGAAAAGACATCTCAGATGTGGTTTTCAACTCACTTGCATGATTTTATCATGACTAACACCCTAGTTTTTATTCTCCAGCTCTGTTCAAAGCTGTACATAAGGAGTGTTAAAAGCTATTGGAATGCTGATTTTTTTAAAATGTGGGAAGTACAACAGAATTTGGAAAGTAAGGCAATAGTGAATTGTAAAACCTTGGAATGAATGTTTTCACTAAGACTGGAACATTGGGTTTCACAGTTTTGGAAAGGTGTGGAACAATGGAGAAGAATATCTTAAATTTATCAGTTTGATGAGCAGATTTGAAAACTTCCATCTGTATTGTACAAAATCTGGAAGACCACAGGATAATTAATAGAAGTTTTTAAAATGTGAAGTTTATGTGCATTGTGGTCAATTTCTAAAACTAGTAAACTGGTGAAATGAATATTCTAGATTTCAAGTCACATCTTGGGAGTTTGGTAATTTAAGTTTTGGTAACTAAATAATAAGGATCTTTTTAAATGATAATTTCAGACATAGTTAACCATGAAGTCACCAGCTTCACACAAAATTCCATCTGATTCACTGAAGCCCTTCAGGAAGGGAAATCTGCTGTCACTTCTTGGTGTAGCCTTATATGTGACTCTAGTCCCACAGCAATGAAGTTGACTTTCAGCTACCCCTCTAAATAGGGCAGTAAGCTGTTCAAAACAGTTCTGCGATAATCCAATGGACCACCTGATATCAGCATAAGTACTAAATTTGAATGGAACAAAGATGCTTCATGCCAAGTTGATCTTGTCAAATCCGCCTTGCAGACCACTCACATCTGGTATCCATTAGCAGAACTGTACCATAGATTAGTCAAGCAATAGCCTAACAGTCATATTTAGAGCATCACACCTTACCGCCATAATGGTAGATCCTTTTTCAGAGGTACTTCCTATCCCAGCTATTGAGCAGGACTCACCAATGTCAGCTGGGTGGTATTTACTGTAGGTGGAAAGGACCAGTTCTAGACGTCTTCAGTATTGACACCGGACTTTATGAAATCTAAAGGCATCAAGGGAAAATAAACCAACTGCCTTTTTTTGCTGAATAATCTGAGTTTATCCATGTTAAAAAATGCTTGGAGGAAGCATGGAGTAGCAAAGGCACATTCTGTGTACTCTGGCTGGGAGATGTTGATGTCCATCACCAGGCATAGTTTGGTGATGACAGACTCAGCCAAGATATAGCTGATATAGCTGAAAGATATAGCTGACAGTATGGGTCTGCAGCAGATGGCCAGTGAACAAAAATGAAGGAAAATTCTAACTAAACTCTTTCCTTATCATTCAATCTGTTGGCGAAGCATGTCCATGAAAGATTTGGTAGGAATGACAATAGCTTGGAACTGACCTCATGTCAAGGCCCGTGGTCCACTGTATGGTACTATCTGTGCTGAATGGAATAGTCTCAGAACAGACCCAGCAGCTCAGGGCTGAGCGTCTGTGAGCTCTTGCCAGTGGTGATAGATGGTGATGAAGCATTCAATACCATCTTCAACCAGAAGTACTGACTGATAATCCATCTCTGTTCTTTTCTGAAGCACCTGATGTCGCATGAATGAAGTCACTGGAGAGAAGTACTCATTTTATCAAATAAAGAGAAGCAGTCTCTTTATTTGACATAATAAGTCAGAGCAGGCATCATACTGAGACCCCTTTCAGAGGAAGAAGGCCTACTTGACCCAACACAACATGACACTGTATATGCTAAATATCAAAGGACAATTCCATATTTACAATGCTTACCTTGAACTACACACCTCCCTCTTCACACCCAAGTGACAGACAAATAATGAATTTATTTTAACATTGTCCTGTCTTTCAATTAGCTGTGGTTCACGGTTCTTGGGATCCCATTGTTCAGAGCTGCGTTTTAGATTTAATCCACAGTTCATATTTATTTTCAAAGGCTGGTGGCAGACGTCTGTTGCTGAACTTATTTACTGTATGTGTTTACCCCCAAAAATGTTGTAACAGTCCCTTGTCTTGGCCCTCCTGGGCAAAAATAAATTTGTACCAGGAAAGGCCAACCTTAAGGAGGATCTACTCAACTAGGGCAGCAAAAATGCCCTGCCTCGGAATTCTCCCCTACCCCCCAACTACTTTATGTGCATCTACTTCTACCCTGTCATCCCTAATGGCTACCTACAAAACACTAAGCAGAGAGATTGTTCCAGAAATTTGAACAACGGTCTTTAAAAATGCAACTTCATTTTGTATGCCTGTTGGCTCCTTCCCTGCTGGCTGCTTGCTGCTTAATCAAAGGTCTTGTCTTCACACCTTCATTCTATGCTAAACTTCTCTTTTTCCAGGAGCACCAGCAGGATAAATGTATTAGGCTCACAGGCACTCTCATTGACATACAGGAAGGGGTTGGGTGGTGTCTATTTGAATGAATGGAAGGATCACTTCCCGGTGGTTCCCCCTTCCAAACTGTCCACTCGATCTCTGGCCCAATTGGTGAAAGGGCCCAGCTCATTTGTATTCATTCCTGATTCAGGCTGAGGGGTGACTGTCTTCAGATGTTGTGTGCAATCTTCCTCAATCTGCCATGTGCAATCTGATGTCTCTGCTGTAAATTAAATCCCCCTAATCTATTTTCCCCAATATCTTCTCTGTTCAATACTATACAACTAACCATCTACATTCAGCAACCAGCCTCCATTACAGAGTACCATTACTATCATACTTTAGCATGCTATTCACGGTTTCTGTCACGCTCTTGGTGTCTTTGGCCTTTGCGTTTGCTGTGGGTATGTTTCCATCAACTGTGGTCAGGTCTGGTGTGGCTGACTGGTGTTCATCTCTTAGATTCTCTGTATTTGCACAGTTACTGGGTACACTTGATCCTCCCCACCCCGCTCTGGCTGTGGGGACAACAAGAAGGTGAGTCGTACGATTTAACCCAAGTCCGGTGTTCCCACTGGAAGCCTCGCGAGTCTGCACACAAGATGCAAGTGTTGTTTGTTAAAAGTACCATTACTAGACACTAGACACTAGAATACTGCAGCACAGTACAGGCCCTTCAGCACTAGATGTTGTGCTGACCCATATATTCCTGAAAACATATACTAAGCTCACACTACCCTGTAACCCTCCATTTTTCTTTCATCCATGTGCCTGTCTAAGAGGCTCTTAAATACTCTTAATGTTTTAGCCTCCACCACTATCCCTGGCAAGTCATTCCGGGCACCCACAGCCTTCTGTGTAAAAACACTTACCCCTGATGTCTCCCCTAAACTTCCCTCCCTTAATTTTGTACATATGCCCTCTGGTGTTTGCTATTGGTGCCCTGGGAAACAGGTACTGGCTTATCCACCCTATCTATGCCTCTCATAATCTTGTAGACCTCTATCAAGTCCCCTCTCATCCTTCTACGCTCCAAAGAGAGAAGTCCCAGCTCTGTTAACCTTGCCTCATAAGACTTGTTTTCCAATCCAGGCAACATCCTGGTAAATCTCCTCTGCACCCTCTCCATAGCTTCCACATCCTATAATGAGGTGACCAGAACTGAACACAATACTCTAAGTGTGGTCTCACTAGAGATTTGTAGAGTTGCAACATGACCTCTCTACTCTTGAACTCAAACCCCTTATTAATGAAGCCTAGCATCCCATAGGCCTTCTGAATTATCCTATCAACCTGTGCAACGACCTTGAGGGATGTATGAATTTGAACCCCAAGGTCCCTCTGTTCATCCACACTCTTAAGTAACCGACCATTAACCCTGTACTCAGCCTTCTGGTTTGTCCTTCCAAAATGCATCACCACACACTTATCCGGATTGAACTCCATCTGCCACTTTTCTGCCCAACTCTGCATCCTGTCTATATCCTCTTGCAACCTTCAACAACCTACAGCTCCATCCACAACTCCTCCAATCTTCATATCATCCACAAACTTACTCACCCATCCTTCTACCTCTTCATCCAGGTCATTTATAAAAATCCCAAAGAGCAGGGGTCCCAGGACAGATCCTTGCGGCACTCCACTAGTCACCGACCTCCGGGCAGGATACTTTCCTTGCACTACTACCCTCGGCTTTCTTCCTGTAAGCCAATTTTTTATCCAAACAGCCAAGGTTCCACTGATCCCATGCCTCATGACTTTCTGGATGTGTTTCTCATGGGGGACCTTGTCAAATGCCTTGCTAAAATCCATGTAGACCACATTTACCACCCTACCCTCATCAATTTCTTTTGTTACCTCTTCGAAAAACTCAATTAGGCTTGTGAGGCATGACCTTCCCTTCACAAAGCCATGTTGACTATCCTTGAGTAGACTGTACTTCTCCAAATGCTAGTAGATCCTATCCTTTAAAAACCTTTCCAATAGTTTGCAGACCACTGACCTAAGACTCACCGGTCTATAGTTCCCAGTATTCTCCCTATTACCTTTTTTAAACAAGGGAACTACATTTGCCATTCTCCAATCCTCCGGCACCTCCCCTGCAGCCAAAGAGGATTCAAAGATCATAGCTACTGCTCCAGCAATCTCTTCTCTCACTTCCCACAGCAACCTGGGGTATATCACATCCGGCCCTGGGGATTTATCAATCTTGATATTTTTAAGAAGATCCAAAACTTCTTCCTTGATCTCCACATTGTCCAGCACATAGACCTAATCTATTTTGACCTCATCCTGATCAAGGTCCTTTTCACTTGTGAATACTGAAGTAAAGTATTAATTTAGGACCTCCCCAACCTCCTCTGCCTCCAGGCACATGTTGCCTTGTTTATCCTTTAGTGGCCCCACCTTCATTCTTGTCATCCTTCTGTTCTTCACATATGCATAGAATGCCTTGGGGTTCTCCTTAATTCTACATGCCAAGGCCTTCTCATGCCCCCTTTGAGCTCTCCTATGTCCTTTATTAAGCTCCTTCCTGGCTACCCGATATTTCTCATGAGCCCCTTCTGCTTCCTGCTTCATATATCTAACATATGCTTCCTTCTTCCTCTTGACGAGTTGCCTCACGTGTTTCGTCACCCATGGTTCCCTTTTCCTACCATTTTGTCCTTGTCTCAGTGGGATAAACCTATCCTGAACCCAGCACAAGTGGTCCCTAAACTTCCTCCACATTACTTCTGTGCTTTCACCCTTGAACATCTGTTTCCAATTTACTCTCGCTAGTTCCTGCCTCATCCCTTCATAGTTAGCCCTACCCCAGTTAAGCACTTTCCCATTTTGTCTGTTTTTATCTTTTTCCAAAGCTATGCTGAAACTAAGGGAGTTGTGGTCACTCTCACCAAAATGCTCCTCCACCAAGAGGTCTGTCACCTGACCAGGTTCATTACCCAGAACTAGATCCAGTATGGCCTCTCCTCTCGTCTGCCGGTCCACATACTGTGTCAGGAATCCTTCTTGAACACACCTGACAAATTCAGCCCCATCTATCCCCCTTGCACTCAGGAGGTGCCAGTCAATATGAGGGAAGTTGAAATCACCCATAACTACTACCCTGTATTTCCTGCACTATTCTAAAATCTGCCTGCTTATCTGCTCCTCGGTGTCCCGAGAGCTATTTGGGGGCCTATAGACTACTCCCAGCACAGTGATCGATCCCTTCCTATTTCTGACCTACCATCTGTGGTCCTATCCATCTGGGAACAAACCCTCCCTTTTCAGTCAGCCAGCTGTGGGAGGCCTCCCTCCCGCTCTCTCTGATCAGCAATGTGCTGCTGTTGTTTTGCTCGGTTTTTCAAATCTCCATGTAATCTTACTAAACTGGCAGTTGTAGTTTCTTCCTGTACACTGTAATTTCTGTTCCTTCTTGTTCTTCTGCTGCCATCCTTACAATGATGCTTCCCACTCATTCCCTCTCTGTTCCTTACCATCTCCTTTCTGGTGAGACTTTACTGTAATCACCTCAGGCAGTGTTGTGTCTGTGCATAGCTACATATATATTAAATAAAGGCATGCACGCGGTAGATGGCTTTAACTGGTGTATTCACATTGCAATGAGAGAGGGAGAGGGAAAGGGAACAATGCACATGCATAGATAACAGCGCATGTGCAGACAACAGATTAATACATAGTGCTGGGGGGGGGGTCATTGCTCTAAAAGAGA
Source organism: Hemitrygon akajei (assembly GCF_048418815.1). Classification (NCBI taxonomy): domain Eukaryota; kingdom Metazoa; phylum Chordata; class Chondrichthyes; order Myliobatiformes; family Dasyatidae; genus Hemitrygon; species Hemitrygon akajei. The sequence continues at coordinate 161,695,595 of NC_133128.1, read as the reverse complement.
TTGATCCATACATTTTATCCCCCCCCCACCTTCAATTAATGCAACATAAAACTGTGTATGCACAAAACATTCAATTTTCCTTTCATTATCTCATATTCCTAATAAACATGCTTTCACAATAACAGTCCATAACTAACTTCACAGTTCTAAAGGTTCTGTCTTTTGAGTGGCGCTCTGCTTCTTTCAGGATACGCCTCTGGACCTGTGGCGTGGCTTTAGGTTTGGTAGGTATCTCATCTAAGACAACATTCTCGGTTTCCGGTGTCACAGTGCTGTCATTGACATCATCAATGAGAAGTAGGTCCGGTGACTGTAATGCATCCATCTTGTTGGATGCAGTCGACTCAGGTGTGATCTTTGGTTGACCATCCAGTATCTGGTCCACATGATGTCTCCATGTCTGATCTCCAACAATCACTGTGTACATCTGTGGTCCAGTTCTTGTAGCTATCCTACCGGGTGTCCACTTGTCTTCTCAGTAATCACGCGTTAGGACTTCCTGTCTAGTATCGAAGCTCCTCGGTGCTTCAGTTGGCAAGTGGCTGAATTGTTTTATCTGTCTATACTTCCCTCCGGAGGCCTGGTTTCAGGAGGTCTATGTGAGATCTCAGATTCCTGCTCTTGAACAGCATTGCAGGTGCTTGATTTGTCATTGCTTGAACAGAGTTCCGATACTCAGAAAGGAGGTTGTCCACCTTGTGCTGTAGACAAATGTCCACCAGCATTTTGTGTGTGTTGCTTGAATTTCCAGCATCTGCAGATTTACTCATGTTTCCTCATCTGTAGATTTTGGCCAAGTTTTCAATCAGTTTATCTACTCCCTTCTCAAAGACCTTCTGATTAGCATTAAGCAGCTGTGACAGCCTCTGGTTAGTGCTGCCATATGGGCTGCAGTTGCCTGTTGATGCCACACTGAGAGCTTTGACTGAGTGCCAGTCTAGTTGGATTTTTCTCAACCATTCATGTCTGAAAAGTGGTGACCCTCCACATTTCAATACATAAAGCTCTAACTGCTGTGTTTGGCCTCCATATGTCACATTTGCTTTCAGTTTATGATTGGAGACAGTTTTTCAACAGTGTAGTTCTTTAGCATCACTGAAGTCTTCTCTAATGGTATGTTAGAAAATAGTCTGTTGTAGTCAGCCTGTGGAATTATGGACAAAGCTGGTCTTGTATCCAGCTCTATTTGCAGTTTTACACCAGACACATCTATTGTGATCCATATCGCGATCTGCATCAGTTATACTATGCAGTTCTAGGCATGACACTTCACCTTCTTCAGACTCTATGTTGTCTGATTCTGTTTTACATTCAGTAACTTTATCCATTTGTTTACTTTTTTGTTTGAGACTTTTCACTCCGTTGTACTTTTTGTCTGCCTAGCACATTTTCTGTATGTGACCCTATCTCTGACACTTTGAGCCAACAGTTATTGGCATCATGGTAGGATTTGCCACATTGATAACATTGTTGGCTCATTCAGAGACATTTTGTGCATTTCACATTCTAACCTCCTTTTCTGTAGTTCTGTTACATCCTTTGCTGTTGCAGCTAACAATATTGCAATGGTCAATGCTTCTTTTAAGGTTATGTCTCTATCAGATGCTAGCCTTCTTTGAGAGCAACAGAAAGTCCATCTCAAAAGTCACAGTACTGGGAAAGTTTGCACAGTTCAGCAATGTGTTGAGAAATGCTTTCACCTTTTGTCAAATCTAAATCTCTCAGCTATTACTTGTGGTTCAGAGCTCAAGTAATTTTGTAGAATTGTAACAATTTCATTGAACATCTTGGTTGCTGTCTTTGCAGGGGTTACTAGGTTGCATAAGAGACTCTATGTTCTTGGGTCCATTAAACTAAGTGTAGGGGCTTTCTTTTGCTCCCCCATGTTGTTCATGTTACAATACAGTTTAACCCTCTTGATGTACGATTCCCAGCCTTCTTTAGCACTGTCAAATTCGTCAACTTTCCCGACTGAAGCCATCACCATGTTATTTTCAATTAAAATTCAGTGTGACTTTCGTTGTTAGTATGCACTATACTCACGGCTTTGTTAGCGTCCGTGACGGCTTTCGCTGTACTGTTTAACTCTCACTCTTTTGTCCCATAATCATGTCGTAACTGTCAGTGCAGTTCATGATATTTTCAGGCATTCGGATTCATGCTCATCACCAATTGGTTGTGTCTTGTGCACAAATGCATATATATTAAATGATGGCACGCACATGGGAGATGGCTTTAACTGGTGTATTCACATTGCAGCAAGACAGAGAGAGAGAAAACGATGCACATGTGTAGACAACAGTGACAAATCAATACATAGTGCTGTCATTGCTCTAAAAGAAATAGATCCATACATTACAGGTAGCTGCACTACTTCTAAGAGCTCCTGACTGCTTGGCCTGAGACCTGCTGACCTGATTCCTGCATATCATTTTGTCCCTCCTCCCTGCTTGGGGTTGCTGTCTCTCTGTGGGCCACGTGAGCAGCTTTGTGGCTCACACCTGTTTGCTGTGTCTGTCTTACTCATGTTATGAACGCACAGGAGTACATTCAGCCAGAGACTCATTCCACCGAGATGTAACACTGAGTGTCATAGGAAGTCATTCCTACCTGTGGCCATCAAACTTTACAACTCCTCCCTCGGAGTGTCAGACACCCTGTGCCAATAGGCTGGTCCTGGACTTATTTCCATTTGGCACGATTAACTTATTATTTAATTATTTATGGTTTTATATTGCTATATTTCTTCACTATTCTTGGTTGGTGCGGCTATAATGAAACCCAGTTTCCCTCGGGATCAGTAAAGTATGTCTGTCTGTCTGTCTGTCTGTTTTCCCGGAGTCTATGATCACACTGGCCTTTCTCAGTGTGTCTAATCCCAGGATAGTACCTTCATTGTTTGAACACCCCCAGAAATCTACAGGAAGATACACTCCCTCAATCTTACATAGCTGGGGCCGAATTCTCTCTGCCCTCATTGTTACACTTCCTGCATTGGTAATGTAAATCACCTCTCCATTTGTGGGCAAGAGTAAGTCAGTTGTCAATACTGACAATCCCATGTCCTGTTAACATTTTGTATTTTGGCCCCCTAATAAACGTTTTGTGTACATCCATGGATGACCATCACTGGCAACAGAGGCTGATGTCAGCCGTTTGCCTGACCTCACCAGCTCTATAATTTGGTCAGCAGCCAGATCTGAAAGAAAGGGCTCTGCTATGGATTCTGTTTGCTTTAGTGAGTGATTTTCATAAATTCCTCAGTAGACAGAGCACTGTCTCCAACCATGTCCTGAGAAGCTACAGCTATAACAAATCATCTCCTTTACACTCCTACATCTATTCCAGCAGTTCCTTGCTACGTGTCCCAGCTGCCGGCACACCAAGCAAGTCCTCTGTGATCCCCATCTAAATGGGGAAAAGATTCAAACATCAGAAGTGCAAAGGGACTTAGGAGTCCTCATGCAAGACTCCCAGAAGATTATTTTGCAGGTTGCATCTGTGGTAAAGAAGACAAATGTAATGTTGACATTTATTTTCATGAGGAATGGAATATAAAATCAAGGAGATAATGCTGAGGTTTTATAAGACATTGGTCAGGGTGCACTTGGAATAGTGTCAAAGTTTCAGGCCCGATATCTCAGAAAGGATGCGTTGTCATTGGAGAGCGTACAGAGGAGGTTCACGAGGATGATTCTGGGAATGAAGGGGTTAACATATGAGAAGCTTTTAGCAGCTTTGGGCCTGAACTCACTGGAACTTAGAAGAATGCAGGGGGATCTCATTGAAACCTACTGAATATTGAAAGGAATAGATAGGGTGGTTATGGAGAGGATGTTTCCTATGGTGGGTGTAACCAGAATTAGAGGGCAAGACCTCAAATTTGAGGAGTGACCTTTTAGAACAGAGGTAAGGAGGAATTTTTTTCAGCCAGAGAGTAGTGAATCTGGGGAATGTTCTGTCACAGACTTCAGTGGAGACCAAGTCAGTAGGTATATGCAAAGCGGAAGTTGGTAGTTTCTTGATCGGTCAGGGCATCAAAGGTTATGGCAAGAGGGCAGATATGTGGGGTTGAGTGAGATCTGGGATCAGCCATGATGGAATGGCAGGGAAACTCGATGAGCTGAATAGCCTAACTCTATTCCAATGTCCTATAGTCTTATGGACATGGCACCTACATTCAATACAGCCACTTTACCACCTCACACCTCCCTCTTTGCATGCACACCACAAACACCCAAATGACACAAAAATAATGAATTTAATTTAGCATTGTCTGGTCCTCCAATTAACTGTGGGTCACTGTTCTTAGGAACCCATTGTTCAGAGCTGCGTTTTTTATTTAATCCACAGTTCCTATCTGAATCTGAGGACTGGTGGCTGAAGTTATTTGCTATATGTGCTAACCGCAAAACATGCTCCAACACCTAAAACTCAGAGTCCAGCCTTCAAAGAATGGGATTCACATCAGGTAGTACTGAGAAACAGCTGAGAGCACAAAAGCTGGCTGCGTTGCTGAAAACCTCTTCCTGAACTGTCCGTACTGAATGCCAAATTGTTCTAATGCAGTATTGGATAGTCAGGAGCGGGGGGCAGGGAGCGGTAAAATACAAGCCAATGGGCATGAAGAAAGAAGTGCTCCAATGGTGGAAGAGAGGAAGGTGGTTATGGTAACCAGCAGCGAATCAATCCAGCCCAGCAAATCACAGCAGGGTTTCTCAGGCCCATCATTCCAGAGTGCAAGGAGAGCTAAAAGAATTTAACATTCACAAGAAGAGGTCTTGGAGAAAATAATGGAGACTGAAAACAGAGATATCCCTAGGAGATGTATCATTTCAAAAGACGTAGCGATAGAGACAGTGGTTTTCAGCTTCCAAAATGTCAGAGCTTCCAGAATAGCTCGAGCAGATTACAAATATAGTCCCATTATTGATGAAAAGAAAGAAAATGGGTAACAAGATGCTCATTAACCTAACTAGGAGATAGCAGAATGTGATTACAGTACATTTAGAACATTCTACCAGATTTGGATGGAATAAAGATGGATTTATGAAAAGGAAGTCATATTTGACAAATCTGTGAGCAATATGGTTTGATAAGCAATTACTAAGAAAATGCTGAGAGATTGGAGTCATACAGTTATAGAAAAGTACAGCACAGAGAAAAGGCCCTTCAACCCATCTAGTCCGTGCCGAATTGCCTACTCTCATCAATCTGCACCAAGCCCTTAGCTTGCAATATCCCTATCAATCATGGATCTATCAAAGCTTCTTTTAAACATTGAAATTGAGCTTGCATGGGCCACATGTGCTGGCAGCTCATTCCACACTCTCACAACCTTCTGAGTGAAGAAGTTTCCCCTCATGTCTCCCTTAAACTTTTCACCTCTCGCCCTTAACCCATAGTCTTTGTGGTTGTAATCTCACCCAGCCTCAGTGGAGATTGCCTGCTTGCATTTACCTGATCTATATCCCTCATAATTTTGTATCCTCAATCAAATCTCCCATCAGTCTTCTACATTTCAAGGAATAAAATCCTAACTTATTCAATCTTCCCTTATAAATGAGGTCCTCCACTCTAGGCAACATACCTTGTAAACTTTCTCTGTACTCTTTCAATCTTACTTACATCTTTCCTGTAGGTAGATGACCAAAACTACACACAATACTCCAAACTAGGCCTCACCAACATCTTATACAACTTCAACATAACATCCATCTGCTGTACTCGGTGCTTTGATTTATGAGGCCAATGTGCCAAAAGTTTTTTTTACGACCCTGTCTATCCGTGACGCCACTTACAATGAACTGTGGACCTGTATCCCCAAACGCCTTGGTTCTATGTTACTCCTCAGTGTCCTACCATTCACTGTGAAAGACCTACTCTGGTTGGTCCTACTGAAGCGCAAAACCTCACACTTCACTGTATTAAATTCCATCTGCCATTATTCAGCCCTTATTCCGAGCTGGTCCAGATCCTGCTGCAACTTTGACAGCCTTCCTCACTGTCCACTACACCCCCAATCTTGGCGCCATCTGCAAATTCGCTGATCCAGTTAACCACATTATAATTCAGATAATCGATACAGATGACAAACAACAATGAACCCCAGCATCAATCTTTGCAGCTCTCCGCTAGTCACAGGCCTTCAGTGAGAGAGGCAACTGTCTACCACCACTTCCTGACTTCTCCCACTGAGCCAATGTCTAATCCAGTTTACTGCCTCATCTTGAATGCCAAGCAACTGAACCTTCTTGACCAACCACCCTTGTGCAACCTTGTAAAATGCCTTGCAAAAGTCCATGGAGATAACATCCACTGCCTTGCCTTCATCCATTTTCCTGATAACTTCCTTGAAAAACTCTATAAGATTGGTTAGATGCGACCTACCATACACAAAACCATGCTGACTATCCCTGATCTATCTATGTCTATACCAATACTCTTATATCTGGTCCTTTAGAATATCTTCCAATAATTTTCCCACTACTGATGTCAGGCTCAGCAGCCTATAATTTCCTGGTTTATCTTCAGAGCCTTTCTTAAACAACAGAACAACATTTGCTTACCTCCAATCCTCCGGTACCTCACCTGTTGCTGAGGAAGATTTAGATATCTTGGCTAAGGCCCCTGCAGTTTCTTCACTTGCCTCTCACAGGGTCTGTGGGATCACTTTGTCATGCCCTGGGGATTTATCCACCACAATTTGGCTCAAGGCAGCAAGTACCTCCTCATCTGCAATCTGTGTAGAGTCCATGAGGTCGATGCTGTGTAGCCTCACTTCAGTAGACTCTATGTCCATCACCTGAGTAAATACAGATGTAAAAAATCTACTTAAGATATCCTTATCTGTTTCGGCTCCACACATGGATTATCATTCTGATCTTCCAGAAGACCAGTGTTGTCCCTTGCACTCCTTTTAACCTATCTGTAGAATCTCTCAGGATTCTCCTTCAGCTTGTCTGCTAGAGCAACTCCATGCCTTCTTTTAGCCCTCCTGCTTTCTTTCTTAGGTGTTTTTTTTTGCATTTCTTATACTCCATAAGCACCTCATTTATACCTGCTATGCACCTCCTTTTTATTTTAACCATTGTACATGGCAATTGTTGGTCCAAGATTGTTTGTGTTCAGTGGGACCTGTCCTACACAAATCACTGGAAGATATGTGCAAGCACAATGAGCAATTAGGAAGATAAATGGTGTCCGGCCTGGGATGTTGGATGTACATCTGATCCCATACCTAAAGGAAAATATACCTGCATTAAATTTTTGGATGTGTATAGAACCAAGATGTCTGGCGTTAGCTCAAGCAAGTGATATGGACCCCCATGGATCTGTCACAATCTTATATATTGTCATGTGAAAAATGCCAGCACTTCCTGCTTTTACTTTTCATTCTGTTATCTAAAACTGCTTCATTAATGAGCTAATATTATCATAATTTCAGAAGTGGTAATCTTATGCTCATGATTATATAATCACGAACTTCATTCACAACTCCTCACCAAAGAAAGCAGTGCATGCCTGCAAACAATATTCAAGCATGGGCTGGTAACTGGCAAATTACGTCACACTACAAGGGGAGATTAGATACCGGGTATCCAGCTATGGGTAACTCGCTTCTTAACTCCACTATCTACAAAGCATGTGCATGCTGGCATAATTTTTATTTTGCTGAGTAATTATAGCCCAAACAATATTTAAGAGGTTTGAATCCCTCAAGGACTAAACAGTGCACTAGATTTGGATAAATCCCCTACCTTCTTCATGGCATTCCTGGCTGTAGTGCTTCTGTTCTATAAATTTCCATAAGTTACCCATCCTGTAAACACCTTCCAAATCCACTACTGCCACCACTGAGTAGGACTGGTAGTAGGTTCACTTCCAAGTCCTGTAACATTTGGATTTGAAAGTATATCACTATTCTTACATCACAGTGGACTCTGAAGCTTGGAACTTCCTATCCAATAAACTAAGGGGCTACTTTCACCGGGAGGTCTGCACTGATCCAAGCTAAGAGCCTCCAATGTATTCTCAATGACACTTAGATTTGAGCAATAAATCTGTCCACATCCTACAGAAAAATAAAAAAAAATAACATGATAGACAGAGTCTGCTTCTCTGGCTGAGCTTTATCTAAAATGAGATGACATCTAAGTAAATTATTCATTCTCAGTGATAATTATTCCTTCATTTCCTGCCCTATTTGACTTTTTAATTTCTGTAAAGTCAATAATTTTATTCCATGAATTTGGTTAAGCTGCTAAGTTTCATCTATTCATCTCTGAGTTTTCATAAAAAATTTTCAGGGCTTGGATTTGCCAGTTTGATCAAACAAATGAGAAGTGAAGGTCAATCATAATGACTACCATTTGCTTTTGAGCCCGGAAATTATTTTAATTGGACATGCCTCCAATCAATAGCTACAATGGAATTTTCTGTATTTAGATAATATCACATGTGGCAATTTCCAGATTTAATTTTTTTGAGTAAAATAATTGATATTCTGGATTTTGTTTGCTGTTCATTTTGAATTGAGGAATTCATATTAAGTTGCCATTCTACTGCCAGTAGAGTCCATTTCATAATGACTGGTAATTTAAATCAAAGTTACAATAAATAAGAAACAGATTACATTTTTGGCAGTGCAAGTTGGATATCTGGCAGAAGTTCAGCTGAAGGCAGGAGAAAATGAGCAAGGGTTATTGACAACCTTCTTTTCTCTTTCCTACCAAGGCTCTGACAAACCATTGATACAACTGGAGATGCAGATCAAACTAAGGAAGTTTTCTCCTTAGTTGGACAGCCCTATATTAAAACACAAAGGAACTGAAGATTCTTAATTCACTGAAAGTAAAAAAAAAACATTCACTAAACAGTATATTTTACCAGCGACCTAGTGACAAGTGAAATCTGTCCCTGCTCCAATACTTTGCACAGTCAGAAACCCACTCAAAACAGTACCAGTAAGAATTAATCACCATAAAACAGCCCAAAGGATCAAACCATAGGGCCCTGAATTCACAAAGCAGAGAATGAGATCAAACAACACTTTGGAGTGAATTGTCTACGTGAGGCAGATTTTGAAAACTGTCAGTGCATTTCAGACATCAGAGCACTACTACAAAGTCAAATAGTGCTCTATTTCTCAAAAAAGAAAATTCTGGTAGGATTACTCTTGATTGGCAAACAACGTGCAGCTTGTAGCATCCAAACATTCAGCTGCAGCCAGAAGACTTGATGTTATTGTAAACTTCAAACCATATTGATCTTTGATGGTGCTATAGTCTGATAGATTATTTATTTATTTATTTAGCGGTACAGCATGGAGTAGGTTTTGGTGGCCCTTTGAGGCATGCCACACTGCAACCCTCTATTTAACACGGGCCTAATCATGGGACAATTTACAATGATCAATTAATCCACTAACCTATACGTCTTTGGACTGTGGGAGGAAGCCAAAGCATCCCCAAATAAGACATGCTTTCCACGTGGAGGATGTGCAAATTCCTTACAGATGACTCCGGGATTTGACTCTGCTCTGACACCCTGAGCTGTAATAGTATCACACTAACACTACACCACTGCATATATACTGTAGGTTTATTTGTTAATGAGATAAGGCTTTGCTGGTAAGGACACAATTTAGTGCTAATGCCACGTTACCCGTGAGAGCTGCCGAAGACACATACTTTGCTAGTTTGTAGGGAGTTCCACAATATTGAATTGGTGACACTGCAGGAATAGCAATGTTTTTCTAAGTTGAAAAGGTTTGTGAATTGAGGTGTTTGCTTTTGCTCACTATGTAATGATGTTTTAGTCAGTTGAAGTGATGATCTGGGTAGTGATTTGAAGAAGCTTTGCCAAGTTTCTGCATGGCATTTGCAGTTGATTCCTTGGTGTGGCAATGGTGGAGAGAATGAAGGTTTAAAGGTGGTGAATGTGGCAATGATTACCGCCAGGGGTAAGATATGTTAAAGTGCCGGGGTTAGGACTGAGCTTAAGTTACCATTCAAAGTATTTTAGTAAACTATTTAAGAACTTTTTAAAAGCTATTTATTAATGCTTTTTGAGAGGGTGATTTTAGATACACATCATATTATACTGAGTTAAGTATTGTATGTAATTAGTTTTGCTACAAAAAGTGTATGGGACATTGAAAAAAATGTTGAATTTCCCCATGGGGATGAATAAAGTATCTATCTATCTATCTATCTATCTATCTATCTATCTATCTATCTATCTATCTATCTATCTATCTATCTACACAACTTGCTTTGTGCAGGATCATGAGTCAGTGGATCACATATTAGCATGAATTCAGGATTGACTTAAGAAAGTAAGGACAAAATAAATTAGTGGATTAATTTTGGCAGGCTGATGTTCATGGAGTGCTACATGGATGAGTATTAGACCTCAGTTTTGCAAACTATTCTGATGATTGTGCATGCATGGCTATAACAAGATTTTACACACACCCGTACGTGCCTCCTGTACCTGATAAAGTGGCCACAGAGTGTACGTAAGTGGTTTTCTGCTGATGCAGCCCATTCACTTCAAGGTTTGATGTGTTGTGCATTCAGAAACACTCACCACTGTTGTAACATATAGTTATTTGAGTTACTGTCGCCTTTCTGTCATCTTGAACCAGTCTCGCCATTTTCCTCTAACAAAGCATTTTCACCAACGGAACTGCTGCACACTAGATGTTACTTATTTTTTGTACCATTTCTTTCTAAACTCTAGAAACTGTTGTGCATGAAAATCCTGGGAGACTAGCAGCTTCTGAGATACTCAAACCACCCTGTCTGGCACCAACAATAACTACATGGTCAAAGTCACTTAAGCACATTTCTCCCCCATTGAGATGATTGGTCTGAACAACAACTGAACCTCTTGCGTGCTTTTATGCATTGTGTTGCTGCCACATGATTGGCTGATTAGATGTTTGTATTAATGAGCAAGTGTACAGGTGTACTGAATATAGTGGCCACTGAGTGTATGTTATTTGCAGTGATTATGTAAGCCCAATCCCAACATTTGTGCAATGGGGGGAACAATATGCTAAAAGCAATTAAAAAAATCTGCTGGGTGAACTCAGCTGGTCAAGCAGCACCTCTGGGAAAGAAATTGTCAGTGCTTCAGGAGCTGCATGCAGTCTCGAATTTCCTTTTGCTCTGACACATTGCATCAAGTTCTTTACTATTCAGGTGATGTACCAAAGGACACTATGCCTCTGACAGTGTATTTATGCGCCTGTAGTAGCAGTTGCTGCATTTTTGTTAAATTATTTACATTTTCCCTTTTTCAGGTTTTCCTTGTCTTTATCTCATCTCTTTCCCAGACTATGGCATTTTAAATCACTTGAAAAATAGACAAGGAAGATCTTTAAACAATCAAATTCCCAAACCGAAATTACAAAGCAGAAATATAACTTAAATGTAAGTAACATGCTTATTACAAAATAAAATTTCAGAACAGACAGAATTACGATTGAGTCATAAAAGAAACTTTCAGAAGAGGAGGAAAGAAGAACTCTTCTTCTGCTTTTATAAAACATGTCTTTTTCAGGACCAGAGAGGTTGTTTAGCAGCTATGGCCACTTATTGCTACTCCTGAAACAGTTGCCCTAAGTCATTCTGACCTAATTAAAGTGGGCAATTGGGCAGTCATAGTGAGTTCATATTCTTGCAGTCATTTCACTGGTCTGTTTATCGATGAGACTTCAGCAGAACTCTTTACGGGGGATCAGGACATCTCCTGAGGTAATCTATGGTTTTCATTACTTACCAGCGCATTTCTGTGCAGACTGCCACTTCATTATTATTAACACATGAAGTCAAAGCTATTACTTAAAAAGTAATAGTTTTAGAAGTATCCTGAGAAAATGGGGTTCCAGTCTTGTAATTGTTCACATTCAGTGCTAGGAGCCTTGAACATTCATTGTGAGAGGACTAAAGTATAGAATGTTATAAGAAAAAGGCAGGTAAATGGGATTGAAGGGGATGATAAATCAACCATGATGGAACAGAGGATGGGACTTGATGGGCTGAATATCCTAATTCTGTTCCCACATCGTACAGCAGTAATTAATGAGTCTCATACCATCACATTTGCAGTAGCAGAACTAAACTTTGTATGCTTAGTTCATGCCTAATGCATAATTAAAATGTCACACCATTCAATACATACTGTATGTCAACAGTGAGGGAAATAGTAGATAGATAGATAGATAGATACTTTATTCATCCCCATGGGGAAAGAAGCTGTTCATTCCTAAACTGATAGTGGAGTGGAGATTCTTGGACAGGAACATTTTGAAACTGGCACCTAGCCATGTGTTTGCTCCTTGCCTAGAGTTACTGAGTGCAGATGAGATAGCCTCATTTTTTTTTTGGTATCAAAATACAGCGCTGTTATGATGTACTTTGACAGTCATTTTCTTTTTGTTCGTATTTCTCTTTTATGCCTCATGACTGCATAATATGTCATCACTGATAAATTTGAAGTGTTATTTTAATCATTACATCTGTACAAGTATCCTGCGATAAGTAAGCTGTACATTTGATGTTATTAGTGATGTAATCTAGTTTTGCACAAATATTCATGAGCACACTTTAAATCCACTTTACATTTTATGGTACAAGTTGACTCACAACATGTTTACCTTTGGCAAAAAAAGGAAAATCATTAAAATACAATGAACAAAATGTTCCGTGGAACTTAATTGCATGGTGTAAACCAGAACAGGAAAATAGAACACTTTGGCAAAGTTTCATGAAGTTGTGTTGCAAAAATAAATTTGCAGGGTCTGCAATATGTGCTTCATTTCAGCCTCTAGCTTGAGGTTAATATCTGGATTGATCTAAGTAGTTCAGATTACTTTATGTTTGCAGATATGAGTAGATATGATATCAATGGAAAGGAATTCACAATTCAGTTCATAAACATGTTTTTACTTACCCATTTGTATCAAAAGTAGCAGTTAGAGATAAATAGCAGTAAGTGCTTGGAGCTGTTGTAATTCCTTCCTGACATTTCAGAAAGAAGGTTTACAGACTAAAATCTGCAGAGTATGCTAAATAATTACAGCATTGTTTATTTACGTGAAAACTCAAAACACCCAATAAATATGCTCTGGGAAGTGATGATGCAGTCAATTGTTTTACTGTGGGTAAAATAGTTGATGGCCTGTATTAATCCTTCTTGGCAAGCTGGTGGCTCATGCTTTTAAACTCTTGGGCCTTCAAACAAAAAGGTTATGGACATGTTCTACTCATTTTACCTATTCATTGACCTGACCCATAATGAATGTGAGAACCAAAGCTTAAATTATTAATTTTTAAAAATCTGGCATTTTTCAATTTGCAAGTGTATCTAGTTCTGTACAATCCAGTGACAGATGAATTAATGCACTGAAGCATATTCATTTGAGAGTTATGTTGATCGCACTTGTATTTACATATGGTTCTTCTGGCTTGATGTAATGAAAATATTCGTCACCTCCATCGTGGGCACTAGCCTCTGTAGTATCCAGAATATCTTCAAGGAGCGATACCTCAAAGGACAGCATCTATCATTAAGGACATTCATCACCCAGGACATGCCTTATTCTCTTTGCTACCATCAGGAAGGAGGTATAGAAGCCTGAAAGCACTCACTAAATGATTCAGGAACAGCTTCTTCCCCTCTGCCATCTGAATTCTGAATGCATATTGAACCCATAAACATTACCTCACTACTTTTTAATTTCTATATTTGCACTTCTTATTTAATTTAACCATTATATATATATACACACACAGTGGTATGCAAAAGTTTGGGCACCCCTGCTCAAAATTTCTGTTACTGTGAATACCTAAGTGACTAAAAGATTACCTGATTTCCAAAATGCTTAAAATTAAAGACGACACATCTCTTTAATATTTTAAGCAAGATTACTTTTTTATTTCCGTCTTTTACAGTTTCAAAATAACAAAAAAAGGAAAAGGGCCCAAAGCAAAAGTTTGGGCACTCTGCATGGTCAATACTTAGTAACACCCCCCTTTGGCAAGTATCACAGCTTGTAAACGCTTTTTGTAGCCAGCTAAGAGTCTTTCAATTCTTGTTTGGGGAATGGGATTTTCACCCATTCTTCCTTGCAAAAGGCTTTTAATTCTGTGAGATTCTTGGGCCATCTTGCATGTACTGCTCTTTTGAGGTCTATCCACAGATTTTCGATGATGTTTAGGTCGGGGGACTGTGAGGGCCATGGCAAAACCATCAGCTTGCTCCTCTTGTGGTAGTCCATTGTGGATTTTGAGGTGTGTTTAGGATCATTATTCTGCTGTAGAAGGCATCCTCTTTTCATCTTCAGCTTTTTTACAGATGGTGTGATGTTTGTTTCCAGAATTTGCTGGTATTTAATTGAGTTCATTCTTCCCTCTACCAGTGAAATGTTCCCTGTGCCACTGGCTGCAACACAAGCCCAAAGCATGATCGATTCACCCCCGTGCTTAACAGTTGGAGAGGTGTTCTTTTCATAAAATTCTGCACCCAAATTTCTCCAAACATACCTTTGCTCATTGCAGCCAAGAGGTTCTATTTTAACTTCATCAGTCCACAGGACTTGTTTCCAAAATGCATCAGGCTTGATTAGCTGTTCCTTTGCAAACTTCTGATGCTGAATTTTCTGGTGAGGATGCAGGAAAGGTTTTCTTCTGATGACTCTTCCATGAAGATCACATTTGTGCAGGTGTCGCTGCACAGTAGAACAGTGCACCACCAAGCCAGAGTCTGCTAAATCTTCCTGAAGGTCTTTTGCAGTCAAACGGGGGTTTTGATTTGCCTTTCTAGCAATCGTACGAGCAGTTCTCTCAGAAAGTTTTCTTGGTCTTTCAGACCTCAACTTGACCACCATCGTTCCTGTTAACTGCCATTTCTTAATTACATTACGAACTGAGGAAATGGCTACCTGAAAACGCTTTGCTATCTTCTTATAGCCTTCTCCTGCTTTGTGGGCATCATTTATTTCAATTTTCAGAGTGCTAGGCAGCTGCTTAAAGGAGCCCATGGCTGCTGATTGTTGGCACAAGGTTTGAGGAGTCGGGTATTTATAAAGCTTTGAAATTTGCATCACTTGACCTTTCCTAATGATGACTGTGAACAAACCATAGCCCTAACAAACTAATTAAGGTCTGAGATCTTGGTAAAAGTTATCTGAGAGCTCAAATCTCTTGGGGTGCCCAAACTTTTGCATGGTGCTCCTTTCTGCTTTTTCATTTTAAAATTGTACAAAACAAAAATAATATACTAACCTGCAAACACCACACATCAAGATCAGAAGTTGTGCAGGTGCAGCGCATTCTTCTGCAGCACCCTGTCATTCATTGGAAAGCACAGGAGAAAATAACCATTAAGGTAGAAATGTACTGAACCTTCAAAATACCCACACTGACCAAATTAATGTGAGACACAGATAGAAATGTAGATATTTTATTATTGCATTGAATAAAAGAATCAGAACTGAGTAAATGAATTTTAACATATTTAACGCTAATTCAATTATATAGAATTTTGGGGGAACTAGGAAGGAGACTAAATCAGCCTGATTATTTGTAGAACATCTAAGAAACTTACCAAACTGTTTCAAAATATTACAATTAACATGTAATCTAGGAGACTTTGAAACAATTGTGAGTGGTAGGTGATGATTAGAGAACCATAGCCATTCAGTTGCATGAGGGCAGAAGATTTTACAATAGAAACCTTGAAAGCATTATTTATCCAGTAAACTATGAAAAGTGATATGTTTACACACTGGTATCTCCAAAGAAAAAACATTCACAATGTTTTTAGATTTGTATTTCAATAACATGGTGAACAGCCCCATGGATCTTTTAAAGTGAAATAATATATTAATGTCATTAGTAATGTGAAATAATCTACCATACTGGAGAAGGGCAAAATAACAGAGAATGGAGGTTAGTTATAAGTGGAAACTTTACAGTTTGGAAATAAACTATGTCAGTGCCTTGGTAATAAATTCTGGCTTTTTAATATTTTTTATGCACCAGTTGATCAAATTTGAACCTTTTCTTGTAACTCCACAGATGAAGGTGGGTGGGGAGTTAAAATGAGCACAGAGGCTTATCTCCCCCTTCACCCATCTTTCCTGCAACCTTTCCATGAGTTGTCGTCTTCACTTGCTCTACTAAACAGTCAAAGAAGACACCAAATGGAAAGAAGCAGAGGTCATGCTTTAATATGTGTTTGGGCTGCACAGATATTAATGTTCAAATGCATTTTTACCCAAAACCTCCAAGGGGATACATTATAGCTTCAAGAAGTCCAGACTCGTAAGTTAATTTTACTCCAGGCATCTATTATGCATCTACTATGAGCATAAAACAAATGCATTTCCTCCTAAAGCATTTGCAATAGTCTTCTTCCTTGTTGTTGTGGGCATAATTAACAAGGTACGACCTTTCTCTAGATGCCTGGAGAAACTGGTACAGGTCATTCTTCTTAAACTGCTCTATGCCAATGCTCTGCACTCAGCTTAGACCATAACCATAGCACTAGGAGATATAGGAGCAGAATTAGGCTATTTGGCCCATCAAGTCTATTCTGCCATTTCACCATGGCTGATCCACTTTTCCTCTCAGCCCCAATCTCCTGCCTTCTCCCTGTATGCCTTCATGCCCTGACCAATCACAAATCAATCACCTCTGCCTTAAAGACTTGACCTCCATGGCTGTAGGTGACAATGAATTCCACAGATTCACACTCTATGGCTAAAGAAACTCCTCCTCATCTCCATTCAAAAAGAACGCCCCATTAATCTGAGACTGTGACCTCTGGTCTTAGACTCTCCTATCATAGGAAGCAGTTTCCACATCAACTGTATCAAGGCCACACACCATTCAACAGGTTTCAATTAGATCAGCCCTCATTCTTCTAAGTTCTAGTGAATACAGGTCCAGAGCCATCAAACACTCTTCATAATGAAAGCTGTTCAATCTTGGAATAATTTTGTTGCCCCCTTTGAACCCTCCAGTTTTAGAATGTCCTTTCCAAGATAAAGGGCCTGAAACCATTCACAATAATGCAAGGTGCTTTATAAAGTCTCAACATTACATTCTGACTTTTATATTGTAGTTCTCTCGCAATGAATGCTAACATTGCATTGCTGGGTGACTATTTCAGTCAATTCAGCACCAGTGCAGAAACAAATGCACAAATAAATGAGGCTGTTTTCTGTCCCTACAAGAGAATCAAGTACAAACACTTCGATTACTCTGATGTCTATAATAAAGAAGGAGAGTGTTAGAAAAGACTTTTAAAAAGCAAAAGTAAATTCATGTCAGTTTAATGAAGCTTCTCATCATAATCCTTTTCTGTGAAGAGGTCCCCTGTAAATACTATGAGGAGAAAGGAAAGAACAAGTTTTCAGTAGATGGAAGAGACTGATCAGAAAGGAGGAGAGAAAATGTGAACACCAATAGTATGATTGGAGATTTGGTCACGTTTGCAATGTGAAGTAGGTATTGAGACTGGAGGAACAGATCTTTGCTGCCACTCAAAGATCTTTACTCCAACCAGCAGTAACCAAGGGGTGGCCCAGTTAGGACAGAGGTGAAAAGAAATAGTTTCATCTAGAGGGCTGTGAATTTTTTAGGATTCTGTGACACAAGGTTGTTGTGTGGGTTCAGTTGATGAGAGTACTCAGAGATTCTGAGGTAACAAGAGAATCAAGAGAAGTGTGAAGTTGCGGGAAAGTGGCGCTGAGATATAGGTTAGCCATTATCTTGTTACATTGTGGAGAAATCATGGTAGGTGATGGGGTGCTACTGCTTCCTATATTGTCCTGTTCCTATGTTCTTGAGAGTTCCTTAAACCTGGAAAGCATTGGTGTTCTTCCGTCTTCAAAAAAAGTTTTGAAAAATATCTGAATTGAAGCTCCATCATTTGCTGATCACAGTTCAAATAAAGGAGGCTTCCGTTTCCATCAGCTCTGTAGGAAGTTTAATTTAAATTTATAGTTTACTAAAAACTATAATAAAGTGTCATAGTTTCCTAGGAAATTCTCTGAAATGGCATCAGGTGAAAAAGATTTCCTGTTTATTAAATTTACCTACCACTTAGGGTGTGGTTAATATTAAGACCTGCATTTGTTAAACTGAACTTATGGCCTCAAACCACCATAGTAAACTGTGAGTTCAATGTCTCTGTCAATATTTTTAGTTAATACAGTTAAAACCATCCACAATGGCAAATTTACTTGGAGTGATCAAGCTTCAAAGAGGATCAGTATCAATTTATCAACCGCTAAATGGAAAGTAAGATTTAAACTAACTTAATAGAGGAATAGGAGCTGAAGTGACAGTGCTTAGGATGAAGTAGTTGGTTTATAAACAGAGGCAGTGTGTACTGAGTCTCCTAGCAAAGAGAGACTGATAGGGCAAAATTGCAGTCAACAGGATGAGTTGCAATGTAAATTGCAGACAAAATCAAAAAAGATGAATGAGGAACTTTTATTTGAATGCATGGAATATAGTATTTGTATTGTATTTGAATGCATGCAATATACAGAATAAGACAGATAGATGAACTTGTAGCATAGTTAGAGATTGGCAGGTATAATATTGTTGGCATCATGCAATCATGGCTGAGAGCGGGTGGCATGACTCTAATGGTAAAATTTGAAATCGAATCATTTGAAAGAGGTGACTTAGGGTCAGAAGGTGTTGAACTGTTCTGGGTAGAGCTGAGGAACTGCAAGGGTCAAAAGACCCTGATGGGAGTTATAGACAGACCCCCAAACAGTAGGAAGGATGTTGTCTACAAATTAAAAGGGAGATAGAAAATGCATGTCAAAAGAAATAGTTACAATAGTTATGGGGGATTTTGATGTTTCAAAGATTCAAAATGCATTTATTGTCAAAGAATGTATAAATTTTAATACCTTGAAATTTGTCTGCTTATAGGCAGCCACAAAGCAAGAAACTAAAATAACCCAATTTTAAAAACAGCAAAAGCCACTGTGCAGAGAAAGAGAGGCAGAAAAAAATACACGTCATGCAAACAATAGAAGCGAACCAACAGCATCCTAATCCACACTGATCCACTCCCAAAGCAGCCGGAGTAGGCCCAATACAAGCCCCGGTCCCCAGTTTTTACACCAGAGGGGTAGAAATGCACAGCAGCTGGATCAGTTCACAGCCTCAGTGTCATGGAGAAGGGACTGAACATTTGCAGGAGAACAAGTGAAATCAGCCTATCCTCATTCTGTATCCAACACTTGGGCCTCTAGTCTGTACTGCTTTTTAAATTGCCCAAGCACTGAGTAGTGCCATGTTCTAGGACCTGGATCCCAGCAGCCCGATATGTCTGGACCACCCAGCCCAAAGTCATTCTTGATCTCACCAAATCGGCTTTTGGTGCTTTGAGCAATCCAACCTCGCACCTGGCTTAGGTAGATAGGCATGGAAAGTCTGCGACATAGACTCCTCTCCAGATCTCTCACTCCATCACCCAGTGGTGATATTAACTCCATCTCCATGTGCAAATAAATTACGTCGTGCCTTGCAATGCCCCAGCATGGCTCTTTTCCTGAACCAGCCTTGTCTATGCCTCCGTCCTGGCTTTCTGCGGTAATAATTCACCATAATTTGCTTCATGAAAGAGGCTATAAGTAATGTTTTTAGTTGAATCTCTTGCCTTATGATTTGCCAATAAGCTGTTGCACATCTTTGGTAGTGCCATCTTCAACCAAATATGCAGATAGATTGGGAAAATCAGGTTGGTTCTGGATCCCAAGAGGGGGAATTTCTAGAGTGTCTACGAGATGGCTTTTTAGATCAGTTCATGGTTGAATCAACTAGGGGATCATCTATTCTGAATTAGGTATTGTGCAATGAACCAAAATTGATTAGAGAGATTAAGGTAAAGGAACCATTAAAAGACAGTGAACATAATATGATACAATTCACCCTGCATTTTGTGAAGGAGAAGCTAAAGTCAGATATATCAGTATAACAGTGGAGTAAAGGGAATTACAGAAGCATGAGAGAGGAGTTGGCCAGAATTGATTGGAAAAGAACACAGACAGGGATGATGGTAGAGCAGCAATAGCTGGAATTTCTGGAAGCAATTTGGAAGGCACAAGATATACACGTACCAAAGAGGAAGCAGTATTCTAAAGGCAAGATGACACAACCGTGGCTAACAAGAGAAGTCAATGCCAACATAAAAGCCAAAGAGAGGGTATATAATTAAGCAAAAATTAGTGGGAAGTTAGAGGAGTGGGAAGCTTTTAAAGACCAACAGAAGACAACTCAAAAAGTCATTAAGAAGGAAAAGATGAAATATGGAATTAAGTTAGCCAATAATATTGAATAGGATACCAAAAGTTTCTTCAGATACATGCAGCATAACAGAAAGGTGAGAGTCGATATCAGACCACAGGAAAATAATGCTGGAGAGGTAGTAATGGGTGACAATGAAATAACAGATGACCTAAATAAGTATTTTGTATCAGTATTCACTGTGGAAGACACTAGCAGTACGCTGGAAGTTTGAAAGGGTTCAGAAGTCTGTGAAGTTGCCATTACTAGGGAGCAGGTGCTTGGGAAACTGAAAGGTCTGAAGGTAGATAAGTCAGCTGGACCAGATGGTGAACATCCTAGTGTTCTGAAAGAGGTGGCTGAAGAGATTGTGGAGGGATTATTAATGATCTTTCAAGAATCGCTAGATTCTGGAATGGTTCAGGAAGAGTAGAAAATTGCAAATGTCGCTCTATTCTTCAAGAAGGAGGAGAGGCAGAAGAAAGGAAACTATAGGCCAGTTAGTCTGACCTCAGTGGTTGGGAAGATGTTGCAGTTGATTGTTAAGGATGAGATTTTGGGCATTCTTCAAGACATACAATATGTAGTCATATGGTTTCCGCAAGGGAAAATCTTGCCTGACAAATCTTTGAAGAAATAACAAAGGAGAATTGGTGGATAAAAAACACAAAATACTGGCAGAACTCAGCAGGCCAGGCAGTATCTATGGGAGGAGGTAATAACGATGTTTCGGGCCGAAACCCTTCATCAGGAGTGAGCAGGTGTGAATTGGTGAATTGGTAGAGGTTGTGTACTTGGATTTTCAGAAGGCTTTTGCAAGGTGCCACACATAAGGCTGCTTAACATGTTAAGAGCCAATGATATTACAGTAAAGATACTAGTATGGGTAAAGCTGTGGCTGATTGGCAGGAGGCAAAGAGTGGGAACAAATGGAGCCTTTTCTGATTAGCTGCTGGTGACTAGTGGTGTTCCACAGGGATCTGTGTAGGGATAGCCTCTTCTTATGTTATATGTCAATGACTGGGATGACGGAATTGTTGCCTTTGTTGCATAGTTTATGGATGATATGAAGATAGGTGGAGAGCCAGGTAGTTTTGAGGAACTAGAGAGACTAAAGAAGAACGTAGACAGATTAAGAGAATAGGCAAAGAAATGACAGATGGAATACAGTGTCATGAAATGTATGGTCATACACTTTGGTAAAAGAAATAAAAAGGTAGACTATTTTATAAATGGAGAGAAAATTCAAAAATCTGTGGCACAAAAGATTCCCTAAAGGTTAATTTGCAGGTGGTGAGGCAGGGAAATGTGATATTAACATTGATTTCAAGAGGACTAGAGTATAAATGCAAGGATGCTGAGGCTTTATAAAGCACTGGTGAGGCCTCACTTGGAGCACTATAAGCAGTTTTGTGCTCCTTATCTTAGAAAGGATGTGTTGACACTGGAGAAGGTTCACAAAAATTATTACAGGTTTGAACGGCTTGTTATATGAAGAATGTTTGATGGCTGTGGGCCTGTATTGACAGGAATTCAGAAGAATGCGGGGTGACCTAATTGAAACCTTTTGAATGTTGTTAGAGTGGATGTGGAGGGAATGTTTCCTATGGTGGGAAAGTCTAAGACCAGAGGACACAATCTCAGAATAGAGGGTGTTCTTTTATAAAGGAGAATAGGAGGAACTTCTTTAGCCAGAGAGTGGTGAATCTGTGGAATTCTTTGCCACAGGCAGCCATGGACGCCAAGTCTTTACATATATTAAAGGCAGAGGTTGTAAGATTCTTAATTGGTTAGGGCACGAAGGGATATGGTGAGAAGGCAGGAGATTGGGGCTGTGAGGGAAATGGATCAGCCATTTTGAAATGGCGGAGAAGGCTCAACATGCAAAATGGCCTAATTCTGCTCTAATGGCTTAATGTCTTATGAACTTATTTCTTTGTCATTTTAAGATGCCTCTCTGAAACAATTTTGGGTGATTGTAATTCAATATATACTATAATGAGTATGTACTTATCAAAATTATGTGCAGTATTCGATAAGACTTTTGATACATTATAAAGATCATTGCTACCAGTTAGGTGTTGATAAGATATTTGCAGGAATCTGCATCTGCTGACTTTTCTTCCTAAATGTAAATAGAGAATCAACTACATCACTACTTGGTTAGTTTTTGACTTTGAGATACTGCTGCTGGGGAAATAGCAAGGCAGTAACCATTTACAGGTAAAGAGAGCACGGTTCCCTAGGTAGAGCAGAATTAATGACAGTGGCTGGCTATGGCATGTAAATTGGTGAACTGGAAAATATGAGAAGCTGCACCCATTTGTGCCCTTCAGGTTAAAGATGCAAATGCAGCTAACTTATAATTTTCAGATCTCTTTAGCTCAGGCACTTTGGGATCATTTTGCATGCAAACTGTCAACTGAGAAAGCCAAGCAAAGCTCCTTAATGTGCCAGAACTGACACTCGACTGCTGCAGTTGGAGGTTGTCACCTGCTTCAAAAAGGCATCAATTATACCGGTGCCCAACAAGAGCAGGATGAACTGCCTCAAAGACTATCACCCAGTAGAACTCACATCTACTGTGATAAAGTGCTCTAAGCGGTTGATCATAGCTAGAATTATCATTAACCTCCTCATTAGGAACCATCATCAGTGCAGATCAGAAATAACATTTCTACCTTGCTGACTGTCAACACTAGGTGCACCTCAAGGATGCATGCTTAGCCCAATGCTCTACTCTTTCTACACCCATGACTGTGTGGCTAGGCACATCAAACACCATCTATAAATTTATCGATGACACCATTGTTAACACCAGAATCTCATGTGGCATTAGGAAGCATACAGGAGTGAGACTGATCGGCATGTTGAATGGTGTCACAACAGCAACTGTTCCCTTAACATCAGTAAGACAAGGAAATGATTGTGAATTTCAGGGAGGGGAAGTCGGAGGCACACACACCAGTCCTCATTGAGGGGTCAGCAATGGAAAGTTCTTGGGCACCAGCTTCTCCATCATTGAGGACATCTTTAAAAGGCAGTGTCTCAAGACAGAAATATGGATATAAATATGTATGGATCCACATTCCCCCCCACCCATCCCGCATGCAAAGAATGCCCACTTTTCATTACTACCATCAGAAAGGCGGTAAAAGAGCCTGAAGAGACACACTCAATGTTTTAGGAACAGCTTCTTCTCCTCTGCCATCAGATTTCTGAATGGTCTATGAACCTACATATGCTACCTTATTAATTTACTCTGTTTGTGCATTATTTATTTATATTTTATATATTATTTTTAATTTTTTTTGTATTGCTCTGTACGACTGTCACAACGCATTTCATGACATAGGTCAGTAATTTAAAAAAACAGTTCTGATTCTTGGAAATGCTATGAATATCTTCAGCAAGAAAGTGGCGGGTTATCTGAGCACTAGAGTGAGTAGACTGTGAGTAAACTGGGTAGAAAAGACTAGGGTCCTTGTTATATTTGCTTTAGAAACCAGCTGGTCTCTGAGGGCCTGTTGACGATAACCTGATGCTTCAATTACTACCAGGAAGGACACTGCAACAGTCTGCAGGCTCTTGTGGAAGATGACTGCTGGCAAGGATGGTCGAGCTCATGTTGCTTAGCTGTACATGTCGTGGATGTAGAATCCATGCACTGGAATCAGAGAACGAAGAAGACAAAATTAATGTGTGAGGTAGCGAGCAGCTTAAGCGGGAGCATCCTTATAGTTTGTAATCATCATGATCAAACTGAGCATTGATATGGTTGAACCTTTTGAGGCAATTCTGTGTGTGCATACAAAAAATAAATCTTTTATTCACGAGTCCCCAAATTCCATGGCACTTTCAAGAGATTCAAGTAAATAGCAAGAAATGAAGAGCTGGAAATGACAGGGAAACATTGGGCAAAGTCATTGTTTTCTGAGCTGTGAAGTCTATTCTTTTGACAGGTGTTCTACTTATTTTATATGTATCAATGCACAATATAAATAAATTAGAAGCCAGAGTGGGTTTAGCATGCATTTCTTTCATCTGAGGTTTCTTGGTTTAATCCAGATCAAATTAGTGGGTTGCTAGCTGGATGACTAAAATCTTTGTGAAGAATTTAATTGATAGGAGGTTTAGCAGCCTCAAAGAAATTCTAAATTAATGCAAATTCATAGCAAATGCTACTTGCAATGTAATACTAATTGGCACCAAATTGACAGTCTGACACGCTGAGGCTGCAAAGGTGGATCATGTGGGAAATGAAAATGTTACACTTCTGCAGGAGCAAAGGAGACATAAGCCTGAATTGCGTTGGTGGATGGAAGTACAGGAACCTCCAGAATGCATACATTAACCCTAGAGTGTCTCATACTGACTTCATTGTACCAACACAACTTGGCTTGATCTGCAAAGCAAGTAAGTTAAAAAGAATTTATAACCTATGTCAACCATTGTGTTTCTGGAAAAAGCCACTTAGATACTGAAGGGTCTAAGATTAGTTCACATACCCTGTACAAAAGCACAACAGTTAAGTATCAGAGGTCTTAAAAAATCTGTTTTCCATTTATTTTAACTCCAATGCGTGTTTGGAGCAGGAATTGTGGCTATTACTATGTTAAACCATAGCAGAAATCTGTAACAAATATTTTTTGGTTCACAACAATTCAATTGGCAGGTTACAACGGGGTTCCATTCCCAAACTGGACAAGAACAAAAATGCTTTGTTCACAGAAACAGCTATGATGGAAGACCAGGCAGTAGGAGGAACAGGAAGAGTGGCCTCCACCTTGTCCCACTTACTCAATGAGTGAGCAACGGGGTCCAGTGAATGCTCTCAGCTCTGCCCAGCTCCCGGTGGCTGCAGTTTGATAAGGGGAGGAGGGAGTATTGGTGGAGGGGGGAGGGTATGAAGAGACAGCATGTGTTTCCTATCAAACAGAAGATATCTGAAGCCCCTTAGCAGACTGTAAATCCATCCCCATCCAACCTGCTAGTCTCCAAAGGTTTGTTTGTATGGGGAGTCCATAAATCTCAAGAGGACCTGTACTAAAATGCTATTAGTTTGCGAATGTTAACCATGACTTGAGAGTACGTTATACTTACAATCATTATGCTATTTGTAACTCTGAGGACTTGTATGAATTTCCATCAAAGTGCAATTAACTGTTACAGGGAATTACCTCACATTGCTAATGTCCACAAACACCTTTCTTAATCTGCAACTATCAGCTGAATAGGAACAGACCTAGAAAGCAGCTCACTTGCAACATCAAACGTAGAATGACTTGTACCACTATCATCCAAAAGCACATGACGATTCAGCCTCCTGGCTTCTACACTGACACCTCATCACTCAAGGTCATCTCAAAGTAGGAGTAGATTACTCAGCTCCTTGAGCCTTCTTCATCATTCAGTAAAACCATGGCTGATCTGACTGCTTCCTCAGTCCCACCTTCCCATCTGTTTGGGGCTACCTTTCAGCATCTACTTATCATGAATCTGCCTCAAAGAAGAATTTACTTCCACAGGTCTTTGAGAAAATGAGTTATGAAGACTCAAGGCCCTCTGGCAATAAAAAAATAACCTCATCTTAAGTGGATAAGGCCTTTTCTTGAGTCTGTTGCCATTAGATGAAATTATCCCATCAAAGGATCTTTCCACCCTCTTAAGATCCCTTGAGACCTTATACATTTCACATTAAAATGAGACATGAATTGTATTATGCATGTTTTTATTATTTTAAGTTAGGAAAGTGATATTTTGTTGTTTCTGATGCTTGAGTTTTTAAATATTTAGGCTATTTTATCAGGAATTCACAACCTCTGGAAGACAACTGTTTTTACATTGAAAATAATGTGAAATGCCTTTTAGGTTCATGAATTTTGATTAACAAAACATTTTCCCAAACCTAACCCTTAATAAATCATAGAATATCTGTATTATGAAATCTCATTTCCAGCAGTTAGTGGGTTACACCAACGATGGAAGTTTAAAGAGCTGGGATTCGGAAGTTGGAGAGGAACATTAGGATGGGAAATGGTTCCAACTCATTTTAATTGCACATTTCTAAATGTAAAGCTGACTCAATAAGAAGCCACACAGAGATTATCTGGGAAGATATGGTTGGGAAGTCTTGGGGGGTGGGGGGGAGGGATCAATAAATGCACCATTGTTCTACATTCTTAAAGGTATTCCTTAAGTGATTTTAAAGACTTAACCATATTAAGTATAGTGAGTGTGGTTGCTTGCATTCTACTGGGTGGTCTTTCCTGCCCTGACTCTCTGCTTTGTTAAACTGACTCCACTCCGCCTCACTCCCTCTTTTTCTTTTTCTTTTCCAATCTTTTTATTAATATCAAGATAGTGGATATAACATAATATTGCTACACAATTATTGGGATTACATTGTTAATGGATAACATATATAAATACAAACATTTATATATTCAGTTAATACAAATGTAATAAACCTCCCAAAAATGTTCGATTACAAATGTAGAATACATTAAAAAAAGGATTAACGTATCCAAAAAGAAAAAAAAGAAAATATACCCCCCCAAAAAACTAATCTGAACAATACTAACCAAAAAACTAAGAAAGAAAAGAACATGGGCTGTTTATATCATCAAAAAAAAGGAAAGGACCATTAGTGCCATCAACTCGGAACCTCCCTGCATATATGAACACAAGAGAGTAGGTTTGGAAAGAGGTATACCCTCTTGGTTTGTATGTGCCGTCATCCTTGTCTTTTGATTCACTCCTCAGCTCTGATCCTTCAACCTCCTGCTCACTTCATTAAACATTTTCACATTTTGCACTTATACTTACCAGCATAAAATGCTCTGCATCCCTTTATGTATCACTGCTGCTGCCCATTGAGCTTCTCTTTCCTCTTGTACAGGGAAGCACAGGATGCCCAGGGTGAGAGAGAATCAGAGCTAGGCCTCCACCTAGTAAGGATAGTGCTCTAGAGCAGTGTCACCTTGGCATGCCCTGCCATTGGAGACGGGAACGTTCCAGGTACCCAGTAAGTGAATAATGGATTTACTGGACGTAGACATTATGTCATGCCTACAGAATATCCACAGTAATCAAAATACAATCAAGTTAATAATTTCATTCAGGTGCCTTGTCATGTCTCTCCATCCATCATGGTCCCTGACCCTCCGAATTGTAGTTGTTGCCTCCCCTGTTTCTAACCGTGATGTTAATCTATCTATCATTCTCATTCCCTGTCAGCCTCTGCTTCTTTTTCCTTCCAGTTGTAACTGAATGTTCTAATGTCTCTCTTCGCATGATGTGTCCAAAGAATTTTGATTGCTGTTTTCTGATTTTTTTTTAAGCAATGTACGTTTTGTTTTCATTCTCTGCAGAACTTCTTTGTTGGTTATCCTGTCCGTATATGATGTGCATAGCATTCTTCTGAGGAACCACATCTCTGCTGCATTGATTCTTTTTTCCATTGCATTTGTGACGGTCCATGACTCGCAACCATACATCAATATAGGAAGAATGTAGCAGCTGAGAGTTCTAAGGCGGATGTCAATTGCTATTTTCTTGTTCGTTAGGATGTTTCTCATTTCTGTAAATGCTGTTCTTGCCATTGCTATTCTTGCTTTTATGTCTGTTTCGCATTTGCCATCAGATGTTACCCATGATCCAAGGTACTTGAAATTGTGAACTTGTTTCAGGATTTCATTTCACAATACGATCCTGAAGTTTGGGATATTGTGGTGACCCACTTCCTAGCGCACTCGAACCAGCTCACAAATAGCCAGCGCGCCGGCACAAAGGCCAGTCCCAAAAGGGCGCCAGGTCTGCTTCACCAACAAAGGGAAAAGCCTGCGGGGGATTGTGTGTACGTGCCCCTTACAGCATCCGCGCCCCGGGAGGGCGGGATGAGGGAGGCTTTAAAGCAAGGCTGTGAAGTTTGAATAAAATCTTCTTTAATTGCAGTTTACCGACTCCGTGTCATTATTTTAGCGCTGCGTGTAGCACACTGCTACAATTGGTGACCCCGACGGTCCAAACGATTTTTGGACCGGAGATGAACGACGCCGCATCTGTTCATGCAGTTTCGTTGAAACTGCCAAGCTTCTGGACGCTGCGACCTCACCTCTGGTTCCAGCAAGCAGAAGCCCAATTCCACGTTTGGCAGATAACCTCAGAGGACACACGTTACTACTACGTGGTGAGCTCCCTCGACCAGGACACAGCGGCCCAGGTTGAGGAGTTCATACAGTCGCCCCCGGCGGATGGCAAGTACACGGAATTCAAAGCCTTGCTTGTAAGGACTTTCGGACTCTGACGGCGCGAGCGGGCTACCCGTTTACTGCACCTGGATGGCTTGGGAGACAGACCTCCATCGGCTTTAATGAATGAGATGTTGTCTCTGGCCGACGGACACAAACCCTGCCTCATGTTTGAGCAGGCATTCCTGGAGCAGCTGCCCAAGGAAATATGCCTGCTGCTGTCCGACGCGGATTTCAGCGACCCCCGGAAGGTGGCAGCCCGGGCGGACTTGCTGTGGAACGCCAAGAAGGTGAGTGGGGCGTCCATCGCACAGATCACCCGGCCACGCTCCCAGCAGCAAACCAAACCAGGCCCGGCCGCAGATCCCGCTAACCCCAGAGGCAGGGGTGGGGAGCCCAACGAACAATGGTGTTTCTACCACCAGTGGTGGGGCGCAGAAGCCCGCCGTTGTCGCCCACCCTGCAACTTCCCGGGAAACGCCAGGGCCAGCCACCGCTGATGGCTACGGCGGCTGGCCATCGGGATAGCCTCCTGTATGTGTGGGACAAGCGGTTGGGACGCCGTTTTTTGGTCGACACCGCTACCGAGATCAGCGTCTTACCTCCGACGAGTTACGTCACCCGCAACAGGGCACTGGGTCCCCCCCTGAGGGTCGTGAAAGGCAGCACGGTAAGGACCTATGGCACCCGTACGGTGCAGCTACAGTTCGGCTCCAGCCGGTTCACGTGGGACTTCACACTGGCCGACGTAGCCCAACCGCTTCTGGGTGCGGATTTCTTGGTGGCTCACAGCCTGCTGGTCGACCTGCCGAGGCAGAGACTGGTCCACGCCGAGACCTTTCAGACGTTCTCCCTGGGAGAAGCCCAATTGCCAGCCCAACACCTCGACTCCAGCACGCTGTCCGACAACGACTTCACCAGAGTCCTGGCGGATTTCCCATCGGTTCTGGCACTGCAGTTCACGGCAGCCATGCCCCGACACGGCGTACAGCACCACATCCCGACCCAGGGACCACCCCTCCATGCCCGTGCTCAGCGGCTTCCCCCAGACAAGCTCCGACTGGCGAAGGAGGAGTTCAAGAGGATGGAGGAATTGGGGATCATCCGGCGGTCCGACAGCCCATGGGCCTCCCCCCTGCACATGGTGCCCAAAGCGACAGGGGGCTGGAAACCGTGTGGCGACTACCACAGGCCGAACAAGGCTACCACACCAGACCGCTACCCTGTGCTGCACATTCAGGACTTTGCAGCAAACCTGCACAGCGCACGGATCTTCTCCAAGGTAGACCTCATCCGGGGATACCATCAAATCCCGATGCATCCGGACGACGTCCCCAAAACGGCTCTCATCACCCCGTTCGGCCTTTTCGAGTTCCTCCGCATGCCGTTCGGCCTGAAGAATGCCGCACAGACGTTTCAGCGGCTAATGGACGCGGTGGGACGCGACCTGGACTTTGCGTTCATCTATTTGGACGACATCCTCATAGCCAGCAGCAGTCATCAGGAGCATCTGTCCCACCTCCGTCAACTCTACGCCCGACTGAGTGAGTACGGTCTAACAATCAACCCGGCCAAATGCCAGTTTGGGCTCGACACCATCGACTTCCTGGGCCACAGGATTACTAAAGACGGGGCAACCCCTCTGCCCGCTAAGGTAGACGCGGTCCGCCATTTCCCCCGACCCACCACAATCAAAGGCCTTCAGGAAATCGTAGGTATGGTCAATTTCTACCACCGCTTCCTCCCTTCAGCTGCCCGAATCATGCGCCCCCGTTCGCCCTGATGTCAGGTAAGGGCAAGGACATTACCTGGGATGAGGAGTCCGCCGCCACTTTCATTAAAATGAAGGAAGCCTTGGCGAACGCCGCGATGCTAGTGCACCCCAGAATGGACGCCCCTACCGCCCTCACAGTGGACGCATCTAACACGGCAGTCAGTGGGGTACTGGAGCAATTCATCGCGGGTCGCTGGCAATCCCTGGCGTTTTTCAGCAAACACCTGCGGCCACCCGAGCTCAAATACAGTGCTTTCGACCGGGAACTGTTGGCACTATACCTGGCAATCCGGCATTTCAGGTACTTCTTAGAAGGTAGGCCCTTCACCATGTTCACGGACCACAAGCCGCTTACCTTTACGTTCACAAAGGTGTCCAATCCCTGGTTGTCCCGCCAGCAGCGCCATCTGTCCTACATCTCTGAATACACGATGGACGTACGGCACGTCTCGGGTAAGGACAATGTCGTGGCGGATGCGCTCTCTCACCCTAACATTCACGCCCTTTCCCAAGGGGTAGACTTTGAGGCACTGGCAGAGGCACAGCAGGCAGACGAGGAGATCCCTTGTTACAGAACCGCAGTCTCCGGTTTGCAGCTCCAGGACCTCTCCGTAGGCCCAGGTGAGAGGACCCTACTCTGTGACATCACCACTGGCCAACCCCGCTCCATCGTCCCGGCAGCCTGGCGGCGGCGCGTTTTCAACTCCATTCATAACTTAGTGCACCCCTCCATCAGGACAACCGTCCGGATGGTCTCCAGCAGGTTCATTTGGCACGGACTCCGCAAGCAGGTCAGTGAATGGGCCAGAACGTGCATGCACTGCCAGACGGCCAAGGTGCAGCGGCACTCCAAAGCCCTGCCACAGCAGTTCCACCCCACCCACCGGCGTTTCGACCACATTCATGTGGATATCATGGGGCCCCTGCCAGTGTCGCGAGGAGCGCGGCACCTCCTGACTATCGTGGACCGGTTCACAAGATGGCCAGAGGCGATCCCGCTCACCGACACCACCTCCGAATCTTGCTCCCGGGCACTGATCGCCACCTGGGTGTCCCGCTTTGGTGTACCGGCCCACATTACATCCGACAGAGGCGCCCAGTTCACCTCCAGCCTGTGGTCAGCTAGGGCCAGCCTTTTGGGGACACAGCTGCACCACACAACTGCCTACCACCCACAGTCGAACGGCCTGGTGGAGCGTTTCCACCGTCACCTAAAGTCGGCTCTCATGGCCCGCCTGCGAGGAGCTAACTGGGCGGATGAGCTTCCCTGGGTCCTATTCGGCATCCGCACGGCGCCCAAAGATGATCTGCACACCTCGTCGGCCGAGTTGGTGTACGGCGCACCCCTGGTCGTCCTCAGGGAGTTCATACCAGCCCCAAGGGGGCAAGAGGAAGAATCCGCAGCGGTCCTGGGCAGACTACGCGAGAGGCTCGGTGACCTGGCCCCCATACCCACTTCGCAGCATGGGCAGAACCCGACCTGCGTACCCAAAGATCTGCAGAACTGTAAGTTTGTGTTTGTACGAAGGGGCGGGCATCGGCCACCACAGCAACGGCCCTACGAGGGGCCATTCACGGTGCTCAGGAACAACGGGTCCACGTTCGGGCTGGACATTGGGGGGAGAGAGGAGGTTTTCACGGTGGACCGACTCAAACTGGCCCATGTGGACCTGGCGCAACCAGTCGAGATTCCGGCACCGCGGCGCAGAGGCCGACCTCCCAAACAGGGTCCGGCCCAGACTGTGGACATTGGGGGGTGTATTGCCAGTTCTGGGGGGGGGGGGGGGGGGTTATGTGGCGACCCACTTCCTAGCGCACTCGAACCGACTCACAAATAGCCAGCGCGCCGGCACAAAGGCCAGTCCCAAAAGGGCGCCGGGTCTGCTTCACCAACAAAGGGAAAAGCCTGCGGGGGATTGTGTGTACGTGCCCCTTACAGCATCCGCGCCCCGGGAGGGCGGGATGAGGGAGGCTTTAAAGCCAGGCTGCTAAGTTTGAATAAAATCTTCTTTAATTGCAGTTTACCGACTCCATGTCGTTATTTTAGCACTGCGTGTAGCACACCGCTACAATATCAGGTTTCTTTGATATTACCATTACTTCAGTTTTCTTTTTGTTTAAGGTTAGTCCAAGTCTTTCGCTCTCTGTGTTGATGGTAGATACTAGTTTCTGTAAATTTACTTCACTGTTTGCTGTCAGTACTGTATGATCCGCATAGCGGAGCTTGTTGATATTGTATCCTCCTATACTTATTCCAGGTTGGTCTTGTACAGTTCTCATGATGTTTTCACTGTACAGGGAGAACAGGTCTGGTGATAGAACACAACCCTGTCTGACTCCTCGCTTTATTGGCTGATATTCACCGATCTCATTGTCTATCCGTATGGCTGCAGTTTGTTGCCAGTAGAGATTCCTGATTATTCTTAGATCTTTTCTGTCGATATTAATATCTTTAAGCATTTTAATGATGACTTGGTGTTTCACTGGGTTAAAGGCTTTTGTGTTGTCAATGAAACAGAAATATAGGTCTTGTTGTACTTCTATTGACCTTTCGATAATATTCCTGAGAATATAAGTTGTGTTTGATGTTCCCTTGCCTTCGACAAAGCCGCACTGTTTTTCACTGATCTCTGGGTTAATTTTGTTTCTTATTCTGAGCATGATGATTCTAAGTAGAATTTTTGTGAGGTGGCTCATTAAATTTATTGTTCTGTGTTGTCCACACTCTGTTGCACCTGGTTTCTTTGACAGTGTAATGAATACTGCCTTTAAAAGATCTTCTGGTACTTTGCCACTGTTGTATATTCTATTCAACAATGATTAGCCAGAGCATATTATTGATTTGCATGTGCATTGAGAATCTCTGATTTCTTATGGAGAAGAGATGTTTGCTTCTGATGGTTCATGTGATTGCTACTATGCAGATCATGTACTAGCAATGGCAGAGTCACAAGTTAAATAGATTTTTAGGTTCCAGATTTTCATTTGGTGACTGAGCACAGCTAACTGTTGAAGACTAGAAACAGGGGTGGAGAATAAATATCAAAAGGTTGCAAATTAGCAAATTTGCTGATGACACAAAGCTGGGTGGCAGTGTGAAATGTCAGGAGGATGTTATGAGAATGCAGGGTGACTTGGACAGGTTGGGTGAGTGGGCAAATGTATGGCAGATGCAGTTTAATGTGGATAAATGTGAGGTATCCACTTTGGTGGCAAGAACAGGAAGGCAGATTACTATCTAAATGGAGTCAAGTTAGGAAAAGGGGAAGTACAATGAGATCTAGGTGTTCTTGTACATCAGTGAATGAAAGCAAGCATGCAGGTACAGCAGGCAGTGAAGAAAGCTAATGGCATGCTGGCTTTTATAACAAGAGGAATTGAGCATAGGAGTAAAGAGATCCTTCTGCAGCTGTACAGGGCCCTGGTGAGACCCCACCTGGAGTATTGTGTGCAGTTTTGGTCTCCAGACTTGAGGAAGGACATTCTTGCTATTGAGGGAGTGCAGCGTAGGTTCACAAGGTTAATTCCCGGAATGGCGGGACTGTCATATGTTGAAAGATTGGAGCGACTGGGCTTGTATACACTGGAATTTAGAAGGATGAGAGGGGATCTGATTGAAACATATAAGATTATTAAAGGATTGGACACACTGGAGGCAGGAAGCTTGTTCCCGCTGATGGGTGAGTCCAGAACTAGAGGCTGCAGTTTAAGAATAAGGGGTAGGCCATTTAGAACAGAGATGCGGAAAAACTTTTTCACCCAGAGAGTGGTGGATATGTGGAATGCTCTGTCCCAGAAGGCAGTGGAGGCCAAGTCTCTGGATGCATTCAAGAGAGAGTTAGATAGAGCTGTTATAGATAGCGGGGTCAAGGGATATGGGGAGAGGGCAGGAACGAGGTACTGATTGTGTATGATCAGCCATGATCACAGTGAATGGTGGTGCTGGCTAGAAGGGCCGAATGACCTACTCCTGTACCTACTGTCTATTGTCTATTGTCTCTTTCCAAACCCTGCAGGGTTGAAGTCAAATGGCAGAAAATTGTCATTAAAAATTGCAATCATTGATGAGATCCTGAAAATGAGTCAGGCTTTCCAAAAAGACTTCTCATTATTGCAGACAGGATGAAGATTGTGCATGGCACTTCTGGGATAATGTAGTTAATTCTATTCAACATTAATTGTAGCAGTCAATCAAGTCCATGTACACTTTGAGTCATGATTATGTATATCCTGGATGCCAGCATTATAGAATCTTAAATAACTTCAATTTTAGCTTTTGTGCCAAACCTTCTGTGAAATACAACTGTGCAGTAGAGAGTAACAGTGAAGTATGACTGGCCCATGCAACAGATAACAGGAATATAAAAATGGGAAGTGCATTCAAAACATTGCCATTTCCCATACATCACTCAACACATCACTGAGTAAGCACCTGATCCATAATCAGGTACGACAAATACATTTGTGAGGCCATTTATATTCATTCTCTTTCAACCAATTACAGAAGGGGAGATCTATTGATACTAAATATTTTAAAATCATTTTCAGTCCACAGGAGTGCCAACAGGACTGCTTTGAATCAGTGGACTGGACTGTATTCATGGATTCATCTTCGAACAGGGACGAGTATGCTGCAGTTGTTACCGACTTCATTAAAACCTGTGTGGATGAGTGTGTGCCTACAAAGACTTACTGTACGTTCCCAAACCAAAAGCCATGGATGAACCAGGTGGTACATCATCTGCTGAAGGCTAGATCTGTGGCATTCAAGTCTGGCATCCCAGGCCGGTACCAGAAAACCAGGTATGATTTGCAGAGGGCTATTTCAAGGGTGAAGAGATAATTTTGAATAATGTTGGAGGCAATAGCAGATGCATGGCAACTCTGTCAGGGTCTGCAAGACATTACTTCCTACAAAGTGAAACCTAGTAGTATGAATGGCAGTGATGTTTCACTACCAGATGAATTTAATGCCTTTTATGCACACTTTGAAAGCAGAACACAACTACAGCTGAGAAGACTCCTGTTGCACCTGATGACCCTGTGATCTCTGTCTCAGAGGCTGATGTTAGACTATCTTTAAAGAGAGTGAACCCTCGCAAGGCAGAAGGTCCTGATGGAGTACCTGGTAAGGCTCTGAAAACCTGTGCCGACCAACTAGCAGGAGTATTCAAGCACATTTTCAACCTCTCACTGCTACGGGTGGAAGTTCCCACTTGCTTCAAAAAGGCAATAATTATACCAATGCCTGAGAAGAATAATGTGGGCTGCCTTAATGACTATCACCCAGTAGCATTCACATCGCCAGTGATGAAATGCTTTGAGAGGTTGGTTATGACTAGACTGAACTCCTGCCTCAGCAAGGACCTGGAGCCGTTGAAATTTGCCTATCGCCACAATAGGTCAATGGCAGACACATTCTCAATGGCTCTCCACACGGCTTTAGACCACCTGGACAACACAAACACCTACGTCAAGATGCTGTTTATTGACTATAGCTCAGCATTTAATACCCTCATTCCCACAATCCTGATTGAGAAGTTGCAGAACCTGGGCATCTGTACCTCCCTCTGCAGTTGGATCCTCGACTTCCTAATCAGAAGACCACAGTCTGTGTGGATTGTTGATAACATATCCTCTTTGCTAATGATCAACAATGGCACACATCAGGGGTGTATGCTTAGCCCACTGCTCTACTCTCTGTATACACATGACTGTGTGGTGAGGCAAAGCTCAAATACCATCTACAGATTTGCTGGTGATACAACCATTGTTGGTAGAATCTCAAGTGGTGATGAGAGGGTGTACAGGACTGAGATATGCCAACTAATGGAATGGTGCTGCAGCAACAACCTGGTACTCAATGTCAGTAAGACGAAAGAGCTGATTGTGGACTTCAGGAAGGGTAAGACAAAGGACCACATACCAATCTTCGTAGAGGGATCAGAAGTGGAAAGAGTGAACAGCTTCAAGTTCCTGGGCGTCAAGATCTCTGAGGATCTAACCTGGTCCCAACATATCGATGTAGTCATAAAGAAGGCAAGACACTGGCTATACCTTATTAGGAGTTTGAAGAGATTTGGCATGTCAACAAATACACTCAAAGAATTCTATAATTGTACCATGGAGAGCATTCTGACAGGCTGCATCACTGTCTGGTATGGAGGGGCTACTGCACAGGACTAAAAGAAGCTGCAGAAAGCTGTAAATCTAGTCAACTCCATCTTGGGCACTAGTCTACAAAGTACCCAGGACATCTTTAGGGAGCGGTGTCTCAGAAAGGCAGCATTCATTATTAAGGACCTCCATCACCCAGGGCATGCCCTTTTCTCACTGTTACCATCAGGAAGGAGGTACAGAAGTCTGAAGGCACACACTCAGCAATTCAGGAACAGCTTCTTCCCCTCTGCCATCCGATTCCTAAATGGACATTGAAGCTTTGGACACTACCTCAATTTTTTTTAGTATTTCTGTTTTTGCACATTTTTAAAATCTATTCAATATACACAATTGTTTTACTTGTTTATTTATTATGTTTTATTTTATTTACTATTTTTTTTTCTCTCTGTTAGATTATGTTTTGCATTGAACTACTGCTGCTAAGTTAACAACTTTCACGTCACATGCCGGTGATAATAAACCTGATTCTGATTCTGATTCTGAATGCACATATAATTCTCAGATGGCTGAAAAGACCTTTGACATCATCATAGACTTCTTATACAGAGCGGGAAACTTTATTCAGTGGTTGCTTATTAAGAGTTGTCAAAGTTCTTTCACTTTGACAAAATTTAACTTACAACAAGCACCTAATAGCGCTTTGTTATACTATTTATAAAATAAAAATTGTTGATCTTTTTCTAACTACAACATTCATTGTAACTATCCTGACAAGGCATGGAGAATGATTTACAATATATTAAATTTAGCAGAATGTAGTATAATATAATATCAGAATCAGAATCAGAATCAGACTTTAATTATGCACATACAAGGAATTTACTTCCGACAGATGTTGTCTCTCTGCTCATAACAATAATAATGATAAATATAAATGAAAATATAGATTATACATACAGGTAGTGCAATCCAAGTAATAGTTAGCCGACAGTTAACCGGCAGTTAACTGTTCAGCAAAGTGACCGCAGTAGGGAAAAAACTTCTCCAGTGCCTATTAGTCTTAGTCTGGAGGGATCTGAAGCGCCTACCAGACGGAAGCAGATCAAACAGTCCGTGCACAGGATGGGAGGAGTCCTTTATGATGTTCCCCGCCCTCTTCTTCAACCTGGAAGAGTACAGGTCCACAATAATATTAAGTAAAACTAAAGTACAAATGTAAAATAAGTAAAATTATTACAACACGTGGAGGTAAATAATATATGTTTGTATATGTTGGGAAGACTGCCAATCAGGTATATGGTTTTCTTTTTCTTTGATCATTTGACAAGCTTAATTTGAGGATGGATTAATTAACCAGCTCTTGTATCTGACTTATCCAATTGTAATGCCTTGGTTAATATTTATACTGCTATGCTATGGTATTTTATTTTTGCAGTTTTCTGTAAAAGCAGTGTATTGTGCTGGTAAGAGCGTTACGGCTTCAACTAAAAATAAGGAGCCATGTTGTCCAACTTAGCGATGTTGAGTCAGCCAACCATGAGTGGGATGACATGAAATACTCTTGAGAGCTGGGCTGAAGAAATTTTCTGAAGAACAGTAGTCTGGTTTGGGGTCTTTTGGTGAGAGGTGCAGAGAGAAGAGCACCAGGGAAGACGCCTGGAGGGTCCCATCTGAAGAGGAGCCCCTATTGCCAGGAGTGTTTTGCAAGGCAGAGGATTCCAAGAAGGAAAGTAATACCTGTGGTTGGTGTGAAGAATTCAGTAAAGCTACTCCCAGCTACTACAGAAATGAGCTCTGGCATCAAGGTTCTCATTTAGATTGGTTTAATTGTAATGGGCTCTTTTATCTTTCTTTTTCTTTGTTAGCTGTTTGATAAGATTGAAAATAGGTAAATACACTTTCTTTATAATTTTATGCTGGTATACAATATGTCATTTCTGGGCTACCAATAACTGTGTATGGGCAATGCTTACACAGCATTTGCTCAAATTGAGGTTACTTTAATTGGAACATCCCGATTTTCCTGTTTGGTTGAACCTCAGATGTGCATTGCTTATGAAAGATGGCTGAGTCACATGGCTGTTAGCAGAGTCAGCTGATGAGCCAAATTGATGTACGAGCCCTGGTTGCACTTGTGGAGTGATTGGCCCAGATTTCAAATGCTGTTTAAGCGTAGATTAAGCGGTTTATTGTGCGTTATATTTGTGAGATTAAACAGTGTTTAAACTAGTGTTTGAGGAAAGTGAGGTGTATTGTGATTAAGAGATATTATTATGGATGCTGTGGGAATTAAAGTTTGGTGCAACTCATAATGATTATCCACAAGTCATGCTTGTGTTCCGAGCGGGGTGGATATTAGAATTCCCAATTAATTGCTTCTTAGAGTGCTGTAAAAGTATTGGGGAAAGTCATGCTAGGTAAACAGCAGTTTGACCAATCAGCAGGTTACGAGTGACATAACTGAAGTCACGCTTCCTGTTAAGATAGGGGAGCCTGGTGAGATGGGGCAATGGGCAGTCTATATTGTTGGAGAAGGGGGGCAATATAGCTGAGGATGAAGACTTTAAAGGCAAGCTGTATGTAGCTGAGGTGAAGAAAGCAATGACAAGTTGTTCTCATTTATGCGAACTGAGGGAAAGGAGTTGTCTGATGTGAAAGATCTAATGTGTCCTTCAACGGGTGATTTAAATTCAGAGCTGGCCTCTGTTATTACATCACCAGTTAAGTGCCAAAGTGTACCTGCGGAAAGCCGAAGTTGGTGGAGGCTGGGAGTCAACCCCAAACCCGATGGAGAAAAAGAACACAAGGCTCGGGCAGAGCAGACTTCTCAGTTACTGGATGAGCGGCAGTGCTCAGATTGTATGAAAAAACAGTGACTAATAGAGAGCTTAAAAGGTCTGGCTGCTGAGATGGTGAGGTCCTTAAAGGCAGAAACCCATTGGTCATGTCCGTGGACTACATGCAAGCATAAGGAAATGCTTTTGGCATGATGGACAGCCTAGCTGGTCTTATGATGAAATTTAGGCACAATTTAGGCAAGGAGAAAGGGGAAAAACTTACTGTCTACATTTTCAGGTGAGAAAGACAAGTACATTACTTCTTTCGTAAAGGGCCATTCAACTGGCTGAGATAAACTGACAATGGATGGGGGAATTTGTGAAAGGCACACTGTCACATGACATGATTGCTTTAAGCATTTGAATGACTCACAAGATGTGTCTCCCTCCCTCGTTTGTTGAGCTGATCATACAAGAGGCAGAGGAGGAAAATTTGTTGGAGGAGTGGGAGGCCTTCACCAGCTGGGAAATATCCTCAGAAGTAGCCTCCATTGCTGAAGCGACCCCTGATGCCACTCAAGTGAGGGTTTTGCCAGATGAAGTGAAAACCCTGCAAAATGAGGTATCTCAGTTGATGTCGGTTAGTGCTGTTGCCAAGCGTAACAAGTCCAACAGGAAACCTGACCTACCTGTAGGACGTACTTAGCAGAGGGATGCTGCTGAAAGGGGTCTTTATGAGGGAAGTGACCGGCATTTTCTGTTATAACTGTGGAGAGGACGGACAGTTCAAGCGGGAGTGTGAAAGACAGGAAAACCTTTGGAAAGTAACCCAGCAGTTATTTAAACAGGAAAGGAAGTCAGGAGATTTCAGAGAGATCCAGCAAGGGAATGACCTGGTATCTCAGAGAGGAGATGTTCCAATCATGGTATCAAGGGAAACACTAAAGTGCAAAACTCTATTCCTGAGGGCTTAGTGGGTCTAAGTTCAGATATATTGAGGGTATTTATACTCGAGTTATACTTGACACAGGTTCTCAAGTTACTCTACTCTACAGATCCTTTTACAACCGATATCTGAAGCATTGACCATTGATGCCACTCGGTGCCCTAGAAATTTGGGGCCTTAGTACTGATGATTACCCATATGATAGTTAGTTGTCATTTAAACTGGAGTTTTCAGACGCAGTTGTTGGAGTAGCTGAGACCATTGATACATTACTGTTGTTCTTTGCAGATCCGGTTGCTAAATGGGAAGCTCCTGTTGTTGTGGGAACAAATACTCCCATTGTGAAAAGGCTCATGGGGGCATGCAAGGAAAGAAATGGAGAGAATTTTTTGAAAACCCTGCCCATTCACCCAGTGTTCAGAATGGCTTTCGAGAAGGTGCAAGTTCCTGCTAAGCAGGATGAAGAGCATAAACGAGCAATTGTGTGGTTCACCCAGTCCAACATCATCGTGTTACATCCTGGGGAGGTAGCTAGAGTGACAGGAAACCCCAAATTTCCAGGAATGTCTGACACTAAGACACTCAAGACACTCTGGAGGTTCATGGAGAAGAGTCAAGCTTACCTGCTGGCGTGCTGGTGAGACCTAAATGCTGTCTACGGAAACAGGATGACAGTGATTGTCAGGAATGCCTTGGAGGGAGAGGTTAACCTCATACATGGCATGCCAATGGCATACCTTTTCTCTGTGAGGGTAATGTCTAGTTTTCCATTGAGAAAACTTGGAGAGAGGCAATCTTCTGGATCAGGAAAATCATTCAACTTTGGTGACCTCCCAGAACTCAAGGAATAGAAAGGGAGACTAACTGAGGAGATGCTAAAGCTCAAACATGTCTTTTCTACTGACGAGTTTGATGCGGGTTGCTCCAAGAGCACTCGCTGCACAATTAGAGTGACGGAGGACACTCCTTTCAGAAAGAGGTCTCAACAGTTAGCACTGGCGGAGGTGGAAGATGTTCAGTAGCACCTGCGGAGACTGAAGGAAGCTGAAATTATTACTGAGTTGAGAAGTCCCTCTGTGTCACACATAGTGGTGGTGAGGAAGAAGAATGGGAAAATACAAATGTGTGTTGATTGTTGGACACTGAACAGGTGTACCATCCCAGACCAATATATTGTTCCACAGATTGAGGATGCTCTGGCCTGCCTGAGTGGAGTAAAATAGTTCAGTGTGTTGGATCTAAGGAGGGGGTATTATCAGATACCCACGAGTGAAGGTGATAAAGAGAAATCACAATTCATCTATCCACTTGGATTCTTTCAGTTTGAAAGAATGCCCCAGGACATATCAGGAGCACAGGCAACTTTGTCATGGAGAAGACTGTTGGGGACATGAACTTGCTTGAAGTACTGGTATATTTGGATAATCTCATAGTATTCAGGTCCACACTGGAGGAGCATGAAGCGAGGCTTCTGAAGGTGCTAGACCATCAGAAAGCAGAGACTTAAAACTGTCAACTGGATAAGTGCCAGTCTATAAGATGTCAGTCAACTACATCAGACACATAGTCTCACAGATGGAGTGGCTACAGATTTGTCCAAGATAGACAAAGTGACCATATGGCCAAGGCCCAAGAATGTGAGTGCCCTAAGTTCAGTCCTTGAATTCTGCAGGTACTACCGAAGGACTACTTCAGAGTAACCAGAGGTTATCCACTCTTTGAGAAGAATGGGAGGAAAGCGAAAGGAGAAGAAGGCAAAGTTTATCTTTGCCCTTCAGATCCTTTTAGGGAAAGATGGGATGCAAAATGCAAAGAGGCCTTTCAGCTGCTGAAAGGGTTGCAGACTAAAGCACCTGTGCTGGCCTTTGCGAACCCCCAGTTGTGTACTGCATACAGACTCCAGCCATGAGGGCTTAGGTGGTGTTCTATATCAGAACCAAGATAAAGGGTTGAGACCTGTTGCTTTCATCAGCTGGAGTCTGTCACCATCCAAACTAAACTACCCTATGTACAAATTGGAGTTTCTGGCATTGAAATGGGCCATGGTGGATAAGCTAAGTGACTATCTATACAGTGCCAAGTTTGAGGTGAGGACTGATAGCAATCCACTGATTTATATCCTGACCTCGGCAAAGTTGGATGCCACAGGTCATTGCTGGTGGTGGCGTTGCCTGCTTATGATTTCCGATGCACTCTCCCAACACTTGGATGAGGTGCTGGAAATGGATGCAGAGAGGGAGGGTGGTCCTACCACTGATGTTAGAGCAAAGTGCCAGTTTTCCACAGTGGAGAAATCAGAGGCAAGGCTACAGCATGGTAGAGGTGTAGCTCATTTGGGAGCTTCTAGTCATGCTATTCCACAAGCATATTGCAACTTGACCACTCTGGATTCGAAGCAGTTGCCTGCCTTGAGCCCAGTGAGACTACTCTTGTATCGGTGCCATTTGCTCATCTATTGTCAAAAGAGATATGGCCCGAGTTGAGAAGATAAAACACCCTACCATACCCCTACTGATGAGAGAATGGGACAAACTGGAGTTGAGGAACAGAGTTTTATACAGGGTCATTTCTCCTCCAGACAGAATTCAGTGTTCCCAGTTGGTTTTGCCTGAGAAGTACCGGAAGATTACACTAAAGTCACTTAATGATGACTCGAGTTATTTGGAGTTTGACAAGACCTGGGGATTGGTCCAAGATGGTTCTATTGGCCCCAAATGAAGCCTGAGGTTGAAGAGTACTGTAAGTCATGCATTCGATGTATTCAGAGGAAGATGTTATCTATGAGAGTTGCTCCATTCTCTCGTTTACAAAGTACAGGGCCACTTGATTTAGTATGTATGGATTTCCTCTTTATAGAGCCTGATTCCAGTAACGTTGCAAATGTCTTGGTCATCATTGATCACCAAGAGGATGAAGCCAAAGGTTGGGAATGGTCCAGTCAAGATTCTCCATCAGAATCACCTTTTACCCATCAGGCAGGATGTATGTGTTGATCCAGAGCCTGACACGGAACCTACACATAGTAGAACTCCGTACAGAAGGAGGAGAACAGAAAGGCAACCCGCTGACAATAGAGTGATTTAATGGAAATATATGAAGAGGGACCAATCACTGAATACTGTACAGTCTCAGAGGATGAGGAAATGGGAGTATGGTATGCTTTACCTTATGCAAACTCCCCAAGAACTGATGAAGAGATTTCTAAATCTCCCAGCCCTGACTCAGGTATAATGGGAAGGACAACCAGTGGACAGGCTGATGTGATACTAGACAGTGAGAGGAATCTGGACTCCAGTATAATTAGGGATGAAGCTGAGTTCAGTCAGGTGGAGGGTATGAGCGATAGACGGTGGGAAGCATCCCCAAGTAATCAGAAACAGTCACAAGAAGTACCTGAGGCTGAAGATGCTGACGATGAGATAAGAAGGTCTCAGAGAGTCAGGAACCCTTCAGGTAGGCTAGCATATGATGCACCAGGGAAACAGAGTGTTGCGTCCATCGCAATATTGAGATATGTTACTACCATTTACAAATGGATTGGAGGTCCTGAGACCACAAACTTCATTTGAATATTGTATTATTAATAACGGTTTAAAAAGTTCCTAAGTCATGAGGACGTGACTGTTTTTGGTGGGGGGAGAGTGTAATGCCCTGGTTAAGATTTTTACTGCTATGCTGTGAGTTTTGTTTTATTTTAGCGGTTTTCTGTAAAACGCAGTGTGTCCTGCTGGTTAGAGTGTTTAGGCTTCAGCTGAAGATAGGAGTGATGTTATCCAACATAGCAATGTTGTGTCAGCCAATCGAGTGTGGGATGACATAAAACGTCTTCGAGATCTGGGTAGGAAGAGTTTTCTGAAGGACAGTTGTCTGCGTTGGGGTCTTTTGGTGAGAGGTGCGGAGAGAAGAGCACCAGGAAAGATCCCTGGAGGATTCCAAGAGGGGAACTTCTACCTGTGTTTGGTGAGAAGAATTCAGTGCTGTGAATAAAACTGCTCCCAGCTACTACAGAAATGAGCTCCGAAATT
This sequence comes from Hemitrygon akajei, assembly GCF_048418815.1. Lineage (NCBI taxonomy): Eukaryota > Metazoa > Chordata > Chondrichthyes > Myliobatiformes > Dasyatidae > Hemitrygon > Hemitrygon akajei. The sequence goes on along the minus strand of NC_133128.1, from coordinate 161,651,374 downwards.
TATGTACTCATTTAGACTGGCTAACAGTAATGGCCCTTTTATCTTTCTTTTTATTTCTGTTAAATGTTTGATAAAGTTGAAAATATATAAATACACTTTCTTTATAATTTTATGCAGGAGTACAATCGGTTATTTCTGGGTTACCGGTAACTGTGTATGGGCAGTGTTTACACAGCGTTCACTCAAATCAAGTTTCCTTTAATTGGAACATCCCGAAGTTTCTGTTTGGTTGGACCACAAATCATACCAACCGGAGACATTTATTGCTAATGAAAGGTGGCTTTTTCACTGCAGAGTCGGCTAACGAGCCAAGTTGGTGTATGAGCCCCGGTGAGAGGGTTGCATAATATTATAACATACAGTATTTATGCAATTCATAAATAAAATATGAGCAGCTTCCAGAGCAATTACTTTTCATTCAGTTACATTGGTTCTTAATGCCAATGGTTTAAGTATGAGTCAGACCTTGATAGTACGTAATATAGACTATAAGACATTAGAGCAGAATTAGATCATTCAGCTCATCAGGTCTGCACTGCTGTTTGATCATGGCTGACTCATTACCCTCTCATCCCCTTTCTCCTGCCTTCTCCCTGTAATCTTTCACACCTTATTAAGAATCTATCAACTTCTACTTTAATTACACCTGGCCTCCAGAGCCACCTGCTGCAATGAATTCCACAGATTCACCACTAACTGGCTAAAGAAGTTCCTCCTCATCTTCATTCCAAATGGCTGTTCCTCTATTCTGAGGTTGTAACCTCTCATCCTAGGCTCCCAAACTAAATGAAACATCCTCTCCACATCCACTCTATCTAGGCCTTTCAACATTCGATAGGTTTCAATGATATCCACCCCCCATACTTCAAAAATTACAGTGAGCACAGGCCCTAAGCTATCAAATATTCCTCATATTTTAAGCCTTTCCTGGAAAAATTTTTGTGAGCCTCCTTTGAACCCTCTCCAATGTCAGCACATCCTTTATTAGACAGGAGGCCCAAAAATGTTCATAGTGCTCCAAGTGAGGCCTCGCTAATGTCATAAATCCTCAGCATTACATTGTTGCTTTTATATTCTAGTCCTTTCAAAGTGAATTCTAATATTGCATTTGCCTTCCTCACCACTGAATCAACCTGCAAGTTAACCTTTAGCGAATCCTGGACGAGGACTCCCAAGTCCCTTTGCACCTAAGATCTTCGAATTTTCTCCCCATTTAGAAAATAGTCTAGGTTTTATTCCTTCTACCAAAGTGCATGACCATACACTTACCAACACTGTATTCTGTAATGACACTGGAATAGTCTTTCAAGAGTCACTAGATACTGGCACTAGTGCAAATGTCACTCCACTCTTCAAGAAGGGAGGGAGACAGAAAAACTTTGCCCATTCTCCTAATCTGTCTAAGTCCTCCTGCAACCTCCCTGCTTCCTCAACACTACCAGCACCTCGACCTATCTTTGTATCATCCACAAACTTGCCAAAAATCCATCAATTCTATCATCCAAATCATTGGCATACAATGCAAAAAGAAGCAGTCCAGATACCGACCCCTGAGGAATACCAATAGTCACCAGCAGCCAATCGGAAAAGGTTCCCTTTATTTGCACACTTTGTCCCCAGCCAATCAGACAGTGCTCTATCCATGCTCTTATCTTCCTGGGCTCTTATCTTGCTAAACAGCCTCAAGTGTGGCACCTTGTCAAAGATCTTTTGAAAATCCAGGCATACAATACCTACCAATTCTCCTTTGCCTATCCTGCTTGGTATTTCTTCAAAGAGTTCCAACAGATCTGTCAAGCACTATTTCCCCTTAAAGAAACCATGCTGACTTTTGCCCATTTTATCATATTCCTCCAAGTACCTCAAACTTCTTCTTTAATATTGACCCCAGCACCTTCCCAACCACTGAGGTCAGGCTAACTGGCCTATAATTACCTTTCTTCTGCCTCCCTCCCTTCCTGAAGACAGGAGTCACATTTGCAATTTTCCAGTCCTCCAGGACCATGCCAGCATCTAGTGATTCTTGAAATATCATTTCTAATGCCTCCACAGTCTCTTCAGCTACCCCTTTCAGCAACAGTCAGGTGTAGTCTGTCTGGTGCCGGTGACTTATCTACCTTCAGACCTTTCAGCTTCCAAAACGTTCTCTCTCCCTTGTCGTAGTGATTGTACTCACTTCTGCCCCCTGACACTCTTCAGCATTCGGCATACTGCTAGTGTCTTCCACAATGAAGTCTGGGTGTCTCTATCACCACTGTGAGACTGTCCCCGACTGCTGTACTTCGTGTCTGCGAACTTTGCGCCTATTTGCCCTGCTAACATATTGAACTGAACACTAAAGCTCTGGGGATTTGGATCTCAGGATGAATTTTGCTTCTGTTGTTTCCCACTTCCATTATTTGCTTGATTTGTTCTCTGTGTGCAGGGAGTGTTTTCGGGGTTGGTCTTTGTTTTTTTAAAAAATTGGGTCCTTTTGGGTTTCTTGCTTTGCTGCTACCTGTAAGCAAAACTCTCAAGGTTGTATAATTTATACATTCATTGATAATAAATGTACTTTGACTTTGAATTTGTATCTAGTCCTCTAACTATGGAACCCCTTATCACTACTGCAGTCCTCTAATTCCTACTTCCCTCCTGAGCTACAGCACCAGTATTAGTACCAGAGACCCAATCACTGCGGCTTCCTCCGGTCTGTCGTTCCCCAATATCTTTCTATTCTGATCTATATAACTAATCATCGACCTCCAAGAACTAGCCTTCTTTACAAAGTAGTTACTGTCATGCTTTAACACTTCATTCACGATTTGCTGATGTGCCTCCGTCTTCTGCATTTGTGTTCCGTTCTCTTTCATCTACAGGTCTGCTTCCATCAGGAGTGGTCAGATGTGAAGCTGAAGGCAGGTCCTTCTCCCTTAAACTCTCTGTGAGAGTGACAGGTGAGTCATACGGTTTAACCTGAGACCAGTCTTTCCATTCGTTTCCTCGGCACATCTGCACACGGGTACAGCTATCATTTGTCAGAAACGTCACCTGGGAGTCGATCCTACCTTTCCAGGCAGCTGCTGCATGACTTGGTTATCTGGCTGTGGAGGACTCTCTTCTGCCCCTTTGGCTCTCTCCAGATCAGGAATACGTTGCTGTTTTGCTGTCTCTCAAAGCGTTAACCCAGTTACAATGGTTCTTCACATTGCCATATAATTTCACTAAATTGGCATTTACAGTTTCTTTCTCCTCAATTTCTGTCAACTCCTGTTCTTCTGTTGCTCTCTTTGCCCCGTGATCTACACACTATTTCCCTTTCTGCTCCTGACTGTCCTCCTTCCGGTGAGCCTTTACTTTAATCGCTGCTACCTCTGCAGGGAGCTGCACTGCTTTTAACACTTCTTGACTGTGTTTGGCCCTTACCCTGGGGACCTCCTGACATGATTCCTGTGCATTGTCCTATCTGCTGTCCCTACCTTGTCCATGTAATTTTTCTGTTTTGCTGAATCTATAGCAGCACCTACCTTGCTTTGTGTGTCTATCCCTAGGACAGTACCTTCATTATTTGGACACACCCAAAGATCTACAGGAAGTTGCACTCTGTCTCAAGAACCTGAAGCTCACTTCTCTCTGTACTCATTGATTTACTCCCTACACGCTTCCGTCATAGGCAAGGGTGGATCAGTCATCAATACTCCTAATAAACCTCTTGCATACATATGTGGGTGGCCAGTACTTGCAATAGAGGCTATCACCAACTGTTTTGACCTGGAAGCTGTCCTCAGAAGCAGGACAATTTATTTACTGCTTGCAAGTTACAATTTGAACTGAATACCAGTTCTTTAGGACAGAAGACTAGTTCTTGCTTGAATTAATATCTGCTATATTCACATAATCCCGAACACTCTCTAATATTTATATCATTCCCACTCTCCTCCTTCCCCTTCCTGCCGATCATTTCCCAAATCCGGATCCATCTTTCATCAATGCTCTTATTCTAACCACCCCCCACACCCACCACAACTTTTTATACTGGCAGGTTTTTATTCTCTCATCTCTTTCTTTCTATCCTGGTGAAGGGTCTTGATCCAAAATATCGACTATTCATTTCCCTCTATATATGCTCCCTGACTCATTGAGTTCTTCCAGTTCCTTTGTGTATTGCTCCAGATTTCAACTTCTGCATTCTCTTGAGCCTCCATTTTAATGATGTGGTTTTGATCTTGTGACAAAGACCAGTTTAATGGCAATCTGAGCATTAATAAGTCTAACATCCTGTTGCATGCGTAGCTTTGGTCACCCTATTTGCTAGATCAGCAAAAAAATTGTGAAAGTAAGGCTTAAAGTCTATTTGGCCAATAATACTACATTGTCAATGCTTCAAGGAAGTAAATAAGGGTAGAGATGTGAAACATGATAATTCATTGTAATTTACCATTTTACATGATTGACCTACTTGAATAATTTAGAAGAACATATCTCTGCAGGTCATTAAAGCTTAAACCATTCACAGTATTGCATAGTTTAGTATAATTTATGTACTGTGCAATTTATTATTCTGTGTGTTGTTTTTTCCTATGTGCATATGACACTACTGCAAGCAAATTTTGCTTGATCATTTAAACTTTACCTCAGGGGAACCGAGAATCCCGGTAAACATTACTAATGCTATTATGCCGTATCATGCAGTTTCAATGGTTCTTAGACAGGCAGGAATTTCACGAGAGAAACTCATTTCAAGTAATAACAGTAAAATGATTGAAGGAGAATCAGTAGATATGGTAAATTCAGAATTCCAGAAGGCATTCATTATGTTGTCATATAAAAAGTTACTCCACAGGATAAGAGGAGGTAGTTTAGTTTCTTGGAAAGTGCACTGGCAAAGTAATAGAATCTAAAGAAGTCAGGATAAATGGGTCATCTTCAGACGGTTAATTAGTTACTCATGGGGTATCACAAGGATCAGCAGTGAGGTTTCAAACTACAATGGTCAACACTATCTACCTCAGGTAAAGCCATTTATAAGCAAGGCTTACACATGGTAGACATATGCAAACAGATACAGTTTCTAAACTGAAATAGCTATTATGTCCATTCTCATATAATGCTCAATGTTCAAAGTGAATTTATTATCAAAGTACATACATATATGTCACCATATACAACCCTGAGATTCAGTTTCTTGTGCGTATGCTCAATAAATCTAGAGAATAATAACCATGATAGAATCAATGGAAGAGCACCCAACTTGGGCAATCAACCAGAGTGCAGAAGACAACAAACTATGCACATACAAAAAGAAAGAATTAATAATAAGGATACATAAATAAACAATATATATCAAGAACATGAGATGAAAAGTCCTTCAAAGTGAGTTCATTGTCCATCAAAATGGCAGATGGAGTTCAACTCAGATAAGTGTGAGGTGGTTCATTTTGGAAGGTCAAATATGATGGCAAAATATAGTACTAATGGTAAGACTCTTGGCAGTGTGGAGGATCAGAGGGATCTTGGGATCTGAGTCCATAGAACACTCAAATCTGCTATGCAGGTTGACTCTGTGGTTAAGAAGGCATACGGTACACTGGCCCTCATCAACTGTGGGATTGTGTTCAAGAGCTGAGAGATTATGTTGCAGCTATATAGGACCCTGGTCAGACCCCACTTGAAGTACTGTGCTCAGTTCTGGTCGCCTCACTACAGGATGGATGTGGAAACTATAGAAAGGGTGCAGAGGAGATTTACAAGGATGTTGCCTGGATTGGGGAGCATGCCTTATGAGAATAGGTTGAGTGAACTTGGCCTTTTCTCTTTGCAGTGATGGAGGATGAGAGGTGACCTCATAGAGGTGTACAAGTTGATGAGAGGCATTTATCATAGTCAGAGGCTTTTTCCCAGGGCTGAAATGGCTAACATGAGAGGGCACAATTTTAAGGTGCTTAGAAGTAGGTACAGAGGAGATGTCAGGGGTAATTTTTTTTACGCAGAGAGTGGTGAGTCCGTGGAATGGGCTGCTGGCGATAATGGTAGAGGTGGATATGATAGGGTCTTTTAAAAGTCTCCTGGATAGGTACATGGAGCTTAGCAAAATAAAGGGCTATGGCTAACCCTAGGTAATTTCTAAAGTAAGTACGTGTTTGGCACAGCATTGTGGGCCGAAGGGCCTGTATTGTGTGTTTTCTATGTTTCCATGTTTCTATTGGGTGTGGGAACATTTCCATGATTGGGCAATTGAGATTGAGTGAAGTTATCCTCTTGGTTCAAGAGCCTGGTGGTTGAAGGGTGATAACTGTTCCTGAAAATGATGAATTAAGTCCTAAGGCTCCAGTACCTTCCTTCTGAATGCAGCAATGAGAAGAGAGCATGCATTTACTTGCAAAACTTTTGGGAAAGTTCTTCAATGTCAATTAAAACACAATCAGCTTCTCTTTCACTTTAACTGATGACACTTTGATCTTGCAGTGAGAACCAGCTTAGGATAAACCAATCAGTCTCAGATCTTTCAATGGATAAAGGGACAACCGCAACAACTGTGATTGGTCCACTTGGTAGCATCGCATTTCCGCCTACACACTTCCGGTTGCTTCTTCTCTGCCATGTCTGTAGGCTGTGCGTACACGGATATGAAATAGATGAACCGAATCGAGAAATCTACCTGTCGACATGCGAAAATGTTTGAAAATGCATTTCCTCGTCCATGTCTCTCACGAAGAAACTCCACACGTGGCACAGAAACCCTACAGCCAACTAGCATTTCGGCGCACACCAACGCATGCTCGCTACGGCATACAGCGACGCAGAAGTGAAAATCAGGGCCACGGTGTTGGCTGCGGCGTAGCCCGTATGCACAAGTATAAATCAGCCTTTTGTAGAAACACATAGACATAATCAGAAATAAGCCCATAATAATGAAAGTGTTGGTCTATAGTTTTCCATTGCTGAGGTAGGGTTTTGGCCATGAGGGTTGGCGCTGTGAAAAATTGGTCCTGGCTCTCAAACTCCATCTACTCTCTCAGCTTCTTGCTACTATGCCTGTTACACTCACTAACTTTATTTATTTAACTATTTTATTTTTAGCTTGGTCATTTGTCTAATTATAATTATTGATCTATTTAACATATCAGACTGCTTAGTTACTTACTTCTGTCGCTCGACGATATAGAGGAAGCCTTTAGAGAGAGAAGAGACAAAACTCTCCTGCCAATAACCTCACAGGTAAGCCTTTCCCTCCTGCAACCTTTTAAACTCACTCTCCTGCACTGCTTTGAAAGCAGTTGTAGAGCTTTGGTGTGTTAAAGGAGACTGAATTTGATTAGAAAAGAATCCTTGATTACATCTTTACAGAAAGAAGCTTATCAAATCAATTTTAATCCACTTTATGTCAACGTCACCTCCTCAAATAATTTGTGCTATTTTATACATACTTCAATAAATTTCTGCAGCAGAGCAGTGTGGAATTCATTTGAAACTGGCTGCTGAACAAATTATATTTCACATCCTAGATTCTGTGAATAAATTTATAACTATTTTGTTATTTAGAAGACACAGTTAGCCTTTGTAGTTTATCATCTTTGTGTGATTCCTGATGGCAAAGAGTTTTTAGTAATAAAATAATGCTGGTCTGTTCACGGTGCTGTCACAGAGCTGGTGGATGTGGGGGGCAGTTCTATCTGCCAGCTGCAGAGGTCCTACTTCCACTGTGAGATTGATTTTCCAACCAGTTCCAGCTCAGTGCAATCTACTGCACAAAACTCCTCATGGGCTTCAGACCCATTGGTAATTCTGCAGAGTAAAAAGAGAAAATCACAGACATCTGCTGCATATCAGACTCGGTTTCAGTTTAGGGTGTGGACTTCCCTTCCACATTTTTATTCATCCAGATACCTATTATAGAATGCAGAAGTTGTTCTGTTTTCAAGTACAAAAATCTCTCAAAATGTAGCCAAACAGAAAACTTCAGCAATGATTAAATACATTAAATATAAATGATTTGTTATATTCCAATTATCTCAGAGATTGAATGTCAAAAATAGTGTTCAGCAAAATGACGCAACAACTGTGTGTGCAATTTTTTTAGAACAATCCAGATCCCCTATTTCAAACTTTCAAAGCATTTCAGAAAATCAGGCAGCATCTGTGGAAAGAGAAACAGTTAGCTCTTCTGATTAAAAGGGCAGAGAGAATTGGAGACAGTTCCTTCTGGGTGCGATTTCCAGGTATTTGGATGCATATAATAAAATAGGCCAAAATCAGCATTGTTTCTGAAAGGGGCAGATAGTGTTGATGAAGCTGGGTATCTGCAAAGGGACTAAGACAGATTAGGAAAATGGTCAAAGAAGTGGCAGATGGAATATAGTGTAAGGATGTGTATGGCCATGCACTCTTGTAGATGGAATAAAGGCATAGACTGTTTTCTAAATGGGGAGAAAATTCAAAAATCAGGGGTGCAAGAGTCCTCTTGCAAGATTCCCTTAAGGTTAACTTGCTGGTTGTGTCAGTGGTAAGACAGGCAAATGCAACATCACCATTCTTTTCGAGAGGACTAGAATATAAATGCAAGGATGTAATGTAAAGCTGAGGCTTTGTAAGCTATTAGTCAGACCAGACTTGGAGTATTGTGAGCAATTGTGGGCCTCTTGTCTAAGAAATGATGTGCTGGCATTGTATAGGGTCCAGAGAAAGTCCATGAGAATGACTCTGGGAATGAAAGTGTTAATGTATAAGCAGTGTTTGATGGCCCTGGGCCTGTATTCACTGGGGTTTAGAAGGATGAGGTGGAATCACATTGAAACATCAAATATTGAAAGGCTTAGATATACTGGATGTGGAGAGGATATTTCCAATAATGGGGGAGTCAAAGACCAGAGGACACAGCCCCAGAATACAAGGACATCCATTTAGAACAGAGAAGAGGAAGAGTTTATTTAACCAGAGGGTAGTGAATCTGTAGAATTCATTGCACGGCTGTGGAGGCCAAGTCATTGGCTATATTAAATCAGAGGCTGATAGGTTCTTGATTAGCCATGGCATCAAACGTTACAGAAAGAAGGCAGGAGAATGGTGTTGAGAGGGGTATGATATTAGCCATGATTGAATGGCAGAGCAGACTTGATGGGCTGAATAGCCTATTTCTGCTCTCTGTCTTAGGGTCTCATGGTCATGTGGTAAAAGTTCTTCAACAGTTACGGTCTGAAGAGTGTTAACAGAATTTTCTAATTTTATTTCAGACTTCCAACATCTGCAGGTTTGATTTTCAATTCCCATTTTTAAACCATGTCTCCACAACTATTCTTCAAGCCTTAATATAGTTTCTGTTTGAAACCCATGCCTGAACTTGATTTTCACCAGTGTCTTATGGAGTGGATTTTTGATTGAGACTCTTCACTCTAAGGAAAGAGTTTCTTCTCTTATCTTGGTTTCTTTTGCCAGCAACATTTAATTTGTCTTCCAGTTCAGAACCCTATTGTCACTGGACAAGGATTGACTCTAATTATTTTTCAATACATTCTAACATTGAACAGGCAGGATAGCACTTGTGATTATATCTAGATTTTAAGTGCAGTGAAATATTTTTAAAATTACATAGGGATAAAACAAATTGACTACTATTGATGCAGATAATAGATGCTGCAGGCAAGGCATTCATTCTGATAATTGTGCCAAATGGGAATGATTAGATTAATTTCCTGTTTAGAATTTCATTTCCTACAAAGTTATTGTAATATGTTCACCAATAGAATCATTTCATTGTACAACAAGTTGAAAAACAGCTTTAATGAAATATGGTTTCTGCCAATACATCACTTCCTTAAGAGAAAAAAATTCTCCTGGATATAAAAGAAGATCCTTCAATGTTGCACTAACTGTTCTCCACCCCCCACCACCCCCACTTCTGGAACTATAACTATGTGGAAAGTGAGAAATAAAACAGAAATTAATTTAACCATTCCCATCTGGCACAATTAACAAAAACAGATATTTGTCTGCAGTGGATTATCTGTCTCAACCACAACTTTTCTTGCCTTTGTGTGTGATTTTTAAAAATATATTCTAATGTACAAAAGCTGTAAGCAAAAGTTGAAGTGCAAATCTACCTGTCCAATGCTGTAATTTAAAAATGGGTAAATGGGGAACATCTTGACCTCACGTACTGATGAATAGTTTTTAATTTCCTGGATTTAGAATCATAGAACCGTAGAACACTCAGCACAGAAAACAGGCCATTCGGCCCTTCTAGTCTGTGCCGAAACTTTATTCCGCTAGTCTCCTCAACCTGCACCCAGTCCATAACCCTCCAGACCTCTCCCATCCATGTATCTATCCAATTTATTCTTAAAATTTAAGAGTGAGCCCGCATTTACCACGTCAGATGTCAGCTCGTTCCATGCTCCCACCACTCTCTGAGTGAAGAAGTTCCCTGTAATGTTCCCCATAAACCTTTCCCCTTTCACCCTAAAGCCATGTCCTCTTGTATTTATCTCTCCTAGTCTAAGTGGAAAGAGCCTACTCACATTTACTCTGTCTATACCCCTCATAATTTTGTAAACCTTGATCAAATCCCTCCTCATTCAGGGAATAAAGTCCTAAACTATTCAACCTTTTCCTATAACTGTGGTCCTGACAACATCCTTGTAATTTTTCTACGCTCCAAGGAATAAAGTCCTAACCTGTTCAATCTTTCCCTGTAACTCAACTCCTGAAGACCCGGCAACATCCTAGTAAATCTTCTCTGCACTCTTTTAATCTTACTGATATCCTTCCTATAGTTAGATGACCAGAACTGCACACAATACTCCAAATTTGGCCTCACCAATGCCTCATACAACCTCATCATAACATACCAACTCCTATACTCAATACTTTGATTTATGAACGCCAGGATGCCAAAAGCTTTCCTTACAACCCTGTCTACTTGTGCTGCCACTTTCAGGGAATTATGTATCTGAACTCCCAGCTCCTTTAGTTCCTCCGCCCTACCATTTACTGTGTATGTCCTACCTTGATTTGTCCTTCCAAAATGCAACACCTCACACTTGTCTGCATTAAATTCCATCTTCCATTTTCTGGCCCATTTTTCCAGTTGGTCCAGATCCCTCTGCAAGCTTTGAAAGACTTCCTCGCTGTCTACAATGCTTCCAATCTTAGTGTCACCAGCAAACTTGCTGATCCAATCTACCACATTAACAATTAACATAAACCCAGATTTATGTTGGGTGGATTATAATAGGTGATGTTTGATTGTTCTTACATAGATTTGCAATTAACAATTGGAAGGTATCATAGAAATGTTGAAATTAAAGGCAAACACAGAGGAATTTAGCTTATCATGTGTCCACTACAAGCAAAAACAAACTTTGTTTATCTCACTTCCCTACTCTTTTTTCCACAGGTTTAAAGGTTATAGGTCTTCAAGATCAATGGAGAAATAAAATAAATAATGTTAAGCATAAACTGATCAATAAATTGCGCTCCTTTGAATCTTCCGACTTTGGTTAGTTATTTTCTTACTTGTTCATGTAAACAATTTAAAATGTATTAGGCACAGTGGAAATTTGGATAAATAACTCTAATTGAATTGGTAGCCTCCAACCTTATGGCATAAACATTGATTTCTCCAGCTTCCATTTTTTACTCTCCCCCTTCATTTCCCTCTGTTCCTCATCTGCCTATCAGCTCCTCCAGTGGCCTTCCCTGCTCCCTTTTCTCCCATGGACCACTCTCCTCTCCTATTGTGTTTGTTCTTATCAAGCACTTGGCTTTTTTCATTTATCACCTCTCAGCATCTTCATTACCCTTCCCCCCACCCACCTGGCTTCAACCATCATCTTCTTTGATTTCTCCTTCTGGTGATTTTTTCTCTTTTCTTTGTCTTTACCCCTCCCCCTTCTCTCTTTTTATATTCCCCACTTGACTTCTTACCTCTTTTTTTCATCTGCCTCTTGCTTCCCTCTGGTGCTCCTCCTTCATCCCTTTCTCCTAAGATCCACTCTCCTTTCCTATCAGATTCCTTCTTCTCCGGTCCTTTACCTTTCTCACCTACCTGGCTTCATTAATCAGCTTCTAGTATGTCCTCCTTCCTCTCCCCTACTTTCTGATTCTACCTTCCCCCTTTCCTTTCCGGCCCTGATGAAGGGCCTTAGCCTGAAACATCAAATGTTCCATTCATTTCCATAAATGTAGCCTGACCTGCTGAGTTCCTCAACCATTTTGTATGTGTTGTTCTGGATTTCCAGCAACTGCAGGATCTATTGTTTTTCTAATTTAAAGTGACCACAATTTAAAAGCACATAGATGTTTTTAATTTCTTAAATGATAATGAAAACTATTAGTTTCTGCTTTTACTTCATGTCTATACTTCCCCCAACTCTGTAAGACCAAACAAGAGACCTCAGTTGCCTGTTTATAAGTGCCCAGCAGTGATCCCCTTAACTACCTCTGGTTGTGCTGCTCAAAATGAGTACCAGTGGGTAGAACTCACATGGCATATGTTCTTTAAATTACTGCCTGAAAATTGGCTTGATCTACAATGAGGCCTCTTATGAAAGACCCCCATCTAAATGATAGCTTTGCAAACAATGGTACGTAATTATGCAATTATCCTCATCTGTGAAAAGGTGACGGACTGAGGGCACACAGGCAGTTTAATATCTTCGCATGATTCCTGGGTTAATCACTGGAGATACTCAAAGACCTTAAACATTTCGGGGTGTATTTTATCTTCATGTCAGGGTGTTACTTTGTAACAAAGTGTCTTGTGATTATTACTTGTTAACATTATTGTATGACCTGACCCTGCAATCTTCCACGATATAGGAGAGAACTTCCCTGTAACAAAACGGTGAAGTCTTAATGATAGGTAACCAATGGTGTAAAATCAATTTCCTCACACACTGAAGTGGACACATTAGTCAACTAATATCTTCAGTTACTGAGTCGTCACTCCATTCCGGCTGCCAGTATATTCACAAAAATCATTTACGAAGTTCAAGCTCGGTTGGCAGCTAATGGCACTCACTCAATAAAAAACAGCCATGAAAGTGGCCATTTATATGCAAGTGCACAGAAGAGAATCTTGAAATGTGATTCAGATTGAAGCAAACCCTTCAGTCAGTGAGATGTTGGCACTTGTGACACTATTCTTGAACCATATTTTTAACATGAGGTGTGAAAGGGTGTTTCTATTGATAGATAGATAGATAGATAGATACTTTATTCATCCCCATGGGGAAATTCAACTTTTTTTCCAATGTCCCATACACTTGTTGTAGCAAAACTAATTACATACAATACTTAACTCAGTAAAAAATATGATATGCATCTAAATCACTATCTCAAAAAGCATTAATAATAGCTTTTAAAAAGTTCTTAAGTCCTGGCGGTAGAATTGTAAAGCCTAATGGCATTGGGGAGTATTGACCTCTTCATCCTGTCTGAGGAGCATTGCATCGATAGTAATCTGTCACTGAAACTGCTTCTCTGTCTCTGGATGGTGCTATGTAGAGGATGTTCAGAGTTATCCATAATTGACCGTAGCCTACTCAGCACCCTTCGCTCAGCTACCAATATTTCAGGACAGATCAACGAAGTGTGCGATGTCATAGACCTGAAGCCACTAAGTTCAAAGTAAAACCTCTGTGAAGGTCAGTCAGTTTTGAACCCTTTGCCTTATGGCTTACTGCAAGGCAAGCAAATTATTTGATCCTTTGGGAGAGGAGAAAAGGAAGTCCTCATCCCATCTACATCCTGTTAGCTAGTGACCCTGTTGACAGCCAATGAGCCATACCACCCCACCCACTTAAAGATCACAACAGTGTGGAAACATTTAAGGACACTTGAGAAACATGAAATAAAAGTGTTAAAAAGTAAATTTTCTGCCTCTTCTGAATTTTTCTAATACATCCATGTATTATAAAGGGATAATCTTTATGCTTCTGAAATGTCTATCCACCACTGTGGCCTTGACTGTAACAGAAGCAGAAGCAGGAACTTTGATTACTACTCAGGAAATTATAGACCAGTGAGTCTTACCACAGTGGTTGGTAAGTTAATGGAGAAGATCCTGAGAGGCAGGATTTATGAACATTTAGAGAAGTATAATATGATTAGGAATAGTTAGCATGGCTTTGTAAAGGGCAGGTCGTGCCTTATGAGCCTGATAGAATTTTTTGAGGATGTGACTAAACACATTGATGAAAGAAGTGCTGTAGATGGTGTTTATGTGGATTTCAGCAAGGCGTTTGACAAGGTACCCCATGCAAGACTTATTGAGAAAGTAAGGGGGCATAGGATCCAAGAGGACATTGCTTTGTGGTTAGAGAACTGGCTTGCCCACAGAAGACAAAGAGTGGTTGGAGACGGGTCATAATCTGGATGGAGATTGGTCAACAGTGGACTGCCTCAGGGATCTGTTCTGGGACCCTTACTCTTCGTGATTTTTACAAATGACCTGGATAAGGAAGCAGAGGGATGGGTTAGTAAGTTTGCTGATGACACAAAAGTTGGGGGTGTTGTGGATAGTGTGCAGGGCTGTCAGAGGTTACAGCGGGACATTGATAGAATGCAAAACTGGGCTGAGAAGTGGCAGATGGAGTTCAACCCAGATAAGTGTGAAGTGGTTCATTTTGGTAGCTCAAATATGAAGGCAGAATTTAGTATTAATGGTGTGACTCTTGGCAGTGTGGAGGATCAGAGAGATCTTGGGGTCCAAGTCCATAGGACACTCAAAGTTGTTACGCAGGTTGACTCAGTGGTTAAGAAGGCATACGGTGCATTGGCCTTCATCAACCGTGGGATTGAGCTTAAGAGCCGAGAGGTAATGTTGCAGCTATATAGGACCCTGATCTGACCCCACTTGGAGTACTGTGCTCAATTCTGGTCGCCTCACTACAGGAAGGACATGGAAACCATTGAAAGGGTGCAGAGGAGATTTAAAAGGATGTTGCCTGGATTGGGGAGCATGCCTTATGAGAATAGGTTGAGTGAACTCGGCCTTTTCTCCTTGGAGCGACGGAGGATGAGAGGTGACCTGATAGAGGTGAACAAGATAATGAGAGGCATTGATCATGTGGATAGTCAGAGGCTTTTTCCCAGAGCTGAAATGGCTAGCACAAGAGGGCATTGTTTAAAGGTGTTTGGAAGCAGGTACAGAGGAGATATCAGGGGTACGTTTTTCACGCAGAGAGTGGTGAGTGTGTCGAATGGGTGGTCAGTAGCGGTGGTGGAGGCAGAAACAATAGGGTTTTTTAAAAGACTCCTGGATAGGTACATGGAGCTTAGAAAACTAGAGGGCTATGTGTAAGCCTAGGTAGTTCCAAGGTAAGGATATGTTCAGCACGGCTTTGTGGGCCAAAGGGCCTGTATTGTGCTGAAGGTTTTCTCTGTTTCTATGTTTCTAATTTGGTGGATTGAAATGCATTGTGCACTTACTCTAGAAAAGGTATAAAATAGAGCTTCTGGGGGGCTTAGGTGCGGTCCCCTCACCATCAAGCCAGTTGTGAACAGCACTGCAGGTGGATGGAATAGGAGGTGTGCTGCAGTGAGAGGGGCCTGCTCACGCCTAGATAAGTAGTTTAATGCTTGTACTGTTCTGTCTTAATAAACGTAGTTTTGTAGTTCTAAGTAGAAAATTGGTGTTGTTGTCTTTCTGCCTCATCAAATAGGATTTGAGAATCTCGTTTTAACAAACAATCCAAACATCCTAAGCTCTAGTCTTCCCTCCTGAAACTTCTCTGTTTGTCTGCTTTCAACCTGAACTTTGAATACACCTTTGGCCACTTGCCTAGTATCCCTTTAACTCATTCAGTATCACTTTTGCTTTAGTTCGTTAATGCTTTTCTGGAGAAATTTGTTGTGTTAAAGGAACTACAATTATAAAAGTTGTTTAATACACTTGCATATTGAGAATTCAAGTTTACGGTTGCATGGAGAGAATTAAAAGAAAACTTTTTCTGCATTTATCAGCTTTTACATTAGTTGAACATGAACTATGATTCAGTGACTGCCAGATGGATCAGGTCCCAAGGAATCTATTAACAATAAATCCGGTTATGCAGGTGTTCGTGAAACCAAAAATAGACAAAGAGAACTAAAATTTGAGTTGATCAGAAATATGGAGATAAAGAATATATAGAAATATAAAAACAATTCACAAACAGCTTCCTTGGAGCCCTTTTAAGAAATGCAGAATAGATTTGATGAGAATTCAGCAACAACTGCAACATCTCACTTATCAGTAGATGGGACAGAGCAAGAGACATGGATGTTTTAAAGAGGTAAATCTTGGGATTTGGTGGAGAGTTTCACTGAACAGGAGTCTAAAAGAGGCACATTTGTAAATTGTTAGTGAACTAATTGATTGGCTGATTAGCTAATTGACAGCAGCCAATAGAAAGAAGGTAGGATGAAGCACATTGACCATTATGGAGTGGCCATTGTTGGAATGGCCACTGTTAGAGTTGGAAACCTGGGGTTTAGGCTCAAAATGAGATGGGAAAAGAGGCTTTGGTGTGAAAAGGCTGAATAAGTGGCTCAGGTGTGGATAGAGCATTAAAGTGGCTCTTTTTAAAAAAGGCTTCAGTGAGAAGGTACATGTAAGAATAGGTAAAGGTTTATTCTGTTTGCTGTAAATATTATGACCTTGAGGCAGGGTAGGCACAATGATAATCGGGGCAGTGGAATGTGCTACCTGCAAGATGTGGGAAATTGGAGAATCTCATGGTCTTTTTGATAACTACATCATGTCTACAATTCCTGACAGACCAGGTCAGAGAACTGGAGCTACACTTGGATGTACTCAAAATCATCTGAGGAACTGAGACCTCCATATATAAGACTTCTATATGACTTTAGAATATAACGGCAAGGATTTAATGCTGGGGCTCTAGAAGACATTGGTCAGACTACATTTGGAGTATCAAGCTACTGAGAGCAGTTTTGGGATCCTTACCCAAGGATGGATGTACTGTTATTAGAGGGGTTCAGATGAGTTCTATGAAAATGATCCTGGAAATGCAAGGGTTAATGAATGACGAGTGTTTGATTGCTCTGGGCCTGTACTTGCTGGAGTTTAGAAGAATGAGGAGGATCTCATTGAAGCTGACTGAATATTCAAAGGCCTGGATAGAGTGGATAAGGAAAGGATGTTTACAATAGTGGGAAAGACTAAGTCTAGAGGGCACAGCCTCAAAATAGAAGGATGTCCCTTAGAACAGAGAGGAAGAGGAATTTCTTTAACAAGAGGGTGGTAAATCCATGAAATTTGTTGCCACAGATGGCTGTGGAGGTCAACTCACTAGGTGTTATTTTTATAGTGGAGGTTGATGCATTCTTCATTAGTAAGGGTTTCAAAGGATACAGGGTGAAGGCAGGAGTTTAGGGTTAAGAGAGAATATAAATTAGCCATGCTTAAATGGTGAACAGACTTGATGGGCTGAATGGCCTAATTGTGCTCCTATGTCTGATGGTCACATTTAATTATGTACAGGTGGGTGACTATCAAGAGAAGTAGGACAAGTAGGCAGTCGGTATAGGATTCACCTTGTTGCCATTCCCCTCACAAACAGGTATCCCACTTTGCATGCCATTTGAGGAGAGGAGGTAGGTTGGTGGAGGAATGACCTATCGGAGTGCTGAAGCAACCAGCTCAGTGGCACTGTAGCTCACTCTGACACTCAGGAGCAAAGGGTAATGTCAGGCAGAGCAACAGAGACAGCAACTTGATCGTCAGACAGACAAGAGGTTCTGTGGTGCAGAAAATGCTTGAGGGGCAGGGCAAACAGCCTGAGGTCATTGTACATGTTGGTACAAATGACATAGGCAGAACAAAGGGTGAAGTCCTGTGGAATAAGTGTAGGGAGCTGGGTGAGAATTTAAAATGAAGGACCTCAAAGGAAGTGATTTCCAGATCACTCTCAATGCCAAGTGCTAGAGGAGCCAGGAATAAGCCAAATGAATGTGTGATTGAGGAGCTGGTACAGGAGGCAGTGATGCAGTTCCATGGATTATTAGCATCTCTTCTGTGATGGAGTTGAGCTGGACAAGGTGGGCAAGTTGCCCTTGAACCAGAGGAGTCCCAATATCCTAATGGGTAAATTTTCTTTGCCATGTGGGGGGGGGGGGGGGGGAGAGAGAGCTTGAGAGTGAAGTTGATGAGTAATCAGTGGTACAAGCAGCAACTATAGCATTTAAGCTTAGCAAGCAGGACAGCCATGTTTACAGTAAAAGGGCAGATAGGACCACTGCTTTAGCTTGCATGTATAATATTGCAAGTAACTTAACAGGTAAGGCAGATGAACTGAGGTCATGGATTGCCTCCAGAGGATGGAATGTTGCAGCCATAATGTGGAATGTGGCTGAGAGAAAAGCAGAACTAGCAACTCAACGTTCTGGGATACTAATGGTTTAGGTGTGACAGAAATGGGTAGTGGTGGAGAGGGCATTGCCTATTTAACAAAGGGAGGACAAAACAGCAGAGTTCAGAGAAGATATTCCTCAAAGATTATCTAATAAGGCCATTTGGGCAGAACTTAGAAATAAAATGGGGATGGTCACCTTGGTAGGGCTGTATTATAGACCCCCATTAGTCAATGGGAATTTAGAGAGCAGATACGCTGAGAAATTGCATGAACTGTAGTTGTGAGAATAATAGGCTAGTGCTATAGAAGACTGACCTTGTCCTGGTATTGACTGAGCCACCCAAAGTGCAATCTGCCTGAATGAGCTTGAATTTATACTGACTTCAGATATTTTCTTCATGCAATACATAAAAGAATTTACTTGGGAAGGAGCAATACTGAAACTCCTCTTGGGGAATGAGGTAAATGAGGCAGGCCAAGTAAGAAGTGGCAGCTGGAGAGCACTTTATGTTCAGAGACCACAATTCCATTAGTTTTTAAATTGTTATGGAAAAAGATAGAGCATATCCGCAGGGTAAAATCCTGAACTGGAGTTGTGCCAAATTTGAGGGCATTAGGCAGGATCTATCTGGTGTGGCTGGCTGACTATTGAAAGGTAAAGGGCCAGTTGGTAAGTGGGAGGCTTCTAAAAGGATTATATCAAGAGTTCAGGGGTAGCATGTTCATTTTACCGTGAAGGGTGGATTGACCACATTCAGTGACACCTGTTGATGAGAGCTATCGAGGCTCTGGTCAAGAGAAGGAAAGAAGTGTAGGTAGCTGGAAATAGATGAATCCATTAGTGAATATAGAATGCTTAAGAGAGAAATCAGGAGGGCAAAATGAGGGTCCGAGATGGATTTGGGCAGCAGGATTAATGATAATCCCAAGGGGTTCCACAGTGAAATTAAGAGTAAAAAGGTGACTGGAGAAAGATGAGGTCCTCTTAAGGAGCATCAGGACTACCAACATGTGAAGCCTCAGAGATGGCTGAGATTTTTAATGCCTATTTCTTGTTGGTGGTTACCTAAATGAACACTTGAATGAGCTGCCAGAGGAAGCGATTGAGGCAGGTATAAATACAATATCCAAGGAGTACTTGGATAGGTACATAGAGAGGACTGATTTGGAGGGTTATGGACTGAAAGTGGGTAACTGGGACTAGCAGGGAGGATCTGTGGATGGCATGGACTGTTGGGGCCAATGGGCTCTGCTCGGTGCTGTATTACATTATGCCTCCATAGCATTCCAATGTTCAACTGAATCATCAGTGCACATCACCAAACCTCCACTCTCTTCAATTAAGCATTCATTGATAGGGAATGAAATTAAGTGGCAGTTATTTTCTAGTTTAAATTCAAGATTGTCCAATGTCATTTCTTGCACACCCGTGTAATGAGGACAAAATAATTGTTCGTCCAGATCTGATGCAGCACAAAAGATAAAGAGCACAATAATAATAATTAAAAAACACAATAAATATAAATACATATACATAGATTAATTGTATGCCCATAGAAGTGACACTGGACTGTACATAAAGTGATGCAGTGTGGTTTCCTCCCTGATGGGAGTGGAGTAATTCAGGTGTACTTCGTGCACATACAACCAAATATTTAATTTGGCAATCTGCAACTGCATGTCTTAATTCAGCAGAAAATGGGCCTGCTTGACTCACCTGCAGTGTCAGTCACTGAAATTGAGCTGCATTGCGTCTATTTCATGCCTTTTAAATAACTGTGTCCAATATCCTTTCTTTTAATTACATGCTGTTTCAAATTGACAAGCAGAAGTAGGTGACACATGATACTGCAAATAATGTCAGCTAGAGCAAAAAAAGCTGCAGGAGGAACTCTGAGGGCCAGGCAGCATCACTGGGGGCAGAGGGATCAGTGCAGATGTAAAGTTGTGACCCAAAAGATCAACTACCATTCTACACTTGACCTGCTGATCTCTCCTGCAGTGTGTTGTTTTCTCCAGGATCTGGAAGTATATTGATTGACCTTAAATTAACTCTGAAACTATAATTTATCTAAAAACACAAAATGCTGGCAGTACTCAGCAGGCCAGACAGCATCTATGGGAGGAGGTAGTGACGACGTTTCGGGCCAAAACCCTTCATCAGGACGGTGTGAACCTTGTTTTAATTCACACAAAGGGTTCATACCAAATCCAGACACACACTGGACTAACCTGTTGAGGGCTCTTATTAGAGTGGATAAGAAAGAAATATAGGCAACACACACAAAAATGCTGGAGGAACTTAGCAGGTTAGGCAGCATCTATGGAGAGGAATAAAACGTCAGTGTTTCAGGGTGAGATCCTTCATTAGATCTGGGTAGAAAGGGGGAGGATGCCTGAAAAAGAAGTCAGGGAGTCCGGTGACTCCTGATGAAGGGTTTCGGCCCAAAACATTGTCACTACCTCCTCCTATAGATGCTGTCTGGCCTGCTGAGTTCTGCCAGCATTTTGTGTTTTTATTTATTTCCAGCATCTGCAGATTCACTCGTGTTAACTATAATTTATCTGTTTGTTACATGCTTCCTGACTACTGCACTGACAAGAAGGTTGACAGCAGAGCACTGCCAACCAAATCATTAATAAAGCGTGCATGGAAGAGTCTCTCCAGAGCACAATGCTGGAGAAAGCATTTTCAGTAAGTTTAAGCACAGTCTGTGGACTTTGAAAGTTGTCTGCAGTCACTTCTGAAGTTATCCATGTGAATCTTGTGTAACACGCTGTAAGATTTCACTGCTAAGGCTAATGTAATGTTTCACTACTGATGTAATGGTTTCTCTGTAGCAGAAATGTTTGGGTTATGACTAGAGATAATGGGGGTTTGGCATGTATGTTATCCACTGGGAGAAATGTTCTTTCTTGAGAGTCTGGAAGAGAGATTTTCATGGTCCTTTCATCGGGGAGCGATGGCAAGAGAGGACGCAAATGGAGAGAGTCGGAAGACCACCGGATGGAGTGAACTGAGGAGCGAGGGTCCGAGGGCCGGCTACACTTGGAGGTCAACGGGAACAAATGAACAAACAGTGAGCTCCAACGATGCGCAATAGACTTCTTCCTTAAAATGGGCCCTTTTACTTTGAATTTTCTTTACTACCCCTCTATCCAGATTAAGACTTATAAAGTTCAATTGCTTATGGTGTACTGTCTGATATTTTGCGGTTCGGATTTGTAACTGGGCAACACATCACGCAGCATCCACACAAACGAGATTTCTCAGTTTGGTGGGGCCAGAGGCTGTCTTCCCCTAGACAAACATGTGCTGGCTGAGCCTGAGGGTTACACTTGCAATATCAGCAGAGTATCCCTTTATATACTTCGGAATACAACACAGCAGGTGTGTTTAAACTTTTAAGCTGAGAGCTGGTACTGAAGAGATGATGCAACGTGGGGTAGATCAGCAATGAATAAGGGGAAGAACTGAGGGACTGAGTATCCAACTTCTACTCCTGTGCATCACTTGAGAGGGTGGTTTGATGAACCATTTTTTTTTTACCAGGGCAGGCAACTTAGAAAAGATATCCTTCCTGATTAAGGGTCTCAGCTCAAAACGTTGACTGTTAACCTGACCTGCTGACTTCCTCCAGAATTTCGTGCGCGTTGCTTAAGAAAGATATTACACACTGCTGTTCAGCAGAGAATTCCAATCTTTAGACCCAGAGATAGTAGAAGGATGTCTATTAGTAAGGATGATGGATGATGTGTGCATTTGCATGGAGGCTGCAGGTTGTTGTGTTCCTGCTGCCCTTGTCCTTCTCGGAGGTAGTGGAGGATTGGGAGGTTCTGTTGAAATCCTGCTTCAATACATTTTACAGATTGTAGGACTGTAACATAGAGTGTTAATGAGAGATGAAAAGAATTTTTAAGCTGGTGGATACAGAGTATTTGTTATGGTCCGGTCCAAAGCCTGCATTCCGGTTCTTGATCCAGTCCGCGGACTCCGGACTCCGGGTCCTTTGACCATCCCTCGGTTCGCCTTGAGCTCAAATAGTCACACCTGAGGATCGTCTTGGCTTGTTTGGACTCAAGGAGGCGCACCTGATGCCTATCGGTTGGCGGTGTATATAA
Source organism: Hemitrygon akajei (assembly GCF_048418815.1). NCBI lineage: Eukaryota > Metazoa > Chordata > Chondrichthyes > Myliobatiformes > Dasyatidae > Hemitrygon > Hemitrygon akajei. The sequence goes on along the minus strand of NC_133128.1, from coordinate 161,628,917 downwards.
GGGACTCTGGGACTGAGTATAGTTGGGGGGAAGGTTGTCCTGTTCATCCTGGCTTGGAACAGCCACTGTTATAGGTGAGTTCCGCAAGTGAGTCTGGAAGTCACCCTGGACCGAGCTCCCTTCCTATCCCTTGCCTCTGTCTGGTAAGCCAGGCCAGACTGCTGTTGCCCGGAGGGGGACACTGCCCCTTCCTATCCCTTGCCTCTGTCCGGTAAGCCAGGCCAGACTGCTGTTGCCCGGAGGGGGACACTGCCCCTTCCTATCCCTTGCCTCTGTCCGGTAAGCCAGGCCAGACTGCTGTTGCCCGGAGGGGGACACTGCCCCTTCCTGTCCCTTGCCTCTGTCCGGTAAGCCAGGCCAGACTGCCGTTGCCCGGAGGGGGACACTGCCCCTTCCTGTCCCTTGCCTCCGTCCGGTAAGCCAGGCCAGACTGCCGTTGCCCGGAGGGGGACACTGCCCCTTCCTATCCCTTGCCTCTGTTGAGCAAGCCAGGCCGGATTGCCATTGCCTGGTGGGGAACTCTGCCCCTTCCAATCCTTTGCCTCCTATGGGTTGTGCCCCATGACCTGCCCAGATCCCTGTGTCCTGCCTGGGAGGTCCAGGCCCTGCCCAGGAGTTCTGTGGCCTGCCCAGAAGACTCTGACCCTTCCTATCCCTTGCCTCCAATGGGTTGTGCCCCGTGACCTGCCCGGCCCCCTGTGTCCTGCCTGGGAGGTCCGGGCCCTGCCCAGGAGTTCCGCGGCCCACCCAGGGGAGCTATCCTCCTAGCATTCCTAGTCCCAAAAACCCATCCTCTAGCCTAGCCTCATGACCACTCTGAACTCCAAGATCATCACTGAACTCCAAGACCCTCTCTGAAATCCGGGATCCTCTCTGAACCCCAGGATAACCTTGAATGCCATGTCCCTCACGCACGCCACAGTCCCCACATCTTGTTCTATCGTTTAGCTGTTCCTGTCCTGCCCCTAGTACTTCAGTGCTTGCGTCCTGCATTTGGGTCCAGTCCCACGTCCCCTTATGACAGTATTCCTCTGGATCATAATGAACTTGAGTGTTGCTGTAACTGCACTCATCTAGGCAAGTGAGAAGTATTCCGTTATGCTCAGGACTTGTAGCTTGAAGATGGTGGAATGGCTCCAGGGAGTCAGACTATGATTTAACTGTCTCAGGATGCCCAGCTTCTGAACTGTGAATCTTACATTCATTTATAGATGTTGATAATACTGTTATTCACAACCCTTGTTTCCCATGATATCTTTTAGGGTCTAGTCCAGTTGTTTTTTATTTAACTTTAGATGTCAATGGTGGTTTCTCAGTAATGGTGATGTCATTGAAAGTCAAGAGTAGGTAACTCTATTCCCTCTTGTCATAAATGTTATGGATATGAGCCACGCTGCCCATTCCAGAATCTGCCTCCCTATCTACACATCGATCTCTCTGTCACTATTGGGGGCTCTAGAAAAAACACTCAGTAGAGTTATTGCCCCCCTCCTGTTTCTGACTTCCACCCGCACTGACTCAGTAGACAGTCCCTCCATGACTTCCTCCTTTACTGCGGCCGTGATACTATCCTTGATTAGCCATACCACTTCCCCACCTCCATTGCCTCCCTCTCTGTCCTTTTTGAAATATATAAAGCCCAGTACTTTCAGCAGTCATTCCTGCCTCTGAGACATCCAAGTCTCTGTAATGGCCACAATGTCGTAGTTCCAGATGTTGATCCACGCTCTCAGTTCATCCACCTTGTTTATGATGCTCCCTGCATTAAAATGGACACATCTCAAACCACCTGGCTGAGTTCATCTTTGCTCTTTCATTTGCCTGTCCTTCCTCACAAACTCCCTACAAGCTGTCTCTACTTGTGTGCCAACTGCCCCATCCTCTGCCTCTTCACTTCAGTTCCTATCCCGCTGCACATCAAGTTTAAACCCTCCCCAATAGCATGAGCAAACCTCCCTCCCAGGATATTGGCTCTCCTCAGTTCAGGTGCAACCCGTCACATTTGGACAGGTCACCACTTCCCCAGAAAAGGTTCCAATAAAACTCTGCCCCCTGCACCATCTCCTCAGTCTCTCATTCATCTGTGCTATCTTCCTGTTCTGACCTTCCCCAGCTCATTGTACCGGGAGTAATCTGGAGATTACCAGCTTGGAAGTCCTACTTTTCAGCCTCCTTCCTAACTCACTAAACTTACTGCACAGGACCTCTACCCTGGATCGAAGGGTGTAACTTATGAGAATAGGTTGAGTGAATGTGGCCTTTTCTCCTTGGAGCGACAGAGGATGAGAGGTGACCTGATTGAGGTGTATAAGATGATGAGATCATGTGTTTAGCTAGAGGCTTTTTCCCAGGGCTGAAATGGCTAAAACAAGAGGGCACAGTTTTAAGGTGCTTGGAAATGGGTACCGAGGGGAATTCAGGGTATGTTTTTCACACAGAGTGTGGGTGTGTGGAATGCACTGCCGGCAGCGGTGATGGAAGCTGATACAATAGGGTCTTTTAAGAGCCTCTTAGATAGGTACATGGAGCTTAGAAAAATAGAGGGCTATGCGCTAAGGAAATTCTAGGCAGTCTCTAGAGTATGTTACATGCCCAACACAATATTGTGGGCTGAAGGGCCTGTAACGTGCTGCAAATTTCTATGATCTATGTTCTACCACTCTCCAGCCTATATCATTGGTACCAATATTTACCACGACCTCTGGCTGCTTACCCTCCCTTTCAAGAATATTCTGCAACCGTTCAAAGACATCCTGGACCCTAACACCTGCAAGGCAACAGACTATCCTTGCATCTCTTTTGCTGCTGCAGGATCTCCTCTCTGTCCCCCTAACTATCAAGTCCACTTTGATTATTGTTCAGCAATCTCCTCCCTCGCTTCCCACAGTAGTATGGGGTATATCTCATCCAGACCTGGCAGCTTAACTAATTTAATACCTTTCAAGACCTCAAGCACATCCTCTTTCTTAATATCTATATGCTTAAGTGTTTCAGTCCACTGTAAGACATCCCCACAATTACAAAGGAATTTTTCCCTGATGTGTACTGAAGCAAAGTATTCATTGCGTACCTCTGCTACCTCCTCCAACTCCATGCACACGTTTCCACTATCACACCTCATTGGCCCTATTTCACCTCTTCTTTGTGGTGGCGTGTTGGGGAGGAAGCATTAAGAAGAGGGACGCCTCACGTCTTAATAAGCTGGTAAGGAAGGCGGGCTCTGTTGTGGGCAAAGTACTGGAGAGTATAACATCGGTAGCAGAGCGAAGGGCGCTGAGTAGGCTATGGTCAATTATGGAAAACCCTGAACATCCTCTACATAGCACCATCCAGAGACAGAGAAGCAGTTTCAGCGACAGGTTGCTATCGATGCAATGCTCCTCAGACAGGATGAAGAGATCAATACTCCCCAATGCCATTTGGCTTTACAATTCAACCACCAGGAGTAAGATATGTTAAAGTGCCGGGGTTAGGACTCAATGTATTTAAGTAAACTACTTAAGAACTTTGTAAAAGCTATTATTAATGCTTTTTGAGAGGGTGATTTTAGATGCATATCATATTTTTACTGAGTTAAGCATTGTATGTAATTACAATAAGTGTATGGGACATTGGAAAAAATGTTGAATTTCCCCATGGGGATGAATAAAGTATCTATCTATCTATCTATCCTCTTGTTCTTCACAGACATGTAGAATGCCCTGCTTGCCAAGGCCTTCTCATGGCCCCTTCTAGCTCTCCTAATTTCATTCTTAAGCCCCTACTGGCAACCTTGTAATTTTCTACAGCTCTAACAGCACATAGTTTCTTCAACCTTTCATATGCTTTTTTTTTCTTCTTGAGTAGATTTTCTACATCCTTTATACACCATGGTTCTTTTATCCCACCATCCTTTCCTAGCTTCAATGGAGCATACCTATGTAGAATGCCATGCAAATTTTCCCTGAACATTTGTTACATTTCTGCCATGCATTTCCCTGTGAACATCTGCTTCACAAGTTTCTGCCAAATAGCATCATATTTCCCCCCCTACCCCAATTAAATGTTTTCCCAATTTTTTTGCCCCTATCCCTCTCCAGCTCTATGGTAAAGGAAATAGAGTTGTGATCACTACTTCCAAAATGCTCTCCCATCAAGAGATATGACACCTGACCATGTTCATTTCCCAATACCAGACCAGGGACAGATCCTTCTCTAGTTGGCTTATCTAACCTGAACACACCACCCCACCCCATACAAACCCCTTGCTCTAAGGAGATGCCAGTCAATATTAGTAAAATTTAAATTGCCCATCACAACAACCCTAATATAATTGCACCATTCCAGAATCTGCCTCCCTATCTACACTTCAATGTCTCTGTTACTATTGGGGGCTTTATAAAAACACCCAGTAAAGTTATCGCCCTCTTCCTGTTTCTGACTTCCACCCACACTGACTCAGTAGACAGTCCCTCCACGACTTCCTCCTTTCCTGCAGCCGTGATACTACCACTGATTAGCAATGCCACACCCCCACCTCTTTGTCCTCCCTCCCTGTCTTTTCGTAACACTTAAAGCCCAGCACATTCAGCAGCCATTCCTACCCCTGAGATATCCAGGTCTCTGCAATGGCCATAACGTCATAGTTCCACATATTGATCCACACTCTGAGTTCATCCACTTTGTTTATGATACTCCTTGCATTAAAATCGACATATCTCAAACCATCTGGCTAAGCACATCTTTGCTCTATCATCTGCCTATCCTTCCTCATAAACTCCCTACAAGCTGTCACTACTTGTGCAACAACCACCCCATCCTCTGCCTCTTCATTCTGAAAATCTAGTTTAAACCCTCCCCAACAGCATTAGCAAACCTCCCTCCCAAGGTAATGGTTTCCCTCCAGTTCAGGTGCAACCCATCCCACTTGTACAGGTCAGAAAAGTTTTCCATGATCGGAGAACTTGAAACCCTTCCACCTGCATCATTTCCTCAGCCATTCATTCCTTTGTGCTATCTGACCTTTCCAAGCTCATTGCACTGGAAGTAATCCGGAGATTACAACCTTGGAGGTCCTACTCTTCAGCCTCCTTCTCAACTCCCTAAACTTACTGCGTAGGACACCTACCCCTCTTCAGCCTATGTCATTGGCACCATGACTTCTGGCTGCTCACCCTCCTTTTCACAAATATTCTGCAACTGCTCAGAGACATCCTGGACCCTAGCACCTGGAAGGAAACCCACTATCCTGTCCTTTCTTTTGCTACTGCAGAATCTCCTATCTGTCCTCCAAACTATTGAGTCCCCTATGACTATTGTTCTGCTTGTCTTTACCCTACCCTTCTGAGGCTCAGAGATGGCCACCATACTATTTGTCTGGCCGCTGCTGTCTTGTCCAGATCGTCCACCCCCCTCAGCAGTATTCAAAGAGGTGTACCTGTTGCTGAGGGGAATGGCCACAGGGGGACCCTACACTGACTTCTTCATCCCTTTCTCTCGGTATTCACCCATCCACTCCCTGAATTCTGCACTGTGAGTGTAATCATCTGCTCAAAAGTCTTATCTATTAATTACTCTGCCTCCCAGATGATCCTTAGTTCAGCTCCAGGTCTTTAATGCTGTCTTCCAGGAGCTGGAGTTGGCTGCACTTCCCGCAAGTATAGTCATCAGGGAGACTATCAGGTTCCATGAATTCCCACATCCTACATGAGGAGCATTCCACTGCCATATCTGCCATCCTGTCTGCACTGTACAATGGGCAATCAAAACCAAATCAGCAATAATGAAGGAAAAAAATGATTCTTCCTACCTGTTTCTTTGGCCTCAGCCTCCTCTCGTCAGCCTCTAAATTCCCATTCTGACTCCAGCCCCACTCAGACGATGGCCACTCAACTAGACCCTACCTCTCTTTTATGGTTTAAAAGCATAAGAAAGAAGCAAGGAGAAAGAACTCACCATGTTTTGTGTGCTCTGCCTGCCTTCCACTGCTGTTGATGCCTCTGATGCTCCCCGTGCCTGCGCACTGGCTACTATTTTTAAGAAACACCCCCATGCAAGGAGAACGAACTCACTGCTTTTAGTGATGCTCCGCCTGCCTTCTGCTGCCCCCAATGTACCCCTCCATATCTCATGTTGTTCAGATCATGTTCCAAATGGGCATAGAATGCTCAGTAATTGAATGGTTAGGGCTGAAATTCAGCATATATTGTATGATGAGATTCAAGAGCATAATGAATTAAAATATGATTAAATGAAGTCCATTTCACCACTGGAGACTAATATTCAGATCTATACTACAGTCGTGGCCACAGCATTTAGATTGTAGATTTGATACAGGCCTTTGTGCTCTTTGAATCCTTGCTACGTGTCCGAAAGAATTGTCACTTCTTTTTTCTTATTCATTCACTCATAGAAGTTCATTTTTATTTCTCTCCAGAATCTGTCCAATTCCCTTCAGAAACGATTGACTGCATCGGATTCAACCAGCCTTTCATAGAGAAAATTTCAGATTGCAACCATTTGCTGCATGAAATAGTTTGCTTCATGTCACTCCTAGCTCTTCTGACAATCACTTTGAACTTTTTTCCCTCATTTTTAACCTTTCCTGAAATGAAATCCTTTCACTTACTTTGTCCAGATTCTGGAGTTGTTTATTTTTGCACATGACTGATAAATCATCTCTCATTGTCCTCTACTCTAAAGAATACCATTGCAGTTTCTCCAGACTATCCAGATAATTCAAATTTTACACTGTGCTTTTAAGCATATTTTTAACCTCTCTTTCACCGTCCTGCCCTTTACTCAATGCAGATTTAGTTGTGAGGTCTACTTGCAACTGAAACAGAATCTCCTTGTTGTTTTCAGTTTTCTAATCATTTTCAAAAGCCATCCTACAATCTTCAAAGATTTGACTACACTTATAGCAAGGCCGCTCAAAGCTGTACCCCTTGTAGAATAACAATGTTAAATTACATTGCTTCTTGTATGTTTCTTACCAATATGTATTACTCACTGCCTATCTATGTTACTGTATAGTTCATCTGCACTTGCCCACCCACTCCCCCAGCCTTTTCACTATTCTCATTATTGACCACATTTCCACATTTTCTACATATGATAATAAATTCAACTTGGATCACAGACATCTAGCAACTGATACACTGATGCATTCAATGAGATCATGACTTCATTCACCTGTCCTGCCCAACCCCCATTTCCCTTTCATTGCACTGGTACGCGAAAGTTCAATTGCTATCAGCTTTGAGTATAAATCAATTAATATGTGCAACCATCTGGGCTACACTGCAAATTCTCCAGAGTGTGCAAGGTACACTGTTGGAGGGAGAGAAATTGTAGCTAAATGTTTACATTCATGTTATATTAGAATAATATAGTCTCTCTCAGATGCAATTATTTTTGGAATTTCATTAAGTGCTTCCCAAAATTCAAATAATTATTATATCACAACAATGCCCTAAAACTTTCTCTTTCAGTTATGGATTCTGCAATCTCAATTTAATTTGTTTAAGCAGGATTCAACTTTATAGCGCTGGGGAAGAATAGAATGCAGTGGTTTAGGAAAATTATAATATACTTGTGTCGGCTCATTACTATTTTTCCTTCCACTCGTTTTGACTGCTGTGTGATAAAGGAGAACTTAATGTTTTTATTTCAGAAACATGATGTTAGTTAGTCAGGGTGTGCGTGGGTTCTGTGCGAGAAATTCCTTTGTTCTGTAGCTGCATGGCAATTAACTGCGATCTGACTCAAAGCTGGGGAAGTCTCCTTTTTCTAATGAGAGCTGCTGCTTGCTACCCTCCAGCAATGGAAGGATAATCATAGAACATAATCTCATTTTTTTTATAGTGCATCTGAACCATAAGGGTAATGTTCACAGCTTGAAGTCTTTGCTTTGCTTTGACGTATTGTTTTTCAAATGAAAGGGGTTGCCAATGAATTAAAAACAAAGATACTTTTGAAAGCTAAGCAATCCTGGGGTGCATAGATTGATGTGAGAGGGCTAAATAGGTCTTCATAGAATTCATGTCTCTTGTAACTTCCTGAAGAACATCAATCAGAATCTAGAAATAATAACTCTTTCAGGGGCCAATTGTTCAGTCTCAGTGTGCGATGCTAATCATGATGCGTATAAGCAAATACATATACTTCATAGAAAGAATTGAAATATATTATCTATGGTCACCAGCAATAAAGACATGGATGTTTAGTGTTGATCATGCTATGAAAGACAGAACCAGTGCATTTTTACTCTTTGTGCTTGATATACAAAATCCTTTGATTCGATCATCCGAATTATCTATCAAAACTTTTCATCTTGATGCATTTTCAGCATCATAAAAGTAAAACAAGTTTTATAGGTTTATGGAGTCATAATTCACAGAAACAAGCCCTTTGGACCACCTAGTCCATGATGAACTGTTATTCTGCCTAATCCCACTGACCAACACCAGGCCCATAGCCCTCTATACCCCTTCCCACCATCTCTTTACATGAACCTCTCTTAAATATTGCATTTGAATCCACACCTACCACTTTAGCTGGTAACTCATTATCCACTCACAACACCCTCCCTTAAACATTCTAGTCTCACCCAACCTCAGTGGAAAAAGCCTATTTGCACTTACCCTGTCTATACCGCTCATAATTTTGTTTATCTCTATAAAATCTCCCCTCATTCTGCTGTGTTCCAGGGAATAAAGTCCTAAACTATTCAACCTTTTCCTATAACTGTGGTCCTGACAACATCCTTGTAAATTTTCTCTGTGCTCTTTCAACCATATTGATAATTTTCCTGTTGGTAGGTGACCAGAACTGCACAAAATGCTCCAAATTTGGCCTCACCAATGTCTTGTACAATTTCAGCTTCACATCCCAACTCCTGTACTCAATATTCAGTTTTATGAAGGCCAATTTGCCAAAATCTTTCCTTACGTTCCCATCTACATTTGATATTGCTTTCATTAAATTATGGATCTATATTTGCAATTCTCTTTGTACTACCACACTCCTTAGTGCCTTACTGTTCACTGTGTAAGTCTTACTCTGGGTTCTGTCTGCAAAGAGCAACATTTCACACTTGTTTCCATTACCTTCCATCTGCCATTTTTCCAGCTAGTCCAGATCCTGCTGCAAGCTTTGATAGTATTCCTCACTGTCCACTCTCCCCCAATCTTGGTATACCACATTATCATCCAAATCATTAATATAGATAATAAACAATGAACCCAGCACTGATCCCTGAACATATCACTATTCACAGGCCTCCAGTCTAGAGAGGCAGCCATATACTAAACTCTTTGGCTTCTCCCACAATGCCAATGTTGACTTCAATTTACTACTTCATCCTGAATGTCAAGCTACTGAACCTTCTGGACCAGTTTCTCACACAGGACTTTGTCAAAGGCCTTGCTGTAGTCCACGTAGACAATATCCATTGCCTTTCCTTCATCAACCTTCCTAATAACCTCCTTGAAAAACTCTAAAAGGTTAGTCAGACATGATGTACCATGCACAAAACCATGTTGAGTATCCTTAATAAGTCCTTGTCTATTGAAACTTACAGTATATATCCTGTCTTTTAGAATATCTTCCAATAATTTACCCACTAATGAGGTCACGCTCACCAACCTGTAATTTCACATCTTATTTTTAGAGTCTTTCTTGAACAACAGAACAACATTAGCTGTCCTTCAATCCTCCAGTACCTCTCAAGTGGTTGAGTACATTTTAAATACCTCTGCAAGGGCCCCTGCAATTTCTTTGTACTAGTCTCTTGCAAGGTCTGAAGGGACACCTTGTCAGGCCCTGGCTACTCATCCACCCTAATTTGCCTCAAGACAGTAGGCATCTCCCTTTCTGTAATCTGGATATGGTCCATAAACTCATGACTGTTTTTCCTCAGTTCTATAGACATTATGTCAATCTCCCAAGTAAATACAGAAGCATAAAATCCATTTAAGGTCTGCTCCATCCTTTTCGGTGCCATCCATAGATGACAATGCTGATCTTCCAGAGGACCAATTTTGTCCCTTCCTATTATGGGAATAGCCAGCATGGCTTTGTCAAAGGCTGGTCGTGCCTTACCGAGCCTGATTGAATTTTTTGAGGATGTGACAAAACACTTTGATGAAGATAGAGCGGTAGATGTAGTGTATATGGATTTCAGCAAGGCATTTGATAACGTACCTCATGCAAGGCTTATTGAGAAAGTAAGGAGGCATGGGATCCAAGGGGACGTTGCTTTGTGAATACAGAACTGGCTTGCCCATAGAAGGCAAAGAATGTTTGTAGACAGGTCATATTCTGCATGGAGGTCAATGACCAGTGGTGTGCCTCAGGGATCTGTTCTGGGACCCCTACTCTTCGTGACTTTTATAAATGACCTGGATGAGGAAGTGGAGGGATGGGTTAGTAAATTTGCTAATGACACAAATGTTGGAGGTGTTGTGGATAGTGTGGAGGGCAGTCAGAGGTTACAGCAGGACATTGTTAGGATGTAAAACTGGGCTGAGAAGTGGCAGATGGTGTTCAACCCAGATTAGTGTGAGGTGGTTCATTTTGGTAGATCAAATATGATGACAGAATATGGCATTAATGGTAAGACTCTTGGCAGTGTAGAGGATCAGAGAGATCTTGGGGTCCAAGTCCAAAGGACACTCAAAGCTGCTACGCAGGTTGATTCAGTGGTTAAGAAGGCATATGGTGCATTGGCCTTCATCAGTTGTGAGATTGAGCTTAAGAGCCAAGAGGTAATATTTAGTTATATAGGACCCTGGTCAGATCCCACTTGGAGTACTGTGCTCAATTCTGGTCGCCTCACTACAGGAAGGACATGGAAACTGTTGAAAGGATGCAGAGGAGATTTACAAGGATGCTGCCTGGATTGGGGAGCATGCCTTATGAGAATAGGTTGAGTGAACTCGGCGTTTTCTCCTTGGAGCGACAGAGGATGAGAGGTGACCTGATAGAGGTGTAAAAGATAATGAGAGGCATTGATCATGTGGATAGTCAGAGGCTTTTTCCCAGAGCTGAAATGGCGAGCACAAGAGGGCATAGTTTAAAGGTGTTTGGAAACAGGTACAGAGGAGATATCAGGGGTACGTTTTTTACACAGAGAGTGGTGAGTGTGTGGAATGGGCTGTCAGTAGCGGTGGTGGAGGCAGAAACAATAGGGTCTTTTAAGAGACTCCTGGATAGGTACATGGAGCTTAGAAAAGAAGTGGGCTATGGGTAAGCCTAGGTTGTTCTCGTGTAAGGACATGTTCGGCACAGCTTTGGGAGCCAAAGGGCCTGTAAGGTGCAGTAGGTTTTTTATGTTTCTATGTTTCTGTGATTGTTCTTAATATATCTTTTGAACCTTTGGGTTTATCCTTCACCTTATCTGCCAGTGGAAACTTATGCCTTGTTTTCACCCTCCTGATTTCCATCTCAAGTATTTTTTCTTTGTTTTTTTTAATACTCATCCAACACCTTTTTCTTAAACTGGGCTTCAATACCCCTTGAAAGCTAAGGTTTCCTAAAAGTGCTAGCCTTGCCTTTTGTTTTAATAGGAACATGCAAGCTCTGCACTCTCAGTATTTCACTTTTGAAGACCTCCCACTTACCAAGCATCCCTTTTCCGGAAAACAAATGATCCCAATGAACGCCTGTGAGATCCTCTCTCATGCCATCAACAATGGCCTTTCTCCAATTTAGAATCTCAACCTGAGGACCAGACCCTATACTTCTCCATAATTATCTTCAAACTAATGGAATTATGATAACGAGATCCAAACTGTTCCCCTGCACACATTTCAGTCATCTGCCTTATCTTAACAAACGCAAAGTACACTGCAGATGCTGTGGTCAAATTAACACGTACAAACAAGCTGGATGAACTCAGCAGGTCAAGCAGCATCTGTTGAAATGAGCAGTCAACGTTTCGGGCTGAGACCCTTCGTCAGGACTGAAGAAGGAGGGGGCAGGAGCCCTATAAAGAAGGTTGGGGGAGGGTGGAAGGTGCCAGGTGAAAAACCAATCAGAGGAAAGATCAAGGGGTGGGGGAGGGGAAGCAGGGAGGGGATAGGCTGGAGAGGTGAAGAAGGAATGTAAGGGGAAAGCACTATGTGTAGTAGAAGAAGGCAGAATCATGAGAATCCTCTACTGCCATAATGAGGCCAAACTCAGGTTGGAGGACCAACACCTCATATACCGTCTGGGTAGTCTCCAGCCCCTTGGTATGAACATCGAACTCTCCAACTTCCAGTAATTCCCTCCCTCTCCATTCCACCATCCCACTTTCACTCTGCCTCCTCTTCTAGCTGCTAACTTCTCTCATGATTCTGCCTTCTTCTACTACCCATAGTGCTTTCCCCTTACATTCCTTCTTCACTTCTCCAGCTTATCCCCTCCCTGCTTCCCCCCCCCTCACCCCTTGATCTTTCCTCTGATTGGATTTTCACCGGGCCCCTTCCACCTTCCCCCCACCTTCTTTATAGGGCCCCTGCCCCTCCCTCCTCAGTCCTGACGAAGGGTCTCAGTCCAAAACGTTGACTGCTCATTTCAACGGATGCTGCCCGACCTGCTGAGTTCATCCAGCTTGTTTGTATGTGATGATCTGCCTTATCTTGTTCCCTAATAGGAGATCCAGTATTTCACTCTCTCTAGTTAGGGCCACTAACTAGACAAAACAAAATTTACTGAACACATTTGTCAAAGTTTATCCCATCCAGTCTTTTTACAATGTGTGATTCCCAGTCAATATGTGGAAAGTTACTTTTATTTACTACCACAACCTTTTTTTTTGCAACTGTCTGCTATCTCACTACAAACTTGCTTCTCTAAATCTTGCTGACTATTAGTAGGTCTAAAATATAATCCAATTAACTTGGTCATTCCTTTCATATTCCTCTGTTCTACTCATATAATGTCAGTAGTCAAGTCTTCCAGTCTGTCCTGTCTGAGCACCGCTATAACATCTTCCCTGACTAGTAATGCCACCCCATCCCTTTTAATAACTAACTTCCCCTCTACAACAGAACCCTGCATTGGGCTGCCAGTTCTGCCCTTCCTACTACAATCAAATCTCTCTAATGACTACAATATCATAATTCCACATGCTAATTGACAGTCAAATTCAAAGCAAATTTATTATCGAAGGATGTATATGCTTGAGATTGTTTTCTTACAGGCATTTACAAGAAAATAAAGCAGCACAATAGATGAAAAATATGTATAAAGAGCTCTAAGCTCATCTGCCTTACTTACATTCCTCCATGCACTGAAATATCTGCAGCTCAGAACATTAGTCCCACCATCCTCAAACCTTTGGTTCCTGTCTTTGTATGCAGGCTTAACATCTACTTGGGAATTACAGTAGAATGTGAGCTGCTATTACAGTTTGGGGCTTCGGAGTTCGGAGTTCAATTCCGGCATCATCAGTAAGGAGGTTCTCTATGTCCTTCCCGTTGAATGTGTGGGTTTTGCCCAGGTGCTCTGGTTTCCTCACACGTTCCAAAGATGTACTGGATAGGTTAATTAGTCAGTGTAAGTTGTCCAGTCATTAGGTTCGGATTAAACAGGGTTGTTAGGGGTTGCTGGAATGGCACAGCTTGAAGAGCCAAAAGGGCCTCCTCTACACTACATCACTTAATAAGTAAATAAATAAATGCCGCCACCACCTCTACACTCTGGTTCGAGTTAAAGGAAAACGAGTTTTCCCTCACTTTCCTTTGCAGCATTTTTAGGGCCCTTCATAAAATAATAGCAACATTTATAAGCAAAAATCAATAAGCATTTATCTACAGTACACAATTCCAGATCTTTAAATCCACTAACATTAAAGGAACCTGTAATATTGTCTCAGAAGTCTAGAAGACCACTTGAGATATCCAAACATCTTGAAGGAAATCACAGACCTGAAGATCTCCCTGTGTGAGGCATTTTGCATAAGCTGCCACCTGCCATTTTCCATAGATGACAACAAAAAGGATTTACATGGGCTTTGCCACAAAACCAGCATCTTGTTCCACATTGCAGCTCTCCTATGTTTCAATAAAATACTAACAACTGCTGTTACTTATAGCAGCCCCTTTGATATTGTCTTCACACACTGGATTCATAGGTTGTCTTTTCCTCTATTTAATTTCTAAATACATTCACTTTTTATTTATTAGCTTCCAGGGAAAAATGTCCTTTATACTGTGTATCTATCAAGCATGATGAGTGTTAGCAATTGTATGAAGACAGAACAGGTGTGATAGTCACCAGACTCAAAGCTGAAACAAGGCTGCCTAAAATTCCGAATTATCCATCCACTTTAAACCCTGGAGATTCTGATTGCCTTATTTTTCAACTCCTAAACGTGATATCTTCACTTAAAGAAGTAGGATTCTGTGGTTCTCCTACAATTGTTCTCTAACATTATGAACAATTATCTCCAGCCTAAGCAAAGAAGGACTAACAATTGGCTTCAACCCATTTTCATCACAACGTGAGTCAGAAGGGACTATTAGGAATGGTTATGGAACCATCTCAATCTCAAGTGAAGAGAAAATGAAATGTATACTTTTATTGTTATTATTAACAATATTGGTTCGATCACAGTCTGAATTCAGCACAATTTTGCTAATCAGCTGATCCTGGGATTTCTGTCTGGAATGGTGACCAATGATATTGGAGCATTTACATACTTTCCTATTGCACTTGATATGGTGAAATGCCTGTATTTGACTTATAGCACTGTAAATGATTCATCATCAAATGTAACTTTGGAATTAATCCATCCAATTGACAGTTAGAGATCATAATGAGATACTTTAATTATGTATAGTATGTATGTACCTTTTGGCTTTACTGTCTTTCTCTGTTCAGAGCTCAATTTTCCAGTCCCACAGCAATTTACTCTACTGATATTCAGATGAACTGTTAAACCAAGATTCTGTCAGATATTTGAAAAGATCCCATGAGTTTAGTTCAAAGAAAATCATTGAGTCATTAAAGGTTTCCTGGCAAATTTGCACTCCTTACTCAAGATTATAAGGTAGGTAATTTAGACATCTCCATAGAGCTGATTTTGAAGGCTTGCTGTAAGTAATTTGGAGCTGCATTGCTTAAAACATTGGCTCAAAACTTCACTGTAAATTGTTGAAATGGTCATAATTATACTAAAAGCCAAATTATTTGAAAATATTTTGAAATCTTATTTTTTGTAAATAAAATTGATGGTTATAGTTTACAGCTTTGGGTCAGATGGATAATGTCAGAGTTGCTATCCTTTAACATTTTATCCTGTAACATGTTATGCAGTGAGGTTTAATTTAATCATTATTACAGAGAGCTGACTGCATCTGTATGAGTGCTAAAACTTCACTGTCACAGAATATTAGGTCACAAGGTGAGTAGTAGAACTCAAATGCTCTATGTTATTTTTCAGTAAGAATTTCATTATAATGTGATACATTGTACAATCTGGCATTAGTCCAACTGATCGTACATTCATAAAACAGTAATATTATTCTTGTTTTGGTTTTAGCAGACATTTCCTCTTTCAGTGCCATTGAGAACAATGTGCTTCATTAGAAATAACCATGTACGCTGAGTGTGCTTCCAAGTTTTGATTAAAGCTTTGGCTTTGGAAAACAAGTTGTTGATTTCAGCAAGCTGTTACATTCAGCAGGAAGCACAGAAAACATCTGGAAGAAAGGAAATAAAAACACGACTACAAATCCCTTTCACTCTAACTGGATGACTTGCTGGATACTGGACCAGCCTTCAAAAGCAACACATACACTGCTGGTGGGGGGAATAAAATTGCCAGACAAATGAGCAGCCTGGATTCACGGCAGCTGAGTAATGTTGTCAGATCTGGAGAAAAGAGTGCAGGAACAAATGCCCATTCCATTCCAAACCATCACACTTTCCTTCCAGCTCAACTTGGGCATGTCATTCACTGACCTACCTTGCCTTGCAGGTACATTTCACTCACTTTTATCTTGCGGATACATCCACTTGTATTGAAGTGCTTGCTCATATTCCTAATGCTTGCACCGGAAGCATGGCAACGTTTACGGGCTGCCCTGAGCACATATCAGACTATTTTGCAAAAGACTCATTTCATGTTTTGAAATGAGTCTATTTTCAAGTATACGCTTTCATGTTTTAATATATATGTATGACAAATAAAACTTATTTTTATCTTTATTTTAAATTACTTGTTGCCATCCCCAAGGAGCATCAAGCGCTGCAGTCACATAATAAACACCACTTTGTATTGAATGTCATACAGCTTAGCACTGAAAGTTAATGATCCATAAACATAATTAGGTTCTCAACAATTGTCTGCTTGAGGGAAAGTGCCAATGCTCATGAAAAAATGAATGATGACAGAGTACACGGAAGAAGGTCTTTGATCCAAATCACAAACAAAAGAAAATCTGCCGATGCTGGAAATCCGAGTAACACACACAAAACACTGGAGGAACTCAACAGGCCAGGCAGCATCTATGGAAAAAAAGTACGGTCAACATTTTGGGCTGAAACCCTTCTGCAGTCCTATTGTAAATATATTGCTTGATTAAGCATTCATTTTTGTTTATGTAATGCATTACAAGTTATATGCAAAAGTATGTAAATGGCATACATCATTACACCACTGCATCATATGCATGCATCTCGCTAAAGTAAAAATTAAACAAAGATACATTATTCTGAGCTCCATGTTTCTTTTTAATTATTTAGATAGATAGATAGATAGATAGATACTTTATTCATCCCCATGGGGAAATTCAACATTTTTTCCAATGTCCCATACACTTGTTGTACATACAATACTTAACTCAGTAATAATATGATATTCATCTAAATCACTAACTCAAAAAGCATTAATAATAGCTTTAAAAAAAAAGTTCTTAAGTCCTGGCAGTTGAATTGTAAAGCCTAATGGCATTGGGGAGTATTGACCTCTTCATCCTGTCTGAGGAGCATTGCATCGACAGTAACCTGTCGCTGAAACTGCTTCTCTGTCTCTGGATGGTGCTATGTAGAGGATGTTCAGGGTTTTCCATAATTGACCGTAGCCTACTCAGCGCCCTTCGCTCAGCTACCGATGTTAAACTCTCCAGTACTTTGCCCACGACAGAGCCCGCCTTCCTTATCAGCTTATTAAGACGTGAGGCGTCCTTCTTCTTAATGCTTCCTCCCCAACACGCCACCACAAAGAAGAGGGCGCTCTCAACAACTGACCTATAGAACATCATCAGCATCTCACTGCAGACATTGAATGACGCCAACCTTCTAAGGAAGTACAGTCGACTCTGTGCCTTCCTGCACAAGGCATCTGTGTTGGCAGTCCAGTCTAGCTTCTCGTCCAACTGTACTCCCAGATACTTGTAGGTCTTAACCTGCTCCACACATTCTCCATTAATGATCACTGGCTCCATATGAGGCCTAGATCTCCTAAAGTCCACCACCATCTCCTTGGTCTTGGTGACATTGAGACGCAGGTAGTTTGAGTTGCACCATATCACAAAGTCCTGTATCAGTTTCCTATACTCCTCCTCCTGTCCATTCCTGACACACCCCACTATGTCTTGGAGTTATAAAACATTACTTGGTTCATGTTCCATATATTGTTGATTGTCTCAAAGCATTTTAAGACTGTGTAAAACATTAATGTGTATTCTCTTTTCAACAACTAATCGGGAATTAACCCTTACTCATAACTCCTGTAATTTCATTAGGTCCAGGCTTTTCCAATTTTCCATCAGCAGATGTCCTCCATGATTTGGTAGCCCACACAACCCAGCCATAGATTGCCGATCATAGGCACATATTAAAAACTGCTTCTTGATTGGCACCTCAACTGTATCTCTAGCTTGCTTTTAACTTAGTCCATAAAATTTCTTATGCAAGATTTCAGCTTGTACTGCTTCTCAGTTGATTTCCCCAGGCTGGTGTCATCTGTCCATTTTAAGTAGGTGTCCCTTGACTCTAAGCAGTTGGCATCTATGCTGTACCAGAGAGTCATGCAGGAATCAAGGACCCTTGCATAAACCTAGAAAAAAAAAGGAAAGAAAGGTTTGTATTCACATAGAATCTTTCAGGGCTTCTTACAGTACTTCAACTTACATAAAATACTTTACAAACCATGAAATATTGTAAAGTGTAGTCAGTGTTGAAATGTAAGAAAGATGACATTCACAGCAAACAATGCGATAACGAACATATCATCCATATCTGTGATGATGATCAAGGGATAAACACTCACCAGGAGATGCAAAATAATGGCTCAGCTCTTCTTTAGAATAGGATAGGGTCTTTTACACCCACCTTGAGGAAACAGATGAACAGATGGGGATTTGATAAAACATGTCTTCCAAAAGATGGCACCACCAATGGTGAAACACTCTCTCAGTACTGGGTTGTCATGTCAGCCTCTATTCTTCTGTGTTCCTTTGTCAATATAATATAGTACAGTCTTGTTGCTCTTGGAAAGCATGTTAGTGTTCATCATACCTATTGCTGTCGGTAAGTGATAGAAAATCACTAATCCACCTCTCTTAGGAAGTTTACCTGATTAACATCTGGCCTGTCTAAGTTAACTGTTCTGACACTTTTAATCATGCACTCAACCCCTGATCTTAATGACCATAATCTCAAATCCACCAATTCACAAGGGTTAAAACTCTCCCCAAGCAGGGGGAGGGAATAATCAGATTAAGAGGGAAAAATAAAAGAAAATATATTGAGTTACATCAAGGAAAAACAAAATACTACAAACACTCAGCAGTCAGGCTGCATTGGTGGAGAGAGAAACAGAGTCAATGTTTTAGATCAATGACTCCATCAATAAATCATATAATCTTTTCAACCTACCGCAACTCAAAGAATAGCTACACGTTACCATAATTTACCTTCATTTCCAGGGAAATAAATTTACACTGATTAACAATGGTAAGAGAACACATAGTCTTGAACTAATTTGAACAAACTCTCTAGTAAAGTTATGTGCTTTTCACATTCTATGCACTGGTACTTTCTACTACATAGGGATCTGAAGTGTGAGACATCTTTATCGCCACGCTAACATTCAAGCACCACATCCATAAGAGCAACTTTTTAAATTACATTTTTAATCAACCAATTAACCTCATCCTTATTCTAACCGTATATTTTCTGCCATTGTTCAGTCTCAAAATCTGAGGCTATGTAGGTCAGATGGGAGGAACAGAAATCATTGACAACAGCAGGGCGTTGATTTCTTTGCCTTATCCGGTGTGGAACTCATGTTATTCAATATACAACACATGGTGAATCAGGAAATGAATCACCCTGTCACTATCAAATTGTTAACTGTAAATTGAACTATACCCATGTGGATTCACTCTGCTGCTTTGTGTTAGGCATTTTCACTAATGATCCATTCCTCCAAACAAAATACATAAAGATCTTCAATCTAGCTAAGTCATTGAAAACTGAAATGTAAGTGTAAACCACATTGAAACAAATATGATTGTTCAATCAGTAGCTTAAAGGTAAATATTCTGGACTGAATTTCTCTCCTTTGAAGTCACCTCTGCTTGGTCTGTGAGTAAGCTTAAATTACTCAGATAAACAGAAATCTTTAAACTGGCCTCATCACATAGATTGGGGGAAAAGAGTGCTAACCTTACCCTAGATAAGTGTTTTCAGGAAAGGAAGGGGAGGGGGCATTTATCTGAATTTTCATCTTTCCTGTTTAGAATTATACTCTTAGAAGAAAGAATTCCTCCCCTACACTTGCCTTGAACCCTATTCTGTGACAGTTCCCTTGCCTCATTTGGAAGCAAAGATTCATTTCCAAAAGAACACTGTCATCTCCTTGGCAGCTCTGGTATCTTCAAACTAGCAAATTTAAAGGCTTAGGTAATGAGAAGCCAATCTTAAGTTTCATTTAACAATATAGCAGACTGATCAAAACAAAGTTAGATTCAGAAGATGTTTATTCTGGATGACTATTGTGTTTAAATGTCCTAAGATACTCTTAGTTGATTTTTTCAATATATTGAAGGCTGAGCACATTAAATGACAAGAGGATTGATTGTGTAAGGTAGTTGTTTTCTCACCTTTTATTGTAATCTGCTTTGTCACTTAACTTCTTGTCATCTCCATTTATTTTCTGTAAAATTTGTCTTGATATTTCCCAGTTTTGATGAATGGTGATTGACCAAACTGATCAGACTTGAATTTCATTCAGCAATCCTGTTATGAGCCATAACAGGATTATGTTATGGATATGGATTATGTTATAATCCATAAGTGAATTATAGCACAGAATAGTGCCACAGTGTTTATTGCTGAAGTGTTTTACTGTCCTGTAGCTCATCATAGGATATATACACATGATGTTATCATTGTGTGTTCACATACTGTTTACCCTCTGCCTCACATCTCCAATAACCTGGATTTGATTTTAACTTGGGTGCTGACTGTGTCAAATTTGTGAGTTCGATCTGCCATTGCTCGGGTTTCTTCCGGTTGCTCAGCTTCCTCCAAGGAGGCTCAGGCTGGCAGGTTAATTGGCCATTGTAAACTGCCCTAGGTGTAGGTGGGTGTTAGGGGAATTGAGGGGGGGGGGGCAGTTGAGTTGATGGGAATGTGAGAGAGAAAAACAGGATTAATTCAGATGGGTGATGGATGCTCGGCATGGACTGAAGGCCTTTTTCTGGGATGCATGACCTTCTAGACTCTAAAATGTAAATACATTTTTTTCCCTACAGCTGCTAAATGGCATTGATCATTTTCTGGGTTTATTTCAGATTTCCAATATTTTTGCTGATGAATACACTAATCTTTGGCTTTCTAATTCACTATTCTTTCTAATGGTAAAATAGATGTGTGAAGAAATTAATATCTTGTCCTGATGTTAGACGAATCTTATTGTTGCTAATTGTACCACAACAGGTAGACCAACCTTTCTTTTTCACATTAAAAGAACTAAAAGTTACAGTCTGTCATGGTCTTTTTGTTTGTTGTTCAATCCTCTGTGAATCTTATGGATGTGCAGAAGGAAAATGGTTAAAGAGGTCCCAAATGTGTTCAAAATTGCTATTAAACTTAGCTGCCTCAGCATACCACTTATGCTCCAACATTCACAGTCCCTTTGTATCAGAAAACATGAAGAGAAGGTGAGAGATGTACATGTTTGTCTGACAATGGAGACCTCAAGAGAAGCTTGTACTATGAATCTTTCAGTGAACTCCATATAGTAGCTCGGATCCACTGAGGATCAGGCTTCAAGCATCTCCGCACCACAAGCCTTGCAATGAATAAGACTTTTGTAATACTTATTTATAATCTTGGGAGTGGCTTTTTTTTAGTGTGTCGCACCAGACAGTCAGCCATTCTTGTCTGGTGCGTGATGTCAGGATTGGTCTCCTTTCGGATTAACCAGTTCATGATATGAACGTTCCTGACTTGACCCTTGATTTTTTTTACAAGGCTAGCTCAACACTCAACCTGACATGGATGGCAAGCATGTGCAAGGGTGGCCCGACTTGGATTCAAACTCGGGAGCCTTCGCTCCGGAGTCCGACGCTGAATGCCATTGCGTCACCAGCCAGCCTGGGAGTACCTGTGCATAGTTCTTTGAAAGTGGCATCACAGACATGCTGGCTTTCAGCATTCAGAACACTGAGTACAGGAGCTGGGACAACATGTTGCAGTTGTATGAATCGTTGGTGAGGCTACAGTTGGAGTACACCATACAGTATTGGAAACTCTGTCAGAGAATGGAAATGGTTGAACTGGAAAGAGCATAGAAAAGATTTATAAGAGTGCTGCCAGGACTAGGGGGCCTGTGTTATCAGGAGAGGTTGGCCACGTTGGATCTTTATTCCTTGGAAAGTAAGAGCAAGAGCATTTTTTTAAAATTATGAGAGTCATTGATAAGGTTGATGATAACAGTCTTTTTCCCAGGCTAGTGGAGACCAAAACTAGGAAGAGTAGCATTAGAGTGTGAAGGGAAGGATGTAAAAGTGACCTGAGGGGCATTTTTTTCATGCAGAGGTTGGCGAATATATGGAACATGCTGCCTGATGAAGTGCTTGAGGCAGGTACATCAGTATCAATAATATCACGTGGATAGGTATGGTATACGGAAGGGCATGGCTTAGAGGGATATGGGCCAAATGCAGGAAATTGGGGCTAACTGGGTGGGAACCAAGGTTGGCATGGACCCGAAGGGTCAAAGGACCTGTATCTGTGTACTATTTTTCATTATGACTTTATGACTTGAGTGCATCCAAACTGAATGGCTTCATAATCGAATGAGTCACTATTTAGATGTGGTTCTCTTGTCAATAGTTCCCTTGATCGACTTAAGCCTTCCATTTTTAAACAACTATATCTTTTATGGTTTCTGGATCCCATTAATCAGACCTTGACGTGATAGATTGACTAAAAGCACAAATGCACTCACTTTGATTGAAAGAGCTTTCTTTTCAGTTAGTTCCTCATGATGTTTATTTTTACTCAAAACTAGAGCCAAAGTTGTTTGAGCAGCTCTCAAGCACGTTCTTGATGTTCTGATCCTCTGGGGTTCTGCAGGTGCATATTATGTGGTGATGCGCAATGATGAATGAAAATGACCAAGTCATGTTTCATCCTGAATCTTAAATATCCCTGAAGCATTGCTTCCTGAGAACTTCTTTGGCAAGTCAGACTAACACCTCAGATGCTCCATTTGAATCATGATAACATGAATAAACAAGACCATGTTTGATAGTATTCAATTTCATAAAGATTGCAAATGTAATGGAAGCCGGAGGCCATTATCAGAAGGAAACTCTTCAGGTACATCATGTTGTATAGACCTTATTGAATTGATATTACTTGATGGTACACATAATGGAACATAATAAACAGCTATCAATCAGTTCCAGGAAAAGAAAGTTCCTCTTTTACAAACATTTGCTGTCTGTTCAACCATTGACAGTGACTCATTACCCGATAGTCTGTGACAGTATCAATTTGCATGTAAATGCTCTGACTGTTTATCAACAGTTTTGATCAAAAGTCTATTTTCCGCATCGCTGTCTATGGCATAGATACAGTGCAATTGTGGTATCTCATTATCTGAAATTCCCAACAAACAGTTATTGGATGCTATTTACTTGGACATTCAGAAGTCCTTTGAGAAGGTGCTGCACATGAGGTTACTAAACAATTTAGAGTCTATGGTGTAATGTCTGGATCTATTTCTTTTAGCGCAATGTCTCACCCCATAGCAGGTGCTTTGTTCTCTCTCTCTCACTGAAATACAAATATACCAGTTAAAGCCACCTCCCACGTGCATGCTTTTATTTAATCAGCTTGTAGTTGCGCACAAACACTACAAATTGGCGACAAGTACGAACCTAAATGTCAGAAAATATCATAAACTGAACCAACAGTTATGGGATAAAACAGCAAAAGTTAAACAGCATGAAAAGCCATCACAGACACTACCAAAGGAACACATGAGTAACAGTAAAAGACACGTTGGATTTAAAGTGAAAAAAACATGGCGATGGCTTTGGTCAGGAAAGTTGACGAATTTGATAAAGCTAATGAAGGCTGTGAATTAAATATCAAGAGGGTTGAACTGTATTGTAATGTAAACAACATGGAGAAGCAAGAGAAATCCCCTACACTTCTTAGCTTAACAGGCCCAAGAACATAGTCTCTCATGCAACTTAGTAACCCCTGAAAAGAGACCATACATTAGAACTGGCATTGGCCATTGCAAAATCATTAGAGACTGTAGCAAAGGATGTAGCAGAAATACAGAAAAGGAGGTTGGAATGTGAAATGCACAAAATGTCCCTGAATGGTTCAAAAAGCTAAAAATGTTACCGATGTGACAAATCCTCCAATGAAGCAAATAACTGTTGGGTCGAGGAAAAAGTGTGCTGTAAGTATCACAGACAAGGTCACATAGAGAGAGTGTGCAAGTCAGACAAAAAGCACAAATGAATGAAAAGTCTCAAACACAAAACTAAGCAAAGGCACAGAGTGACTGAATGTACAACAGAGTCAGACGAAGGTGAGCTGTCGTGCCTAGAACTGTATAGTGTTACTGAAGCAGATCACAAAATAATATGGATCACAATAGATATTTCTGGTGTAAAACTGAAAATGGAGCTGGATACAGGGTCAGCTTTGTCAATAATTCCAGAGGCTGACTAGAATGGACTGTTTTCTAAGATACCATTAGAGAAGACCTACATAGGCGAAAAAGTGTCTCCCAAAGGCAAACTGAAGGTGAATGTGATGTATGGAGGCCAAACACAGCAGTTAGAGCTTTATGTGTTGAAAAGTGCAGGGTCAGAAGTTTTCATTCATGAATGGTGGAAAAAAATCCAACGAGACTGGCACTCAATCGAAGCTCTCAGTGTGACATCAACAGGCAACAGTAAATGGTAGCACTAACCCGGGACTGGCACAGCTGCTTAATGCTAGTGAGAAGGTGTTTGAGAAGGAGATTGGTAAACTCAAAGGCACGAAAGCCAGAATTGAACTGGATGAAGCAGCAATGCCAAGGTTTCATAAAGCACGTCCAGTGCCTTACACACTATTTCCTAAAGTGAATGCCGAACTGCAGAATTTAGAGGTACCTGGAATTCTCTCCAAGGCTGCGCAGAGCGATTGGGCCACACCTATTGTCCCGGTGATCAAGAAAGGAAATGCCGGAACCATTTGCATATATGCTGATTTCAAACTGAACTTCAACTCAGTGCTGCATACTGTGTAGTATCCATGATAGAAGACATTTTTGCATCTATGGTAGGCAGGGAGAGGTTTTTCAAAGATTGACTTGTCGTCACTTATGAGGGACTGTTCCAGTATAATCGTAGGGATAGTAGGAATAAAGGGGCCTTGTCTGACTGGCTGCTGCTGACTCATGAGGGTTCAGCAGGAGTCAGTGTTGGGACAGCTTCTTTTAATGTAATATATCAATGATTTGGATGATGAAATTGATGGCTTTGTGGCCAAATTTGTGGATGATCTGAAGATATGTGGAGTGGCAGGTAGTTCTGAGGATGCAGGGAGCCTTGGAAGATTAGGAGAATGGGCTAAGAAGTGACAGATGGGAATATAGTGTAGGGAAATGTATGGTCATGCACTTTAATAGAAGGAATAAGTTCAAAGTTCGAAGTTCAAGGTAAATTTATTATCAAAGTACATATATATCACCATTTGCAACACTGACATTCATTTTCTTGTGCGTATTCACAGTAAAACCAAAGAAACACAATAGAATCAATGAATGACCATGCAAAACAAGACAGACAAGCAACCAGTGTGCAAAAGACAACAAACTGTGCAAATACAGAAATAAAGAACAAGGCAATAATAATTAAAAAATAAGCAATAAATCAAGAATATGAAATAAAGTGCTCTTGAATGTGAATCCATAGGCTGTGGGACCAGTTCAATGCTGGAGAGGGTAAAGTTGAGTGGAGTAATCCCCTGTGGTTTAAGAGCCTAATGTAATTGTTTCA
Organism: Hemitrygon akajei; assembly: GCF_048418815.1. Lineage (NCBI taxonomy): Eukaryota > Metazoa > Chordata > Chondrichthyes > Myliobatiformes > Dasyatidae > Hemitrygon > Hemitrygon akajei. Next base: position 161,603,418 of record NC_133128.1, on the reverse strand, counting down.
GATGTTAGTGGTGTTGGTCCTAAGGCTGGAGTACCTTCTAAGAGGTTGTTGTTGTGGCACCATTCAGCTGGATTTTCAACCTCCCTCCTATATGCTGACTCATCACCACCTTTGATTTGGCCAATGACGGTAGTGTCATCAGTAAACTAAAACATGGCTTTGGAGTTATGCTTTGCCTCGAAGTCATTAGTATAAAGTATGTAATTAGTTTTGCTACAACAAGTGTATGGGACATTGGAAAAAAGTTGAATTTCCCCATGGGGATGAATAAAGTATCTATCTATCCATCTATCTATCTAAAGTGAGTAGAACAAGGGGCTAAGCACACAGCCTGTGGTGTACCGATGCTGATGAAGATTGTGGAGGAGATGTTGCTGTACTGATTGGGGTCTGCAGATAAGAAATTCAAAGATCCAGTTGCAAAAGCAGGTTACGAGGCCTAAATCTTGGACCTTATTGATTAGTTCTGAGGGGACGATAGTATTGAATGCCAAGCTGTAGTCAATGAAAAGTATCCTGAAGTATACAGCTTTGTTGTCCAGATGTACTATGGTTGAGTGAAGAGCCAAGGAAATGGCATCTGCTGTTGACCTGTTGTGACGGTAGGCACATTGGAGTGGGTTCAAGTCGCTTCCCAGGCAGTAGTTGATATATTTCATCACCAGTCTCTCAAAGCACCTCATCATAGTGGATGTAAGTGCTGCTGGATGATACTCATTAAGGCAGGTTAAAGTGTGCAGATGCTGGAAATCCAGATTAACACACACCAAATGCTGAAGGAACTCAGCAGGTGAGACAGCATCTATGGAAATGAGTAGCCAGTCGAAGATAAGGACCGAGACACTGTGAGAACAGGTTCTTCTTAGGCACTGGTATAATTGAAGTCTACTTGAAGCAGCGGAGTACCTCAGACTGATGATGTGAGAGGTTAAAAATATCAGTGAACACTCCAGCCAGATCTTTACTACACGACCAGGTACCCCTTCAGGGCGGGACACTTTTCATGGGTTCAAGTTCCTCGGTATAAACATCACCAAGAACCTCACCTGGTCTGTGCATGCAGGCTGTGTGTGAAAAAAGCACAACAGCACCTCTTTCACCTCAGTCGGTTGAAGAGGTTTGGCTTGAGTCCTCAAATCCTACAGAGGTACAATTGAGAGCATCCTGATTGGCTGTTTCACTGCTTGGTATGGGAACTGTACTTCCGTCAATCGCAGGACTCTGCAAAGAGTGGTGCGGACTGCCCAGCACACCTGTAGATGTGAACTTTCCACTATTCAGGATATTTACAGTGACAGGTGCATAAAAAGGGCCCAAAGGATCATTGGGGACCTGAGTCACCACAACCACAAACTGTTCCAGCTGCTACCATCCAGAAAATGGTACCGCAGCATAAAAGCCAGGACCAACAGGCTCCGGGACAGCTTCTTGCACCAGGCCATCAGACTGATTAATTCACACTGACACAATTGTATTTTTAAGCTATATTGACAGATCTGTTGTAAATCTTACTGTACATACTATTTATTACAAATTATTATAAATTGCACATTGCACATTCCGATGGAGACATAATGTAAAGATTTTTACTCCTCATGTATGTAAAGGATATAAGAAATAAAGTCAATTCAATTAAAATACAATGACTATTCTCTTTGTACCCCAAGCTGAACTCCAAAACATATTGTTTCACTCATCCCTGTCCAGGCAACTATCTTTCCCAAAAGAATGCTTTTCCCCACCTTGATGTTATTTGTGGCATTATTTGAATGGATGTTTTTGTGGGATTTTGTTAGTACTAATCTCTCTCATCCAACAGTATTCATACATAAAATGCAGTGAGGATGTCCTAATAGGCACTATATAAGGATAAGTTTTACTTTAATATAAGAAAGATAGCTTCATTTATAGTCACTCCAATGTACCTCGGGTAATCCGGTGCAAACAAAACCCATTGTAAAACTCTGAAGCACTTGTATGAATCAATCAATTTTGTCTAGATGCCACTGGAGCAAGGAACCCTTGACACATACAGTCTTACATAATGTGGCAAGATACAGCGAAGTAACCCATTAACCATAGGAACAAGGTAGTTATGAGTGATTTGACAGTCAGTTAATAATAATGTCAGGGCAGTGTATGCTGGGAGGAGCCAGAACTCCATTACATTCTGAATACTTCCTCATTCAACTGCAGTGATTATCCGGTTAAATGAGAAAGGGATCCAGCCTCTCACTACTTCCTCAATGACAACAATGATTTTCTGGTCCCTCAGAGGTAGCACTCTCTCCATTGCACCTTCTCTCTGCCTCCCACCACTTAGCGTTGTTGGTTTGGCTTCCTACCAATTAAATCTGCTTTGCTTGTGTACTTCCTTATAACATGTTCATGCAATATACTTAGAATCCTACAAAAACACAGAAAGTGCTAGGAAAACTCTGCAAATCAGACAGCATCTGTAGAAAGAGGAGCCGAGCAAATGTTTCAGGTCAAAGACCTGAATTGTTCTATCATTTTCTTATCAGAGGTACAGCATGGTAACAACCCCTCTGGCCCGCACCGCCAAATTACTGCCATGCACATCAACATCAATTAACCTACCAACACGCATGTCTTTAGAATATGGGAGGAAACGAGAGCACTCAGAAGTAACCCAGTCACGGAGAGACGGAATTGAACCCGAGTCGCTGGTGTTGTAATAGTGTTATGCTGACCGTAACTCTATCGTGCTGCCCCAGACTCAGATGAAAGGTCTCAGATGCTATTGAATGTTGAAAGGACTCAATAGGGTAGAATTGGAGAGGATGTTTCCTATGGTGGGAGAGTCTAAGATCAGAGGACATGGCCTCAGAATAGAGGGAAGTCCATTGACAACCAAGATGAGGAGGAATTTCTTTAGCCAGAGAGCAGTGAATCTGTGGAATTCATTGCCACAGGTGGCTGTGAAGCTCAAGTCATTGGGTATATTGAAGGTACAGGTTGATAGATTTCTGTTTGGTCAGGGCATGAAGGGATATGGGGAGAAGAGAGAAGATTGAGGCTGAGAGGGAAATGGATCCGCCATGATGAAATGACAGAGCAGAGTCGATGGGCCAAATGGCCTAATTTTGCTCCTGTATCTTATGGTCTTATGCCGACAGACCTGCTGAGTATTTCTAGTACTTTGTTTATATTTCAGATTTCCGGCATCAGTATTTGATTTTTGAAAAAAGGATATTATCTAAGAAGTAATATGCCATTTTCTGAATGTTTTAAAGTTTACATTTTCAGAATCAAAGGTCCTGCATGCCACAAAGCCCCCGCATAGATGGGATGTTTGTTTGTTACTACTGATTGTCATAGTTCATGGTTTGATAGTCATTCTATCAATTTCAGCTTTCACTTATTTGAGAAACGTATTTGCTTCTGGGAAGTTTTCTTGCATTAAACATCAGTTAAAGTGCATTTGCAGAATCTAGGGCCTAGAAATTGAATCACTTGTGGTATCTGTGCAATGAGATGAAGTGAAAATGATTTAAAAATAATAGCACTGATAGTTCTGCAAGGACAATGCAATATGGTTAATTATTGCAATGTTTGATGTACCATGTTTCAAGCAGTTGAATATCTGCTATTGTAATGAATAGATTTGTCACCATGGTATTCTGGTCATTTGAGTTGTATAATACTCCAGAGAACAAGGAGATGAAAAACTCCATGCACTTCTCTAGTAATAGAAAGGACTGTTATGATGAAAGTCTGTATTAGCAGACTGAGAATTGTGATTGGTGAGTTTATTTAAATAAAGGCATACCCAGAAATTGGTCTAAACATAATATTCAAAATCAAATCAAGTTTATTGGCAAGATTCTAGAGTCAAGTTGATTTGTCATATGTACATTGAAGCATACAGTGAAATGCATCATTTGAACATACAAAAATACAGACCCGAGTGTGTGTTTAGATTCTGATGCTTTTGATCAAAGGTTCTTACAGAAGTCAAGAACAAGGCATAAAAGCTTGATGCTTTACGATTGGGTTGTGAAACACTAATAGAACAAAGATAATTGGAAACATAGAGTGACAGAAGTCTAGTAGCTAGCAAGTAAGGACAGGAAAAGATAGACAGATGGCTGGGCAACATGTTCAGCTCCTCTTATACCCCATAGGTAAGACATAATTCATTCAAATTTGTAGATAAAAGTTAACAAATCAGATTGCTCCAATTCAAATAATATGATACCAAGGAACCATAGACAGAACTGTGACCACGAGGGGACATACTGAACAATTGCATATACATCCTGTGATCACTAAACATTTACATGTATATAGGTAATTACATCGAATAGTAGTAGCCATTAATTGTTAAACTGCAAAGAAAATAACATTGTCTAATCCAACATTCCCCCCTTTGATTCTAAAGCACAGATTACATCTGAAGTTCAAAGGCAGAAAAACTTGTGATTTCTACATTAAGTATAAAATTAATCAAAAATTACGGAAAGTTATGGAAATATCAAAGGGCATATATTCTTTAAACTATTCATAGAATTATGTCGTGGTTAAGCAGATTAATAGGCACACTTACATGAATTTGAACTACCCTATTAATGATCGCCTTTATACAAATTTAAAAAATGTAAATTATGATAAGGCATATCAAAACTATTAATATGACTTGTAATATTGAGTAGTCCCAGCTTCTGAGACTTAAATAAATCCAGTCAAAGGAATGCTGTCAACAGATTGATGCATTTTAGTTGCTTCTTTACAGATATGATCAGTCAATTCAGCTATGTCTTATCAGGTATGTAAGTACAACACTCCTTGCCTATAACTGCATGCTACCTCCTTAACTGCTAAGGAAAGATCTGATGCTAAACCATCTTACACATGGCAACTATTTCTGTCGTTACTTTTCCCAGGGTATCAGCAGTGACATTGCTGACCCTTTCTAAAGCTGCAGCAACATTTTTAATCTCTGTCATACTCCTTGCAACACCTTTAAATGGAGATAAAGTTGATGCAAAACGAGCTCCTTCTGAAATGCCTCGTTTATTTCTAGACTCAGGAGGTAAAGATAAAATCTAACATTCCCCAAATAACAAGATCCTAACCAGCAATTACATGGAAAAGAGGTATAACCCCTATACCACACATAAATTACATATTGTTCTATGACTTTGATCATTTCATATTATTTGACAGGAACCTTGTTGAACTGTAATATTTTCTTGAAAGATATCGCCATTGAAAATGCCAGAGTCATTATGCCATTTAGGACAACATAGAGTATAATTGCATAAACTATACCCTACTGTGATAGTACATTCTGGACTCAAGCAAAAGGTAGCTTTTTTCATGGATGCATGGAAAGATCTAATAGCTTTGCATGAACATTAGCAGGTATAGAGATAGTCCAGGGTAAGACATAAGCAAGGTCGGATATGATATGATACCCGTCATCATGCTAATTATATTTACATAAATGATTATGTTCATGATGGTATGTGTGGGGAGGGGTATGATCGTCGTATCTTTATATCTCCCTTGAGAATAATGAATCATGGGCAAAATGTCATTATCAACATTGCTGAAATGTTTAAGAAAGAGGGCTCATGTTTGTTCTGGATCTGAGGGAATGCTCTAGCATTGGTGAATATTTTGAAGTGTACGGTATATGCTGAAATACACAACAGCTAGAGGCATTAACAGCATCAGCAAATTCATATGATACTCACAAATACACATTGTCAATCATCTCAATTGGAACATTGTTAGTTGGGAAAACAGCAACCATATAACAACAACTAGTAATATTAGAACAAACTTCATAATGTCGAGTGTCCGCTCTCCTTGAAGTCTTCTGGCTGGTTAGTGATTTGCTCACTGTAGCCCAGCAGCGTAGACACTGGGCCAGAAGCTACTAGTACGTTAGGAAGAGTGCTTGTCCTCTGGCTGGAACCATTTAGATCGCTTGCGTGTATCCATCTACTTTCCCACCAAATTAGAAACTAACAGCACCTGATAAGGTCCTTCCCATTGAGCTCCCAGGAATTCATTATGGGCTTTCTTAATCAGGAGCCACTCACAAGGAATCAGGGTGGGTCCTTCTTCTATTGAGTCACTCCAAGCAGCAGAAACCTGTTGAGAAGCAGACTGGACAGCTTGGGTTAATTTCACATGATGGTTAACTAAATTGGCTGCCATTATGTGATCAAGAGCTCCTGGCAGTGCATAGAATACCCTGTCACTACCATAAATGGTCTTAATTTAATTTTCTTGTTTGGTGTTGCTCTAATGGTACATAACTTTATAGGAGAAGCCATAGAACATAATATACTTCTTCATTATACTTAGTCAGTTGTTGTTTGATGGCTCCATTCATTCATTTGACTTGACTTGATGACTCGTGACAATGAAATATGATGACGACAATGAAAGGACTTTTCAATGGTCATCAGTCAACATAATGCCTGACAAACGTCCCCAGTTAACTGTGTTCTTTGGTCAGAATTGATGTTATATGGCAATGCCCATCTAAAAATATGGTCCTTGATCAGAGTTTTTTCTGTGTGTGTTACAGTGCCTTTCCTTGCTGGACTAGATTCCACCCATCTTGAAAACGTGCCCACTATTACTAGTACAGTATGTCTGAGTACCTTTGACAGCTTGGCAAAGTAATGTAGTCTACTTGTAAGTGTCATATGCATATGTATATAGTACATACATGCATAGGTGCAAAGATACAATTACATGAAGCAGCATCACATAGCACCAGATAATTACCATTCTCAAGAAAAACATAAACTGAACATAGATTAAACACCAAACACGAGGAAATCTGCAGATGCTGGAAATTCAAACAACACACACAAAATGCTGGTGGAACACAGCAGGCCAGGCAGCATCTATAAGGAGAAGCACTGTCGACGTTTCGGGGCAAGACCCTTCGAGACCTGAGTCCCGACGAAGGGTCTCGGCCCAAAACGTCGACAGTGCTTCTCCTTATAGATGCTACCTGGCCTGCTGTGTTCCACCAGCATTTTGTGTGTGTGTTGTATAGATTAAACACAGTTTTACAAGAGAAAACATAATTAGAAAAAAAGCACAAGTCATAGTGTTTAGGGCTGTTCTAGTGATTAGGGCTGAGCTGGTCTGTTCAAGAACTGAACGGTTGATTAGAAGTAGTGGTTCTTGAACCTGTGTTGTGTGGGACTCCATGCTGGTGGCTGTGAAAAGAAGGCATGAGCTGGATGGTAGGGGGTTTTGATGATAGTTGTTGCCTACTTGAGGCAGTGCCTCCTGCAGATACCACAAACGGTATCCCATCATGCAAAGGAAACCAAAGGGCTCTGTACTATACAAGCTGTAAGAGAAGAGAGAGAACAACGGATTGGCAGTTTCTTCTATGAACCCATGTGATTTTGCCTATTGACATGAGACCATAATACCGTAAGATATAGGAGTAGTATTAGGCCATTTAGCCCATCGAGTCTGCTCCTTCATTCTATCATCACTGGTTTATTTTCCTCTCAATCCCAGTCTCCTGCTTTCGCCCAGTAACTTTTAATGCCCTTATTAATCAAACTTTGATTTAAATATGCCAAATGACTTGGCACCATAACTATCTGTGTCAATGAATCCCACTAATTCATCACCCTTTGGCTAAAGAATTCCTCCTCAACTTTGTTATAAGAAGACATCCTCTATTAGACCATAAGATGTAGGAGCAGTAGCAGGCCATTCGGCCGATCAAGTCTGCTCCGCCATTCGATCATGGGCTGATCCAATTCTTCCAGTCATCCCTACTCCCCTGCCTTCTCCCCATACCCTTTGATGCCCTGGCTAATCAAGAAACTATCTATCTTAACCTTAAATGCACGCAATGACTTGGCCTCCACAGCCGTTTGTGGCAACAAATTCCACAGATTTACCACCCTCTAACTAAAGTAATTTCTCTGCATCTCTGTTCTAAATGGACATCCTTTAGTCCTGAACTCATGCCCTCTTGTCCTAGATTCCCCCACCAAGAGAAATAACTTTGTCATATCTAATCTGTTCAGGCCTTTTAACATTTGGAATGTTTCTATGAGATCCCCCTCATTCTCCTGAACTCCAGGGAATACAGCCCAAGAGCTGCCAGACGTTCCTCATAAGGTAAGCCTTTCATTCCTAGAATCATTCTCATGAATCTTCTCTGAACTCACTCCAATGTCAGTATATCCCTTCTAAAATAAGGGGCCCAAAACGGCACACAATACTCCAAGTGTGGTCTCATGAGTGTCTTATAGAGCCTCAACATCACATCCCGGCTCTTGTATTCTATACCTCTAGAAATGAATGCCAACATTGCATTTGCCTTCTTCACAACCGACTCAACCTGGAGGTTAACCTTTAGGGTATCCTGCACAAGGACTCCCAAATCCCTTTGGATCTCTGCATTTTGAATTCTCTCTCCATCTAAGTAATAGTCTGCTTATTTATTTCTTCCACCAACGTGCATGACCATACACTTTCCAACATTATATTTCATTTACCACTTCTTTGCCCATTCCCCTAAATTATCTAAGTCTCTCTGCAGGCGCTCTGTTTCCTCAACACTACCCACTCCTCTACCTATCTTTGTATCATCAGCAAATTTAGCTACAAATCCATTAATCCCATAGCCCAAATCAATGACATACATTGTAACAAACAGCAGTCCCAACACCGACCCCTGTGGAATTCCACTGGTAACCGGCAGCCAGCCAGAACAGGATCCCTTTGTTCCCACTCTCTGTTTTCTGCCGATCAGCCAATGCTCCACCCATGCTAGTAACTCCCCTGTAATTCCATGGGCTCCTATCTTGCTAAGCAGCCTTATGTGCGGCAACTTGTCCAAGGCCTTCTGAAAATCCAAGTAAACCACACCTACTGCATGCCCTTTGTCTATCCTGCCTGTAACTTTCTCAAAAATTTCAGTATGTTAGTCAGGCAGGATTTTCCTTTCAGGAAACCTTGCTGGCTTTCGTCTATATTGTCATGTGCCTCCAGGTACTCTGAAATCTCATCCCTAACAATTGATTCCAACAACATCCCAACCACTGGTATCAGACTAACAGGTCTATAGTTTCCTTTGCACTGCCTCCCACCCTTCTTAAATAGCAGAGTAACATTTACAATTTTCCAGTCATCTGGTACCATGCCAGAATCTATCGATTCTTAAAAGATCATGTTAATGCCTCTGCAATCTCTCCAGCTACTTCCTTCAGAACCCAAGGGTGCATTCCATCAGGTCCAGGAGATTTATCTACCCTCAGACTATTAAGCTTCCTGAGCACTTTCTCAGTCATAATTTTCACTGCACAAACTTCACTTCCCTGATACTCTTGAATGTCCGGTATACTACAGATGTCTTCCACTGTGAAGACTGATGCAAAATACGCATTCATTCCTCTGCCATCTCTGTGTCTCTCATTACAGTATCTCCAGCATCATTTTCTATTGGTCCCTATCTACCCTCTATTCTCTTTCACCGTTGATATACTAAAAAATCTTTTAGTATCTTCTTTTATATTAGTTGCCAGCTTCCTTTCACAATTCATCTTTTCCTTCTGTAAGTTTTAATAGCTTCCCAAACCTCTATCTTCTCACTTCCTTGTCTGCCCTTTATTTTTACTTTGGCCAATGTGGCTTGTTTAGTGTTGTATTATGAATGTAATTCCCACAGAAGTTACCATTTCTCCAGTTTAAGTGTCTAATCTCATGTTAATTAATTTACCATTCACTTCTGCTGTAAGTCATATTATTTGTCCATTGTTAGTTTTTACAGTGTAAATCTCAAGGCTTCTCAGTCCTGTAACCATCTACTTATTATCAGATTTTTCATCAATGGCATGCAGATTACTGCACACTTTGAAACTGCAACTTGATTTTTTTAATCCTTTTTCATTCCCGTGCAGTCTATGCTCGACATGCTCTTTGTATGTGCCCTGTGCTGTTGCATTTATGTAAGTCTCACCTTTCAATCTGCATTGATCTGGTATATGTGAACCCCTGCCACAATAGTAACACATTTGTTTGGCCAGGCAGGTTTCTGTTTAGACATTGCAATTTTATTCACGCTCACTTTCATTCCTGACTGCAGCTCAGTTGCATCTCTCCCTGCTGTTTCCATTGATACAGTGATTTCAATTACTTTTTATATGTAAATTCTGCTTCAGTTAGGAGCTGTTTTTGAATGCTTTCTTGTACGATTGCACAAACTAAACATTCTCTCAGTGCATCAGTATCTGACAGTACTCAGATAATCTCTTCAATTCAGCCACATACACTTCCTTTTGATTCCACTTCAGAAACATAAAGTATTCTGAAATCAACAATGGTTCTAGTTCTAAATGTTCCTGCATTACTTTCAGTAAAGCTCATTTTGGTTGGTTTGTTTAGACCAGTCAAATTTCTAAGCGCACTCGAAGCGGCTCAAAAATAGCCAGCGCGCCGGCATAAAGGCCAGTCCCAAAAGGTCACCAGGTCTGCTTCACCAACAAAGGGAAAAGCCCGCGCGGGACTGTGAATACGTGCCTCCTACAGCATCCGCGCCCAGGGAGGGCGGGATCAGGGAGGCTTTAAAGCGAGGCCGCGAAGTTCGAATAAAATCTTCTTTAACTGCAGTTTACCGACTCCGTGTCGTTATTTTAGCGCTGCGTGTAGCACACCGCTACAATTGGTGACCCCGACGGTCCAAACGATATTTGGACTGGAGATGAACGACGCCGCACCTGTTCATGCGGTTTCGTTGAAACTGCCAAGCTTCTGGACGCTGCGACCTCACCTATGGTTTCAACAAGCAGAAGCCCAATTCCACGTTCGGCAGATAACCTCAGAGGACACACGTTACTACTACATGGTGAGCTCCCTTGACCAGCAGGCAGCCGCCCAGGTTGAGGAGTTCGTACAGTCGCCCCCGGAGGATGGCAAATACACGGACTTCAAAGCCCTACTCATAAGGACTTTCGGACTCTCATGGCCCGTTTACTGCACCTGGATGGTTTGGGGGACAGACCTCCATCGGCTTTAATGAATGAGATGTTGTCTCTGGCCGGCGGACACAAGCCCTGCCTCATGTTTGAGCAGGCATTCCTGGAGCAGCTGCCCGAGGACATACGCCTGCTGCTGTCCGACGCGGATTTCAGCGACCCCCGGAAGGTGGCAGCCCGGGCAGACTTGCTGTGGAACGCCAAGAAGGTGAGTGGGGTGTCCATCGCACAGATCACCAGGCCACGCTCCCAGCAGCAAACCAGACCAGGCCCGGCCACAGAGCCCGCTAACCCCAGAGGCAGGGGTGGGGAGCCCAACGAACAATGGTGCTTCTACCACCAGCGGTGGGGCGCAGAAGCCCACCGCTGTAGCCCGCCCTGCAAGTTCCTGGGAAACGCCAGGGCCAGCCGCCGCTGATGGCTATGGCGGCTGGCCATCGGGATAGCCTCCTGTATGTGTGGGACAAGAGGTTGGGACGGCGTTTTTTGGTCGACACCGGTGCTGAGATCAGCGTCTTACCTCCAACAAGTTACGACACCCGCAGCAGGGCACCGGGTCCCCCCCCGAGGGCCGTGAACGGCAGCACGGTAAGGACCTACGGCACCCGTACGGTGCAGCTACAGTTCGGCTCCAGCCGGTTCACGTGGGACTTCACACTGGCTGCCGTAGCCCAATCACGTTTGGGTGCGGATTTTTTGCGGACTCACAGCCTACTGGTCGACCTGCCAAGGCAGAGGCTGGTCCACGCTGAGACCTTTCAGACGTTCTCCCTGGGAGAAGCCCAGTTGTCAGCCCCACACCTCGACTCCATCACGCTGTCCGACAACGACTTCACCAGAGTCCTGGTGGATTTCCCATCGGTTCTGGCACCGCAGTTCACGGCAGCCCTGCCCCGACACGGCGTACAGCACCACATCTCGACCCAGGGACCACCCCTCCACGCCTGCGCACGAAGGCTTCCCTCGGACAAGCTCCGACTGGCGAAGGAGGAGTTCAAAAGGATGGAGGAATTGGGGATCATACGGAGGTCCGACAGCCCATGGGCCTCCCCCCTGCACATGGTGCCCAAAGCGACAGGGGGCTGGAGACCATGCGGCGACTACTGCAGGCTGAACGAGGCTACAGCACCAGACCGCTACCCTGTGCCGCACATTCAGGATTTTGCAGCAAACCTGCACCACGCACGGATCTTCTCCAAGGTAGACCTCGTCCGGGGATACCATCAAGTCCCGATGCATCCAGACGACGTCCCCAAAACGGCACTCATCACCCCGTTCGGCCTTTTCGAGTTCCTCTGCATGCCATTCGGCCTGAAGAATGCCGCACAAACGTTCCAGCGGTTAATGGACGTGGTGGGACGCGACCTGGACTTCGCTTTCATCTATTTGGATGACATCCTCATAGCCAGCAGCAGTCGTCAGTAGCATCTGTCCCACCTCCATCAACTCTACGCCCGACTGAGTGAATACGGTCGAACAATCAACCCGGCCAAATGTCAGTTCGGGCTCGACACCATCGACTTCCTGGGCCCCAGGATTACTAAAGATGGGGCAACCCCTCTGCCCGCTAACGTAGACGCAGTCCGCCATTTTCCACGACCCACCACAATCAAAGGCCTTCAGGAATTCGTGGGTATGGTAAATTTCTACCACCACTTCCTCCCTTCAGCTGCCCGAATCATGCGCCCCCTGTTCGCCCTGATGTCGGGTCCGGGAAAGGGCATTACCTGGGACGAGGAGTCCGCCGCCACTTTCATTAAAACGAAAGAAGCCTTGGAAAACGCCGCGATGCCAGTGCACCCCAGAATAGACGTCCCTACCGCCCTCACAGTGGACGCATCCAACACGGCAGTTGGTGGGGTACTGGAGCAACTCATCGCGGGTCGCTGGCAACCCCTGGCGTTTTTCAGCAAACACCTGCGACCACCCAAGCTCAAATACAGTGCTTTCGACCGGGAACTGTTGGCGCTATACCTGGCAATCCGGCATTTCAGGTACTTCTTAGAAGGTAGGCCTTTCACCGCGTTCATGGACCACAAGCCGCTTACCTTTACGTTCACAAATTCACGAAGGTGTCCGATCCCTGGTCGTCCCACCAGCAGCGCCATCTGTCCTACATCTCTGAATACACGACGGATATCCAGCATGTCTCGGGTAAGGACAATGTCGTGGCGGACGCGCTCTCTCGCCCTAACATTCATGCCCTTTCCCAAGGGGTAGACTTTGAGGCGCTGGCAGAGGCGCAGCAGGCAGACGAGGAGATCCATAGTTACAGAACCGCAGTCTCCGGTTTGCAGCTCCAGGACCTCCCCGTAGGCCCAGGTGAGAGGACCCTACTCTGTGACGTCGCCACTGGCCAACCTTGCCCCGTTGTCCCGGCAAACTGCCAGCGCGGTGTTTTCGACTCCATTCATCACTTGGCGCACCCTTCCATCAGGACAACCGTCCGGATGGTCTCCAGCAGGTTCATTTGGCACGGTCTCTGCAAGCAGGTCAGTGAATGGGCCAGAACGTGCCTGCACTGCCAGACGGCCAAGGTGCAGCGGCACACCAAAGCTCTGCCGCAGCAGTTCCACCCCACCCGCCGGCGTTTCGACCACATTTATGTGGATATCGTGGGCCCCCTGCCAGTGTCGTGCGGAGCGCGGCACCTACTGACTATCGTGGACCGGTTCACAAGATGGCCAGAGGCGATCCCGCTCACCGACACCACCTCCGAATCTTGCGCCCGGGCACTGATTGCCACCTGGGTGTCCCGCTTTGGTGTGCCGGCCCACATTACCTCCGACAGAGGCGCCCAGTTCACCTCCAGCCTGTGGTCAGCGATGGCCAGCCTGTTGGGGACTCAGCTGCACCACACCACTGCCTACCACCCACAGTCGAACGGACTAGTGGAGCGTTTCCACCGTCACCTAAAGTTGGCTCTCATGGTCCGCCTGAGGGGAGCTAACTGGGTGGACGAGCTTCCCTGGGTCCTACTCGGCATCCGCACGGCGCCCAAAGATGATCTGCACACCTCGTCGGCCGAGTTGGTGTACTGCGCACCCCTGGTCGTCCCCGGGGAGTTCATACCAGCCCCAAGGGGGCAAGAGGAAGAACCCGCAGCAGTCCTGGGCAGACTACGCGAGAGGCTCGGTGACCTGGCCCCCATACCCACTTCGCAGCATGGGCAGAACCCGACCTGTGTACCCAAAGACCTGCAGAACTGTAAGTTTGTGTTTGTACGAAGGGGCGGGCATCGGCCACCGCTGCAACGGCCCTACGAGGGGCCGTTCACGGTGCTCAGGAACAACGGGTCCACGTTCCTGCTGGACGTTGGGGGGAGAGAGGAGGTTTTCACGGTGGACCGACTCAAACCGGCCCATGTGGACCTGGCGCAACCGGTCGAGTTTCCGGCACCGCGGCGCAGGGGCCAACCTCCCAAACAGGGTCCGGCCCAGACTGTGGACATTGGGGGGTGTATCGCCGGTTCTGGGGGGGGGGGGGGCTATGTGGCGACCCACTTCCTAGCGCATTCGAACCGGCTCACAGATAGCCAGCGCGCCGGCATAAAGGCCAATCCCAAAAGGGCTCCAGGTCTGCCTCACCAACAAAGGGAAAAGCCCGCGCGGGACTGTGAATACATGCCCCCTACAGCATCCGCGCCCGGGGAGGGCGGGATCAGGGAGGCTTTAAATCGAGGCCGCAAAGTTTGAATAAAATCTTCTTTAACTGCAGTTTACCGACTCCGTGTCGTTATTTTAGCGCTGCATGTAGCACACCGCTACGCTCCTTTAAATGCAATGCACTCAGCAAAATGCTTTTCATTGACTATTTCATTTGCTTCAAAATATTGCTTAAGTCACTTAATGTACAATATCCAGATATCCAGTTATCCCTTCTGCAATTGATCACGTCTATCTTTCCAATGTAATCAACCGTTTCTGCTCTTTTATTTATTTATGATTATTATCACCTGATATTCATTGGTTATTAACCTGTCTATTTGTCTGTTTTCTGCCTTTTTTTAACTTGAATGTCTGTTAAGTGCTGTGTTGGTTTTTTTTTACACAGTTGTCTCGCTGTGCTTTCTTTAAACTCGAATATCTCACAGTGCTTCACCAGGTAGGTAGTCATCTTGGGTTTGTTTAAACCTTTCTTGCTGCCACTGTTATGTTTTGTAACTTCAAAATATAAAACTAATTGCAAGAAAAATCTGAAGTCAGGAATATGTCTTAGTTTCATTTTTACTTTAAGCATATGATGTGGTGGTGTATTGACATAAGCTAATCACATATTTTTACATATAACCCCTAATAAATTATTTAAATGAACAAGAATGCTTAATCAAGCAATATATTTGCAATATTACTGAAATATTACATACACAGAAAAGAGCGTTCTGAAAATCCAAGTAAGCAACATTTACTAACTCTCCTTTGTTTATCAGGACTATTATTTCCTCAAAGAATTCCAAAATATTTGTCAGGCAAGATTACTCCTGATGGAAACAATGCTGACTTCAGCCTGTTCATTGTATGTCTCCAAGTGCCCCAACAACTAATACTCTAATGGACTCTAACATCTTGAAAACCACTGAAGTCAGCATAGCTGGCCTATAATTTCCTGTCTTTTGCTTCCTTCCCTTCTTAAAGAGTGGAGTGATATTTGCGATTATCCAGTTCAGGATAATTGTTTCAGAATCTAGTGATTCTTGAAAGATCACTGCTAATGCCTTCACAATCCTTTCAGCTACTTCTTTCAGAAATCTGGGGTGTAGATTCCAGGTGACTTACCTACTTACAGATATTTCAGCTTCCTAAGTATTTTCTCCTCAGTAATAGCGACTACACTCATTTCTGCCCCTTGACACTGTCAAATTTCTAGCATTCTGGTGTCTTCCACAGTGAAGAATGACACAAAACACTTATTCAGCTTTGCTCTCCATTTCTACTTCATGATCATAATCTTCCAGCGGTCCAATGAACAGTCTTGCCTCCCTTTTCCTCTTCATATATATGAAAAATATTTTGTCTCTTTTATATTATTGACTAGATTATCTTCATATTTCATATTTTCTCTTCTTATTGTTTTTGTTACCTTCTGTTGTTTTTAAAAATTTCCCAATCATCCAGCTTCCCACTAATTTTTGTTATATTATATGCCCTCTCTTTTATTTTTATGCTCTTGTGGACTTCCCTTCGCTTGTCAGCCACAGTTGTCTCATCCTCCCTTTAGGACATTTCTACATTGAAATGAACCAATCCCGTTTTCCGAATTACTACCAGGAGTTCCAGCTGTTGCTGAACTACTATCATGCCTGCTAGGGTCCCCTTCCAACAACATCGGACAATTCCTCTCTCATGTCTCCATGGTTACCTTTTTCCACTGTAATAATGATACATCTGATTTTAGCTTCTTCTCAAACTGCAGGGTGAACTCTTATCATGTTATGATCATTGCCTTCTGAGGTTTGCTTCACTATTGAAATTTAGTTCATTACACAACATCCAATTCAAATCTGCCTTTCCATTCTACAAATTTGCCTTTCTAATTTGTAGAAAGGCAAATCTGCCTTTCTACAAATGTCTTCCCTTACAATCCAGCATCACCCTAAATCCCTAATCTACTTGCATCTTGAAATCCTCCATGACATTTGTAACATTGCACTTTTTTTGCGTCCTTTTCCATCTCCTGTTGTAAATTGTATCCCACAACCTGGCTTCTGTTCTGAGGCTTTTATGTAACTCCCAAGAGTTGTACAGATATGACTCTGAAATTCATATGGCAGTGACAACCTGAACTACAGAAAATTTGGATTAATCCCAAACAATTTTGGAAATGCTAATGGTCAAATCATTATTAAGATATAAACCCATTTATCACACCTACAGTAACTGAGTTAAGTCCGGCTAAACACTCTTGAATGACAGTAAGTTTATGACTTTAGGACAAGAGACTGGCTAACTTAGGCAATTACAACAAAAATAATAAATAAATATGATGGAGTAGGATGAAGGAAATAGTGAAAGTGAATTTCACTGCTGAAACATAACTCATCTGAAACTGGGTAATATATTGTTATTGCATTTTTCTTCTTAACATTTGATTTGTTTGTGAATGTTTAAAACAGTAATAATAACAAGGAAGGCCTACATCATCTTCATCCACACATGGGATGGGAGAAGACACACCAAGTCTGAAGACCTTTGCTAATCTCCTCTCATTGGTCCCCTAATCCTAGTGTGTCATATGTCAGACATAGAAAACTAGATGGACTGTGCAGTGAGACTGTCAGGAAGGACAGGCAGTTGATAGGGTAAAATTGCAGTCAGTGGATGAGTTGCAGTATAACATGGGCACAACATTGAAAAGGGTGATGAATACAGTACTGAAGGTGTTATACTTGAATGCACACAGTGTGTGGAATCAGGCAGATGACCTTATAGCATAGTTAGAGATTGGTAGGTATGACACTGTGGACATCATCGAGACAGGGTTGAAAGATCATAGTTGAGAGCTTAACATTCAAGGATACACATTGCATTAAAGGAAAGGCAGGTAGATAGAAGGGGTGGGGTGGCTCTGTTGGTAAAAAGAAATTAAATCAAATCCTTAGAAAGAAGTGACATAGAGGTGGAAGATATAGAATCCTTGTGGTAGAGTTAAGAAACTGCAAGGGTAAATTACTCTGATGGGATTTACATACAGGCCTCCGAACAATAGGCAGGATATGGCCTACAAATAACAACAGAAGATGGAAAATGCATATCAAAAGGACAGCACTACAATAGTCATGGGGAATTTCAATATGGAAGTAAAATGGGAAAATCAGGTTGGAGATGATTTTGGATCCCAGGAGGGAGTACTTGTAGAATGCCTATGAGATGTCTGTTTTAGAGCAGCTTGTAGTTAAGTCCATGAGGGGATCAGCTATTTTGGCATTTAAGGTGAACAAACCTTTTGGAGGCAATGATATACTTCACCCTGTAATTTGAAAGGAAGAAGCTAAAGTCAGATGTTTAGGTATTACAGTGGAGTAAGGGGAGTTATATAAGCATTAGAGAGGAGATGGTCAAAATTGATTGCAAGGTGACACTAGCAGGGGTGATGGGAGAACAGCAATGGCTGGAGATTCTGGGAGAAATTCAGAAGGTACGGATAGATGCATCCCAAAGGTGAAAAGCAAAAGAGAGGGCATATAATAGAGCAAAAATTAGTGGGAAGTTAAGGGATTGTGAAGCTTTTAAAAACCAACAGAAAACAGCTTTAAAAACCATAACGATGAAAAGATGAAATACGGTAAGCTAGCCAATAATATCAAAGAGGATACAAAGAGACGTATAAATAGTAAAAGAGAGGTGAGAGTAGATATCAGATTGCTAGGAAATGACGCTGGAGAGATAGTAATGGGGGACAAGGAAATGGCAGATGAATTAAGTAAGTATTTTTGT
Organism: Hemitrygon akajei; assembly: GCF_048418815.1. Lineage (NCBI taxonomy): Eukaryota > Metazoa > Chordata > Chondrichthyes > Myliobatiformes > Dasyatidae > Hemitrygon > Hemitrygon akajei. Next base: position 161,584,985 of record NC_133128.1, on the reverse strand, counting down.
CTTCGTCTTCATTCTGGAAAACTCTTACAGTATGACAGATATTCAAGAGTGTCAGAGGGCAGAAGTGAATGTAATTGTAATTTCTAGGGAGAAGGTGTTTGAGAAACTGAAAGATCCAAAAGTAGATAAATCATTTAGTCCTGATAATCTAAACCCCAGGTGTTCTAAAATAAGTAGTTGAAATGATTGTGAAGACATTAGCAATGACCTTCAAGAATTACCAGGTTCTGGGATGGTTCCAGTGGAATGGAAAATTATAAATGTCACTCCACACGTCAAGAAGAGAGGGAGACAGAAGAAAGGAAATTATAGGCCTGTTAGCCTGACCTCAGTGTTTGGGAAGATGCTGGAATCTATGTAAAGGACAAGGTCTCAGGGTACTTGGGGATACATGATAAAATAGGCCAAAGTCAGCATGGTTTCCTTAAGGGAAAATCTTGCCTGACAAATACGTTCTTATTTTTTAAGGAAACAGCAAGCAAGATAGATAAAAGTGAATCAGCTGTTGTTGCTTACTATGATTTTCAGAAGGCCTTTGACAAGGTGCCATACATGAGCCTGTAAAACAAGATAAGACCCTATGATGTTACAGGAAAGATACCAACATTGATAGAGGAGTGGCTGATTGGTAAGAGGCAAAGATTAGAAATGAAGAGAGCCTTTTCAGGATGACTACCTATGACTAGAGGGGTTCCACCATGATTTTTGTGGGGACCACATCTTTTTACCTTGTATGTTAGTGAATTGGATGACAAAATTGATGGCTTTGTGGCCTGGTTTGCAGATGATACGAACATATGTGGAGGGGCAGATAATTTTGAGAAAGCAGAGAGGCTGCAGAAGGACTTAGACAGAGTAGGAGAATGGGCAAAGAAGTGCCAGAATGAATACAGCATTGGGAAGTAAATTATCATGAATTTTGGTAGAAGATCAAAAGTGTAGACTATGTTCTAAATGGGCAAATATTCAAAAATCTGAGGTGCAAACGGACTTGGGAGTCCTTGTGTAGGATTCCCTAAACATTAGCCTGCAGGTTGAGCGCATGGTGAGGAAGGCAATGTTGAAATTTATTTCGAGAGGACTAGAATATAAAAGCAAGGATGCAATGCAGATGTTGTAGAGGTTTCAGAGAATTTCACAAGACTGATTCCAGGAATGAAAAGGTTATCATATGATGAATGTTTGATACCTCTGGGCCTATACTCACAAATTTTAAGAAGAATAATGGGTGACCTTATTGAAGCCTACCAAAAGTCTAAAAGCCTTGAAAGAGTGGATGTGGAGAGGATGTTTCCTATAGAGGGGGAGTTTAAGACCAGAGGGCACAGCCTCAGAATAGAAGGATAACCATTTAGAACTGAGATGAGGAGGAATATCTTAAGCCAGAGGGTGTTTAATCTGTGGAACTCATTGCCACTAGCTGTGGTGGCAAGGTCACTGGGTATAGTTAAGGCGGAGGTTGATAGGTTCTTGAAAGGTTACGGGGAGATGGCAGGAGCATGCAGTTGAGAGGGAAAATAGATATGCCATGATGAAATGGCTGAGCATTGGAATGGGCCAAGTGGCCTAATTCTGCTCCAATCTCTTACGGTCTTTTGGTCTTATAACCATATAACAATTACAGCACGGAAACAGGCCATCTCGACCCTTCCAGTCTGTGCCGAACGCTTACTCTCACCTAGTCCCACTGGCCCACGCTCAGCCCATAAGTGCTTATATTGTCAAATGCCAACCTTTGAAAGTAAAAATAAATGTATGCAAGAATGCAATATTTCCAAGTGCAGCTAACTTTTCACGATAATACTTTTCTGTTATCCTGTAGCATGTTTCTTTGTGTGTACTCATTCATCTTACAATCAGGCAGATAATGATCCTGGTTCCATTTGCTAGAGTGATTTTCCAGCCTCTATTTTAAGATATTCTTAATCACGCTGTAAATACTTCCCTCTGGGGTCCAGGAAGTACCTAACATCCAATAAAGTATTTTAATAGTCCATGTGCAGTACAATTAACACTGAACTCTCCTTAATCAGCATCAAATTTATCCCAAACCTATTTTTCTCAGCCTCTGTATAAATAGTTTACTTTAAGCATTTATATTACCAAAGTGTGGCTAAGAATATCTTAAAATAGAGGCCAGAAAATCACTCCACCAAATGGAACTAGGATCATATTACCAAAGCCTGGAGATACATTTTTTTGTCAAGTCTGTTAGACATACCTCCAGGGTTAAGCACATTCCTTTACAGAATGCACAATGAGATGGTTAGCATGTTGTCAGCTCAGCCTGGCCAAATGCATGAGATACAAAAGGCATGGTGGAATCCAACTTCCACACCCCCCATCCCCTTTCAGAATCGTGTGCAGAGCCAGGAGGTCATGAAGTCATGCACATTCTCTTGCAAAGGTCGAACAACAAACGTGTAACACAGTGCCGACTACTTCAGAGAGCTACTTCCTAAATGGCCCATGCAGACTTTTTCTGTGCAATCTGACCAGATCTAGTTAGAGATCCCTCCCATATGGGAATAGCGTAAAGTTCCTCAGGAGCAGCTGTATACCACCGGGGAGCAGCTTGATATTTTTATGATGGAATTTGTGAAGAGATTACTGCATTCATTGTGTATGGGGCTGCCAACTGTGAGCAGTCTGTGGCTCTGCACAAGCAAAGAGATTTTTTTTTGTGTGTGTAAGCAGGCAGCTGTTCTCCACTGAACAGTGAGATGCTGCTCTTCTGCAGTCTGCTGTCCTTTAGAAGCTCATATGACCTTAGCACTTTCCTATGGGGCAGAGATGAGGGATATATAAATGTATGCATCAGAAAAAGTTCCATGAAGGTTCGCTATACTAATACCTGACCTGCTCACTTTATGACAGACTGCAGGGCTAACTACAGCAATGCCATCTTTAAGTTTGCTGATGTTGGCCAAATCAAAGATGGTGACAAATCTGCATACAGGAGGTAGAATGAAAATATGTTTAAATAGTGTCAAAGCAACAACCTGTCACTCAACGTTAGCAAAACCAAAGAGCTGATTATTGACTACGGGAAAAAGAAACTGGAGTTCCACGAGCCAGTCCTCATTAGGAGATCGGAGATGGAGTAACTTTAAATTCCTTGGCGTTATCATATCAGTGGCTCTGTGCTGGGATCAACATGTAAGTGTGAGGACAAAGACAGCATGAAACAACACCTCTACCTCCTCAGAGGTTTGTGCAGATTCAGCATGTCATCTGAAAGTTTGACAAAGGATGCAAGGTTGTGGGTGTTCTGACTGGTTACATCATGATCTGGTACGGAAACACCAATGCCCGAGTAAGGAAAAGCCGACAAGAAGTGGTGGATACAGCTCAGTCTGTCAAAGGCAAAGCCCTCCACTGAACACATCAACAAAAAGCACGATCACAAGGCAGCAGCATCCTTCATCAGGGTCCCCCACCACCAGGTCATGCTCTCTTCGTGTTGCTGCCATCAGAAAGAAGATCCAAAAGCCTTAAGACTCACACCACTAGGTTCAGGAACAGTTATTATCCATCAACCATCGGTCTCCTGAACCAGTATTGATAACTTCATTCACCTCAACTCTAAACTTACTCTACAACTTATACACTCACTTTCAAGGACTCTACAATCTATGTTCTTAATATTATTTATTTATTCTTCACTTTTTTTGTATTTGCATAGCATGTCTTCTTTTCAACACAAACACTGATTGTTTTATGATTTTTGTCTGTAGTTTTATCATTGATTCTATTGTGAACACCAGCAAGAAAATGAATCTCAGGGTAGTATATGGTGACATACGTACAGTACTTTGTTAATAAATTTACTTTGAACTTTGAAGTTTTGAGCTTTGAAATTGGTAGGTGTTGACAGGGTGAATTTGTGGAGGATATTGAACTGAGGTCATAGTTTAAAAATAACGAGTTGTCTTTATAAGTCACCGATGATGCTAAATCTTTTTTCTCTCAGAGGGCCTGGGTTTTCAAGATGCTATCCTTCAAAGGATGATGAGTCCCAGCATCAATTCAATGGTTCTGTTTGAAATGCTGACAAATACTTTCCTGATATAAATGCTGCTCCTGCTGAGTTCCTCTAGCAGGATGTTTGCTGCATGTGGTAATGCTGAATCCAGTTTTGTGGTTGGCAAAATTTCAGCTATTTCAGTTTCATTTCATGTTGTGATTAAAAAAGTGTTAAATAATTGAATCAACATAAACATAATGCTGGAGGAACTCTGTAGGCCAGGCAGCATCTATGGAAAAGAGTACACAGTTGGCGTTTTGGACTGAAACCCTTCATCAGGACCTGTTTACCTGTTGACTTTTCACACTTTTCCATAGATGCTGCCTGGCCTGCTGAGTTCCTCCAGCATTTTGTGTGTGCTGCTTGGATTTCCAGCATCTGCAGACTTTCTCGTGTTTGTGTTAAATAATTGAATTTCTAGACTTTAAGGTTATATTTAGTTCAATTTTACAAACAATGTAAAACAAATTTGCAAGTCAAATCATGAACTTCAAATTCAATGATGGATTGATATTTCTTTACTTCTTTTCCTCCCCTTCATAGGTAGTCAACTATTAATTTGCTCACAGAAACTAAGTGGGTGTAAAGATAGTCTGTTTGATGACTCATGTGAGTCCAAAGAAACAAGAATGTGAGCCTGCTACGGGCTATTGTGGAAAAAGGGAATAGTTTGTTTTTACCTGAATAGCATAAATGCAATTTATTTGGGAAACTTATTGGAGTTCAAGCAAGGATGGCAGCAAAAATATTACTGATATGAAAGACAAAGGCCCAGATTTTTCAGGAATAGTGTCAGCAAAACTGTTAGCTTCACCACCCTCACCTTGTGAAATTGACAGGAAATTCTGGGGATATTTTGAAAGCTGCTGTCAGAGAGATCCTGCTCCTTCCGAAAATGTAGATAGAAGTCCTTTTTGCAGTTATAAAATTGACAAGATCTTGTGTAAGTGCCAGGTGCCCTTCAATTGGCAGCACACCTGACACATAGACATGGACATAATATTCCATTCTGTAACATTAAGTGGAATACTAAAGGTGTTCTCCACTGTTCGAGGCATTACCTTTTGGTTGAGATATTCACTGGATGTCCTGGCTACTTTCTGGTGGCATAGAAATATCCTGTGATGTTGATAGAGACTGAAAGCACCTTTCTGATCATATAAAACATGAAACAGTATAGCTCATCCTTCAGTCCATAGTGCCTGTGCCCTACACAACACCAAAATAATCAATATCTCTTCTGCCATATCCCTCCATTCCCTGCAAATTCATGAGACTATCTAAAAACCTCTTAATGCCATTATTGTATCTGCTTCCACCTCTACCCCTGGGAGACACTTTCAGGCATCCGCTTGATTTTCGGTGTGAGAAACAGATCTCCTTTCTCTCCTCAAATGCACGTTCTCTGGTACTTGATGTTTCTACCTTGGGAAAAAGATTCTGACTAGCTACCCTATCTATGCCTCTCATAATCTTCTAATTTTCTATCAGGTGTCTCTCAATCTCCTAAAATCCTGAGAGAACAATACAGGTTTGTCCAACTTCTCAGTATGGCTTATGCCCTGAAATCCAGGAAGCATCCTGATCATTCTCTTCTGTACCCTTTCCAAAACTTCCACAACGTTCCTGTAATGGAGTGACCAGAACTGTACGCAAAACTGCAAGTTCGGTCTAATCAAAGTTTAATATTACGTAAATCTGTAACTTTTACTTTCAAAGCCGCAACCAATGAGGGTGACCATATCTACTTGGATGGCTGCTCTTAGGGAGCTCTAGCCTTGGACTCCAAGATCTAGCTCCACATGAATCCTGTTAAGGATCCTGCCATTATACTTTCCCTTTATATTCGACCTCCCAAAGTGCAACACCTCAAACTTACATGGATAAAACTCCATGTGCCATTTGTCTGCCCATATCTGTAACTGATCAGAATTCTTTTACTGACTTAGGTTGCGAAAGCTGTTGTACGGCAGCAGTTCGAGCTGTGCCTAGCCGATGACACCACTGTTGTCACTGACAATCAACACAGGCACCCCTCAAGGATTTGCAGCCCACTGCTCTACTTTCCCTACAATCACCATCCTTGAGATATGCCAGTGCCAATTTTCAGCAATAAGAGATATTATTACCAATCCATGTTGACTGAGTTCTCCCAATAAAGAAGTCAAAGTCCCAGTTGCAGAAGGACGTACAGAAGACCAGGTTTTGAAGGTTTTTATTAGTAATGTAGGGATGATGTTGTTGAATGCTGAGCCAATAAGATACTGCCCAATTTAGACCTAGTGTGCAGTGGGCATATTGCAGTGGGCCAGGTTGTTGCTCAGGTGGGAGTAAATTTGAACCATCACCAACCTCTCAAAGCATTTTATCACAGTAGATGTGAATGCTATCAGGCAACTGTCATTGAGGCAGCTCTCTTTGTTCTTCTTCAGCACCAGTACGATTGATGCCATTTTGAAGCAAGTTGGAATCTCCGACTGCAGCAGTCAGAGGTTGAAGATATCCTTGAACACTCCAGCCAGTTGATTGGCGCAGGTTTTCAGTACTCTGCCATGTACACCACTGGGGCCTGACGCCTTGCAATGGTTCACTCTCTTATGGGATGTTCTGATGTCAGATTCTAATCTATATCCTGCTAAGCTTTTTGGCAACCTTTTTCACTGTCCACAGCTCCACCGATCTTTTTGTCATTTGCAAATGTAATAACTCACCCATCAACATCAACATTTTCATCCAAGCCACAACACAGAGACCCCTGCAGAAAACCACTCATAATGGACCTCTGGCCAGAGTAACATACTTGTATCACTACCCTCTGTCTTCTACAGGCAAGCCAAATCTGAATCCAAACTGCTAAATCACCATGCATCTTAATCCTCTGCCATGAGGGATTTTGTCAAATGTCTCAGTAAAGTCCATGTAAACAGCATCTACTGCCTTACCCTCATCAATCACATTGGCACCTCCTCAAACACTGAATCAAGTTATTAGGACATGACCTGCCTCACACAAATCCATGTTGACTGCCCCTAATTACACCATATCTTTCAAAATGCACGTAATTCCTATCTCTAAGAATCATCTCCATACTCACCAGCCTATAATTTCCTGGATTATCCCTATTTCACTTTTTGAACAATGGAAAAACATTCTCTGGTCCTCAGGAACCTTGCCTGCTGCTAGTGAGAATACAAAATTTTTTATCAAGGCCCCAGCAATACCCTCTGTTTCCTCTTTCAGTAACCTGGGATTTATCCCATGAGGCTCCAAGGATTTATACACCTTAATGCTCTTCAAGAGACCAAGCACCACTCAAAATGCTCAGGCACAACAGTACGCCTAATGTTGCTCTGCTGGGTGAATATGAAATTACTCGAGTGGTACCTCACCCACAACCTCTGATTCCAGGCATAAATTGCTTCCTTTCTCTTGAGTCCTCCTACCCACACCCCAGTTACCCTCTGGTTTTTACTGCTAATATAAAATGCTTTGGTATTCCTTTTAACCCTTCTTGCCAAGGACATTTCATGCTCCCTTTTGGACATCCTAATACATTACTTCAGTTCTTACCTGCTTGCTTTATATTCCTCAAGTTCAGTTTCCTAAACCTTACATATGCTTCCTTTTTGACTACATTTACAACCTCTCTCAACATTCAATGTTCCCTTACCTTGCCTTACTTGTCCTTACTCCTTACCAGAACATACCAGGTCTAAACTTTGATCAGCTAGTGTTTGAACAACTCCCACACATCAGAAACCAACTTGTCTGTTAACAGCTGTTCCGAATTGAATCTCTCCTGCTCTTGTCTAATAATGTCATAATTTGCCTTCTCCCAATTTAGTACTTTCTCACAAGGTCCAGACTTAGCCTTATTCATAACTATCTTAAAATTTAAGAAGTTGTGATCACTATTCCCAAAATACTATCTACTTAAAGGCCTGGTTTTAAACTGAAAGTTCTAGATCAGCTTGGCTGGGCTGACCTCCTGGAACAAAGTCCAGTATGATCCAAGTATTTTTTCCCAGAAATCCTTTTGAAAACACCTAAGAAATTCTGCTCCATCTAAGACTCTTGACTCAATGAAGTCCCGACCAATATTAGGGAAGTCACCCACTGCAGCAACCCTATTGCTTTTACATCTTTCCATATTTTCCTCTTTTTCCCAGTTGCTATTGGAAGGTCTACAGTAAAATACCATCAATGTGATTGCATCTTTCATACTTTGGAGCTCAGAGAAGACATAACAGAGGGATCACCCGCTGAGATCCACCTATGTCAGTGCACGAGTCATCCAGTATGTTCACTGGGAGAACAGCAAGACATTCTCCTGGATTAGCAAGGTAACTGCTTCACCTTTTTTACCTCCCTCTGTGTCACATCAAAATGAGGAAAAACACTGTCTGTCCTATGCCTTTGCCACTGTGTATTGGCCACAACATCATGGTTCCATGCAGTGATCCAGGCTCTTAGATCATCTGTCTTATCTATTTTACTCCCTACATTGAAATAAGCACAATTCAATCCATCAGTCCCACTGGGTCCTTTGACCTGTTCTCGCCTGTCCTTCCTTTCAATCTAATGGCTGTGATATTGAGCTTTCCCTCAATCCCTCCACTTGTTGACCTGCTGCTCTGGTCGGCATCAAATTAACCTAGCTGCAAAAGTAGCATATGCTACGGGCCCCGCACTAAATGCTCGCAAACTGCAGTCTGGCGAAATCGGCGTCTCACCGTATTCTCACGACGATCTGGCAACGCTGTTGTTTTCATGTCGGGGGAGCTGCATGCTGCGTGGTATGCGTGTGCAGGGGTGTGTTGGCTCCTTGCTGTGTCGTGGTGACCTTTGTGCTATCTCCCATGCTCCCAAGCCGCTGGAGGGTGCGCCGCCGCGACGAGCCTGCGACAAGGGATGTGCGACTCAACAGTTTTATGTGACCCAGTTCATAATTCCTCATTTTTTCCCTGACTTTAGGCAGTCCGAACTGTCTCAGGAACATACAAGATCGGATTAGACTGTGAGTTTCAACCTGTATTTCCCAATTGAAATGAGTTTCAATAAGCAACTAAACAGATAATTTTCAGAACACTGTTCCTAGTTGGTTGTTGGGTGCACGTGATCCACACACGCTCATAGCCACAACAGTCACATAAATATGTTATTATTCACTGGTCTTTGTGGATACCACTACTTAGCTTTTGTAACATAAACTATTTGTTTTTAAATGCATATTTCATTAATTATTTTTCCATTGCACATTTTCCAACCACTAAATTTGGTTGGAAAATGTGCTGCTGAATGTTGTCAAGAAGCATTAACTTTCTTTCAATTTGTAGAAAGCCTGTACTGCACTTATTTTTTCCTGCTTCTACTTACAGGTGGGATCTCCGTTCTGCTGCATTATCTGGTGGTGGTGCTCATTTGCCCATTGTGGAAAGAATGTCAGATACCAGGTGGTCAGCTTGTGCAGATGCAATAAAAGCACTTTTACACAGCTTTTCTGCAATAAAACAAGTCTTGGATGACATTTCAAATTACAATGATCAGAAGGCAGAGTGTTGACAACAGGCTCATGGACTACTTTCAACCATGATGAAGTTGGAAACAGGAATAATGGTTATATTGTGGGATCAAGTATTACAGCATTTTCAGATGACCAGTGCTTCTTTGCAATCTTCTGGCCAAGACTTGAATACAGCTTGGACACTCTATGAATCCTTGCATGGATATATTCAAGCTATACGGTTTACTTTTTGAGACATTGAACAAAAAGCCAAGGATCTGATGAAGTGTGAAGATTATCAACAGCAACACAGACAGACAGACAGACATACTTTATTGATCCTGAGGGAAATTGGGTTTCGTTATAGTCGCACCAACCAAGAATAGTGTAGGAATATAGCGATATAAAACCATAAATAATTAAATAATAATAAGTAAATTATTCCAAGTGGAAATAAATCCAGGACCAGCCTATTGGCTCAGGGTGTCAGACACTCTGAGGGAGGATTTGTAAAGTTTGATGGCCACAGGCAGGAATGACTTCCTATGATGCTCAGTGTTGCATCTCGGTGGAATGAGTCTCTGGCTGAATGTACTCCTGTGCCTAACCAGTACATTATGGAGTGGATGGGAGACATTGTCCAAGCTGGCATGCAACTTGGACAGCATCCTCTTTTCAGACACCACCGTCAGAAAGTCCAGTTCCAACCCCACAACATCACTGGCCTTATGAATGAGTTTGTTGATTCTGTTGGTGTCTGCTACCCTCAGCCTGCTGCCCCAGCACAAAACAGCAAACATGATAGCAATGGCCACCACAGACTCGTAGAACATCCTCAGCATCGTCCGGCAGATGTTAAAGGACCTCAGTCTCCTCAGGAAATAGAGACGGCTCTGACCCTTCTTGTAGACAGCCTCAGTGTTCTTCGACCAGTCCAGTTTGTTGTCAATTCATATCCCCAGGTATCGCCAGGTATTTGTAATCCTCCATGTCCACACTGACCTCTTGGATGAAAACAGGGGTCACCGGTGCCTTAGCCCTCCTCAGGTCCACCACCAGCTCCTTAGTCTTTTTCACATTAAGCTGCAGATGATTCTGCTCACACCATGTGACAAAGTCGAAGAAAACACAAGCAAAATTGCGTGTATGATGATTTCCGTGGTTCCAGCACTCTTGATCCACATGTTGAATCTCAAACACTTTCTCAGAAGTTTAAAGTCTGAACATTTCTTGCCATTATTGACAGCTTGCTTTCTGCCCTGTCAAAAAGGCAGAAAGCTTATCTAAAGGTGAATGGTATTTTTGGATTCCTTCATCAATTACAGTCGTTTACACCTGAAGAGATTGTAAAGAGGTCATCAATTCTTATTAAGTCATATCCAGAAGATCTGGAAGAAAGTCTGAACTGTTGAAAACTGATCTTGCTTCTCGTATTGACACCAAACAAGATCTTGCAGAGTTACAGTTGTACCGTTTGATAACTTTGGAGTCATGTTTTCCAAAAGAAGAAATTGCCTTGCACATCTATTTGTCACTCATGGTTACTAACTGCAGTGGAGAATGCTCATTTTCAAAACTGAAAAGGAATAAAAATAAACTAAGGAGCACCACGGGTCAAAACAGATTGAACAATCTCACTCTAATGAGCATTGGACATGAACTTCTGCATGAAATAGACATTTCATCAGACTTCCAATATAACTCGGAGTCCTGCCATGTGCAGAAGTTCGCTGATGACACGGCCATAGTGGGGTGTGTCAGGAATAGACAGGAGGAAGAGTATAGGAAACTGATACAGGACTTAGTGATATGGTGCAACTCAAACTACCTGCGTCTCAATATCACCAAGACCAAGGAGATGGTGGTGGACTTTAGGAGATCTAGGCCTCATATGGAGCCAGTGATCATTAATGGAAAATGTGTGGAGCAGGTTAAGACCTACAAGTATCTGGGAGTACAGTTAGACGAGAAGCTAGACTGGACTGCCAACACAGATGCCTTGTGCAGGAAGGCACAGAGTCGACTGTACTTCCTTAGAAGATTGGCGTCATTCAATGTCTGTAGTGAGATGCTGAAGATGTTCTATAGGTCAGTTGTGGAGAGTGCCCTCTTCTTTGTGGTGGCGTGTTGGGGGGCAGCATTAAGAAGAGGGACGCCTCACGTCTTAATAAGCTGGTAAGGAAGGCGGGCTCTGTCGTGGGCAAAGTACTGGAGAGTATAACATCGGTAGCAGAGCGAAGGGCGCTGAGTAGGCTACGGTCAATTATGGAAAACCCTGAACATCCTCTACATAGCACCATCCAGAGACAGAGAAGCAGTTTCAGTGACAGGTTGCTATCGATGCAATGCTCCTCAGACAGGATGAAGAGATCAATAATCCCCAATGCCATTCGGCTTTACAATTCAACCGCCAGGAGTAAGATATGTTAAAGTGCTGGGGTTAGGACTCAATGTATTTAAGAAAACTACTTAAGAACTTTTTAAAAGCTATTATTAATGCTTTTTGAGAGAGTGATTTAGATGCATATCATATTTTTACTGAGTTAAGTATTGTATGTAATTAGTTTTGCTACAACAAGTGTATGGGACGTTGGAAAAAAAATGTTGAATTTCCCCATGGGGATGAATAAAGTATCTATCTATCTATCTATCTATTTCCAGTATCATCAACAAATTTGCTCATGCTAAATCTAGAAAATGTGACTTTTAAATTGTAGTTTTGTTACTTTTGACATTTGAAATTGATGCCTACATGTAAGTAATACTATTACTGAAGTGTCAGACATTTATCATATTATCTGGCTGTATAGCAAATGAAAAAATTGAATTAATTTACTATGCAAGTAAATAATTTATGTTTTAATACTAACGTGCATTTTTTAAATTTAGGGCCCTAAAAGCACTAGCTTAATCCAGCCCTGGCTCTGGTTCCCAACCCCTGCCACTCTAGTTTAATCCGTCCGAAGTTGCACTAGGCAATCTCCCTGTGAGGATATTGTTCTCCCTCAAGTTAGGTGCAACTCATCAACCCATAACATTGTTTCCATTCAAAATCTGAATGTACCCTTCCATTTCTTTTAACCTCCTGCATTTATCTAGTTGCTCCTTAACAAACCTGACCTGCTATTCCACTTAATTACTCTATGCATATCAATTTGTGCATTCCAAATGTCACCTAAGTAGAGGAAGTTCTCCTGAAAATTATTCTGGATCTATTAATGTTTATACTATCTATTTCAGGTCTTTTTTATATTCACTTTATCAACTATTGTAATTGTATAACTCTCCAAATACTGGGCTGGCGAAAAGGTCATTGCAATAATATTGACATGAGGTACCCAGCCAATTTAATCATTTTTGTGTACTTTAGTGTGCCAATATCTTTCTTCACATTGTTGTCTGTTAGTGACATCATCTGTTCTCTGATGAAGCTTTTATATGTGTTTGGGAGGGGGGAGCTGGGTGGGGTCTTTGGGGGGCTCTAACATTTAACTGGCATTCATCCTTTGGGGCACTTCTCTGTTTTCATAGATGTTTGCGAAGAAAAAAAAATTCATGATGTATATTGTATACATTTCTCTGACATTAAATGTACCTATTGAAGCTTATACAACTTTAAGATAACTTCCAAATTGTAGTTCTATCCCCATCGTAATTTACCCTATTAAACTTTATTCTCATTTTTGCTTGTAAGAATTATTGGCATCTTTGGAGACAACCAAATATCAATTAGGAACTAAAAACTGAAATTTGGTAGTAATAAGAATATTAAAGAACAAAATGTGTTATACTTTTTGAGGAAAATATGTGTGCAAGTATTATAATGTGTTATTTTGGAAGAAATAAATCTGTTTCCAACCTCCCCGCTCTCACAAATTTTGAGCTGTTATTTAACATTCTCCACAGAAAGCCAATATTTTTTCACACTTAGTACTGCTATCTAAAGACTTTATGATGCAAGTTAAATAGATACTCAGATATATTACATTTCTAGATTAAAACAGTTATTCAGAAGATCAGAAACACAATATGCTCTATATTAACAACCTTACTTTAAACTACAGGCTCCAAGTATAAAACATGCTAGAGAAGATGGTTGTTGTGTATTTAATTTTTCAGTAATATTGTAAATGTGTTGTTGATTAAGCATTCTTTGTTGTTTATACATTTCTTACAGATTAATTGTAAAAGTATGAGAATGGCACATGTCATTATGTCATCATGTCACAAGCGGGCAGTTCACTTAAAAATGAAGTTTATGCAAATCTGTCAGGCTCTCCTGTTTTTCTTTCAATAGTTTTGGGTTTTAAAGTCAGAAAACATAACAATGGCAATGAGGAAATTTTAAATGAACCTGAGACAATTGCCTACCTGTTGAAGTGCAGTGAGACATTTGAGTTTTTTTAAATGTGCAGCAAGAAACAGTTGAGTAAAAAAACCAATGCAGCATTTGCTTCTTCAGAAAGGAACAGAGATAGTCAAATTTTTTAAAAGGGCAGAAAATGGATGAATTCATAGCTTCATAAATAGTAAGCACTGATTTTACATAAATTTTTAAAAAAGCAAAAATGGCTAGCTGCATCAGAAAGATAGGTGCACATGACCTAATTGATTACACATGATATAATTGGAATTTCTATACAGAATAAATCGAGCAGTATTTTCAAGCAAATGAAGTGGCCAATGAAAGGTGAATTTAAACCCACTACACTCCAGCTTAGTGGAGTGCTGTGGGTTTAAAGGCATACTGTTTGCTTAGATGTTTGTCAGCTCCAACAAAACAAGCCAAAATGAGCTTTGTTGATATCATGAAAATAAACAAAAGAGCGGGTTGTGGACTACAGGATGAATGGAGACAGGATACCCCCTATTGACGCTAGTCCCTAATAATGTTAATGGATCTGGGGTTGTGAGGGTGAACAGCTTTAAGTTATTCGGCGTATGATGCACCATCAATAACTCTCCGAGATGTGAGGCAAGATATAGGCTTTTATTGGCTGGAAGAAAGAACAAGCAGCAATTGACCACCATACTACATCCTGGAGACTGAGACCAGGGCTCAGGCTCCAATGGCCTTTATACCGGGGTCCGTGGGAGGAGCCACAGTCAGTGGGAAGAGCCACAGGAGCAGTCAGCGGGGGGGGCGTGTCCAGACAGGTAAATGTAGTTCACCACAGCATAAACATCACCGAGGATCTCACGTGGTCTGCACATACCGGAAGTGTGGTGAAAAAGGCACAATAGTGCCTCTTTCACCTCAAACGGTTAAAGAAATTTGGTCTGGGCACCCAACCCAAAGAAATTTCTATAGGGGTACGATTGACTGGCTATATCACTGCCTGGTATGGGAACTGTACTTCCCTCAATCGCAGGACTCTGCAGAGAGCGTTGTGGACAGCACAGGGCATCTGTAGATGTGAACTTCCCACTATCCAGACATTTACAAAGATAGGTGTGTAAAGAGGGCCCAAAGGAGTATTGGGGACTTGAGTCTCTCCAACCACAAACTGTACCAGCTGCTACCATCTGGGAGTAGTATCGCAGCTTAAAAGTCAAGTCCAACAGGCTCCAGGACAGCTTCTTCCACTGGGCCATCAGACTGACACAACTGTATTTCTATGTTATATTGACTATCCTGTTGTACATATTATTTATTACAAATTACTATAAATTGCACATTGCACATTTAGACGGAAACGTAACATAAAGATCTTTACTCCTCATGTATATGAAGGATGTAAGTATTAAAGTCAATGCAATTCAATTCAATAACATAGGAACACTTAGAACCAAAACCATTATTCTGGACATACTAAGGTGTGGGAGCAGCTATACGTTGGTCATCTAGGCATGGTCAAAGTGAAACCATCAGCTTGAAACTTTGTCTGGAGGCCTGGGGTAGATCAGCAGATTGAGCAACTTATTATATGCTGTTCAGGATGCCAATGCATCCAGAGGAAATATGTCCAGAGCTGTCAGAAACCACTTCCTGCAGTCCCAGAATCAACCCTTACAACCACCATGGAAGAGGCCCCAGAAATGAGTTTGCTTCACAGCCACGTCTCACCTGCCAAGCACAGCGACCCCTTTTGTCAACAAAGATATTATCCCACAAGAATAAGAAATCCTCCACACCGATTAAATTTTTAGGCCAGAATGGAACAATTTAAAATTTACTATGCTGAGGATGTCTATATAAGTAGTTGTATTATATACGTGTTATATTTAAAAGTACGTGAATAGCATATGCCACAATGTCATAAGTCATAAGTCATAAGCCTCACTTAAAGTAAAAATGAAGTTTACATGCATCTTTTGGGCTCAGTTGTTTTGTTTTTCTTTCAATTAGTTTTATACCTTGGAGTTACAAAGTGTGACAATGGTGAATGGAAGTCCTACATGATATGCTTGTTTAAGATCATCTAAATCTCATTAGAGTCTTGACCATTCTATTTCTGCCATGAGATTTGCTATACTAAGTGGATTCATAATTTGTACTTATGAAATAATTCCCTTACCTACCATTTAATTCATCTCCACTTTATATTTCCTTGAATTCACTGTGCAATGTTTTATAGCACTTTAGTTTGACTGGGAATAGAATAAGCACTTCAACAAATTGATTTTAAAAATGAGCTGAATACAGTAAATATTTGCTGAGTGTCCTGGCTGCAGTAGATAACAACTTGTAGCCAACATAAAGCATCAAGGAAGAGCAGCGGCACAGTTCCAACATTACACTGATTAGCCTTGGAAATTTTGGTCTGTTCTCATCAGTTTCAATGAGTCTAGGAGCCCACTTCTTGGATATCATCAGTGTTTGCCAGAAATAATTTAACATCATGTGCAAAATGTCACTTATGGAAACTTCTGCAAATATGCGTCAAAGCTAAGAAATTGTATATAAAATAATCCCTGTTCAGATTATCTTCAAATTTTCTTCATTTACAGTAGATTAAAATGCAATGGCTTCACATTGTGGAGTAAGTAGCT
Organism: Hemitrygon akajei; assembly: GCF_048418815.1. Taxonomy (NCBI): domain Eukaryota; kingdom Metazoa; phylum Chordata; class Chondrichthyes; order Myliobatiformes; family Dasyatidae; genus Hemitrygon; species Hemitrygon akajei. Next base: position 161,568,462 of record NC_133128.1, on the reverse strand, counting down.
TGCTCTGTTTACAAATGAACCTTCTCTGGAATGGGGCATGGATGGGGAGTGGAGTGTTGCACGATCAAAGCAAAATGATCAGCAGTTTTATCATTGTGACCATAAGGAATCACCAGCAACTAGCCTTATTCAATAGAATATAAAGCAGAGACTGGGGATCGATCCAAATGTGTTACAGTGAATGCAGAAGCTTATGGCAAGTTTGATCATTGTTGCCCTGGTAACATCAATAAGAGTAAACTAACTCTACATTAAGTTGAATTAATTTGATAACATAAAATATATTGTTTTTATCTTCTAGTTTATCCTTAATCAATCCTCTCATGAAGGCATTGATTCTCCCTGAACTGTGAATATGTAGATTGTCCTCTGATAGTTTGAACATTCTCTGCTTCTTAAGTGAGTCTAGTCTCCTTTTATCAAGCACTTAAACCAGAATCTCAGGAGATGTGTGTTGCAGGAGGACTGAAGCAACCTGAGGTTTCTCTGTTTAGAAGTCAAAGTCAAAGTAATTTTATTGTCAAAGTATGTATATGTTATTATATACTACCTTGAGATTTTTGCCTACAAGCATTTACAGGAAAATTTAAAAAATACAATAGGATTTATGAAAAACTGCAAAAGAAGACATTGTGCAAATAAAAAATAAATAGTAATGAGAACATGAGTTATGGTGTCCTTGAAAACTTATCTGCAAGTTGTGAAATCATTTAGGAGTTGTGGTGAGTTAAGTTATCCATGCTAGTTCATGAGCCTGATCGATGTAGTTTAATGACTACTGCTGAACTTGGTGATGTGGGACCTGTATCTCCTGCTTGATGGTAGTAACAAGAAGAGAGAATGGCGTGGATGGTGGGAATCTTTGACGATGGATGCTGCTTTCTTGTGGTTGTTCTCCATGTAAATCTGCTCCATGGTGGGAAGGGCTTTGCCTTTGATGGACCGGGCTGTATCCATCACTTTCTACAGACTTTTCCACTCCTGGGCATTGGTGTTCCAGTACCAAGCTATTATGCAATCAGTTAGTACACTCTCCACTATGCAACTACAGAAATCTGTCCAATGAAGAGAAGACAGAAGGTAGAACTCAAAATCAAATATGTGACCAGCATGCCAGCATGACTTTGTAAAATAAATTATGAAATAGTGTTTATTTTGTTAATAGAAAATTCACTGCCCCTTCAAAGCAAAATTGGAGGACAAATGATTCTCCTTTAGACTGCTATTCCACAAAAGAAATGGCTAACATTAGTACTCAGAGCACTTTCTTTAATTCTGATCATTGGTCTGTGGAGTAAAACTGTTTTTGGTGTTTCTCTGTAATAACATACATGTTCACAGAGGTTGCAGGTCAAATCTGGCAACATCAGAAGGTGCACAAAATTTGGACAACTTGGGCTGGACTATGCTCACAAGGCCCAAAAGAAAACAGGCCTTAATAGCGGGGCTGTTGCCTCCTTTGTTTATTAAGGAGCCTTTCATCCAAGGAACAAAAATTTGACAAGGGTCATCTGGAAATTTCTGTCATTTCTGATTGTCTCCACCCAGTCTCTTTGCCAATATCCTCAGCTTCCCATCACTAACACCTTCCTAAACATACACTCTGTGAGAGTCGAAGTAAATTAAGATGTGCGTTTCTGAAAGAGGTCGGGGTTAAAGTCAGAAAACAAATGTGATTTAATTATGTCTGGGTTAAAGTCAGAAAACAAATGTGATTTAATTATGTCTGATAAGCAGGAATGCAGAAGCGCCTGACAAATTAACTGCTTGTGGAATCATTGAAGTCCTGAGATATGGACTATTGTTTTACAGAAATGTGTAAAACAACAACTCCAAATATGGAATGGGATAAGACTATGTACCTCCCGAGTCAGGGAGGGGAGGGGTAAGGAAGAAGGATAAAACCTGCTGCCCTGTAAGGTTCAGGGTTCCCTTCTCTGAAGGCACCCAGCTCTGCAGAACTGTTAATAAACTTTGTTTCCTTGAATTTGTCTTGAAGCCATTATTCGGGAGCGTGGCTCATTTCTGACAACTTGGGGTGCTCATCCGGGATCCACACTCCGGCCGTGAGGGGGGCAAGGAAGGACATCGGAGAAGGTGCACCCTGCCGAGGTCGGCAGTCCCTGATTCCTTGCTCGTCGCCCCGCGCGGCTTGAGCGAGTGATATCCGGCGGACTCAAGGAAACAAAGGGGGGTTGTCGAAGCAGTTGAGACAGTGAGCGATCAAGTAATTTCTGTGCACAGGACCCAGGTAAGAGATCCTGCAGTGACGTGGTACACGAGAATTGTGGAACTACGGGGTTATCCTGAAGGTGGATCCTGCAGAGACGTAGTGCACAAGAATTGTGGAACTACGGGGTTACCCTGCAGGTGAATCCTGCAGAGACGTAGTGCATGGGAATTGTGGAACCACGGGGTAGCCTGCGTGTGGATTCCTGGGCGATCGCGGGAATACAGGTTCCGGAATTGGACAGGAGTGATCGAGCTAGGTGGGTCACATTCAAATTAAATTCCTGCAGTAACGTGGTACGCAAGAAGTGCAGAACCACGGGGTAGCCTGCGGGTGGATTGGAACCGGGAGAGTCCTCAAGATGGGAAATAAGGGGTCTAAGAGAGAAAAGGGTAAAGGAAATCCAGGCGCCAATGATGAAAAATACCCCGGGGTACCCCCTGATAGTCCGTTGGGACGGATGTTAGAAAATTGGGATTACGGGAGGCAAAAAGGGAAGTCAAAGAAAAAATGATACAGTACTGTGAATTCTGGTCCCGCCAGCCGATCCAAGGGTCAGCTGTGTGGTGGCCTAAGTTCGGGTCTAGCGAGGATTGGGTACAACAAACCCTTAATCTGTACGTGAATTCAAAACCTAACGTTAAACCCGAAGAAAGTGATTACGTCCTATGCTGGTTACCAACGACAAATAGTTATAAATTGAAAATGATAAATGAAGGGGGACAGAAAAAGAATACATGGGAGGTGCTCGACCACCTGCCGCCCCCATATGTGCCCCCTACCGCTCCGCAAATCAAAGACCCTGAGCCGGAGGTTGGCCAACAGCTGATTCGTTTTGAATTTGTATCGAAGGCATGGCCAGATATATTTAAAAAAACTGGAAAAACTTGAAGATTGGAATACTAAACCCTTAAGTGAACTACTTAGGGAGGCACAGAAAGTGTTTGTAAGAAGGGATGAAGAGAAGCAGAAGACGGCAAGGATAATGGTCCAGACAGTGCGACAAGTAACCGCAGATAGTAGAGAGAGAGACAGGGACCATGGTTGGATCGAGGTAGTAGCCAGGAGCAAGGAGGAAGGCTAAGGAAGGCTTTAAGATGTTTTCATTGCAATGGAGAGGGACACTTCAGGCGCGAGTGCCCCAGATACCGACGGGAAGTGTGCTCGTACGGCATGATGGAAGAAGAGTACTAGGGGGGTCGGGGGTTCTAACCCTTGGGAAAAAGATCAACGGCAGGAACCCCTGGTAAACTTAAAAGTAGGTCCCCAAGGGTGTGACACAACCTTCATGGTCGACTCAGGAGCTGAAAGATCGAGTATAATAGAGATACCATCAGGGACCCAGACCGGAGCAAAATTGATGGGAGTATCCGGTATCGGAGGAAAGACAATACAAGTGCCAATTGTGGACAACGTGAAAATTGAACATGAGGATAGGGTAACGGGACAGGACCTACTTTTGTTACCCTCTGCGAGATTCAACCTGCTCGGGCGGGATCTGCAAGTCAGGCTAGGCATCGGGACTGTGCCCAGGAACGGGAAGATAATGGTGCAGCTGTTTGCCCTCAGGGAAGAAGACGATAGGAAAATAAGCCCGGAGGTATGGTACCAGGAAGGGAACCGGGGGGGTTTGAACGTCCCCCCCCCTTGCAAATCTCACTATTACCTAACAGTTCGCCAGTACGGAGAAAACAGTACCCTATTTCAATGGAAGGGAGGAAAGGCCTGCAACCGGTAATAGAAGGACTGATCACTGATGGACTTTTGGAAGAGTGTATGTCACCATAACACCCCGATCCTCCCGGTGAGGAAGCCGGACGGAAGTTACAGGATGGTCCAAGACTTGAGGGGCTTAAACGCGGTGGTACAGACTCGGTACCCTGTAGTCCCCAATCCCTACACACTGATGAGCAAGATCTCCCCTGACCATGAGTGGTTCAGTGTAATAGATCTAAAAGAAAGAGGTTACCCGGAGTATCCTCCAACGATTGCACCAACAAACCCATTGGGGAGTGCAGGCAATGTGTGACACGGTACTTAGGGAATATGCATGCAAGGGAATCTACACTTTGGCCCAACAAGAGGTAACTGGATGTCCAACATGCCAACGAATAAACAAGAAAGTGATGCGATCCATCCCAAGAGGCGGCCAACCCCTGGCCATGAGACCCTTCCATGGAATCCAAATCGACTTCACTGAGCTGCCCCAAGTGCAGAGATGGAAATACTTATTGGTAATCGTGGATCACTTTACATGCTGGGTGGAAGCATACCCAACTACTAAGGCAGATGCGCCCACAGTAGCTCGGATACTACTTGAGAACATAATCCCCAGATATGGAATCGTGGGGTCCATAGACTCTGACCGGGGGACACACTTCGCCTCCAAGACGCACCAGTTAATTTGCGATGCACTTGATATCGAATGGAAGTACCATACCCCGTGGCATCCCCAGCGTCCGGGAAGAGTAGAACGAATGAACAGCACCCTGAAGGCACAGCTAACCAAGTTGATGTTGGAAACCAAGCTACCATGGACCAAGTGTTTGTCGATCGCTCTCCTGAGAATACGTGATATAGGAATATCTCCTTGTGAGATGTTCTTTGGACTGCCATATTGGAATAAAATAGAGGGGTATCCCACACTATAGGGGGGTGATTTATTTGTAAAGAACAATTTACTGGCCTTGTCCCGTTCCTTTGCAGAACTGCGCAAAAAGGGTCTCTTGGCCCAGACTCCGCCGCTCGACTTTGCTTTACATCAGATCGTGCCTGGAGATTGGGTTCTGGTAAGGACCTGGAAGCCGGAGAAGTTACAGCCACAGTGGGAAGGCCCTTTCCAGGTCCTGCTAACAACAGAGGCGGCTGTACGGACAAAAGAAAAAGGGTGGACACACGCATCCAGGGTAAAAGGACCGGTGAAGCCCGACAGCCGCACTGAGTGGACCTGTGTTCTCGGTGAAGAACCGTTGGTGGTGAAGCTAAAAAGGCAGCAAAAATGAACTCTATGTGGACTGTAACATTATTGACTGTAATATATTTGATTCTATATGTCGGGGAAATTGAAGGGAAATGTGACAAGTGCAGAACCGTGGTACGAGTTGGGCAGAGGGTGTTCCCAGGATCATTTGTGTCCCACTCGCATTTAAATGACCGTTGTTATGATAAAAGCAGAAGGGTGTTGGGAAAATGGTAAGCCGTACTATCAGGTCTATAATAAAGGCGGTTGGTGGCGAACAGTACTCTGGATGGTGGGAGGTGGATTAATGAGTTTGATGCTTTTACCCTGCCTCATTCCCTGTGTACAAGCACTAATAAGACGAAGTGTGTCACAACTTCAGGCAATAGCAATACCTCAGCACGGCACTGGCATTGGAGCTGTTGGCAAAACCGCAGAGCCAGATGCGAACAGCAATATACCAGAACAGGCTGGCTGTGGATTACCTATTGGCCTCTGAAGGCGGGGTATGTGGGAAGTTCAATCTTACAAACTGTTGCCTTAAGATAGACGACAGTGGAAAGGCCGTGTTAAAAATATCCGACAAAATTCGGAAACTGGCCCACGTGCCAGTACAAAACTGAAGATCCCTGGGGAACATGAGTTGGCTAGACAGGCTACTGGGAGGTAGTTGGTGGCGCACCGCTCTCCTAGTAGCAGGCGGGGGTCTAATGATTCTCTTACTTTTGCCGTGTTGGATTCCTTGTATACGAACACTGATCAGGCGCAGTATATTCCAGCTCCAGGCAGTAGCGATACCCCAACATGGGACAAACGAGCTAAAACTTATGCTATTAAAGAAGAAAGTTGACCCTCCACGGGGGGCGGAGGAAGGACGGTGGGCCCCCTGGAAAGAGGAGAAATGCTAGCTGCTACGCACATCTTAAAAAGAAAAAGGGTGGAATTGTGAGAGTTGAAGTAAATTAAGATGTGTGTTTCTGAAAGAGGTCGGGGTTAAAGTCAGAAAACAAATGTGATTTAATTATGTCTGGGTTAAAGTCAGAAAACAAATGTGATTTAATTATGTCTGATAAGCAGGAATGCAGAAGCGCCTGACAAATTAACTGCTTGTGGAATCATTGAAGTCCTGAGATATGGACTATTGTTTTACAGAAATGTGTAAAAAAACAACTCCAAATATGGAATGGGATAAGACTATGTACCTCCCGAGTCAGGGAGGGGAGGGGTAAGGAAGAAGGATAAAACCTGCTGCCCTGTAAGGTTCAGGGTTCCCTTCTCTGAAGGCACCCAGCTCTGCAGAACTGTTAATAAACTTTGTTTCCTTGAATTTGTCTTGAAGCCATTATTCGGGAGCGTGGCTCGTTTCTGACACACTCTGAATAAAAATAGATAAAGCTGAAAATATTCAATGGTCATGTTGTATTTGTCTTTGCACAGATGCCGACTGACCTGTCAAATGTTTCTAGCATATTCTGTTTTATTTCAGATTTTCAGCATCTGTACTTTTTTAAAATTTCCAAACATTATCTTCCCAGGCACAGCCAGCAATCAGCTACCCAAAGAGATTCTGCAATGACTCCCCAAATATATTCTCCTACATTGTTCCGAAGACAAATTTTAATGATCTCCCTTAACACATACTCTGAACATCTCGTCAAACCAAGACTCCATCACGAGGACATAAGAAGGTGGGAGCAGAGGAAGCCCACTCAATCCCTCAACCTTGCCCCTCCATTTAATATGATCACGAATGATCTACCCCAGGCCTATCCACACTTCTGTACCATATCGCTGTTGCCTTCAGTCCCCTGATGTGGCAAAATTTTATCCACTTCCATTTTAAATACTTCCAATAATCTACCCTTGACAACCCTCTGTGGTTCACCATCCTCGGTGAAAAGAATTTCATGAACACCTCAGGTTTCAATGGCCACCCCTAATCTTGCAACCCTGTCCACTGGTTCAAAATTCTCCTACCCTCCCACCCCTCATAATTTCATATGTTTCAATAGGATCACCTATCATTTGTCTCAAACCAAAAGAATGTAGATCTAAATTATGTACCCTCTCATCTCTGGAATTTGCTTTGTGAATCCTTTTTTTTGACCTTACCATTCCAAGTTACCCCTTCTCTTAAAAGGAAAACAAAACTGCAAAACCTGGGGTGTGGTCTCACCAGTACCCTCCACAGTTGTCCCAATACTTCCTCGTTTCTAATTCCCTTGTGATTTGTCAACCTAACAATTTGCTGCACCTGCCTGCTGACTTTTTGTGATACATGCACAATAGCACCTGAATTTCTCTTTGCTCATCTGCACCATCAGTTCATTCAGATAATAATCTTTCCAAACACACATGCCAATTATTTCCTGAAACACAGATGGCAATCTTCTCTGCAATACACACTCCAGAAGTCTTCACCTCCACCACTAAAACTGCCCAAAACTCTTCCTGCTAGACACTCCAAATGCCTGGTACCTCCACAGTCATATACTTGGCCACCACCTGCTGGTGACCATGTCTGTTTTCTTGCTGTAGACAATATACCGTAGATTCCGGACTACAGAGCGCACCTGATTAAAAGCCGCTGGCTCTAATTTTAGAAAGAAAATCAATTTTTTACTTGTAAAGGCCGCACCGGATTTTAGGCCGCACCGGATTTTCGGCCGCAGGTGTCCCACGTTGTAATATGAGATATTTACACAGAAAGATATTACACGTGAGGATTTTTTAACTTTTAATTAAATCCATATGGTAACAAAAACAAATACATATTGCAAATGCTTTTTTTCGAACCGTGCCCGTAACGCGGCTACTTTTAAATATACGTTGCGTATACTTCTTTACTGAACAACATTCCAATATCTCCTAACGACTGGTAAAAAATATATATACTGCAGCCTACCAGGAAAAGTTATTGATCGCCTTTAACTTAAAAGCAGCGTTTTGGCTCCGCCGCTGCCCCCCTCCTTTCCGTTTATCGCAAACTGGTATCCCACAAGACGCGGCGAAACCGGGTGTGACGTCATAGCATCCCGCGATGTAGTACAGAAAACAAATATAGTTAAAACTCTTCTAACTTTAACTAGAAAATGAATTACTAAGCGAAAATATTATAAACTAAATAACTGCCATAAAGGCAGCACAATGCTTTTCTTCGAGTGTTTTCCATGTTGATGAGGGTGAGTACAAATGACTGATTTACAATAATTTAATTGTGAAAGTGCGCTTGATTTATCGTACAATTTCATTGGACCTCTGTGAACTACTCATCAATTTTATTGGTCTACTGTTACGAGGCAAAATGTTTACGAGGCGGCATGAAAAAAAATAATGCATTAGCCGCTCCGTATTAAAGGCCGCAAAGTTCAAAGCAGTTCAAAATGTGGGAAAAAAGTAGCGGCTTAAAATCCGGAATCTACGGTATACCCTCTAAATCTTTTGAAGTAAGGCGGTACTGTCTTGTGGGAGCAAGCCTGACCTCAGAACACTGAGATTGGAAATGGCACAGAAAGAGATGTTGCAGTGCCATGAAAAGCTCCTGGACAAGTTATACTGTTTAATGATCAATCTGATGTATTAATGGTGATTGGTTGCAATGCTGTTAATACTCTGTAGTGTATATGATAATAGGTCTATTAGAAATCCTAGCAAAATAGTCTTTGTATACTTCTGTGAAATCTTTTGTTTTTACTGTGTTGATTTTGTTGTGCACCAGTTTTACTAGATTAAAGTATTACATTTGTTGACTCAAGGGATTTCATACAATGGTGTATTATTTCTGTAATTAGAAATAAGCTAATGACAAGGCGGGGCTGTGCGGGAGGGGGCGCAAAACATTATTGTACAGACATCTGTGATAGTCATTAACATAAAATGTGCACAATTGTGTGTAGGGTGGAAATACCTGCAAATTCCTTGTATAGAGATCAGAAAATCAACCATTAGATTCCAAAAAACTTCAAGAATTTGTTGGACTGGTCTGTAGGCTGAAAATTTGCACTTAAGAATATCATCTGTGTAAGCTATCACCAAATCATTCATTTTCAAATCTTGAATGAATCAGTGAATGTGTTTAAATGAAAGCTGCAGCCTATTAATATCTGCTGATGTGAACATACTTTATGCCTTAAGTTTAGCCTCAGTTTTAAAACAAATCTGTATAGTTTTATAGAGCAAAGTGGTCCTGGGCACAGAAGAGGCAAGTTCAAATCTTTGGGTAAGTCATGATGACAACAGTTATAAATTGATTTCCATTATCCTCTGATGAGATCCATTTTGCACAAATAGCAGCCTCAAGGACATTGCACACTGGGTGACTATTTGTTTGTCTAATCACTTCTAATGGATTTCAATGTGCTGTCTCCTCAAGATGTAAGATAGGATACTTGAAAATGTTGCTCCTTTAAAAAAACGTTCTTCAAATTAAGGACCTGTCTTATGCAGACTACACGTCCATTCCATTATGCCACACATTGCACAATTTCAGTGAGTACCACCGTTACATAAATTATTTCAGCTTCCTTTGATTCTTGCCTTCACAACTAACACATATTTACTTCCTGCCTGTTATGCTGCTGGCATTTAGGGCAGCAACGAAGGTCCTCCATCTCTGGCAGTGTTCAGGGCTTCCTTCATTATATCAGTAGCTTCCACTCGGTTTTCACCACTGTCAGTCACACAAGTCCCAGCTGGAGACTCAGGAATACCATTGCACTCAGATTTAGAATTCTTCATTGCTGTTTCTGTAGCAATTTTACTTTACCACTCACGTTTGTTAGCCCTGAGCTGAACTCCCGAACCTGAAGGAACATTTTTAGTCTGTCCTCTACCTTTTGACCTCTTTGGCTTGACTCTATCAAGAGCCAAAGCATAAAACCCTGACTCCAGCCAACATAGCTCTCCAGATCTTTTTAAGTATGCAAGCCTCCAAACCACGATAAGATTGTGGTCCACTTGGAGGTTTACCATTAAAAGTTAAACCAATAAAGGAGAACAAAAGCAATGTCAAGAAATTGGACCAATTCCTATCTGTTCGTATGTGCAAATTACATGCTAGTTTGTGCTAGCAATCTTTTTGGATAATTAGTGGATGAGTGACAAAGGACCTGAACTTGGTGAGGTGAATTATCCCCTACCATGTTACAAGAAATATGGCATTTTGCTTGTAATAAAGGCTGACTGAGATAATCCAATTAAGAAAGCATTGGACTAATTAAACCCAGGCTTATAAAGGGAAAGACATGTTTTTCCAGGCAAGGCAGTGTTAGAATATGACCATAAGACCGTAAGCAATAGGAGTGGAATTAGGCCATTTGGCCCATCAAGTCTGCTCCATCATTTCATCATGGCTGATCCATTTTTGCTCTCAGCCCCAATTTCCTGCCTTCGCTCCGATCCCTTTGTGCCCTGACCAATAAAGAATTTATGAAAATTTGCCTTAAATATACTCAATGAGTTGGCCTCCACAGCTGTCTGTAGCAACAAATTCCACAGATTCACCACTCCCTGGCTAAAGAAATTCCTCTTCTATTCCATTCTAAAAGGAAGCTGCTCTATTTTGAGGCTGTGTCCTCTGGTCTTAGATTCTCCCAGCATAGAAAACATCCTCTCAACATCCACTCTATCAAAGCCATTCACCATTCAAGAGGGTTCAATGAGGTCACCCCTCATTCTTCTAAATTACAGTGAATAAAGTCCCAGAGCCATCAAACGCTCCTCATATGACAAGCTGTTCAAACCTGGAATCATTTTTGGGAATTCCCTTTGAACCCTCTCCAGTTTCAGCACATCTTTTCTAAGATAAGGGGTCCAAAACAGCTCATAGTTCTCCAGCAAACACGAGGAAATCTGCAGATGCTGGAAATTCAAACAATACACACAAAATGCTGGTGGAACACAGCAGGCCAGGCAGCATCTATAGGGAGAAGCACTGTCGATGTTTCGGGCCGAGACCCTTCGTCAGGACATCTCAGCCCAAAACGTTGACAGAGCTTCTCCCTATAGATGCTGCCTGGTCTGCTGTGTTCCACCAGCATTTTGTGTGTGTCATAGTTCTCCATGTGAGGCCTCAACTGTGACTTATAATGTCTCAACATTACATCTTTGCTTTCATATTCTAGTCCTCTTGAAATGAATGCTCACAGCACATTTGCCTTCCTCACCAACAGATTCAATCTGCAAATTAACCTTTAGGGAATCCTGCACAAGGACTCTCATTGTCCCTTTGTGCCTCTGTTTTTGTATTTTCTCTCCATTTAGAAAATAGTCGACCCTTTCATACCTTCTACCAAAGTGCATGACCATGCACTTCCCGATACTGTACTCCATCTGCCAGTTTTTGCCCATTCTTCTAGATCCTTCTGAAGTCTCTCAACTTCCTCAAAACTGCCTGCCCCTCCACCTATCATGGTATCATCTGAAAACTTTGCAACAAAGCTTTCAATTCCATCATTCAAATAACATTAACATATAATGTAAAAAGAATTGGTCGCAACACTGACCCCTGTGGAATACCACTAGTCACCGGCAGCCAACTAGAAAAGGCACCCTTCATACCCACTCTTTGCTTCCTGCAAATCAGCCACTGCTTTATCCATGCTAGAATATTCCCTGTAATACCATGGGCTCGTAGCTTGCTAATCAGCCTCATGTGTGGCACCTTGTCAAAGGCCTTCTGAAAATCCAAATACACAACATCAACCAATTCTCCTTTGTTTATCCTCTTCAAAAAATTCCAACAGATTTGTCAGGCAAGATTTATCCTTGCAGAAACCATGCCGACTACAATCTATTCTATTATGTGCCTCCAAGTACCCCAAACCGTCATCCTTAACAATCAACTCCAACATCATCTCAACCACTGAGGTCAGACTAACTGGCCTATAGTTTCTTTTCTTATGCCTCTCTCCCCTCTTGAAGAGTGGCGTGACATTTGCAATTTTCCAGTCCTCCAGAACCATCCCAGAATCTAGAGATACTTGAAAGTTCATTACTAATGCCACCACAATCTCTTCAGCCACCTCTTTCAGAACACTGGGAAGTACACCATCTAGTCCAGGTTACTTATCTACCTTCAGACCTTTCAGTTTTCCAAGAACCTTCTCCCTAGTAATGGTAACCACACACTTCATGAGCCCTGACACCTGGAACTTCCACTTGTACTTCCTTAGTGAAGACTGATGAAAAATACTTATTCAGTTCGTCTGCCATTTCCAAGTCCCCATTTACTACCTCTCCAGTATCGTTTTCCAATGGTCTGATAGCCACTCTCACCTCTCACATAAAGATACACTTTATGTATCTGAAGAAACTTTTGGTATCCTCTGTAATATTATTAGTTAGCTTACTTTCATATTCCATTTTTACCTTCTTAATGACTTGTTCAGTTGCCTCCTGTTGGTTTTTAAAAGATTCCCAATCCTCTGACTTCCCACTAATTTTTTGCTCTATTATATGCCCTCTCTTTGGCTTTTATGTTGGCTTTGACTTCCCTTGAAAAAGTATTTAATGTATTATTGGTATATGCGACAAATAAACTCTTCTCAGGCTTCCAGTCATGTACAGGTATCAATTTTAACCAACGTTCTGATGATAAACTCTGCCATCTTCATCAGAGATGATGCCTGGGCATGTCCAGTCTGGTGGTATTTATACACCTGCAGTCCGTTCCTCCTGATTGGTTAGATCTCATCCAATCAGGTTTCTGCTCTCCCACCTTGCTTCCAATTGAATTCCAGTTTTTACTTAGAGCAAGACCTTCACCTTTATTAAAATTCTTTTCCTCAAGTTTTATTTCAATGGCGGAAAAAAAAAGCAGAACATCTGGAGGAAACTGACATGGTCACAGGAAGAATGTACAAAATCCTTGTTGTGCATTTAATACTTCAGTAATATGTGAGTAATCTTGTAAATATGTTGTTGATTAAGTATTCTTTATTTGTTTAAATAATTCCTTACTGGTTATATGTAAAAATATGTGAAATGCATATGTCACAATGCTACCACATGATGAGTGCATGCCACATTTGAAGTAAAATCTGAAGTGCACGACTTATCTCCCGGCTCTCCTGTTTTCCTTTGAACTAGTTTAATGCCTTGAAGTTACAAAACATAACAGTGACAATGACGTATTTTTAAAACAAACCTGAGATGACGATCTAACCCTGAAAGTGCAGCAAGACATTCAGGTTTTAAAAAGTGACACAGCACATGTCTTCAGAAGGGAGAAAGACAAATGATTGATTTTTTAAAAAAAATCAGCAGAAAACTGAAGAATTCATGGATTCATAAATGGTGACTACTGGTGATAATAACCATACATAAAAGTAAGAGCAGAAATGACTTATTGATGTATTGATATATTTGATGTATTTGAATACATAAAAGATAACTGGATTTTGTATACTGAACAGATTAAGCAATATTTTAAAGCAAATGAAATAGCCAATGAGAAACAAATACCAATTTTGATACATACATTGGGTTTAAAGGCATACAGTTTATTTTGAAGTTTGACTGCCTCAACTAAACCAGCTGAAATTTGCTTTGTTGATATTGTGAAAGTAATGTAGGATCACTTAGAACCAAAACCATTGCTGATTGCAGAACACTTTAGGTTTCTTAAATGGAATGCAGTGAGATTTAGGCCAGTTAGAAGAGTGGGCTGAAATATGGCAGATGGAGTTTAATGCTGATAAGTGTGAGGTGCTACATTTTGGTAGGACTAATCAAAATAGGACATACATGGTAAATAGTAGGGCATCGAGGAATGCAGTAGAACAGAGTGATCTAGGAATAATGGTGCATAGTTCCCTGAAGGTGGAATCTCATGTGGATAGGGTGGTGAAGAAAGCTTTTGCTATGCTGGCCTTTATAAATTAGAGTATTGAGTATAGGAGTTGGGATGTAATGTTAAAATTGTACAAGGCATTGGTGAGGCCAAATTTGGAGTATTGTGTACAGTTCTGGTCACCGAATTATAGGAAAGATGTCAACAAAATAGAGAGAGTACGGAGGAGATTTACTAGAATGTTACCTGGGTTTCAGCACCTAAGTTACAGAGAAAGGTTGAACAACTTAGGTCTTTATTCTTTGGAGCATAGATGGTTGAGGGGGGGACTTGATAGAGGTATTTAAAATTATGAGGGGGTTAGATAGAGTTGACATGGATAGGCTTTTTCCACTGAGAGTAGGGGAGATTCAAACAAGAGGACATGAGTTGAGAGTTAAGGGGCAAAAGTTTAGGGGTAACACGAGGGGGAACTTCTTTACTCAGAGAGTGGTAGCTGTGTGGAACGAGCTTCCAGTAGAAGTGGTAGAGGCAGGTTCGATATTGTCATTTAAAAAAAGTTGGGTAGGTATATGGACAGGAAAAGCATAGAGGGTTATGGGCTGAGTGCAGGTTGGTGGGACGAGGTGAGAGTAAGCGTTCGGCATGGACTCGAAGGGCTGAGATGGCCTGTTTCCATGCTGTAATTGTTATATGGAGTCAAAAGGAAAGGGAGTCCATTTCAACACACATGGGTGAATTGAAAACGTTGCCTAAGCATTGTCAGTTCAGTAATGAGATTAATGTTGCAAAGAGGGATTGTTTAGTTTGTGGAATCTTACAAAAAGCATTCAAGAATGGCTGCTAACTGAAGTACAACTTACATTGAAAAAACAGAGCAGTTGAAATAGCTTTGTCAATGGAAACAGCAACCAGAGACACAACTTGAGTTACATTCAGAAACGAACGGGTGTGTGAACAAAATTGCAATGTCTGATCAGAAACTGGCCTGGCTAGACAAATTTTGTTACAGTTTTGGCAGGGGCTGACATACACTAGACTAATGCAGGTTTAAAGGTGAAACTTGCAGAAAATGCAACAAAATAAGACACATACAAACAGCATGTTGAGCAGACAAGAGTAAATGACTGCACAGGGAAGAGAAAAAGATAAAAAGTTAAATTGCAGTTTCAAAAAGAGCATTAATCTGTATGTTGATGATGAAAAATCTGATAATGATGAGAGTAACGCAGGACTGCTTAGCCCTGAGAGTTACAATGTGAAAACTAACAATAGTCAAGCAATATGAGTTACACCAGAAGTAAAATGCAAATTAATTAAAATAGAATTGGACACTGGCACAGCTGTTTCAGTAATTCCACAAAATGAGTTTGAGAGACGTTTCTAAAATACTGAATTGAGGGCTGCAGATATCCAACTAAGAACTTATACAAGAGAGAAGATAACTCCTGTGGGAATGACATTAGTAACAGCGAAATATAACAAACAATAAGCCACATGGGGTTTGCATGTGGTAAAAACAGGAGGGCCTGTATTGTGGGGGCATGAATGGCTGAGACGACTACAGATTAACTGGACATCCATACACCATTTGCATGCCACTTCCTCTGCAACAGTAGGCTGAAGGCAAATTAGGAAAGGTACTAGATGATGCCACAACTGTCTCCATGGTATACACTATGAACCATTGCCCAACAGAGGGTAAACATTGTATTGGTGTCAACCTCTGTGACTCTGGTTGGAAAGTATATTAGACCAAGGACCATGTTGCTCAGAAGTGTGAAAGTGATGAAAACTGTGGTCCGATTACAACAGTTTTAGTAGGGAACATAATCTGAGAAAGCCTTTGATATGCTAATCAGGCAGTTACTTGCAAAATGTGGCTTTATTTTAAGCTGCAACAGAGTGCAAGGAGCTTCAAGAAATTTGCAAGCATTCGGTTTTGTGAGTATAAAGGACCTGAATCCTCTCTGTGTGCATTAAGGTTATTGAATGAACTTCAAGTGGGAGACAAAAAGTTATTTGTAAAAGTAGATGCAAAGTCCAAAGTCCAGCTGGATGAATTCAAGTCCAAGGAGAAGGAGTCAATAGAGGTACAAAAACAGAGGATTCATCAGATAGATGGATAGATAGATAGATAGATAGATGCTTTATTGATCCCAAAGGCAACTACAGTGTCACAGTAGCATTACACGTGCACTAATATAAATATTAGAGGAGAAGTAGAAAGAACAAAAAAAATTACCATAAACAGTCTAACAGGAGGGGGGCCATCACTTCGCCGGCTATAGATTGACTCAATATGGAGCCTAATGTGCGAGGGTAAGAATGATCTCATCTCACGCTCTTTGAAGCAGCTCAATTGCCTTAGACTAGTACTACAAATGCTCCTCTGTTCAGCCAAGGTAGCATGCAGAGTGTGAGAAACATTGTCCAGAATTTCTAGGAGTTTCCGTAGGGTCCATTATTCTACCACGGTCTCCAGCGTGTCCAGTTTGGCCCACATAACAGAGTCAGCCTTTCCAATCAGTTCAGCGTTGTGGATAAGAAAACCAAGAGGACAGATCAGATCATTAAGGCAGCGGAAGAAGGATTAATCAGAGAACTAAATACACCTTCCCAAAATCAAGATGCACAAGCTAGTATCAAAAGGAAGGAGAAGAAAGGTGTCCAGAGCTGTCAAAACCACTTCCTGCAGTCCCAGAGTCAACTCCTACAACCACCACAGAGGAGGTTCCAGAACCTGAAGTTGTCTTCTTGGTCATGTCTCACCTGCCAAGCAGAGTGACCTCCTTTGTCAGGAAAGATGTTATCCCACAAGAGCAAGAAAATTTCCACAGCAATTAAAGCTTTAGGCCTGATGGAACAATTTAAAATTTACTGTGCTGTGGATGTCTGTACAGTGGTTGTATTATTAATGTGCATGCAGTTAGTTGAGATGCATTCTATATTGAATTGCAGTTTATAGCTAAGCAGGGAGTAGTGTGTTTATTAAAATTTCAGTAATATTTAAGTAATCTTGTATATATGTTGTTGATTAAGCATTCTTTATTTGTTTAAATAATTTATTATGGTTTATGTGTAAGAACATGAATTGTATACGTCCTGACACGACCGCATGACAAGTGCGTGCCTCATTGAAAGTAACATTGAAGTACTGTACATATCTTATCTCCCAGCTATCTCGTTTTCCATTGAATTACTTTAATGATTTAAAGTTACAAAACATCACAGTGCTCAAAGAATCAAACATCAATCAATGCCTGCTGGAACTGTACTGCGATTTCACTAACCACTATGCTACCTTGAAACTTGTACTCTACTATACCACCCTAAGTTTTATGTTGTAGCAGCATAAAACTTCAGTAAGGCCACATTAGAATACTGTGTATGGGTCAGGTTGCCTCACTATAGTAAGGATGTTGAGGGTTTAAGAAAGGGTCCAAAGGAGACTCATCAGAATGTTGCCTGGATTAGGGAGTATTTCCTGTAAGGAAAGGTTGGACAAACATGTTTCCTCTTCATTGTCAGAGGCTGAGAAGCAACCTGATAGAAGTATACAAAATGATGAAATGAATAGACAGAGTAGACACTCAGATTTTTTTCCCTAGGATAGAAATGTCAAATAGACGAAGGCATAAGTTTATTGTAGGTAGGGAAAGTTTGAAGATGTGCAAGGCATTTTTTTTTAACAGAGTAGTAAGCGTCAGGCAACGTGGTAGCAGATTAATAGTAATGCTTAAGGAGCATTTAGACAGACACATGAAAAGGCAGGGAATAGGAGGACATGGACCAGATACAGCTAGAGAAGATCAGTTTAGATTAGCATCATGCTTGGTACAGACATGACGGGTTGAAAGGCATGTTACTGTGCTGTACTGTTGTATGGTCTATGCATTTTGGCATTTCCATGCATTATTCTCACACAACATTTAATTTTTGATTAAAATTTAAAACTTAGAATCTGAGTATTTCTGGGCAAGGTTTAATGCAGTCCAAAATCACTATATATCAAATCACTACTGGTATCCTGGTTAGAATTCTGATGAAAGCACAGAAATCCTTTTCAAAGCTTATCAATTTTTATCAATGTACCATAGAAAGCACTCCATCTGGATGAATAATGGCAACTGCTCTGCCCGTCACCACAAGAAACTGCAGAAAGTTGTGGATACAGCTCAGTACATCACCGGAACCAGCTCTCCCTCTATGGACTCTGTCTATACTTCTCACTGACTCAGTAAAGCGGCCATCATAATCACATGACCTCACCCACCCTGGACCTTCTCTCGTCTCCCCTCTCCCAACAGACAGAAGATACAAAAGCCTGAAGGCATGTAACACCAGACTCAAGGACAGCTTCTATGCCACTGTTGTCAGACCCTTGAACAGATCTTTTATTTCATAGCATGGACTCTTGGCCGGAAAATCTGCACCATTATGAACTTGTGCTTTATGATTTACCTGCACTGCACTTTTTTGGGTAGCTTTTACACTTTATTTTGCATTATTGTTGTTTTACCGTATTCTAGCTCAATGCACAGTGTAATGACCTGATTTATATAAACCGTCAGCACGAGAAGCTTCTCGCTGTATGTGACGATAATACACCAAAAAAGCTCATAAATAAATAATGTGTTAAAACTGTTCCTGTGCATAATGTTGCCCTTCCAGGCGTGACATACATAACTGACCCAGCAAGAAGTGAAGCCATTCTTCATAGCTATTTGTTAGATGAGGATGAAATCCTGTTGCTTATATGCTGCTGGGAGACAACAAATGTTAGTTTGTTAGAAGCCTGGCCTTGTTCAAAAGAGGGAAGAGGGAACTTAGCAGTAATTGGTACATGGAAATTAATTGTTCTCTGACACCAAATTTACAAACTTAAGAAGTTGAAAACTGAGTTTTTTTTTAATTACAATGGTAATCACCATAAAAGGGTAAGGCAGGTTTTAATAGGCCATTTGTAATCCCTCCTAACTCGTTTCAGCTCTATAATCTTATGTTCCCTCTTCCATCTTCTGTATAAAACTTGCAGAAGTTTACAAAGCAGCTTTTGTACCAAAAATGGAAGAGAGAGCATAAAACAATAGCATGTTGCTGTAATATTGACCAAGGCTTCCTCCACAATATCACAGAGTATGTTCATGTGTTAATATCAAGTTTGATATTTCATATTCAGTGTTGAATGAATATTTCCATGCATGACATGTTTGTTAAATAATTTTAATGCCCAACAGTCATTGGTTCATCTAAGTAACTGTTGCTATGGATATTGTTGCCTATGTTGTTTATCCTAGTATGCAATTCAATTCATACCGGTGCCTGCATTGAATGTGCTCACTCCCTATGTTATGTTGATTTGTACCCATGCACTAAAGCAAGCTAGAAGACCTTCATATATCAGATGATACAATCTATCAAAGTTGAACCTTCATCTTAAATCATTGCTTAGAATTTTCAGTGAATGGATTCAGTGTTCCTGTTACAGGATAATGTAGAACAGATGGAACTCTCTGATGCAACAGGTATATGAAACCTTTTGCTCCACTGCATGTGTTAATATTCAGATCTACTTTGACACTTCCAACAGAACTGCCCATCAAGTTGGAGAAAATATGGATTAATTGACAAGGCTTGTAAAGTACTTACCAAGAAAAGCCAAATGGCAACATCAAAAATAGAAGATCAATTACTAAGGTGCTTTGAACTTAAATCACAGGGCAGGAACATTAGAGTTATATTCTCTCCAATAATATTTCCATCTGGCTCCAGTGGAAAATAAAACTGGACATGTTGTCCAGTCAGTCGAATGTTGCATTCAATCTGCTCACCTCATTACAAGGATGTGTTATTTCCCAATAGCTTCCCAGTGAGTGGTTCCCGGATTTCCATTCACCCTCAGGTACATTTTTCAATCAAAATTTAATATCACAAATAGAAGGACGAATAAGCCATATGGCTTCTCAAATGTGTCCCATAACTCAATAAGATCATACCTGACATCAGTTACACTTCACTTTCTTCCCTGCTCCCAATAACCTTTGATTCCATTATATCCTGGCCTTGGTAATAACTGCCTTAGCTATAACTATGAAAAAGTTAGTGGGTGCGTACTCTATCTATGCCTTGCATAATTTTATGATCTTCTATCAAATGCCCCCTTAGCCTCTGCTGTCCTAAAGCAAACAGCCTCCGGTAAACCTCTGCAGCCTCTTCAAAACTTGCACATCCATATAACGAGGTGAGCAGATTGAATGCAATACTCTAACTGTGCCCTAACCAGAATTTTATAATATTGTATCATAATTTTCTGGATTTGGAACTCGACTAATGAAGGCAAACAAGCCTATGTCTTCTTTACTACCTTATCAAACTGTATAGCCAGTTCTAGGGAGCTGTGTACAGTACCCGGACCCCAGAATCCCTCTGTCATCAATGCTCGTAAGGATCTTGTCATTTTCATACACAAAATGATGAGGAGTATAGATAGGTTTAATGCAAGATGGCTTTTCCACTGAGGTTGAAGTATTTAAAAGCCACCTGAGGGAGATTTTCTTCACTCAGACAGTGCTGCAAGTGTGGAATCAGCTGCCAGTGGAAGTGGTCGATGTGGTCTTAATTTCAATATTTAAGTGCAGTTTGGATAAGTATGGATGCAAGGAATATGGAGAGCTATGGTTGTGCAGATTGATGAGTCTAGATAGAACAACAGCTTGGCACAGATTAGATGGGCCAAATGGCCTGTTTCTGTGCTGCAGAGCTCAATGAATATATTCAGTGATTAGGCCTGTACAATCCATTGGTTCATAATTGAAATCCTGAGAATTCAAAGTTCTGTTTTCATTACCTGTCACTGTTGGAGGAAGTGATCACCACACAATCATATTGACATTTCCCTTCAGGGCTTCTCTGAGTGATCAATGATGACAATTTATTTTCTAACACTGGTTCTTTATTAGCAAACAAATTCCATTGAAATTTCATTTCATGTTGCCAAGGCCACTGTTTTGGAACTAGGTCTGCAGATAGCAAAAGAGCCTGCTATGCATTTAAATATAGAACTAAAGAAGTCCTTCAAGTAATTTACAACGCACTTCCAAAAATTGAACCATGCTCAGTGTAAATATTTTAATAATACTTTTATCTCGTCCTAAGCTTTGGATACTAAAATTAGCAAGTAAAAGTACCGTGAGCTCAGGAATATTTTGTAATGACTGTCAATACAGTCAGGTGTAATGTAGCCATTGCAGTAAAATTATTTCAATATGCTATGGCAAAAATAAATCATGACCAGTTGATAAATTTAAATATCTTGAATCATATACTATATCTTTTTCATTCTCTTTATACATTCATATTTAAAATGCTTAACATTTAGAACACAGAAACTTAGAAATCTACAGCTCATTACAGGCCCTTCGGCCCACAATGTTGTGCTGACCATGTAACCTACTTGAGAAACTGCCTGAAATTTCCTTACTGCATAGCCCTCTATTTTTCTAAGCTTCACGTACCTAAGAGTCTCTTAGAAGACCCTATCGTATCTGCCCTATTGAGTGCAGAGAAAAGTTGAAAGCACAAAGGTCAAATACAATCCACAAATTATGTTGGGTGATGTCAAGGTGAAATAAGTCATGGTATTGCAAAATGCATATTTAAGCTTAACACTATTTATAGAATGGCTTGCAGAACCACAATGAACGTAGCAAATTATTGATTGAACGGCTAATAATTGTTGGTAAATTCACAAAGAAATAATAATGCTTTAACATAATAATAGTTCAGGGTTTTATTTTTAGGAATTACTGTATTTAAGGTTCAACTGTCATGATTCTAGTGCCAGCACTCACTGGCCCGTTTGCCCATTTTCTGATTGGCATGGTGTTCCAGTCCTTATTTTGGCAGTCTGCGGCTTTGGCAGTCAGTGTCAGTGATGTAGAAATCCAAGTTGTGCTCATTGTCACATGCACTATGCACAGATGCAAAGATTAACTTCTTAGCAGCAGCATCGCAGACATTAAAGACATTAATCTGTGCATCAAAATTGCTAAGTGGTGGAAGACACGACCATTCCTTTTTGCAACTTTTTGACAATTATAAACTCTGTTAGATACCCTTAAGACTTGTGAAAAAATGTAAATGATCCACAACAATGGATGAGATATTGATGTATAGAAAATAGCACCTTTCTGCCTAATAAAAGTTAGAGAAATGCATCATTTTAATTTCATGGAGATATAATCCAACACATGCACTTTGAATTTCTACTGACGGGAATTCTTTACATATGTTATGGAAGAACTGCATTTCATGTGACTGTATGCGAAAGGGACAAGGCTTCAGATTCTAAGTAATTTAATAGATTTCTGCCTGCACAAACATCAATAGCACATTGATTAATATATCATGGATTGTCATATATAAAATGGATGATGCAATGCTTACAAAATAATTGATTATTGCTATTCTGAATTCATGTGAATAGAGATGCACACAAAGATTTTCAGCTAGATAAAGAACATATGTATTGATATATAGATATATGAGGAATGTAGAACACCCTGATTTTGTGAAAGAACTGCCTACTAAACTTGAATGCTGACATTTTTCATTGATAAACATGAGATTCTGCAGATGCTGCAAGTCCAGAGTAAAACATTTTAAATGCTGATGGAACTCAGCAGGTCAGGCAGTCCCTATGCACAGGAATAAACAGTTAGCATTTTGGACTGAGACCCTTCATAATACCATTTTTTAATTTATATCTATGTTTAATATTTCCATGGAAACCATTCATTTCATTGTGCTCAATTCGTGTTTTATACAAGTCTACACTGAAGTCAGCAGATATAAAAATATGTTCTGCGCTGTCTACAAAGGAGAAAGTAAGCAATTTATGTACATTCCCAATGTTTGCTGTTTACAATCATGGAGGAAGTAATTTCTGGAATTTTTTTAATCTCAGTTTGCAGTCAAGGCGTAATTTAGAAGTTATTTCAAGCTGCTTACTTGTTGGTTGTGCAATATTAATAAAGATCTATGATAGTAGTATAAATACTGTGACTACAAGTCCACCAGGTCTGAAGCTGGGTATACTACAGTAAAGACTCACCTCCTGAGTCGACAACTTCTTTCTTCTTGTCTAGAGTAGTATTAATCCACCATTTAAGATGCTCATCACCATCCAGGACAATATTTTTCGCTTGATTAGAAAAATTGATAGCCCTGATTCCCTCCACTAGTGACATAAGTGGGCAAGGTACTGTCCATGTAACCCATTTCCAAGAATTCTTCATGCCATGTCCCAAATACTTACCTCTACTGCCATGTAAAGCATGGTAGCATGACATGGAATCATAGCCATATCTATCTTCTAGTCATTTTCCAATCATGCTTTGGCAATATAATGCCATACCTTCATTGTTCTTTGGTCAGAAATTGGATACACTACTAACAGCATGAGAACATTCTCATTGTGGGGACTGCAGTGGCTTAATAAAGTGTTTCAACATCAACTTTTCAGGGGCGATTGTGAACGGACAATTTATCCTAGCCTTGCAGGGATCTTTTATAATTCTTAGAAAAAAAAGAATGGAATCGAAAGCAATGGCTTTGCTCAAATCTCAGTATTCTATTATATCATTCCAGATATCCTGAGGATAAGCTTACAAAGATCAATTTTTCATTTCCGGCTCTCTCATCTCGGCTATGTTATTCATATGTCAGCCAAAGTGATTGAGAATAGCCTGGCTCAAAGTAAGTTTGGCTGCTGAGTTTGAAGATGGCAGAAGTTATAGTGTGAGTGTAGAGCATTAAAGTGATCAAATTGTAGGTACCAACGTCCCAAAGGATTAGGATTCTTCTGCAAACAATCTGTCTCTTCATTATTGGACTATTTCGCAGGAAAGATTATGAATATCATTACATGAGGCAACTTGAAAGCATACTGTTGAAGGATCTCAGCCCAAAACATCAATTGTATTTTTCTCCATAGATGCTGCCTGGCCTGCTGAGTTCCTCCAGCGTTTTGTGTGTGGTGCTTGGATTTCCAGCATCTGCAGATTTTCTCTTGTGTGCACACTGCTACTACTGTTTTTCTAAAAATACCCTAAATTTCACTGGAAAATTTGGCTTTAATGGTTCAATTTGCAACCCATGAAAATACAACATACACCCACATGAATAACTTCATCTTAATTCTCTCAAATACTTAAAAACAACTTTATATCATTCTTTAAAATGTTATGGTCATAGCACCCTGCAAAAACACAGATCTGCCATCACATTTAGACACACATGCATGTCATTTAGATATGTTATACTGAAAGCACTCTTTTATTAAGTACTTGACTGTAATATTCATTATCACACACAATTAACAAATTGTTCTGTTTGTAACTAAATGAAACATTCAGCTGTGGTCACAAGCATTTCAATGAAAACATTAATAAACATGAAAATCAAAACAGCCAAAAGTAAGCTATGACATTCATACAGTATAATAGGTTCAAGAAAAGGATCCACTTTGGTTTGGATGAAAACTGTATTTTAAAGATTTTAGAAACAGAATATGCTTTAAACTGAAACCTTCTCAAAGATTTACAATCTGTCGACTGTCATTGCATTAATTCGATCCCCACAGTTAATCTCTATAGCAGACAAAATTTGTCACAGAAGATCATTTCCATATGGTAACAATTGTGCAACAGTGGAAAAATCTAGTGGTTTGAAAACTGAAGGTGCCAACTGTCAAATAGATGAAATGATGACATATGTGCCACTTACTAATCTGAATTATTTGTTGCCATTAAATATGAAATTTTGTTTTTTAATATTTCTTATAAACCATTTTTAAAAAGTATCCTCCATTTCAATGGAAAATCTGTTATTGCCAGTATAAATATATATGCATTTATATATACTTTTTTAATGTAACATATTTCATGTTTTTTCATAGTTTGGTTTCTTGAAGTAAAATCTGATAGAGAGGTAATGATGAAAGTGAAGGTATCATTGAAAGAGTTCACGAATCTTCAAAAAAGATTTGAGGGTAAGCAGCAAATGAATGGGATTAAACAATGTGTGCAAAGAAACATTAACAGAGAATTAATGGATCAGGGAACTGCATCTACACTGAATATTGTATCATCTAGTGAGTAAATAGTGGCTTTAGTTGCTACACATTGTTTTGTTATGCTTGGAATTTTTTTTAAATGTACAAAATCTAATAGAATATGTAAATAGAGTATTTTTAATTAGAGCCAACTGGAAGAAGATCAATCCCTCATTTTCCTCAAAGATTCTCCTCTCTCTCCACCTACAGATGAATTGTAGTGATAGATTCCAAGTCGTGATGGAATCTGTGAGAAACTTGGCACATGAGAACGCAAAGGCTTATTCCCTTTTTGGCATATAACCTCAAACGCACATTACACATGTCATATATGAAATACAGTCACACTATCAGGAAAGATCAAAATGTGAAAAGAACCCTTTGCACATTTTGTTACAAGTTTTCTTCACCAAGCAATAAATACACCAAAATTTCACAAATCATATTTACAGAGAAAAAAAAGTGATAATAATTGAATACTATTCTATTTTCCAGCATCAAGAAATTCAAAAGTTCAATACTGCAAGATAGCTATGTTGTAAGGGGTTTCTTATATGATAATTATAAGAGGCTGTTTTAATATAAAATATAGAAAACATAAAATTAATATATCATTAGGGCAGTGAGCCTCAACCCTGAGGGAATGTTAAGAAGATTTTATTCTTCACCAGTTGAAGTTACATCAGACACAGAGATTGGAATTGATCAGCTGTATAATAATGTTGGCACAAGTGAATGATTGTACAGTAATCAGAATATTAAGGACAAAGATCAACTTACTGATAAATTAGAATCAACTATTGCACCTACCTTTGCTGCCTGACAGTTTGTGAGATAATATCAGCTGTTAGTGTGAAGACCAGAGTACAAGAATATTTGTGAGTCTCATATTTCAGTGGAAGAGATTTCTTCCAACAGTGCCACAGGCCATAGTTTTATATGTTCTGACTTTTATTTCATCAGGTGAAATAAATAATTGGGAAGTAACAAGAGGATGGTTGATGATGAAAATAACTTTCAGTGGAGATTGAACTAGCTCTTCCACTGGAATGAAAAGAGAAGTTTGTAGTCATTGAAATCCACATCACTGGCAAGCACTCTTAATTTTCTTTAGGTATTCATTTCACCTGATTTCACACCAATGATTTCAATGTCATGAAAATTCTTTCCATTTGCATATTCGCTACTGGGATCATGATTGTACAAGCTCCCATGTACTTCTGTGATAGATGTTCCAGTGCAAGAGGTAGAGCGTAGACCTTCTGAGTGAGTAAGACTGTTTCCAAACTGAATGTTGTACTGCATCCAGTGGCGTCTTAAAATACCTTGAACCTATCACAAGAAGGGAACAACATTTATCATTTCTATCATGGCAACTTCTGCCCAGTTTTTTTCATTTGCAATTTTGATGGAATAAATCAAGTAGAAATTGGTTAAGTATTTGTTTCAGAACAGAACAGAGCAGTTGAATTCTGTCCCATTTCACAATGGGTTCCCTAATATTATGAATCATTTTAACATGAAAAATAGGGGAGGAATTCATCTTTGCTAAATAGACAAATATTTATTGTTACAGAATATTTATTGTTATTCTATGAATATGATACCACTTATCTCTGGCAACCAAAGACTAATTTTTCTCCATTAAATCTCCATAATAACAATTCATTTTTTATTTGTCTAATGATGGAAAATTATGGTTTTGATTTCATGAAAATTAACTTTATATTCTTTTGTGAAACACGTAACTCAGGTCTTTTTTTGATGTGCGTAATTTCTAAACTGCATTTAAATCCCTTCTAGATTTAAAAACTCTCCAGGATTTATATAGCCAAAAGTTATAATTCATTATAATTAAGGGTGGCAATTTTTAAAAACTGTCTATAACAACTGTGTGTGATAATTTCATGGCTATTCAGCAAAGCGAATTGAACTTGATACATGTCTTTTAACTTCATAAAAGCATTTGTCCAAAGTTTACATAAAAATACTGTATTAAATAGTTTATTTGGGTTATTTCTAGTAAGCTGAATGCAAAGCATTTTATTATTTTTACAGTGTTCTTTAATCTCCCAATGATAGAATTATCAGAACGTTTTAAAATTTCTGTGTTGTAGACCATATCAAATAACCTACAGCAGACATTGCATGAAGAATTAAATTCTACCTCTTGAAATAAGCACACAAGAAGATCAAAACCATGTTGAATCTATAAGATAGATAGATAGATAGATAGATACTTTATTCATCCCCATGGGGAAATTCAACATTTTTTCCAATGTTTAATAAAGTTTAGTTACTCCTAACTAATACTGGTTTTCCAAAGACTCATAATGCCTGGGAAGCGGGCTTTCTAAAAATAAATTTCTCGAAGGATCTCTTCATACAGAACTTGCTTAGACAGTTTAAAAGGATTGGATGGCATTATAATGGAACTGATATGCAAAATCAGTTGGGAATAAAAAGGAAATGGATAGGCTCAAAGGTTTCATCTTAATTAACTTTCTAAACAAGTAGAATTCAAAAGAATGCAATACCTCTCCATTGAAGAAGCAGAATATTGTAGCCACCAATAAACCCTAAGAAAAGAAAAATTACAAGAGTATGAAAAAACATTTCATTGCTGAGTATTAGCTAAACAGGCTAAATGGTATAGCCTCAGCATTTTGCTCATACATTATCCATGCTTTGGAGAGCGCATTATCAGATTGGCATAATGAACAAGCGGACGTGGTCAGCCTCACATTGCTGTATCCTGATCTATTTCCACAATACATGTGATAGGTGGGACAGAATTTATACAGAAACCAGTTGCAAATGAAGGAAATATATCTTTCATCACACTTCCCAGTACTTGCATCATTTGAATGTTGGACCCTGAAGGCTAGACTTTGTATTCAATGTCACCAGGTGCCCGGAAGCTTTCACAAGCAAGTCTACAAGGGAGGATAATCTAATGTTGAAAGAAAGGGCAGTTATATGTATATTTGAAAAATGTCTTGCATCCTTAGAACAGTAAGGCAACATGCATCAATTCCCTGAGGAATGCAATGGCTGATTGATGTTCCTACCGAATGAAGTTTAGCAGAAGTTTGACCAACATAAAAGCCCAACCCAAAAAAAAAGTTACTGATTAAGTTATTTCATTCAACTGAATCAGAACAAATATTGATGTCTATTAATATTTTAATAAATTGTATGTACGCTGTCGAAGTGAAGAGTAGTGTGCTCATGTAGAGTACTAGTCTCAAGTTACCTGAACTTGGATCTGAACTTACATTTTCACAGAACCAGACTTGTTTTATTTTTATGCAAACACAATTAATAATCAGAAACCTGTAGTACCACGTAATAAAGAAAAATTGTTGTACCACAGCATCTTTACAGAGGACAGATTTTAAAACTATTTACCAAAAATTATGTAAAATATTAAACTATTTATTCCTTGCAGCTTTTCAGGAAGTGCAAAAGTCACTGACTAATGCCTTATATTTTTCTTGTACATTACAAAGATTCAAATCCACATCCTTAAATGGGGAGCCTATCCGTCATCTCTAAAAAGAGCAACATTAAAAGTGAAAGCAGTTGCCTTAAAACTCAAGTTCTATTAGATAGAAATATAGAAGACCTACAGCACAATACAGGTCCCTGCAGCCCACAATGCTGTGCCGAACATGTACTTACTTTAGAAAATACCTAAGGTTACCCATAGCATTCTATTGTTCTAAGATCCATGTACCTATCCAGGAGTCTCTTAAAAGACCCTATGGTATCTGCCTCCACCACCATCTCCGGCAGCCTATTCCATGCACTCACCAGTCTCTGCATAAAAAACTTACCCCTGGCATCTCCTCTG
Source organism: Hemitrygon akajei (assembly GCF_048418815.1). Taxonomy (NCBI): domain Eukaryota; kingdom Metazoa; phylum Chordata; class Chondrichthyes; order Myliobatiformes; family Dasyatidae; genus Hemitrygon; species Hemitrygon akajei. The sequence goes on along the minus strand of NC_133128.1, from coordinate 161,539,510 downwards.
TACCTGCTTCCAAGAATCTTAGAACTGTGCCCTCCTGCGTTAGCCATTTCAACCCTGGGAAAAAGCCTCTGCCTATCCACATGATCAATGCCTCTCATCATTTTATACAACTCTATCAGATCACCTCTCATCCTCTGCCACCCCAAGGAGAAAAGGCCGAGTTCACTCATCCTATTCTCATAAGGCATGCTCCCCAATCCTGGCAACATCCTTATAAACTTCCACTGCACCCTTTCTATAGCTTCCACATCCTTCCTGTAGTGAGGTGACCAGAACTGAGCACAGTACTTCAGGTGGGGTCTGACTAGGGTCCTATATAGCTGCAACATTATCATCTCAGCTCCTAAACTCAATCCCATGGTTGATAAAGGCCAATGCACTGTATGCCTTCTAAACCACAGAGTCAGCCTGCACAGCAGCTTTGAGTGTCCAATGGACTCAGTCCCTAGGATCTCTCTGACCCTCCACACTGCCAAGAGCCTTACCATTAATACTATATTCTGCCATCATATTTGACCTACCAAAATGAACCACTTCACACTTATCTGGGTTGAACTCCCCCTGCCACTTCTCAGCCCAGTTTTGCATCCTGTTGATGTCCCTCTGTAACCTCCGACAGCTCTCCACACTATTCACAATACCCCGACCTTTGTGTCATCAGCAAATTTACTAACCCATCCCACCACTTCCTCATCAGGTCATTTATAAAAATCAGGAAGAGAAGGGGTCCCAGAACAGATCCCTGAGGTACACCACTGGTCAATGACCTTCATGCTGAATATGACCTGTCTACAACCACTCTTTGCCTTCTGTGGGCAAGCCAGTTCTCGATCCACAAAGCAATGTCCCCTTGGATCCCATGCCTCCTTACATTCTTAATAAGCCTTGCATGGGGTACCTTATCAAAGGCCTTACTGAAATCCATATACACTACATCTACTGCTCTTCCTTCATCAATGTGTTTTGTCACATCCTCAAAAAATCAGGCTCGTAAGGCACAACCTGCCTTTGACAAAGCCATGATAACTACTCCTAATCATATTATGCCTCTTCAAATATCCATAAATCCTGCCTCTCAGGAACTTCTCCATCAACTTACCAACCACTGAAGTAAGATTCACTGGTCTATAATTTCCTGGGCTATCTCTACTCACTTTCTTGAATAAGGGAACAACAGATGCAACCCTCTAATCCTCCAGAATCTCTCCTGTTCCCATTGATAATACAAAGATCATCGCCAGAGGCTCAGCAATCTCCTCCCTCACCTCCCACAGTAGCCTGGGGCACATCTCATCCGGTCCCAGAGACTTTTCCAACTTGACGCTTTCCAAATGCTCCAGCACATTCTCTTCCTTAATGTCTATATGCTCAAGCTTTTCAATCCTCTGTCATCTCTACAATTGCTAAGATCCTTTTCCGTAGTGAATCAAGGTATTCATTAAGTATCACAGCTATCTCCTCCAGTTTCATGCAAACTTTTCCATTATCACACTTGATTGGTCCTATTCTCTCATGTCTTATCCTTTTGCTCTTCGCATACTTGTAGAATGCCTTGGGGTTTTCCTTAATTCTGCTCTCCAAGGCCTTCTCATGGCCCCTTCTGACTCTTCTAATTTCATTCTTAAGCTCCTTCCTGCTAGCCTTATAATCTTCCAGATTTCTATCAATATCTAGTTTTTTGAACCTTTCGTAAACCTTTCTTTTCTTCTTGACTAGATTTTCAACAACCGTTGTACACCACGGTTCCAGTACACTACCATCCTTTCCCTATCTCATTGGGACGTCCCTAAGCAGAACACGACGCAAATATCCCCTGAACATTTGCCACGTTTCTGCAGTACATTTCCCTGAGAACATCGGTTCCCAATTTATGCTTCCAAGTTCCTGCCTGATAGCCTCATATTTCCCCTTACTCCAATTAAACACTTTCTTAACTTGTCTGTTCCTATCCCTCTCCAATGATATGGTAAAGGAGATAGAATTGTGATCACTTTATTACACCCTATCAGAAACCCTATTATGATAGTAACGTCCCTGTTTGCTGGAGAAGTTGTGGAAATCAAAATGCAAACCATTATCATATTTTCTGGGAATGCCCCGTTATTAAAGACTATTGGAGTGGGATACATAATGGCCAACAGAACATCTTTAAACGTGAAATACCTTTAGAGAGTAAGACCATATATTTTGGGTATATACCTGAAGAATGGTTGAAAAGAGATAAATATTTAATGAATGTACTGCTGGTGGCTGGTAAAAAGGCCCTTACCAGGAAATGGTTATCACAGGAAAGCCCAACTTTAAAGGTATGGATGGAAATTACAATAGGCATTTGCAAAATGGAGAAGATAACAGTATCTGTTAATCATAAATTGGAACAATTTGATTTATATTGGGAAAAATGGTTTAACTACATAACATCTCATAGGCCTGATTTTATTCTCACAAGTCAATGAATATGTTGTTAAAAAAAAGATCACTCCCTACTTTGTACATAATTTTCTTATTTTGATTGTTCTTTCTCTCCTTTCCTTTCTATAAGTGTATACCGCCGATAATTATTATGTGGAGATTTGTGACAAATACAATTATATGATATATTTGTACAGTATTTGAAATACATCTTATGGAAATGTTTGTTTGATGATAAACTTCAATTAAAAATAAATTACAAAAAAAAAAGAATTGTGATCACTATCTCCAAAATGCTCTCCCACTGAGAGACCTGAAACCTGACCAGGTTCATTTCCCAATACCAGATCAAGTACAGCCTCTCCACTTGTAGGCTTATCTACAGATTGCATCAGGAAACCTCCATGAACACACCTAACAAACCCCACTCCATCTACACCCCTTGCTCTAGGAAGATGACAATCAATATTTGGGAAATTAAAATCTCCCACCACAACAACCCTGTTATTATAACACTTCTCCAGAATCTCTCTCCCTATCTGCTCCTCAATGTCTCTGTTACTATTGGGTGGTCTATAAAAAACATCCAGTAGAGTTATTGACCCCTTCCTGCTTCTAACTTCCACCAACAAAGACTCAGTAGAGAATCCCTCCATGACTTGCTCCTTTTTCGCAGCTGTGACACTATCTCTGATCAGCAGTGCCATGCCCCGACCTCTTTTGCCTCCCTCCCTGTCCTTTCTGAAACATCTAAAGCCTAGCACTCTAAGTAACCATTCCTGCCCTTGAGCTGTCCAAGTCTCTGTAATGACCACAATATCATAGCTCCAAGTACTGATCCATGCTCTAAACTCATCTGCTTTGTTCATGATACTTCTTGCATTAAAATAGACACATCTCAAACCATCAGTCTGAGTGCATCCCTTCTCTATCACCTGCCTATCCTCCCTCTCACACTGTCTACAAGCTTTCTCTATTTGTGAGCCAACAGCCCCTTCCTCCATCTCTTCAGTTTGGTTCCCACCCCCCAGCAATTCTAGTTTAAACTCTCTCCGACAGCCTTATCAAACCTCCCCGCCAGGATATTGGTCCCCCTTGGATTCAAGTGCAACCCGTCCTTCTTGTACAGATCACGCCTGCTCCAAAAGAGGTTCCAATGATCCAGAAATCTGAATCCTTGCCCCCTGCTCCAATCCCTCATACATCCTCTACCTCACTCTATTCCTATACTCACTGTCACGTGGCACAGGCAGTAATCCTGAGATTACTACCTTTGAGGTCCTGCTTCTCAACTTCCTTCCTAATTCCCTGTAGTCTGTTTTCAGGACCTCCTCCCTTTTCCTACCTATGTCATTGGTACCAATATGTACCACAACCTCTGGCTATTCACCTTCGCACTTCAAGATATCGTGGACGCGATCAGAAACATCCCGGACCCTGGCAATTGGGAGACGAACTAACATCATTGTTTGTTTTCTGTGTCCGCAGAACCACCTGTCTGACCCCCTAACTACAGAGTCCCGTATTACTGCTGCTTTTCTCTTCCTTTCCCTACCCTTCTGAGCCACAGGGCCAGACTCTGTGCCAGAGGCATGGCCACTGTTGCTTCCCCCAGGTAGGCCATCCCCCCCTCCCCAAAAGTACTCAAACAGGAGTACTGATTGTTAAGGGGGACAGCCGCAGGGGTACTCTCTAGTATCTGACTCTTGCCCTTCCCTCTCTTGACTGTTACCACTTATCCGTATCCCGAGGCCCTAGTGTGACTACCTGCCTATAGCTCCTCTCCATCACCTACTCACTCTCCCTGAAGGTCATCAAGGTTTACAACATAGATGTTGTAAATATGCAGAATTACAAGGATAACCATTACACTGGTCTTCTAAAATATGGTTCCAGTGATTTAATATAGTAGTTGCTAATATATTACATGTTTTGTGCACTTCAGAAAGGACGTGTTTCCCACTGAGAGAATCATGCACGGGACAAAAATGCCGCCAAGCTCCTCTAACAATGTATTTATTTTTCTAGAAATATTAACATTGGCTTCAGGTGTGGGGCAAGCAGGAAAAAAATTAACAATCAAGAGAAAATCTGCAGATGCTAGAAATCCACAGCCACACTCCGGAGGAACTCAGCAGAGCAGACAGCATTTATGGCCAAAAGTAAGCAGTCGACGTTTTGGGCCGAGACCTTTCAAATTAAGCTTGAAAATATTCCTTACCTGATAATGCATTAAAATATGCATCAAATAGTCATAGACTTCTTCAGCTATTCGGCCTTCTGGCTTCCATGGGAACAGGACAAACTGGATCCCAAGCAGTGGGACTAATATCAGGGTTGCCCTCACAGCTTTCATATACAGGTTTGATTCTGTTCGGTGCGTCACTTTCAACTTGGTTATAAGGACACGCACGATGTTCAGCAAGAAAAACAAGTTTACCTACAGATACAAAAACAACTGTTAGGATTTTCCAGATGTAAACACTTTATTTGTAATTGTGCTGTTTGCATAATAGATATTCCATTGTTCTACCATCTTTTTTGGAAAACAGATTACACTTACTTCTCATGTAAACTTACCAGTAATGCTGCACAAATAGGACCATGAATGATAAACAGCAGATGAGTTTCTGAACTAATCCAACAGCTGTGTGTAAGAGATTCAGTTCAAAATGTGAGTAGAATCCTATTTTCATCAAAAGATATATATCACCTCTTTTATTGAAATGCAAAAATACACACACATACACAAAAAGCTACTTACTTATCATTGTAATACAAGACTCTTGCTATTGCATGTATTATGGCAGGAATGAGTGGGAAACCTGCAGAATACAGAATTTATTAGTTTCAGTGATCAATATAACTGGTTGCAATATAGACTATGTTCACTGATCTGTTCTGTAGGGGTTGCAGTAGGCAGCCTATAGTTTCCTTTGTGTAATATAAAGTTAATAGAGCACTGTATACATTAACCTTCAGGAACACCACTGGTTACAATAACAGAGTCTCCATAGAAACCACTAATGACCCATTTCCTTGAATGTTACCAGGATGTCAATAGAGAGAAAAAAATGAATGCTTAGATATGTTTGATTCCTGGTACATCTGAAGACGTGCAAACTGGTGGCTTCAAGTGAAGTAAAAACTCCCACTGAGTGGATTCAGCTGCCTTCCACTCACATTTCCTAATGCTGCAGATATGGAGGGAAATATATGACCAAGGGCTCTTCATCTCCTTTGTCTATATTTATTGCTTCATTGCTTATTTATTTATTATTATTTTAAAATTTCTTTTTGTGTTTGCACATTTTGTCGACTTTTGCACGTTGGTTGTTTGTCTGTCTTGTTCGTGTATAGTCCTTCATTGTGTTTCTTTGTACTTATGTGAATGCCTGCAAGAAAATTAATCTCAGGGTTGCATATGGTGACATATGGATAATAAATTTACTTTGAACTTTGAACAGCCATGCCATGTCACTGGGCACCTTAAGTATCTGGGAAAGGCCTCTTTAAAATTCAGAATCTTACCTTAATTATGTGTTAATTGCCCATAGTAAAAGAATGCTGAATAACATGTGAAATATAACTTTGTAAATTGTGTGTGCACTGTACATAATGGGCATCAGCTGCCAGCAGAGAAAGCTGGCAGCTTTTCCTCATGACCTAATGAGGGACAGGAGCTTTGGGTCCCACAGCACCGCATTCAGGAACTGTTACTACCTGTCAACCATCGGTCTCCTGAACTAGTGTTGTTGAGTTTATTCACCTCAACTCTGAACTGATTCCATAACCTATGGACTGGCTTTCGAGGTCTGAGGACTCATGCTCTCAGTATTATTTATTTACTTAATTATTGCGTTATTTGCATTTTGTCCTTTGCACATTGGTTGTTTGTCAATGTTTGCTTGTGTGGAGTTTTTCATTGACTCTATTGAGTTTCTCTTTCCTGCTGTGAATGACTGCAAGAAAGTGATTCTCAGTGTAGTATATAATGATATATACTGTACATAGATTGATAATAAGTTTACTTCAAACTTTCCACTGGTCCCAGAAGTGCTTCTCAATGTATCCTGAATTACTCTCCCTTCTGGTTACAAATTTCCCAACTTCTCCCTTTGGCCAGCCTACATGAAGCTTGAGTTTTTTTTTCCCCCGAGATTTCCAATACAGAGGGAATGACAAAATCCAGGACTCCCCCAGTATTAAAACGGAAAATGCTTGGAACGTAAAACAGATCAGGTAGCATTTGTGGAGAGAGAAGCAGTCAATGTTTCAATTAATGACACAGTTGGCCATGCACCCAAAATATTAAGTGTTTCTCTCCACAGATGGTATCTCACATCAGAATTGTCACTAATATCCGTCATGAAATGTGTTGTTTTTCAGCAGCAGTATAGTGCAAGTGTCACTTCACTCACCACAACACTGAACTGATTCCACAACCCATGAACTCACTTTTCAGGACTATACAACTCATGTTCCTGATACTTATTGCTTGTTATTATCATTATTATTGTTATTATTTCTGGTTCTTTTGTATTTGCAGTTTGTTGTCTATTGCACTTTGGTTGGTAGTCTACCTATGTCATACTTGGTCTTCCATTGATTCCGTTGTGCATGTATTTTGGTGTTTACTATAAACCCCTGCATGAAAATGAATCTCAGAGTGGCATATGGTGACATATATGTACTTTGATAACAAATTTATCATTATGTATCTAATTTCAGATAAAGATGATCATTTTCAGAATGACAAGCTTTTTCTTGATAAAATTAAAAACTGTGTAAGCATTCCACAAACATTAATGCAATGCAATTAAATAGCTAAATGCTGTGCTGAATTTCAGAGTTTCAAGGGTGATATAACTGACAGTACTGAGCTTCGGAAAGTACTTACCCCATCCAAGAAGATAATACCATACCAAGTGTTGTTTCTCAGCAAAGACAGCAACAACAATCAGCGTGTGAAGGTAAATGCCTTCGCACAGCATCCAGAAATAATTGCAGCCCATTAAGTACAAAAGGATGAACGAACACACTTTACAGCTGATCTGCAAGGTAAAAAGACTTACGTTAAGACTATGTGTGGGGCACCTCACTACGCCCAAGATGAAACTATGGGAACTTTGAGAAGCAAAGTCAGCATTAAATATAGTTTAAGTTTGTGGCAAAGATTTTATTCAAGGCATGGAAAGCAGCCTGTGCTACCCAAGCAAAAGCTCTTTCTTTATAATTACATAACGTAAAGTAGTGGGTGATAGTTAATTATACTGGTCCAAAACTGGAAACTGTTCTGTAATTAGCTAGGAGGATGACCCGAGCAAACAGCAAAGCACATTTCTCCTGCGTTTGCATGCAGCCTAGCAACACTTGGGAACAATTATTACTATGGTCGATAGAAATTGAGCCTGGATAGAAGAAAATAAGGAAGCTAAGGCCATTTAGTTATGTTGATTGTCCTCTTTTAATTAATCTTGTACCAGAAATACAGGGAATAAATTGTTTATTATAAGAATGAAATAAAGTACAGGGACTTTAAAAAGTACAAAGAAAAAATGTTTGTTCAGGATTACAGAACTTTATTGGTCCTTCCTCATATAACAAAAAAGTGGCAGTGACTGGAGAAAATTAACCCACTTCAAAGATCAGAAAATTCACTTTCTCTTGAAATTTATTTTCCCACTGCAATTAACAAAACATTTAGAAACTATTTTTGAGAAAGCAGATATATTTGAACATTAACTCTAAAGAAAGTTTTAAAGTGAATTCTCCATCGAAAAATCGAATCATCTAATTTGAATGCGTTGGCCTTCTGTTGTCACATCCTGCATGCCAAGTCTGCTGATTCAGTATTAACTCTGTCAGTGCAAGCCATATAACTGTTTGTGTTGATTCTTGATTCTTGTGCATGTGTGTAGGTTCTCATTCCAGCTGTGTGAGCTGCCAGGAATGCAACAAATCACTACGAGACATGGAGAGCTACTAAGATATGCTTTGATATTATTTGCATTCTGTCCAACTACACTGACCTTGTGAGCACACGTCAAACACAAGCACCATAATCTACACCTCCCCTTTTGAAAAGGATAATTTTCAATACCGTGCAGAAGCCTCAGGCACATCTATATAGCGAGGGTGCCTCAGACTTCTGCACAGCACTATAGTAATTTTGTGTATTGCACTGTACTGCTGCAACAAAAATGGACAAATTTCATGACATACATGAGTGATGATAAACCTGACTCAGATATGCATCAGCATTGTGAACTGGGGGGGGGGGGGGGTGGAGGAGGGCAGGGAGAAGGGAATCAATGTTGGGAAAAGGGGAGGGAGCGAGAAGCACTAGAGGGACATTCTCTAATGATCAGTAAACCAGTTGTCTGGAATCAAATCTTGTCTGGTATTTCAGGGCTGGGTGTGCTTGCACCCACAACACTCCCTCCCCACCGCCCCTGGCATTCCTTCTCTGCCACCTGTCCCACAGCCCACCTGCAATACTCCATCTGCACCATTCCCAACATTCTTTGCTCCCGCCAGATCTACAAACTCACTCTATGCTCCATATTGAAGAATCTAGCACTGTGGAAAAGCCTTAGGCATCCTAGCTATATATCTGTGTATTTAACATTATCTATGTATTTAACCTAACCACAAGTTTTCTGGATCACATTGTGTCATTGACATTATGCTCAGTGGCTACTTTATTAGGTACATCTGTACACCTACTCATTAAAGAAAATACCTAATGAGCCAATCATGTGGCAAAACTCGATGCATAAAAGCATGCAGATATGGTCAAGAGGTTCAGTTGTTGTTCAGGCCACTTGAACGAGGAAGAAATGTGATCTGAGTGACTTTGACCATGGTGCTAGATGGGGGTGATGTGAGTATCTTCGAAGCTGCTGGTAATTTCATGCCCGACAGTCTCTAGAATTTACAGAGAATGGTGTGAAAAACAAAAAAAAACGTCCAGTGAGCAGCAGGTCTGTGGATGAAAATGCCTTTTTAATGAGAGAGCTCAGAAGAGAATGTCCAGACTGGTTCGAGCTGACAGAAAGACAACAGTAATTCAAATAACCACGTGTTACAACAGTGGTGTGCAGAAGAGTGTCTCTGAATGCATGTACATCAAACCTTGAAATGGATGGGCTACAGTAGCAGAAGACCATGATCATACACTCAGTGACCACTTTATTAGGTACAGGGTGTCTCTAATAAAGTGGCCACTGTGTGTATATCCAGTTCTTGACTTATGGGCAATTTCACTTTTTGACTCAATTCAATAAAATAATGAATCAATTCTTTCCTCTGTATTTATCCAGAGGAGATGCAACACTTTTCATTATACCTACACCCTCACCATCATCCAGGGACCTAAACAGACCTTCCAGGTAAGGCAGAGATTCATGTGCACTTTCTCCAGATCGGTCCATTGCATTTAGTACTTGTGACGAGGCCTCTTCTACACCAAGGAGACCAAATCTGGCTATCCTGAGCTTCTGGTTGTGTGTCTGTTCAACTTTCCTTCCCAATCCCACACTGACCTGTCCTTAGTCCTCTCCACTGCCACAGTGAGGCCAAACACAAACTAGAATAAAACCTCATATTCTGCTTGTGTATCCTTCATCCCAATAGCACGAGTACTGATTTTTTCAATTTCAGATAATCCACTCCACCTGTATTCTCTTCTCACTGAAACCTGTTCACCTAGGGTGTCTCCTTGTTCACCTTTTCTATTCATCCCCCCCACCCTCCATTGGTAATTAGGTGAATCACCCTCCCTCACCTCGTTCCAAGTGTTCATTACCCACATACCTGAGTCTCCCACAACCACCCGCTTCCTACCCCCTTCCCCTTCTGGTTCTATCTGTCCATCGTTCCTCTTATTTGCTTCCACTTATCAGCTTCCAACCTCTGTCTCACCCCTCCCTCTCACCTCTATATACTGACTATCCCCCCTTTACACTCTTATACAGTATACAGGCTTCTTCCCAAAATTTTTACTGTCCTTTTGCCCCTGGCTGAGCCGCTGATTATTCCAGCTGTTCCACATTCTAGCATCTGCACCTCTGGTGACTCCATGATTTTATTGACAGGCTCGTAACACCACTGAACTTAGCTCAGCCAAATATCGATGGAAGAATAGAAGAGAGGTAGCTAAGGTACAAACAAAATTTTGATGCAGCCATGCTAAAGGACATTTTAAACAGGGTGGTAAAATTCAAGTGTAATTTGGAAAGGTGATATTGGAGAGAAAATTGCACAAAAATAGGAGACATAATGAGAAGTGTTTGTTCTCCTTAAACCTTTGACATAACATTTCTTTCTTTTCCTTGTCTGATAACCAATTGAACATTCAACTTATCTTGTATTTCTGCACTCTTTTCACTCTTCAAGCGAAAATGTTTCTCCTAAATTTCTATTGGATCCTGATATTTATGGTCTCCTATTTTGCTTTTCTAACACCTTACTGGAGCAAAACTTTTGTCTATTTTCAAGCCGATTATCAGGGGCATCCCTCGGTCTCCTAGTTTAAGAGCCCCACCTGTTCTGCCTTGGTTTGCTTTACTAGCCCAAAGTAACATTTCAGATAACCTCCTGGGAATTTCAAAGTCACTTCCATTAAGTCTCAATAGTGCCATAGAACTATGCGATTAAAGACAGCTAGTCACTTTGACCTCTAAACAGAAGTTAACAACTATGTTTTTTTAAAGTTGTTTAACATGTTTTATTGTCATGGCAATGGATGTATGCTTGAAGTGGAAAGGATTGAAAGGGTATGTGAATGTGCAAAGGAATGAGACTAATTAGGATGCTCTTTCAAAGAGTCACATAAATTAAAATGGGCCAAATGGTCTTTCATTGTACTGATTGACTCTGAGATAAAGTATACAGAATATTAATCTAATTTTAAGCTGGAAAGATGGGAACAGCACATTGATTGTTGCTGGAAATACTGTATATAAAACTCATTAATTTCTGTCTGATGGGAACATTATTTCCAAAGCTAAACCATATCTGCCAGCAAGATTAAGATCAATAATCATTACTGTCATGAGAACACAGCAGGTGAAAAGAGTTCTGTGAATACTTGGTGACACTCTAAGCAAGATTAAATTATTTTCATGCTTTTCTGGTAGCTTTGATTTTTATTTTATAGAATATTTTTAGAAGTGTAATCTTTCAAAATCTCATGTTTATTTTTGACCTAAAGTAATTTGTGGTGTATAATTTACTTCCATCAAAACACTGGCAGAAGTTTAGGCAGATTAATGGTTCAGTGCATATTAGATGGACTGAAGGGCCTGTTTGTGTGCTGCGCTGTTTCTATGACTCCATTGCCCAGAAGTATAAAGTATATTAATATTGAGAGTCAAATAATTTTGAATTACTATTTTTGTTATAGTAATATTGGGATCAATTGCACTACTAGATTAAAATCAAATAAACATATTTAACACATATTTCTGATAGAAATTATACCTGTCATTCTTCACTTTCATGGAATTTAGCAAATGTGAAAAATGTACGCAAATACGTACATATGCTGAAAATCAGAACTTGGTAGTCAAATGCATTTTTGTTATTTAATATTGTGTGAGCAGATATTTCTGTTTAATTTCTCAGTTAATTGGGAACTACTGTCAGTAACCTGCACTTCCACAAAAACAGAAAGAAGTCAGGTTTGAGAACTGTTACCCATGGGAATAAGGCAATAGAAGACTAACAAATGCAATTCACTTTTGCTGAGCAATTCTTGTTGTCATTAAAATAGATGGAAGCAGCTTAAACAAACTCAGTAGATTCCATAACATTACAGGATTCTGATACACTTTTCTCACGTACTGATTAATGGTCTTGCCGCAGAATCACCCATCTGCATTTACCTACCTACCACTCGGGGAGTAACATAACTGTGAACAGCAAAAGACAATGCAGAAACGTCAGGGCAAGTCTAAAGGTTGCATCAATCTCCAGAAAACTGACCCTTTCATCTTCTCCATGGTCACGGGCCATTTGTTGAAGAGTCCTACATAGTTGTCCATTTTTTTTTTCAACACTTTGTGGAATGTGTATAAGTGAAGCTGAAACAGGTTGCTAGCAGCATTAGTGATGAGCTTTTCCTCGCACTTCCACCACAGTAACTTCATCAGATTCTATCCCTGCCGTAGTTCTTCCTGGACAAGGATTATTCAAGGGTACAGAGTCTCAGTAGAGGATACAATGATTGCGTTACACTTTGCGCCAGGCTTTCTCCTTCTATCTTTTGTGAATGTGTGGTCACTTAAACCCGACTGCCTGAGTTCCAAATCATATGAAGTCCATTAGCCTCATGCTTTCTGAACTACTGTAGCAGGCAGTAATGCAGTGTTTTGATTATAAAATTCCCAGCCTTGTAATTAAATTGTTCACAGTCATGTCTCTCATTCCCCAGCCCCACAACCTACTCACATTCCTACATTCCTCCTTTACTTGATCGTTCTTTGATGTAATTGCCCCTGCTGTCAATAATCATGCTTTCACCTACCAAGCCAGAAGCTCTATAATTGTACACAAAATCTTTGTACCCTTATTCCACTCTTTTCTCCTTTAAGTTGTTCCAAATTCTTAGACGAGTTACTTTGGACAATTTTTTGGACACTTGCCTGTAAGCTTTTTTATGAAATTGTGTTAAAACCGAGCATCAGTGGATAAACAGACCTTTTGGCCCATCAAATCCATGCCAACCATCAACTGTCCTATATTAATTCCATTTTTTTATGCCCACATTCTTATCAAGGGCACACCTCCCACCCAGCTCCACATTCTATCACTCACCTAGGGCAATTTATAGTGGACAATTAACCCACTGAACCACAGGTCTTTGAAGTGAAGGAGGATCCAGATCCTCCAACCTGCTCTCAAACAAAACGGGAAAACTCTTGAGTTGTGGATTGAACCTAGGTCAAGGTCTAATATTGTGCCACCCTTCCATTACTTGTATTTGGCACCTTGTGATGTTTTGCTACATTAGAGGAGCAGTATAAAAAAGTTGTTTATTCAGTGGCAGTTTTCCTCTACCAGAAACATTCAGGACTTTGATGCTCTCATCTCTGAGGCAAAGGGTTCAGAGTTCAAGTCTTACTTCAAAAAATGAGCACAGGAGTCTGCACTTATATGCTAATGCAGTTATGAGAGTGTTTCATTATCAGAGATGTCATCCAGAACACGGGACAAGAAACAATGTTCACATCCACCTTTGAAGAAAGCTGTGAAAAATGCCCTGGTAAAATTTCACAGAAGACCTGTGTCTTCCCTCAGTTCCTCTATTACCTTTCAGTTGTTTTTACCAGAAACCGATTATCTGTATATTCATCATTCAGTTGTTTCTGTAGTTTTGTACAAATTTGCATTTGCTACATTACAATAATGACTACCCTTCAATGAAGTGTGAAGCACGTTATGATATTCTGGAACTGTAAATATCTCAAGGTTTAAAAACAAGCTTTTGCTTTCCTTCAGATATCAAACTAATCACTGCAGTTTACAATAACTGTCTGATAAACTTACCGGATTACTTTCAACAAACTTTTGATTATTTGCCACAGCTGTTAGCGAGATGATGGTGACAATGGAGTTACAGACAAATGAGAAAAATAGATTTTTGTGAAGCGTTATCCTCTGGCAACTTAAACTTCTACAAAAGAAAAATGGAAGAAAACAGATTAATTCAACTGTTTGCTCTTCTCTTTGTTCTTTGAATGTTATCATTAAAATCACTCATTTTGACTCATGCTGGCATTGCCTTGCTTAGAACTGGCAGCTTCTCTATTTCTGTCTGAAATCAAAAGCAGCGAAGCGTCACTTGTAATTCTACAAAAACACCATGCCTAAGCTCTGATAACATTTCCTTGTCTAAGCTGCTGGCTCTAGTCAATTTAATTGTCAAGTCCAAGTATATTGTCATCTGACTGTACATATACACAATCAACTGAAACAACCTTCCTCCAGATAACTGTGCACCCACAAAGCATATATCACACACAGCACATAAAACAAAAAATTACTCAAACTGTTAAAATATAATTCAAAGTTCATGTAGCGTGCAGCACAGGTAAATAGTAACAGTAAGCAGTTTGAGGTCCTAGTGAGGGATCTTGGTGGTGGCAGGGTATTTATTAGTCTCACAGCCTGAAGGAAGAAGCTGTTCTCCAGTCTTGCTGTCCTAGTCCTGATGCTCCTGTACTTCTTTCCTGATGGTGGTGGATCATAAAAATTGTGGGTTGGGTGGTAGGGATCCTGCACAATGCTTCAGGCCCTTCATATACAACTCTCCTGATAAATGTCACAAGTAGTGGGGAAGGAGACCCCTGTTATCCTCTTGGATGTTTTTACTATGTTCTCTAGTGTCTTGTAGTTTGCTGACTTGCAGCTTCCATACCACACAATAGTGCAGCCAGGCGTGACACTCTTGATGGTGCTCCTGTAGGAAGCTGTTAGAATGGGATGGGGAGCTTTGCACACTTTAGTCTCCTCAGAAAGTGTAGACACTGCTGAGCTTTCTTGTCTAGTGAGAAGTGGTGTGGGGACAGGTTAGATCGTCCATTGGTGCACACCCAAGAACTTTGTGCTCTTCACTCTCTCCACTTCTATATGGTGATGTGCTGGGGCAATGACATCAACTTGGCTGATGCCAACAGACTCAATAAACTGATTAGAAAGGCTGGCTCTGTTATAGGTGTCAAAGCGGACACACTGGAGGCTGTGGTAGAACAAAGGATCCTCTGGAAAATGCTGGCAATTCTGGACAATGTTTCTCACCCTCTGCATGCCACATTGGCTGAACGGAGGAGGCCTTTTAGTAATAGATTACAACAAATGCGCTGCTCTAAAGAGTGCTAAATGAGATATTTCTTACCCTCAGCCACTAGGCTCTACAATGAGTCGACCTATAGCCGGGGAAGTGATGACCCCCTCCTGCTAGACTGTTCGTGGTAACTTATTCTTCTTTCTATTTCTCTTCTAATATTTATATCTGTGCACTTGTAATGCTACTGTGACACTGTAAGTTCCTTTGGGAAGTATCTATCACAATGGAGAGTGGTCAACCTGTGCCTTCCTGAGGATCATAATCATCTCTTTTGTTGTCATTGAGAATCAGGTTATTATTCTCCGCCATTTAACAAACCCCTCTACCTCCTCTCTGTATGCCAATGAATCATTGTTGTTAGAAACGTAGAAAACCTACAGCACAATACAGTCCCTTTGGCCCACAATGCTGTGCCGAACATGTACTAACATGTACTTGTTGATGAGGACAACCACTGTTGTATCATCAGGGAATTTGATGATGTGGTTTGAGCTGGATCTGGCATGAGTCAGGAGTGTGAACAGCAGCACATTGAGCATACAGCCCTGGGCAGCACCAGATCTCAGCGTGATGGAGCTTGAGATGTTGCTGCCACCTCAGACTGACTGGGGTCTTTCTGTCAAGAAGTCTAAGATCCAGTTACAGAGAGGCTGTTGAGACCCAGTGAGAGGTTTTGAATCCCAACAAGAATAGTCTCAGAAGGACAATCTTATTAAATGCCAAGCTGACGTTGATGAACAACAACCTGCTGTATGAGAAATTGTTTTCTAGGTGGGACAGGATGGAGCGAGGAGCTGAGCCTATGGCATCATCAGTGCACCGGTTCAAGTGGTAGGGAAATGCAAAGAGTTCAATGTAGCTGGAAGGTGGGATTTCATTCAATCCATTACCAGCCACTCAAATCACTTCATGATTGTTTTGGTCAGTGCAAAAGCATTAAACATAATCTAAATGAGGTACCAACCCATTACACAGTACTGTCTGCACATTAAACAACAGAAGCAACACACCATGGACAAAAGAGACAAAATACTGGTGATATCTTCCTCATTCATCTGTGAATGACATTGGATAATAAAACAAATAATAGCTACAAAGCTCCAGTGAACATCCCCACCATTAGCAGTGTCTCAGTCCAGGGTGAAACATCTGTAACCATTGTCAGATAGATGTACCAAACAGATAATCCATTGTTGCTTACTTCTGAGGTCCATTTTGTCACAGAAGCTAATCTTCAGCCATTTTGATTCACTCCACATATAACCATATATATAACCACGTAACAATTACAGCACGAAAACAGGCCATCTCGGCCCTTCTAGTCCGTGCCGAATGCTTACTCTCACCTAGTCCCACTGACCCGCACTCAGCCCATAACCCTCCATTCCTTTCCTGTCCATATACCTATCCAATTTTGCTTTAAATGAACCTGCCTCTACCACTTCTACTGGAAGCTCATTCCACACAGCTATCACTCTCTGAGTAAAGAAATTCCCCCTTGTGTTACCCTTAAACTTTTGCCCCTAAGTCTCAACTCATGTCCTCTTGTTTGAATCCCCCCCCTACTCTCAATGGGAAAAGCCTATCCACATCAACTCTATCTACCCCCCTCATAATTTTAAATATCTCTATCAAGTCCCCCCTCAACCTTCTACGCTCCAACGAATAAAGACCTAACTTGTTCAACCTTTCCCTGTAACTTAGGTGCTGAAACCCAGGTAACATTCTAGTAAATCTCCTCCGTACTCTCTCTATTTTGTTGACATCTTTCCTATAATTCAGTGACCAGAACTAGCCACATGATATTAGGAAATGACTGAGAGCACCAGATACAGAAAAGACTATGATTTTCTAGCTGTGGTACTGAAAGATTGTGTTTCAGAACTATCCCAAGATCAAGCTAAGCTGTTCCAATACAGTTACAACACTGGTAGGCACCCAAAATGTGGGTAACAGGCTGTGTGTTCTGACCTGGTGAATGACCAAAGTCATCCTACTACAAGCCAGGCACAAAGTAGAGTGCTGCTCCATCAACACTCAATAAGCTCAACACCATTTGAGACACCACTCAGGACTGGGACCCATCAACTCACTCTACCTACTTATTCCCTCTAACAGTCAAGTAACTTGGTTACACTGTGTATCATCTATAAATATATGAATGAAATCCACCACAGTTTCTTGGACAGCAATTTCCAAATTTGCAACCTTCACCTTGAGTTGCAAATGTAAAAAGGAATGCCAGCATCTACAAGTACCTTCCAAGCTGCACACTATCCCGACATGTAAAATTATATTGTCACTGGGTATGAAAATTGGAGTTCACTACCTAACAGCACACTGATTGCTGTTGTTTAAGAAAGTGTCAACCTCCTCCTGAAGTACAGTTAACAATAGCTGTTCAATGCTCACATCGCCAATGATACCCATCTCCCGATGAATTAGATTAAATTGTCTTTTGTGCTGAAGACTGTAACCCATATGCTGACTATCACATTGTCATTTTCCTGTTACCTCCTCTGTCTCATTAATTTAGCCCCATGCTGCTGAAATATTCATTACTTCACTATCAAATGTAAAGTCTACTGAATCCATAGCCCCACGTCTACAGTACATGCTCATTAATATTGCTTCTCTCTTTGATAATCTTATTAAAGTTCTACTTCATCTTGGGCTGAATTCAAAATCTGTTTCATCATCATTAAATCCTTCCTTAACCTGATCACAAGCTGACCGGTGGTGTAACGGCATCAGCACCAAGGCCAACTGTCCCGGTTTTGAACCTAGCCGTGCTTTCCATCCATGCTGGGTTGAGCATTGAGCTAGCAATCCGGCTCATAAAAAACAGACAAAAGCTAAGAAAATGGCAAAAAGTTGCCACTCAATACACCATGAGGCGTGAAAAGGAACAACAGCAGCCTGATCATCTTCTGCAGCTACCTTTAAACAGCATTTCATATTAGTGTGGGAATCAAGACTAGTATAATAAGACACCAATAATTCGGTATTCAGTGACCAGAAGTGTTTGTTAAAAGGAATGTTTTGAGTGACCTGATTTGCAGCATTCTGATGATAAGGAGTAAACTATATAATAGGGATCTCAGAGCACCTCTTCCCTTCAAAGCAGTAGGCCACTAAAGAATTTAAATCCTTGGTGGAAAACATTTTTTTCTTTTTACACTGCAAATGTCAGAAAACAAATCAATGCACTAGAGTTTTACAAATGACATGCTACTACATTTCCTCTGTAGATCCACTGCAAGGAAGTGGTGTCGCAAGATAAATCTAAGATAAACAACCATCATTGTTTTCAACGGGAGTGAATAATTAATCTCTGACCCTTCTTTGAAATGAGATTACTAACAAATAAATGTACTGTCCTGACCTGATGTCTTTTCTCTTTTACTAATTAGTAACTTGTGCAAAGTTCTAATATTCTTCAGTACCTATCTTGGTGACACCCATGAAAACCCAGCCAGATGCTTTGTCTTGTATATCTCCATTTCCTATCTGGGACTCGCAGCAACACAGAATTTAGCAGAGATTTTAAAAGTGCATTGCAGCATTTCTGACTCCCAATTAATCTTGTACAGCAAGCCTGTAACAGTGATATACATAACAGAAGCCCACAAAGTACAAACTAGCAATTTTTAAAATTTCTGTTGGACTTTACATTTTCAACACTGACGTATAAAATGCATTACAGCTCCAGGGATCTGTGTTCAATCCTGACTCTGGAGCTGCGTGTGCAAAGTTTGCACATGTTTTGTTACTGCATATGATGTCCCCCCTGTTCCAGAAGCACTGGTAGGGTAACTGGCTCCAGTATGTTAGCCCTAATATAGGTAAGCGGCTTAAGGGATTGAATGGGGAGTTGTTGGGCATGTGTGAAGGGGGAAGAAAAAGCAGAGTTACAGGGAAATAAGAAGAGGGGAAATGGGACTGATTTGGTGGCTCGTCTGGATCAGATGGGCTGAATGATCTCTTTCTGCACTGCTATGAGTATATGGAAAATATTCTGCATATGTACCCATACTGCATATTTAGCATTGCTACTTAAATAAAATAGGAAAATAACATTCATTGAAATTTATGTTACAAAATTTGTTTTATTATTGAATAGTATCAACGTCACAATACAAGCTTGGCGACTTAAACAGAGTCTACTATTCCAATGCATCACACTAGAGCACGTTTTGAGCTCAGCCTCAAAGAGCATCCATATAATGGATCAGTAACATAGACAAAAAAAACTAAAATACTTACTTGAAGTAAAAGAATATGCCGAGAGAAATCAGCAGCGAAGCCACTGATAATCCATGCCCAATCACTGCCAAGTACAATAGAGTCAATGCTGTCTGTATTGACAAGAAAATAAGGTTCATTATTATATAATTATTCTCTATTAATTTAATAATGAAGCAATGAATTGCAAACAGCAATTTTACCTTTAGCTTCTCCTTTGTGTGTGCATTACACTGTGTGTAGTTTGTCCAGGTTCTGTTACTCTCTGGGTGTCGAAACCATTTTCCAGTTTTATCACAAATCTTTACTGCTTTCTCTATATAAGAAATGAGCAGAGTAAATATCACCCAAAGTATAAAAAACATCATACCAAAACTTATGTTAAAAGTTATACTAAAGAGAAATTATAGTTCTACCAGAATGGAAAGCTGAAGTTAACTTTAAACAGCAGGCGAACCTGCAATATAAGGAAACTTGAATGTATAGTTTGCCACAACAAACTCCCATTGCATAAATATTAATTACATTCACATTTATTCTTTCCATTTGCAGATACCTACTCAATGAGACTTTTTATTAATCATCTAAAAATGGCCTGAAGCCACAAATTGAGTTTCTTAGGCTGTACATTATTAATGGAGAAGGAAAATATGATATCCTCAGTTTCCATTTGATTTCAAATCATAAACAACTTTGTTAATAAGTATGTTTAAATACTCCAATTGTATCAAAATTATTTTTAAAAATTTAGCTTTTAAGTATCGTGACAGTTGCTACACTGGCTATTCTTAATATAATAAACAAACATATTTAATGGTTTAATATTATAGACAAATATATTTAATAGTTCAACATTTTAATGAACCACTTCTTATTAATAATGGATTCACTGGTTATTCTACTAAATATTAAGTACAACTTTTCCTAATTTTAGGAGTAATGATAAAAAGATGAATTACCAATAAAGATTATTTTCATTGTAACTGAAGCTTACCATTAAGAAGTGAATGTGAAGTACTATTCTAGCACTTAAGTTATTGTCAAACCCAAACAGAACTCCTTACATAAAGTGGAATAATATGGGTATCCAGCTTTCGGTAAGCCTCATACAATATATTACAGTCGGCCCTCCTTATCTGTGAGTTCCGCATGCGCAAATTCAACCAACTGCGAATCGAGAAAATCGGGAAGTGCTCTTCCAGCATTTGTTATTCAACCATGTATAGACTTTTTTTTTGTCATTATTCCCTAAACAATGCAGTATAACAACTATTTACATAGCTTTTACACTGTATTGGGTACGATAAGTAATCTAGAGATGATTTAAAGCATATGGGAGGATGTGCGTAGGTTATCGTGCATTGGGATTTTTAAAAAACTGGAAGTTCTCTTACTAAGTAAGTCGGAACAGATACATCCAGTATTATTTAGCGTCAATTAGTCAAACGTTTGTCTTAGTATATATTTTACCTTTTTATGCATATATATCACTTAAGAAATGTATGTATTTCAATAATTAAACCACTGCATTGTTTAGTAATAATCGTAGCTTTCATCGGGGCAGGGCCTTTCTCACTTTATCCTTTAAAATTGCTCCGATCATTGACTGACTGTAACCTAATGCTTTTCCAATGACCAATGGTGTTTCACCTCTTTCCGATCACTTTATTATTTCCACTTTATTTTCAATCATGATCGTGATTATTTTCATGAACAGAAACACTGCGGATTCAGAACTTCGCTGGGTCCTAAAGACCACCGCACTGAGACAGGTTAGATAAGGTCCGCGGTTCCACTGGGTCCTAAAGTCCAATGCACTGAGACAGGTTAAATAAGGGACTTGAGCATTCGTGTTTTTTAGTATCTGTGAGGGGTCCTGGAACCAATCCTTCGCAGATAAGGAGGGCCGACTGTATTCTACTCTGCAATACTGAACTTGTTTCATCCTTGCTGAGGATTCTGGTTTGTAACAATATTCTTTTGGAGATGCATTGAATGTTACTCATCAGGAATGAAATCAGTGGGTCTGCTTTACAAATGTTCTTCCCTGGTTTGCAATTTTTATGATATACAGTGGATTCTGGTTAATTGGGACATATTGTGACCAGTACATTTTGACACAATTAAGCAGATGCCACAAGTAACCAAATTTTCATGGAAGTAGTTAAAACGGTATTTAAAAAATTATCATTTAACGGAGTAACAAATTCAGTATTTAAATGAAATAAAGAACCAATTAAAACAT
Source organism: Hemitrygon akajei (assembly GCF_048418815.1). NCBI lineage: Eukaryota > Metazoa > Chordata > Chondrichthyes > Myliobatiformes > Dasyatidae > Hemitrygon > Hemitrygon akajei. Next base: position 161,517,755 of record NC_133128.1, on the reverse strand, counting down.
GATCAATAATACTACAGTATTATGAAACTACGTATTAGTTCCTCAACTGAGGACTAAAGCTGCCGATGAACAAAATCAACGGAAGCATCTAGTGTGGGTAACAGACTGCTTTCACACAACTTTTGACAACTGCATCCTACAAATCGTCATTTTCATTGCAACAGTCAAGATGATTGCTGATACTTCAACTTCTTCATAGTTCCCAACTTGCTGAAATAGTGAAATTGTTTCACTTTCACTCCTGACCGATTCTGGCATTTCCAAGCCTGAATGCTTGAAACCGCAGTGAGCAAAACAGTTTTGAATTGTCTTACTGCTTATTTCTCGCCAACCATCAGTGACAAAAATTATTGATTTTTTAAAAAAATGCAAGCACATGCAAATAACACTATTTAAAAACTATTCACTCTAAGCACAGTGCAGTGTAAAACGGCTATGCAAGTCCACGTATCTATTGCTAGTTAGAAATTGTTTGGTACAGTAACAGTCTTCTGCCCCAATTAGGTGGCACAGTGCCACAAATAAACAAAGGGAATCAGGGCTATTTTCTTGATAAGCTTTTGTTCTCTAAGAGTTGTCCCAAATAAGCAACTGCTCTGTTTAAGCAATGGCCCAATTTACCGGAATCTACTGCACTTTCAGAAATCAGAATATTCACCATAATTGAAATGTTGTTAAATGTTGCAAGAACTGTGTATATTAATCAAAATGAAGCCCTACAGCTAAAAATGAAGGAATGAAATAAATCTGATCCATTTATAAAATGTTCTATCCTTGAATAAGTTTTCAATCTTGATGAATACACAAGGGGTAAGGCACTCATCATCCCAATCTGACAGCATCTAAACATAATGGTCAATACATATCCAATCTGAATTTAGAATATGCTCAAAGCTATAAAGCTGTAATATTTCTTGATGCAGATTAATGACATTGGGATCACCTTCTCATGTTCCTTTTATTTCAAAATAATGTAATTTAGTCTTCAAAGAAGCTGTGGCTTTATTACAACTAGCAGAATACATCACACTAACCAATACCTGCTTTGCTCCACTTTATCAGGTTTGGAAATTGTGTCTATAATTCATCTGTTATTGGTTTCTGGGCATCTTCCCACAGAGTAAAAAGCAGTTACACTATTTAGGGGATCTCAGAGTCATAGAATCATAGATTTATATCGCATGGAGATAGGCCTTTCAACCCAACCCATCCATGCCAGCCTGCATGACTACTTGAGCCAGTCCTATACGCTTGTGTTTGGCCCAAGTCTCTATAAACCTTCTGACCAAATATATTTTAAATGGTGTTATTGTACGCATGCCTTTAACCAAGTTCCAGCAAGGAAGCATAATATACTACTTATTTTCATGTTAGTAGATACTATCTCTTTTCATGCTATACACCAAATTTACTATCAAGGCTTCTACTTTAATTATTGGTTAATGTAAGCATCCAAGATGAAATTTGTTAGATTGGAAGTATTTCCTATTATGTACGTTCAGTTTCAATGAAATATGCAAAGATGCTTGAGCCTGAAGGCATATGTACACAAATTATTCTGTCCGCTATGGAAAGTTGGAGCTGCTAGTTGCAAGCTATCTCAACTTCCATTTCTACTCCAAACCATCTGCCCCTGAACTCCTCCACTGTTCGGTGAGGTCAAATGCAAAATTAGAAGAACATCACCTCATATTGCACTAAAGGAACAGTGAATACTCCAGTTTCAGGAAATCAGCATCCTCTCTCTCTCTCTCTTTATCTCTCCTTTTGAGCAACGTAGGTCCTTTCACACACACCCTTCTCCCAGACCACACACACAATCCCCTTTTATGCACTTTCTTTCCCCTCTACCCCTGGCACACTGCTTTCCCCTCTCCCTGCCCACCCCACCTCCCTTATTTGGTTACACTCTTCACCTTCCTTTTTTTTAAGATTTCATAATCTGTCCCCATTTGTCGCGTCCACCTAAATCTTCCAAGTCTTCATCACTCTCTCTGCCCTTTCCTTCCCACCTAACTTCATCTGCCAATCAACCCCTCATCTGTTGTCTCCACCTATAGTGGCCAGCTCTTGACACACACCTTTGGCCTCAACTATTCATGCTGACTATCTCTGCTCTGTTGTGTCAGTCCAGATGAGGGGTCTTAATCTGAAAAATGGGCTGGTTATTTCCTCCATAGATTCTGATTAAGTTCCTCGTGTGGCTTTTGTTTTGCTACAAAAGTATTCTGGTCCACTTATGCCATTGAATAATGGGAAACATATTTACCTTCAGGTACTTCATGGAAAGTAAGGGAAAGAGCAACATACAATGCCATCAGTGTAAAAAGAAGTCACAAAGAATGTTAATGACATGCCTTTTTCACAAGATTCAAACGCTCAACCCATCATAATATTATACAGTTTTTTTTTCAGAAGTAAATTTTAAGGACTGACTTCAAAAGAAGGAATGAAGCAAGTTTTAGGAAGGGAATTTGAGAAGTTACAGTGTAGAAATTCAAAGGAAAGATGAAATGCAATGAAAAAGAATTTGAGTAACGTAGGATTATTGTGTTGGAGGAACAGAGACTAAAAGACAATGGGGCTAATGAGGCTGGCAAGGAAAGTCATGCAGAGACTGAACCAAAAAGTTAGATAAGTCCGAGTGGCGTACAGAAAGGTGAAATGCAGAAGGCACAAAAGTTACTAAATTCTTAAAGGTTAATGAGTGTAAGGGCGCTCTATCTGAATGGCCATAGTATTTGAAACAAGGTCAGTGAATTAATATCATAAATTAGTACAAATGGACATGAGTTGCTGGCCATCACAGAAAAGTTGCAGGTTGGAGATAATGGAGAATTAACATCCAAGGGTATTAGGTAATACTGCAGGAAATAAACTTGTAAAAGTCTTTGGTGAGGCCAAATTTGGAGTATTGTGTGTAGTTCTGGTCACCTACATACAGGAAATATATCAGTAAGATGGAAAGAGCCACAGAGAAAATTTACAAGGATGCCATCAGGACTTGAGGACCTGTGTTATAGGGAAAGGTTGACAGGTTAGGACTTCATTCACTGAAGCACATGAGAATGAGTGCAGATCTTCTTGAGGTATATAAAATTATGCAGGACTCTTTCCCCTCAGGCTGGACGAGAATAAGTTGGAGGGTAAGGTCAAAAGATGAAATATTTAAGGGGAATTTGAGGCAGCACTTTTTTACTCAGAGGTAGTGCTAGTGTAGGACAAGCTGACAGCAGACGTGGTGAATGCAGATTCAATTGCAGCATTTGAGAGAAGCCTGGTTAAGTACAAGAATTGGAGGGGTATGAAGGGCCATGCTTCAGGTGCGGGTCGATAAGACCAGTCAAAATAGCAGTCCAGCAGGAACTAGATGAACCGAAGGGCATGTTTTTGTGCTACAGTGCTCTCTGACTCGATGAAAAGCATGAAGGTAAAGGAGGTGGAATAGAGCTAATAATTAACATTAAGTCCTGGGTGATTGTGAGAGATGATATAAGATCTAACGAGCAAAATGTTGAGTCCATCTGGATACAGATTAGGAATAGTAAAGGGGGAAGACCTCTGGTGGGAATTGACTGTAGGCCACCGAATAAAATTATTACAGTGGCATAGACATAAACCAAGATGTACTGTATCTGATGCATGTAAGAGTGGGATGGCAGTTGTCATTAGGGACTTACAAATCCCAGCATGGTGGATTGGAAGACACTGAATGTCACGCTATTGTTTCAAAAGAAAAGATGGAGGCAAATGGCAGATTATTGTAGGTCAGCAATTTAATGTCTGTAGTTGGGAAAATGCTTAAAGCTACCATTAAGAATTAGCAAGACATCTGAATAGAACTGGCTCCATCAGGCTGACACAGCATGGATTTAAGAAGATCCTATTTTTGACAAACTCACTGTGGTTTGAGAATACAATGAACATAGTGGATAGGGGGGTACTTGGATTTCTAGAAGGTGTTTGATAAGGTGCCGCATAAAAGGGGAACCATGATAGCGCAGCAGTTAGCACAATGCTGTTACAGCTCAGGGCCTCGGAATTTGCAGATCATTTCCGGTGCCTTCTGTAAGGTTTTTGTAAATTCTCCCCGTAACTGCGTGGGTTTCCTCCATATGATCCAGAGGAAACAATCCCACAGACTAAAGACGTACCAGTTAGTAGGTTAATCGGTCTTGGTAAAATTGTACTGTGATTAAAATAGTGTTAAATTGTTGGTTTACTAGGTATACTGCTCATTGGCTCAGATGGGCCTGTTCCACGCTGTTTGATAGCTATATGAGATAGATAGATAGATAGATAGACAGACAGACAGACAGACAGATATATGAGATAGATAGATAGATAGCATCAATCAACTGCTTGACTCCATCCTTACCTGAACTTCCCAAATGTATATGTCTATGGAAATGACTATAGTAGGTGTGTATAGTACTGCAAAACTCTGTAGGTCTCCAAAACTCTTCTATGACCTGAATTACAGGTATACAGAAACTCAGTTGTTGCTACTTCATGAGTTAAGGGATATTATTAAAATTCTTTGTGGCACAGGGGGCTTTGTCCCTATGTTATAAAGATGGCTAAAATTAAATAGACTTGAAAACAATCTTAAAGGCTTTGAATGGTGAGTTTTAAATTTACACGAGTAGAATACAAGTTCTTATAAATTATACTGCAGCTAATACAACTTGTTTGGAGGATTGTGTTCAGTTGAACACCATGCCTTTGGAAGGACATAGCAACCTTGAAAGCAGAGGAAGTCCTAGATGGAAACCATTTGTTCTGATTGGGAATACAGGAATAGGAGGTATGGCCTAAAAATCAGTGACATTGAGAAAGAATTCAATACTAAAAAGAAATGAACATTATGCACTTCCTTCTGTAAACAATAGATGGCTCTTCGCCAGTTGTTAGATAGCTTTATGCTGAGCAAAAAGTATCATGGGAGTTGGGAAAAAGACAGGTATTTGAAGTAAAGTTACAAATCCGTCATAATCTCAATGAATGTCCGAAAAGGCTTAAGGAGATATACTGGCCTACCCTGCCTAGTATGTTCATTCTGCAGCTGTTGAATATTCACATCTGGACAAACATATAGGGAGTGATGACATCCTGAAAAAGACCCATCATAGACGTACCCCTGTATACTATTGTGAGCCAGTAAAGCAAAGCGTCGGAAGGGTGTTACGGTAATAAATAGTGAGCCTTTCAACGCAGGAGAGGAAAACACATGGGTCTTACAATTTTACAATATTTTATGGCAGTTCTCCAATTAGACTGAGCAATTCATTCTTTTGGACAATAAATCAATTCAGAAGCTGCTTCTTTCAGTTTGCCAGCTCTGAACTAACCTGCCTGTACTGCCACAGAAACAGCCTTCCTGTGATCCGTTTGCCAAATGTGTTTAAATCAGGGCCAGTACACTGCAGCTCTGAACTTCCTCTGTTCATGCCTGTCACATACTAAGGAAAAATTATGAAAGGAAATATGAAGCACAGCTGTTGTTGAGATTAGGCGAGACTAATGGAGATGATTGGTCTTTTAACCTGAACTTTGCCAAAAGTTAGCACGGTGATTACTTCAGCTGAGAATGACAATTTATTGGGTGTTCTTACCTGATGGATCAAAGTCTTGAAAATAATCTGGACATTTTTGGACAGCCACTGTCCCTGGAGGGGTATCATCCCAGCACAGCCAGCCATCCCATGTTCTGTTACACACATTGCCATTCCCTGGTGAAAAGCAAATATGTTTGACATGAGGTAATAAATATTATGGTTGTAATCCATATAATTAATAACTGCAGCACTTTCACAACTATTGCACAGAGACTAGTGGAATTACATCATCTCTTATTCAAAAACAAGAGATTCTGCAAATCTTGGAAATCCAGAGCAACACACACAAAATGCTGGAGGGACTCCGAAGGTGAGGCAGCATCTATGGAAATGAACATGCAGTTGACGTTTCAGGCCGAGACCCCTCATCAGGACCAAATCCTGATGAGACTGAGCCAGCAGCCCATTCAGTGCCAACCTCAAGCTATTTATAAAGCTTTCGTGGCTATAAAGTAAGTACCTAAAAGTTTAAAAAAAGGCTGCAGATAGTGCTAACACTATTCCCAGTCACTGTGAGGATGATTGGGACATTGTACTGTTAGCTAAGCATTGCTGTAAGAGACTGAACTTGATTTTGTACACCCGGATCTGATTCAGACAACAAACAAGTTACAAAACTTGCGGTTAAGATGGTGCCGACCTGCGTCACCACCAAGATCGTGGCTCGGACTTAGCTGTTTTTTTTAAATGTTCAGAGAGAGAGAGGGGTTTAGGGGCCAGATAGTGATGTGGAGGAGTTAGAATTCAGAGTAGGGTTAGGGACAGTGATGTGGAGAAGTTAGTAGTCAGGCCTTTGTCCTGCGTTTTAAGGTCAGTGATGTGGAGGGTCATAAGGGCCTCCCCTCCCTGCTGGTAGGTCAGGGATGAGGATAGTTGATGAAGGTCATCCAGCCCCTCTGCTCAGTGTTGGAAAGCCATCGACATGGATGGGTGATATTGGGCTGTCTGTCCCAAGTTAGTGGATCCTGGGATTGGATGGATCCATGGAAGCAGGAGGCATGGAGGCAGAACAGTCATGAGAGTCCATCCGAAGCATGCCAGGCACTCATGCCTGGAGTCTGGGGTCCGATCTTTGGTTAGTACAGGGGTTGATACCAAACATCTGAGCTTGAAAGTCAATATCAGAAGGCCAGAAGCCCGATGGACGAAGCCAGGAGACTGGAGTGCTGTCCTGGAGCTGGAGGACTGTCCATATGTGTGGGTTGATGCATGGTGACTGGGAGGGAGGAAAGAGGTTTGTAATGTTGTTTTGTTGCTTCTTGTGTTCCATTTTGTTGTTTGCTGTGTTGCTCTGCCAAGCATTGTAGGCATGCTAGATTGGTCCTGGAATATGGGCAGCACATACTGTTGCCCCAAGTACATCTCTAGGTGTGTTGGCTGTAAATACAAATGGTGTATTTCACTGTTTCCCTGTATATGTGCTCAATAAATCTGAACTTGAATCTGAATCTGAATGAATCTCAGAATCAAAGTAATTGAATCAGAGTTCCATGTCCATTCAGAAATCTGATGGCAGAGGGAAAGACGCTGTTCCTGAAACGTTAAGTGTGTGCTTTCAGGCTCTTGTGCCTCCTCCTTGATGGTATCAATGAGAAGAAGGTAGGTCCTGGGTGACAGGGGCCCTTAATGATAGAGCTGGGATCTAGCGACGCTAATGCCCATGATGGAGATGTCAAGAGTTTACAACCTTCTGCAGGGTTTTCCTATCATGGCCCCTCCATACCAGACAGTTGTGCAACCCATTTGAAAGCTCTCCGGGGTACATCTGTAGAAATCTGCGAGTGTCTTTGGTGACATGCCAATGCATCTCAGACCCCTATTAAAATATAGCTGCCATTCTACCTTCTTTGTAATTGCATCAATAATTGGGCCCAAGACAGATGTTCAAAGATGCTGACACCCAGAAACTTGAATCCGCTCACCCTTTCGACATCTAACCCCTCGATGAGGACTGGTGTGAATTCCCTTGACTTCCCCTTCCTGAGGTCCACAATCAACTCCCTTCATTACCGGCTGCATAGCAGAAATACTCTGCCACAACAGCATTAACTCCTCTTACTCCCTTGATTATGCAGATCCCTCAAATTTGGAGCATAAAGCCAACTGACCATTTGAACTGCAGAAAAATAACTCCCTTGGCAGTTACGGTAATAAGAGTCCATTGCATTGTTTGAACCGAACGTGCTGCTGGCTGCAGGGCAGAACCCTGAACAATAAAAGCAATCACTGACACAACAACACAGTTTGCAAGCAGTTATTCCTTTTACCATTTCCAGTGTACATGGAGTTCTGCATAATCTTTTGGTAGCATTCATATTGCGCCGTCATTATCTTCTCCCTGGTTAAGGCAAGCCCACGATATCTTTCCACTGGCAAGCTCCCTGTTTCATTATCCTTCTGGGCTGCAGCAAATTGCTGCTGGTAAACAAATACAATATTAGCGACATGAAAGAATTGCTTGTACTAAGCACTCAGTACACAAGGAACAATGTGTTGTTATCCTGGTTTTGAAGTTCTGTTCTACTAAGTTTAATTGAACCACATTACAAGTTGAATTTGATAGTGTTATTTTTGTTGTTTAATATGAATAGCTGGGAATAAATCTCTCTCTTTCACCTGCAATGCACACGGATCTGTAGGGGTAAATAGTATTCCCAGAAATCTGTAGGGGTAAATAGTATTCCCAGAAATCATACATCACAACCAGCAAAAATTTGTACAAGAAATGTTAATTTTTTCGAAGTTGAGCGAGAAGTCTCTTATGTACCACAAAAAAGGGTTCATTAGTTTGCTGTTGGAAGCTGTAAGCCATTATCTACAAGCTGTTCATCCAGCTCCCATAGCAACCCCACTACCATCACCTGAACATCTTCATCTTCGATAAAGTTTAGTGAAAATCTGCTGAAGTAATTCTCCATGCATGCTGTGATTTAGTACCTCTAATATATAACATGCATCCTCTCTAATATAAGCAACTCAATAAGTAGTTATTGAATAGCTTTTTTTTACTGAGTAGGTGAGCATTAAGGTAAAAATCTATTCTAACAATAATGGCGAAGCTTCGGGGCATTATAAACAAAGCCACTGAGTATAGAGTGAGATATGTTTGAATCTTACAATAGTAAATCTGGCACATAAATAGTTTGCATCACCACATAAACAACGTGTGTCTTCTACTGCAAATCTGCTGTATTAAATGGGTATCACAGTGACTAGATTTACATCGTGTATACGACAGTGGAAGATATGAAACTCAACAAATGAGAAATGCTAAATTACATTTAACTATCTCAACAAATTAGTTACAGGATTTTTTAGGGCCTACCTTTGAAATTGAGATGAGGAACAGAATCCGATACACCACATTTTCTTTCATTGAAGACATTGTCTGGAGTAACTCACTATTGAAGATGACAGCCTGTAAAAGGGATAGCAAAAAAACAGCCTGCATGGCAAACGGCAGCAGAAATATATTAAAATCAGACTCATCACATAATAAAGATTGCGCACATTTTGTGCTCGATATCATATATCATAGAAATTCTACATTTCCTGCTTAATATCACAATACAAAGCGATTGTGTGCGTTCCCATTTTATATTATACATCCAATGGATTAAAAACTTAGAATGAACACTAAAGGACAATTTGTCTGAAGTACAAGCAGTGGATTCTCATTAAAATTCGAGAAAGCTGCTGGCACCTGCCTATTTAAAAACACATCTACATTGAAACTTGTGACGAGAAGTGTTCTCGACTTCACATTAATGTAAAAATGACAGTTTAATGCTGGGACGGATCCAGAAAGAAACAGTATAAAACTCCCTGGAGGAGACAATCTCACGCTATTCAGGCCTGATGATGGAATGAATTCACCATGTGGCTGAATCAATCTGGATGTTAAAGCTGTTCCATATGACTTATTTGACCATTCATGGGCACTTTGTAAATGCAAAAATCGAACTGCTGGAGGAACTCAGTAGGTCAAGAAGTATGTGTGGAGGCAGTGAGATGGATGATGTTCTACATCCAGCTGAGCATTGGGACAAGGTGTAAAGGGTAGAAAGCCACAATAAAGAGGTGAGTTGGAGGGCTGAGAAAGATACTGGTAGGTGATAGGTGAAACCAGAGGTGTTTGGGGATGATAAACAGATGGAGCCAGGTGGAAGAGAGAAAGCAGATGGGGAGTCTTGAGACTGAAGAAGAGGGCAGTAAGTGGAACTTCAAATATACAAAGAATTTTAAATGTTCTGTGAATCCTGACTTTGGCATCTGTACTCTTCCTGCTAAAATTTTAATAGTCATCTGTAATTTTATGAAAGGATACAACAGGGAAAATTCCATAGATATTTTCCCACTCAACAGAACCAATGCACAAGTTTTGATTTCAGATTGCTATCTACAGTATATACAGTGGATTCTGGTTAATTGGAACACATTGAGACCAGTACATTTTGGCCCAATTAAGTGGTTGCTCCAATTAGCTGAAGCTTCATGGAAATAGTTAAAAAGGGGTAAAAAAGAAAAACTACTGTTTAACTGAGTAACAATTTATGTATTTAAATTAAATATACAACAGATAAGAGCACTACCAATACCTGTAGAGTGCTATAAAACTGTGCAATATTTCCTAATAGTTATTGACGGAGAAATTCATCTGCAATGTTCCTTTGATTGACTGTAAGTGAACAATATCAGTGCAAACACCTATTGCAGGCAATGGACTACCTTCATACAATGTTTTATTTAGTTACTTCATTTAGAAATTTAACCCTAACCTAATCATGGGTTAATTTGCAATGGCCAATTAACCACCCCAGTAAATCTTTGGGTTGTGGGAGGGAATCGGAGCACCCGGGGGAGACCCATGCATTCCGAGGGAAGGGTGTACAGACTCCTTACAGATGATGCTGGAACCGAACTCCAAACTCCACTGCCCTAAGCTGTAATAGAATTGCACTAAGCCCTACACTACACTGGTACCTAGACGATTAGTTCAGATGCCTGCATCCTCCAAATCTTCATTTTCATTGCAACATTCAAGATGATTGTCAATACCTTCACAAATACTAACGCTGAAATAGTGAAATTCCCAGCTATTTCTGGCATCTGCAAGGCTGAATGCTTGAAACTGCGGTGAACAAAATAGTTTCAAATCATCTTACTGCTTATTTCTCACCAACTATCAGCAACGAATAACACAAACGCACGCTTTTGACATTATTTTAAAACTGATCGCTCTGAGGACGGTGTTGCGTTTTATTGACCACAAAAGTACACACAACTGATGCCAATGAGGAACGTTCGGCAACAGTCTCCTGTCCCAAATAAGCAAAGGGAATCCTCAATTCTCAATTTTCTCAATTTGGTTTTTGTTCTTTAAGAGTTGTCTCAATAAACGGCTGCCCTGATTAACTATTGGCCTGATTAACTAGAGTTCATAGTACTTCTACGCAAACATAATAGAAGAGAGATTGTCATTATCATCTTGTGATTATATTTCCTTGGTGGTTGGAGTGGTACAGCAGAACATTACAAATTTAACACAGAGCAGTAATCTTAGTGATCTAACTATCAAACTGGGATTGTTCATGCTGCATGCATGCACACATACACACACCTGTTTTGTCTTTCCAAAGATTACTCCCAAATACTTTCAGACATTTGCCTTAACATAAATATCATTAAATCCACTACATAATCCACAGCTCCTGGAACTCCTCATGACCAAGTCTATAATGTATACACCAGAATGTTGGCCATCTCTTGCTGCTTAACAGCAAATCACCCAACTCTTTTATTCATGTTACATTCTAAATATATACACATAACCTGGAAGTATGCCAAAATAATTTTGCACATTCTAAAGAAGAATATTTGAAGCATTTATAAATGCATGTGCTTATTTTACATGGTATCCCTCATTTAGAAAGTATTTTTAAAGATATCTTTCTAAAGCACAGAGGATCGATGGCATCTTTTTAAATAGGAACTATAACATGTCAGAGAATACTCTAAAATGTGTGATTAATGTGCCAAGGGCTAAAGGTCTTTCCAAGCATGTCCGCTGTAAACAAGTAACATTATTTATAAAGCTCCTTAAAGAAGTGCAACAGTGCTTTTACTTCCCCTCCTTCCCAGAAGTTCCCAATGAACTTCAACATTTTCCATGTAGGAGACGCGAATTGTAATTCAAATTTTACATGGATTCAGAAGTAACACCAGAGAAGGATGAGGATTAAGAAATTCTGATACAGAATTTCTGCTGAGAAACATTAGTAACAGTATTCTCAGAGACTGAGCACAAGAGACTCTGTTGATGCTGGAAAACCAGAAACAAAATGCTGGAGGAACTCAGCAGATCAGGCAGCATCAGTGGAAAGGAATTAACACTGGACATTTCGGGCTGAGTCCCTTCATCAGGACTGGAATGACAGGGGAAGAAGCCAGAATAAGGTGGTGTGGGAAGGGAAGGAGTACAAGCAAAAAGCTGATAGGTGAAGCCAGGTGGGTGGGGGGGGGGGGGGGTGGTGAAGTGAGAAGCTGAGAGGTGATAGGTAGCAAAGGTAAATGGCTGAAGAAGGGGGAATCTGGTATGAGAGGAGAGTGGACTTTGGGAGAAAGGGAAGTAAGAGGGGCATCTGGGCAGGGGGGGAGTGATAGGCAGGTAATGAGAAGGAAAGGGGAAAAGAGGGGAGCCAGAGTGGGGAATGGAAAAAGAGGGAAAGGGGAGAAAGAAATATTTCTGGAATTCAGAGAAATCGATGTTTATGCCAGCAGGTTGGAGATGTTCAGCAAGATGGACAATGAGCTGTTGCTCCTCCAACCTGAGAATGACTTCACCATGGCAGTAGAGGAGGTCACGAACTGACCTGTCAGAATGGGAGCTAGGGTGGAGGAAGTGCAGATTTTGTGATCGAACATCTTTGCTCCGTCTGCAACACGCAGCGTTTCCCAGTGGCCAATCATTTTTATTCCAAGTTAAATTTGATTACATCCTTGATTTTTCTTTCCTTTTCCTGCCTAACAAAAGTTTCCCTGACAGAGCAAGTGAAGTGGACTATGCAACATAGCTGGATACAGTCAGGGCCTTAACATGAGCAACGAGAGCACACTGTCGTTAGTTTGCTTGTCCTTCCAACCAATCTGGATAAGTTTGTTTAGAATATTAGCTTTATTTAATACATTGTTTGCATCAACAGCCTACACAGTCCGAGGACGTGTCGAGGGCAGCCCACGAGTGTTGCCACGCATACTGCGCCAACATAGCATCTCCACAATCCACTAACCCATGCGTCTTTGGAATGTGGGAGGGAACTGGAACACCCAGAGGAAACTCTGCAGTTGTGTACAATGATGTAATGTGGAAACATACGGAATTCACAACCTCCGACATTGGCTGGGGTTCACTTTAAGAGGCTGGTCTGACGTGATGAGATAATTACATAAAGGACCTTTACCGTGCTTTCTGTTCAGTTTTTGGTGTTCAATAAATGAGTTGCTATGGCTTTTCTTTAAACATAAAATGTCTCCGCTGTTTCATTTGTGGAAAAATTACACGGTCCCAGGGAGAACGAATACTTACAAATAGCAACTAGAATTGAACCCTGATTATACTACACATTACATTACCACTGTTGAGCCAATATTGGTGGTATTTTTCTAGGACCTTCAAATGCCTGCTGGTAGCTGGTTCAAGATTCATAAGTAGATAAGTGAGAAGGGATTACTGCTACCAGTTAGGTCTAGGTGTCTTCCTTCGTTGAAGTCCAGTTAGACTTTATTAATAGTGCATGGTTGGGGTTGAAGTCCCGAGGTCTGGCAGTCCAAGTGTCAAAGTGTCATTCACTCTCATCTAACTGAACACAATATGGATTAAGCCTCCCTGATCAAAAAACAAGCAAGGCTGGGATTGACACCTAGTAGAGTAGGGAACTGTGACTACAGCACTCAAAAGCAGCTTAATTATTGTCTTCAACACTCCTGGTGGCTTACGATGGATGGAGGCTTTAACAACCATCAAAAAATATCAGTAAAATAAAGTATCATGCTTTAAAGATGCTGAGAATATTTTAAATTTGCATAAGAAAGGAATAGTTTGCAGAAACCTCAGCATTTATTTCAGAAACTGAAGAATTAGTGCACTTGGGACTTGGGCTGAAGAAAGACAATAATCGCCCATGTGGATTAGGAAAGAGGATGAACATAGCATTGAATAAGATCTTTTTCATTCCCATAACTACATTTTCGTGGACCGTTATGGTGAAGGACGCTGGAAAACAAAGCTATAACTTTCCCGTGATATTCTATTGCTTAGTTCCAGCTTACAAATTTAAAAATGTTGCATTGAATATCTTGAGAATTATCATTTTCCATAGCAGAAAGGACTGATTGTAAAATTTTAAAAAGTCTCAGCTCTCCAAAATCAGCTTTCCCACTGTTGTATTTCCTGTATAAAGACAGATATTATAGATGCCAGAAGTGATACTCTAAATCTTAAATGACCTGGTATTAAACAGTCTTAAATATTTGATTAACTGGAAGCTTTGATCATCATTTTATTTAACAATTTTATTTATTTAACAGAACACCTTACTCTAGGGGTGCAAACTGTTAGCCATTGGGTGGATGCAACATGCAACCAGTTTGCCTAAAATTATGTAATTTTGTAACTCTCCTTCAAGAGAAGGCAAAATCAGCTCTTGCCCACAGCAGACTTCACACTGTGCAAAGGGTCACTGAATTAATAGATGATATTCAGCAGAATCTCACAACGTGAGAGAGACACACCATGAGAACATACCCTTCAGCCTATACAGTGTGGGCTCACTGTCAATCACCTATTTACACTAATCCTATATTCATTCCATGTTTTTTTTTGTATTCTTATCAGCTCACCCCAGTTTCAGTTATTCACACTATCGGCAATTTTCAATGGCCAATCAACCTACCAGTCTGCGTGCCTTTAAAAGCAGAGCATCCGGAGAAAACCCAAGCAGCCACAGGGAGACCGTGCAAGAATCAGCATGCAAAGTTGGAATTGAACCAGGCCACTAGCACTGTGAATCAGTGCTTTACTAGTTCAGCCGTTGTGAATTTCTGAGGAAATTGTCATTCCTTGCCTTCACTCGATCTGGGTTTCTTTGCAAGGTTCCCCTTTATTACTTGATAACCAAGCTACAAAGGAAGCAGGGAGGGATATGAGAATGTAAAGCATTACTTTATCATGAAGACCATGAGAGTGATAAAAACTGTTCTTTTCCTGCTCTCGGTTTTCACTCTGCTCCTATCTTTAAAGACAATTAACAAAAATTGAGATTCCAAATACTGCATTTTGTTTAATAGGATTACAGGCCACAGACAAGGTATTTCCCTGCTCTACATATGTTCCCAGCTTCTCAACGCCAAGCTAATAATCTTGAGGAAATTGAAAGCTGACTTCCGTATGATAAATATGTAGCTATTCAGTGATGACAGAGTTCAAGTCCAAGTTTATTGACACAGCCATACACACCCAAGCTATACAGTTAGTACCAAGAAAACTACCTTTAAGCAGCAGTTTATTACAAGCATGAAAAGCATAAATTACATAAATTTAAATTAACATGAATTATGCATAACTTTACAAAACAAAATAAACATAACAACATTAGTGCAGGTTGAAGAAAATATAGTTCGACATACTATTAAAGTTTTTCAGGTTGGTGGCATAGTGGCACCAGCGCTGGACTTCGGGGCGAGCGGTCCTGAGTTCGAATCCAGCCGGCTCCCGTTAAGAGCTGGTGATCTCTTTAAAAAAACTCACCCGGCAGAAGGCAATGGCAAACCACTGCTGTAACTTGCCTAGTATGCAATTTCCCAGTAAGTCAGAGCAGCGTGGAAAGAAATTGTCCACTACCTGGAAATAATTCCAGATGCGACATACCTACCCACAAGAACCTGAGTACAGTGGAGAAATGGGTCAGAAATGATTCAGTCCATTGGGTATATTAAAACAGCAGCTGCTGATGGCTAATTCAAACCGCAAACCAAAATGACTCCAATCCCTCCAAGTGGCTCTGTTATTTTACTGAGAGCCTTTCTCCCTTGAGACTGTCAAGCTACTTGTAGTGAATTGAATATTGTACATCAATGTTGTTTTAATAAAGCCAATGGACAATTTAAACCAAAGTCCTGCCATCATCCTCAGTAGATACTGCACTGCAGTCATACCAGTTCCAGGTGCAGACTATGCTCTCACAGCTAAAGGTCTATGTAATTTGGTAACGCATGTTATCTGTCGTTTGTCATCACATTGCAGAAAATACAGCATCGTTCATGATATCTTAGATTTTGTAAATTAGTAAGACATTAGATGGTGCATTTTGATTCTATTAATAAATATTCAAGTGAAAAGAATCTACTCTAATTAAGAATGCGCAATGTGAACTGTTCCCTTCTGAGGTCTACTGGCAAGACAGCATAATGAGTGTGTTTATTAGACCTGCACAAGTGACATGATAAGAATTTACAGTTTGGAAATTTTTACCCTGATATCTTTTGCATAATTGTAAAGAACAATGCACTCTAATGTATATGCCGTATTGCAGTGATACGTTTAAGATTGATTATTTGGTACAACAGCTTACTGACACTTGTGTGACTCCACAGCGTGGTTGGTCACGACATTGGGCTCCACCTTTCTGCTCCAGGGAAAGCACATCATCTCCCACAGGATGGGAGGGATAAATAGGAAATGGATCATGCTGGCGTAGACTCATCTACCACTTTACAGCTTGTTTGGGAATGGTACTAGCAGAGACAAAAATCCAGATTGCCTACCACCAGTAAGGTATAGGAATGGTGAGGGATAACAGTGGACCAGAGACAAAATGCCATGTAGACTTCCCCTTCTGGGGCTCACAGCATCTCCTAGTGCCAAAACTCACATTAAGATTAGCACAAATTTTATAAACACTAGAGTTGCAAATCAAAGCAAGAAAAATACAAAATATTAGTAATAGTTTAACATGGCTTTTAAAGCTATTCTGCAACTGCAAGAAAGCTATTTAAAACACCCCTTAATACTATTTACTGGTATTACTCCAATGCTTCACTGGATTGTTATTAAAGATGTTCCTTAATGTTATTTTGTTAGTATTACTCCAATGTTTCAACAGATTGTTTGCCCTTAAACAGCTATAAGAACCATCAAGACAGTTAAAAAGATAATCAATAATAAAGAGGAATTTGCTCTATTTGTTCATTATTGTAAAGTCATAACTGTTTTTATAAAGAAGGCCTTATAATTTTACTGCACTCAGAGGACTGAAGAAATCCGCCACAGTAATACTGAAAGACAGCTAGCGTACACAATGCTGAGATTTGATGGACATCAATATAAAGGTCATTTGGAATAACAGCACAATGTACAATCATGAAATAAGGTGCCTGGTATGTAATGATTTAATATTCAAATGACATAATTGAAATTGAGTGCAAACATTAATATAAGACTATCATCCATATCTTAGTCATTTATTCCAAATATTATGGAAATTTACTGTATGTTATTATGATTAATCAGCTGAAACAGGCAACATCCCAAGCATTCAAATTATGTTTCAATATGATTTATATTTAAGCTCAGGGCACAAATGTGGCATATACATAACTCTGATAAAATAACTGACAATTCACCTAAAGCTAAAATATACCTTCACATAAATATCTTATAATAATAAATAGTTTTCCTAGATAGCTGTGCTGTACTAATCTGAATGAGAATATTTAATCACAATTGTACACTCAGCGGCCACTTAATTAGGTACACCTTCTCATTAATGCAAATATCTAAATCAGCCAAATGTGTGGCAGCAACTCAATGTATAAAAGCATGCATGACATGATCAGGAAAAGAAATTTGATCTAAGTGACTTTGACCACGGAATGATTGTTGGTGCCAGACAGGGTGTCTTGAATATTGCAGGAAGTGCTGATCTCCTGTGATTTTCACACACACCAGTCTCCGGAATTTACAGAGAATGGTGCGCAAAACATAAATCATCCATTGAGCTGCAGTTCTGTGGTCGAAAATCCCTTATTAATGAGAGAAGTCGGAGGAGAATGGCCAGACTGATTCAAGCTAACAGGAAGGCAACAGTAACCTGGCATGACAACAGGAACAGGTGTGTGCAGAAGACCATCTCTGAATGGAGAACATGTCGTATCTTAAAGTGGATGGGCTATAGCAACAGAAGACCACAAATATACACTCAGGAGATACCTCATAAAGTGCCCACTGACTGTCCATTTAATTAAAAAAATTATCCAGGTCGGTCTTAATTGGAAGAAAATATAGCAGAACTTGGTTCTTTATGTGTTCACTCTAGCACAGCCACATGGGATTCGATACAATGACTCCATGTAGAATGAACTTCATTAATATCTTATACACAATGCTATGTTATTGTAGATATCTGTAATGCTCCTTTTTATATTAAATAACACTAAATCAGAATCTAGTTTATTATTACTAACGTACATCCTGAAATATGTTATTTTGTGACAGCAGTACAGTGCAAGACATAAAAAATCTGTCATAAGAAATGATGTAGAAAGTTGACTAAAATCAATGATATTACAACGTTGGGAGGGATGAGTGCTGAATTCGCTCATTCTCCATGATGGCCATCTCCATGGCACTGAGGCTATGAAGACTGCCCTGGCTGCTGTGCTCAGTGCCTGTTAACATGATGAACTGATAAGTGAGGCTTTGGGCCTACTCCAGGCTGCTCCAGGGTTCAGATCAGAAGATGCATTCTTGGTTCAGAATACTGCTTTTTGCTTCATTTGTTTGCATGACTTGTATTTTTTTTCTTTCCCTTGTGCATTGAGTGTTAGTCTTTTTATTTTTATTTTTTTCTTTAATTGGGTTATTTTGGATTTCTTGCTTTGTGGCTACCTGTGAGTAAGCAAATCTCAAGGTTGTATAATTTATACATTCTTTGATAATAAATGTAATCAAATCATAAATCATTAATTGTGATTCTTGAATCTTGATGTGTGAATGACAATGTTTCAGTGAGTGTGTTCCATTTTATTTCATATGTCAACAATGTCTACTTTTTAATAGTCTGGGCCAATTGCATCACAGTACACTGGTTAAAAATATTGGTTGAAAAACTGCACGATGGACTATTTACTGATTGTTTAAAATAGCTTATTCTCATGATTAATCAGCCAAAATTATTTCAATTTATATTGACACACAAGACAGTAACTGATGAATTTGCTTTTACATACTGAAGATGCTACAGACTTGTCAATGACTGACCTAACTAATTCAGCACAACTTTGCTTAAAATAATTAATTGTTTTTATGTTGGTGCTGTATACTTAAAACCAAATTTGAAGCTCTTTGATTTGTTTTTAAGTAAACCAGTAAAAATATCAATTGCAAGAATCTTAATACTACTGCATCATGAGATTGTTTTTTGGCACAGTAACAGTTACCATTTTTGGAGCGTTAGTTTTTGAGATTGCACATAAATCAATTAGAGAAGTATGACATTCAAAGATCTATAACTGGAAAACAATGGAAATACAGTAAATAAGATGCTTCTTTTAGCTATAAACTGGCTTCAGTTTCCATGATGTATTACGAGTTAATGCAATAGAAAGTTTGATTTTATTAAATGCAATACATCAAATTTTAAAAATCCTATTAGAGCAAAAATGTTATAAGTAAAGATAACAGCGCCATGAAATATTGAAGGAATTATTGCTGGGAAATTCATGGCCTCTTAGGAGTATTTGCTAAGACATGACTGTGCGTGGGTTCCTAGTTAGCTTGATCTCATATCGCTGCGTAATATTTTTGTGGGCGTACATCAAGGCGCTGTATACGCAAGCAGCATATTCCTCACACAATTACGCACAGTGACAGCTGTAATTTCAGGAGTCACAGATTAACCTGTATGATGCGACACAGTAGCTTGAGCTCTTAAAGCTACAATGCTAAATCTTAGAGTAATTTCAGGTGAACTGATATTGGTTTGGATAGCTACTTATCTAACACAGAACTGGAGGCACAAGAAATAAACATCAATGCCCAAGTTCCCAGACCCAAAAATTATAGATGTCTTCACCTAAGTAATGATCAGAAATCTGATTCCTTATTTTACACAACTGAAGCATTCAACTGCTTCAGTAATACACTCACCAAAAGGGATTGCTAATTCCACCACCTCCTCCCCATACCTTAAGCACCATATGCCTGATTCCTTCTGATAGAGCAAACCGTTCTAACCATCATTTGATCAAGAATTTTTGATATATCTGATTGCAATTATGTAAATATTACGTTCAGAAAACAAAATATGACCATAAGATATAGGAGCAGAATTAGGCCACTAGGCCCTCTGAGTCTGCTCCACCATTTCATCATGGCTGATCCATTTCTCTCTCATCCCAATCTCCTAGCTTCTCTCCATATCCCTTCATGCCCTGATGAACCAAGAATTTATCAACCTCTGCCTTAAATATATCCAATGACTTTAATTCCTTGCTTTTATATTCTAGTCCTCTCAAAATAAATGTTATCATCGCATATGCCTTCCTAACCACTGACTTAATGTGTAAATTATCCTTTAGGAAATCCTGCATGAGGATTATGAGATACCTTTGCACTTCAGGTTTTTGAAGTTTATCTCCATTTAAAAATTAGTCAACCCTTTCATTTCTTCCACCAAAGTGCATGACCATACATTTCCCAGCAGTATGTATTCCATCTGCCACTTCTTATCACACTCTCCCAATCTGTAATGGCAACTTCAACCACTTCTACCCTCTGCCACTCTTGAACTTTTGGCATACTGCCAGTGTCTTCCATAGACAGGCTGATGCAAAATACTTATTCAGTTCATCCACCATTTCCTTGTGTGCTATTACTTCCTCTCCACCCTCCAGCATTTTCCAGCAGTTTGACATCTACTTTCACCTCTCTTTCACATTTTATATTTCTGAAGAAACTTTTTGTATCTTCAGTTTTATTAGCTAGCTTACCTTTGTCTTCAATCTTTTCCTTCTTTATGAGTTTTTATTTACCTTCCATTTGTTTTTAAAAGCTTCCCAATTCCCTGAATTCCAACCAATTTTCACTCTGTTATATGCATTCTCTTTGGTTTTTATATTGGCTTTGACTTCTCTAGTCAACCATGGTTGTGTCATTCTGCCTGAGAATACTTCTTCTTTGAACTGAATCTATCCTGAGCCTTCCAGATTGCTCCCAGAAATTCCAGCCATCAACCCTGCTAGTGTCCCCTTCCAATCAGTTTTGGCCAGCTCCTCTCTCATGCTTCTGTAATTCCCTTTACTCCATAGTGATACTGATACATGTGAGTTTAGCTTCTGTTCAAACTGCAGGGAGAATCCTATCATATTATGATCACTCTCTCCTAAAGGTTCCTTTACCTTAAGCTCTCTGATCAATTCCAGTTCCTTGCACAACACCCAATTGAATACAGTTGATTCCCTAGTGAACTCAACCATGAGCTGCTCTAAAAAGCCATCTACAAATTCCACCTCTTGGGATCCTGCACCAACCTAATATTCCCAAAATTGAAATCGTCCATGACTATCATCACATTCCCCTTTTCATACGCATTTTCTACCTCCTGTTGTAATTTGTAGACCATATCTTTACTACAGTTTCGAGATCTGTACATAATTCACATCAGGGTCTTTTTTCCTTTGCTGTTTCTTAGCTCTACCTACAACGATTCTACACCTTCCAATCCTATGACACCTCCTTTGCCTACCTGCCTGTCCTTTTGATACAATGTTTATCCTTGGATATTAAATTTATCACTATAATCTTCTTTCAGTGATGCTGACAAAGTCATACACTCAAATCTATAACTGTGCTACCAGTTCATCTGCCTTATTACGTATACTGCATGGATTCAAATATGACATCTTCAGTCCTGCATTCATCACACTTTTTGATTTTGTCCACCTTTTACATTGCATCTCATCCCGTTGACTGCAATTTTGCCTCTCCTTGCCAGCAATCTCACTACAAATGCCTGTGTTTGTAAACCAACTACCCCATCCTCAGTCCACTCAGTGCAGTTCCCATCCCACTGCCAAATTGGTTTAAACCCTCCTGAACAGCTTCAGCAAACTTGCTTGCAAGGATATTTCCCCCTCAGGTCCAGGTGTAAACCCTCCATTTTGTACAAGTCGGACTTTCCCCAGAACAGATCTCAATGATTCAGAAATCTGAAGCCCTGCACCAGTTCTTCAGCCACACATTTACCTGCCAAATTATCCTATTCTTACCATTACCGGCGTGTGGCACAGGCAGTAATCCAGATATTACTACCCTGGAAGTCCTGCTTTACAACTTCCTACCTACTGTAGCTCCCTAAAATCTCTCTTCATGACATCCTCGCCTTTCCTACCCATGTCATTGGTGTCAATATCTGCCAAGACTTCTGGCTGCTCCCCTTCCCCTCCTTAGAATACCGTGGACCCAACCTGAGATATACCTGACCACTGTGCCCGGGAGGCAACATACCATCTGGGTGTCTCTATCACATCCACAGAATCCCATCTCTATTCTGCTAACAATGGAATCTCCTATCACTACTGCAGTTCTCTTCACCTCTCTCTTCTTCTGAGTCACAGCATCAGACTCAGTGCCAGAGACCTGGTCGCTGCAGGTCCTTCCATGGTGGGTTGTCCCCCGAGAACAGTATCCTAAGTGGTATACTTATTATTGAGGGAAACTGCCACAGAGGTATGCTGCACTGCCCACCATTTCCCTTCCTTCTCTTGACAGTCACCTAGTTACCTGCCTCTTGCAACCTAAGGGTGACTGCCACCCTGTAACTCCTATCTTTAACATCCTCAGTCTTTTGTATGAGTCAAAGGTCATTGAGCTGTAGCTCCAATTCCTTAACACGATCTCTGAGCAGTTGCAGCTTGGTGCCCTGGTGCAGATGTGGTTACCTGGGAGAGTAGAGGTCTCCCAGAATTCCCACATTTCACGCACAGAACAAAACACAGCCTTTCTGATGAATCCCATTCACTGATTGGGTGCAGTCCAACTCTGAAATGACATCATCACGTGCATGTATTGATGATGTAAGTAGGACTGGAGTGTGTTCTTTGCTGGGAAACGGTTGACTTGAGCAAACATTCTTGCTCAAAACTCCTGGGCCCTGCTTACTCCAGCAGAGATCTGTCACAATCCGCAATTCGTGACGAGGATCAGGAAAGTTAAAAAGATAAGTACCTGGAAAATAAAGTGGAATTACAGCACTGAGTTACTTAACTCAGTATGGGGATTCTGTGCAGGTTATTTTGGGTCTGCTCAGAACTATTTTCCCAGTGAATACCAACAATTATTCTTAAAGCTACACCAACTGACTAAAGCAGAATTAAGCAAGGAATACAATGCAAGTCTGTATCTGTGAAACGAACTAAGAGGGTAGATGTAAATGCACAAAAGGCTTGAGTGCTGCAACATTGTTTTAGTGGAAAGAGAAGATCATAACAGCTCCAATAAAAGAAGATTTAATGGGTAGCCTGGGTGTATGAGCCATTATATATGAGTACTACAGGCAGGGAAGAGACAGCCGATAATATCTTTGACTTAGAATGCAGTCGTGAGTGGGAGAGTAGGAGAAGAAAACAATATTGTTAATAGAAATCAATCCCAATATGTGTGGTACATTTATTAATTTTGTAGCTCCTTGGAAAGTTTGATTGTGGAAACACTCCAAAACAATCCGAACTGTTTGAGATCACAGGGCGCTATAAATATGACTCATGCAATCAAAACCTGGGAGAATCAGTCAGTGGTTACTTGGGAACCAGGCATCAAAAGTACAAGTTGCTAAATTCACTGACAACGCAAAGCTGGAAAGTAAGTTGTAGGAGGAATATAAAACACAAAGGGATATAGAAAAGTATCATGAGTGCACAATGATCCGTCAAATTAAGGACCGCGTGGGAAAACATGAAATTCTCTATTTGGCAGGAAATACGAAAATCATTTTATGGTTGCATAGATTTGAGATGCAGAGGGATCTGGTTAACTGACTGTATGATTTATAAAAAGCTAGTGTGAAGGTACACAAGTAAATAAGATACCTAGTGGAATGCTATCACTTACTGTTAGGGGAAATGAATGCATTCCTAGATAAATTAACTTAAGGATCCAATATACCATTTTCATTACTTCAGGAGAGAATACCACTTAGAATTATGAAGCCTCTGCAAATCCCAAACAGAATAAAGTTTGTAATGAAATTCATATTGCTGTTCTTATTGCGAATGAGGGAGGTTACTCTTCAGTTGTGCAGACCATTGGTGAGACCATATCTGAGTACATTATGCAGTATTTGTTTCCTTATTTAAAGAATGGTGTGCTGGCCGGGGGTGTAGTGGCACCTGGACCAGACGTCACGGCGAAGGGTCCCGGGTTTGAATCTGGCCAGCTTCATGCACACTTCCCATCCCTGCTGGGCTGAGTGTCAAGCCAGCAACTCGACCTCGTAAGAAGCGGACAAATGATGTGCCACAAGGCACGGCGAGGAACAAAAACAATGAAGGAATGATAGTAATACATTGGAAGATTTACTGGACTAAAATGTGGATGGTGGGCTCACTAATGAAGAGAGTTTAGACAAACAAGGTTTCTATGCAGCAGAACTTACAAAGATGGCCCAACTTAACTGAAACATGCAAGATGTTAAGAGGCCATTTCAGATAGATAGGGAGGGAAAGCTTCCTCTTGTGTTCGAATCTAGAACCAGGGTCACTCTTTGAGATAATTATAGATCATAGAACAGGACAACATTGGACAGGTTATTCAGCCCACAAAATTGCTTTGATCTTAATACCCATTTATGCTAAATGTCTTCTTCCTGTGTTTCATCACACCCCAATACCATTCATCTTCATGTGTTTGTCTAAAAGTCTCTTAATTCCACCAAATTGCCTGCTTCCACTACTACCTCTGGTAACTCATTCCACATATATACCACTCTGCGTAAAATAATTTTTTCCCATGTCACCTTTAATCTACCCCCCCCCCCCCCTCCAACCTTAAAACATGTTTACCCTGGGGAAAATATTACTGGAAGTTTGAAAATTGATTTTCATGCCGGCAGGTTGGAGGTTGCCCAGACGTAATATAAGGTGTTGTTCCTCCATCCTGAGCATGGCCTTATCACGACAGTAGAGGAAGCCATAGATTGACATATCGGAAAGGGAACAGGAAGTGGAATTAAAATGGGTGGGCACCGGGATATCCCACTTCTTCTGGCAGTTGGAGCATAAGTGCTCTGCAAAATGGTCTCCCAATCTACGGTAGGTTTGTATCTTGCTCTAGGCCTCTGGTTATCTCTATTAACATGGAGGAAGCCCAATGAGCTGGTGGTTCCTTAACCAAGGTACCTTCAGATTAAACACATTTCTTGGCACAACAAGATTAAGCACAACAGCGCCTCTTTCACCTCAGAGGGTTGAAGGAGTTTTGTATGGGCCCCCACATCCAAAGAACTTTCTATAGGGGCATAATTGAGAGCATCCTGACTGGCTGCATCACTGCCTGATATGGGAACTGTACTTCCCTCAATCGCAGGGCCCTGCAGAGAGTGGTGTGGACAGCCCAGCACATCTGTAGATGGAATCTTCTTATTATTCAGGACATTTACGAAGACAGGTGTGTAAAAAGGGCCTGAAGGATCACTGGGGACCAGTGTCACCCCAAGCACAAACTATTCCAGCTGCTACCATCCAGGAAATGGTCTGGCAGCATGAAAGCCAGGACCAACAGGCTCTGGGACAGCTTCTTCCACCAGGTCATCAGACTGATTAATTCATGCTGATACAATTGGATTTCTATGTTATAATGACCGCCTTGTTGTACATACTATGTATTATAAATTACTATAAATTGCACATTGCATATTTAGACAGAGGCATAACGTAAAGATTTTTACTCCTCATGTGCATGAAGGATATAAGTACCGGTAATAAAGTTAATTCAATTCAACATTTCCATTTAGCCTGGCTCCTGCTCAGGTATGTGCGCATTCAAGGTCTTAATTGCCACAAAGTAACTCCTCAAAACAATTTGCATTTCAGAATTCCGTCATCAATCAGTCCTGAGCAATTCATTCAATA
Source organism: Hemitrygon akajei (assembly GCF_048418815.1). Classification (NCBI taxonomy): domain Eukaryota; kingdom Metazoa; phylum Chordata; class Chondrichthyes; order Myliobatiformes; family Dasyatidae; genus Hemitrygon; species Hemitrygon akajei. Next base: position 161,491,956 of record NC_133128.1, on the reverse strand, counting down.
ATTTTTAGCCTTCTTGCTTTGTAGTCCCTTAACGTTCTCTGCAAACTTCTCAGACCATTAATAACTCTTTCATGTAACTGCCTCCAGATTTTTGTTAAGGCTGTAGACAAGCTTTGTTTATCTTCACCCTGATGGTGCTTTTAACCCTCTGACTTCAATAGTTAAGACCTACTGAAAGAAGAGTCTAGCCCATATCGCAATTGAGATTGTACAAATACTTATTCTGAAAATTTGCTTCCTAGTTTGAGATCAATAATGAGGGGAAGCACCCTTTATTTTTTTCTATACACCCCGGAATCCCTATCATTCAATAAGACAATCTTTCTTATAAAACAGTCCAACCTCTTTTCAGGTTTTAACCTTTGCATTCCCAAGAATCAATCCAATGAACCTCTTATGTCCTGTGTCCAAAGCAAACACATCCTCAAATATAGAGACTAAAACCATGGACAGTAAGCCAGGGATGATCCCATTCTGTAAATCTGCATCACAGCTTTCCAATTTTAATTTTCCATGTTCTTACAACTAAGGCCAATGATGCCATAATCTTCTTACTTATTTTCTCTACCTGCAAGGCAGATACTTTTGTGTTTCATACACTAGGATCCCTCTGTGCCTCAACATTTTAAGATAGGAAACCTACAACACAATACAGGCCCTTCAGCCCACAAAACTGTGCTGAACATGTCCTTGCCTTAGAAATTACCTAGGGTTACCCAAAGCCCTCTATTTTTGTGAGCTCCATGTACCTATCCAGGAGGCTCTTAAAAAGACCCTATCGTATCCGCCTCCACCACCATCACCGGCAGCCCATTCCATGCACTCACCACTCTCTGCATTAAAAAAAACTTACCCCTGACATCTCCTCTGTACCTACTTCCAAGCATCTTAAAACTGTGCCCTTTCATGCTAGCCATTTCAGCCCTGGGAAAAAGCATCTGACTATCCATGCAATCAATGCCTCTCATCATCTTATACATCTCTATCAAGTCACCTCTCATCCTCCATCGCTCCAAGGGAAAAAGACTGAGTTCACTCAACCTATTCTCATAAGACATGCTCCCCAATCCAGGCAGCATCTTTGTAAATCTCCTCTACACCCTTTCTATGGTTTCTACATCCTTCCTGTAGTGAGGCAACCAGAAATGAGCACAGTACTCCAAGAGGAGTCTGACCAGGATCTTAATCAGTTTAAATAATGACTTTTTAAATTCTTCCTCTGAAATTGATAACCTCACACTTTATTCACTCCAACATTAAACTCTATATGACAATTTCCTGCCAACTCTGTAACCTTTCTATAGCTCCTTGCAACCTCTTTGTGCTCTTCACAACTGCCTACTCCACCTAACCTTGCATCATATGGCAAAAATGGCAACAGTAGACCTGGCCCCTTCTTCCAGTCATTAGTAATTATTGTAAGTTGTTAAGTCCCTGGCATTATGATATTCCACTAGTTTCAGATTGCCAATCCAAAAATGACCCATTTATCTTAACTTTGTAAAAACATGGCAAACAGGTAGACTTTATTAAAGTGGTTTTAGACCAGCGTGTCCCCACAAAATCATTCAGAATCTTCTTCAACTGGAAGCATTGGATGAACCATGAGATCTGCAATCTGCCGAGGGCCAGATCAGTGGCATTCAGGTCTGGAAGCCAAGTAGGGTACTAGAGGTCCAGGTATGCTCTCAGGAAAGCCATCTCAAATGATAAGTGGCAATTACAGACTAAACTTGAAACTATGAAGAATGCTTGACAGCTGTGGTAGGGCTTGCATGCTATTACCTCTTACAAAGTGAAACCAAGTGACTTTGCTCTCAGATGAGCACAGTGCCTTCTATACTCGCTTTGACCATCAAGACATGGAGGAAACTTAACAAACTCCCACAGCACCTGATAACCCTGTGATTTCAGTTCTGAGGCTGATGCGAGAGCATCCTTCAAGAAGGTGTACCCATGGAAAGTACTTTGCCAATTGGGGTACCTGGCCATGTACTAAAGACTGCTCACTGTTCCCTTTAACCTTTTGCTTTGGCAGTCTGAGCTACCCAACAGCTTCAATCAGGCTTAATTTATACCAGTGCCTAAGAAGAATGTAGTAACCCATCTCAATGACTATCATTGAGTATCACTTACATCCACTGTGTTGAAGTGCTTTGAGAGATTGGTGATGAAGCATATCAACTCCTCCCCAAGAAGCGACTTGGATCCACTCCAATTTGCTTATCAGTGCAACAGGCCCTCAGCAGATGCCATATCATTGGCTCTTCACTCAACCCTGGAACATCTGAACAGCTAAGATGCACACACCTTGAAGCTCTATATTGACTATAGCCCAGCATTCAATACCATCACCCCTTCAAAACTAATCAATTAGCACCAAGACCTCTTTGTGCAGTTAGATCCTCACTTGCAGACCCAGTCAGTTCAGATTGGCAACAACATCTGCTACATCAGCACAAATGCACCACTGGGCTATGTACTTAGCTCCCTGCTCTACTCACTTTATTCTTTTGACTGTGAGGTTAAGCATAGCTCCAACACCATATTTAAGTTTCTTCAGCGTATCAGTTCAGAGGATCTGTGCTGGGCCCAGCACGTAAGTGCAATTATGAAGAAAGCAGTGCCTCTACTTCCTTAGAAGTTTTGCAAAGATTGGGCATGACATCTAAAATGTTGACAAACTTTCACAGACATCTGATGGAAGTTATATTGCCGGGTTGCATTACGAATTGGTATGGAAACACCAATGTCCTTGAATGGAAAATCATACAAGAAATAGTGGATATGGTCCAGTCCATCATGGGTAAAGCCCTCCCAACATTCGCTCTATTATTTTTTTTAAAAACAACTGCACGGACCAACCATTGCTCTGAGCAGGAAATTTTTACATGGCCTGAAACCTACACGCCACTTTAAATGATTTCTTTTGCCGTATCTATACTATGAACATGTAGAATGAAAACTGAAAAATCAGATACTTTTGATTTTATTTATTAATTGAAGCGTATAATGACATACAGTACAAAGAAATTCATTCATGTTTCCTATACTTTTTCCTCATCTATCTTCATTACAAATTCATTGGCTATGATTTGTCTTATTTCTCATCAAATGAAAAATTTGTCTTACTCCTTTTCATCTAAATGTTCCACTTCTAGTCTGTTTCTGGATTTACATTTGATTGAATTCATTAGACTGAATCCACGTTCGCAGTCTGCACGAGAAGGCTGAAATGTTCCAACGACGTCAACAAGAAATAACAGTTCTTCAAACTCTTCATTTCTAAGCACATAATTCAACATATCAGTAAACATCTTAATTGAACCAATTCTAACTTTCTCAGAAATGACAAATTTGAGATCAGAATATTGCTGCAATACTTTAGAGGTAACATTTTTCTCAGAATTTGTAATAGTAGTCAAATATGTTTATGTCGGTTGTACTACATTCTCTTTTTACAAATTTAAAATTGGTTGTATTTGCAATAGCAAAATTGTCAAAAACTTGCCATTCTCATAACTCATCTTCATGTAATCTGTTATCCAAGTAATTACACACGTTGAATGAATCAAATAATAGATGCACAATCAATGTCAGAATTAATAGATGCAAACATCTATAAGTTTCATTTTTTCACTCCAGTAAATGGTATTGCTCAGATAAGTTGTTAATTTTTGTTTTTCACACTGCAATGCTTCAATTGTATTCAAACAGCTTTTCTGAAGGAATTTACAGAGATGCCAGATCTACTAAAACATCATTAAGGACAGTGGTTGCTACTCGATATTGTGGAGCGGTCAAACTCGTCAGACAGCAGTTGCTGACTGGATTATAACATTCATTAACGTGCTCTTTACAATACTGGATCAAAGCTTCATGGTTTCTTATTTAAGCAGTAACAGCAAAATGTCTTGGCAGCTATCTTACTTTGTTTAGTGGTCTAAATGACACAATACCACATGCCGTCATTCTGTAACATTAGCTAATTCTTCTAGTTTTCCTTTTTTAACCAATGACCTGCAGTACATTGCATACACTGTTCATAGCAGTGTTTCTATATCCTGCGTAATTGATGCTTTTTTCCGTGTGTCATCCAGTTCCAGATCTTCTCTGTGTGCAACACAATGTTACCCAGACAGTTGCTTTATTTATAGTCGAAGAATTGCTGCCACACCATTACTCTTTCCAAGCTTAATATTTGCCAAGTCTGACATAAATATCACTATTTTTGAATACCGTTGTTGATGTAATTTTTTTACAGATTCAACAATAGTGATATTGTCACATGTAGTTAACTTCAAATCACCAACAAACACAGCCATATAAGAAATTTCACTTTCCGGTCAAAACTTAAAATACAGAATTAACATTTTCTGTACAGAAGTATTGGTAATTTCTTCAGCAGTTAGTGTATAGAAAGCAAATTTCCACAATTTTTCCATTAGCTGTCCTGAAGCACAAATCTGATGCACTCAACAAATTCAAATGCATAGTTCTTGCTGAGCCAGCTCTCTGCTATATTTACATATTTGGCCACGTGCATGAATTTCTTGCATGAAGTGCATAGAAGCATTAGTAACAACTGTTAAGATAATGTTATCAATTACAACTTTGACGCCATCAAAGTCAGACATTTTTCACGCATCTTGTTTCACACTCTTTTGAAGTTTAAGTCAACATGCACAAAATTCCACATTTCCTCTGGTTGTACAATTTGGTAACTATACAAATTCTCTGGTTGTTTTAAGAAACTAACTTCTATTCTTCCCCTTTCTTTGCACTGCTGAACAGGCCCCCAAATTTTCATTTCAGCATAAGTAATGCATACAACATCGTCAGCATCTTGATATGCAAAAATATCACCAATTTTATTTGTTTTTGATACGAAGACTGTAGTTCAGAATCTACAAGTTGCAAAAGCCATTCTACCTTAAGTTTTGTACAAGTTTTGTTCTTCACTGCATTTAATTCTTAGACCATAAGAGCTATGAGCGGAATTAGGCTACTCAGCCCATCTGCCATTCCATCCTGGTTGATTTATTATCCCTCTCAACCCCGTTCTCCTGCCTTCTCCCCGTAACCTTTGACACACTGATTAATCAAGAACCGATCAACCTCAGCCTTAAATATACCCTTATATTCTTCTTCTGCTTTTCTTTTTGATATGCTTAGGGTACTAAAAATAATAATAATAAATTATTATTATTAGAGAATACTAAAAATAATCATTTTTGAATAATTCAACAAGTCAAAAACTTTATAATTTTAATAAAATAACCAGTCATGCAAACAATTTTATAGAAAATTATTTTTACTTTGTTCTAACAAATTATTAATTTAAATAATCTTATTAGATCGTGTTTTTTTTTGAAAGATTACTTACTGAAGAAGTCAAAGTATAGAATCATTCTCATCAAACAAACACTCACAACGCAAGTAAATTATGTCAGGCAGTCAAATCATAACAGGCACAATGGGAAAAGTAAAATATTTCGACTAAATGGCATCCGTGCTTAGCGGTCCGGCGATTTATTAACATAGAGCTACCGAATTCCATTCTGTTTATTGTTACAATTTGTAACAATATTGTAACTTGAAACACTGACAATGTACATAGGTTGAAGCTCGAAAGGTTCTGATACATTTATCATTTAGAATATTTATGAATTATATTCATTCACACATAATTAATTACATGGTATCCACAATCATTTTAACATATATTTCAGAATTATATTTGCATCATTTTGAGATTATATTAACATTATATAAAAGAAATTTTCAGCTAGACAGTGACAGATCGGGTGATTTGAGTGTCTCAGAAATTGCTTATCTCCTCAGATTTTCAAGCACAACAGCCTCTAGAGTTTACAGAGAATGGCATGAGAAACAAAAAGCAACTATTGAGCAGCAGTTGTGGTTGAGAATGCCTTGTTAATGAGAGAGGTCAGAGAAGAATGGCCAGACTGGTTCAAGCTGACAGGAGTGTGACAGTAACTCGAGTAACCATGTTTTGCAACAGTGAGTCTGTGGAAGAGCATCTCTGAACACACAACACATTGAACCTTGAAGTGGATGGGCTACAGCAGCAGAAGACCACAGACATACACTCGGTGGCCACTTAATCAAGTGCAGGAGATACTGAGTGTACTCATGCCTTAGCATCAGACATAGTGACCCAAGTTTTGTACAGTACTGTCCAAAAGATTTTGGCACATATATATATCTAGGGTGCCAAAGGCTTTGGCACTGTAATGTACTTGTCAACATGGAGTGAAGGGTTTGTAAATCTGGTGGGAGCAGAGGATGTTGGAAATGTTGAGGGTGGAGTGCTCCAGGAGGAGTGTGGGATAGTTGGCAGAGGAGTGCCAGGACAGGGGCGGTGCAGGTGCAGATACACCAGGCAAGGTCACTTAATTCCAAACAAGTGGGTTATTTATCATTACAGAACATCTCTCTCGTGCTTCCCTCTCCTCAACCATGATTCCCCACTCCCTGCTCCCTTCTCACTCTCAATACACAATAGAGAACCATATCAGATTCAGGTTTATCATCACTCACATGTCATTAAATTTATTTTCTTTTTTTTGGCAGCTGTACAGTACATAAAATTACTACTGTGCAAAAGTCTTAGGCACCCTAGCTATATACATGTACCCAAGTCATTTGCACAGTACTATAGGTAAATGCCCACAGTTTGATACCGAACTTACAGTACCTCTCAAGGTGAGTTTGTGTGAATGAGTATGTTCTAAACTTACTGGTCAACCTTCAAGTGTTATTTTCTGACTGCTGTTCACAACATGAATCTCTGTCAAGCCTTGATGCAGAATTGTATCTTACTGAGAATCTACAAAATCCGTGCTGGAGAATTTGCCCAGTTCTAGAATATTCTATATAAACAAGAATGGAATTCTGAATTCAGCTAAAGCAAGTTCAAGGGAACAGCAGTGTAGGCTGTGGTACTATGGTAGTAAAATCCAGGATTCCTGCTTTTTCAGCTACATAACATATGCAATTTAATACCTTCATCTCACCTCATTTATCATTCCAATCTTTTATTAATTTTTTATTATATTTTTCATTAACTTCTGTTCATTACATATGTGAGGTCACTTCTCAGAACTGTCTGCGGTTCGTGAAGGCCTGTGCATCACCTGGGAACACTCCCAGCGCCCTGTGAAATCTTCCATTTGCCATGTCATGTCAGTGCTCAGAGAAAAATTTCTGATTTCAAAGGCTTTTGGATTTTGGATTTGTGGATAAAGGGTACTCAACCTATATAAACTATTTTTTTCAAAACCATATTACTTTTTACACACATTACTTTGCCAAAAAGAAGTTCTGATTGTGAATAAACAGAGCATTTGAATAAAAACACTGTTTACATGCTTGATGTTTCATCTAAATGCTGTTTATCTGAATTCAAATGATGCATTCAGAAGCACAAGTTCTATATCAGTTGGATCTAACAGCTGGTAAACAGGCTATTGTTCACACGCATGATTTAGCATTATTCAAACTCATCGGTGTTTAGCATTTTTGCACTGGAAATGGAGACTGAAATCTGAATCAAATAAAATAATGGCTCTGAAATACAGTTAACTGGGGCACTTAGGGACCAGTACATTTTGGCCCAATTAAGTGGCTGAAGTTTCATGGAAATAGTTTAAAAGTATTTAAAAATATCAAACTGCCATTTAACTGAGTAACAAATGATATAACTAAATTAAATGCAGAACAAAATCAATGCGACAAGCACCCATTACCTACTAAATGCTCCCAATGACATGTGATTCAAATAGCCTCTGACAACCAAGTCCACCTGCTGGCCTTCATGTGTGGCTTTACTACTAAGTCCAGCGGAAACATTTCCACTGACAAGAGAAGGGGTAAAGGCGGGATACTGATGCCTTAACATCAGTTGCTTTGGGCAGAAGGGGCTCGTCAGCAGCTTATCTAGGAGAAGGAAAACTCTGAGCTGACTGTGAAAACTTTTATAGATATGTGAAAAGAAAAAGATTGGTGAAGACAAATGTAGGTCCCTTACAGTCAGAAACAGGTGAATTGATCATGGGGAACAAGGACATGGCAGACCAATTGAATAACTACTTTGGTTCAGTCTTCACTAAGGAGGACATAAATAATATTTCGGAAATAGTAGGGGACCGAGGGTCTAGTGAGATGGAGGAACTGAGGGAAATGCATGTTAGTAGGGAAGTGGTGTTAGGTAAATTGAAGTGATTAAAGGCAGATAAATCCCCAGGGAGAGATGGTCTGCATCCCAGAGTGCTTAAGGAAGTAGCCCAAGAAATAGTGGGTGCATTAGTGATAATTTTTCAAAACTCCTTAGATTCTGGATTAGTTCCTGAGGATTGGAGGGTGGCTAATGTATCCCCACTTTTTAAAAAAGGAAGAAGAGAAAAACCAGGGAATTATAGACCAGTTAGCCTGACATCGGTGGTGGGGAAAATGCTAGAATCGGTTATCAAAGATGTGATAAAAGCGCATTTGGAAAGCGGTGAAATCATCGGACAAAGTCAACATGGATTTGTGAAAGGAAGATCATGTCTGACGAATCTTATAGAATTTTTTGAAGATGTAACTAGTAGAGTGGATAGGGGACAGCCAGTGGATGTGGTATATTTGGATTTTCAAAAGGCTTTTGACAAGGTCCCACACAAGAGATTAGTGTGCAAATTAAAAGCACACGGTATTGGGGGTATGGTATTGATGTGGATAGAGAATTGGTTGGCAGACAGGAAGCAAAGAGTTGGAGTAAATGGGACCTTTTCAGAATGGCAGGCAGCATCTAGTGGGGTACCGCAAGGCTCAGTGCTGGGACCCCAGTTGTTTACAATATATATTAATGATTTAGACGAGGGAATTAAATGCAGCATCTCCAAGTTTGCGGATGACATGAAGCTGGGCGGCGGTGTTAGCTGTGAGGAGGATGCTAAGAGGATGCAGGGTGACTTGGATAGGTTAGGTGAGTGGGCAAATTCATGGCAGATGCAATTTAATGTGGATAAATGTGAGGTTATCCACTTTGGTTGCAAGAACAGGAAAACAGATTATTATCTGAATGGTGACCGATTAGGAAAAGGGGAGGTGTAACGAGACCTGGGTGTAATGGAGTAGCTACCAATGTACTCGGTAAAACCTAATGCAGACACTTCTTGCAGATTCCCCTCAGCAATTTCCCATTGCATAGTGAACTCCATAGCATCTGACACTAGTTAGAACAATCACAGAAAACAGCTGACTGTAATTTAGGGTTGTCTGTTTTCATGTGTGCAGTCAAAAAGTCACTGGCAAATGAGAACTGCTGATAATTTTGTAAACACATCCTCACAGAATTCTATTTAAGAGTCATCAGATTCACCATCTTTGCTTCTCTAGTGCTTGGCCTGCTGCTTGAAATTCCTGGTTATTTTATGAAAAATGGTCACTCACTTGTCTGTTTTAATTTTAATGCAGCCTGAGTTTTCACAATAGAGAAAATGTTCATCTTCACATTTTTTAATGAACAATTGTTCTTTCCCATGAAATGTTCTGTATTTTCTGTTAGTTAAAAATAAATATAACTAGGAATTAAATATGCAATATCAGGCAGGTGAAACATATTGCACAACATTTTTTGAAAGATTCCCTGCATTGTATTAGTGTTCTTACAATATTAACCTCCAGCTACTGTTATGAGGCAACAAGTTAATTAGCTTTGAATTAGAAGCCCTCAATTATTTTTTTCAGCTCCAATTTCAAAGAAACCATCTAAATTCCATTATTTTATTCAGTTATCAGAAAAGCTCTTGAAGATAGCATGATTTTAATTTGTCATTGTCTCGATATGGATTTGGATATCATTTAGATTTTAGACTCCTCTGGGTACTGATCTTCAAAAGAATATTTTTCCGAATGATAAACATGTTAATCTCCTCTGTTGCATAAATCTGACAACTTTCATTCACATGAAGTGAATCTCACTCAGTTTGGCTGAAATACTTATGGTCTTTCACTGCAATAAGTAGAAATACACTCATTTCCACAAAACTGGAATGATTTTCATGGGTATGTCATGGAACAGTAGCTAAGAAATTGTTGAAAAGGCAATGTCAAGGTGATCTATTATAGATAACAATTTGATGAAGGAAATGGAAAATTTATCAATTGCTGTTTAATGTCATCCCAAGGAACTTTACAGACAATGGAACACATTTAGAAATGTTGTTTTGTGGGAAATGGGGCAGTCAATCTGAGCACAGTATTAGCCAATAAACAGAAGTGGATAACAGATTTTTTTGAAAGTGCTGCTTCCTCAGGATTTTTTTTGTTTATTATAGACCATTTGAAGCTGAACACAAATATAATTTCAAACTACTTGTATCACGTACGGATTTGGAGAAACAAAAAATTAACTTCTATTGGATATAATGTGTTTAATTGCATAATGGTGCTGATGGTTTTCAATAGTTCTACTGAGCTTAAAGTGCTTTTTAGATGATTTTCATTTATGTTCAGTTTTGGAGGCTTCTCATTTAAGTGTCCAACAATAATCAGCCAGCATTGATCGATTCCAGTTGCCCGGATATCATTTCTCCATGACAACAATGTCCTGGTGAAACCTTTCACCATGCTTGTCACTGACAGCGCCAAGATTTGCAGGGAGGATGTCTAAATGGGAATGCCGAAAATTAACCTTTAGTGCAATGTTGCACTACATGGTTTTGTATGTTTGAAGCATGTTGTCAACCAGCTGCACGTAGTTTGGTGATCTGTAGTTGCCAAGAAAATTTTCTACAACATTCTTAAATGACTTCCATGTGATTTTCTCCAGTCCCACTAGAAGTTCTTTGAATTGCCTGTCGCTGATGACCTGTTTGATTTGTGGACCAACAAAAATGCTTTCCTTAATCTTGGCATCAATTATTCTGGCTTGAATTATGAATTGAAATAACAAATACAGGCAATTTCATAAAAATGGTGTGTGATAGGAAAATATCATTGTGATTTTCATGATCAACAGCCCAAAATTTTACTTTTTTCTTTTTAAATCTTTTTATTAATTTTTTAAACAAACATAAATGAAACATGAATACAAAGTGTTTGAGAGTACATAATTAATAGTTTAAGTAGACATTCAAATATATAATAATCAATATATATAGCCTCCCAAACTCATAGTATATATGAACAAAAGAAACAAAAAGAAAAAAGGGGAAAAAAAAACAAAAAAGAGAGGAAAAAAACACTAACCAACATGGGCCATTGCATAATGTTAAATACATACAGTAGTGCCAATAACTCCGAACCTCCATCCAAATAATTAAGGATAATCAAAGTGATGTTTAGGAAAAGACAATTTAACTCATATGAAAATGTTGAATAAATGGTCTCCAAGTTTCTTCAAATTTAACTGAAGGATCAAAAACCACACTTCTAATTTTTTCTAAGCTCAAACAAGAGATAGTTTGAGAAAACCACTGAAATATAGTTGGAGGATTAATTTCTTTCCAATTCAATAAAATCGATCTTCTGGCCATTAATGTAACAAATGCAATCATTCGTCGAGATGAAGAGGATAAACGACTATTATCCACCACTGGTAAACCAAAAATTGCAGTAAAAGGATGCGGTTGGAAATTGATATTCAGAACTCTTGAAATAATACTGAAAATATCTTTCCACCAAAATTTTATTAGACACTCCCAGAAGTATTCAGGAAGCAAAATCATAGTTGCCCAGCGTAATGAGTGATGAAGAAATACTGTATAGAAAATTGTTAGTAACTTCCTTGCTCTTCTTCAATACAGAGCCATGGAATCTATTAAGGCAATGTTCAAGAGTAAATGAGCATCTCATTAGAAGACTATGGCAGTGCAGCACCCCCTTGATATCACAATGAATTGGCAGCCATGATGACAGAACAAGCAAGGCTAGTTCAGAACTGAAGACATCAGGATAAATGTGCTTATGTAACGAACAAGAAAATTCAGCAGTAGTAGTAGTTTTGCATTTTGCCATCTTGATTGCCTTTCTAACTTACAAGTTATTGTCACATGGGAAACAATAAATATCACTTCACAAAACACAATCAAACAGTTTATATTTCTTAAAACAGAGCAGCTGGCTTAAAATCTGTATATTTTTTCAGCCCTTATGTCTTTCCTGAGTAACTACAGATTTCATCTGGTGAAAATCTAACATTTAAGGTTTTGGTTAATTTGAGAAGAATCATTACCAGATGGAGGTAAAAAGTATCATATGATAACATTTGATAGGGAGAGACTTCAGAGTTTCCAACACATGAAGATTCCTTGTCTGCCAGCAACAGTTACTGTGTTTTTTTCCTAAACCATTATTAAATTCAGATCACTGTGGGTATTAGGTTAGTATGACACTTTTACTGTATGCATTAATTGTATTATTTCAATCCAAACTAGATTGTCAGGTTGCTTTTAACTGCTTGTGGATAATGAGTGAGCTATACGTTAATTCAAAAATTAGATGGCAGTTCAAGCTTCAAAGAGCAAGTCTTAGCTGCCTTGAAAACAAATTCACCAAACACAGCGTCATATCTCCATAACTGCTTTGCATATTTTAAGGTCGTTCAAATAGTCAGAAATGCTTGCTAGTAAAAATATAACATTTTCTTAATAATCTTTGTAAGTTGATCACACATTGATAATTCAAACTCTCAGTTTATTAATTTTAAGACAAATTAAGTGTTTGACGTTAATGAAAATCCACTTTATTAATGTTGTCTTCCTTACCAATTTTGATGAGTTAATTCTGTCCATTCAATAAAAAAGCTTATTCTCATTAGTTTTCCTTAGTGTATTAGCTTATTATTATCTGAGCTGCTAAACATTCATTGAAGAGTTTGATAACACAGATACAAGCATAGCCTTCTATTCACAATCTACGTAGTTAAATATGAGTCAATTATTGTCTTTTATATGTGTTTCCAAAGGTGTATATTCTATAGAACCAGAAACCCAAGTATCCACAGCAGAATATTGTGTCCTATATTAATAAGGCTGCTGTTATATTCTAGGAATCTGGCATTACTGTGTTCTGCAATATGTTAAAACAATGTTTCACATCATTTAGCAGCTGGGGACAAACAGATCCCACTGACATCTGCAAGTCAGTGAATATGTAATAGCTGCAAACAGACAAATTAAGTTTAAGTATTCCCTGATGGTCGATAGGATTGCAGTCATTCTCCCTGGTGTAAAACTACCCCTGAATTATCTCACACCACTTGGCTATCTGGTTGTATGAGTCTCACTATCAAGTCGCAATGCGCAGTTGCTATTGACATCAAACGTATCAATGCTAGATACACAGTTGTGCATGAGTCGTGGACGAGTTTACATTCTTGTGTCATTAGCATTTGGAGTCAACATACTGGTATCATTATCTCAAATAACATCATGAAGAATATGCTGTTCCAAACAGAATGATGTTTGTAATGAAAGACTGGATTTATGTTGCAGTTCTTTTCTCATTAAAAAGTAGGGCAGTTATGCTCCAATTAAATAGAGCAACGGTGAAACCATATCTGAAGTACTGATCTCTTTATTTAAAGCAATATGTCAACAAATTGAAAGCAGTCCAGTGAACACTGGAATAGAGTGTACATGTGCGAGTGGTCTTTGGAAGTACAGAGTTGCATTACGGTGAAGGATCTTGAAAGGGAGGATATACAGAAGGTATTTTCTCTTTAAAGAGAAATTTAAAAAGGAAAAGGATGATAGAGGGGGTCTATTTGTGATTGGAAGCCTATGTTCAGCAGTGTACCGCCTGGATCAATGCTGGGAACCTTGCTGCTTGCTATGTACATTAACGACTTACATGAGCGTGGAGCAGTTACTGATGACATGGGAATTGGTAATGTTGGTAATAGTGAGGAGAGCAAGCTTAGGCTGGCAAATTGAGTACAGTAAAAGCAAACAGAATTTAACCCTTTAAGAGTGAGGGCTGTATTTTGGGAGTATCATTTACAGGTAGGGCCTATACCTTACATGATAAAACCCTACGGAGTATTGTGGGAAAAAGGTACCGTGGTGTACAAGTCAAAGATCCATTAGGTGGCAGTGCAGGTAGACACTCTGATGAAGAAGACATAAAGGATACTTGTCTTCATTAACTGGGACATAAAATAAAGGGTGAAGTGGACTTGCTAGAATTTAATAAAATATCGGTTAAACCATAGTTGGAATATGTTGTACGTAACCCTACAGGAAGGACGTGATTGTACTGGAGAGAGTGTAGAGGCAATTTACCAGGATGTTGTTGGCTTGAATGGAATAGTTCAGTTATGATGAGAGACTGAGAGTGTGTGTTTGTTTTCCTTTGAGCAGGAGATGTCTGAAGGATAGTGATTGGGGTGTGTACCTGATACAGATAGACAAAATTATGAAATGCATAAATAGTGTAGGTAGAAATATTTCCTGTGACAGAGGTGTCTAGCACCAGACAGCTTTGGTTTAAGGTGAGTAATAAGATGTTTAGAGGGGATCTGATGAAGGATATTGACGGAGATGCCTGTTTTGGTTTCTGTGCTGTATGACTTCATGACTCCATAATAATTGGCCAGTGTTAAAAAATAAAGCATGGATGAATAAAGGTAGAGATTAAGTTATTTGTCCAACTCCTGTTTAGTTGTCCAACTAAATCGTGCGCTTGCAGAATCCTTCTTGGATTTGGCAGAACTACACTTACCATAGATTGAAGTGGGAGATTAGATTATCACATGTACATTGAAATATACCATGAAATTTGCCATTTGTGTCAAATCAAACCAGCAAGGATTGTATGCCCACAACTCACTAATCCTAACTGTAAGTCTTTGGATTGTGGAAGGAAACCAGAGCACCTGGAGGAAACCCATGCAGTCACAGGGAGAACGTACAAACTCCTTATAGACAGTGGCAGGAAGTGATCCCCAATCAGTGATTGCTGGTACTGTAAAGCCATCTGCTAACTGCTTTATTGCTTTACCCTGCTGTGATAAAGTCACTTGCAGTTATATGGACCATACACAGTACTGGAGCTACTAGTCGTAATCACTGATAATTTAAATTTTGATGATAATAGATGATAGATGATAGATAACATGAAAATAGCAGTCTGAATCAGGCAATGTAAAAAAGGCAACAATAAAAGCATAAAATGCTGGAACCACCCAGCAAGTAAGGCAGGTTCTGTGGAAATTGAAACAGTTAATGTTTCAAGACAGAGACCATTCATCAGAACTGAAAAAGGGGGATGCAGAAGGAACTGTTGTGTTGAGGAGAGGGCAGAAGGGATTGATAGAACAAAGGGAATATCTGTGATAGGGTGTGACCAAGTCAAATGGGAAATGAGATTAATTATGTTTCTATGTCTGTATTATGTGTTACTAATGGCAGCAGTGGCTAGTAGGCCTGGTTGTGCAAATATCAAAAAAAATCTAAGCCAAAATCACAGATGAATGACTTACAGCCGAACTGGCAAGTATGGTACAGACAAAAAGAGAAAGTTACTTGAAATTGGATAATTTAACATTGAGTCTAGAAAGCTGCAATATGCCCAGATAGAAGATGAGGTGTTGCTGCCCAGTCTTGGCATGAGGCCTCACTCATGACAGAGATGTCCGAGTGAGAATGAGATAAAGAATTAAAATGGTGGGCTAGGAGTGCCCTGTGAATGGAACACAGCTGTTCTGCAAAGCAATCCCCTAATCCATGTTCGGTCATTCCCAATGCAGAGGAGACAACATTGTCAACAATGAACGAATACACAGGAGTACAAATGTAAGTGAAGCATTACTTCACCTGGAAGAAACATTGGGTTACCTGACCAGTGGGAAGGGTGGAGGTGAAAGGACATGTGTTGCATCTCCTTTTAAAAAGTGGCACGGGGAATAAGTGGTTGATGAGACAAAAGAGTCATCTAGAGATTTGCAACAGGACAATTTCTTCAGAATGCTGAAAGAGGAAGTGTTGGAATATACAATAGATTCGTAGAGTCATAGGACATTACAGCAAGAAAACAGGCCCTTCAGCCCATCTAGTCCATGCCAAACCAGTAACATCCCTAGTCCCATTGACCTGCAGCCCAACCATAGCCCTCCATACCCCTCCCATCCATGAACTTATCCAGATTTCTCTTAAACGTTGAAATCAAACCTACAAACAGTTGCGCTGGCTGTGCCTTCCAACAGGAACATACAAACTCAGCACTCTCAAAATTTCACTTTGAAGGCCTCCCACTTACCAAGTATACCTTTACCATAAAACAACCTTTCCCATTCCACACTTGCCTGATCCTTTCTGATACCATCAAAATTCACCTTTCTCCAATTTAGAATTTTAACCCAAGGACTAGACCTATCCTTTTCCATAATTACCTTGTAATTAATCACATTACAATCACTACATGCAAGGTGTTACCCTACACAAACTTCTGTCACCTGCCCTAGGTGACTCTCTCCAGTTGGGACTTTTATGTACTGATAAAAGAAATTTCTCTAAACACATTTGGCAAACTCCTTCCCATCCAGCCCTTTTACAGTATGGCAGCTCCAGTCAATATGTGGAAAGTTAAAATCATCTACTTTATGTTTCTTGCAACAGTCTGTGAACTCTCTACAAATTAGCTTCTCCTCTAAATCCCATGGAATGTTGGGTGGTCTGCAACATAATCCCATTAATGTGATTATAGTAGACAAGTTCTCCAGTTGGTCCTGTCTGAGCACTGCCATGACAATTTTGCTAACTGGTAATGTCACCCTTCCCCCTTTAATCCTTTCCACTCTAACACGTCTAAAACACTGGAATACTGAGCTACCAGTCCTGCCCCTCCTACAGCCAGGTCTCACTAATGACGACAATGTCATAATTCCACATGTTGATTTATGCCCTTAACTTATCCGGCTTTCCTACCACAGTCCTTGTATTGAAATGTCTGTAACTCAAAACAACAATCCCACCATGCTCAACCTTTTAGTTCCTTGACTTTGTATGCAGGCTTAACAACATCTTTCTTCACAACCATTCCACTCTCTGTTCTGACTCTGTTTCCCACCCTCCTGCAACTCTAGTTTAAACCCATCCCACCCCCAGCCCCCCATGCAGCACTAGTAAATTTCCCCCCTAGGATATTAGTCCCCCTCCAGTTCAGGTGCAAACCATCCTTCTGTAAAGGTCCCACCTTCCCTGGAAGAGAACCTAATGGTCCAAAAATCTGAAGCCCTCCTGTATGTGTCCAGTGGTGGAATCTTCATGGAGTTTGTAGAAATTGTGTAAAAAAAAGACCATATGTTTTGGTATGGTCACAAAAGACCACACTGGCCATACGTTTTGATCTGATGCATGTAGTCACATTATAAATACAGAATACTGTACATGAAAGCTTAGACCATACATGGAATATCTGCTCATTTATTCAAGAAGAGGGGCTTTCATTGTCTATCAAACACAAGAAACTCTTTGAATAATTGCCTTTGATTAATGTAACTTGACCCTAATTTCTAAATGGGAAAGTGGTTCATTCTCCTTACCTTGGTCATTACATGCAAAAATATATCAATAAATAAGTCTGTCGAACTCTACTGGAACCTGCATTTTTAATGAGGTTACTCCTTCACAGAAAACACATCTGTGACGCATTTTGAATTTTCCTAAGTCAAAGTCAGCAAGTTGCAAATGAACAAGCAGTCAGAAGTTGAATGGCAAATGAACCTATTTTCTGGGCTATAGGGCCACAGATCATTTCAATATGCAAATATTTTTTCAGAAATGGAAGATTCATTCTTGTAATGCAAAATGCACATCTTTAACAGTGCATAAAGTAAGAGAATGGAATTAAAGTGTGTGATAATTTGATTTATTTGACTGGGTGTGCTCCTGTAAGTCTGATGTAATCTGAAAGTAAACTTCTAATTAATTTCTGATGTAGAGCAGCATTTAAAGTCAGATGGCTATTGCAAACAAAACTGTCCAGCATGTCAAAAGTTTCCCTTTAGTGCAGGTGGTTTGCATTAGCACATGGCTGTGAAAACAGCTGGTCCTGGCTGTGAAAGATCACCCTTGTTAACCTGTTGTTGACTTCCACAAATCCCAAAACTAGAAGACTGCTAAATTTGAAGAAGTGAATCAATCCCTGATGCACGTTGTCAAAACAATAATGTGGAATTAAAGTTTATACATGCAAATTTTGGAATTTTCTGTCCCAGTTTTGGCTCACTGACTGAACTTAGACTAGCCAATTGGATGGATGTGAATTTATAATCTAGACTGATAGTTCAGGGCAGAACTGGATGAGCATGATCCTAAATTGTTGCAAGGCTAACAGTTTGGATGAGAATTAATCAGGACATGGATGTCTTCTCAAAAAAATTTAGAAGATTCCATGACAAACACAACTTCTCTGGTATCTTGACCTGCACTTTTCTCTTAAGTAGCCATCACTCTAAAACAATTTTTTTTTGGTTAGCATTGATATATGTGAGACCCTGCTGTAAGCAATTTGCTTGTTGTGTTTCTTACATTACAAAATTACCTCTAAGAGTACTTATTCACAACGAGCTTTTGGACATCCTAAGGTCATGAAAACTGCTCTATAACTCTACCTTTTTCTCTCTCCAGTTTCCTTCTCGCTGCTTTTCTTTCTCTTTCTCTCTATTTCTCTCTCATTCTCTCCCCCACCTCTTGTCACATCATTGTGGTTTCCAGCAGTCTATTTCTGCTATTAGCTCCTTTAAAAAAAGATGTGGAAATAATCCTTGAAAACTTGAAAAAAGTGGCTTTCATCATTCTATATATTTCTAAGTATTTTGTCATAAATGTCAAACTGCAATATTTTTGTTGAATTATGCACACTAGAGGTTTATTTTCATAATGAGTGAAAAGTGCTGTTCTCTCTTCTGATTATTTTTTATCTTCAAAGTATATACCATACACAGCTGTAAACAAACTTTGAACTTATCCAGTGGATCTGTAGGATAAGAAAAACCACGAAGAATCTCGAAAGCTCATGGAATGAATATTTTAGAACCATTTCTCAAATGACAAATAAGAAGACATTTCTAAGTGAGAGAGATCAGTCTTACTCAGTTGCACTTCCTGGTTCACTTTCTACTCCCTTCCTAGTCTTCTTTCTTGTGCTCTGTTAAATCACACCAGGTGTTACAGCCTCATACAACAAGCAGCATGCAGTATATTCTAGGAACCAGCTCAACTAAAACCAAGGGGCTATTCCATAGCAGTCTAGGAAGCAGGAATGTTACTTGAGGAATCCTGTGAGAGGCAGCATGAAAAAGAGGAAGCGAAGGAAGGAAATAGAAAGCGAATAAGGAAGTGTAATTAAGAATGGAGAAACAGGAAAAGAATGGGCCATTTACACCAGGAACTGTTTCAAGATCAAGTTATTCACAAATAACTTCAGTAACTTAAACTGACACTCCATTGACCAATGGTCCCATACTCTTCATTTTACCATCATCACTGTCATCTTTCCAAAAAGAAAAAGCTACCAGGAAATACAGTTAACAATCTAATAATGATGCAACTGTTGTTGGTAGAATCTCAGGTGCTGACAAGAATGTGTACAGGAGTGAGAAATGCCAACTAGCGGCACATCTTTGCAGTAAATGGCAATCTGCATTATGGAAAAATTCTGCAAATTCGTCAGCTCATTCTACTTGCCAGCCTCTGGCAAGGAGGTATGAGGAAAATTCCAATCAGCATGCTATAATGTTCCTTGTGGCATTTCTCTTAATATAGCCCTGGTAAGGGATATCCTAAACAAATCAGAGTTCTTTATTTCATTCTCTCGGCTGTATTTTTGTCTTTCCAGTCACTATACTTTCACTCACTACAGTGGGTTCTTGAAGCATAAACTATAGCAACATATCCACTATGTTACGAGTGGGTTGCTAACTGGTAACCCTTGATTTACGTCATGGAGAACAGTCATGCGAAATCACTGCCTGACTCTGCCACAAATAGTAAAGGCTCATGTGAAGCATGTACAAGGCGATAACTCAGCAGTAAATGGCAATTTGCATTATGGAAAAATTTTGCAAATTCATCAGCTCACTCGACTTGCCAGCCTCTGGCAAGGGGGTATGAGGAAAATTCCAGTGCACAAGAATGCAAGAGACTGCCCAGAGTACTGGATACTACCCAACCCATCACCAGCAGAGCACCCATCCCCCACCACCATTTACGGCATTGAAGGGATCGTCTATCATATAACGATTTCCACCATCTGGGACATGCCCTCTTCTCACTGCTACTATCGGGCAAAACGAAGAAAAGCCTGAGGTCCCGCATCACCAGATTAAGGAACAAGTTCTTTCCTACAACCACCAGCTTCTTCAACTGATCTGCATGACCCTAATCCTACCTCAGCAATGGAACAATGCAGACCACATTTTGCACTATCATGAATTTGTCCCTGATTGCTTCTTGCACTAACGTCTTATTTTGCACAGTCCCTTACCGCTTATACAGTTTATGTTCTGTGCGTTATCTGAACCTACATGTTTGGGTGATGTTGCAACAGGCAAGTTTTTCACTGGACTTACATTTCACCCTACTTGTGCAGATGACAATAAACTCAACATAGCTTAAAGGTTTTCTGAGTTAAGTGACATCCTGTACACAGCTTTGATCTGCAGCCTGATGTTATCCCAATCCCCAACAGCTGCCTGGAGGAACCAGGTGTACTTTAAGCTAACAGCATTGCAGCAGCCAGCAGTATTGCAGTCAATACTGGAAAAACAAGCTGTCAGGGGAACTCGGTAAGTCAAACAACACCTGTGGAGGTAAAAGGATGGTCGACGCTTCAGGCTGAGATCCTGAACGTTTCAGGACCGCATCACGCCGTGCTTTACCTTCACAGCTGTGCCTGCAGCAGCTGAGGCTCTTTAGGAAGACATTTCCCAACTTTGGTCACGTTTAGAAATGCTCCAGAAATTTGCACTACTGCACTAACATCTGGATGAAATCATTCAATAGCTACAGTGATTGCTCATGATCCCATTGTATTGTTCTGCCATCAGAAGCTTAGAAAAAGGAACATGGAGCTTAGAAAAACAGAGGGCTATGGGTAATCCTAGGTAATTTCTAAAGTTGGTACCTGTTTGGCACAGAATTGCGGACCGAGGGGCCTATATTGTGCTGTAGGTTTTCTATGTTTCTGTGTTAGAACAACTGTCATGAATATGTGTGTATGCAAGTGTAGTCTTCATACTACTGAGGATGGATGTTCCCAGGGGCACATACATGGAAGAGTTTTATGACAGTCCTCCAGATTAGGACACCTCTAGTGAGGAGCTGGTTGGAGGAGAGGTATCATATCATAGCAAGAAACCTTGAAGAAAAAGTCAGTGCCTTGATCCAGCCTTGCTTGACACCAGTCTGCTCTGAGTTTGGCACTTAGGGAACTGTTAGCTTGGATGGCAACAAGAAGCAAAATAAGATGGGAGCTTCTTTGGGCAGCCAATTGCCCACTTCACAGCTCCTACCTATTGCTAGCTTGCCAATGCAAATGCAAGTTCCAATCCTGGTTTAGAATTTAAGGCTTCTGCAGCTGTCTCTCCTGCAGAAGAATGGTTGTTTGGAGGGTGTAGTACATCTTCTGACTGAATCATATCCTTGGAAAAGACCAATTACTTTGTTTTGTTAATTACGTAAGTGGTTGTTGCCTTAAACAGTAATTTGTAAACAAAAACGCATTGTGTTTCTAAATTACAGGGATTTGCAGTCACTGTGTCAGTACATTCTGAAGGCCCACAACCTTGCTGTGACCCTCAGAAAAATCACATAATCAGAGTGTAACATTAAACCTTGTAGGTCTTTTTAACAACAACGGCACATAGCAACACAAAAACAGAAGTATGCTTTCAGCAAGTTGATCTTTGACTTTGTGGTAGGAACTTCTGTCAGATCACTGACTTCTGTCTCGAAGCTCTTGCCCTCTAAGCCGACACTGTGATAACACTCGTTCTAGACATCCTAGCCAAAATAAATATTCTTTCCACATCCATTGTGTCCAGCTACACCAGAATTGTGTTAGCTTCCACCAGATTTTCTTTCAGCCTTTTTAAATTCCAATGAATCCTTATAAACCTAGTCAATGTAATTACCGTAGATTTCGCACTACAGAGCGCACCTGCTTAAAAGCCGCTGGCTCTAATTTTAGAAATAAAATCAATTTTGTACTTGTACAAGCCGCACCGGATTTTAAGCCGCACTGGATTTTAGGCCGCACCGGATTTTCGGCCGCACCGGATTTTCGGCCGCAGGTGTCCCACGTTGTAATATGAGATATTTACACAGAAAGATATTACACGTGAGGATTTTTTAACTTTTAATTAAATCCATATGGTAACATAAACAAATACATATTGCAAATGCTTTTTTTCGAACCGTGCCCGTAACGCGGCTACTTTTAAATATACGTTGCGTATACTTTTTTACTGAACAACATTCCAATATCTCCTAACGACTGGTAAAAAATATATATACTGCAGCCTACCAGGAAAAGTTATTGATCGCCTTTAACTTAAAAGTAGCGTTTTGGCTCCGCCGCTCGCCCCCCGCCTTCCCGTTTATCGCAAACCGGCATTTCCCACAAGACGCGGCGAAACCGGGTGTGACGTCATAGCATCCCGGGATGTAGTACAGAAAACAAATATAGTTAAAACACTTCTAACTTTAACTAACAAATGAATTACTAAGCGAAAATATTATAAACTAAATAACTGCCATAAAGGCAGCACAATGCTTTTCTTCGAGTGTTTTCCATGTTGATGAGGGTGAGTACAAATGACTGATTTACAATAATTTAATTGTGAAAGTGCGCTTGACTTATCGTACAATTTCATTGGTCCTCTGTGAACTACTCATCAATTTTATTGGTCTACTGTTACGAGGCAAAATGTTTTTGGCGGCATGAAAAAAAATCATGCATTAGCCGCACCGTAGTAAAGGCCGCAGTGTTCAAAGCTGTTCAAAATGTCGGAAAAAAGTAGCGGCTTATAATCCAACATCTACGGTACTCCTCATACAGCAATTCCTCTGCCCAGGAAACAACCTCATGATCCTTGGTTGCATTGCCTTTGGAGCAAAAATATCTTTTTGTGGATAACAAGCTAAAACTGCTCACAGCACTCTGAGTATGATCACCAAATAAGGCTCTTTTTATTTGTAATGAGACACTATTGATCCTACACTGATTTTTTTCTTGCAATGAAAGTCAACATAACACTTCACAAACAAGAGAAAATCTGCAGGTGCTGGAAATCCTCCAGCACTTTGTGTGTTGCTCAACATAACATTTACCTTCTCGGGTGCTTACTGCAAATACATGTTTTTACATGCACTTGTAAATACACTTGGAATATTGTGTTCAGATCTGGTTGTGCGAGCTAGGGCTTTACTCTTTGGAGTATAAGTTTAAGGTGATTGGAGGAAAGTGAAGTGGGGGATGGTAGAGTCATCTTTTTTTCCACACAAAGAGGATGATGAGTGCATGGAATGCCCTGCCAGGGGTGGTGTTAGAGGCAGATTAATTCATGGCATAGATTGAGTAGATCGAGTCTTTTTCCCAGAGTAGAAGTGTCAAAAACTAGAGGTGAGAGGAGAAGGTGAAAGGAGATAACCAAGGCAAAGAGTGTTGTGTCTATAATGCTCTGCCAAGGGACATGGTAGGAAGTAGATTCAATGATAACCGAAGAGTCAGTCAGACAGGCACATGTACAGAACTGGGGTGGAGGGATATAAAAAATGTACAGGCAGCTGGAATTATTATAAATTGCTATTACGTTTGGCACAGTCATCTTGTTTTGTACTGTTCTATGTACTTTTATGTTCCCTTCAAATTTACTTCCAAGCTCTAGTTTTTCTCTCCTAATCAATTTCTTCATCCTTCTTTATGGAAATCTAAACTATTGCCAATCCTTATGTGTGTTACTTTGTATGGCAATTTAATTGATTCTCCTCACACGGTAATCCTTCCATTAAAAGCAGGAATGTATAACTTCCATATGTCCAACATTCATTTAGCAGCAAAGAAAAATCATCTCATCCCTGAATTACAACTATATGCTTCAATTGAACTTCCTAACAATGGCGGTGAATTTGGGTGTTCATTAAGTTAATTGTGAATCATTATAAGCAATTGTATAAGAAAAGATTATTTATAGCTAGAGTAGTTCTGAGAGTTTAACTCATTCAGTTCATTCAAATATTTCAAAATATGCCAGCCATTACATCACAACGTTTTGCTTTGTATCTGTTATGTTTATTGTTAATAAAGGGCAAACTTAGTGTGGGTAAAACTAACACATATTTATTTACAGTAAAATGGCTGCCATTCGATATGAGTGCGTGCAACCATCTCACATGATGTCACTTCCAGTTCCAGGTGAACCACCTGCATTGCACAATGGGAATTGAAGTTCTTTATTATGTGCAAACATAGTAACACAGTATCTTGCTTTCCTTGTAAAATTTGAATGCCATTTACTTACTCTCTCTCTCTCTCTCTCTCTCACTCTCTCACTCTCTCTTTAATACCAGAAAATGTGAGGTCATACTCTTCGGTAAGAAGAAATAAAAATAATTAATCTGCTGTAGCTAAACAGATTGGGTCTATTTAGAGAACACAGGCATATGAGATCCCACAGGAACATGATAGGATAGAAGTTGAAATGGTTTTACAAGTAGGGAGTCTTGAAGGTGGAACACAGTTACAAATAAAGGAGAGACTCATTTAAAATTGAGATGCATAAACATTTCTTTCTGCAGAAATGCTGCATCTCAAAAATTCTCTACCTTAGAGGTTGCTGGAGGCCATTTTTAGAAGTACTAAAGATCGATGAAGATATCTTTCTGAAAAAGAAGAGTTCAGGTTGGCACAGATCAGCCGTGTTCATACCAAACAACAGGGGGTAGCTTTGAGGAGCCAGGTGCCTACCCTTCCTCTTGCTTTCTGTGTTCTTGTGCAGTTGGTGGCACTCATTCCTTCCCGGCCACATCTCAGTCATGTATATCACATTCACAAGTCGTGAAGTTCACATGCATGTCTCCTTTGTGAAGTTATTCACAGAAGTGGATCAGTTTCTTCAACTCAAGTGACATTGATACCCATCTCTACCTTCCCACTGCATCTGCTGACCCCCTACTGGCTGCGCTATCTGACCGATTATCTGACATCTGGCAGTAACTTTAATGCAATTCCCTCAAAGGAAAGTGAATAGGGCCAGATTAGTCCCAGATATTACTCACAATTGACTTAGAATGGAAAACATGACCTACATTTTCAAGGTCAACAGTTTTCATAAAAAAAATTTCCCTCTGAAAAGACCTACTTGTCTGGTCTTTATTCATAATCCTGATGCCCATGTGATATCCCACATAAATTCATGCTTACCAAACACATTTGCCTACCCTAGTCCAACATCTCCCTGGTCCTTAGATTTTATCCTCGTAATTAAATCCTCCTTATCTCTGTAATTTCTTTAACCATGTAAGCATCTCATCAAACCCCTCTGTTCCTTTGCATTCTACTTATGTATTCTCTTCACACAAATGTGCCCCAACCCACCAACTACGACATTGCTAACTATTAACAAATGTACTTTCAAGCATTTAGGCTTCACAATCCACAACTCTCTCCCACATTGCTTTAAAATTCATTAAAATAAATCTCTTTAATCATATTATTTTCACTTTGCTTAACTTCTCCTTGCTTTTCCTTGTGACATCATGAACAATGCCTTGGCTTTCTATATTAAGGAAGTGTAATAAATTTAAGGTGGTGACATAATCATGTTTCTGTAACCTACATCCAGCCTAATACTGTATATCATAAAACATTGCCGTCCAGTTTGATTACTATTATTTAATAATTAATTATTAAAATTTTAAAAAGCTATTTAGCTGACGAGACCACAGCAAGAGGCAAACCAGACTTTAAAGTATATTCAAGACTTAACCTATGTTAAATATGTCAGCTTTTAAAGGTTCCATTTAAAGATTCATGAAGCTTATTGCAGGATAAATGCCTAAAAGGCGAATACAAAAAGACAGCCATGCATGCAATTTACAGACCAGAATTAAAGGCTCAAAATTAATTTTCAAACACATACCCAGACACTAAGATTTCCATCAAATTTGATTAATCATAATTGAAAGCTGATTTACAAAGTCTAAGCAAATATTAGGTGCTGCATTCCAAACTAGAGCCAAAGAAGTCGGAGGTAGAATTGGATTTAAAGTTGCATCAAAGAACATGAGTCTAGATTGGTGACTGTATCCAACATCAACGTGTGCTATTGTAACACAAAAAAGGTTGCTAACAATGTAGAGTGGGCAATGTTACAATTGACAGCTGCAAAATCTGTACTCTCAGTACACAGAATATAGAAGTCCTGAGAGTAATTTATCATTCAGTTCACAACAAAGTCACCCATACCTATCAGATTTCCACTGTGCCCTTTACAAAGACTTATAAGATTTTTTTAAATTGCAATACATGCAGAATAGGCCCTTCGAGCTGTGCTGCCCAGCAACCCCTGATTTAACCTTAGTCTAATCAC
This sequence comes from Hemitrygon akajei, assembly GCF_048418815.1. Taxonomy (NCBI): domain Eukaryota; kingdom Metazoa; phylum Chordata; class Chondrichthyes; order Myliobatiformes; family Dasyatidae; genus Hemitrygon; species Hemitrygon akajei. Next base: position 161,465,351 of record NC_133128.1, on the reverse strand, counting down.
GGGCAATTTACAATGACCAATTAAGACCATAATAACGCAAGATATAGGAGCAGAATTAGGCAATTTTGGATCATCGAGTCTGCCCCGCCATTTCATCATAGTTGATCCATTTTTCCTCTCAGCCTCAATCTCCTGCCCTCCTCCCGTATCGCTTCATGCCCTGACCAATCAAGAACCTACCAACTTCTGCCTTAAATACGCATAAAGACTTGGCCTCCACAGCTGCCTGTGGCAAAGAATTCCACAGATTCATCACTCTCTGACTAAAGAAATTACTCCTCCTCTCCATTCTAAAAGGACACCCCTCTATTTTGAGACTGTGTCCTCTGGTCTTAAACTCTCCCGTCAAAGGAAACATCCTCTCCATATCCACTCTATCAAGGCCATTCACCATTCGATAGGTTTCAATGAGGTCCCCCCTAATTCTTCTGAATTCCAATGAGTACGGGCCCAGAGTCATCAAACACTCTTCATATGACAAGCTATTCAATCCTGGAACCATTTTTCTGAACTTCCTTTGAACTCTCTCCTGTTTCAACACATCCCTTTTAAGTTAAGGGCCCCAAACCTGCTCACAATACTCCAAATGAGGCCTCACCAGTGCTTTATAAAGCTTCAACATTACATCCTTGCTTTTATATTCTAGTCCTCTTGAAATGAATACCAACAGACTAAACCTGCAAATTAACCTTTATGGAATTCTGCACAAGGACACCCAAGTCCCATTTCCCGTTACATATTTCCTCTCCATTTAGAAATTAGTCAACCCTTTCATTTCTTCTACCATAGTACATGACCCTACACTTCTCGACATTGCATTCCAACTGTCATTTCTTTGCCCATTCTCCTCATTTGTCTAAGTTCTTCTGTAGCCTCTCTATTTCCTCAAAACTCCCTGCCCCTCCACCTGTCTTCATATCGTCTGCAAACGTTTCAACAAAGCTGTCAATTGCATCATCCAAATCATTGACATATAACTTAAAAAGAATCAGTCCCAACGCAGACCCCTGTGGAACACCACTACGTCGCCCATAGCCAGTCAGAAAAGGCTCCCTTTATTCCCACTCTCTGCCTCCTATCAATCACCCACTGCTTTATCCATGCTAGAATCTTTCCTTTAATACCACGTGCCTGTAGCTTGTTAAGCAGCCTCTCTACCAACCGGTCCATCGTTGTGCCATGGGAGGAAACTGCTGCACCTGGAGCAAACCCACGTGGTCATGAGGAGAACATACAAACTCTTTACAGACAGCAGTGGGAATTGAACCCAGGCTGCTGGTCCTGTAAGGTATTGTGAGAACTACTACACTACCATACATGTTGGAGTGTCCTTTCTCATAAGTGTGATATATTTATATATTTGGGTTTCTATAATGTGCATTTAAGGGAAAGTGGGTAATTACAAAAATATGAAATGAATTGAAGTTGTTGATTTGATGAACTTAAGAAAAAATAGATTAGCAGGATTCAAAATATCCTTTTCCATGCTGAGCGATCCGTGGTAATTAGATACACTGGATGGTTCTGAAGATAGTGCTTACCTTCCAAAAGCACATGGACCTTTTCTGCTCAGATATAATCATTGATGGAGAAAGACATGGTTGAAGACTGTGGAGAGTGCAAACCCAGAAAAAAAAACCTGGCTGTACCTTGATATAAAAGATGAAAGACACCTCCATTTCAAGAAATTCATAGTCTTGAAGCAGCTACACACATCCCAGAATTCAAACTTTCAAAGTGAAGGGAGTAGAACTACGAAATAGGGATGAAACAAAAAGTTGCAATGTTATCAAGTTTCAGAACTCCAACATCATTGTTGCTATGAGAAGTACTATTAAGGTAATTATAATTGTCCTACTGAAACTAAGATATGCCAGTATTAAGGTATTTGTAGACATGGCGATGCTGAGGAGTCTAGAACTTTCACAACTGAAAAGCCATTGATTTAAACTGTATAGGTTAGGCTGATTATTGTAGATGTTTAAGGACTCTGATGTGATCAGACTTTGCACAAGTCCTTACAAACAGATTTATTGTTTAGCCCTTTTCCAATGATCATTGAGAATTTCATATATGCCCTCCACATGTTGAAGTTCTCGAGTCCCGAAGGCCACAGCTTCTTAAATTGATTATGTTTCAAGAACCTCAGTTTCCAAGTTTTTCAATTGTGCCCAACTGCAGAAGACACATTATGTTACAATTCACAAGGTAACATCAGTAGCATACTTAAGGGAACCTATGAATCTGTCTGGAAATTGAAATCTTCCTTCTAAGTATTCCAAAGGTCTCTAGAACTTGATTCTAAGTGTGAATCTGAGTCTTCTGTGGCTTTTTTTCTGCTTTACTGGGAGTTCTTCTAAATGCTGTTAACAGTCAGAGAAAAATTTGTAATATCTTATCTGAAAGAAAGCGTCTGCTTCATTCTGGACAGATTGCACAGATTTGGCATGTCATGGAAAACTTTAACAAACTTCTACAGATGCACAGAGGAGAGCCTCCTGACTGGTTGCATCACAGCCTAGTATGGAAACAGCAGTACCCAAGAACAGAAAAGTTTACCAAAAATAGTGAATACAGCCAAATTCATCACAGGAAAAGCCCGCACCACCATTGAACACATCCACAAAGAGTGCGTCACAAGAAAGCATCAACTATCATCAATGACCCTCACCATCTACACCATGTGTTGTTCTTGTTGCTACCACCAGGAAGGAGGTACAGGAACCTTGGGTCCCATACAACCAGGTTCGGGAACAGTTATTACCCTTCAACCAACAGGCTCCTGACGCAGCATGGATAACTTCACTCACCTAGACTCTGTACTGATCATTGAACACAACTTATGGACTCACTCTCAAGGACTTTACAACTCATGTTTTCAGTATTGTGTACTTATTTCTTTGTTGTTGTTGTTCCTTCTCACACCTTGTGGCACATTGGGCAGCATTTTAGCCACTTCCATAGCATTTGACTGTCTTTAACGAGGCTGAGTTGCTAGCTGAACACTCAACCCAGTGCGGATGGAAAACATGCAAGAAGTCAGCCGGATTCGAACTCAGGACAGTTTGCCTCAAAGTCCAGTGCTGATGGACCACCACCAGCTGGCTATTTATTTATTTGTTTATTTTCCTTTGTTTTACACAGTTTGCCTTCTGTTGCACATTGGTTGCATTGGTTGTGTGTAGTTTGACATTCATTCTATTGTACTTTATTTGTTCTACTGTGTAAAATGAATCTCAGGGCAGTATACTTGATGACATGCTGTAAACATACTTTGATAATAAATTGACGTTGAACTGTGAAAGGATAAATAAATTGTGGCAATGTTCAGTACGCTGGACACTGACGGGGCACTCGTCACACTCTTAGATTTTACATGGTATGAAGATTTTAGTTGCATTGTAATCACTTTTGTCAATTCAGCAATCCTGCTCACTCATTTGTTCTTTTATTAAATAAAATGAGCTAGGTTGTCCTGTGTGCCAGGAAATTGGATGATAGCAGAATCAGACTGGAGCTGATCAATATGTTAGCAAGAATAGCTTATAGGGCGATAAGTGGAGGAATACAATTGGCAGGAATTCTCTGAGGGCCAGCGTAAACTTGATGAATCAAATTACATCATTTAATACCATAAGAAATTATGAGATGGGTGCATAGGGATCAGTGGTTGATCTGCAGCTGTTTACAATATGTATTCATAACTTAAAGAAAGAAAATACAAGTATGTGGGATGAAAAGTTGTGAGCAGGATACAAATGCTTTACAGGTATATATTGATAGGCTAAGTGAGTGGGCAAAATGTTGGGAGTACAATATGGAGAAAAAGTGAAGTTGTTCACTTTGGAAGGAGGATTAATAAAACAGGTTATTATTTAAATGGAGAAAGACTGCAGAAAGCTGCACCACAAAAGGATTTGAGGTCTTCACACCTGAAACATGAAACAAAAGAGTGTTGTTAACAGTTTTGATCTGCTTATCTGAGGAAAGATAAATTATGATTAGAGTTAGTTCAGAGAATTGACGTAGAATGAAATTGTGTTATTATGAGGATAACTAGTTAGAGTTTAAAAGACTGATGTGTAATCTTACTGAAGGTTCTTTGGAGCTTAACAGGTTAAATGCTGGGAGGATATTCCTCCTCATGGGAACGACCATGAACCAGAGGGCAGAGTCTCAGAAAAAAGGGGTCATCCAATTTGGATTGAGATAAGCAAGAATTTATGCAGTAAAAAGTACATGTGTCTTTTGAATTCATTGCTCCTGAATGTTGTGCACCCTGAACTCTGGAATGCATTGAAACCTGAGATAGATTTTAATTCAGTAAGACAATCAAATATTGTGGAATTAGAGGGGGAAGTGGACTTGAGGAAAGTTAAGATTAGCCACGATCTTACTGAATAACAGGGCAGGCTCAAGGAGCCAAGAGGCCTCCTCCTGTTCTTATCATCGATTTAAAAGGCATATTGAAAGAAGTCCAATTGTACAATTAGCTTTTGCAGGCAGATTCTGAAATAAATGAGATTTTAAAATTGTGTTTAATTTTATATATTCGAGTATTTTTTTTCTCAGTCCGGAATTGGAAAGATTGGAAGACATTCTATGCAGGTGCAAAAAAGTAGAAGTATTTAGTTCATATCATGCGAGCATAGTACTCTTCCAGCCTTGATCTACCCTATAATTAGTTATTTGGGGAAGTGAGCCAACCCCACCTCTGATTAAAGGCCAGTGATTTTACTGAATACAAATGAATATCTAAGACAAAATCCTACAGCTTGCAACAGCCACCTGAATGTTACGATTCACGTAAGAAGTTTTAGAATTAAATTCTCTGAGAGATCAAACAAAAATAATTAAAATTGCACATCTAAAATAAAAACAAAAATCTCTGAAAATTACAAAATACTTCTGGTGAATGATTAAAATCTCTAAAATAACATTCTGATTTCACCTTCTAAATTCTCATCAAACTGCTCAGTTTTTAGTATTTTGGATGGTAAATAAATCGTAAGACCATAGAACATAGGAGCAGAATTAGGCCATTCAGCCCATCAAGTCTGCTCTGCCATTCCATCATGGCTGATTCTGGATCCCACTTAACCCCATTTACCTGCCTTCTCGCCATATCCTTTGATGCCCTGACCGATCATGGAACTATCAACTTCCGCCTTACATATACCCACGGAGTTGGCCTCCACCGCAGTCTGTGGCAGAGCATTACACAGATTCACTACTCTCTGGCTAAGTCATTCCTCCTTAGCTCTGTTTTAAAAGGTTGTCCCTCAACTTTGAGGCGGTGTCCTCTAGTTCTAGGTATTCTAGGCAACCCTACCATAGTAAACAACCTCTCCACATCCAGTCCTTTCAGTATTTGGTAGGCTTCAATGAGATTCCAACCCCCCGCCCCGCATTCTTCTAAATTCCAGTGAGTTTAGGTCCAAAGCTGCCAAACGCTCCTCATATGTTAACCCCTTCATTCTCGGAATCATCCTCATTACCTCCTCTGGAGTCTCTCCAATGACAACACATCCTTTCTGCGATAAGCGACCCAAAACTGTTGACAATACTCCAAGTGTAGCCTGACTGGTGTCTTATAAATCCTTGGCATTATCTCCTTGCTTTTATATTCTATTCCCCTTGATATAAATGCCAACATTGCATTTGCCTTTTTTACCACAGAATCAACCTGTAAATTAACCTTCTGGGAGTCTTACACGAGGACTCCTAAGTCCCTCTGCACCTCTGATGTTTGAACATTCTCCCCATTTAGATAATAGTCTGCACTATTATTCCTTCTACCAAAATACATTATCGTACATTTCCCAACACTATTCCATCTGCCACTTTTTTGCCCTCTCTTCCAATGTGTATACATCCTGCTGCAATCGCCTAGCTTCCTCAGCACTACCTACCCCTCCACCTATCTTCGTATCATCCGCAATCATGATCACAATGAATTCATAAGAAAGAGAAGATGGTGTATTAAAGGCACAAATTTCCAGAAGTCCAATATGTCCACCTAAAAGAGAGATGAAACCCCTTGCATCTATCAATCAAGGCAAAGAAAACCACATTAGGACTCTGCTATCAAGTTCAGCCAAAGCTGAATGGAACGTGTAGTGTGACGCTGCACTTATTATTTTTCCAGTGCGTGATTCAAAAGGGGCTGGTGAAGGCTACCAACAAACAAATGCTAACGTTTATTTTAACTACCTGATCTAGAACCAGGAGCAGCAAGAATGCTTTGCCATGCTCCATATCAACACCGTAGGTTAACGCTGACCCAGTTTCACACACATTTCCGCCCTTCCCTACTTCAGACCTTACTTTCAAGAAGTTTGATTCACACCCACAGCCTGGGGCTCAATTCTTAGCAAGCTTCTGCCTGACATATTTGAATAAGCAGCATCAAGATCAAATTCAAAGTCAAAGTAAATGTATTATCAAAGTCCATATACTGTAAGTCACCATACGCTTCCTTATGATTCATTTCCTTGCAGGCATTTGCAAGAAAATAAAGAAATGCAACTGAATTTATGAAAAACTGTACATAAGAAGGACTGGCAAACAACCAATGTGCGAAAGAAAACAAATAGTGCTGATAAAAAAAATAAAGAATACTGAGAACGTAAGTTGTAGAGTCCTTGGAAATGTATTTGTAGGTTGTGGAATCAGTTCATCAGTAAGATGAGTAAAGTTATCCACGTTGGTTTAGGAGCATGATGGTTGTAGGTAATAAATGTTCCTGAACTTAGCGGAGTGGGCCCTCAGGCACCTGTACACTCTGTTGATGGTAATGGCGAGAAGAGGGCATGGCATGAATGGTGGCAATCCTTGAAGATGGATGCTGCTTTCTTGTGGCAGCACTCCACATGACTCCGATCAGTGGTGGGGATGCTGTGCCGTGATGCACGGGGCTACATCCACCACTTTCTGTAGATATTTCTGTTCTTGAGCATTGGAGCTTCCATACCAGTCAGTAGTGCAAGTAGTTAGGACACTCCCCAACGTGCACCTATAGAACTTCAGCTGCGACACCTCATTTTAGGCCAGGCAATGCCTGCACTCCATCTCCTATCTCGCTCTGCTTGAACAAGGCAATAACTTCACAAAACTCTTCAGTGATCCTTTACCCGTTCACATCCATCTACTGGGCAGGCAATCGAGAGGAAAAATATTCCCATTGGCTGGCTGTGGTGTTTTGCTGTGTGTCCCCTCATCCCCCATTCCTGGGGGAGTCTTATTCTCCGCCCTCTCTGATTTCACCCTGTCCCTTTGCTCCCTTGCACCAGTCCTGCCCACACATTAACCCCAAGTTCTGTCATTTGTGCAATGCAAGGTTCTCAGCATCTACTCCACACCCACCATCCCCTCCACGCCCTTGCACCGACATATACAGTATAACGTTCCTATCTTCATGCTTGAAACTTGTTTTGGTCTCACCCCTTCTTACTCAATGATACATTCCTTCTGACAATTCTACTTTCCCCCATCACCCCCGCCCCCCCGTCCTGACTCAGATCATCCAGCCGGCATCCTCTTTGCTCACTAAGTTCTTCTGTTGTGTCCCTTCACTCCTAGTCCTCCTTGCTTAAAGCCCAGAACTTCAACTAATTTGTTTTATTACCTTGCCTAATTTATTCTTAGGCTTGGCAATCAGGGTTTTTTTTTACACATTAAGCCTCCATGAAGTGTCTGGAAACATCTTATTATAGTAATAGCATCAAGCAAGTTATTTTTATATGTAATTATATAGTTTACACTACTGTTCCTGTGCTTTGCTTTTGTACTCGGCAATTTGCAGGTTGTAAATTTAGTTTAAATATAATGAAGCAACAAGAAGCTGTGAGGGGAGCACAGTGGGTCAGGCAACATCTGTGGCAGATGATGGACAATTTATTTCCTACAAGTTGATACCATTGACAGTATTACTCTCCACAGATGCTGCCTGATCCACTGAGTTTTCTGTTGCTCCAGATTCCAGGGTCTGCAGTCCCTTGTGTCTTGGCCTTAAACATAATGAGCAGCATTACAGCACGAAAGGCATCTGGTGTACAATTACTTTCATTTTTCTTCTTAAATCAGATTTTTTCACTTATAAAGAGTGCATTAAGTGTGAATCCTCACTAAGACCAGGTGTGATTATCACTAACAAACTACATGTGTCAAGGCTCCAGACTGAAGGTGGCAATAATGAACAGATATTTTCTTTCCCTGCATACAACTTCAACCTCTTCTTCACGTTATGTGAATGAACAACATAAAACATTATCGATGGCATTTCCGTAAAACAAACCTTACGGTTCCCCCTCGAGGATGTACGTTGTACTGCACCACACCGGGGAATGCTGGTAAAGAGTTAAACAGCTTTTCCAGGCAAAGCTAATCCGTATTTATATCATTTGAAATAAGTCAGTTGCTAATCCTTGCAGAATGCATTCTAGTATACCCGATTTATTTCTGCAAAACGGCTTTGGTCGTGAGATTGGCTATTTGTCTCAGCTAATCTATCAACTTCTTTTTCACGGTAGCCTTAATATTGTTTTACTCCCGTTATGTAAATAAAAAGCACACAAAATGCTGAGTTCCTCCTACATTCTGTGTGTATAGCTCTGGATTTCCAGCATCTGCAGATTCTCTTGTGTTTATGTAAATAAAGAGAGCTCCCAAAGGGCATCACTACAGTGATGACGATAATTATACGAATAAGTTAAAATATGCACGAGTTCCAACCTGATCGCCGAATAGTTGTGGAGTCAATATTGTATTTTACTCGGACATTTCAAATTTTATTCCTATACAATTAACCCTCTCCAGATCCATTGCTAGATGGTCTTCCTTTCTATTTGTCTGGCAGTTACTAACTTAATCCAAGCTTTTTTTAAGTGCTGAGCCGAGACAAGTACAGACTACATCCAACTTTTTAAGAATATACAATTGGCAGCGTTAAACACGGTGCTTTCTTCTCTTCACATAACTACCTCAGACTTCGGCAGACTGCAAAACCAATGTGATTTCATTTTTGCATTATTATTCATATTATTTTTGCATTAATATTTAATTCAACGTAAAAGTGACAGATCGTTGCCTTCACCCCTACAAACTCCTGTAAATAAACAACTACTTGCAAAGTGTGTAGCGACTTTGGCGCATCATTAGACAAGGTTAATTAATATATTCAGTTAAAAAATATTTGTTAGGTTTACTGAAGAGTTTTATTTTTGTTAACAATGGACGGGGAGGGTGTCCACTGCTGGTTGTAGTAGGTTGCTAAAATCTTATTCTGCCAGAACAGATGGACATGAGGTCCGGGGTCTAAAATAGAAAGGTATGCTACAATCTCAAACTGCTTTCAACAATTAACGCCTGTTTCCTTTGCAAACGAAAACAAAACACAAAACGTGCAGCCTGCTTACTCCACAGCCTAAAGAGAGCGGACTAACGATATAATCTGTCGCCGAGAAGTCAAACGCCAAACGTGAGGAAGCAGCTTGCTGGGAGTCGGAGGGCGAGTTATGAGGACGCGACTCATTTTGCTAACACTGGCGACTGCAGTTATTTTTACAGATGCTAATTCCGCTGTGGAAGATCAGCCAACATACACTGTATAATATATCAGGACATGGCTTTCGCGGGAGATTCTGGAGCTCCGGATAAATCTGGTTTTAGGTGACAGAATAAACAATTGTGTGTTGTACTTACCAACCAGAGCAGGACTGGGTCGTCAAGAATGGGAGGGGGAAGGGGGGCGGGGAATCTCTCTGCTTCTTTCCAAGCTGCAAATAACTGGTCCTTCTGCTTGAGATTAGAAAGTGAGGGGGTGCCGAAGGGTAATCCAGACAGAGACTGCCAGTCAGCGTGCCGTACGCTCTCAGAGTGTGTAGCAGCTCCTCTTGGGCTGCCTGCTTTAAGTTTAGTGCTGGAAACACTGTCAGGAGAGTGAGTGATCAGGACAAGGGCATCATCATTAGCGGGCAAGCCTCCGGCTTCCTGTTACATCATTCTCACCCCGCCTTCAGCTCACCATCAGTCCTGGGGTGGGGGTGCTGAACTCTAGCTTTACTCGGGAGCACCCCTGCACCTGAGGTGCAGCCTACCTCACTCCTCTCCGGGGGGAAACCGGCGGTGGGGGAAAGCGTGATCCGCGACAACCACTGCTCCGTGCCAATAAACTTCACGAAACATAATCAGTACTAAATAATGAAAGGCCGATCACGACCTAAAGCCTGTCGGCGCATTATACACCAACACGCACACGGTGCTGGACAGAAATTAAGTTGTCCAAAGAGTGGGGCATACATTAACTTGGATTCGCCGTCATTCCCACCAGCTAGAAATATTAATTTCGGAGTAAAGGGAAATAAACAGAAAGGCGACGTTACAACTGGGAGCGAGTAGACAGCGACCGTCCTTATAGTTAGGTCGTTTCAAGCGTTGTTGAACGTTAAGGTTGCTGAAGGCTATACGGCAAGAGTGTGCGACACATCCGCACAACTACAGTTCTGGTTTGTTTTACTCAGTAACATGGTCCCCAGCAGAATCAGAACCAGGCAGTAGCAGAGAGAGACACCAAAATCAGTCTACGAAATGTGTTAATTTAGCAGCAAACAGTTCAGTGCAATACATAATCTAGCAGAGAAAATAATAATAAATAAGCAAGTAAATCAATTTCAGTATACGTATATTGAATAGATTTTAAAGCGTGCAATAACAGAAATACTGTATATTTTTTAAAAAAGTGAGGTAGAATCCAAAGATTCAATGTCCACTTAGGAATCGGATGGCAGAGGGGGAGAAGGTTTTCCTGAATCGCTGAGTGTGTGCCTTTAGGCTTCTGTATCTCCTACCCGATGGTAAGAGTGAGAAAAGGGCATGCCCTGGGTGCTGGAGGTTCTTAATAATGGACGCTGCCTTTGCTGATAAAGGGATCGCCTCGGCAGTGGTCAGCAGCGATAACATACTTCAGCGCAGACCCACGTTCGGCACGGTTAGTGCCTGCTGACAGGGAATCGGTGCCAGTATGATGCGAGTTCCCTTGTAGAGAATTGTAGAATCTTATGCCAATCACTCACGCCTATGGCATTCATTCTGGCATCGTCGAAACCACTGAATTCAAGGAGTTACCTCAGACTGATCATTGGAAGGCCAATGAACCAACAATGCCTAACACCCGAATTTCGAAACCAGACCAATAGATCTCCAACGATTCACGATATCGAGATAATATGGATACAAAAATGAGCCTGGTACTCGGGTTGCTATCGCTGTTGGTGTCCACCTCTGCTTCTGTCTGTATTGCTGCTGTCTGCCTTAGCTGATATCCACTTCTCCGAATGTCTGTTACTATTGGTGGCCATCTTTACTATGCTAGTGTCCATTTCTGCCTGATCCATATAGATGGGGTCCCACTCCGCCCTTGTTAATGTCCATAATTACTGATATCCATCTTTGCTAGTGTCTACCTCTACTGGTGTTCCCTTCTCCTGGTGTCCATTTCTGTCAGTGCCCATCTTTTCTGCTGAGCATATTGCTGATGCCCACTTCTGGTGTCTATCATAGCAGGTGTCCATCTCTGCTAGTGCCAGTTTTCCTAGAGTAGATTGACTTTGGTGTCTCTCTCTGCTACTGCCTGTTTTGCTTGTGTCCATCTCTGCAGGCATCTATCTCTGCTAGTCTCCCATTCAGTCCATTCCCACTTCTGCTGGTGTTTATCGCAATTGGTGTCCTCCTCTACCAGTGTCAGTCCATTGCGGTAATCATAACCACCATGTCTATATTGCTGACAACTAACTCTGCTACTATCCTTCTCTACGGGTGGCCATTTCTGCTGATGTTCTCCAGCTAGTTTCCACCTCTACTGCAGTCTACTTCCACTTGTGCCACATCTGCTGGTTTCCACCTCTGCTAGCTAGCCTCCATCTCTGCTAGTGTGTCTTTCTGTTGAAAAACTTAGTGGGTCAAATAAGATCTGCGGAGGCAGAGAGAGAGTCAATGATTCGGGGTAGTCCACGAACAGTCCCAAGATCCTCGACTCCAGCATTTGCATCTCTTACGTTTCACTTCTGTCCATCGTTTCTTGATACTAAAACAATCGTTACCTCACAGGAAAATGCAGATGGATTTCTCTGAATAGCCTGGGCATTCAAAACATCTCGGGAGAGCTCGCTGATCCCGCCGTAGTGCAGGTGCAGCATCGGACAACAGACAAGATATCAGAAGAGAAATGTTACCCGTTCTACAGTTTGACTGAAGTTTGAGCGGTGTATTTGATCTATTTTCAGATATCTTTTCTGTACTAGACTATGTCAGTTACAATTTCAGTATCAGATTTAGTTCGACGAGTTGGAATATTTCCTGCCTACAAAGGATGTTATTACTCGCCCCTGACTCCATACCCAACCACCCTGGTGTCCCGGTACTGAATGATAAATCATCGTTAAGTATGGTCTTTCTCTGTCGTTTCGCACTGCTACCTCACTGGCTGAGTGTCCCTAGTATTTTCCGTTTTTATTTAAGGATACGCTGGCTGAATCGTTACCTGCTCCAAATTCTACATCAGCGGCAGTTTTCAAACACCGGCTGGTTCGCAGAATTATACGCGAGCGGCTCGGCAGGGTCCGAATGGACATGCTTTTAATTGCAACCCTTGTTCAAAGAAATCTGATTCAGATCTGGAAACCGCAAAGCGTAATCCGCATTCCCCAAAAGAGCGCATAATTACCCCGGCTGCATTCCGTTCGTTTACTATTAAGAAAATAATTGCATTTAACAGGAAAAATGAAGGTGCTTTCACCTGATTTTAATTTTTTAAATCCTGTTACATGGTGGATCTTGACAACTTTCTAGCAGGTGGAAATGTCACAAAACTTCATCAACAACTTCCCCCCCACCCCCTCCCACCCCGGCCCATACCCCTCCCCCACTATTTTACGGGTATATGGCGCCCCCCAGTGTCACTGGCTCAAAAGCTGTAAGAAGCCCCTGGCTGCGTATCTATCTGGTCGCATTCCCTCGTTTATTTTCGGGGGTTGTTGCTTGCAGCTATCTTGCTGAAAACAAGCTTTACATTTTGAAAGAATCAATTACCACTTGTTCTTCTTACGAAATATTTTGATTGTTTAGATTTTGACTTTGATTTACTGCCGACAGTTAATGGGGAGCTGAGTACTGTTAACTTTTTCGGCGATCTTTAAAACTAATCTGGGTCGGATGGAGAAGAGGTTATTTAGTGAGATTACACCGAAACGTGTCCAAAGCATTTGAGGTGTACAGCGTCTTTTGGACACACTCGCATAAAGGAGACAAAGGAGTAAATAGACAAGGAACACTTCCCGTTTGAATAAAAGGAAGTGTAGTCTTTACAAGTAGTTCTCTCCGAATGACTCTATTTCGAATACCATATTAAAACTTACTGCACTGACGCAGTAAAACAACCTACGTCCTCTTCACTTTCCTAAAATGCCGAAGACAACTGAGTAGCTATCCCACTAACACCCTCCCGTATCTTGATCTTCAGATAATCCACTTCGACATATCTTCGCCATTCTTATTTTCATAATCAAATCTCCCCGGTTGTTTTAATGTTTTTCTGTAAGTATTTCCATGGGATGATTTTTTCTGAGCTTCTCGCATGGACCGGTGCCCCCCTGGTGTTCATACCGGGAATGGAAGATTGTGAGGCAGGTTATTCCCAAAATAAAATTAGTCCTCTTTCCAAAGTTCTGATAGCTAATTCTTGACTTCAGGAAAGGAATGTTGCGCATGTTTTTTTTTAACCCTGAATCCATCATCTGCTGAAACCTTCATTAATGTCACACCCAACCTTAATACTTCAGTTACCTTCAGACTGATCATCATCCGCCTGCCTGGTCAAAAAGGCACAACAGTGCCTCTTCAAAGATTTCAAAGGTACGTTTAATGTCAGAGAAATGTATACAATATACATCCTGAAATGCTTTTTCTGCGCTTCAGAAGTCTGAAGAAATTTGGTATGCCCCCCTCCAAATTCTAAGGACGTTGTATAGGGGTACGATTGAGAGCATCCTGACTGGCTGCATCACTGCCTGTTATGGGAACTATACTTTCCTCAATTGCAGGACTCTGTAGAGAGTGGTGTGGACAGCCCAGAGCATCTGTAGATGTGAACTTCCCACCATTCAGGACATTTACAGAGACAGGTGTGTAAAAAGGGCCTGAAAGATCATTGGAGACCCGAGTCACCCCAAACACAAACTTCCAGCTGCTACCATCCAGGAAACGATACCGCAACATAAAAGCCAGGACCAACAAGCTCCGGGACAGCTTCTTCCACCAGGCCATCAGACTGATTAATTCATGCTGATGCAGTTGTATTTCCATGTTGTATTGACTATCCTGTCATACACAATATTTATTATAAATTACTATAATTGCACATTGCACATTTGAATGGAGATGTAAGGCAAAGATTTTTACTCATGTATTTGAAGGATGTGAGTAATCAAGTCAATTCAATTCAATTCATCATCAGCCGTCCTGCTGAAGGGGCTCGGCCCGAAATGTTGATTATACTGTTTTCCATAGATGCTGCCTGTTCTGCTGAGTACCTCCAGCATTTTCTGTGCTAAAGCTGTATCATAACTGACACCATCTGTCCACCCCATTCTTAATCTACATGAGCTCCAGTGAATCCTGCGTTTAAAATTCTCAGTAACCTCCACCAATCTACAATCCTCCATTTGTTGTGTTGTATGGCACTGATAAGGAGAGAGTATGATATGAATATTGCAGGCAAGATTAAGGAAAATCCCACGAGATTCTATAGCTACTGAATATAAAAAGCAAAAGGGTTGCAGGGGAGAGGATAATTGCCAACAAGTGATCAACAAGGCTGCCTAGTCTCAAGCCATAGGAGATGGGTGGGATTTTTAATTAGTATTTTTCTTCAGTGTTCACTGGGAGAAAATCATGGTTGCTCAAGAGATAAGGGAAACAAATAATGAAGTTGTCACTGGGGGGAGGTAATTACAGCCATACAGAACATTAAACTGGACAAATCCACAGAGCTCATGAATTCACTGAGCTCATACATCCTTGGACTTTATGGGTGACTAGAGAGCAAATTGTGGAGGCCATCGCCAAGATATTTTCTTCATTGTCAGTGAAATTCCAAAAGGCTGTAAGGTGGCTGATATTGCTCCATTGTTAAACAGTAGCAAAGACAAGGCATGGAACTACAGGCTAGTCAGCCTGACATCAGTAGTGGGGAGGTTCCTGCAGGACAGAAACTAAAGCATTTGGATAGATGGAGTCAACATGGCTTTGTGCATGGGAAGATGTGACTGACAAACCATTTAGAGTTTTTTCTTGAAGAGGTAACCAAAGGCAGAGTGGTGGATCTTGCCTATTTGGACTTTGCAAGGGTCCTGCATGGTCAGCTGGTTTAAAAGATTAAGTCCGATGGAACTGAGGGAAAGCTAGTTAAGTGGATTCAAAATTGGCCCCGAGGTAGGAAGCAGAGGGTGATGGTTCAAGGTTGTTTCTCCGAATGAAGGACAGTGACAAATGGTATGCCACAGAAGTTAGCGTTTTGGCCCTAGCTATTCATTATTTATATAAATGATTTGGATGCAATTGCATAAAGCTTGATCAGTAAGTTTGCAGCTGCTGAAAAATTCAGAGATGTTGTTGATAGCAAAGAAAGTTATCAAAGACTACAGGGGTATCTTGATCAGTTAGGGAAGTTGGCTGAGGAGTGGCAAATGAAGTTCAATACAGATAAATGTGAGAACATGCATTTTGGAACGCCAAACCAGCATAGGATATACTTTGAATAGTAGAACACCATGGAGGGTAGTGGAACAGATGAAGCTTGGAGTATAAATGCATTGTTCATTGAAAGTGGCATCACAGGTGATAAAGGTGTTTAGCGTGCTGGCCTTCATCAGACAGGGTATTGAGTATAGGAGATAGGACATTATGTTGCAGTCGTGTAAGTCATTGCCAAGGCTGCCCTTGGAGTGCTGTGTACAGTTTTAGTCACTCTGTTACAGGAAAGTCATGGTGAAAATGGAAAGAACACAGAAAAGATTTACAAGGATATTGCCAGGGCTAAGAGTGCCTGAGTTATAGGGAGAGATCGGTGAGGCTAGGGACAGAGGAGAATGAGAGGTGACCTTATCGATATGTTTAAAATTATGAGAGGCATATTTCAAATTATGAGAGGCCCAGGTAGGAGAATCCAACCTAGGTGCATAGATTTAGGATGGAAGGGAAATAGGCTGGTGACTGAATGGATGAGCTGTTAGAGGAAGTGGTTGAGGCAGGTAAAATAATATCAGTTCAGAGCACTTGGATAAGGGACATGGAGGCACAGGGCTTAGAGAAGTACTGTCCAAATGCAGGAAATTAAAACTAGCTGAATAGACACCAGCATGGACCTATTCATCTGAAGGGCTTGTATTGTTGCTGCATTGCTCTGACACTCTACAGTGCAGATATGGAAGCCCAAATGTGGGCATCCATGAGATGCTGTTTACCACCACAATCTGTACCATCATGGTCTGCATCCTTCATTCTATCAATACTGTCAGCTTAGGGGGATCAACCTGGTTAAATGAAGAACACGGAAGTGCATGCTGGGAGCAGCACCAAACATATCCAAAGAATGGTGAGGGGCCAGTCTAGTGACCAGCAGAAGCCCTTTGAAGACTGTAAGAAGAATCTCAGTGGTAAGTCATTTCCTGCCCCAGTAGAACATTCAAGTTAGCATGTAATTCCTGAATTATGAAAATAACATGGTGATTATTCCTGTAATGGATGATGGGACAGAAATTGCTTTCAGAATTTTGATTTCCCTATTATTGTTAACCCACAGAGCATTGCCCTCCAATGTAAATTCTATGCCAAATATATTATTGCGGTTTCCATATTAAGACTTGCAAGGTCAGATGGTTTGCCCATCTGCTTCCAGCTAAGTTTCTCATTAACTATCAATGTTCATCATGTTGATGATTTTCTAACTGTGGCAATAAACATCACTTTTGCAATCCTGAAAGATATAGTAGTCACCTAAGTGTGGAAGTACTGTTTACATAGGCAGACTGATAATGATCATTGCCTTCAATGAGAATTACAGCTGGTTCTCAGCAAGTCATTTCAGCTCTCAGTCAATCTGGTGTTTCTGGCATCGGGCCATCATGTCAAAAGAATCAGCCCACTGTAAATGCTATAAGCAAAATCAAAAACTTTGGGTACTGGCCTTGACATGAACATAACCTGGGAAAATTAGCAGTGGGCTGCACATTTTCAGCAGCGCACACCTTTAACTAAGGACACATCCAGTTCTGGAAATGGAAAACCAGATTATTTTGGCATTGATTATTGCCAGGGAGTGGGTGTTAGAGTAAATGTTCTTTACTTTGATAGACTCAATTTCAAAAAGAAAAATGACAACCAATAAGAAGCTGTCAAATAACTCAGAAAGCTACATTACTGCTCAAATAAATTCAACGGTGATATTAACTTAAATTTCTTACTGCCATAGTGAAGTCAAAGTATTATACGTTACCGTATATTGCCTCAAGATTCATTTTCCTGCAGGCATTTACAGGAAAATAAAGAAATAAAATAAATAAAGACTGACAAACAACCAATGTGCAAAAGAAGACAGATTGCGCAAAAAAAAATACTGTAAATATGAGCTGTAAATAGTCCTTGAAAGTGAGACTGTAGTTTGCAGAATTAGTTCAGAGTTGTGCTGAGTGAAGTTATCCATGCCGGTTCGGGAGTGTGTAGGGTAAGAACCATTCCTGAACCTGGTAGTGTGGACGTAAGTCTTAAGATGCAATTGTGGCCTGAATGGTGGGAGTCCTTAGATAGATAGATAGATACTTTATTCATCCATGCTGCGTTCTTGTAGCAGTACTCCATGTAAATGTGCTCAGTGGTAGGGAGGGCTTAGCCTGGGATGGACTGGGCTGAATTCATCAGATTTTGTAGACTTTTCCTGTCCATACCTGGCCAGGATGACACTCTTCACTGTATGTTAACACAAGGCTGGCAAAGTTTTCGTTGACATGCTGAATCTATGCAAAACTTCTGAGGAAGTAAAGTTGCTGACGTGCCTTCTTTGTGTAAACATTTGCGTGCTGGTCCCAATATAAATCCTCTGAAATGAGAACAACAAGGAACTTAAAGTGACCATCCCTCTCCACCTCTGATCCATTGATGAGGACTGGCTCACGTATCTTCGGTTCCTTCCTCCTGTAATCGATAATCATTAGCTCTTTACATTTACTGATGTTGAGTGAGAGGTTAATGTTATGGCACCATAGAAGCATAGAAATATAGAAATCTACAGCACATTACAGGCCCTTCAGCGCACAAAGTTGTAACCTACTCTAGAAACTCCCTAGAATTACCCTACTGTATAGCTCTCTATTTTTCTAAGCTCCATGTACCTATCTAAGAGTCTCTTAAAAGACCCTATTGTATTCGCCTCTACCACCTTCAGTGGCAGTGCATTCCACACACCCAGTACTCTCTGAGTGAAAAACATAACTCTGAATCCCCTTTGTATCTAACTCCAAGCACCTTAAAACTATGGCTCTTTGTGTTAGCCATTTCAGCCCTGGGAAAAGGCCTCTGGCTATCCACACAATTAATGCCTCTCATCATCTTATACACCTCTATCAGGTCACCTCTCATCCTCCATTGCTCCAAGGAGAAAAGGCCGAGTTCACTCAACCTATTCTCATAAGGCATGCTCTCCAATCCAGGCAACATCCTTCTAAATCTCCTCTTCACCCTCTATAGTATCCACATTCTTCCTGTGATGAGGTGACCAGAAATGAACACAGTGCTCCAATGGGGTCTAACTAATATAGTTATAACATTAATATAGATATAACATTACCTCACGGATCTTGAACTCAATCCCACAGTTGATGAAGGCCAACACACCATATACCATCTTAGCAACACTGTCATCCTGCACAGCAGCTTTGAGTCTCCTATGGACTCGGACCCCAAGATCTTGCTGATCCTCCACACTGCCAAGAGTCTTACCATTAATATTATATTCTGTCTTCAAATTTGATCTACCAAAATGAACTACTTCACACTTATCTGGGTTGATCTCCATCTGCCAGTTCTCAGCCCAGTTCTGCAACCTATTGATGTCACGCTGTAACCTCTGACAACCTTTCAGACTACCCACAACATCCCCAACTTTTATATCCTCAGCAAACTTACTAACCCACCCTTCTACTTCCTCATCCAGGTCATTATAAAAATCACAGAGAGGAGGGGTCTCATAACAGATCCCTGCGGAACACCACTGGTCACCGACCTCCATGCAGAATATGAACCATCTACAACCACCCTTTGCCTTCTGTGGGCAAGCCAATTCTGGATCCACAAAGCAAGGTCTCCTTGGATCCCATGCCTCATTACTTTCTGAATGAGCCTCACATGGGGGACCTTTCAAATGCCTTACTGAAATCCATATACACTACATCCACTGGCATTCAACCAGATTTTCAATCTCTCTCCTATATGCTGATTCATCACTACTTCTGCTTCAGCCAAGAACAGTGGTGTTGTCAGCAAACTTAAATATAGCATTGGAGCTGCACTTACCCACACAATCATAGGTATAAAGCAGGGGGCTAAGGACACAGCTCTGTAGTGTACCTATGTTGAAGGTGAGTATGGAAGGGACATTGCTCCGATCTATACTGACTGAGCCTACATGTGAGGAAATTCAGGATCCAGTTGCACTGGGTTGAATCATGTAAATTTCTTACAGAAGTGATAGTTTCGCAAATAGAGCATCAGCTATTCTTATAATGGCCCGCCATATTAGCCTTCATCAGTTGATTTTTACATCTGCATATAATTTATGGGTATCTTTGATTACCAAGCCACCAAGCAGAGATCATGTAGAACACATCAGGCTATCGTGAGACTTACTAAACTGAGTATTTGCATGAAATTTTCCCCTCTACCAGGTGTCCTGTTGAAATTCACACAAACTGGAATGGCATAAATCTATAAATCTGCATCCGAACAATTCTCATTCTGAAACTATGCCAACATTTTGAGGTTGATAGTGTTGCATTATATAAAAGGTAGAAACTGATCCATCATTGTCTCACCAGAATTTGTTTAATGAACAGTTCTTATTCAGTGGGAATTTATTAAAGAGGGAAAACTTATTAGAGAGTGCCCTCTGGTGTACAATTACACACAGAACACCAGCAGCTAATGCAGAGGATCATCATAGTATGCTTATCCCAGTTTTCATAATGTGCATGCTTGTAGACGTTAACTAACTTTAAAAGCCCTCAGAAGTAAAATGCATTTCACTAATAATAGGTGTCTTATTTCGTAAACACTAATACTTGCAATCTATAGAATCAAAGACACAGAGCGGACGCAGCTGTTCAGATGAAGAGCCTTTGACCTCAAATGTTAATGCCGTTTAACATTCCATAGATCTGCCTGGCCTGCTGTGTGTTTTCAGCGTTTTCCGTTTTAAATGTATTCAATGTTTAAAGTCAAAGCATATTTTCCAATGCACAAGTATGTGTATGCACAGGTGCAACAAAAAATGTATTTGCAGCAGTTTCACAGACACATGGCATCATATAAGCAGCATCCTCATGAAAGGCAAATTAATCATAAGTTACACATTTTTACAAAAACAAAAAAGCCATTGAATTGCAAAGTGATAAAAGTGGGCATAGCGTTGGTAAACTGTAGTGATTATGGTTTTGCCGGTTGGATCAAGAACCGCATGTCTGAAGGAAAGTAACTATTTCTGAATCTGATGGTGACTTCAAGCTTCTGCACCTCCTGCATAATGGTAGTTGCGAAGAAAAGGACATAGCCTGGATGATGAGGATCTTTGATGATGGATGGTGCCTTCTTAAGGCAGTGCCTCTTGTAGGTAATACCACTAGTGTGGAGGGCTGTGCCCATGATGCATTGGGCAGAGTCCGCTGATCTCTTCAGCTCCTTGAGGTATTGTGCATTCGAATTCCGGTACCAAGCTATGATTCTGCAAGTCAGGATACTTTCAAAAGTATACCTGATAAAGTTTATTAGAGTGTTTAGTGACAAGCCAACCCTCTTTAACCTCCTAAGAAAGTAAAGACACTGGAGCACTTTCCTCATGTTTGCATCTATATGCTGGGCCCGTGACAGGTCACCTCATATGTCAACGCCCAGGAAATTAAACTACTGCTGATCCCCCACTTGGTGGCGCAATAATATCAGCACCAGACTCCAGAGCGAAGGTTCCTGAGTTTGAATCCAAGTTGGGTTGAGCGTTGAGCTAGCAACTCAGCCTCGTAAAAAACAAGAATAGCTGGAAACACCGTCAAAAAACGGTGCCCCGATAACTCCACTGCCGAGTTAAGGGCTATTCTTCTTCTTCTTCTTCTTCTTCAGATCTCCCAATGTAGACGGGTACATGTTGGCCCTCATTCCCTTCCTGAAGTTAACAATCTTTAGTTTTGCTAATGTTAAGCGGGAGGTTGTAGTTGTGACACCACTCAACCAGGTGACCTACCTTGCTCTTCTAAGCTGACTCATGACCAGCCCTGAATCATCCAACAACAGTGGCGTCATTGGTCAATTTGAAGATGGCATTGGAGATGTGCTCAGCAACATGGTAATGTGTGTACAGAAAGTAGAACAGGGAGATCAGCATACAGCTAATGAGGTGTGCCGGTGCTGATAATCAGCAAGGAGGAGATGTTGTTACCAAACCTCAAGGACTGATAGATAGATAGATAGATAGATAGATAGATAGATAGATAGATAGATAGATAGATAGATAGATAGATACTTTATTCATCCCCATGGGGAAATTCAACTTTTTTTCCAATGTCCCATACACTTGTTGTAGCAAAACTAATTACATACAATACTTAACTCAGTAAAAAATATGATATGCATCTAAATCACTATCTCAAAAAGCATTAATAATAGCTTTTAAAAAGTTCTTAAGTCCTGGCGGTTGAATTGTAAAGCCTAATGGCATTGGGGAGTATTGACCTCTTCATCCTGTCTGAGGAGCATTGCATCGATAGTAACCTGTCGCTGAAACTGCTTCTCTGTCTCTGGATGGTGCTATGTAGAGGATGTTCAGAGTTATCCATAATTGACCGTAGCCTACTCAGCGCCCTTCGCTCAGCTACCGATGTTAAACTCTCCAGTACTTTGCCCACGACAGAGCCCGCCTTCCTTACCAGCTTATTAAGACGTGAGGCGTCCCTCTTCTTAATGCTTCCTCCCCTACTGATCTACTGATGATTAATTTAAATATCCAATTGC
This sequence comes from Hemitrygon akajei, assembly GCF_048418815.1. NCBI lineage: Eukaryota > Metazoa > Chordata > Chondrichthyes > Myliobatiformes > Dasyatidae > Hemitrygon > Hemitrygon akajei. The sequence continues at coordinate 161,443,028 of NC_133128.1, read as the reverse complement.
AGAGGGAGGTACAGTGGGAAGTTTGATAATAGATTTGGAATTGATGATTTTGTTGTAAGTCAAGTTGCACTCAATGAACAGTTGTCTAGGTGGTCCAGAACAGAGTAAAGAGCCTGAATAATCACATCTGCTGTCGATCTGTTGTGGTGGTAGGTAAATTGGAGCAGATCCAGGTCATCTCTGAGGCCGGTGTTGATTCACAACATAACCAATCTCTCAAAGAGCTTCATTATAGTTGATGTGCCACCAGTCTGTCGTCACTGAGGCAGGTCACCGGTGGGCACTGGTAAAATAGATGTTTTTTCTGAAGTACAAGTGTGAAACTGAATGTGTCTGTAAACACTCCAGCCATTGGTCCATACAGATCTTTCGTAGTTGGCAAGGTTCACCAATAGCATTATTTCTTTCTAACCATTTGCCTAGATTTGAATAATTAGTGTGCAGGAAAACGAGCATATTTTAAAGCTTGACAGAAAGATAAAAGAATTTGATGTTAGCCTTATCCAAAACAACTCAATAAATTGATATGTAATTAAAAGACATCATTGTTGAACTACTAAAATCCTTCAATTCATCTGACCTTTTGATTGACAGGAGGGTCAATCCTGCTGGTGGATATTCTTTCTTTAAAACTTGCTTGATCCAGAATCTATCTTCAAATGTAATGTGGAACCTAACCAGTTGAATCATTACTGAAGAAAATGGCCGATCATACTCAATAGATGATAGCTTCCCTTAAAACCAAGGCACTATTACAGAAAAGAGAAGTATAGCTAACATAGCCCCCTGGCTCACCTCAGGCTCGCTCAGCTCACATCCGTCTAGGGGCAGCAGCCTTCGGCCCCACCAAACTGGATAATCAGCTTGTGTAAATGTTGTGTGATGTCCCCAACCCTGCCAATTAACAGACAGTACAGAATATAAGAACATAAGAACATAAGAGATAGGAGCAGGAGTAGGCCAATCGGCCCCTCAAGCCTGCTCCGCCATTCAACAAGATCATGGCTGATCCAATCTTAACTCTAGTTTTCACCGAATCCCACAAGGCAACAGTGCCAACCAACAGGGCACCATGCCGCCCATTTTATTTTATTATTCATCCAAATGCGATTAAACGATTACACTTTATAGAGATTACTAAAACTAAATGATTAATAACGAAACAGTATATATGAAGGAAAAGAAAATAAAGAAAAGGCGCCAAACTTATCAAAGTCCAAACCACTTAGTGCACAACCGTTGGAGCTCAATTAATGAAGTCTTCTGGCCACAATTCGATCCCCTCAGACCTCCTCGACTCGCAGCTCAGGACCACCCGAAGTGATCAACCAAGCACCCCTGGCACGTCTGTGTTCGTCTCCTCTCCTCGCTGAAAATCCTGGCCTCGGACCCCCCGTACTAGGTCCGTTCTGTCGCCCAGCTTACAGCATCGCGTCCTCTCTCTCTCACCCCCTGCGCCGACTCCCCAAAATGCCCGACAACGATCAGTTTACAGACCCAGAAGAAAGAATAACATTAATCCCAATTGGTTAACAAACAAATACAATTCGCAATATCAGTAATTTTAACCCAAACAAACTGCGAGAGAAAGCACTTATCATAACAAAGCAGCATTCCTACTTTTAACAAAACAAAGAAGACATTTTGATTAACATACCCAGTAACATAAAGAAGAAACCTCAATACACAAAGAAAACCCTCGCAAAAGAAGAAACCCCCTTACACTAATATAGGAATTGAGATAACTTCAGCGCAATATCTTGTTCCTGCAACATTTTCAAATAGAACCAGTTACCTATTCTGTTACTAACAAGTCTACTAGCAACATGCATATTAGGAGATAATATACACAAAGGCTGGGGCCATGCTTTTGCTTGTGCAGAAGTAGGACCAATTTAAATAGGTTTCTTCTTTTCACAGACAGCTTTCTTCCCAGAGTAGGGATTTGTGGTTACGAGAGTGATCTTCAATCTGGTTAATCATACAAAGCTGATTTCTGCGAGGCATTGCTGAATTTGGAACTCTCATCGGTCATTATATTGGCAAATACCCAGTGTTAATGTACAGAGAGATCCTGGGATCCATTTCCGTAGCTCCCTGAAAGTGCCCGCACAAATCGAAAGGATGGCAAAAAAGACATATAGCATGCGTCCCATTGTAAGTTGAGGCACTGGGTTCAAGAGTCAGCAAGATATGTTGCAGATTTTTTAAATTCTGGTTAGACCACATTTGGAGTATTTCATTCGATTCTGGTTGGCCCATTAAAGACCATAAGACATAGGAGCAGAATTAGGCCATTTGACACATCAACTCTGCTCCACCATTTTATTATGGCTGATGCATTTCCCTCTCTGTCCCAATCTCCTTCCTTCTCCCTATATTTCTTCATGCCTTGACTAATCAACAGTCTATCAGCTGCTGCCTTAAATATACCCAATGCCTTGGCCTCCTCAGCTGCCTGCGGCAATGAATTCCACAGATTCACCACTCTCTGGCTAAAGAACTTTCTGCTCATCTCTGTTCTAAATGGATGTTTCTCTATTCTAAGGCTGTGTTCTTTGGTCTTAGTCTCTCTCACCATAGGAAACAAATTCTCCACATCCACTCTAAAGTTTCAAAAGTTCATTTATTATCAAAGTATATATGCAGTATACAACTCTGAAATTGTTCTTCTCCAGATAAAGGCCTTTCAACATTCGATAGGTTTCAATGAGAATCCCCCCTCATTTTTCTGAATTCCGGTGAGTAAAGGCCCAGAGCCATCAAAGGCTCCTCGTTTGATAAGCCTTTCAATCCCAGTATGATTTTTATGAACTTGTTTGAACCCTCTCCAATGTCAGCACATCCTTTTTTAAGAACTGCTCACAATACTCCAAGTGAGGCTTCACCAGTCCCTTATAAAGCCGTAGCATTACATCCTTGCATTTGTATTCTAGTCCTCTCAAAATGAAGGCTTACATCGCATTTGCTTTCCTCATCACTGACTCAACTTGCAAACTACCCTTTAGGGAATCCTGCATGAGGACTCCTAAGTCCCTTTGCACCTCAGATTTTTGAATTTTCTCACCATTTAGAGAACAGTCTACCCTTTTATTTCTACTACCAAATTGCATGGCCGACACTGCATTCCATCTGCCACTTCTTTGCCCATTCTCCTAAGTACTTCTATAGCTTCTCTGCTTCCTCAACACGACCTGCCTCTTCACTTATGGGAAAGATGTGGAAGCTTTGGAGAGAGACTAGAGAAAAAGTTTACGAGGGTGCTGCTGGGATTAGAGGGCATGTGTTATAAGGACAGGTTGAACAATCTAGGGTGGCTTTCTCTGGACTGTCTGAGGCTGAGGAGAGATCTGATGGCATTATCAGATTATGAGAAGCATAGATAGGGTAGACAGTTAGAATCTGATTCAGGGTAGAAATGTCAAATATTACAGGACACACGCTTAAAGGGAAAGGAGCGGATGTTCAAAGCACTGATATTTTAAGTGGAAATTGGTGGGTGATGGTGAAGGAAGATATGATAGAGGCACTTAAGAAGCTCTTAGCTAGGCACTTGAATTTGCAGTGAATGGAGGAACATGGACCAATTGCAAGCAGAATGGATTAGTGCAATTAAGCATCATTAGCTTAATTATTTCAGTACAATGTCATGGGCTGAAGGGCCAGTTCCTGTGCTGTACTGTTCTATGTGCATTGTTCTACAGCAAACAAACAGAAACATCCTGTGAAGCTAAAGATGACCAGAATTGGAAAAGTATTAATAACTTCAGTAAGTATTTTTTAAAGTTTAAGCAATATAATCATTGGTTCAATAGGAAGTTAGCCTGGGGAATAAATAATGAAAAGCAAGAAGCATAATTCTTCATGGTTGATGACATGAGCAATATTCCAGAAACAGTCGTTAACCAAGAATTGGCAGGAAGAGAAGAATTCAAAAAATCTACAAGATCCAGGGAACTGATTCTCAACAAATTCTTGGAGAGTTTCAGGCTGATAAATTACTATGTCCTGAGGGATTTCATCCTAGAGTATTAAGAGGTATTGATATATTGATTTTAGTTTTCCTAAATCCCCTCAAATTCATAGAGGTTTCATTAGATTTGAAAAGAGCATTGCCAGTTGACTAAACATTTGTCATGGGAAAATGTCAGAAGCTATTATCTGCAGGGCAATAAAAATAAACAGCTAATCAGAAAATCAGAATTATCCTATAAAAGGGAAATTATGTTTAACCAATTCATTGCCATTCAGAAGTAATATTTCTGAATGGACTAAATGTAGATATCCAGAAGATAAGGTGCTGCATTAGAAAGTAATAATTTGGATGTTGAAGGTTACTTGGCTTACTGGAAGTAAAGAGAAGACCAAAAAAAAATCTTTTTTATGAGTGGCAAGATGAACAAGTCAGATGTATCAGTATTATAATGCAGTAAAGGGGATTACTGAGGCATGAGAGAGGACCTGGCCAAAATTGATTGGAAAAAAAAACACTGGCAGGGATGACAGCTGAGCAGCAATGGCTGCAATTTCTGGAAACATTTCAGAAGGCACAGGATATATACATTCCAAAGAGGAATTAATATTGTAAAGACAGGATGACATAACTGTAGCTGACAAGAGAAGTCAAAGCCAACATAAAAGCCAAAGAGAGAGCATATAATAAAGCAAAAAAAAATGGAAAAGTTAGAGGATTGGGAAGATTTTAAGAACCACAGAATACAACTAAAAAAGTAATTAAGAAGGAAAAGATGGAAAGTGAAGGTAAGCTAGCTAGTAATATTAAAGAAGATACCAGGAGTTTCTTCAGATACATATAGTATAAAAGAGAGGCAGGAGTAGGTAAAGACCACTGGAAAACAATGGGGAACAAGGAAATGGCGGATGAATTGAATAAGTATTTTCAGATTCAGATTCAGATTCAGTTTATTGTCATTTAAAAACCACAAATGCAATGCAGTTAAAAAATGAGTCAACGTTCCCCCAGAATGATATCACAAAAGCACATGACAAAACAGACTAAACCAGAAAATCCACATAACGTTTGGCAATCCCCAATCCAGAGTCCGGAGAGGCTGCTGCGTATTAATATCGTGCTACCATCTTAGCATATTCCCCGAGAAAGGAGCTCCAAATCCACCAGACAAACAAGACCAAAAACTAAAGCTACAAGACCTGCACAAAACCACATAGTTACAACATATAGTTACAACAGTGCAAATAGTACCATAATTGATTTTAAAAAAAACAGACCATGGGCATGGTAAAAATAGTCCAACGATGTTAAAAGACTATAAGTTCAAAAGTAACCACCACACAGTTTCCACAAGTCCTCAGAGTCCCAATAGACTTGTCATCCCACGCAGCTGGCAGAAGGGAATACCTCTGCTATGGACTTCCATGGTGCCGCCCGACTCAGCCTCACAGACGCAGCACACAATGAAAGCTCCGTCGGACCCAGCCTCACAGACACAGCATACACTGAAAGCGACCTGACCGCAGCGAACTCCGAGTCTGTCGAACCTCCTAGCCTCCGACCATCCCCTTCAGCAGAGCTTCTCTGAGAACCATCCTCTGCTGAGTGTATTAAGACGCCCCCGCCAACGGCCATCGGCAACGCGACCCCGAGGACTGGGGTCCTGTTCTTCTCAGCAGAGACCCAGACCTCACAGCAGCAGCAGCAACGAAGAGGGCCTTCCTGGAGATTTCCAGATGTTCCTCCGTGCTCCGTTCTCCCACATCCGTTTTTCATTAGATTAGGATTACGCACGGCACCCCGCTTAACAACTAACATATCAGCTCCAGAGTGGCTGCTGCAAGCTGCATCGCGCCGCCATCTTGATGAACCAGTGCATTAGTCTTCACTGTGGAAGACACTAGCAGTGTACAAGAAGTTCAAGAGTGCCAGGGAGCAGAAGTATGTGAAGTTGCCATTGCTAGGGAGAAAGTTCTTGGGACCTGAATGGTCATAAGATAGATAAGTCACCTGCACCAAGTGGTCTAAACCATAGAGTTCTGAAAGGGGAGGCTGAACAGATTGTGAAGGCATTAGTAATGAACTTTCAAGAATCAATTTATTCTGACATGGTTCAGAGTCGGTGGTGAGGAAGGCAAATGCAATATTAGCTTTTATTTCAAGAGGACTAGAATATAAAAGCAAGGATGTAACGTTGAGGCTTTATAAAGCAGTGGTGAGGCCTCACTTGGAGTATTGCTGGCAGTTTTTGGCCCCTTATGTAAGAAAGGATGTGCTGACATTGGAGAGGATTCAAAGAAGGTTCTCAAAAATGATTCCGTCTTGTCATATGAAGAGCATTTGATGACTCTGGGCCTCTACTCAATGGAATTCAGAAGAATGAGAGGTGACCTCATCGAAGCCTATCAAATGTTGAAAGGCCTTGATAGAATGGATGTGGAGAAGATGTCTCCTATGGTGAGGGAGTCTTAGACCAGAGGACACAGTCTCAGAACAGAGGGCCGTCCTTCTAGAATGGAGGTGATGAGAATCTCTTTAGAGAAAGAATGGTGAATCTGTGAAATTTGTTGCCACAGGCAGCTGTGGAGGCCAAGTCATTGTGTATATTTAAGGCAAAGGTTAATAGATTCATTATTAGTCAGGGCTTGAAGGGATACAGGAAGCAAGTAGGAGATTGGGGCTGAGCAGGAAAATGGATCAGTCATGATGAAATGGCGGAACAGACTCAATGGGCCAAATGACCTAATTTTGCTCCTATATCTTATGGCCTTGTGTGCCATGGGGATCAGTGTTGGAGCCTCACCTTTTATAACTTATATTAATGACCTAGATGATGACACCATTGATGTGAATGTTGATGAGCAAAGGCTGGTGGGAAAGTAAATTGCGTAAAGGACATAGGAGGCTAGGAAAGGATGTACTGTAGCTAGCTTAAGTGAGAGGGAAAAGATCAGGAAAATAACGTATAATGCAGTAAAATGCGAAATTTGCAAAACAGAAGTAAAAATATTAGTTTTCATGAGATGTAGAGTGGCCTGTTTGTTGTAATGCATGATTCACAAAAGCTAGTATACTATAATTAATTATCAACAGAATATTTGTTCATTGTTAAAGGATTCAAATGCAAAAGTAGAGAAAAATGTTTTATTTCAATTAATAAAGGTATGATGAGAAATGATCTGAAAAATGGGTCCAATAATAGTCTTTATGTTTAAAGAAGGATGTAAATGTGCTGATAACAGTTGAGAGGTTTACTAGTCCTGGAATGGGCTGGTTGTGTCATGAGAATAAGTCGGACAGGCTAAGTTTCTATGTTCAGAAAAGTGAGAGATGACTTGAAAGAACATAAATGACCTTGAGGGCCTTATCAAAGTGGTTGTGGAGAGGAGGTTTCCTCATGTAAAATTATGTAAAACTGTGATTCGTTGTTAAAAAGGTAGGTATATCAGCATGGTAACCTGCCTCAATTGCTATCGTCCAGTTACATCTACAGTGATTAAGTGTTTTGAGAGGTTGGTGATGACACATACCAACTCCTGCCTGAGAAGTGACTTGAATCTGCTCTAGTTTACCTACTGGAGCAACAGGTCCACAGCAGATGCTGCTCATTGGCTTTTCACCAACCGTGGAACATCTGGAGAGGCAAACATCAGGATGCTCTTTATCAAACACAGCTCAGTATTCAATACTATAAATCCCTCAAAACTAATCAATAAGCTTCAAGACCTTGGCCTCAATACCTCCTTGTGCAATTGGATCCTCGATTTCCTCGCTTGCAGACCACGGTCACCAGATTGGCAACATCTCCTCCATGATCTCCATTAGCATAGGGCCACCACAAGGCTGTATGCTTAGCCCTCTGCTCTACTACATTTACACTTATGATTGTGTACCTAAGCATAGCTCCAAAGTAACATTCAAGTTTGCTGATGACACCACTGTCATAGGCCGAATCAAAGGTGGTGATGAATCAGCATATAGGAGAGAGATCGAAATTTGGCTGAGTGATGCCATAACAACCTCTCACCAATGGCAGCAAGAGCAAGGAGCTGGTCATTGACTTCAACAAGAGGAAACTAGAGGTCCAGGAGCCAGTCCTTGTTGGAGGATCAGAGGTGTCAGCAAATTTAAATTCCTCAGTGTTAGTATTTCAGAGGACCTGTCCTGGGCTCAGTATGTAACTGCAATTACAAAGAAAGCACTGCAGTGCCTCTATTTCCTCAGGTGTTTGCGATGATTTGGCATGACATCTAAAAGTCTGATAAACTTCTATAGATGTGTAGTGGAGTGTATATTGATTGGCTGCATCACAGCCTGGTATGGAAACACCAATACTCTTGAATCAAAAATCCTACAAAAGGTAGTTGATATGGCCTAGTCCACCACAGGCAAAGCTCTCCCCACCATTGCGCACACCTACATGAACCACTGTTGCAGGAAAGCAGCATCCATCATCAAGGTCCCCCACCCCCCAGGACATGCTCTTCTCATGGCTGCCATCAGGAAGAAGGTACAGGAGCCTCAGGACTCACACCACCAGCTTCAGGAATGGTTATTACCCATCAAGCATCAGGCTTTTGAACCAGAGCGGATAACTTCACTCAACCTCACTTGCCCCTTCATGAGTCCACAATCTATGGATGCATTTTCAAGTATTGTTCATCTCATGTTATCGGTATTTATTGCTTATTTATTTATAATTATCATTTCCTTCTTGTTGTATTTGCACACTGGTTAAACACCCAGGTTGGTGCAGTCTTTTATTGAGTATGCCCACAAGAAAATGAACATCAGGGTTGTATATGGTGACATATAATTATTTAGAAAATAAATTTACTTTGAAGTTTGAAGACAGAAATTAGGTGTTTTTTTAACTTGGTGGTTGTTGCAAATTACCTTCTTTAAATGGGGGAGGGTGGGTTGGTTAAATTAGTTTAATGAAGACATAGGCAATTGATCAACAACGAGTGGAAGGGTTACTGGGATAGGCACAAATATGGAGTTGAGATATCTTAATTTGTATGCTCATTATGTTAATTTCTCTGGACTTTTAAACAAAGACTCACTATCATCATGTGCCTGATACACACCAGCACACTCTATGGAGAACGTGTATTGTTTGTAAGGAAGCGAAAATAGTGAGATTCTTCAACCTTCAGATTAAAGAGTCCTCACAAAGATATGCAGAATCTTAAAATGGAAGGAAAATCATGAATTTTAACTTTGATCTGTATAGAGAAAATGTTAGGGATGAAAAATTTGGTCAGTTTAGATGAACAATGATTCTTTTTAAAGCTGTCACATCAGTTTTGCAGTTATTATTTATAGCATCCAAAGATAATTGCAATATGATCCCACTAATATGCCATGCTTGAGACTCCGCTGGTGCCAGGCCAGATGATTTTCTGAACTGTTGGACTTGGGACATTAGTACTTGAATGCAAGGAATTGTGGCCAACAGCACAAGGAGATCTTAAAGGAACATGGGAACTAGGGCCTGGACAGCAGGGGAGAGTGGAAACAGGGATCCCAAAGAGTGGATGTGGAGTGTGAGAACTGGAACCAGAGTGAGTGGGCAGGCAATGTGTGAACTTGGGGCTGTGGTGTGTGGAAGGAAATTGTGGAGCACAATACCCTGGTAAGCAAATGGGGAACATAGCAAAAATTATCTGGTACGCTAGATGCTCAACTACTGAGATTTGCAAATGGTTGGTTATTGGATTAGTGGAGCTTTAGTGTACTTGCACCTGAAAACACTAACGCTTACCATCCCAGGTGAAGTTAGTTGTAGAGTAGTTCTACATCCGGTAAAGATTAGCTCCATGCTACATGTATTATAATAGGGCTCTTGGAAAGTTAAAACAATGCTGGAAATACTTAACTGATGTGAAAAGAGAAATAAACGTTATCATTTCAGCTCAAAGACCCTTCTTCAAACTAGCATTTTCAACCAGTGTTTTCAGCTTGTTGTTGGGCAAATCATAGATGGTGATGAGTCAGTGTACTGAAGCAAGGTAGGATACCAGGTTGAAGTGGTGCCGTAACAACAACCTCTCACTCACTGTCAATAAAGCTAAGGAGCTGATTGGTCACTTCAGAAAGAAGGCGAGTAGGCAGCAGTCAACATTGGGGATTTGGCAGTGGAGAGCTTGAGCAGTTTTAAATTCCTGGGTGTTGACGTATCAGATGACTTTCCTGGGCCAAGCACATAGATGCAATCAAAAGGAAAATACACCACCGTTTCTTAGGATTCAGGCCATTCAGGTTGGCAACAACACCCCTTCCACAATCTCCATCAGCACAGGTGCACCAGAAGGCTGTGTGCTTAGCCCCCTGCTCTACTCACTTTATACTTAAGACTGTGAGGCTAAGCGTAGCTCCAATGCTGTATTTAAGTTTGCTGACAACACCACCGTCGCAGGTCAAAACAAAGGTGGTGACAAATCAGCATATAGGAGGGAAACTGAAAATCTGGCTGAGTGGTGCCACAGTAACAACCTCTCATTCAATGTCAGCAAGACCAATGAACTGATTATTGACTTCAGGAGGAGGAAACCAGAAGTCCATTAACCCATCCTCATTGGGGGATCAAAGATGAAGAGGGTCAACAACCTCAAATTCTTCGGTGTTATCATTTCAGAGAACCGGTCCTGGTCCTAGCATTTATGTGCAATTATGAAGAAAGCACAGCAGCACCTCTACTTCCTTATAAATTTGTGATGATTTGGCGTGACATCTAAAATTTTGACAAAAATCAGTAGATGAGTGATGGAGAGTATATTGTTTGGTTGCATCATGGCCTGGCATCGAAATACAATTGTCCTTGAATGAAAAATCCTACAAAAAGTAGTGGAGACAGCCAATCCATCACAGGTAAAACCCTCCCCACCACTGAGCACAGCTACATGAAATGTTGTTGCAGGAAAGCAGTATCTATCATCAGGGACTCCCCACCACCCATGTCACGTTCTCACATCACCAGATTCAGGAACAGTTATCCCTCACCCATCAAGGTTCTTGAACTAGAGGAGGTAACTTTGCTTGCCCCATTGCTGAAATGTTCCCACAATCTAGGACTCACTCTCAAGGATTCTTCATCTCATCGTCTCAATATTCTTATCTATTTATTATATTTTTATCTTTTCCATTTGCACATTTTGTTGTCATTTGCACCTTAGTTATTTGTCCTATTGGGTATGGTCTTTCACTGATTTTGTTGTGTTTCTTGGATTTACTGTGTATGCTCACAAGAAAAGGTATTTCAAGGTTATATATGATGACACTTATATACTTTGGTAATAAATTTACTTTGTACTTTGAGATTAAGGAGGTTCGGCTTATCACCACACACTAATGAATTCTACAAAATGAATGCTGAAGGTACCCTGTATGGTTGTACCTGTGTCTGGTACAGCAATTTGAATGTGCAGGAATGTAAGAAGTTCAGGAAGTAGTGGACTCTGCCCAAAACATCACAGACACTTCCCTCCCCATTAGTGGTAGTATCTACCAGAGGTGCTGCCTTAAGAATGAAACATCTATCACAAAGGACCCCACCATTCAGGCCAGGCCATCTTCTCACAGCCTCCATCAGACTGAAGTTACAGCCTGAAACGTCTTGCCACCAAGTTCAAGAACAGCTACTTTCTTCCATTTGGTTCTTGAACGAACCTGCACAATCTTAATCGCTACAATTAACCGACACAATAACCATTTGGATAACCACAAGATATTCTGCAGAAATTCAGAGCAACCAATAAAAAGTGCTCGATGAACTTAATAATTCATGCAGTATCTATGGAAGGGAATAAGCAGCTGATAGTTCAGGCCGACACCTTTCATCAAGACTGGAAAGGAAGAGGGCAGAAGCCAGGATTAAAAAGTGCCAAATCTCCAAAGGGCTCCTACCCCTGAGCACATCTTTTCCTTCCCCCCTTTACTGCAAGCATGACGTGTTTTAGCTGCCCTACATTACCTATCTGAGCACCATTCATGGCCCCCAACGTCCTTCCAGATGAGGTGACACATCACCTGCAAGTCTTTCAGGGTCATCTGTTGTATCCTGTACTCACAGTGTGGCCTCCTCAACATTGGTGAGACCTGACACAGATTGTGAGACCACTTTGCTGGAAGTTTTCACTCTGCCTACTCAAAAGGCAGGATCTCCTGGTGGCTACCCATTTCAACCTCACATTCCCATTCTCACCTGTCTGTCCTTGGCCTCCTCTAATGCCAAGATGAGGTCAAACTCAGGGTGGAAGAGTAACACCTGGTATTCTGTCTGGGTCACCTCCAAACTGATAACATGGAACAATGACTTATTCAACTTCTGGTAACTTATCACCTCTCCTCCTCTCTTTATCCATTCTACATTCTGTCTAACCTCTCACCCCTTCTTATTTCCTCACCTCCCTCTGGTTCCCCTCCTCCTTACTTTTCTTCCATAGGTCCATTGTTCTGTCCTATTAGATTTCTTCTGCAGTCCTTTACTTTTCCACCTATCACCTCCCAGCTTAGTATTACCTGTATATCCCTGCCTACCCACCCACCTTCATCTTCATCTATCACCTACCAGTTTGTACTCCTTACTCTCTACCCACCATATTCTTGGGCCATAGTCCAAAATATTCACTGATTATTTTCCTCCAGTGATTTTACCTTACATGTTGAGCCCCTCTATCATTTTGTGGGTGATGAACCACTCTAATCTCTTTGTCCTAAGATGGGCATTTTTTGGTTCTAATTATGTTCTTTCTTGTAAAAACTGCATCTAATTTATTTATGAATGCATATGCCTTCAAGAACATACTGGACATACCCAAACCAGCCATGGATGAACCAGGAAATTTGGTGTCTACTGGTGTGTGTGTTATTCAAGACTGGTGATCCAGAACTGCACAAGAAATCCAGAAATGAACTTCAGAAGGCTGTTCTAAGAGTGAAAGAATAATCCTGTTTGAGGTTAAAGGCAGAATTGCATGCATGTCAACTCTGGCAGTGTTTACCAGCCATTACCTCCTACAAAATGAAAACTAACATCATGAATGGCTGTGATGCTTCACTTCCAGATTTCTGGATAATTGGGACCTCTTCCAGGGCAGGTATGATGTGTATAAAAAGGGACGCATTACACTTGAATCCGATGGAGACCAATATTCTTCTGGACAGATTTACTAGAGCTGTTGGGAGTGGTTTAAATTAGTATGGCATGGGGATGGAAACAAATATGATCGAGCTGAGGATGATAAAGGGTGTAACATGAATGTAAGGAAGGACAAGCCAATGATTGGGTACAAATGCAGTTAAATTGTACCACAGAGGCAAAATTCAAAAGGGTGAAGAATGCAGGACTGAAGGCACTGTTTTTAAATGCATGTAGCATTCAGAATAAAGTGGAACTCATGGCGCAATTGGAGATTGGTTAGTATGACGTTGTGGACATCTCTGAGTCATGGCTGAAAGAAGGCCATAGTTGTGAGCTTAACATCAAAGGATATTTTGTATCAGAAGGACAGGCAGGAAGGCATCGACAGTGGTGTGGCTCTGTTGGTAAGAGGTGGAATTAAATCTTTAGAAAGAGGCGATGTAGGGTCAGAGAATGTTGAATCTTTGTGGGTGGAGTTAAGAACTTGCAAGGGAAAAAAAAGTTATGGGAATCATAGATAGGCCTCCAAATACTAGCCAGGATCTGGGGTTGAAACTGCAAACAGAGCTGGAAAAGATATGTAATAAGGTTAATGTCACAATTGTAATGCAAGACTTCAATCTTCAGATTCAGATTCAGTTTATTGTCATTTAGAAACCACAAATGCAATGCAGTTAAAAAATGAGATAACTTTTCTCCAGAATGATATCATAAAAGCACATGACAAAACAGACTACATCAGAAAATCCACATAACGTTTGGCAATCCCCAATCCAGAGACCGGAGAGGCTGTTGCGTATTAATATTGTGCTACCATCTTAGCGCGTTCCCCAGAAAGGAGCTCCAAATCCACCAGACAAAACGAGACCAAAAACTAAAGCTACAGGACCTGCACAAAACCACATAGTTACAACATATAGTTACAACAGTGCAAACAACAGCATAATTGATTAAAAAAACAGACCATGGGCATGGTAAAAATAGTCCAAAGATGTTAAAAGACTATAAGTTCGAAAGAAACCAGCACTCAGTTTCCACAAGTCCTCAGGGTCCCAATAGACTCGTCATCCCACGCAGGCGGCAGAAGGGAATACCCCCGCTATGGACTTCCATGGCGCTGCCGGACTCAGCCTCGCAGACACAGCATACAATGAAAGCTCCGTCGGATCCAGCCTCGCAGACACAGCACACAGTGAAAGCACCCCAACCGCAGCGGACTCCGAGTCAGTCGAACCTCCGAGCCTCCGACCATCCCCTCTGGCACAGCTTCTCGGAGAACCATCCTCTTCAGAGCGTATTAAGACTCCCCCGCCAATGGCCACCAGTAAGGCGACCCCGAGGACTGGGGGCCTGTTCTTCTCAGCAGAGACCCGGACCTCACAGCAGCAGCAGCAACGAAGAAGGCCTTCCTGAAGATTTCCAGATGTTCCTCCATGCTCCCAAGTCCGTTTTCCATCAGATTAGGATTGCTCACAGCATCCCGCTTAACAAATAAAACAAATAACATATCAGCTCCGGAGTGGCCGCTGCAAGCTGCGTCGCGCTGCCATCTTGGCTCTCTAATGCAAGGGGACTGGAAAAATCAGGCTGGTGTCAGTTTGCAAGAGAGGGATTTTGTTGATTGCCTAAGAGATGTTTTTTTAGAGCAGCTTGTGCTTGAGCTACTCTGGGAAAGGCTATCTTAGATTGGGTGTTATGTAGTAACCCAGATCTTATGAGGGAGTTTAATATAAAGGGAGCCTTAGGAGGCAGTGATCATAATATGATTGAATTCATACTGCAATTTGAGAGGGAAAAGCATAAGTCAGATGTATGAGTTTCACAAAGGAATAAAGGGAATTACAGAGGCACGAGAGAGGAGCTTGCCCAGGTGCATAGGAAGAGGATTCTGGTGAGAATGATAGCAGAGCAGAGGTGGCTGAAGTTTCTGGGAATAGTTCACAAGGTGTAGGATAGACATGTCCCAAAGAAGAGGTTGTTCTCAAATAGCAGAGGTATGCAACTGTAGCTGACAAGGGAAGTTAAGGACTGCATAAAATCCAAGGAAGAGGAGGAGCAGAGTCATTGGCACCTAACAGCGACTCCTTTGCTTGCATCTTCATTTCTGTCTTTAATATCTCTATTTTTCCCTTTCAGGGTTCTTTTGAAGACCCTGACTTGGAGTTACATACTGACTATGGTTCTTTGAGGGAATGGGACCCACTCTCAGGGTTTCACGACTGGCCATTATTCGACATACCATGGGTGCGGCCTAAGAGAATAAGGCCCGGAGACCTGAGATCTTTGGGCACAGAGCTCAGAAAAAGCGATTCAACAGACTTTTAATGCTGTAAACCAGCGAGTTGTTTGTTATGTCTCCCCTCTTGCTGTGAAACAGAGACACCTCTTTCTCCCTTATTTGGAAGAGAGAGAAAGCCTGTGGTATGTCGAATACTGGGTGAATGAGTAGTCTTTGGGGTACAGCAAGTCCGTGTCTTTGCTGAACACTTGAGTGCTCAGTGGTGGGTACCAATGCTTTTTTTTGCTGGTGAGGGGAGGGGGGATCATTGCTTGCTCTTGGTTATGTGCAGGAGGGAGGGGAGCTGGGGGACTTTGGCGTTCTAACATTTAACTGCCGTTTATTCTTTGGGGGCACAATATGTAAAATATGTAAGCATCTGCACAGATTAATTAAACAGAATATATTGTGTATTTTCAAGATATCCTTCTCAAACCCAATTAAGTGATTTTTGAATAAATAGGAAGGAATACAAACTGATCCAAACAATGTAAAAAGGTTTGTGATGGTAGTTATAACTTCCTTATTCCATGCCTTCTAGATTTTATGATTTTTATGGTATCTATGCTGAATATGTGGATGACTGAGATGAAAAGGCTTAGCATCCGAAATGAATCTATTGACATAATACCATACAATCATTAATAGCTAACAGTTGTTCCCACCCTAATATTCATCATTAGTTGCCATCACATCTTCACATGTTGATTGTCATTTCAGTTGTATCCTCAGTCTGTTTGACGTTTGCATTTTTGCATCTGCCTGAGCTGATACAAAAAGGCAGGTTCTGTCAAGAGTAGATGTAGAGTGTCATTCAGGTTCAAGAAATGATTCACTGTTAAAATTTAGTTAGAGGATTAAAATTACCTCCTGAGATTATTTGCAGGATTGATGCTGCACTACTAGTGATCATTGATGCCAAAGGATCACAGCAGAGTCAGGGTGCTGGCTAGCTGATTGGCATCTTGCCTCAATAGCAGTGGCTGCAAGGTACAGTTTTGTACAGAGTCCAGCATTACTAGGAAGGTGATTTTGATGCCCATGGAATCGAGTGAAGAGTGATCTGGCTCCTACCTACAGGAAGAGCTTCTGTGCACACAAAACATTTACATATTACGTTACCAGATGAGTTGGTGAGACTAAAAGAATGTGTTTCATTTATCTTTGACTAATTTTACTGAGGGATCTTATAAATAATCCTTCAGTTCATTCAAATATGTTCCTTCGTCTCCTCACTAATGTTTCCAAAATACCTTAAAGCCTGAATTCAGAGTCCTATTGGAATGCCTGCAGTGGGACCCACAAGCTTAGGAGTGGGGATAAGGCCTGACTCTTTGGCATTTAAACATAGACTTTATAAAGTGAGTAAGGCTGGAAAATAAGCTTTGCTTCAGTCTCTTCCACAGGTTTCTCTCCTTGTTTTAGTGATGTGTTAAATTGTTGATGTGGTTTACTTTCAGCTGTCTCTGACAGTATTTATCTTTCCAAATTCTGTTTCCTTCAAATGCAGAAAACTGAATAAGTTGATATATTTATTTGGTGTTTGGAAGGGGGGGGGGGATTTGATTAATGGTATTATGGCAGCAAAAGAGGGAAGGACAATAATTGAAAGGACAAGAAGTGCATCACTTACTCATCCATCCCAACATTTCCACATATTTGTTCAAGCAATCCTGCCTGAGCTTAGACGTAAAATCGAATTGCCTCACACATTCTCTAGAACCCAGCCTGAACTTCTCACATCATGAAGGTTACCAATGTATTTCCATGACTACATGCTTCCAAACCACTGATGATGCATGCTTCCCAGACAATAACTAAGCATTACTTCCAGAGCAAAAGTGCTTTTACCACTTTTACCACTGCAGTAAGAGAGTGTCTGAGAGGAGTCTGCTTTCTGTGAGAGAGCAAGAAAGCAGAACACTATAAATAGCTGCAAAGTACCATTCAGCTTGACCACCATTTCCCAACAAGTATGGTATTTTTCAGAAGTTTAATCAATGCAACAAGATGTTTCGTGTTTCCAATTTCAATTTACTTTCATTTTTATTTTTCCCATTTCAGTTTTGGCAAATATGTAAAATGTCTGTGTTTGTAGAATGTGCTTTTAAAGGTGACATACAAGTACTTCTGCAAAATGAGTTTCTGTTCAAATACTGTATGTTATCTGTTAGATGATCGGAAAATGAAAAACCAGAGCTGAGTTGGGTTTTGCTAACTATTTAAACTATCCAAACAGTAGCATGGATATTGGGTGCAAGTTGAATAGGGAGTTAACATTGGCATGTGGCAAAGGTAATTTCACAGTAGTTATGGGGGATTTCAACATGCAGGTGAACTGGGAGAATCAGGTTGGTGCTGGACCCCAGGATAGGGAGTTTGTAGAGTGCGTATGGGATACATTCTTGGAACAGCTTGTACGAGAGCCGACCAGGGACAAGGCTATTCTGGATTTAGTGTTGTGTAATGAACAGGATTTGATAAACAATCTTGAAGTAAAGGAGCCATTAGGAGGTAGTGACCATAATATGGTAAGTTTTTATCTGCAATTTGAAAAGGATAAGGGCAGATCGGAGGTGTCAGTGTTGCAGTTGAACAAAGGAGACTATGGAGCCATGAGGGAGGAGCTGGCCAAAGTTAACTGAACGGATATCCTAGCAGAAAAGACAGTGGAACAGCAATGGCAGGTATTCTTGGAAATAGTGCACAAGGTGCAAAATCAGTTCATCCCTCAGAGAAGGAAGGATTCAAAGGGGGGAAAGGGGCCACAGTAGTTGACAAAGGAAGTCAGAGATTGCATAGCATTAAAAAAAAAGAAGTATGACAGAGCTAAGGTGAGTGGGAAGACAGATGATTGGGAAATTTTTAAGGAACAACAGAACTTAACTAAAAAGGCAATATGGGGAGAAAAAATGAGGTACGAACGCAAGCTAGCCAGGAATATAAAGGAGGATAGCAAAAGCTTTTTGAGGTATGTGAAGAGAAAGAAGATAGTTAAGAACAATGTTGGGCCCTTGAAGAATGAATTGGGTGAAATTGTTATGGGAAACAGAGAAATGGCAGAAGAATTTAATAAGTACTTTAGATCTGTCTTCACTAGGGAAGACACAAGCAATCTCCCAGATGTATGGATGGGCCAAGGACATAGGGTAACAGAGGAAATGAAACAGATTGACATTAGGAAGGAGATGGTGATGAGTAGACTGATGAGACTGAAGGTAAACAAATCCCCAGGTCCAGATGGTCTGCATCCTAGGGTACTAAAGGAGGTGGCTCTGGAAATTGCGGATGCATTGGTAATCATTTTCCAATGTTCCTTAGATTCAGGATCAGTTCCTGAGGATTGGAGAATGGCTAATGTTATCCCACTTTTTAAGAAAGGAGGGAGGGAGAAAACAGAGAACTATCATCCTGTCAGCATTACATCAGTAGTGGGGAAGATGCTAGAGTCCATTATTAAAGATGAAATAGTGGCATATCTAGATAGCAGTGATAGGATTGGGCCGAGCCAGCATGGATTTACCAAGGGCAAATCATGCTTGACTAATCTATTGGAGTTTTTCGAGGATGTAACCAGGAAGTTAGACAAGGGAGATCCAGTAGATGTAGTGTACCTCGATTTTCAGAAGGCTTTTGATAAGGTCCCACATAGGAGATTGGTGGGTAAAATCAAGGCTCAGGGCATCGGGGGGAAGACTGGATAGAAAACTGGTTGGCAGATAGAAAGCAAAGGGTAGCGGTGAATGGGTGTTTCTCAGAATGGCAGGTGGTGACCAGTGGGGTGCCACAGGGCTCGGTATTGGGACCACAGCTGTTTACGATTTACATCACCGATTTAGATGAAGGCATTGAGAATAACATCAGCAAGTTTGCTGATGATACTAAGCTGGGTGGCAGTGTGACATGTGATGAGGATGTTAGGAGAATTCAGGGTGACTTGGATAGGCTGGGTGAGTGGGCAGATACTTGGCAGATGACGTTTAATGTGAATAAGTGTGAGGTTATCCACTTTGGGAGTAAGAACAGGAAGGCAGATTATTATCTGAACGGTGTAGAGTTAGGCAAGGGAGAAATACAAAGAGATCTAGGAGTCCTTGTTCATCAGTCACTGAAGGTGAATGAGCAAGTGCAGCAGGCAGTGAAGAAGGCTAATGGAACGTTGGCCTTTATTACAAAGGCAATTGAGTACAAGAGCAAGGAAATCCTTTTGCATTTGTACAGGGCCCTGGTGAGACCACACCTGGAGTATTGTGTACAGTTTTGGTCTCCAGGGTTAAGGAAGGACATCCTGGCTGTAGAGGAAGTGCAGCGTAGATTCACAAGGTTAATTCCTGGGATGTCCGGACTGTCTTACGCAGAGAGGTTAGAGAGACTGGGCTTGTACACGCTGGAATTAAGGAGATTGAGAGGGGATCTGATTGCAACATATAAGATTATTAAGGGATTGGACAAGATAGAGGCAGGAAATATGTTCCAGATGCTGGGAGAGTCCAGTACCAGAGGGCATGGTTTAAGAATAAGGGGTAGGTCATTTAGGACAGAGTTAAGGAAAAACTCCTTCTCCCAGAGAGTTGTGGGGGTGTGGAATGCACCGCCTCAGAAGGCAGAAGAGGCTAATTCTCTGGATGCTTTCAAGAAGGAGCTAGATAGGTATCTTATGGATAGGGGAATCAAGGGATATGGGGACAAGGCAGGAACTGGGTATTGATAGTAGATGATCAGCCATGATCTCAGAATGGCAGTGCAGGCTCGAGAGGCCAAATGGTCTACTTCTGCACCTATTGTCTATTGTCTATTTAGATCAGCTGACTACCAGAACATTTGTGCTCATCTGCATAGTGGAGTTTCAATAATCTGGTCAGTAGCTACGTGCAAGCTGCACACTGATAATATTGGAGATTAAGGCTGTGAGATAGCAGTGACTCAGTGCTAGAAATTTTCATCCTGCACTACAAGGTTGTGCTATAGGCTTATAATGTTCGCAGCTATAAGCTGTGACATGTCCAGTATTGACAGAATGATGTGCCATGTGATTCAAAGTTATCATTTACAATTCATGACAGGCTGTGTGTTATTTAAAGCAAAATTCAGCCTGCATTGCTGTTTTGTAGATTCATTGATTTATACCACGTGGGAACAGGCCCTTTGGCCCAACTCATTCACGCCAACCGAAATGTGTACTGAAGCTAATTCAATTTGACTGCTTTTAGCCCATATTCCCCTATATTTTCAGATTGTTTCATTCACAAAGTGTTGGACATAAATTTCATAGGATGAATAAATAGTTACAGAAGGAAACCTATCAGCCCGCTGTGTCAAGGCATCTCTCTAATTCCACCATCCAGCCTTTTCTCCATAGCCTTTACTGTTTTACCACATTAGATGTACTTATCTCATCTTCTTTTGAAGGAAACTATGAAACCTGGTTCTATACAACTTGTAAACATGAGCAGTTCTGCAGATGCAACTATCACAGCTGTAGACTGAGGAATTCCAGATTTCAACAACATCCTGCAAGCGATCCTTAGTCCTCTTTCCCTGTAAGGTTAACTTAATTTGTCACACACATGTACACCAAAGCTTATATTGAAATGTGTTGCTTGTGTTAAATCAATCATCGAGGATTGTGCAAGTGGAGGCACATTACTGGCACCAACTTTGCATGACCACAATTTACTAACCCTAGCAATACATCTTTGGAGCTTAGGAGGAAAGTGGAGTTCCCAGAGGAAACCTATGTGGTCACGGGGAGAATGTACAAACTCCTTACAGACAGCACTAGGAATTGAACCTACGATTACTGGCACTGTAATGGTGTTATGCTGCTGTGCCACCCCATAAATGCCCCAACTAGCCCTCAAACATTGCACCATCTGTGAGGTCAATGTTTATATATTTCTATTGATTCTTTCCTTGGCCTTCTCTTTACCAAAGACAGCTCTAATTTATCCTTCTGATGCTGACCCTCTTTGCAGGAGCCATCTTTTCTGGACGCTTGTTGATTCCACCACAGATTGAACAGAATAATCCAGTTGAGGCTGGACTAGTGTTTTAGAAAGGGTCATCGTAACATTTTTGCGTTTCTCCTCTATGCCTTGTAGGTGTGTGCCTCATTTTAGAACTATGTCTATTAGTCTATTTCTCCTCTGATTCTTCCTACCAACCTGTATCATCTCACATTTCCCATATTAAAAAGTGTGGAATTTTGGCTGGCATTAAACCAGAAAGTTCAATCTAGTTTTTGTTGATCACTATTTTAAAGGTTCTTTCATTAATGCTATAAATGGGATATTTTCTCAGGTTCTGAGGGCCTGATCCTTTATTCCCAGCAAATAGATTTTCAGCTCCAACGTTTGTTAAGTTTAAGGTGATTGGACATAAACATAGTCTCTGATGACCAAATGCTTTAGTTACACTTTGAGAGAAAATGCACAAGGAAACCCCTAGTGAGAGAATTCTTTAGGTCCTACAGTACAGCACGAAGACTACAATGCTAAAAATGAAATGTATGAGAGGCTGAAGGTGAGTTGAAGTGTGAAAAGTTGTAATTGGCAGGCAGTTGCTGAAATGAAGTCATAAAAATTTGTGTGAATATGTTGAAAGGCTTAGACTGTGCACCCAATGAATTACGCCTTACAATTGGAATGATAAGAGTCACATAGAGGGGCATAGGAAACATCCTTGAGCCCACAGAGCCTGATGCAGCCTTCACAACATTCCCATCAACTTCCCTTCCAAATTCCACCACCCATATGCACACTCGGGATCAATTCATCCACCAACCTAAACACCATTGGGAGGTGGGAGAAAACTGGAGCACCCAGGAAAGACCTATGTAGTCCCAGGGAGAATGCAAACTTGGTGCTGGGCTGTATTATTATGACTTGCTTTAGGTGCCAGAAGTGGATCAGTGCTGTATATTTAATCCAGTATGAGAAGGTTGTGCTTTTGGTCTTATAATTCTACAGCTTTAGGTTGGGACGTACAATGATACCCTAGGTTGGGGTTAACCATGGATATTTCTCCTAGCTGTCTATGTGATGCACAAGTCCAGGCAGTACGATGTGGAGAGTGAGCTGTTCCCCACGAAAGTAGGCTTTCCCTCTTCACACAGCCAATGAATCCAAAGGAACGGCAGAGTCTGATACGGTTTGGCCTCAGTGGATTCGCTGATATTGCCAGTCAGCATTGAACTCGATGTAGGACCACTTTAGTGACTCCAGCTTCGGGTTTCTCCTCGGTGGTTTAATCCTGAAGCCTTTCCCTATGAGTGGGCATTGCCACAAGGCAGCAGAGATTTGAGATCAGATTTTGCATTCTCCAAGATGAGCCTCATTCGCCCGAAGTGACTGGTTTTAAGGCACTAGTAATCTGCCTTTGTCCCTTCTCCTAACAGAAATGGTTCTGTCGAGCTTGGCAAAGACACGTGTAAAGGCCAGGAGGTGGACTTGGTTGTTAGAGGCTATTTGAGACGCACAGCATAGGGAGCATTTAGTAGTTGGAATTGGAGCTTATCCACTTGGTGATGACAATTTCAAAAACCATTGGGGTACTGTTGGGACCTGGGCAGTTATGTTATGTGAGATCTTGCATCTGTTTTAAAAAAGAAATTAAACTGAGGCTTTCCTTCTATGTCCTCTTAGTTTCCGTCAGTTTAATTGCTATGTTTGATCACTGATGTTTTATTTGTGTGAAGGTAGCCTGATGCAGTTTATTCAGGTATAAGCACTTACTCGTCTGTTAAGTGCGAAGTGGATGTGCATAATGACTAAATCCGCAAAACTTTAAGCATGGTTATAAAAAATTGTAAACTTAAGTTTTCATTATGATTAACACAATTGCATGAACATTCATTTTTTGCGGTAGTATAGCAGTTATTTTAAAATAAACCAACTGCTGAGAGACTGAGTCAGGAGATTGACACTGTATGACACGCTTTGAAATAACAAATACCAAAGCCAAAAAGTAACAAAACTAAATTAGTGATGTAATGAAGTAACAAAGATAGCGTTTGAATTAACATATTTAAGTGAAGTTAGCAGTCTACAAGACCATAAGGCATAGGAGCAAAATTAGACCATTTGGCCCATCATGCCTGCTCTTCAATTCAATCATGGCTGATCCTGTTTTCCCCTTGTCAGCCTGCTCCCCAGCATTTTCCTGGTGTCCAATCAAGAACTCATCAATCCCTGCCTTGAATAGACCCAATGACCTGGCCTCCACAGCTGCCAATGTTAACAAATTCCACAATTTCACTACCCTCTGGTATAAAGAAATTCATCTGTATCTCTGTTTTAAATAATCTCTCTATTCTGAGGCTCTGCCCTCTTGTCCAAGACTTAAACCCTCCATGGGAAACATCCTTTCCACATCTACCGTGTCTAGACCTTTCAACATTCAAAAGGTTTCAATAAGATCTCTCCCCACCCCACCCATCCGTAAATTGCAGTCAGTACAGACTCAGAGCCATCAGACATTCATTGTATGATGACCCTTTCATTCCTGGAATCATCTTTGTGAACTTCCTCTGAACCCTCTCTGATGCCAGCATATCTTTTCTTAGAAGAGGATCCCAAACTGTTCACAATACTCAAGGTGAAGCCTCACCAATGCCTTATAAAGCCTCAGCATCACATCCCTGCTCTCGTATTCTAGGCCTCTTGAAATGAATGCTAACAATGCATTTGCCTTTCTCACCACTGAATCTACCTGCAAGTTAACCTTAATGACATTCTGCACAAGGACTCCCAAGTCCCTTTTCATCTCAGATTTTGGATTTTCTTTCCATTTAGAAAATAGTTTGCACATTTATTTCTACTGCCAAAATGCATGGTCATGTATTTTCCAACATTGTATTTCATTTGCCACTTTCTAACCCGTTCTCCTAATCTAAGTCCTTCTGCTTCTTACCTGTTTCCTCAACACTACCTGCCCCTCAACCAATCTTTGTATCATCTGCAAACATTGCAACCGAGCCTTCTATTCCATTATCGAAATCATTTATATATAACATAAAAAGAAGCGGAGCCAACACTGACCCCAGCGAGACACCACTAGTCACTGGCAGCCAATCAGAAAAGGTCCCTTTTATTCCCACTTGCTGCCTCCTACCAATCATCCAATGTTCCAACTATACCAGTAACTTCACTGGAATACCATGGGACCATAGGATCTTAACTTGGTAAGCAGCCTCATGTGTGGCACCTTGTCAAAGGCCTTCTGAAAGTCCAAATATACAACATCCACTGCATCCCCTTTATCTATCCTACTTGTAATCTCCTCAAAAGATTCCTACAGGTTCGCCAGGCAAGATTTTTCCTTAAGGAAACCATCCTGACTTGGTTCTATCTTGTTCTTTGTCCATGTACTTCATAACCTCATCCTTAACAATTAACTCCAAGATCTTCCCAACCACTGAGGTCAGGCTAGCTGGTCTATAATTTCACTTTCTGTGGCCTTCTTCCTTTCATAAAGAGTGGAGTGACATTTATAATTTTCCAGTCCTCTGGCACCATGCCAGAGTTCAATGAGTTTTGAAAGATCATTACTAATGCCACCATAAACTCTACTGCTATTTCTTTCCGAACCCTAGGGTCAATTCACCTGGTCTGGGTGTCTTATGTATCCATGGCTCTTTCAACTTTTTCAGCACCTTCTCCCTTGTAAAAGTGACTGCATTCATTTCTCTTCCCTCACACCCTTCAACATCTGTCACACTGCTAGTGTCTTCCACAGTGAAGACTACTCTTTTTAGTTAATCTGCCATCTCCTTGCTCTCATCATAATTTCTCCATCCTCACTTTCTAGCGGTCCTATATCTAGTTAGCATTCTGATTACACCCCAATTAGTGTAACTAAGCTGATTGAACTAAATTAGTGTTCTATACATATTTAAGCCTACTAATAATGGTCAATACAATTGAATTAGTTAAGATCACAAAGATTCTTTGTTAATCATAACCACTACCTGGAACTCATTATTTCTCAAGTAAACTTAGATTCATTACTTTGAATCTGTTTTCATTTAGCCTTTCAATTTTCTTCCACAAGTAGTCTTAAGCCTGCACTTGTGGTCTACTTGCAGAAGTATTGCTAATAGTCAGGCTGAATCAAGAGTGACGTAACCTACTCATCAGACATGAACTCACTATTTGTCTTAATTCTCTGGTTTAATGGCTAGGATATTAATTGTGATTTACTCGCTGGATTAATTTCAGTAAAATATTTGTACCACCGTAGTTTAATTTCTAATTTCTTTCCTGATAGAGGCTTTAACAATACCTAACAAAATAACAATACATGCCAAAACAACCATAATGAATGGCCAACCTCAGCTGTGGGTCAAAATAAGTTTGTGGTTTAGCTTTGTTGTAATTTTGTAATTCATGCTCTTCATAAATGACAGATGAACAGGTAAGGAAGGAGGACAGCAAGTGAGACAGACTTTGTCCTGCTGCTCATAGCATTCAAGCTGCTGTCTGGGAAGAGTTTGCATGCTCAACCCGAAAATGCATGGGTGCATTCATGGTGCTCCACTTTCCGCCTGCCTCCTAGTTAACTGACTACCGTAAATGACTTTTTAGTGACAGACATTAACAGGAATTGATACACTTGCGAGACAGAGTAAGTTGCAGACTGCAGGGAAATAAGGTTTTATGTATTCTCTGGTGGGACCCAACATGGATTTATTAGGCCAAATGTCTCACTGTGTTATGTGAGCCAATTAAAATCATTCTGTTTATGAGATTTCACAGCAAATGTCACTCACAGCTTCAGAAGACGTGGATTGAATACTATTTGTTTTTACTAATGTATATGAAAATGAAGGAATGAAATATAGCAGCTTCTGTCTCTACAGGCCATTCTGCATCCTGAGCAGTGCGCTTTGCAAATCCTTTCTAAATCCCAACTCCCCCTTGGCCCACATCCCTTTCCTCCTTTAAGACCTTTCAAAAAATTATCCAACTTCTTAGAAAAGGCTTTTGATTATTTCTGCTCTTTTTCTGCTCTGTGGCCTTTAAGGAGGTGATTTCAGATGAGGTAAATGCCAGGCAATTGAATGCTTTGTGAAGGTGACACAATGGCAGGGAAGCCAATACTATATTAACAGGAGGGCTGGTTCGATGGACCAAGTGGCCTCCTCCAGTTTCTTCATTGTTTTTGGTGTCAGTGCATGTCACTGTCAATTGTTTTCAGTGTGCAAAATACTCCATAGTTGTTGCTGTCTCCAAAATGATCTTTTGACAAAAAGACAGTTTTTAAAAATATACACAATAAGCATTTTGTACTAAAACATGCAATTATCAGTCTATTTCTTTTTTTTAACATTTTTCTAATTGCTAGCTAAAAGGAATGGTCTCCATTGTAATTGTGATGGGCCTGTATTCACTGAAGCAATGAAGAAAATCTAGACTTAAATGATATGAAGAAATGCACAACTGATTGCAGATGTTATGTGAGATCTTGCATCTTTTTTAAAAAAGAGATTAAACTGAGGCTTTCCTTCTATGTCCTCTTAGTTTCCGTCAGTTTAATTGCTATGTTTGATCACTGATGTTTTATTTGTGTGAAGGTAGCCTGATGCAGTTTATTCAGGTATAAGCACTTACTCGTCTGTTAAGTGCGAAGTGGATGTGCATAATGACTAAATCCGCAAAACTTTAAGCATGGTTATAAAAAATTGTAAACTTAAGTTTTCATTATGATTAACACAATTAATTGCATGAACATTCATTTTTTGCGGTAGTATAGCAGTTATTTTAAAATAAACCAACTGCTGAGAGACTGAGTCAGGAGATTGACACTGTATGACACGCTTTGAAATAACAAATACCAAAGCCAAAAAGTAACAAAACTAAATTAGTGATGTAATGAAGTAACAAAGATAGCGTTTGAATTAACATATTTAAGTGAAGTTAGCAGTCTACAAGACCATAAGGCATAGGAGCAAAATTAGACCATTTGGCCCATCATGCCTGCTCTTCAATTCAATCATGGCTGATCCTGTTTTCCCCTTGTCAGCCTGCTCCCCAGCATTTTCCTGGTGTCCAATCAAGAACTCATCAATCCCTGCCTTGAATAGACCCAATGACCTGGCCTCCACAGCTGCCAATGTTAACAAATTCCACAATTTCACTACCCTCTGGTATAAAGAAATTCATCTGTATCTCTGTTTTAAATAATCTCTCTATTCTGAGGCTCTGCCCTCTTGTCCAAGACTTAAACCCTCCATGGGAAACATCCTTTCCACATCTACCGTGTCTAGACCTTTCAACATTCAAAAGGTTTCAATAAGATCTCTCCCCACCCCACCCATCCGTAAATTGCAGTCAGTACAGACTCAGAGCCATCAGACATTCATTGTATGATGACCCTTTCATTCCTGGAATCATCTTTGTGAACTTCCTCTGAACCCTCTCTGATGCCAGCATATCTTTTCTTAGAAGAGGATCCCAAACTGTTCACAATACTCAAGGTGAAGCCTCACCAATGCCTTATAAAGCCTCAGCATCACATCCCTGCTCTCGTATTCTAGGCCTCTTGAAATGAATGCTAACAATGCATTTGCCTTTCTCACCACTGAATCTACCTGCAAGTTAACCTTAATGACATTCTGCACAAGGACTCCCAAGTCCCTTTTCATCTCAGATTTTGGATTTTCTTTCCATTTAGAAAATAGTTTGCACATTTATTTCTACTGCCAAAATGCATGGTCATGTATTTTCCAACATTGTATTTCATTTGCCACTTTCTAACCCGTTCTCCTAATCTAAGTCCTTCTGCTTCTTACCTGTTTCCTCAACACTACCTGCCCCTCAACCAATCTTTGTATCATCTGCAAACATTGCAACCGAGCCTTCTATTCCATTATCGAAATCATTTATATATAACATAAAAAGAAGCGGAGCCAACACTGACCCCAGCGAGACACCACTAGTCACTGGCAGCCAATCAGAAAAGGTCCCTTTTATTCCCACTTGCTGCCTCCTACCAATCATCCAATGTTCCAACTATACCAGTAACTTCACTGGAATACCATGGGACCATAGGTTCTTAACTTGGTAAGCAGCCTCATGTGTGGCACCTTGTCAAAGGCCTTCTGAAAGTCCAAATGTACATCCACTGCATCCCCTTTATCCATCCTAGTTGTAATTTCCTCATAGAATTCCAACAGGTTCGTCAGGGAAGATTTTTCCTTAAGGAAACCAAGCTGACTTGGTCCTATCTTGTCCTGTGTCACCAAGCCCTCCATAAACTCATCCTTAACAATTGACTGCAACATCTTCCCAGCTACTGAGATCAGGCTAACTGGTTGTCAGTAGCAAACAAAACTACTAGCTACTTTATTAATCACCATTTTTCTGGTAAACGATCCCTGCAATTTCTCTTTCAGAGAAGAACTTTTGAAATGCCTGTCTATACAACCTGGCATTTTTTCAGTGTAATCTTAAGCCTCAAAGGTGCAGGACAGTTGAGGTGGGGCGTGTCCAGCTCGCTCGAGGTGGCAGGGCCCAGGCCCGAGAGCGGAGAATGTGCCAGGGTTTAGCCATTTGACATGGCAGAACCGAGGCGAGGTCAAGTCGAAGTGGTGTGGCCCATGACCAAGAACGAGGAAAGACCTGAGATTTGACCAGGCTGATCTGGAAAGGTTGGGTACAGGCCGAATCGAGGTGGTGGGGCCCAGGCCCGAGAGCATATTGAAGCTGCAGGGCCAGGGTCTGAGAACAAGGAATAACCAGAAGTTTAATTGATTTAACCACCGGGCTAAATTGGAAAGGTTGGGTATAGACCCAGTTGAGGTATTGTGGCCTTGGCTCAAGAGCATAGCAAAGCAGCTCAGCAGTTCAGCTCACTGCCCCCCAAGGTTTACTCATCTCTGTGCTGAACTGAGGGAGGCAGTGGCCTGCAACTAACAGGCTACTGGATCAGCTGCAGTGACGAATGGCTTTGTGGCTGTGGACTCACTTTCATGAACTTCAGTTATTTGCTTTCTTTTTTTGTTTGCCTGATTTGTTTTATTTTCTGGGCATTGTGCATTTGACGGTCTTTTTTTAAAAAGTGGGTTCTATTGGGTTTCTTTGTTTGGCTGCCTTTAAGGAGATAAACCTTAAAGTAGCATATAACATTATTCTTTGATAATAAATGTACTTTGGACTTATATACCACATTGTAATTTATAGTTTTTATGTTATGTATCACAAAACAACTAATTTCACGACATATGCTAGTGATATTACGGAATACCCATTTCTGATTTTTGTGAATGCAGCTTATATGCTATCTGCCTGTGATGCTGTTTCAAGTTAGGCTTTCTTATACATGTAATTGAGCACAAGACACTAATTTTAATTTGGCCGTTGAGATTTGTTTTTTGTTCAATACTGTATCTGTAGTTTGCGCATTTGCATTTACTGTTGGGGTGAAGCACAACAATGAACCAAAAAACCAGTTTAACAACTTCAAGTTTCTACATATTTACATATGCCAGACTTTTCTGATCTATCCCATAAAAGTGAACTCTGTTATTCTCACCATTATTCTCAAAGCCCCAAGCATTCACCCATTCCAATGAGTTCCCATTTTAACTCTGTATAGATTGAACTGTGACAGTAAAAGTAAACATTGCCAAAAGATGAAATGTTCAAAATGGCTTTAAACCTAATTACCTTAGGAAGTCTCTTCAATAACCATGGAACTAGAGATCCCTCTTCAAATAACAAAAATATATTGCGTCATAAACACTATACCTCCCGAATGTACTATGACGTTCAGTTGATACACCAAGTGGTTCAGAATAAAAAACACCAATGCAGAAACCATCTGCGGTCAGATCGATGAGGTATATCATCAAGGGACAATGTTTCTGTTTGTATGGCTTAGAAAAAAATAGTGCAAAGGAATTTAGAACTTCTTTTGCTTTAAAATACTTAATTTTCCTGTTATCAGAGCGATAACAAGGAACATGTAGTATAATCCGCCTTTGAAAACTGTGCGTTGCTAAATTCAATCTTGTCAGCATTTGTTGATCAAGACCACAATTCCACCAATTTAGGGAGTGGGTAGCAGTTCATGATTATACAAGTTCATGGACAATGGTTGCATTATATGCGGGCAGCGGAGTGAGCCGGGAGCAGAGTGAAGGCTTAAGGGCTTTAGCTCAACGGGCTTAGGTGGAAATGGACGCGGCAAGGTAGGATTAGTTTTTAAGTTTTCCTGTTATTTGAGGAAAGGGGGAATTACGAGTGTGAAGGCAGCTTGCTGTTCTCGGTGTCAGATGTGGGAAGTCCTGGAGTCTCCTAGCCTCCTGGAAGTCCACATCTGTGCCAGGTGCGCTGAGCTGCAGCTCCTAAGGGACCGTGTTAGGGAACTGGAGCTGCAGCTCGATGATCTTCATCTGCTCAGGGAGAGTGAGGAGTTGATAGAGAGGAGTTACAGGCAGATGGTCACACCAGGGCCACAGGAGGCAGACAAGTGTGTCACGGTTAGGAGAGGGAAGGGGAAGAGTCAGGTACTAGAGAGTACCCCAGTGGCATTACCCCTTGATAATAAGTACTCCTGTTTGAGTACTGTTGGGAGGGATAGCCGACCTGGGGGAAGCAACAGTAACTGTACCTCCGGCACAGAGTCCGGCCCTGTAGCTCAGAAGGGTAGGGAAAGGAAGAGGAAGGCAGTAGTAATAGGGGACTTGATAGTTAGAGGGTCAGATACACAATTCTGTGGACGCAGTCAGGAGACCCGGATGGTAGTTTGCCTCCCTGGTGCCAGGGTTCGGGATGTTTCTGATCATGTCCAAGATATTCTGAAGTGGTAGGGTGAGGAGCCAAAAGTTGTGGTACATATAGGTACTAATGACATAGGTAGGAAAAGGGTAGAGGTCCTGAAAGGAGAATATAGGGAGTGAGGAAGGGGGTTGAGAAGAAGGACCACAAAGGTAGTAATCTCAGGATTACTGCCTGTGCCACGCGACAGTGAGAGTAAGAATGCAATGAGGTGGAGGATAAATGCGTGGCTGAAGGATTGGAGCAAGGGGCAGGGATTCAAGTTTCTGGATCATTGGGACCTCCTTTGGGGCAGGTGTGACCTGTACAAAAAGGATGGTTTGCTCTTGAATCCTAGGGGGACCAATACCCTGGTGAGGAGATTTGCTAAGGCTACTGGGGAGACTTTAAACTAGAATGGTTGGGGGATGGGAATCAAATTGAAGAGTCTAGGAGAGAGGAGGTTGGTTCACAAATAGAGAAAGCCTGTAGACAGTGTCTGAGGGAGGATAGGCAGGTGATAGAGAAGGGGAACGTTCAGACCGAAGATGTAGGGGAGAGGGAAGAAAAAGAAGATAGTAAAGTTGTTTGCACCGTTAGGGATAAACAGAGAGTAAGAGGTGGAGAATTTCTTAAATGCATTTATTTTAATGCTAGGAGCATTGTAAGAAAGGTGGATGAGCTTAGAGCATGGATTGATACCTGGAAATGTGATGTTGCAGCTATTCGTGAAACATGGTTGCAGGAGGGGCAAGAGGGGGAGGTGTTGCATTGCTTGTCAGAGAAAATATTACAGCGGTGCTTTGGCAGAATAGAGGGAGGCTATTTGGGTGGAATTGAGGAATGGGAATGGTGTTGTAACACTTATAGGGGTGTATATAGACCACCTAATGGGGAGCGAGAATTGAAGGAGCAAATTTGTAAGGAGATAGCAGATATTTGTAGTAAGCACAAAATTGTGATTGTGGGAAATTTTAATTTTCCACACATAGATTGGGAAGCCCATTCTGTAAAAGGGCTGGATGGTTTGGAGTTTGTAAAATGTGTGCAGAATAGTTTTTTGCAGCAATACATAGAGGTACTAACTAGAGAAGGGGCAGTGTTGGATCTCCTGTTAGGGAATGAAATAGGTCAGGTGACGTTGGTATGTGTTGGGGAGCAGTTCCGGTCCAGTGATCACAATGCCATTAGTTTCAATATAATTATGGAGAAGGATAGGACTGGACCCAGGGTTGAGATTTTTGATTGGAGAAAGGCTAACTTTGAGGAGATGCGAAAGGATTTAGGAGTGGATTGGGACAATTTGTTTTATGGGAAGGATGTAATAGAGAAACAGAGGTCATTTAAAGGTGAAATTTTGAGGGTACATTTTGAAATTTTTATGTTCCTGTTAGGTTGAAAGGAAAGGTTAAAAGTTTGAGAGAGCCATGGTTTTCAAGGGGTATTGGAAACTTGGTTCAGAAAAAGAGAGAGATCTACAATAAATATGGGCAGCATGGAATAAATGAGGTCTCGAGGAATATAAAGAACGTAAGAAGAATCTTAAGAAAGAAATTAGAAAAGCTAAAAGAAGACGAGGTTGCTTTGGAAAGTAAGGTGAAAATAAATCCAAAGGGTTTCTACAGTTATATTAATAGTAAAAGGATAGTGTGGGACAAAATTGGTCCCTTAGAATCAGAGTGGACAGCTATGTGCAGAGCCAAAAGAGATGGGGGAGATTTTGAACAATTTCTTTTCTTCGGTATTCACTAAGGAAAAGGATATTGGATTGTGTAAGGTAAGGGAAACACGTAGGGAAGTTATGGAAACTATGATTAAAGAGGAGGAAGTACTGGCGCTTTTAAAGAATATAAAATTGGATAAGTCTCTAGGTCCTGAGAGGATATTCCCTAGGACCTTGAGGGAAGTTAGTGTAGAAATAGCAGGCGCTCTGACAGAAATATTTTAAATGTCACTGGAAACGAGGATGGTGCCGGAGGATTGGCGTATTGCTTGTGTGGTTCCATTGTTTAAAAAGGGTTCCAAGAGTGAACCTAGCAATTATCGCCCTGTAAGTTTGACGTCAGTGGTGGGTAAATTAATGGAAAGTATTCTTAGAGATGGTATATATAATTATCTGGATAGACAGGGTCTGATTAGGAACAGTCAACATGGATTTGTGCGTGGAAGGTCATGTTTGACAAATCTTATTGAATTTTTTGAAGAGGTTACTAGGGAAGTTGATGAGGGTAAAGCAGTGGATGTTGTCTATATGGACTTCAGTAAGGCCTTTGACAAAGTTCCGCACGGAAGGTTAGTTAGGAAGGTTCAATCGTTAGGTATTAATATTGAAGTAGTAAAATGGATTCAACAGTGGCCGGATGGGAGATGTCAGAGAGTAGTGGTGGATAACTGTTTGTCAGGTTGGAGGCCAGTGACTAGTGGTGTGCCTCAGGGATCTGAACTGGGTCCAATGTTGTTTGTCATATACATTAATGATCTGGATGATGGGGTGGTAAATTGGATTAGTAAGTATGTAGATGATACTAAGATAGGTGGCATTGTGGATAACAAAATAGGTTTTCAAAGCTTGCAGAGAGATTTAGGCCAGTTAGAAGAGTGGGCTGAAAGATGGCAGATGGAGTTTAATGCTGATAAGTGTGAGGTGCTACATTTTGGTAGGAATAATCAAAATAGTACATACATGGTAAATGGTAGGGCATTGAGGAATGCAGTAGAACAAAGTGATCTAGGAATAATGGTGCATAGTTCCCTGAAGGTGGAATCTGATGTGGATAGGGTGGTGAAGAAAGCTTTTGGTATGCTGGCCTTTATAAATCAGAGCATTGAGTATAGGAGTTGGAATGTAATGTTAAAATTGTACAAGGCATTGGTGAGGCCAAAATTGGAGTACTGTGTACAGTTCTGGTCACCGAATTAAAGGGAAGATGTCAACAAAAAAATAGAAAGAGTACAGAGAAGATTTACTAGAACGTTACCAGGGTTTCAGCACCTAAGTTACAGAGAAAGGTTGAACAAGTTAGGTCTTTATTCTTTGGAGCGTAGAAGGTTGAGGGGGGTCTTGATAGAGGTACTTAAAATTATGAGGGGGATAGATAGAGTTGACGTGGATAGGCTTTTTCCATTGAGAGTAGGGGAGATTCAAACAAGAGGACATGAGTTGAGAGTTAGGGGACAAAAGTTTAGGGGTAACACAAGGGGGAACTTCTTTACTCAGAGTGGCTGTGTGGAACGAGCTTCTGGTAGAAGTGGTAGAGGCAGGTTTGATATTGCCATTAAAAAAAAATTGGATAGGTATATGGACAGGAAAGGAATGGAGGATTATGGGCTGAGTGCAGGTCGGTGGGACTAGGTGGGAGTAAGCGATCAGCACGGACTGGAAGGTCTGAGATGGTCTGTTTCTGTGCTGTAATTGTTATATGGTTATACAATACTTGCAGAATCCACTACCTAGGCTGACAAATGAAGGTCAGCTTGGGAACAATCAACAGCATGCGGCCATGCTATTGCCTTTTGAGCAAATTCAGGTCATCTTGAGTTTTTCCAGTAAATCAGGTGAAATGCTCAGAAAACTTTATAAAGCTAAACACATTGATGGATTTTGAAGTACCTCATGTCATAAAATATACTGGATCTTTGCTTAATAATTGTTTTTTTATTAATGCACAATAGAATATTTTTCATCTTCAGTTTAACATGGCAAGCCTTACCCCAATCTGGAAATATGTACATACATTGAAAGTTTGTTTACCTCAAAACATAATAAAAGCTACATATTTTAGATAAGATTATGGTTACCATGTAACACGTTCTTAAACTGCAGGCTTTATCCAAACAAGCAGCATTTTCAACATTGCTATCGGTAAATGGTGATATTTTTATTTTAAGAGTAGCAAGCTCAACGACAACGCATTATGATTTAGAAAGCTAATGTACTTCAGGTCCGGTCCTCAGAGCAACCTACACTCATATATTCTTACTCCTTTGGGAGGATTCTTGCTACAGTAAAATGTAGTTACCTATGGGCAACAGACGAGCCAAATAAGTCTCAAATATTTCATCAGTTTGTTTAATAAATGCTGAACCAAGAGACTTGAGAACCACTCATTTTAAAACCTAATGCAAACATGAAGACCAATGGTGTGTTTTCCAGTAAGTTGTGTTACAACAAATGAGGCTGACCATATAACCAAATTATTCGTCACAGCCTTCAAAATGATATGGTTATTGTAATCTTTAAACAATAATTAGATATTATTTTTATTGGATTATAGACATAACATTGATTTTACATGGAAATGGATAATTTAGTCATACAAATAGTATTTATGCCACCTTAGCTCATGTATGTCTTGGTGCACATGTGACAAATAAAACTAATTTCTATCTCTCTGCTGAGTTTGTAAAACACATAGAAGAGATGATTTCAGACTAATAAGACACTGGATGGCTTTTTACCCCCCCCCCCCCACCCCCAGTACTTTTATCTAAATACGATTTGTGGCTTTATATGATGTCTGATGCAAGTTGCCCAGTAATGTGCCATATTCAATTCCTTAAAGATATCTATGCCACCCTGGGGGAATCTCAGACCCAACAGTTACTCCATCATCCTGTCACTGCTTACACAGTTTGGAATTGTGTTCTTTCTAATTACTTTTTGACAAATATTGTTAACTGTTATCATGTTAACTTAAACTGCCTTGACAAATATCAACAGCTAAGCAGAGAAATTAAAACAAAGATATTAATAGTGCAAAACTATCACATCTTTAATGCCAAATGACTCCAAGGCCTCCTGCAGTCATCTGATTTTCTTCAGTTTCTTTGAATGTTGTCTGTATTTACAGCAGTCTTAAGAGCTTCAATTATTGATTTCTGAAAATAAAAGTAATGAGATTTATTTAAACTTGATTGTAGAAACACCATAAATGTGATCACATTTGCACTGTGAGGTGTATAAAGGCATACACAAGAATGTATCCAGCAAAACTGGGAAGACAGGCTAGGGAGCCCTCTGCAGCCCTTACGTAGAATATTCTTCACATTCAGACTTCCACATCATGCAATTCAAAAATATCGAGTTATTGAAATGCAATAATTCAAAGAGGAGATGAACAAGCAAGACATGTAATTACTCAGCTGGGTTTGTAATCTGCATTTACAGGTTAGGCTCAAATTCTGCCCATAAAGTTTGTGGGGAGTAGTATGTAAATACAATTAATTCTTATGGAATAGAAAAAAACATCTTTTACTCAATTTAAGTTTTTGAGATTATTCTTCCATAAATCAGATAGAGTATAATTCTATTGTTGAGATGATGGTGATGCAATCACAAGGCGTGTTAGTTAGGGAGGTTAGGGGTGAAAGACAGGAGACAGAGCAGACAGACAGACCAAGAGGTGATGAATACATATGACTGCTACTCTTGTTCTTGCTTAATTATGTTTGGGCAGGATATTTAAGTTGCAATTTAAATCAGTTTTGTGAACCACCCATCATCACAACTACCCCCGCTCACCATAACCACGTCTTTATTTTCCTTTTGAGTCTGCCCACCACCAACCTGTTCTAAAGTTACAGGATATGAGCTGAACCCTTTCCAGTGGAGTCTCCACTCCTTGTTGTAACAGTCATGTGCTCAGGAGCAAGTCCAAGGGCAATGTCTCCAGAGTGGACCTCTTGGCTGTCCCCAAACCAACTGGCCCTCTAAAGTTTAAGGGGTCAATTGGTTTAGAGCAGGGGTTCTAAACTTTTTTTTTATGGCAGGGACCGATACCATTAGGCAAAGTGTCTGTGGACCCCAGGTTGGGAACCCCCTGGTTTAGAGTCTAAACCAATGGCACCATAACCATGATGACTTGAAGTTGGTCTCACTGCATCATATTTGCCAGAGCCAGAATTACAGAGAAGTTACAGGCTGGAAGGAGATCATTCAGCCCAGCAAGCCTGTGCAAGAGCAATTAAGCGAGCCCTACTCACCCAGACTCTTGCCACAGCCCTGCAATATTTATCCTTTCAAGTACTTATCCAAATGATTGTTGGCACACACTGGAATTGTGCTGTGCCAGTGATGGAGTGTGATAATATTTAGGGGATGATGGATTATTAATTAAGCAAACTACCTTGTTGAGCTTCTTATAAAGCTGCACTCATCCAGGAAAATCTAGATATTTCATCATCTCCTGAACTTGTAAAAGCTTTAGAGTGTCGCCATGGGATACCCAGGCTGTAACAGTTTATAGCTAGTTTCTGGTCAACAATGGGACATTCAGCAAGGGAAAGTCAATGACCATCATAGGAGGTGATTAAACACTCTCTCGTTACTGCTTTGCACTTGGGTGATGGGAATAACATTTGCCACATCACAGGATAGCGACTGCTTCATTCCCTGAGCTGCAGTAATTCTGGTAAGGCTTCCCTTTACTGGAAACATGATTTTTTAAAATTATTTTGTAGACTCAGCCAGCTCCATTATGGGCAAAGCTTCCTCACCATCCAGAACTTCTTTAAGAGAAGGCACCACAAGAATGCAACATCCATCGTTAAAGGACGTCCTCTTCTCATTACTACAATTGTGGAGGAGGTACAGAAACCTCCTGTTTTAGGAACAGATTCTTCCCACCCGTGATTTCTGGTGGTCCATGAACATCACCTCGCTATTCCTCTCTGGCATTATTTACTTTTTGTATCTTATATTAAATTTTATATATTGCACTCCACTGCTGTCTCCAAACAACAAGCTTCATGACACATGTCAATGATAATAAATCAATCCTGGTAACTACGTGACCAATGGGGACTTCCAGAAAAGCTACTTCTGTTCATCATCCCCCTCTTCCCGAACCCTTCATCTCAAAGATTCTTTTCCCCTGATGTTCCTGAGGATTGTGCCCGCATTATTGCTAGCAGATGGATAAAGCGATGGGCAGTAAAGGACGTTGTATTATACTTTACGGAGAGAAAAAATAAAGCAGTACTGTGCAGTTCAATTGCTCGTTACAGTTCTTTGAGACAATTTAACCATTGCTTAGGACCCCGATTTTCTTCTCTATTCAGGTGAAAGTGAAAATTTAGTTAAGTGACTTTTCTAGACAACAGAAAACCCACTGAGGATCCAGCATTCTAATAAGAACCCCTCTCCAACTACCTCCACTACCTTTAGTATGCTGCCTTATACTTCTAGCTCTTACTCTTCTCGTCTTTCATCCCCACTATGCTGGAAGACCAACATACATCACCATCAAAGCACCAAGGTCGTATTTCAATTGGTCTAATGAAACACAACTATTATTTCAAAATCCATTGGACTTTGGCATGGTGCCAGGGGACTGGAAAACTGCAAACGTTACTCCACTCTTTAAGAAAGAAGGGAGACAGCAGAAAGGAAATTATAGACCGTTAGCCTGACCTCAGTGGTTGGGAAGATGTTGGAGTCAATTGTTAAGGATGAGGTGATGGCGTACTTGGTGACGCAGAAAGAGATTGTACAAAGTTAGCATAGTTTCCTTCAGGTAAAATCCTGGCTGGCAAACCAATTCTTTGAGGAGATTACAAGTAGGATAGATAAAGGGGATGCAGTGGATGTTGTATATTTGGACTCAGAAGGCCTTTGACAGGGTGCCACACATGAGGCTGCTTACCAAATTAATACCCATGATATTACAGGGAGGTTACTGACATAGTTAGAGCATTGGCTGACTGGTAGGAGGCAGCGAGTGGGAATAAAAGGATGCTTTTCTGGTTGGCTGCCAGTGACTAGTGGTGTTCCGCAGGGATCGGTGTTGGGACCACTTCTTTATATGCTGTTTTTCCAATGATTTAGATGATGAAATAGATGGCTTTGCTGCTAAGTTTGCAGATGATATGAAGATCGGTGGAGGGGCAAGAAGTGTTGAGTAAACAGGTAGGATGCAGAAGGACTTAGTTTAGGAGAATGGGCAAGAAAGTGGTAAATGAAATACAATGTTGGAAACTGCATGGTCATGCATTTTGATGGTAGAAATAAACGTGCGGACTATTTCCAAACGGGAAGAAAATCCAGGAATCTGAGATGCAAAGGGACTTGGGAGTCCTTGTGAAGAATATTCTGAAGGTTAACTTGCAGGTTGAGTTGGTGGTAAGGAAGGTAAATGCCATGTTAGCATTCATTTCAAGAGGTCTATAATACAAAAGCAAGGATGTATTGCTGAGGCTTTATCAGGCACTGGTGAGGCCTCACCTTGAGTATTGTGAATATTTTTGGGCCCCTCATCTTAGAAAAGATGTGCTACCATTGGAGAAGGTCCAGAGGAGGTTCACAAGGATGATTCCAGGAATGAAAGGGTTATCACTCGAAGAACATTTGATGACTCTGGGTCTGTACTCACTGGATTTCAGAAGGATGGGGGGGGGGGGTGGAATCTCACTGAAACCTTTCAAATATTCAAAGGTCTAAATAGAGCAGATGTTGAAAGGATCCATGGTGGGAGAGTCTAGGACAAGAGGGCATAGCCTCAGGATAGAGGAGCGCCCTTTCAAAACAGAGATGCCGAGAAATTTTTGTAGCCAAAAGGTTGTGAATTTGTGGAATTTGTTGCCACATGCAGCTGTGGAGGCCAGGTCGTTGGGTGTATTTAAGGCAGAGCTTGATTAATTCTTGATCAGACATGGCATCAAAGGTTACGGGGAGAAGGCCGGGAACTGGAGATAGAGGAGGAGATAGAAAAAAGGATCAGCCATGATTGAATGGCAAGCAGACTCGATGGGTCAGATGGCCTAATTCTGCTCCTATGTCTTATGGTCTATTCATTGCACTTGAAACTCTGAACCCCTCTCCTAGGGTAAAAAGAATGTAACTCTAGCATATGGTGCAATATCAATTCTCCTTCCAGCTATCATCACAGGAGATCTCTTTTTTTGTACTAACTAAACAACTGGAGTAATCATCAGGTTAGGCAGCATCTGTGGAGAGAAAGAGACAACCGGTGCATCACCCATTTCCCACTTCAAAGGCTTCCTGACCCAGTGAGGCCTCCAGCAGTTAGCTTTTTCGCTCTGGATTCCAGCATCCGCAGTCCTGTGTCTCTGAATAGCACGGTTGCGTTGTATCGTGCGTGTGTGTGAAGGAAGGGGCAAAGCTCGTACCAGTGACTAAATTCAGGTAGCTAATACATGTTTAACACCTAGAAGTAACTACCGTAGATGTCGGATTATAAGCTGCTACTTTTTTCCCACATTTTGAACAGCTTTGAACACTGCGGCCTTTACTACGGTGCGGCTAATGCATGACTTTTTTTCATGCCGCCAAAAACATTTTGCCTCGTAACAGTAGACCAATAAAATTGATGAGTAGTTCACAGAGGTCCAATGAAATTGTACGATAAATCAAGCGCACTTTCACAATTAAATTATTGTAAATCAGTCATTTGTACTCACCCTCATCAACATGGAAAACACTCGAAGAAAAGCATTGTGCTGCCTTTATGGCAGTTATTTAGTTTATAATATTTTCGCTTAGTAATTCATTTGTTAGTAATTTCTAAGTTAGAAGTGTTTTAACTATATTTGTTTTCTGTACTACATCGCGGGATGCTATGACGTCACACCCGGTTTCGCCGCGTCTTGTGGGAAAAATGCCGTTTGCGATAAACGGGAAGGGGGGGGAGCGCATTACGCGAGCGGCATTAGATCTGAGCGAACGCTGCTTTTAAGTTAAAGGCGATCAATAACTTTTCCTGGTAGGCTGCAGTATATATATTTTTTACCAGTCGTTAGGAGATATTGGAATGTTGTTCAGTAAAAAAGTATACGCAACGTATATTTAAAAGTAGCCGCGTTACAGGCACGGTTCGAAAAAAAGCATTTGCAATATGTATTTGTTTATGTTACCATATGGATTTAATTAAAAGTTAAAAAATCCTCACGTGTAATATCTTTCTGTGTAAATATCTCATATTACAACGTGGGACACCTGCGGCCGAAAATCCGGTGCGGCCTGTACAAGTAAAAAATTGATTTTCTTTCTAAAATTAGAGCCAGCGGCTTTTAATCAGGTGCGTTCTGTAGTCTGGAATCTACGGTAGATCATTGCTGTCTAATTTGACTTTGATATACCGTAGATTCCGGATTTTAAGCCGCTACTTTTTTCCCACATTTTGAACAGCTTTGAACTTTGCGGCCAATAATCCGAAGCGGCTAATGCAAGGTTTTTTTCATGCCGCCTCGTAAACATTTTGCCTCGTAACAGTAGACCAATAAAATTGATGAGTAGTTCACAGAGGTCCAATGAAATTGTACGATAAATCAAGCGCACTTTCACAATTAAATTATTGTAAATCAGTCATTTGTACTCACCCTCATCAACATGGAAAACACTCGAAGCATTGTGCTACCTACCCTACTTAGTTTAAACTATATTTGTTTTCTGTACTACATCGCGGGATGCTATGACGTCACACCCGGTTTCGCGGCGTCTTGTGGGAAAATGCCGTTTGCGATGAAACGGGACGGAGGGGGGAGCGGATTACGCGAGCGGCTTTGGATCCGAGCGAACTCTGCTTTTAAATGCCGTTTGCGATGAAACGGAAAGGAGGGGGGGAGCGGATTACGCGAGCGGCTTTGGATCCGAGCGAACTCTGCTTTTAAATGCCGTTTGCGATGAAACGGAAAGGAGGGGGGGAGCGGATTACGCGAGCGGCTTTGGATCTGAGCGAACTCTGCTTTTAAGTTAAAGGTATCAATAACTTTTCCTGGTAGGCTGCAGTATATATATTTTTTACCAGTCGTTAGGAGATATTGGAATGTTGTTCAGTAAAGAAGTATACGCAACGTATATTTAAAAGTAGCCGCGTACGGGCACGGTTCGAAAAAAAGCATTTGCAATATGTATTTGTTTTTGTTACCATATGGATTTAATTAAAAGTTAAAAAAATCCTCACGTGTAATATCTTTCTGTGTAAATATCTCATATTACAACGTGGGACACCTGCGGCCGAAAATCCGGTGCGGCCTAAAATCCGGTGCGGCCTTTACATTTAAAAAAATGATTTTATTTCTAAAATTAGTGCCAGCGGCTTAAAATCAGGTGCGCTCTGTAGTCCGGAATCTACGGTAATACAACTATTGTCAGTCTGCACACATTGTACAACTTCACCTCACCAGATTATTTTGAATGCAAATATACATTTCACATTCTAATTTTGCTTTTAGAGTCTGGGAAGGACTTGGAAGCAGATCAACCCTCCTAGCAACAAAAAAGAACAGGCACAAATTCAAAGCTAGACAAAAACTTGAGGTATTTCCCTGCTCCCTCAGTAGGGGGAGCTGTCTGCTTTTGATTCACCAAAAACATGTCTGGAGCATTTTGCTCTGAGTAGAGGAACATCATGAAAAAATATACACTTAAGGTGCATTTAGTGAGATGCAGCCAAGCTATCATTGAAAACAGATGGTGGCCGGTTTGGACCTACTGTCAACTGGCAGAATTTGTGCTCAGCTTTATGTCATGTCGTTTGCACTCACTGCTGGCATTCTAAATAAATTCAAATGTTACTGCAGTAACCTTGCCTGCTGGAATAGGCACAAACTGTCAGCCAGACACCACTAGAGCACTGACGGCAGCTTTGGGGCTTCTGTATTTGTAAGTGCATACAGAGGAATCCTAAGCTTGCTGACAATCGTGTGCAAATGGCATTGGCATGAAATCCAAGTCAGTTCAGTTCATTCATTGCTAAGTGGAACATCTATTCAATACATGACCTGGTCTATTACTGTCCATTTGTATAGCACAGCGGTTAGCATGGTGCTATTACAGCGCCAGCAATCCAGGTTCAATTCTGCCAGTCAGTAAGCAGTTTGTACGTTCTCCCTCTGAATGTGTGGGCTCCCTCCAGGCGCTCCTGTTTCCTACCACATTCGCAGTAGGTTAATTGGTTGCATGGGTGTAAATGGGTGGGCGCAGGCACGTTGGGTCAGAAGAGTTTGCAGCCATGCTGCAAGAAGTACTCGTTCATTGTATTCAAAGTAACTCAGGCTCTGGTGTTATCGTTATCTTTACCCACCAGTTTCTACTTCAGAAACAGGCAGCACAATAGATAGTATAAATTTGCATCACCTACCTTTTCTGCAGGTCTTATTACATTGCCGTTTTCTTCTAAAATTGTTTTGATTTCCACCACATCCACTGTAGGTAAA
This sequence comes from Hemitrygon akajei, assembly GCF_048418815.1. Lineage (NCBI taxonomy): Eukaryota > Metazoa > Chordata > Chondrichthyes > Myliobatiformes > Dasyatidae > Hemitrygon > Hemitrygon akajei. The sequence continues at coordinate 161,399,700 of NC_133128.1, read as the reverse complement.
AGTCTCACAGAGGCCAGTGAGATGATTATAGAAGAATCTAGACATAGTTTTGTTGCAGTTGCCTCTGTCTGCCGGGGGCCTGCAGATGACTGGGATATCCGCAGGCATTCCTGTATAATGAAGAGATACAGAACAATTAAGCTTAATGCATTTGAAAGCCAGAAATTTACATTAAAATAATTGTCCATTCAAAGATTGTCATTCTGTGAAATTGCATGGGCCCTATTGATTAATCTAATGCTTGTGTTTCCTAGCACGAGTTAAATCAGCCACTTTTATTAGCACACACTTTGACAGGAAATATCAAAGCTTCAGGTAGCACACCTTCCATCACCATTTCAATTAAAATACTCTTTTCTCTTTGCAATAAACTATCCAAATGTTTTCATTTTGTTCAAGTGAATGTCCAGTCAAAATGGCACCAGTGAATGATTCCTCAGGCAACATGTTCCAGAGAGTAAATCTCTCCACTTCCTTCATTTTTTTCTACACTCTGCTTGTTTCTTCATCTTATTTGTGTTACAGAAACTGCCGGAGCCTGTGATGTACAGTTTGGAACTCAATCACAGGATCCAACGCTCTGCTCTGTCCAGAGAGCTAGCTGCCTTGTGGAGTTTAGAGACAGGGGCCGAAAAGGACTGAGAGTACAAACTGACTCGTCAGGAAGGTGAATCGCGGTGTCATGAGTGACTTCACCTCAAAGTGGCGAGGAAGAATGAAGCATCAAGGTGAATGCGGAGGGGGCCACTAGGGCGACAAAGGTCAGCAGCCAGATTGGCGCATTTGGACTGGGTCGGCAGCATTCTGACATGGGTGGCGGTCACTCCTCACAGAAGGGCTGTTAGTGCGGCCACTCTCCTCATCTGTAGGTGTAAGTACGTTTATGGTATTCTGAGATTTGATTATTGAACTGTACTTCATATTGGCTTCCTTCAGTTTTTCGGTGTTTTCTTTCTTGTGCCGATTGGCGGGCGGGTGATTGGCCATGTTTTGTACGTAAGAGGGGAAGTTGGGGGGGGTTGATCTGTCACAATTCTTTTCTGCAAGTGTGGGGATCAGGAATTATTATTGTTGATTTTTTTTCTGCGGGTGAGGGTGTCAGGTTGGGGATTATCATTATCGCTGCTTTTTCTATGAGCGAGGGGATCAGGAATTCTAATTATTGCTGTTTTTCTTTGGAGAGGGGTGGGGATTTAATGCTATTACTGTTTTTTTCTGCGGGGGGTATTTTGGGGTCTGCAAGTTTTGTTTTTTTTCTTTCTCATGCCAGGGGTTGGGGGGGGCAGTGGAATTAATGTCTTTTCTTTCATCAACTTCCATGGTCTTTCTGTGTTACTTGGCTTTCTGGAGAAGACAAATATCAGACTTGTATTGATCCTTTAAATGTTTAATTTCACCTTCTGCAAAACAGAGCAAGGTGCCAATTTAACCGTGCTTATGAGGGAGCAACCCAAAGAGAGCAGAAAATCATCCTGACATCAATACCAGATCTTAATTACCAGAATCAGTGGGAACCAGAAATTGCCCCAGTTGTGCATTCCACGTATCCTCTTAATAATTATACATACTGAAATAGCTGCTTGTTTTCTCTTTACTTTTAATAATCTGTATTTCTCATCATGTGAGTTGAATTCATCCTCAAGTATTCCATCCTTCTAACTTCTTCCCTCTATGATTACCTGATTGAAAGACTATGAAATATTTAAATACAGAAAGGAAAGCAAAACACACTTACTCCTTCAAAACACCCCAAAATTAAAGGCCAAAATCCCATTGTACTCCAGTTTCTGGAAACACAGCGTTCAGGTATTCTTGGTCTAAGCTATTATTGTACTCCGGCAATAATACAGCTTTCAGCTTCTGCTGCTCTATTCACCCATCTGCAGATAAGGGCCAATGTTACAATTTTGTGCTACGAATATAAAGTTTCCTGCCCAATCCCTGCAGTGGCTGGACAGGTGAATGGAGCTCAGAAGCAGGCAAACCATCCATCTGAGAAACTCCAGGGACTGAGTGCCATTGGCTTGTACTCATGAGCGTCTGAGTATGGAAGAAAATTCTGTAGCTTTATTAGAATAAGTTTGATGCAATCTTGAAGGAGAAGCAGCACACCAGACTTTTTCTAGTAAAATCAGGGCTTTAAGAAGAGGCTAACAAATTTGTCACTTTGTATTCAAGGAGTTTGGAGCCTCTACTGGGGCTTGCTGGCACCTACACTACCTTCTGGTCAGTGAAATAGAAAAGAGCAAAATCCCCAAGATCTGGTCATTACCAAGTATGTGTAGCAGGCAATGTTAAGCAGCCACATTTGGTCACGGTGAGATTATAAACATTGACCCAGTGGTGAGGTCACCTTATCCAAATTCGCCAAAACTTATGGGTCCAAGTGTACTCTGTATAAAGCAAGAATGTTGAGGAGTCTTCTCAGTCGGCTGATAACATTCCAGCATGGGCTACGTCATGAGGGATGAAGAAGCATCAGCAATGAAACCCAAAACAGACCATTAGTGAAACCGAGCCGTTAACATTTGACAATGTACACAATACAATCCAAATAACTGAGGATCTTATACAGTGAATGTATTAACTTTTTTTTAAAAAATTGAGGAATAATTTTGAATGCTTTTACAGCTCGTGTGATATAATCAGTGGCCATTTTATTAGGTACCTCTGCTCGTTAAAGCAAATGTTTAATTAGTCAATCACTTGGCAGCAACTCAAGTGCACAAATGCATGCAGATATAGTCCAAAGGTTCAGTTGTTGTTGTTCAGACCAAACACAGAAATGGGCAAGAAATGTGATGAAGGGACTTTGAAATGATTGTTGGTGCCACTGTGGTTTGAGTATCTCAGAAACTGCTGACCTTCTGGGATCTTCCAGAGAAAGCAGCGAAAGACAAAGCAACGTCCAGCAAGTGGCAGTTCAGTGGGTAAAAGTGCCGTGTTAATGGAAAAGGTCAGAAGAAATTCCAAACTGGTTCCAAGTGAGGGAAAGGTGAGAATAACTCAAATGATGATGTGTCACCATAGTGATGTGCAGAAGAGCCTCTCTGAATGTCCAACCTTGAAGTGGATGGGCTTCAGCAGCACAAGGGCACGGACATACACAGTGCCCACTTTATTAGGTAACGAGGTACCTAACAAAGAAGCCACCGAGTGCATTTATAAATGCTGTCGCTCAATAGCTGCTACACTGTTCCATTAAGTCTTATTTATCTAACTCCCATGATTCCCTTCGAATGTGCTGCAAGCGGAAAAAACACATTGAGTTTGGAGACAGAGGCAATTTTATGTTGATGTTTGCAGGTTGACAGCAAGGTCACACCATCTAGATTCCCAAGCAGTGATAATAGCTGAAAAATTACCAGCATGACAAGAAGATTACTTTCAGATAGTTATCTCTTAATATTACAAGATAATGATAGAGTTTTATGATGATTGCGTTTGGGAAAGGCTCTTATCGATATGTAAATGAATTCTTAAATAAATGTGCAACAATTGACTCAAAAGTCAATTTCATTGGCTAAGTAAAGACTGAAGTGATCATGAAAATGGCCATTTTAAATAATAAGCCAAAACTTCTCCCTCACCAACTGGCAAAGTCTGAAATTACGAAGGGAACAACTCCTGGGTGTCTGGGCTCTAAATGAGAATCGAAAGTCAAAATTCGGCCTTGGGCTTCACTGATATCTTATCTGGTGTGGTAAATTTGTAGTTGAATAGTTTTTGACATTTGAATATTACTGAATGGTATAATGGTCAAGTCAGTCATTTGACACATTTAGATAAATCCTAGAAATGGTAGGTTGGATTTCAAATAAACAATGAAGTCAAGGGTGGGGGGGGGGGGGCTTGATAAATTGACGTGAATCAAAGGAATAATCCTTCTCTGCCCGACTCCATTAGAAGATTTTCACTAAGAATCAATAAATCTACATTTAGGTAGTAGCTGCAGCACCTTCAGAGGACTCTGGGGTTAAGGCTGTCAACCTTTGCACCATTTATTGCTTCTTTGTTTCACAGAGGGTTCCTAAAGCAAATACTCAGTCCTCATTTACAAGAGAACAAGACCTATTTTAGAATACGTAAATGGCCAGATCAGTTTCCACCTGGAACCCTTCAGGAGTTGTTAACTGAGATCCCAGCAAGTTTTCTTTTAAGTACAGCATGGGACAGTCTACTTGGCTCAGAATATTGTACATGCCTTGACGCCAATTTATACAAAATGTTTTCTTCTTGTTAAATATCCACATCCCTCCATTCCCTTAAGTATCTATCTATTGTAACTCATTTAATATTTTAGAAATGTCCTTTGCTTTGTAAATTCAACATTTTGACATCAATATTATGACTATTTTTAATTTGTAAAATGGGTCCGTTTTAAATTAAGACCAATTTTCTATTGCACTCTGGTTTTCCATTAGTAAATAATATCTTCTACTTGCACATCCTCAAAATTCAGTCTGCAATTTTCTATGTTATTATTAATAATTATTGCCCAGTAAACTGTGTATAAAATGAATAGTACTGAATCGGATTAAGGGGTGTATGCTTTATACACAAAACAGTGAAAAAGCTTGGCTGAAAACTTCTGGAATCTGAGATAATATATACGAATGTCATTTAAATTTTGCATCAGAAGTTCACGAAGCTCCAATTTCAAAAGAACCCAATTAATTTCTTGTACATGAAGTCAAAATGCATTTATGTTGTGGCTGTGAATGGAATTGATTAAACTGTAGTAGGGATTTATTCTATAGTTTATCACAAATCCACAGCTCTCTTTTAAACTCAGATGAAAGCAAACAGCGCTGTGTAATGTACTGCAACACGAGTTGCAAATGCAGATTCCTTGTGCTATCACTCAAGGGTCTGGCTGTTGTCACCAGCAACATCTTCCATCACCAACCTTCCACCATCTCTGTTACAAGTATAAATCCTATTGCAATGGGAATAACACAAATCAAACTTGGTGATGGTTTTGAAATGCTATATAAAAAAAACAAGATATGTGGATAGTGCTCCTATAGGTAGCAAAACCTACATCTGGAAACCAATGGGCAAGATGGCGAGTAGGAGTCATACAGGAATGCCACAGAATGACTGGCTGAGTGGAGTCACAAATTCTGCAGGACCAAGGAACTGATTATGGACTTCAGAAAGGGGAAGTTGGGAGAACATGAAACACACACACACACACTCACACTCCTCACTGAGAGTTCAGTGGTAGAACAGGTGAATATCTTCAAATACTTTAGAGCAGGGGTTCCCAACCAGGGGTTGCAAGATGGAATTTCAGGGGGTGCGACAAAGAGTGGCTTGTGTCCTTGAGTGACGAGTCACGAGTCATCACTCAGCCAGCTGCCAGTGTGCCTTGAGAAGTGGTAACAATGTTTGTCCCAAGCACACTCCAGTCTCCCGCTGCCCGAGTCGAGAGAGACGTAAACTCACTCCAGTCTCCTGCTGCCCGAGTCGAGAGAGACGTAAACTCACTCCAGTCTCCCGCTGCCCGAGTCAGCGTTGAGGATTCTCATCAGTGTTACCTGGGAAGTTACACCTCAGAGTTGAGGAGTCTCATCAGTGTTACCTGGGAGTTACACCTCAGAGTTGAGGATTCTCATCAATGTTATCTAGAAGGTTACATCTCAGAGTTAAAAATCATCTCATAATGCCAAAATCTTTATACATCCCGAATCAACCATCGAGTAACGACTTTGCGTTAAAACCAAACCCGCAGACAGTAGGTAAATTATTCAATTATAAAATTTTAAAAAGCCACATTTTGATAAAAAGCAGCTGAAGTCATTCATTCGTTTTTGTCTCAATGCATTAAAGAAGTTTTTGAATTTCAAAGTTTTTTTTCTCTTAAAAGGTTTTTTTCTTGAATCGCTGATAATTTTGAATTGTGTTAGTTGAGGTGGTATCATGGTTAGCACCGAGGGCTTTGAATCGTGTAATGGGAGTTCATATCTCCAGTAATCATCGGAAATAAGTGTGCAAATTCAGTAGAGAGTACCCTAATAAGTCGCGTCGCGTCCCTGTAGCATTTACAGCTGACGATTTATCTTGGCGTAACCGCAGATAATATCGTAACATAATATTTGAAAGCATATTTCTTGCAATACTTTGCTATAGGCGTGTCTGGTTGAGTAAAGCGGTCATCCCTGACTTAGCCAGATAGTTTTTCTCATATTAGCTCATATTCTTCTCTTTACCCTTAACCCTTCATTAACCCTTCATCATGTCAAAAAGAAGGAAATGGAATGATGACTATGTGTGCTTTGGTTTCACTTGCACAACAGGAAATGATGGCTTGCAAAAACCCCAGTGCATTCTTTGTAGCGTTGTGTTTTCCAACTCAAATTTGAAGCCATCAAGCTTCAAGAGCACTTCAAGATCAAGCATGGTGGAGCTGATGTTGAAGGACATGATGTTGGGTCATTGAAAATCAAAAGAGCTCGTTTTGATTCACAAGGAACTCTTCCAAAATTAGGTTTTGTTTCTGTTGAAAAAACACTACTTCTTGCTTCATACCAAGTGGCATATAAAGTGGCCAAATCCAAGAAGCTCCACACAATTGCGGAAGATCTCAAGCCATGTGCACTGGAAATGGCAACAATTACCCTGGGCAAAGAAGCAAGAAAAAAATTTGAACAGGTGCCCCTATCAAATAATGTCATTCACAAACGAATCAGTGATTTGAGTGAAGATATTTTGGACCAAGTCATCTCAGATGTCAGAGCTAGTCCTCTTAAAATCTCTATTCAGTTGGATGAGTCAACTGATGTCTCCAGTTGTAGTCAACTCATCACATTAGTGAGGTATGTCGATGATGGTGCTGTGAAGGAAGATTTCCTGTTTTGTAAAGATCTGAAAACAAACACAACTGCAAAGGATGTGATGCAGCTGGTGAAAGACTTCTTTGCCAAACATGATTTAGATATCAAAGTCACTGGTTCTGTGTGCACTGACGGGACACCTGCAATGCTTGGAAATAAATCTGGCTTTTCCGCATTGATGAAAAAGGAGATTCCAGACTTGCAAGTTACCCATTGTTTTCTTCATCGGCATGCTTTGGCATCAAAAACATTGCCTCCAAATTTGAAGAAAGTCCCTGATGCTTGTGTGAAGATCATCAACTGGATCGGGGACATGCTTTGAACCACCGCATCTTCAAATCATTTTGAGGATCTGGGAAGTGAGCATTCAGTTTTGCTTTTCCACACAGAAGTCCGTTGGTTGTCACGACGACAAGCTTTAACCCACTTCTTTGAACTGCAGGAAGAAATCCAAGTTTTTCTGGAGGAGCGTGAATGTGATCTGGTTGGGGCAATGGAATCACAGGAATTCACCCAAATGCTGGCTTACTTAGCTGACATTTTCACTTGTATGAATGACCTAAGTGTTTCTCTTCAAGGAAAAGGGATAAACATATTGAAGGCTTGTGAAGAGTTGAATGCCTTCAAAGAAAAGTTACATCTTTGGCGTCAAAGGATGGAAAGAGGCAGTCTCTCAAATTTTCCTTCACTAGAAGAGATATTTGATGATGCTGGATCCATAACTCCTACTGTGCGTGAAGAAATTGTGGCTCATTTGGAAATGCTGTCAGAATCGTTTGATGGATATTTTGCTGCTAAAGACCTGAAGATTTCAGAAAAATGGATCTTAAATCCATATTTGGAGAAAATGTCAGATGATGTAGAGCTGACGGAAGATATTATTGATTTGGGGACAAATTGAGCTCTTGAAATGCAATTTGAAAGCAAGACTTTGGAGGAGTTTTGGTGTGCAGCACTGGATATGTTCCCAAGACTTAGTGGAAAAGCACTCCGTGTCCTCATTCCATTTGCAACAACATACTTGTGTGAATCTGGATTCAGTTCTCTTTTGTCAATCAAGACAAAATCTAGGAATCACCTGAATCCACAGGCAGACCTGCGGATCGCAGTCAGCAAGAAAGTTCCACGTTTTGACAAAATCATGAATGAGAAGCAGGAGCAAAGAAGTCATTGAATTTTATGTTCACAATTGGGATTAATTTTACTGTTTAAATTTTTTTCTGAATAAATTAGAATCTAATTGCTCAAGTTATATTTGCATTTTATGCACCGAGTTAAAAGCTTATTTTTTTTTTAAGTTCAATTTGTTCACCCGCAGTATTGTATGTGGTTCAATTTGTGGTTCAAAAATTAGAAATTAGACTTCTTCATCTTCAAATGTGATATTAATTTTGTAAGGGGTGCGAACATTAATCAAACATTTCCTAGGGGTGTGGGGCATAGAAAAGGTTGGGAACAACTGCTTTAGAGGATCTGTCCTGGGCCCAACACACTGATGCAATCACTAACAGGCCACATCAGCCCCTTTACTTTTTGTTAGGCATTTTGGTACGTCTCCAATGACTCTTGAAATCAGAATCCGAGACATTATCACAGACATTTGTTGTGAAATTTGTTGTTTTGTGGCGGTTATAGAACCGGCCAACTCCATCACAAGCACATCCCTCCCCAACACTGAGGATATCTTCAAGAAGTGATGCCTCAAGGCAGCTTAAGAAACTTCACCATCCAGACATGGCCTCTTCACGTACTGTTGGGGAGCAGGTACAGAAGCTTGAAGACGCACACTCAACGACTCAGAAACAGCTTCTTTCCCTCCCCTATCAGACTTTTGAATGATCCATGAACCCAACCACATTATTCCTGTTTTTCACTACTTATTTTGTAATTGACCATAATTCTATGCCTTAGCATTGCTTTACTACTGCAAAACAAATTTCATAAGATAGCGATAATAAACCTGATTCTGAATCAATGGAAAACAACACTTGTAGGGAGCACCAGAGAATCAAGTCAAACCAGAGTCCTATTTCACTGCAAGCATGGAAATCCATTGAGAGTGGGAGTGGCAAATCCATTAATAAATTACCAGAGCTGCCCAGACCTTCCTGCCAGAGAACTAACTACACATCACAGCTGATCATCACATCAATCAGCAATGAAATTGGTTACATGTTAGAGCCTTTACTCAATACCACTTCAGCTGAGTCTTGCTGTCTATTTCACATGGTTGTCATCACGAGGAAAGAATGTGCAGATTCACAAAGAGCAACAGCAAGTACAAACCATTGCTGAATTGTCCACACACGTTTTTCTTGAATGGGTGCAAGGATGGGTGGGATAAAACCAACCAAAGGAATTACGCATTTTTGATCACATATTGAGAGTAACCATAGAAACCTCTGTATCTGGAGAGAAAACATGCCATCATTTGAATTGTTGTTTATTCCCCCTGCTTACCTCATCCAACCATTAGGTGTGTAAAACCTGAGCATCATTCAGTTCCAATGAATTAGGATACTTTAAAATTTTCGTCACCAGAAGAAAAACAGTATTACCAACTCAGTCCCCTTGTCCGAGCCTTTTCCTCTTTATGAACTACACTGCCAACTTCACCATGCTTTAACTTGATGTTGGGAAGCTTCAGACCTAGGAATTCGGAACATAAAAAGTAGGAGCAGGAGAACGCCATCTGGCAAGTTGGGCCTTCTCTGCCACTCAACATGCCCTGCTTGTGGACCGTTCGTCCCACGTGAACAGGAAAGAAGCTTTGAAGCATCTATGCCAGGAACCAGCATACCTCCACCCATTACCCCACCTCACCACTCCTCCATACACATCAACTATTCCTCTCCACAGTGCCTCAGCACCCTTCATTGCACCCCCCCCCCCCAGTACTGCCACTTTACCTTTACACGGCACACCTCATACTACACTGACTTAATCACTGTCCTACTGTTTTTGTATGCCCTGCTGCTAAGAGGCACTTTATAATTTCCTGTCAGAGTCACTTTCTGTTCATATACTCTGGCAACTAACATCACTTTATGTATATACAATCAGTCAACGTAAGTACGGCCACACTCACCAGTTACTTGTACATTGTGTTTTGCACGACTGCTTTTATATTTATATAGAACGATACAGAATATTGGTTTAAATAGGAAGGTGGGTGGAAACAGAAATAAGAAAATATGGCCACTTAGCCTTGTGTCAGCTCAGTATAGCATTGAGTGTTTTCCGGTAAATGAAAGGACAATGTGTAGTACTAGATAGATAGATAGATAGATACTTTATTCATCCCCATGGGGAAATTCAACTTTTTTCCAATGTCCCATACACTTGTTGTAGCAAAACTAATTACATACAATACTTAACTCAGTAAAAAATATGATATGCATCTAAATCACTATCTCAAAAAGCATTAATAATAGCTTTTAAAAAGTTCTTAAGTTATGAACTATGAAAAACTTAGTTATAATATATAAATATTTTTGCACAGTACTGTATTTATTGTGCTTTTAGGCTTAATGTGGTTTTTTTTAAATGCTGCATCAGATCTGGAGTAACAATCATTTTGTTCTCCTGTACATGCGTGTCCTGACAAATAATGATTAACCAACTTGAAGATCATAGTTGATCTGACCGTGATCTCAGCTCCACCTACCTTCCTTTTCTTCATAACCATTAATTACCCTGCTGTACAAAAATCTGTCTAACCTTGCCTTAAACAACACACACACACACACACACACACACACAATGCTGGAGGAACTCAGTAGGTCAGGAGCATCTATGGAAAAGAATAAACAGTTGACATTTCAGGCTGAGACCTTTCTTCAGGACCTGAAGAAGTTAGTCCTGTAAAAGCCCCAAATATCGATTGTTAACACTTTTCCACAGATGCTGTCTGTCCTGCTGAATTCCTCCAGCACTCAGGGTGTTGCTTTGGATTTTTCTCGTGTCTGAAACCTTGACTTTCATGAGATAAAATTAAATGAGAGATCCAAATTAAATAAATTTAACTTAAGAATTCAATTAGAATCACCTCAGTGTATAAATCATGCATCTTTAGCTCAGTTTCCTATGAGAACAACATCAGTTCATCTTCATTAGTTTAATACTCATCCCAAGATATTAGCGCCAAATATATTATTGGCTATTTTAAGCAAGGAATTTAAAATAGATACAGATTTTGGCTTCTTCTAATTCCTGTGGCCAAGTTTTGAGGTTGGTTTTCTGAGAGTATCCGAGGACAAAGATCCCCAGGTTAGAACATAAGACATAGGAGCAGAATTAGGCCGTTTGGCCCATCGAGTCTGCTCCGCCATTCAAACATAGTTGATCCTTTTATTTCCCCTCTCAACCCCATTTCCAGGCCTTCTCCCTATAACCTTTCATGCCATGTCCAATCAAGAACCTATCAATCTCTGCCTTAAATGCACTCAACGACCTCCACAGCTGCATGTGGCAACAAATTCCATAAATTCACCACCCTTTGGCTACAGAAATTTCTCCGCATCTCTGCTTTAAAGGACACCCCTCTACCCTGACGCTGTGCCTCTTGCACTGGAATCTCCCACCATGGGAAACATCCTTTCCACATCTACTCTGTCTAGGCCTTTCAACATTCAAAATGTTTCAGTGAGATCCTCCTTCATACTTCTAAATTCCAGCGAGTACAGACTTAGAGCTATCAAACGTTCCTCATATGATAACCCTTTCGTTCCTGGAATCATCTTTGTGAACCTCCCCTGGACCCTCTCCAATGCCAGCACATCTCTTCTAAGAGGAGGGGCCCAGAACTGATCACAATACTCAAGGCAGGCCTCACCAGTGCCTTATAAAGCCTCAGCATCACATCCTTGTTCTTGTATTTTAGACCGCTTGAAATGAATCCTAACATTGCATTTGCCTTCCTCACCACTGACTCAACCTACAAGTTAACCTTTAGGGTGTTCTGTACAAGGACTCCCAAGTCGCTTTGCATCTAAGATTGTACAGAATGAAATTTGGTGTCACCTCTCAAGGCAAGGTGAAACTTGGGATGACACTGAGAGGAGTCTTGTTACACCCCTGGTTGAGGACATCTGAATGTGGTCTCTAAATCAAGGTTACCTTTACATATTTCATTGGATCTGACTGTTCAAATGACAGCAATCATTCTTGCAAAGCCTGTTGCTGTTGTTGCAGTTAATGTATTTTAATTGCCGACTATAGAAGATGCAATTTGCCCAACATAGACATGACCAGGGTGGGTGACAAGGATTGTGCTGCAATTGAAGAAGAGTTCCATGGCTTACTTTTAAAAAAGTATATTTCACCAACACTTTAATTGGATAAAATAACTATAGTTCCAATTGTCAAATAATGATGCAAAATATTAGCACAGAAATCATTTAGCTAAAATTGAGATTGCTGCATAAAATAAAAACATTGCAACGATGGATTACCCACTGAAATGTAGCATCTGAAGCAAGTCCAGCTTAGACAATTGCAGCCCTCCACAAATCTGTCACTATCATCAGCATTCTTTGACCTATGCTCTCAATAAGCCTTACATCTTAAGAGAGCACAAAATCATGGAACTGTTCCAAACAAAAACATCTTTTACTAAGAAAGAGACATGTTTATAGTCTTGTTAAACTTATTTGGTTAATTAGCTACTTATAACAGATTATTTAATCATTTATCTCACTGATATCTTGATGCATACCCCTTAATTGCTATTCTGCTTAGAGTACAACTGTGCTTGACACTTAAATGACTACAAAGCACTTTGGAACATCCTGAAAATTTGGAACAATCCATACAATGCAAGTGTATTCTTTCCTAAAACATAATTTTTTACAAAAAGGCACTACAAGAATATAACTCAATGCATTTTTCTAACCTTTAATACTTTTCTCAAATGTGATAGAGGGCAAGCTCGACATAAAATGTTTCAGGGCAATTTTGCTTACCATTTGCTTTTTGGCATACATCCTCACAATGTTGCTGTGTTTGGAAGTTATTCCTGTTTCCAAAGCAACCCCCATATATAAACTGCTCACACATTTTTGTATGTCGATTATAGAAGTACCGACGAAAATATGCTCGGCATGGTCCACCATCAGCGTCCAAATAACAGGGGTTTCTCTGATCTGTTAAAGAAATACATATTCATATTACTAATATCACACAAACGCAGTTCCAACATTTTCTGATATTGTCCTTATATTCAATGCTGAAGTTTCAACCACCAATCTGAAGTAATCCAATTTGTGCTATCTGCAATCAGTTGTGCATTTCTTCATATCATTTAAGTCTAGATTTTCTTCATTGCTTCAGTGAATACAGGCCCATCACAATTACAATGGAGACCATTCTTTATAGCTAGCAATTAGAAAAATGTAAAAAAAAATAAACTGATAATTGCATGTTTTAGTACAAAATGCTTATTGTGTATATTTTTAAAAACTGTCTTTTTGTCAAAAGATCAATTTGGAGACAGCAACAACTATGGAGTATTTTGCACACTGAAAACAATTGACATTGACATGCACTGACACCAAAAGCAATGAAGAAACTGGAGGAGGCCACTTGGTCCATCGAACCAGCCCTCCTGCTAATATAGTACTGGCTTCCCTGCCATTGTGTCACTTTCACAAAGCATTCAATTGCCTGGCATTTACCTCATCTGAAATTACCTCCTTAAAGGCCACAGAGCAGAAAAAGAGCAGAAATAATCAAAAGACTTTTCTAAGAAGTTGGATAATTTTTTGAAAGGTCTTAAAGGAGGAAAGAGACATGGGCCAAGGGGGAGTTGCGATTTAGAAAGGATATGCAAAGCGCACTGCTCAGGAGGCAGAATGGCCTGTAGAGACAGAAGCTGCTATATTTCATTCCTTCATTTTCATATACATTAGTAAAAACAAATAGTATTCAATCCACGTCTTCTGAAGCTGTGAGTGACATTTGCTGTGAAATCTTATAAACAGAGTGATTTTAATTGGCTCACATAACACAGTGAGACATTTGGCCTAATAAATCCATGTTAGGTCCCACCAGAGAATACATAAAACCTTATTTCCCTGCAGTCTGCAACTTACTCTCTCTCGCAAGTGTATCCATTCCTGTTAATGTCTGTCACTAAAAAGTCATTTACGGTAGTCAGTTAACTAGGAGGCAGGCGGAAAGTGGAGCACCATGAATGCACCCATGCATTTTCGGGTTGAGCATGCAAACTCCTCCCAGACAGCACCTTGAATGCTATGAGCAGCAGGACAAAGTCTGTCTCACTTGCTGTCCTCCTTCCTTACCTGTTCACCTGTCATTTATGAAGAGCATGAATTACAAAATTACAACAAAGCTAAACCACAAACTTATTTTGACCCACAGTTGAGGTTGGCCATTCATTATGGTTGTTTTGGCATGTATTGTTATTTTGTTAGGTATTGTTAAAGCCTCTATCAGGAAAGAAATTAGAAATTAAACCACGGTGGTACAAATATTTTACTGAAATTAATCCAGCGAGTAAATCACAACTAATATCCTAGCCATTAAACCAGAGAATTAAGACAAATAGTGAGTTCATGTCTGATGAGTAGGTTACGTCACTCTTGACTCAGCCTGACTATTAGCAATACTTCTGCAAGTAGACCACAAGTGCAGGCTTAAGACTACTTGTGGAAGAAAATTGAAAGGCTAAATGAAAACAGATTCAAAGTAATGAATCTAAGTTTACTTGAGAAATAATGAGTTCCAGATAGTGGTTATGATTAACAAAGAATCTTTGTGATCTTAACTAATTCAATTGCATTGGCCATTATTAGTATGCTTAAATATGTATAGAACACTAATTTAGTTCAATCGACTTAGTTACACTAATTGGGGTGTAATCAGAATGCTAAATAGATATAGGACCACTAGAAAGTGAGGATGGAGAAATTATGATGGGAGCAAGGAGATGGCAGATTAACTAAAAAGAGTAGTCTTCACTGTGGAAGACACTAGCAGTGTGACAGATGTTGAAGGGTGTGAGGGAAGAGAAATGAATGCAGTCACTTTTACAAGGGAGAAGGTGCTGAAAAAGTTGAAAGAGCCATGGATACATAAGACACCCAGACCAGGTGAATTGACCCTAGGGTTCGGAAAGAAATAGCAGTAGAGTTTATGGTGGCATTAGTAATGATCTTTCAAAACTCATTGAACTCTGGCATGGTGCCAGAGGACTGGAAAATTATAAATGTCACTCCACTCTTTATGAAAGGAAGAAGGCCACAGAAAGTGAAATTATAGACCAGCTAGCCTGACCTCAGTGGTTGGGAAGATCTTGGAGTTAATTGTTAAGGATGAGGTTATGAAGTACATGGACAAAGAACAAAATAGAACCAAGTCAGGATGGTTTCCTTAAGGAAAAATCTTGCCTGACGAACCTGTAGGAATCTTTTGAGGAGATTACAAGTAGGATAGATAAAGGGGATGCAGTGGATGTTGTATATTCGGACTTTCAGAAGGCCTTTGACAAGGTGCCACACATGAGGCTGCTTACCAAGTTAAGAAGGGGCAAAGGCAGATTACTAGTGCCTTAAAACCAGTCACTTCGGGCGAATGAGGCTCATCTTGGAGAATGCAAAATCTGATCTCAAATCTCTGCTGCCTTGTGGCAATGCCCACTCATAGGGAAAGGCTTCAGGATTAAACCACCGAGGAGAAACCCGAAGCTGGAGTCACTAAAGTGGTCCTACATCGAGTTCAATGCTGACTGGCAATATCAGCGAATCCACTGAGGCCAAACCGTATCAGACTCTGCCGTTCCTTTGGATTCATCGGCTGTGTGAACAGGGGAAGCCTACTTTCGTGGGGAACAGCTCACTCTCCACATTGTACTGCCTGGGCTTGCGCATCACATAGACAGCTAGGAGAAATATCCATGGTCAACCCCAACCTAGGGTATCATTGTACGTCCCAACCTAAAGCTGTAGAATTATAAGACCAAAAGCACAACCTTCTCATACTGGATTAAATATACAGCACTGATCCACTTCTGGCACCTAAAGCAAGTAATAATAATACAGCCCAACACCAAGTTTGCATTCTCCCTGGGACTACATAGGTCTTTCCTGGACAACACGCTGGAGGAACTCAGCAGGTCAGGCAGTATCTGTGGAAACGAGCAGTCGACATTTTGGGCCGAGCCCCTTCGTCAGGACTCGGGTTTCGAGTCTCGGCCCGAAACATTGACTGCTCGTTTCCACGGATGCTGCCCGACCTGCTGAGTTCCTCCAGTGTGTTGTCCATGTTGATTTGACCACAGCATCTGCAGTGTACTTCGTGTTTTGGTCTTTGCTGGGTGCTCCAGTTTTCTCCCACCTCCCAATGATGTTTAGGCTGGTGGGCGAATTGATGCCGAGTGTGCATGTGGGTAGTAGAATTTGGAAGGGATGTTGTTGGGAAGTTGATGGGAATGTTGTGAAGGCTGGATTAGGCACTGTGGGCTCAAGGATGTTTCCCATGTCCCTCTCTGTGACTCTTATCATTTTAATTGTAAGGCCCAATTCATTGGGTGCACAGTCTAAGCCTTTCAACATATTTACTCAAATTTTTAACACTTCATAACAACATTTTCATTACAACTCCTGTCAATTACAACTTTTCACACTTCAACCCACCTTCAGCCTCTCATACATTTCATTTTTAGCATTGTAGTCTTCGTGCTGTACTGTAGGAACCTAAAGAATTCTCTCACTAGGGGTTTCCTTGTGCATTTTCTCTCAAAGTGTAACTAAAGCATTTGGTCATCAGAGACTATGTTTATGTCCAAACACCTTAAACTTATAACAAATGTTGGAGCTGAAAATCTATTTGCTGGGAATAAAGGATCAGGCCCTCAGAACCTGAGAAAATATCCCATTTATGGCATTAATGAAAGAACCTTTAAAATAGTGATCAACAAAAACTAGATTGAACTTTCTGGTTTAATGCCACCCGAATTCCACACTTTTTAATATGGGAAATGTGAGATGATACCGGTTGGTAGGAAGAATCAGAGGAGAAATAGACTAACAGACATAGTTCTAAAATGAGGCACACACCTACAAGGCATAGAGGAGAAAAGCAAAAATGTTACGATGACCCTTTATAAAACACTAGTCCAGCCTCAACTGGATTATTATGTTCAATCTGTGGTGGAATCAACAAGTGTCCAGAAAAGATGGCTCCTGCAAAGAGGGTCAGAATCAGAAGGATAAATTAGAGCTGTCTTTGGTAAAGAGAAGGCCAAGGAAAGAATCAATAGAAATATATAAACATTGACTTCACAGATGGTGCAATGTTTGATGGCTAGTTGGGGCATTTATGGGGTGGCACAGCAGCATAAACACCATTACAGTGCCAGTAATCATAGGTTCAATTCCTAGTGCTGTCTGTAAGGAGTTTGTACATTCTCCCCGTGACCACTCCACTTTCCTCCTAAGCTCCAAAGATGTATTGCTAGGGTTAGTAAATTGTGGTCATGCAAAGTTGGTGCCAGTAATGTGCCTCCACTTGCACAATCCTCAATGATTGATTTAACACAAGCAACACATTTCAATATAAGCTTTGGTGTACATGTGTGTGACAAATTAAGTTAACCTTACAGGGAAAGAGGACTAAGGGTAGGTTGCAGGGTGTCGTTGAAATCTGGAATTCCTCAGCCTACAGCTGTGATAGTTGCATCTGCAGAACTGCTCATGTTTACAAGTTGTATAGAACCAGGTTTCATAGTTTCCTTCAAAAGAAGATGAGATAAGTACATCTAATGTGGTAAAACAGTAAAGGCTATGGAGAAAAGGCTAGATGGTGGAATTAGAGAGATGCCTTGACATAGCGGGCTGATAGGATGAATAAATAGTTACAGAAGGAAACCTATGAAATTTATGTCCAACACTTTGTGAATGAAACAATCTGAAAATATAGGGGAATATGGGCTAAAAGCAGTCAAATGGAATTAGCTTCAATACACATTTCGGTTAGCGTGAACGAGTCGGGCCAAAGGGCCTGTTCCCACGTGGTATAAATCGATGAATCTACAAATCAGCAATGCAGGCTGAATTTTGCTTTAAATAACACACAGCCTGTCATGAATTGTAAATGATATCTTTGAATCACATGGCACATCACTCTGTCAATACTGGACATGTCACAGCTTATAGCTGGGAACATTATAAGCCTAAAGCATAACCTTGTAGTGCAGGATGAAAATTTCTAGCACTGAGTCACTGCTATCTCACAGCCTTAATCTCCAATATTATCAGTGTGCAGCTTGCACATAGCTACTGATCAGATTATTGAAACTCCACTATGCAGATGAGCAGAAATGTTCTGGTAGTCAGCTGATCTGAATAGTTAGCAAAACCCAACTCAGCTCTGGTTTTTCATTTTCCGATCGTCTAACAGATAACATACTGTATTTGAACAGAAACTCACTTTGCAGAAGTACTTGTATTTCACCTTTAAAAGCACATTCTACAAACACAAACATTTTACATATTTGCCAAAACTGAAATGGGAAAAATAAAAATGAAAGTAAATTGAAATTGGAAACACGAAACATCTTGTTGCATTGATTAAACTTCTGAAAGATACCATACTTGTTGGGAAATGGTGGTCAAGCTGAATGGTACTTTGCAGCTATTTATAGTGTTCTGCTTTCTTGCTCTCTCACAGAAAGCAGACTCCTCTCAGACACTCTCTTACTGCAGTGGTAAAAGTGGTAAAAGCACTTTTGCTCTGGAAGTAATGCTTAGCTATTGTCTGGGAAGCATGCATCATCAGTGGTTTGGAAGCATGCAGTCATGGAAATACATTGGTAACCTTCCCAATGTGAAAAGTTCAGGCTGGGTTCTAGAGAATGTGTGAGGCAATTCGATTTTACATCTAAGCTCAGGCAGGATTGCTTTAACAAATATGTGGAAATGTTGGGATGGATGAGTAAGTGATGCACTTCTTGTCCTTTCAATTATTGTCCTTCCCTCTTTTGCTGCCATAATACCATTAATCAAATCCCCCCCCCTTCCAAACACCAAATAAATATATCAACTTATTCACTTTTCTGCATTTGAAGGAAACAGAATTTGGAAAGATAAATACTGTCAGAAACAGCTGAAAGTAAAACATCACTAAAACAAGGAGAGAAACCTGTGTAAGGGACTGAAACAAAGCTTATTTTCCAGCATTGCTCACTTTATAAAGTCTATGTTTAAATGTCAAAGAGTCAGGCCTTATCCCCACTCCTAAGCTTCACTGCAGGCATTCCAATAGGACTCTGAATTCAGGCTTTAATGTATTTTGGAAACATTAGTGATGGGATGAAGGAACATATTTGAATGAACTGAAGGATTATTTATAAGATCCCTCAGTAAAATTAGTCAAAGATAAATGAAACACATTCTTTTAGTCTCACCAACTCATCTGGTAACATAATATGTAAATGTTTTGTGTGCACAGAAGCTCTTCCTGTAGGTAGGAGCCAGATCACTCATCACTCCATTCCATGGGCATCAAAATCACCTTCCTAGTAATGCTGGACTCTGTACAAAACTGTACCTTGCAGCCACTGCTATTGAGGCAAGATGCCAATCAGCTAGCCAGCACCCTGACTCTGTTGTGATCCTTTGGCATCAATGATCACTAGTAGTGCAGCATCAATCCTGCAAATAATCTCAGGAGGTAATTTTAATCCTCTAACTAAATTTTAACAGTGAATCATTTCTTGAACCTGAATGACACTCTACATCTGCTCTTGACAGAACCTGCCTTTTTGTATCAGCTCAGGCAGATGCAAAAATGCAAACGTCAAACAGACTGAGGATACAACTGAAATGACAATCAACATGTGAAGATGTGTCGGCAACTAATGATGAATATTAGGGTGGGAACAACTGTTAGCTATCAATGATTCTATGGTCTTACGTCAATAGATTAATTACATATGGTAAGCCTTTTCATCTCAGTCATCCACTTATTCAGCATAGACCCCATAAAAATCATAAAATCTAGAAGGCATGGAATAAGGAAATTATAACTACCATCACAAACTTTTTTTACATTGTTGGGATCAGTTTGTACTTCTTCCTATTTATTCAAAAGTGACTTAATTGGATTTGAGAAAGGATATCTTGAAAATACACAATATACTCTGTTTAATCAGTCTGCCCAGGTGCTTACATATTTTACAAATCTGAAAATTCTCTTTCAAACTCACAGCTTCAAAAAGACCATGAGACCATCAGACATAGGAGCAGAATTAGGCCATTCAGCCCATTGAGTCTGCTCCACCATTCCATCATGGCGGATCCCGGATCCCACTCTGCCCCATTCACCTGCCTTCTCGCCATATCCCTTTAGCCTTGACCAATCAGGAAACTATAAACTTCCACTTTAAATATACCCAATGGACTTGGCTTCCACCACAATATGTGCAGAGCATTCCACCGATTCACTGCTCTGTGGCTAAACAAATTTCTCCTTACCTCTGTTCTAAAAAGTCGCCCCTCAATTTTGAGGCTGTCCCCTCTGGATACTCCCACCACAGGAAACATCTTCTCCACATCCACCCCCTATCTAGTCCTTTCAACATTTGGTAGTTTTCAATGAAATCCACTGCGCCCCCCCCCCCCCCGACCCGCCCGGCATTCATCTAAATTCCAGTGAGTACAGGCCCAAAGCTGCCAAACACTCCTCATATGTAACCCCTTCATTCCCAGAATCATCCTTATGAACCTCCTCTGGACTCTCTCCAATGACAACACATCCTTTCTGAGATATGGGGCCCAAAACTGTTGACAATACTCTAAGAGCAGCCTGACTAGTGTCTTATAGAGTCTCAGCATCATTTCCTTGCTTTTATATTCTATTTCCCTTGAAATAAATGCCAACATTGCATTTGCCTTCTTTGTCTCAGACTCAACCTACAGATTAAACTTCTGGGAGTCTTGCACGAGGACTCCCAAGTTCCTCTGCACCTCTGATGTTTGAACCTTCTCCCCATTTAGATAACAGTCCGCACAATTGTTCCTTTTAAACATGATAACAAACATGATTCTAATTTACTAAACTGCATTATCATACAATTCCTAACACTGTAATCCATCTGCCACATTTTTGCCCATTCTTCCAATTTGTCCAAGTCCTGCTATAAATCGCACTGTTTCCTCAGAACTACCTATCCCTCCACCATCTTTGTATCATCAGCAAACTTTGCCACAAAGCCATCAATTCCATTATCCAAATCATTAACAATGTGAAAAGTAGCTGTCCCAATACTGACCCCTGAGGAACACCACTAGTCACTGGCAGCCAACCAGAAAAGGCCTCCTTTATTGCCACTCGCTGCCTCCTGCCTGTCAGCCATTCCTCTATCCATGCCAGTATCTTTCCTGTAACGCCATCAGATTTTACCTTGCTAAGCAGCCTCATCTGTGACACCCCCTCAAATGTCTTCTGGAAATCCAAGTAAATGACATCCACTGCACCTTTGTCCATCCACCCTGCTTGTTACTTCCTCAAAGAACTCTAACAGATTTGTCAGACAGAATTTCTCTTTACAGAAACCATGCAGACTTTGTCTTACTTTATCGTTAGTCTCCAAGAACCCCGAAACCTCATCCTTAATAATAGAATCCATCATGTTCCCAACTACTGAGGTTAGACTAACAGGCTTATGATTTCCTTTCTTTTGCCTTCCTCCCTTTTTAAAGAGTGGAGTGACATTTGCAATCTTCTAGTCCTTTGGGACCATGCCAGAATCAAATGATTCTTGGAAGATCATGACCAATACATCCATTATCTCTTCAGCAACATCTCTCAGGACTCTGGGATGTAGTCCATTTGGTCCCGGTGACTTATCCAGCTTAAGACCTTCCAGCTTACCTAGCACTTTTTCCTTATTCCCTCTTCCCTGTTCCCCCCTATTCACCCCTCACCCCTATCCCCTGACACTCACGGACCTCTGGCACACTGCTAGTGTCTTTCACAGTGAAGATTGAAGCAAAGTACACACTAAGTTCATCTGCCATTTCTTTGTCTCCCCATTACTACCTCACCAGCATCATTTTCCAGTGGTCCAATATTTACTCTCACCTCCCTTTTACTCTTTATATAACTGAAAAAGCTTTTAGTATCCTGATTTATATTCTTGGCTAGTTTGCTCTCATATTTCACCTTTTCCCTTCTTAGAGCTTTTTAAGTTGCCTTTTGTTGGATTTTAAAAGCTTCTCAATCATCCAACCTCCCACACACATTTGCTACCTTATATGCCCTTTCCTTGGCTTTTATGCAGTCCTTAACATCCTTTGTCAGCCAAGGTTGCCTACCCTGGCATTTGAAAACAACTTCTTCCGTGGGACATATCTATCCTGGGCCTTGTGAACCATTCCCAGAAACTTCAGCCATCTTTTCTCTGTTGTCATCTCCACCGGTATTCTCCTCCAATCCACGTGGGCAAGCTCTTCTCTCTCATGCCTCTGTAATACCCTTTATTCCATTGTGATACTGATGCATGTGACTTGTGCCTCTCCCTCTCAAATTGCAGTATGACTTCGATCATATACACTAGTGAAATTTAAGAAACTACTAGACAGGTATATGGAGGAATTTAAGGTGGAGGGTTATCTGGGAGACAGGATTTAGGGTCGGCACAATATTGTGGGCCGAAAGGCCTGTACTGTGCTGTATTGTTCTATGTTCTATGTATGTTCTATATTATGATCATTGTCTTCTATAGGTTCCTTTATATTAAGCTCCCTAATAATGTCTGGGTTATTATGTAATGTCTCATCTAAGATGGCCTTTCTCTAGGTAGGCTCAAGCACAAGCCGCTCTAAAAAGCGTTCACATAGGCATTAAACAAATTTCCTCTTTTGAGATCTGACATCAACTAGATTTTCCCAATTCTCTTGCATATTGAAGTCCCCCATTATAACTGTGTCATTACCCTTATTACATGCCTTTTCCAGCTTCCTTTGCAATCTCAGCTTCTCAACTTGACTACTATTTGGAGGCCTATATACGATTCACATAATGAATTTTTTTATCCTTGTAATTTCTTAACTCCATCCTCAAAGACTCAACGCTCCCTGACACTACGTAACCACTTTCTGAAGATGTAATTTCATTTCTTGCCAATAGAGCCACGTCACCATCTATGCCTTCCTGCCTGTCCTTTTGATACAAAGCATATCCTTTGATGCTGTGCTCCTAACCACTGCCTCCTTTCAGCCTCGACTCAGCGATACCCAATGCCTTATACCAACCACGAGTTCATCCACCTTATTCTGAATGCTACGTGCATTTAAATACAACACCTTCAGTCCTGCATTTTTTGCCCTTTTGAATGGAATACTTATTGTTGAGGGGGATGGCCACAGGAGTGCTCTCCACTATCTGACTTTAGGTGCCAAATTTTAAGTTGTGCAATTGAAAAGGTTAGTTTCAATGCCATAAATCAAACTGTTTTGCTCAATCAATTTCATGAAATGCAGAAGTTTTGGGTCTAAAGCATATTTCCACAGGTTTCAGATTCTGTATTGATCCACCTACTCACATGCTTCTCTCTGCAAGCTCCAGCATTATTATCCTGTTTCAATATGCTGGTCAGCAGAGCAAAATCAAACTATCAGCAAAAAACAAGTCTGTAGTTGTTGCTTTTCAGAGAGTCGGGAAGAAAGGTAACTGAAATTATCTGCAATATTTATAAATCACTGTATACACCTCAGTCTTTACAAAATCACTGGAAGATTAGCTCCAGATTTCAAACATTATATGATGAGTGACAGAGAGACATCTGTGGGAGACCATCTCTGAAGGTTAATAAACTAAGTGGTCCCATAATTTAAAATGAAATTTCAATCAAACATCAGTATTCTAAATGACTTACTACCAAGAGGTTTGTGGCCAGAAAAGGCCAACATCACTCAATCTAATGAATTAAAAATGAATGTTTTTCAATTTCAGCCATGTTCGGAATTGGTGGACTGCTTTGCTGTAACTCTTTACTGGACGTGATTGATGGGTTAGTCACACAAGGGAACAAACATCAGGTTATGGTGATTTATTTCGCAATGAGCCTCCAACATTGTTCTTCTTACTGCAAGAAGGATGAGTTTGTCCGGCACATGGCTGAAAAGAAATGCGAACATCCATTTCCATATGTCATCAATAACTTTGATTGGGCATTTCCAGTTTTAGTGGTTTGGTTGTTAATGCAAATCTTTTATATATTGGTTCTGTTATTTTCTGCTCAGATCACAGGTATTTATTTTTTGTAAGCATCCCAATGAATATACAGTATTAGAGACTTCCTGATGATGGATATATTGAGGAAATATTTGGCTGTTGTTAATTACAGTCTATAAAATATTTTCTCCTGTAATCCATAAAATCTAGACATTTTGCTTTTCAGCTGGAGCATCTATCTTACAGTTGGGAGTGCATAACAAACTCATTGGTTTTAAGTTTTCCACTCTACACGTTGATTGCAAAACCCTGAAAAATTCAAAGAATTAGCCACCAATTTCCATTTAAAAAAATTTATGAAGTAGAAACTGTAGGACAGAAAAAACTGACTGTAGGCTTCAGGACAAGAGAAACTCAGAGGCACACTTCATCTTTTGCACAGCTTCTGATCTAAATCAGCCAGGAAAGAAAGTCACACAGCTCCAATGTTTACAGAACAATCAAATGCCTCTGGGTCATAATGATGTTATGCATAAAGTTATAAAGTCTCCAGCTTTAGATGTTTTTCATACCTGTCTGCAAGTTAATATGGGCCATCTCCAGGTTGTGTACACCTGACATGCAACCTCAGCTTATGAGCAAACTCCCATATTATTACACTGAAAAGTATGGCATACGTAGGAACATCTAAAGACAGGAGCAATTTCTTCACTCTTCCCAATTTTAGTAATAATTCTTTCTTTCCTCCTTAGCAATCTAACATGCTGTTGGTGGCAATCATTGAAATACCGTGGATTCAAGGCTTTACTTTACAATTGGAATCCCTCATTGAGATAAGTGAACTTACCTTTCGCTTTACACTTGGCCAGACATTCCTTCTTGGTTTCAAAGTTGTTTTCATTTCCATCACATCCACCGTAGACAAACTCTTCACATTTTTGTGTTAAGATGTTGTAGAAATATCTTCTGTTCATAGCATTACAGCGCCCAGGCTCGGCCTTTAGCAGGCATATTTCATGACCATATGGTAGTTCAGGAAGCGCGTAATCTACATAAGAAAAATAATCACTTATTCATTTAAAGTACAGCTTCCCAACCTTTTTTATGCCATGGCCCCCTACCATTAACTGAAGGGTCTGTGGAGCCCAGGTTGGGGACTCTGATTTAAAGGTAAATTTAAAGGTTACATTTTGTTTTGATTTTTTTCTATTTCTTGTGCCTGCTTACAAATGTGTAAATTTTGAAAATAATACACGTGCTACTAAAAATCCACCTTAAATCATTATGAGCATTTTAAATTAGATGTGACCTGATATCACACGAGTCAGGAGACTTACTGTTATTTGAGTAATTTGTTTTAATTTTATTTTATTGTTTACTTTGTTGACCAAAGTTGCAGAATTTTATTTCCATTTCAAGAACAAAGATGTTTCTGTTGTTTTTAGCTTAGCCCTTAACCTGTTGGAATCCAACAAACAGCACGATAAGCAGCTTTACTGGAATGCAGAAAATCAAAAGGCACGGAAAGGTATATAGAGGGAAATCTGCATCTTAAATCACTGACAGCAATTCTGACCAGCTTCAGCTCAGTTCTAGAGTTTCAAAAAAAGTTTTAAAAACAATCTTTCCTACATGTTTATACACTAATAAATATCTACTTAAAATCTGAAGTGGAAATAATTTGGTCTTTCAATGTAAGCAAATGGCTGCAGTTTTTCTATTTTTATTACAGGGATAGTAGTATTTATGATCATGAGACAAAGGGAGCTACTTGGACTGTCTACCAAGGATAGTTAGCTCTATGAAATTATTCCTGAGTCTTTCTCATACTGTTGATCTGATTCTACTTTCTGATTCCAGATTCCACATTGTATATAAATCTTATCTTTCTTCTCGAGGCCTTTTTGTTTACAGTTCTATCAATTCTCACCATAATGGTAGGTAACGGTAGAATCATTTTGGTATAGGAGGGGAAGGAAAATCTCAGAAAACTAGCCTAACTATTCAGCATTATCGAAACAACCAAGTACAAGACACAAAGTTGCACAAGAGCAACTTATCTCAGTCAATTTTTTTTTTTAATGCATTCCTTGAGAAGGGAGTATTGCTGGTAAATCCTGCATTTATTTCCTATACCAAACTTGGCCTCCACTTACTAAGTTGACCTTGCTGGACTCGTCTCATTTTCCAGTCTCTGGTTTCAACATGGGTTCTTTCCTTAACTGCTGCTAGCCACACAAGGCCAGGAATCTTGAGGTACTCTCCGCAGCACTCAAAATGAGGAGAAGCAATTTTTTTTAAAGGGGCGTAGGCCTTTCAGGAAGGATTTGGGAAACCACTTAACCATCCTACTGCACCTAATTGATGACAGGGATGGGTGAATAAAAATTTCCCGTTGCTGTACTGCCAGCAAAGTTTAATATCGTACTGGGCTTTACACGCAAGTGTTTCAAAAACAAGGTAGAAAACATTGCGCTCCAAAGCAGTGGGTAGAGCACCACAGGAATTCAAAGTTAATTTCTGGCTGACGTATTTAATGAAGAAAATATTGGTTGAGAGACTATTCTGATCTTATAACGCAGAAAAAAGGCACTTAGCCCACTGCGCTTACATCCCCTCACGGATGTAATCCCCTTAGTCCCATTCCTACCCCCAACTCTGTAACTTATTCCCTATCAATTCCCTTGTAATTCTTTTTTTAAACTATTAAACTGCACTAGTCAGCTATCAAGCTAAACTGCTCCAGTTTCCGCCCCCTTTCCAAAGACGTGCAGGTTAGGGTTATTGAGTTGTGGATATGCCACTCAGCGGCCACTTTATCAGGTACATCTGTGCATTAATGCAAATATCTAATCAGCCAATCATTTAGGAGCAACTCAATGCACAAAAGCATGCAGACATGGTCAAGAGGTTCAGTTGTTCAGACCAAACATCAGAATGGGGAAGAAATAAGATGATCCAAGCATTTTCTTGGAATGATTGATGGTGCCAGATGGAGTGGTTTGAGTCTCTTAGAAACTACTGATCTCTTGCGATTTTCTAGAGTTCACGGAGAATAATGCGAGAAACAAAACATCGTCCAGTGAGTGGCAGCTCTGTGGGCAAAAGTGTCTCGTAAATGAGAGAGTTCAGAGGAGAATGGGCAGAATTGTTCAAGCTGACAGGAAGGTGATAGTAGTTCAAATAACCACATGTTACAACAGCAGAATGCAGAAATGCATCTCTGAATTAACAACATGTCAAACAAACATTGAAGTGGATAGGCTGCAGCAGCAGAAGAGCAGAAACATACTCGGTGACCATTTTATTAGGTACAGGAGGTACCTAAAGAGAAACTACTGAGTGTATGTTGAAGCATGAAGCATGGAGACATTTGGGGGCTTGTCCAGCACAATCCTCGCCCAACAGGAAGCACACACGGTCGGGAAGAGAATATGCAAACTGCACAGGCAGCCCCCAATTTTACCCAGGTCATTAGAGCAGTGAGACAGCAGTGTTAACCCGTGTCACTATGTTGCCGATATTCAGCCTTTAATCAAACACAATGCTTTTCATTCATTGCTAAGTGCCTTTGTGAAGACAGTAGAGAGCGTTCTTCTGGGCTACTGTTGTCAACATAAATATGTTTGCCCAAATGCTGCATTTACCAGAAATATTCTGATCTAAGGTTTAAATTGCTGGAGCGATTGCACAAACCAACTTGTACTTGCTGGCTTGAGAATGTTACAAAGTAATTTGATTGAAATTTTCTCGGCATTAAGGAGAACGGAGATTCACACAGTGTTTCCACTGGATTGGAAACCTAGGTTATCTTCAGAAATCTAAAAACTGTGACAACCAAATAGAAAAGCACAGGAAGCTGATTACGACAGAATTGCCTATATTCCTAAGGACTGCAAGCTTTCAGTAACCACTGATTCTTCTTACTCCACAATGTGCTATCAGGCAAGAGACAATCAACGACAAATTCATCCAGCAGATACACATTCAACTATGAACCTATCAATTTAAGTTGAGGAATGTGGAATGTTCAGGAAATCATATGTCCTGTGGTATAACAAGTGTATTGATTCAGTTTTCTGGATTCCTGTAAAATGCTGGTCTAGGTGTTGATAACATGTTCTGCATAAGTTCCACTAAGAGTTTTTCTCAACGTAATACACACACGAGCACACCAATATCTCAGAAAGCCATCTCAAGGGAAATGGCATCTGTTACAATCTGCTGCATCTTGCACAGATCCCAAAGTAGTTAAACTATTTGATGATAACTTTGAGCATAGATATTTGTAGTAAGGTTGAGAATTACTTACCCACAGGATGGAGATAAACTAACTGCATTTTGAGGGAAAGAGGAGATTAGGGATAATGCATTATATAACTTTCAGGTTGAGAGGGGTGTCAGGAGGTCACACAGTCCATTATGTGGGACGCCCACCTCCATCCAATTCGTCACCAAGTAATAACATCCAACCTATACTTAACTTGAGTGCTGAAAATTAGATAATTTCCTAACTTCAAAAATGGCTAAAGTGCAAGGCGCAAAATGCAATATTCAGAAATCCTAAAGATCGACTTTTAGGTAGTGGCTTTACATTCCAATCAATGTGCTATTCCTTAATACGATATTGTTCAAAAATAGCTTAATAACAGAGAAGTCAATGGAATAATTGACTTGAAGTTTCTTGTACTTGCATTACTTAACAGAAGCTTCAGATACACAAAATCTAATTAAAGCAGAGAAGTGTGTGCATTCATATCACACTTGTAGAATCTTAGATCACACTAAAGCAATTCACCGACCATTAAATATTACTGATATTCAATAAAAGGGCATCTACCTGAAATAATCTCCCTGAGAGATACTGCATGATCTGCTGAATATTTCTATCACATTTGTTTCAGATTTAGTTGCACCTGCAGTATTTTATTTTTGAAAATTTTTTTATGTGTTGTCAGTGATGTAATGTACATTCATCTTTAGGTTAAAATTATTACAGTGAAGTACACAATTTTCCTGTACATATTCTTAGGGGGTAAATTTGGTATAGCAAATTAAAACCTAGACAGAATTAGCAAGCTGACAGAGCTAATTGTGATGATGCAATTATGATAGAGCTGCGTTAAAAGGTAGGGAAAACCCTCATTTTATGAACACTTACACTATGTCACTAGATGGAAAGAATGCACACTACAATCTGCTCCTCAGCAACTAAAAGGAGATGTTAAGAGAACAATGGCAGTTTATTCACTGTGGCAAATACCAGAAATACCTCTCAATTGATACTACAGTTAGACTTGACTACCTTCTTAAAGATGATTATAGCTTCTCCAATGTCCCCGTTACATCCTTCTCCAAACAGATGGTGAAATCGTGGATTTGTGATTCAAGCTGAATGAGGATACAGCCTATTCCAAATACATTGTCATTTCTTCAGCTAAGGTATGACCACTTTTTGTAGATCAGGACTGGCAGTGAAGTTGGACCGAACAGACGACTGTGGGAAGGAGCCGAGTGTACTCAAGGCCAGACATAGCTGTAGATGTTTAAAACAATCCTTCCAGAAGGCATCAGCTGCATCTTTGTCCTTGATAAGTGCACATCTGTTCCTGGCTCTCAGTGGTGTAAGACCTTGAATATTTGGACTGAAGACGCCCTTGACAACACTGGAGACCCCAAGCATGTTGCGACCATCAACAAGATGCTGAGCCCACTACACACTCTCTATCCACCATCTGCTCCTTAGGTCATGTATTCTCAGTCTTCAGATACCTGTATGGATGTTTCTTTTCCCTTCAGAACTGAAGGAGTTTCTAATTCAAGGATCCCATACAAAAGCTGCATCAATTCCCCAATTCTTTTCTTCCAACCTCACCCCCACTGACACCACAGGAGTGAGGTCAATCTTCAGAACTAGTGGGAGCTTGGTTCAACGTACGATGACCACACTCCAGAAAAAGGGTAACCCAAGACTCCGTAGACAAGCTGAAGTATGCAATGTGGCATTTGTTCTCAGTGAGTTTATAGTCAGTTTATTCTCTGAAGCAGATGAAATCTCTGCGTGACAAGGGACCTCTACCAACCTGCATAACAATGCCCACCAATCATAAATGATAACTATTCGCAATTTCCCAGGAGCCACCTCTCAAGTAAGTTCTCCATCACATTCAATTCACCAACACAGACTTTAATCTGAATAGGGGAAAGGGTATTTGCAGATTAAGAGCTCAGACCAGGCACAAAAGGCAGTTTAGAGGGCACCAGCGATCCCTACCTACCTATACACTTCAGAGGTGTGGACCACCTACAACAGGCACCTTAATGCATTGGCAAAATATCAGCAATGCAGAGTCTCCAAGATCACTCCAAGAGCAAGCAGCAGTGTCCTGTCCTCGCCCACAGATTTCCAGCATTAAGGCTCCAGTTACACTCAAGGAGTTCCACTGCACAAGGTAAAACTCTGCACATCTGACAAAATTTCCAAAACTTCTGCTTTGTTCAGAGATCTGTTACAGGAAGAGACCTTCAGTCTGACCAAAAGAAAAGATCTGACAAAAGTGCTCAAAATCTCTCTGAAAAACAAATGCAACACCTCTTTAAGTGAAAGCATTAGCACATGAAAGCCTGCTGCAAATGGCTAACTAGCATACCACTTCTCACCCCAGCCCTCGATGTGTCTACGGAACTCACATTAGGTTCACAGTCTCCCCAGACCCATAAAATTACTGCAGAAGCAAGTCATTCTCAATTCCAAGGGACTACATAACAAGGAGAACCATATATAATTAACAAATTTTTTGTTAATCGAGAACAACTTTAGATTGTGAATATTTCTTTTCCATTTCCGAATGTGTAATTTTCTGGGATGTCTTTGACAGATCTGTAAAAAGATTATCAGAGTCTGTACCTTAAAAATATCTTTGACCTCTACTTGCCTGTGTACAAGAATAACATTGTAAATTGCAATATTTCTGAAGTGGACTTTGTGTTTTACAGGGAAACAATATTGACACCAGAAATACAATTACTTTGATCTTCAGGGATTAATCAAGGTGCTTGTAAAATCATATATGAAGCTGTACAGTACACAGGCTGAAATGGAAGACCAAAATACAGTATTTACTTATTTTTCTAGACGTCTGCCAAAAGCAGAATTTCGCAGTGCTCAACCATTTTAATTCCTTTCCCTTTCCGACATGTCAGTCCAAGGCCCCCTCTTTTGCCATGACGATGGCCACTCTCAGGGTACAGCAGAAACGCTCTTTGTCTTGGTAACTTCCAAATTTGGCAGGAATATCAATTTTTCCTTCCAATATTTTTTCTTTTCTCTTCCCCCTTCTTTCATTGCCTATTTTGCCTCTTACCTCTTCTCCTCACCTACTGTACCTATCACCACCCTCATGGTGTCCCTCCTCCTCTTTCTCTCATGATCCACTCTCCTCTCCTACCAGATTCCTTCTTCTCCAGCCCTTTACCTTCCTGTCCACCTTCATCTATTACCACCTAGCTCCTCCTCCCTCCCCCCCAACCGTCTCATTCTGGCATCTTCCCCACTTCTTTTCAGATTCAATGAAGGATCTTGGCCTGAAACATAGACCGTGCTAAACCGTGTCTACGCCCACCTGGACAAGCCGGCGAGCACTGTGACGGTCATGTTTTTTGCCCTGCTCTGCTGGGTGAGAAGCTGACAGTGATGCAGGTGGATGCTTCCCTGGTGTCATGGATTATTGATTACCTGACTGGCAGACCACAGTACGTGCGCTTGCAACACTGTGTGTCAGACAGAGTGGTCAGCAGCACTGGGGCTCCACAGGGGGCTGTCCTGTCTCCATTTCTGTTCACCATCTACACCTCGGACTTCAACTACTGCACAGAGTCTTGCCATCTTCAGAAGTTTCCTGATGACTCTGCCATAGTTGGATGCATCAGCAAGGGGGATGAGGCTGAGTATAGGGCTACGGTGGGAAACTTTGTCACACGGTGTGAGCAGAATCATCTGCAGCTTAATGTGAAAAAGACTAAGGAGCTGGTGGTGGACCTGAGGAGGGCCAAGGCACCGGTGACCCGTTTCCATCCAAGGGGTCAGTGTGGACGTGGTGGAGGATTACAAATACTTGGGGATACGAATTGACAATAAACTGGACTGGTCAAAGGACACTGACTGTCTACAAGAAGGGTCAGAGTCGTCTCTACTTCCTGAGGAGACCGAGGTCCTTTAACATCTGCTGGACAATGCTGAGGATGTTCTACGAGTCTGTGGTGGCCAGTGCTAACATGTTTTCTGTTGTGTGCTGGGGCAGCAGGCTGAGGGTAGCAGACACCAACAGAATCAACAAACTCATTTGTAAGGCCAGTGATGTTGTGGGGGTGGAACTGGACTCTCTGACGGTGGTGTCTGAAAAGAGGATGCTGTCCAAGTTGCATGCCATCTTGGACAATGTCTCCCATCCGCTCCATAATGTACTGGTTAGGCAAAGGAGTACATTCAGCCAGAGTCTCATTCCACCGAGATGCAACACTGAGCGTCATAGGAAGTCATTCCTGCCTGTGGCCATCAAACTTTAAAACTCCTCCCTTGGACTGTCAGACACCCTGAGCCAATAGGCTGGTCCTGGACTAATTTCCACTTGGCATTATTTACTTATTATTAATTATTTATGGTTTTATATTGCTATATTTCTACACTATTCTTGGTTGGTGCGACTGTAACAAAACCCAATTTTCCTCGGGATCAATAAAGTATGTCTGTCTGTAGACTGTTTATTGACTTTTATAGATTCTGCCTGACCATTGAGTTCCTCCAACATTTTTTTCCTCCAGTGCGTTGCTCTGGATTTCTGCATTTACCGAATTTCTGTTGTTTTCAGATAGGTTCAAGATCTTGGTTTAAGATGGCACTGGCGGGACAGAGTGACACTTCACTGGCAGCAAACAAATCTACCAACTACTCTTTTAATCACTCTTTTTCTGGACAACAATCACTGCAATCAATAGCCTGTAACTTTCCTTTCAAAGTTGTGCTTTTGAACCGCCTGTATGACTGCATTTTTGCAGTGTTCTGTGGGATTTGGTGAACTGGAGTGACAATGCAATATAGATGCAGTGACATGGTAGGTACAGTCTGAATCAAGGCAACAGGGCCCAGGCCTGAGGGTGAGGAATGAGCACATTTTTGGCCGATTTAAGTGCCAGACCAGGTTGGAGAGGTCAGGTACAAGCCAAATTGAGGCGGCAGGGCCCAGGCCCGAGAGTCAGGAATGAACCGATGATTGGCCATTGCTGGAACAGACCTGGAGCCAAATCGAAACAGCAGGGCCCAGGCCCGAGAGCAAGGAACAAGCTGATGGTTGGCCGATTTAAGTGCAGGGCCAGACTGAGGAGGTCGGGGTTTCAGGGCCAGAGGTGACCGGCACACCAGTGTTCAACTTAGTGCTCTTTACTTGTCTCTGCACTGAGATGAGACTGTGGCCTGCTAATAAAGGGCTCCTGGACCAGCCGCAGTGATGAAATGCTTCATAGCTGTGACTTACTTTCATGAATTATCGTTCTGAGTGTTTTTCTGATTATTTTTAAATTGTTTGCACGATTTGTTCTTTTTTGCCCCACACATCAGGTGTTTGACTGTCTTTTTTCTTATAGGTTCTATTGGGGTTCTTTGGTTTTGTGGCTGCCTGTAAGAAGGCAAGTTTCAAGGATGTATATAGCGTACACACTTTGAGAACGAATGTTCTCTGAACTTTGATTCAAGATTGTTCTGTCATTTCCAGTACACAAGTGTAAAGGAGAACAAAACAATTGTTACTCTGGACCAGTGCAGTATATACAAAAAAAACACAATAAGATAAAGGACACAATAACTAAAAACCACAATCAATATAAATACATAAGATAGATTATATACGTAGATTGATTGTATGTCTATAATGTGACACTAGGCACAGGAGTATTTGTACATAAGGTAACTGACAGGAAATAATAAAGTAGTGGTGTTTGGGGAGTGTTAAGGGGCAGGTAGAGTTGTTGATCAGACTTACTACTTTGGGAAAGTAATTGATTTTGAGTCTTCTGGTCCTGACATGGCTTCCTCTCTAACCGGAGTGAGATAAACAGTCCACAAGCAGGATGGGTGGTGATACTTCCTGATGTTACTGGACCTTTTCTGGCACCTTTCTGTATACACATATTTGATGGCAGGTAGGCTGGTGCCAGTGATGTACTGGGTAATTTTAACTACCCATTGTAATGCCTTCCTGTCCATCACAGTATTGTTTCCTTCCATGCAGAGATGCAGCATGTTAGAATGCTCTCGGTCACTCATCTGTAAAAGGATGTGAGTTATAGATGTGCATAGTCCAACTCTCTCCAACCATCTCAGTAAATGGAGACATTGGTGAGGTTTCCTGGCTCTGTTGGATATGGTCTGGGACCATGAGAGGTTGTGTGAGATGTGCACTCCCGGGAGTGCACTCCTGTGCTCACAGTTTCCACAGCTGTGCCGCTGATGTAAAGAGGGGTGTGAGTACATGTCAAAGAAAACTTCCATAGAATTTAACAATACTCCACAAATTTGTTCTGAAATCAGCAAATTAGTGGGCAAATTCCCCGGTATTACAAAAAAGTTTCATCACTCTGGTTCTATACAGGCCTGACCTCTTAAAGAATTTAACACCCCAGAGAAATTAATCGGAATTCCATGGCTATAGACCAGGAGACTTGGATAAATCAGTTGATTAGTTAACAATTATTTAGCTTTGGATTAAGGTTTCATTCTTCTTCTATAACCTTTTGTTTAAAACTGTTAAGATCGAAAAAAATATATATTTACTAGTTTTACTAACACACCATTAACTCTTTTTAAAGACTTTTTTATTACAAAGTAATTTCCCCTCGAGTACACCTTTCTTCATGAAAAGGATGCATTTACCAATATGTCCATAATGTACATTTCCTGGCAAATTACAATTTTCAATTTACAAAATTTATAGAACGTGGAACACTACAGCACAGTAAAGGCCCTTTTAAGGGTCAGGTAATGTGCTAACCTTCTAACCTACTCTAAGATCAATCTAACCATTCCCTCTTACATCGCTCACCATTTTTCTGTCACCCATATGCCTAAGAGTTTCTTAAATGCCCATGAAGTATCTACCTCACCCTTGGGAGGCATTCCATGTACCTACCACTCTGTGTTTAAAAAAAAACTTGACTCTGACATCCCCCCCCCCCCCCCACCATACAACCCTCCATCACCTTGAAGTTTTGCCCCCTTATATCAGCCATTTCGGCCTTGGGAAAATGTCTCTGACTATTCATTTGATCAATGCCCTTTATCTGTATGAACAGTCTGCAAGACAAGCTTTGCACTCTATCTTAGTGCATGATACAATAATAAATCAATTCCAACTCAAATTCCATTTGCCTTCTCTGGCCCACATCGCTTCCTCCCCATCTATCTAACCGTCCAAATGCCTTTTAAGTGTCTTACTGTTTCTACCACTTCCTCCAGCAACTCATTCCAAATACTCACCACCCGCAATGATAATAAAAAAGGGTAAAAAAAAACACAAAGGTAAAAGGCTATTTTAAAAAATCCAAAATGTTTTCCAGGAACATATTCTTTTTGTAAATTAAGGACTCCTGTTTACTTAGAAGTCCACTTTTGCATATTACCAAACATTACACTTATCTACTTAGAATTAAATTTTTCCGGGTAAAAAATAGGCTTGCTTCATGGTTTTGTTCTGATGGTATATTTGTTACATTTATGTATTTCAGTCTCTTGTTGTTAACTATATCCTGTCCAAACCTTAGCTCTTTTGGATAATTTAATGGGCAGATTCAATAACTGTTGGAAAACAGAAGTTTTAGAATGAAATATAAAGGGAAA
This sequence comes from Hemitrygon akajei, assembly GCF_048418815.1. Lineage (NCBI taxonomy): Eukaryota > Metazoa > Chordata > Chondrichthyes > Myliobatiformes > Dasyatidae > Hemitrygon > Hemitrygon akajei. The sequence goes on along the minus strand of NC_133128.1, from coordinate 161,363,778 downwards.
CAAAAACTGCACAGGGCAAAATGATTTAATCCATTGTCTTCTTTTTTGTCCTACTATTAGTAGATTGCCAACAACACTGCTCAATTCTTTTTTAGATTAAAGCAAGTTTTACACAGAAACACAGAAAACATACAACACAATACAGACCCTTCGGCCCACAAAGTTGTGCTGAACATGTCCCTTAGAAATTACTAGGCTTACCTAAAGCCCTCTAATTTACTAAGCTCCATGTACCTATCCAAAAGTCTCTTAAAAGACCCTATTGTATCTGCCTCTACCACTGTTGCTGGCAGCCCATTCCACGCACTCACCACTCTGACATCTCCTCTGTACCTACTCCCCAGCACCTTAAACCTGTGTTCTCTTGTGGCAGCCATTTCAGCCCAGGGAAAAAGCCTCTGACTATCCACACGATCAATGCCTCTCATCATCTTGTACTCCTCTATCAGGTCACCTCTCATCCTCCTTTGCTCCAAGGAGAAAAGGCCAAGTTCACTCAACCTATTTTCATAATGCATGCTCCCCAATCCAGGCAACATCATTGTAAATCTCCTCTGCACCCTTTCTATGGCTTCCACATCCTTCCTGTAGTGTGGTGACCAGAAATGAGCACAGTACTCAAATGGGGTCTGACCAGGGTCCTATATAGCTGAAACATTACGTCTAAATTCAATTCCACGATTGATGAAGGCCAATACACCATACGCCTTCTTAAACACAGCATCAACCTGCGCAGCTGCTTTGAGTGTCCCATGGACTCAGACCCCAAGATCCCTCTGATCCTCCACACTGCCAAGAGTCATACCATTAATACTATATTCTGCCATCTTATTTGAGCAACCAAAATGAACCACTTCACACTTAACTGGTTGAACTCCATCTGCCTCTTCTCAGCCCAGTTTTGCATCCTATCGATGTCCCGCTGTAACTTCTGACAACCCTCCCCACTATCCACTACACCTCCAACCTTTATGTCATCAGCAAATTTACTAACCCATCCCTCCATTCCTCATCCAGGTCATTTATAAAAATCACGAAGAGTAAGGGTCCCAGAACAGATCCCTGAGGCACTCCACTTGTGACCAACATCCATGCAGAATATGACCTACCTATAACCACTCTTTGCCTTCTGTGGGAAAGCCAGTTCTAGATCCACAAAGAAATGTCCCCTTGGATCCCATGCCTCCTTACTTTCTCAATAAGCCTTGCATGGGGTACCTTATCAAATGCCTTGCTGAAATCCATATACACTACATCCACTGCTCTTCCTTCATCAATGTGTTTAGTCACATCCTCAAAAAATTCAATCAGGTTCGTAAGGCACAATCTTCCCTTGACAAAGCCATGCTGACTACTCCTAATCATATTATAACTCTCCAAATGTTCATAAATCCTGCCTCTCAGGATCTCCCCCATCAACTTACCAACCACTGAGGTAAGAATCACTGGTCTATAATTTCCTGGGCTATCTCTACTCCCTTTCTTGAATAAAGGAACAATATCCGCAACCTTCCAATCCTCCGGAATCTCTCCCATCCCCATTGATGATGCAAAGATCATCGCCAGAGGCTTAGCAATCTCCTCCCTCACCTCCCACAGTAACCTGGGGTACATCTCATCCGGTCCCGGTGACTTATCCAACTTGATGCTTTCCAAAAGCTCCAGCACATCCTCTTTCTTAATATCTACATGCTCAAGCTTTTCAGTCTACTGCAAGTCAGCACTACAATCATCAAGATTCTTTTCCATAGTGAATACTGAAGTTAAGTATCTTTACTTTATAGTACCTCTGCTATCTCCTCCGGTTCCATACACACTTTCCCACTGTCACACTTGATTGGGCCTATTCTTTCACATCTTATCCTCTTGCTCTTGACATACTTGTAGAATGCCTTGGGGATTTCCTTAATTCTGCCCACCAAGGCCTTCTCATGGCCACTTCTGGCTCTCCTAATTTCCTTCTTAAGCTCCTTCCTAGTAGCCTTATAATCTGCAAGATCTATAACATTACCTGGCTCTCTGAACCTTTTGTAAGCTTTTCTCTTCTTCTTGACTAGATTTCTTACAGCCTTTGTACACCACAGTTCCTGTACCCTACCATAACTTCCCTGTCTCATTGGAACGTACCTATACAGAACTCCACACAAATATCCTCTGAACATTTGCCACATTTCTTCCGTACTTTTCCCTGAGAACTTCTGTTTCCAGTTAAAGCCTCCAGTTTCCTGCTTGATAGCCTCATAATTCCCCTTATCCAGTTAAACACTTTTCTAACTTGCCTGTTCCTATCTCTCTCCAATGCTATTGTAAAGGAGATAGAATTGTGATCACTATCTCCAAAATGCTCTGACCAGGTTCATTTCCCAATACCAAATCAAATACAGCCTCTCCTCTTGTAGGGTTATCTACATATTGTGTCAAGAAACCTTAATGAACACACCTAACAAACTCTACCCCATCTACACCCTTTGCCCTAGGGAGATACTAATCGATATTTGGAAAATTAAAATCTCCCATCACGACGACTCTGTTATTATTACACCTTTCCAGGATCTGTTTCCCACTCTGCTCCTCAATATCCCTGTTACTATTGGGTGGCCCATAAAAAACACCCAGTAGAGTTATTGACCCCTTTCTGTTCCTAACCTCCACCCACAACGACTCTGTAGACATTCCCTTTTCTAAAATGGAAAAGTAACTCCAACTCAGAAATACTTCCTCAGTTGTAAAATGCTGTACAAAGTTTTAAAGTCATTAAACTACTTCAATTTGGAGATCCTTCACTTTCTTTAAACTAATGCCTGCTAAATATGGGTCATATTGACAGTCGAATTTAAAGTCCAAACCATTCAGCTGTAACTGTGCTTGTAATTTAGTTCTAAGTATAAAGTCTGACGCTGATGCTTGTATTAATATAACCGTGACTCAGTAGGAAGCACTCTCACTGCTGAGTCAGGAGGTTCAGGTTTGTCCCATTCCAGGGAACTAACCACAAGTTAAGGCTGATTCTCCAGTACAGCTCCAAGGAAATGCTTCCAAAACAAAATTGGATGCTATCTATTGAACCAGACGTTCAAATAATGCTTTGTCAACTCTTTGAAGTGGGCTTTAAAGATTCCATGATGCAAGTCCCAAAACGAGGAGTATTATCAACAATGCCTTGGGCAATGTGTAATTATCAATAGGCGTCACTACATTATCTGAGCTTGGCCATATTCCTGTCAGTTGGAACTTGCTATGAGCAAACTGCCAGTATCAATACTGACATCACCAGTTACTATTTTTCAAAATAACATTCCACTGGCTCCGAAGCCCTTTCAATTACCTTGAATGGTAATCATTAACTAAGTTTTCTCGTTACTACGTGCCAAGGAAACCCAATGATACATTGGCACTGTGTTGGGGTGACTGCTCTTTCCTCGCAGGCCTAAATCATGCACACATTAATGGTCAGGCCATCAGAAAGCCACTTCTCGTTATCTTTAATTGGATCTTTGTTTTCAAGCTGCACAGAACGTGCACCAGTGCTTGTAACAATTCTGCTATTGATGTGAGCGTTTGCCACACTTAGAAACTGCCCCAGGGAGTTGCACAGTCAAAACAGTTTCACATGCAGAGAAGCAGAACCCCTTCCTGGGAAGGTACCCGCACATATGACTGAGTGCGTTTAAGAGGTGAGCTATCCACTCTTACTGATCGGCTACGCGAAATTTAAGCGCAGCAGGAACTAAGCAAGCAAATCGTTCTACCCTGAGCAGTGGCCGTTATATCTCTTTACCTGCTATCGCGCCGCAGCCTACGATCAGCAGGAGCAGCGTGGCTCTCAGCACGGTGAGCAACATGTCGTACTCGGGACGGTCGCTGTCTTGGGCTGCCTCTGACCGCTCAAAGTCGCCGCTGATTCTCTCGCTCTGTCTCTGCTCTCCAAAGTTTTCTTAAGTAAGATCCCACCTACTTCCGGCTGCGGGATGATGCCTCCACTTGCACGTCCAAACTGAAGTTATCGCATCCTGTGAGACAGACACAGAAGGTGACACTAAACCATGTCATACTTTGGTGCTGGCCTGTACTTGGGTGATTATTATTCAGTTATTCTGAACTTGCTCAGGGGTATACATCATTACTGTAAGATTATTTGGGGGGGGGGGGGTAATCATCACAAACATGTAACTTATTTGTGATTCACTAATTAGAATTTCACTAAAATTCGGGGAAATGTTCTGATAGTACGTCAGACACAGAAGAGTGCAAATTTTCCACCCAGTGAGTTTTGTGTTTTTTTTAAACTTAGACGTTAACACTAGCCTGATCAGTGAAAGTGTCACGGGTACGACTGAAAGAATGTGGGTAGTGACCGCTCTGTTTTCATTTTTAAGCAGCAGTGCTACAAAGAGTAACACTGTGATCCTTTTATCTCAATAATGCCACCGAACACCATTGTATTAGGTGAGGATAGAATTTGCACTTTGTTTCACCTAGACGGTACAGCAGTTAGCACAACACTATTACAGTTCCAACGACCACGGATCGTTTCCGCCGCTGCCTGTAATGAGTTTTTACACTCTACCTATGGAAGAGTGCGTTCTCTCTAGGTGCTCCGGTTTTTCCCATATTCCACAGACACACGAGTTAGAAGGTTAATTGGTCACATGGATATAGTTGAAATGACATGGGCTCATTGAGCTGGAAGGGTCTCTTACCGTGCTGTATTTCTAAATAAAGTTTAAAAAAGAATTAGGGGCAGAAGAAGTCTGCTACCTGGTCCATTTTCTTGAACTACCCTCATATCCCTTTATTCCTGTAATATCCAGACTCTGTTATCAATGAATTCAAGGACTAGGCTCCCAGAGGTCAGCTGGGTAGAAATTTACAAAGACTCAACAACCTCCAGATCAAATAAAATTTTCCATATCTCACTTCTAATTGATCTGCCTTATAGACACTGTGAGATGTGATGCCGGACATTTGGAGTGTCTGTGATTATTCTGGAGTTATTACATTCTGGACAGCATAATCACAGATTAACTAAAATGAGAACCAATCTTCAGGAAATAAAAAAAAACAACTATACATAATTTAACTTTCAACTGATACTCTGTGGCTAATGAAGCCAACAATAAGGTGTGGGACATTCCCAATCCCATTGAAAATTCATAGCGGAAGACAATAGATGAATGTTCTGCTGAAGGGTCTCGGTCTGAAACATCGACTGCTTGTCCTTTTCTACAGATGCTGCCTGGCCTGCTTAGGCTACATCCACACTACGCCGGATAAATCCGTAACCGAAGCTTTTTCTCTTCGTTTTTACCCTCCGTCCACACTAAAATGGTGTTTTCGTCCCCCAAAACCGGAGCTTTTCAGAAACGCTTTCCAGGGTGGGTATTTTTGAAAACGCTGCTCGGACAGATCAGTGTGGACGGGGTAACCGGAGACTTTTGAAAACGCTGTCAGATGGCAGCGCGCTATTTCATTGTTTTCTTGAATGCAACCTAACAATTTCAGAACAGATGGCAATGAGACTGAAGCCAGAAGAGTTAGAAATGTACTCACCAAATACTTAGACCCATAACGTACTGAATAAATAAGTATACTGTACTCACTTTGTCGTTTTCTGTCCTTGCTCGTATGAAGGTGGTTTATGCAAGTACTTCTCTGACAATAGATGTGTAACAGCCGAATGTAACATTGTATGGAAATACAAGATAACACTGATGAAGACATGTTCTATACACTTAACAAGGTGCTTTATTAATGCAACAGAGTTAGTCAGTTTTTCAATGTTTGTCGTCAGCTGGGTCAATCTGTCCGTGAACTCCCTGTCAGTTGCCGCCGTACGCTCCAGTATTTGTTTTTTTTAGTTTTAAGTTCTCCTGCGCGAGGGCCAACAGCTGTCCGTCGTTTTAAGTTTTTCTAGTCTGTAACTACACAAATGCGTAATTTTACGGCGAGATTCAACACCAAGCATGTAGCTTATATTCGGTAGATGTGTCCTGCGCATGCGCAGCAGGAGGAAATTTGCCGTAATCTCCGTTTCAGTGTGGATAGAGATATTTTCAAAAACGCATAGTGTGGATGCCTATCGTTTTTACGCAAAACCGGCATTTTCAAAATTATCCGGTCTAGTGTGGATGTAGCCTGAGTTTCACCAGCATTTTGTGTGTGTTGCTGCAGATGACTGTTTCTGCATTTTGCGCACTGTTAAAGTTGTAGTGTAGTCATGCCGCTTAAGGCACAGGTCATGATAGCTCTGTTATATCATATAATTTTCTGGTTAGTTGTATGTTGATAGAGCCATCCTTCAACATTGTAACAAAAGGAGTAAATTTTGGGTGCCAGGAGTTTGTATTCAGAAGCTTCAAGAAATAGACACCAGTATTGAAAATTCAAAATAGCGCTGCTAGTTTGGATGTGCTACAATTGCAAATATATAAGTATGTAAATTTTCATGACTGTATTCCAAATTTTAGAGTTAAGTAGGTGATTACAGCAGTTGAACTAGTTAATTGTTTGTGATGAAGTATAAAGCAGCAAGTCCAGAGAGTGAGATTCCCTGAGATTTTCTTGGACTCTCTCTAACATAAACACAAGAGATTCTGTGCATTCTGCAGATGCTGGAATTCCAGAGCAACACACATAATGTGCTGGAGGAACTGAGCAGGCCAGGCAGCTTCCGTGGAAATGAATATACAGTCGCCATTTCAGGCTAAGTCCCTTCACTGGGACACCATTCCTGATGAGAGGTCTTGGCCCAAAATATCAACTGTATATTCTATGGTTCAAAGGTTCATTTATTATCAAAGTATGTATGCTGTGTACAACTCTGAGATTCATCTTCTCCAGATTGCCATGAAACAAAGAAAATCATGCAGATTCTTAAAAGAAAAATATCAACACACACACACACACACACACACACACACACACACACACACACACACACACACACACACACACACACACACACACACACACACACACACACACACACACACACACACACACACACACACACACACCCCCCACTACGCAAAAAAACTAACAAATCCTGCCAAACTGCAACAAGAAAGAACAGCAACATGATCATCAAATCCCCCGTGAGAAAAAAAGTCACACAAATGACAACAAGAGCATCAACACCCCTCCCACCTAAGCAGAAAAATAAATTGTGCAAACAGCAAGAACACCAAACCCCTGAACCTCTCCCCACTGCACAAAAAAAACAAACAAATCATGCTAAATGGCAACAAGAAAGAACAGGCAAAAACATAGACTATATTCATTCAGATACTTCCTGACTTTTTCTTTCTCTCTCTCTCTCTCTCTATCTCTCAATCTATACCCCTAGCTCCTCTATCTCTCTCTAACTCTGCCTCTAGCACTCTCTCTCTCTCTCTCTCTCTCTCTCTCTCTCTCTCTCTCTCTCTCTCTCTCTCTCTCTCTCTCTCTCTCTCTCTCTCTCTCTCTCTCTCTTTCTGTGTGAATAATGACTTATATTTTTCACTTTTAGTGCGGCTCACTTTTAGCCAGTGAAAAATTGGAGTCAAAACATGGAGTCCCAATGAAGCATCTCAGCTGGAACGTCAACCATTTATTCTTCTCCATAGATGCTGCTTGACCTGCTGAGTTCCTCCAGCATTTTATTTGTGTTTCGCTGCATTTTCAGCATCTGCAGAATCTCTTGTTCTTATCGAGTACTGTAAGACCATAAGACATCGGCACAGAATTGGGCCATTCAGCTCATCGAATTTGCTCCGCCATTCCATCATGGTTGAATTGCTATTTCTCTTAAACCTATTCCTCTGTCTTCTTCCCATAATCTTTGACAGCTTACTAATCAAGAATCTATCAACCCCTACTTTAAATATACCCAATGACTTGGCCTCCACACCTGGGGCAATGAATTTCACAGATTCACCACCCTCTAGGTAACGGAATTTCTCCTCATATCTGTTCTGAAGGGATATCCTAGTATTCTGAGTGCCCACTGTGCTCCAAGCGAGGAAACCTGGAGCACATCCTCAGTAGCTGCACAAGGGCACTTGGTGAGGGACAGTACCGATGGAGACACGATCAGGTCCTGAAGACCATCGTTGAAGCCTTCAGCGCAGGAGTTGAGTGGGCGAAGGGGTCCCAACCCTCCAAGCAGACCATTGCCTTTGTAAGAGCTGGGGAACAGCCAATACCCGCCAAAAGAACATCGGCAGGTATCCTGACCTCTGCAAGGGACTGGCAGCTGTTGGTGGACCTCGAACAGTAGCTGAAGTTCCCCAATCATATTGCAGCCACCACCCTGTGACCAGACATTGTCCTTGTGTCTGAGTCTACAAAGCAGGTGGCGATGCTGGAGCTGACAGTCCCATGGGAAGATCACTTGGAAGAGGCCTTTGAAAGGAAGCTATCAAAGTACGCAGGACTGGTCAGCAACTGCCAGCAGGCTGGATGGAGAGCGAGGTGTCTCCCAGTGGAGGTTGTTTGTAGGGGATTCGCAGCCCGTTTCTTAGCCAGAGCCTACAGCAATTTGGGCATCGAGGGAGAGAGGAAGAGGAGAGCCATCCGCAGTACCACCGATGCAGCAGAGAGGGCCTCAAGATGGCTGTGGCTCAAGAGAGGGGAGCCATGGAGTCATGTGGAGCTAGCCATCTGGACACAAGCTGGGGTCTGATCAGCCCCGGCTGGGTCACCTGGAGGAGGGTGTATGATGTTGAAAGACCCAAAACACCCGATGATTCCAGGAACATCACTGATGATGTGTCCAGAAGCATCAGTAGATGTATGCACGCAGTGAGGCTGTGCTCTGATCCTGGAGTTCCCCATTGTAAGAAACATCCTCTCCACACCGACTGAATCTAGGCCTTTCATTATTTGGTAGGTTTAAATGAGATCCACCCCCATCCCACACATTGTAATTTTACGCCCCATATCTAAAAAATGTGCTGACATTGGAGGGGGTCCAGAGGATGTTTATGAGAATGACCCCAGGAATTAAAGCAGTTGGTGGCTTGAGGCCTGTACTTGCTTGAGTTTAGAAGAATGAGGAGGGATCTCACTGAAACCTATTGAATCTTAAAAGGCCTAGAGAAAATGGATGTGGAGATAATATTTCCATTCATGGAAGAGTCTAGGACCAAAGGGCACAGCCTCAGGACATCCCTTTACAGCAGAGATGAAGAGGAATTTCTTTAGCAAAAGGTTAGTGAATTGTGGAATTCATTGTCATGGACAAAATCATTGGGTATATCTAAGGCAGAGATTGATAGATTCGTGATTAGTATAGGAATCAAAGTTTACAGGGAGAAGGCAGGAGAATGGGATTCAGGGGGAAAATAAATCAGCCATAATCGAATGATGCAGCAGACTTGATGGACTGAATGGCCTAATTCTGCTCCTATGCCTTATGGTCTTACAGACCCAGCTTCAGGGGAAGCTTCATTGCTGCAATCAAGATATATGCCAAGGTTTGTAAGAAATTTGTAAGTTTCAATGAGGTCTCCTTTAAATTTTCTAAACCTTGGATTATACAGGACCAGTTTGATCCGACTATTCTCAAATGACAAACTCACCATCCTTGAAACAAGTCTAATGAATCTTTGCCACCTACCCTTTATTGGAAGTACATCCTTTCTTGGGTAAGGAGACTTATATGCAATACTTCCTTTGCAATCTCACCAATACTATTCATAATGTGACATCTTTTGTCTGTGTAAACTGAAGGAGCAAAATTGTTCTTTGGGAGATGATTTTTTTTCAGATTGTATAGGTGAGTGACGGGGTTCAAAGCAAGCCCTTTTGACATTGCTGGAATTCCAGAGCAATACACACAATGTGCTGGAGGAACTGAGCAGGCCAGGCCAGACATTTTGCATACTACCTCTTCTTCATTATAGGCAGTCACTTGTTTCCAGTCTGGTGCTTTGGCTACTGAGGCGAGTGAGAATAAACTGTAGACAGGAGATGTCCGGTAGGGGAGAGAGTGGCTGTTTGTGAAGTGGTTCTCTCCTTCTGCTCTTTATGCTAAGCTTTTGTGGGATCCCAACACATGGATTTAACATTCTCAGTGCGGTTCCAAATGCTCCTTCTCCATTTTTGGTGGTCATCGGATGGAAATCCAGGATAAGTTGGGATGTTGTAATTTTTTCCAAGAAAGCTTTGAGAACATCCTTGAATCTCTTCCTCTGTCCTCTTGGTAATCTCTTCTAGTGACAGGGATCCAAATAGTGTCCATTTCAGATGTCTGGTATCAGGCAGGTGGATGTCATTGGTCTGCCCAAGGCAGTCATCAGTGTAACTCAGTGCTGGAGATGTTGGCATTGTCGCTCAGCAATGTGCAATCAAACTGGTTTATTCTTCTGTTTTGATTCAAAGCAGTGCACATGGACAATATCAGCTTATTTTCTTCTAATTCAATACAGCATAGGCACATTGCATACTTTCTGACAGAGATTGCTACATTGTAATAACGACAAGAATAGTGACACATACACTCCGTGGCCACTTTATTAAGTACATGTGTACACCTGCTCATTGATGCAAATATCTAATCAGCCAATCATGTGCCAGCAACTCAATGGGTAAAAGCATGCATTCCTGATCAGGGGGTTCAATTATTGAAACCAACCATCAGAAAGGGGAAGAAATGTGATCTAAGTAACTCTGACCATGGAATGATTGTTGGTGCCAGATGGGGTGGTTTGAGTATCTCAGAAAATGCTGATCTCCTGGGATTTTCACGCACAACAATCTCTAGGGCATAGGTTCCCAACCTAGATTCCATGGACCTTCCCCCCATTTAATGGTATGGGTTGATGGCATAAAAAGTTTGGGAAACTCTGCTCTAGAATTTACAGAGAATAGTGAGAAAAGAAAAAAAAAATCCACTGTGGGTGAAAATGCCTTGCTAATTAGGGAGACCAGAGGAGAATAGCTGGACTATTTCAAACTGATAGGAAGGTGATAGTAACTCAAATAGCCAGGCTTGACAACGGTGGTGTGCAGAAGAGCATCTCTGAATGCACAACACATCAAACCTTGAAGTAGATGGGCGGGTACCTAAGAAAGTGGTTATTAAGTGTATTTTTCCACTTCTTTATGTCCTGAGATATTTTATGTTGACCCAAAAGACTTTAGTATTTCATCTAAAATCTGTGGCCCTGCTGATAATGAAGCACTGGCTCAATACAGTAATGTCAAAACACAAGAGATTCTGCTGATGCTGGAAGTATTGTGCAATACACACAGAATGCTGGAGCAATGCAGCAAGTCAGGCAGCATCTATGGAGAAAAATAAACAGTTGACCTGTGCCGGTCAACTGGTTTCTGAAGAGGCTCTTTATCAGGTTGGTAAAGTGTCAGTGTGCTGTATGATAAGGGAGATTGTTCTGGTCATAGCTTTGTCAGAATGTCCCTCTTTGGTATCACAGAAGCTTGGAATAAAGTTACATATTAGAATAATCAAATGTACATTCCGTATGAAATAGATTATGGATGAACCCACAAAATCATTCAGAATCTTCCCCAACCAGAAGCCCTGGATGAACCATGAGATCTACAATCTGCTGACAGCCAGATCAAAGGCATTCAAGTCTGGCGACCAAGAACGTTACAAGAGGTACAGGTATGATTTCCAGAAAGCCATTTCAAGGACAAAGTGGCAATTCCAAACTAAACTTGAAAAATGAAGGATGCTTGGCAGCTGTGGCAGGGCTTGAATGCTATCGCCCCTTACAAAGTGAAATCAAGCGACATAGGTGACAACAGGGCTTCACTTCCAGATGAGCTCAATGCCTTCTATGTTTGCTTTGGCTATCAAAGAATGGAGGAACCATTATGAACACTCACAGCCCCCAATGACCCCATGATTTCAATCTCTGTGACTGATGTAAGAGCATCCTTCAGGAGATTGAACCCGTAGAAGGTATCCAACCCAGATGGGGTACCTGACCAAGTACTAAAGGCTTGTGCTGATCAACTAGCTGCAGTGTTCACTGTGAGCTTAATTCCCTCAGTTCAGCAGTCAGAACTACCAGCCTGCTCCAATTATACTGATGCCTAAGAAAAACATGGTGACCTACCTCAATGACTATTGTCCAGTAGCACTTACATCCACTGTGATAGTGTTTCAGAGGCTGGTGATGAAACATATCAACTCCTGCCTCCTCCACTCCAATTTGCCTACTGACACAACAGATCCACAACAAATGCCATTTCATTGGCTGTTTACTCAACCCTGGAACACCTAGACAGCAAAGATGCATACATCAGGAAGCTCTTTCTTGACTACAGTTCAGAATTAAATAATACCATCCCTTCAAAACTAATCAGAAATCATCAAGACCTTGGCCTCAATACTCTTTGTGTAATTGGATCATTGATTTCCTCGTCAGACCCCAGTCAGTTCAGATTGGCAACAACATCCCCTCTACAATCTCCATCAGCACAGGTGCACCACAAGGCTGTGTGCTTAGGCCCCTGCTCTACTCGCTTTACACTCACTACTGGGTGGCTAAGCACAGCTCCAATGCCATATTCAAGCTTGCTGATGACACCACGGTCGTAGGCCGAATCGATGGTGGTGAAGAATCAGCATGCAGGTGGGAGATTGAAAATCTGACTGAGTAGCGCCACAACAACAACCATTTACCAAATATCAGCAAGACCAAGGAGCGGATTATTGACTTCACGAGGAGGAAACTGGAGGACCATGAGCCAATCCTCATCAGAGGATCAGAGATGGAAAGGGTAAGCTACTTTAAATTCATCCATGTTGTCATTTTGAGAGACATGCCCTAGGCCCAATATTTAAATGCATTTATGAAGAAAGCACGGCAGTGCTTCTACTTCCTTAGAAGTTTGCAACGATTTGGCATGACATCAAAAACTTTGATAATCCTCTATAGATGTTTGGTGAAAAGTAGGTGGAAAATATATTGACTGCCTGCATCACAGCATGGCATGGAAACATCAGTGACCGTGACCGAAAAGACCTACAAAAGTTAGTGGATACAGCCCAGTCCATCGTGGGTAAAACCCTCCCCACCATTGAGCACATCTAAACAGAGTGTTGTCGCAGGAAAGTAGCATCCCCCACAACCCAGGTCATGCTCTCTTCTCACTGCTGCCATCAGGAAGAAGGTATAGGGGCCTCAGGACACATGCCAGCAGGTTCAGGAATAGTTATTACCCCTGACCCATCAGGCTGTTGAAGCAGAAGGGGTAATCTCATTCAACTTCACTTGCCCCATTCTGAATTGTTTCCATAACCTATGGACTCAGTTTCAAGGACTATTTATCTCATGTTCTTAATAATTATTGCTTATTTATTTATTATTATTTATTTTATTTTGTATTTGCACAGTTTGTTGTCTTTTGCACACTGATTGTCCATTCTGTTGTGACATGACTGTGAACAAAGTTACAAGCGAGACACTGAAACGGGCAGATATGGATGTTTTTAATCGGCCAAACATGCAGGAATCATACTAGAGACACTGTTGAAAGAAGAGACCTCCTAGACTCATTGCATTTTTACAACCTTAAGATCAATAGTAACTCAATACAACTTCAATGGTTACAATGACATCATTCATTTAATACTTTGAGTTGACAATGCTTCGTTTAAGTTATATATAATTTTCAAACACCGAAGTCTTCACACCAACACTCCAGATGACCTAGTTTGAATATTAATCACCATTGCATCTCTGGTGAATAGATGGTTCCTGGTCTGCAATCAGAATAATTTGCAATCAACGGTCTGCAGGTTCAGGAAGAACATTGTTCTGAGTTACAGTTTAAATGCAATCTGCAATCCACATTCAAATCTGAAGACTGGTTTCTGTTAAAATTAATATTTGCTATATACCCTAACTCCAGAATATGCCCTAACATGTTGGGTGTGGTCTTTCATTGATTCTATTATGGTTATTGGATTTACTGTGTATGCCCGCAAGTAAATGAATCATAGGGTTGTATATGATGTACTTTGATGATAAACTTACTTTGAACATTGAATCTAAGCCATGTTTTTATTTGCAGACAGTATGGCATATTGAGTGGAATATTGATGAGGTTAGTTGTATGCATTATGATCAGAGATTAAGGGAGCTAGGGCTTTACTCTTTGGAGAGGAGGATGAGAGGAGACATGATAGAGGTGTACAAGATATTAAGAGGAATAGACAGAGTGGACAGCCAGCGTCTCTTCCCCAGGGCACCACTGCTCAGTACAAGAGGACATGGCTTTAAGGTAAGGGGTGGGAAGTTCAATAGACAATAGGTTCAGGCGTAGGCCATTCGGCCCTTTGAGCCAGCACCACCATTCAATGTGATCATGGCTGATCATCCATAGTCAGTACCCAGTTCATTCCTTCTCCCCATATCTCTTAACTCCGCTATCTTTAAGAGCTCTATCTAACTCTTTCTTGAAAGCATCCAGAGAATTGGCCTCCACTGCCTTTTGAAGCAGAGCATTCCATAGATCCACAATTCTCTGGGTGAAAAAGTTTTTCCTGAACTCTGTTCTAAATGGCCTACCCCTTATTCTTAAACTGTGGCCTTTGGTTCTGGACTCCCCCAACAGCAGGAACATGTTTCCTGCCTCTAGCATGTCCAATCCCTTAATAATCGTATATGTTTCAATCAGATCCCCTCCTAGCGTTCTAAATTCCAGTGTATACAGGCCCAGTCGTTCCAATCTTTCAACATATGACAGTCCCGCCAACCCAGGAATCAACCTCGTGAACCTACGCTGCATTCCCTCAATAGCAAGAATATCCTTCCTCAAATTTGGAGACCAAAACTGAACACAATACTCCAGGTGTGGTCTCACCAGGGCCCTGTACAACTGCAGAAGGACCTCTTTGCTCCTAAACTCAACTCCCCTTGTTATGAAGGCCAACATGCCATTAGCTTTCTTCACTGCCTGCTGTACCTACATGCTTACTTTTAGTGACTGATGAACAAGGACACCTAGATCTCGATGTACTTCCGCTTTTGCTAACTTGGCACAATTGAGATAGTTATCTGCCTTCCTGTTCTTGCCACCGAAGTGGATAACCTCACATTTATCCACATGAAACTGCATCTGCCCACTCACCCAACCTGTCCAAGTCACCCTGCATTCTCCTAACATCCGCCTCATATTTCACACTGCCGCCCAGCTTTGTGTCATCTGCAAATTTGCTAATGTTACTTTTAAGGGGGATATTAGAGGAAGGTTTTCACTCAGAGAGAGGTTGGTGCATGGAATGCACTGCCTGAGTCAGTGGTGGAGACAGATACACTAGTGAAATTTAAGAGACTACAAGACAGGTATTTGGAGGAATTTAAGGTGGGGGGGGGGTTAGATGGGAGGCAGGGTTTAAGGGTCGGCACAACATTGTGGGCCCAAGGGCCTGTAGTGTGCTGTACTATTCTATGTTCTATGTTCTAATAGTTTATAGTGCGATTTTGAATAGGAGGAAAGAATATGGATAGATACTGGAAAGTACAAGGTGTAATGTCCGTGTTTTTGGCTTTCTTATTCTCTGTTCAGCTTCACTGGTGCCAACAGAACGGTAAGCCAATATGATTTATGGACATTAAGTTCCTGGCGATCAAACCTGGCCCTGTACCACTGTTTTATATATAGCAGATGAAACGTGAAATAAATTGAAGGATTAAGGTAAGAAGCATGTGGGAATGATGAAAACCAGTGTCGGATAAAGCAGTCATGCCAATCGACTTATTTGCCAAGTTTATTGAAAAGACAAACAAAAAACCACAGTCAGTGATAGTCTTTGTTTTTGCTAGATGCAGTTAATAAAACCCCAATGACCCTCCTTTCCAATAATACAGAGACATCGCCCACATGAAGTGTGTGCTGACATTAAACAGCTCTTCCAGAAAACCTAAAATGAGGTGAAAAATGAGCTTTGCAGCTTGTCGACTCGACATATACCAGTGACCAGTCCAGGTTCTTCACTGCATTCAGTTGCACGGACAGAGAAGGCACAAAAGCAACACACACAAAATGCAGGAGGAACTCTTTTCTTTCTTTATCAATCCGTTTTACTGAGTTTCAAATAGATAAAGATAACAATGATAATGATACAAAGAGATCGGGATTACATTAATAACGGTTAACGTATACTTAAGCAGGCTCCAAGTAACATGTGTAATCTAAACCTCCCAATCTCTTAGAAACTAAACATGAGAAAGATTCAAAGAAAAAAAGAGGAACTCAACAGGTCAGGCAACATCTATGGAAATGAATAAACAGTTGGTGTTTTGGTCCAAGGCCCTTGTTCAGGACTGAAAAGGAAAGGGAAAGATGCCAGACTAAGAAAGTTGGGGGAGAGGAAGGGGGAGAGCTGGAAGGTCATAGGTATAGCCAAGTGGGTTGGAAAGATAAAGGACTGGAGACGAAGGAATCTGATAGGAGAAGCGAGTGGTCTATAGGAGAAGGGGAAGAAGGAGGAATAAAAGACTGTTTTCGTGATATTTTGCAAACAACTGTCAAATTACACAAGAATCTAAGGGGAGATAGTTGGGGGTGAGAACAGAAATAGGAAAACAGCTTGAGCGTTTGCACAGCTGCCTCTAAGTCAGTGAAACTGAAAAGGATTTGTTTTTTTAAATAGGTCAAATACAAAAAATACATCATGTGCTGGTGACCTATTGTATCCTGTATTGAAAAATGCTTGTGGCCAAAATACCGCTGGAGTATTTTTCCTCAATGTTCTGTAGAGAAAACAGGAACCATGAACTTAATGATTTACATGAATTTTTATTGTAATCTGAGGATGTGAGATATTGGTGCTGCTTTTAATGACAAGGAAGAGCATTGGTTCTGTATTTAAGATCAGAACAAGCACTTTGTACTCATGTTGAGAGATGGTGAAGCTTGTGAATAGAATTTAAAATTAAGAGCCAATTCTATCTAATTCTCGCATACTGTATGCGGCAGGGTAAACACTGTCTGTCAGCATTCATACTTGCTTCTCATTTTAATCCCACATGGTGGCATAATTTGAGATTTCATCACACACCCATATGGAAGGATGGAGTTGTGGGAGGTGAGGTACTTTTTGAGGTAACCATTTTGGCATGGCACCATTCAGTGAATCCCATCCATGCATGATATACTCAAAATAATTAATTTTCAATGTTAAAAAGTTACCCTGAAACAACATTTGAGCATGTTTTTCTTCATTTGGGCCTTTGATTCCTATTCCACTTACATGTTGTCCTTACTAAAAGTAGAAGGGGCAAGTGTTGGGTGGGGGAGAGCTATTCTCATATAATTGAGCTGGTTTGGGTAGTTTTAGTTTAGCTTCACCCAGATGAAGCTTCAGCACCCAAGGACTCTTCATCTCGTGTTCTCCATATCTATTGCTTATTTATTAATTATTATTATTTCTTTCTTTTTGTATTTGCACAATTTGCATGCATTCTGTGATCTTTTGTTACTCTGTCTTTTCCATCTTTTAAGGTGCATTAACAGATCTTCGATGTGAGCATCTAATTGCAAAAAGGCGTTTGCAGGTTCCTTGCCATGGAAGTTTATACTTGGATCTTTCTGGCAATCTCGTTAGCTCGAAGATCAGGATCCTTTTGTTGGTATTTTCCCTGAGCTGTTCCATTTGCTCCATCTTGCGCAGGGGACTGACTACTTGTGTGAGGAAATTCATTGCCCAATGGAAGTGCTAAACAAACTGTCTTCCTGTTGTATGTGAAATGCCAGGCATCATGTTTCATCTGTTAGGATAGGAGCTATATTTTTGGCTTTTTATTTACTTTACTCAATATGGAATACATTATTCAATGATTTAAAGTACACTTAAAATCAAAGGACATATTCAGTATACAACCTGAGATTAATCTTCCCACAGACAGCCACGAATCAAAGAAACACCATGGAATCCGTCACGGTTAAAGACCTCCCCCCCCCACCACTGAACACATCTATGCAAAATGCTGTTGCAGGAAAGAGGAGTCCATCATTAGGGTCCCCACCACACAGGTCATGCTCTCTTCGCACTGCTGCCATCATGAAGAAGGTACAGGATCCTTAGGACTCACACCACCAGGTTCAGGGACAGTTATCACCCCTCAACCATCAGTCTCTTGAACCAAACGGGATAACATCACTCAAATTCACTGGTCCCATCATTGAAATATTCCCACAACCTATGGACTTACTTTCAAGGACTCTTCATCTCACGTTCTCGATATTCATTGCTTACATATTTATTTTTACTATTATTTCTTTCTTTTTGTATTTGCACAGTTTCTTGTATTTTGCACACTGGTTGAACACCCAAGCTGATGCAATCTTTCACTTATTCTGTTATGGTTATGGTTCTACAGATTTACTGTGTCTGCCTGTAAGACAATGAATCTCAGGGTTGTATATCTTCTGACAAATATGTATAATACTTCAATAGTAACATTCAACCTTGAACTTTGAAAGCTTGCTTTCAGTGACTAGTGCATGAGAACTTCAGTTCTCATTGTGTGATGGATGGTATTGGGTTTGATGACTGTGAAATTCTGAACTGAAGCAAAGACCTTAAACTCTATCAGATATAAATAGCCAAAGGTACTCCAACTAATAGGAGATGATATTGTAACTACCCAATCGTCAAAGACTCTATCATTTTCCTGTTTATTCTCCATTGTGCATTTACCTGCAAATGCCCACTATTCGACCAGTGTTTTCTCCCTCCCTACCAGAAGATACTTCCAGCTAACAAAATAGTTTAAACAGTTCATTGATTTTCAGAGATACACGTTTAAATCCAGACAACATTCGCAAAACACATTTAAAACTCAGAGGATTTCTGTTCTATCTTAAACACTTTGAAATTGCAAACAATTTCTGAAACATAAAACATTTCTAAAACACAAAGGATTTCTAAAACACAGGTACAAGTCCTCTAAACTAAAAAATCATACAAACAATGCAGCTGAATGCATCATTCATCGCAGAAATTAAAGGCAGAGGAATGGATTCTAGTTCACCTTGTGTTTTTTCATGGTCTTGACGTTTCTTACCCCATTCCTAATAAGCCTGATCTGCTCTCTACATAAATACTGCTTATTTGCTAGTTGGGTGACTTCACTAACATATGACATTTCTTCAGATACCCTTTTATGCAAAAGATCTAAATCATTTTGGAGACATAGACCCCAGATTCCTATAATCAATGCTGTAAAGCTAATTCATCTGAGTACATAAACCTTTCAGCATTAATAGATCAGTTATTGGTAAGCAAGATGACATGGTCTGCAAGCTTTTTTGAACTGCTTAACTTAATCAGCTTGTCAGCCATCTTAAGTAACCCATTGTCTTATACTGCACCTCTTGAGCAGCTCGCCTTTTGGTATGAGCCAGCAAGTGCAAGGCTCTACACAGAGCGAGTTTGCAAAGCTGCTCTATTGACAATATTTGCTTTAACTTCAAACTGATTTCTGCTTGCCGTTTACATCTTAATAAACTGAAGACTGACTCCCGTTTATGACCAGAAGATTACTTACTCTAATTTTTCTCATTTTATATCTACCTCAGAAATTGTTTGTGACCAACACAAAAACACACAAGAAACTGTAGAGAATTACGGACACAGCTCAACACATCACTGAAACCTCCATGGACTCTGTCTGTGCTTCTTACTGCATTGGTACAGCAGCCAGCATAACAAAGACCCCAGCCACCCACACACTCTCTCTTCTGTCCCTTTCCATCGGGCAGAAGATACAACGGCTGAAAGTACATACTGTACTACAAATCTCAAAGACAGTTTTTACCCTGCTGTTATAAGACTCTTGAATGGTCCCCAAGCAGATAGCAAGGATTCTTAACATCACAATCTGTCAGAAGAGAATCCCATATAACATGTGCCACCTTGCCCAAAATGCCGTTTTGCGATATGCCAAGGCTGGCAGTTCTTGTATGTGTTGCTCCTGCTTATCTTCACTTCCTTGCTGTCCTCCGTACAGTAGCCCCGATATGGGGTAGAACAAAGTGAGATAGAAAAGGCATGTAAAAAGGGCAATGTTACGATAGATAGGATTTCAATTTACAGGTGGATTGGAAAAATCTGGTTTTTGCTGGAAACTAGGAGATGGAATTTGTAGAATGCTTACGAGATGGCTTTTTATAAAGTATCTTGTGGTTGAGAGGAAAGGCAATTCAGGATTGGATGCTATGTAATGAACCAAATTTAATTAGGGAGCTAAAGGTAAAGGAAGCAGTCAGAGACAGTGATCATAATATGGATAGAATTATAATAGAATTTATCATGCAGGTTGAGTCTGAGAAGCTAAAGACAGATGTATCAGTATTACAGTGGAGTAAAAAGAATTGCAGAGGCAAAGTGAGGAGCTGGCCAAAGTTGATTGGAAAGGGACACTAAAAGGGATGACAACAGAACAGCAATAGCTGGAATTTCTGGGAGCAATTCAGAAGGCACAGGACAGATGCATCATAAAGATGAGGAAGTATTCTAAAGGGAGGATGACACAACGGTGGCTGACAAGGGAAGTCAAAGATAGCATAAAAGCAAAAGATAGCGCAAATAATGTAGCAAAAAATAATGGGAAGGTAGAGGATTGGGAAGCTTTTAAAAATCAATAAAAGACAACTAAAAATCATAAAGTGAGAAGAGATGAAGCATAAAGGTAATCAAGCCAATAAGATAAAAGGATACCAAGAGTTTTTTTTGGATAACGTAAAAGAGAGGTGTTACTACAGAAGCAGTAATTATTTTTTCTATTGACATACCACACAGAATAGGCCTTCCCAGCCCTTTGAGCCGCATTGCCCAGCAACCCCTGATTTAATCCTAGACTAATCACTGGACAACTTAGAATGATCTATTAACCTACCAACCGGTACACATTTGGACTGTGGGAGGAAACTGGAGCACCTGGAGGAAATCCACATGGTCACGGGGAGAACGTGCAAATTCCACACCGTCAGTGACGGAAATTGAACCGTGGTTGCCTGTACTGTAAAGCATTGTGCAAACCACTATGCTTCCGTGCTGCTGGAGTTTAGAAGAATGAGGAGGATCTCATTGAAACCTGTCAAATAATGAAAGGCCTAGATAGAGTGGATGTGGAGAGGATATTTCCTATAGTGGGGGTGTCTTGAACCAGACGGCACAGCTTCAGTATAGAGGGAAGTCCGTTTAAAATAGCGACCAGGAGGAATTTCTTTAGCCAGAGGTTGGTGAATCTGGGGAATTCATGGCCACAGACAATTGTGGAGGCCAGGTCATTGGGTATATTTAAAGTGGAGTTTGATAGGTTCTTGATTAGTCAGGGCATCAAAGGTTATTGGGAGCAGGAGAATGAGGTTGAGAAGGTTAATAAATTCAGCCTTGATGGAACAGTGGAGGAGACTCAACGGACTGAATGGCTAATTTTGCTCGTATGTCTCCTGATTTTGTGGTCTTATGGACGCTAATACTGAGAAATGACAGGTAATGTATTTTGGGAAATTCAGTAAAGTAGGACATATACAGTAAATGGTAGTGCACTAAGCAAAGTTGCCGAACAGAGAGACCGAGGAATCAAAGTTCATAGTTCCTTGAAAACAACAGAGTTGAATAGGTTGGTGAAGAAGACATATAGCAGGCTTATCTTCCAAATTTGGGACATAATGTCGCAACTTTACAAAACACTGATTAGGCTGCACTTGGAAAATTACCTGCAATTCTGGTAACCACGTCATAGGAAGGATGAGATTGTGCTGACGAGAGTGCACAGAAGATTCACCAGGATTTTATCTTGATTGCAGGTCTTTAGTCATGGGGAGTGATTGGATTGGCTGGCCTTGGACCCCGCAGCAAAGAGGTAAGGGTTTGCCTGAAAGAGCAAAGTAAAATTATGAGAGCTATAGATAGTGTAGATTGTAAGAATTTTTTTCTTGAGGTAGGTGTTTCAAAAATATGACAGAATGGGTTTAAGGTGAAAGATGGGAATTTTAAAGGGATTTGTAGGGATTTTTTTTAAAACAGAGAATATTGATGTGCAGAAATGGCAGAGGAGATGGGTAGAATCGGACAGAATTACTACATTTAAGAGTCATAGGGACGAGCATATGAATATGCAAGGATTGGAGGGACATGAACCTAATGCAGGAAAAATGGGAATAATATAGTCAGATTGACAAAAAGCTGGCATTAACATTTTATTTTATTTAGCAATACTACATGGAGTAGGCCCTTCCAGCCCTTCGAGCCAATCAATGACAACCCAGATTAAACCTAACCCAATCACAAGACAAGTTACAATGGCCAATTAACCTGTGAGAAGAAGCCTGAGGACCTGGTAAGATGACTTCATGTGCTGATGTTAGGGTTATTGGATTTTTAACACTCACAGACAACACCAACAAACACCACGACCACCTCCTCTTCCCCCATCCCCTCAACCCTTTTCCCATCTAGCTAGGACATAGTTCACAACCCTGCCCTGGTGTGACTTCTCCAGTTTGTACTGGTTATGCTTCACCCACTCTGATTCTAATATCCCAGTAATCCTCCTATTCTTGTCCTGACACCTCCTGGTTCCATCCACACACTGCAGCTGCAGGTTACCACCATCCCCATCTAGTTCAACAGTCTTCCACCCCTCTCTTCATCTCTAACAGCTCTCATTCTCAACTCCTTTATTTGAGTCAATTTTAAAGCTTTTTTTGTGTTTTCCAGTATTTATTTTTTTCAAATGTTTCCTTAAATAGTTTTAAAAGCAAGAACAGCTGAACAGTTTTCAAATATTGATGAATGAGACAATGTTAAAACAATTTATGATGCAGGACTTGCCTTTAGATAAGTGGAGAGGCTGTGCCAATTGCTGGGCTTTGTCAGTCAGTGAAGAGCTGTCTTACTAAGAAAGTTCACATTGGGTAGGCATCAGAAGATTGGTTGTGATTGCGAGAAGACTCACTGCTTTGTAGCAATATTTAGATGACATTTGATAAAGGTCTAAAAGAACAAATAAAATGTAGAACAACAACACACACAAAATGCTGGTGGAACACAGCAGTCCAGGCAGCATCTATGAGGAGAAGCACTGTCGACGTTTCGGGCCGAGACCCTTCGTCAGGACTTAAAATGTGGGATGAGGAAAAGAAATGTATTTATTTTAAGAAGCTAACAAAAATGATACAAAATTTAGTAAACCCTTCAATATATGGTTGGTAACAGTGAAAGGTGACTGTGAAAGTAGCTGTATTGCTCATTGTGACTGCCTTGGTTTCCCTATTTACTGGTTACCATAAAACACAAACATCTTCTATTCTACCTGAACCTCAAGAATTCAGCTAACTAGAAAATTGTCAGATTCATTATTTTTTGGAGAAGATGGAATTTTTGGTAAGTGTTTAGAGTTCAACCCAGCTAAGTGTGAGGTGGTTCATTTTGGTAGGTCAAATATGAAGTCAGAATATAGCATTTATGGCAAGACTCTTGGCAGTGTGGAGGATCAGAGGGATCTTGGGGTCCAAGTCCATAGGACACTCAAAGCTGCTACGCAGGTTGACTCTGTGGTTAAGAAGGCATACGGTGCATTGGCCTTCATCAATTGTGGGATTGAGTTTAAGAGCTGAGAGGTAATGTTGCAGTTATATAGTACCCTAGTGAGACCCCACTTGGAGTACTGTGCTCAGTTCTGGTCGCCTCACTACAGGAAGGACATGGAAATCATAGAAAGGGTGAAGAGGAGATTTACAAGGATGTTTCCTGGATTCAGGAGCATGCCTTATGAGAATAGATAGATAGATACTTTATTCATCCCCATGGGGAAATTCAACTTTTTTTTTTCCAATGTCCCATACACTTGTTGTAGCAAAACTAATTACATACAATACTTAACTCAGTAAAAAATATGATATGCATCTAAATCACTATCTCAAAAAGCATTAATAATAGCTTTTAAAAAGTTCTTAAGTCCTGGCGGTTGAATTGTACAGCCTAATGGCATTGGGGAGTATTGACCTCTTCATCCTGTCTGAGGAGCATTGCATCGATAGTAACCTGTCGCTGAAACTGCTTCTCTGTCTCTGGATGGTGCTATGTAGAGGATGTTCAGAGTTTTCCATAATTGACCGTAGCCTACTCAGCGCCCTTCGCTCAGCTACCGATGTTAAACTCTCCAGTACTTTGCCCACGACAGAGCCCGCCTTCCTTACCAGCTTATTAAGACGTGAGGCGTCCCTCTTCTTAATGCTTCCTCCCCAACACGCCACCACAAAGAAGAGGGCGCTCTCCACAACTGACCTATAGAACATCTTCAGCATCTCACTACAGACATTGAATGACGCCAACCTTCTAAGGAAGTACAGTCGACTCTGTGCCTTCCTGCACAAGGCATCTGTGTTGGCAATCCAGTCTAGCTTCTCATCTAACTGTACTCCCAGATACTTGTAGGTCTTAACCTGCTTCACACATTCTCCATTAATGATCACTGGCTCCATATGAGGCCTAGATCTCCTAAAGTCCACCACCATCTCCTTGGTCTTGGTGATATTGAGACGCAGGTAGTTTGAGTTGCACCATATCACAAATTCCTGTATCAGTTTCCTATACTCCTCCTCCTTTCCATTCCTGACACACCCCACTATGGCCGTGTCATCAGCGAACTTCTGCACATGGCAGGACTCCGAGTTATATTGGAAGTCTGATGTGTACAGGGTGAACAGGACCGGAGAGAGTACGGTTCCCTGCGGCGCTCCTGTGCTGCTGACCACCGTGTCAGACCTACAGTCTCCCAACCGCACATACTGAGGTCCATCTGTCAAGTCAATAGGTTGAGCGAACTCAGCCTTTTCTTCTTGGAGTGACAGAGGATGAGAGGTGTCCTGATAGAGATGTACGAGATAATGAGAAGCATTGATTGTGTGGATAGTCAGAGGCTTTTCCCCAGGGTTGAAAATGGTTAGCACAAGAGGGCATAGTTTTAAGGTGCTTGGAAGTAGGTACAGAGGAGATGTCAGGGGTAAGTTTTTTTATGCAGAGAGTGGTGAGTGCGTGGAATGGGCTGCTGGCAGCAGTGGTGGAGACAGAAACAATAGGGTCTTTTAAGAGATTCCTGAATGGATACATGGAGCTTAGGAAAATAGAGGGCTATGGGTAAAGCCTAGGTAGTGCTAAGGTAGAGACATGTTTGGCACAGCTTTGTGGGCTGAAGGGCCTGTATTGTGCTGTAGGTTTTCTATGTCTCTATGTGAACAATGAAGAAACTAAACACAAAATATTCAGTTACTAATTGGTAGATTTCAGTTCATGTTTTTGAAGTTTTCTGGAAGCACAGGGATAGTTGTTCCCGTTAAAACCTTGTTCCAGTACTTTTATATTCACATAGCATGAAATGCATTTTCTTCATCTATCCCTGCTTCAGGCTATGATACCCTGATGCTTTAAGAAGACCACTATTAGCCTGGTACCCAAGAAAGACAAAATAACATGCCTTAAATACTACTGCCCAGATGCTCGTAACATCTACCACAATGAAGTGTTTTGAGAAGCCGACCATGATATTCATCAGCTCCAGCTTTCCATTCAACCTCAACCTATTGCAATTTGTCTCCCTCTGAAGGAGGTTTACAGTAGATGGCTTCTCCCTGATGCTACACTCATTTCTGGAGCATCTAGACAGTAAAGGCAATGATATCAGACTATTGTTCATTGACTGCAGTTCAGCCTTCAACACTATTATTCCAAGCAAACTCATTTCCAAACTCTGGACCCTGAGAGTTGATGCCTCCCTCTGCAGCTGGATCTTTGACTTGCTGACCATCAGACCTCAATCAGTAATGATGGGCAGCAACAGCTCCACAATATTTATTCTAAACACTGGTGCCTCACAAGGTTGTATCCTCAGCCTCCTGCACCACCCTCTGTAAGTCATGACTGCATGGCCATATTCTGCTCTAACTCCATCTACAGTTTGTTGATGATACCCCTATACTGGGCCACATCTCAAATAATGAAGAGTCAGAGTACAGGAATGAGATAGAGAGTTTAGTGGCAGTGTCATGACAATAGTCTTTCTCTCAATGTCAACAAAACAAAAGAACTGGTCATTGACCAGAGATGGGAGCAATGCACATGCTCTTGTCTATATCAGCAGTGTTGAGGTTGGGAGGGTGGACAGCTTCATGTTCCTAGGTGTGAAGACCAACCACGTTGATGCCATCACCAACACCTCGTTGTCCTCAGGAGACTACAGAAATTTGGCATGTCCCTGTCGATTCTTACCCATTTTTATTGTTGCGCCTTGGAAGCCTTCTATCTGGATTACAGCTTGGTATGGCAGCTGCTCTACACATAACCGCAGGAAACTGCAGAG
This sequence comes from Hemitrygon akajei, assembly GCF_048418815.1. Classification (NCBI taxonomy): domain Eukaryota; kingdom Metazoa; phylum Chordata; class Chondrichthyes; order Myliobatiformes; family Dasyatidae; genus Hemitrygon; species Hemitrygon akajei. The sequence goes on along the minus strand of NC_133128.1, from coordinate 161,337,445 downwards.
AGTTGTGGACACACCTCAGCACATTCACAGGAACCAGCCTCCCCTCCATGGACTCTGCCTATACAGTTTATCTTGCTGCCTCAGTAAAGCAGCCAGCGTAATCAAACACCCCACCCATCCTGGGCATTCTCTCCTCTGCCCTCTCCAACTGGGCGGAAGATACAAAAACGTGAAAGCACATACCACCTTGCTCAAGGACAGCTCCTGTCCCACAGCTATCAGACTCTTAAATAGACCTCTAATACAATAAGATGTACTCTTGGCCTCATAATATATCTTATGATCTTGCACTTTATCGTTTCCCTGCACTGCATTTTATTGGTAGCCTTTGTAGTTTATTCTGCATTGTTGTTTTACCTTATTCTAGCTCAATGCACTTTGTAATGATTTGATCTGTATAAGCAGTATGCAAGGCATGCTTTTGAATGTATCTTGCTATATCTGACAATAATATACAAATACCAATACTAATACATATGAAACATTGATTTAATTCTACACACCATAATTGTGCTACCTTCCTACCAGCGAAAGAGGAAAACTCCAAAAGTTAATGACCGTGCATATTAACCTGACATTTTTCATCCATTCTCTTTTCCAGTGTAGTTCAATTGACAGAACCTTATATATCAATATAATGTAAGTATCACAAACTGGTAGGTCTGCCATAAATAACTGGCATTTGTTTTAAATGTGTGAATGATGTCAATGGTAGCTCAGGCTGCAATTCAAATAACTAATTCATTTAAATTCTTATGATTGTATATACTTTGTGTTGACCTTTTTTTTTACAAATTCTTCTGTTTGCAAATTCTTCTGTTTACAAATTCAAGCTGCTTGTTTAGACCCACATTGGAAGTACTGAACGATGTTGAAATGAAGGCTGAATTGTGTTTCTTTGCTGTTGTCCAATTAGTCTCTAATTAACAAAATTTATAAAATTCTCCTGACTTTCCAAGAGTTCTCTGACAGGAAATCAATATGGATTTTACTAGCAGTGATGAAGGAATTCAAATAAAGCCCTGAACTGAAAATCAATGTTAAAAGAAATTTTATTATCAGAGTACATACATGTCATTTTCTTGCAGACATTCAAACTAAATACAATAGAATCAATGAAAAACAACACACACCAAAGATGGACAAAAACCAGTGTGCAAAAGACAACAAACTTCCAAATACAAAAAGAAAAATGCAATAATAAGTAAGCAAAAAATATTGAGAATGTCAGTTGGAGAGTGTTTAAAAGCGAGTTCGTAGATTGTGTGATCAGTGTTGGGCTGTGAGAAGTTGAGTGAAGTTATCCCCTCTATTGTAGTTCAAGAACCTGATGGTTGAGGGGTAAAAACTGTTCCTGAACTTGGTGGTGTGGGTCCTGAACATCCTGTTCCTCCTTCCTGATGGCAGCAGTAAGAAAAGAGTATGGCCTTATATGGTAGGAGTCCTTGATAATGGATGCTGCTTTACTGTAAACTCTTTTCCTCCTTTCAGACCTAAATGCAAATTAAATGTCCTCCACAGGTGACCTGTGAGCTCCAGGAGACTGAATTCTTTTCTGAATTTGCTAGGTTTTCCTGTGACAGAATGGGGTTCCCCGGGTGCTACACAAATGAAAAATATGCTGCTTGGGACATTAATTGGCTTCTGGTTTAAGATAGAGATGCTGAAGTTGAGCGACAGCTTTCTGGTGGTTAATAAGGGAAGGAACACAACTAAATACTTCATGAATAAAACTTCTTTTGTGGTAAGTTGTGGTAAACTATCATTGCAAACAATGAAGAGGTGAATGAAGGTGAGGCTGACTCGAGGGTTGAGCAGTGCTGGTGCGATGCAAAGTCGAAGCATGGCTTGTTTGAGGAGGAGAGGTTAAGGCATGGTTGAGATGGTGTCAGAGTCAGAGATGGAGTGGGAGCCAGTGAATCCGTGAGGAGTCGATGCTGAGGAGTTTCAGAGCCTGTCCACCTAAACTGGGAGTGAAGTTGAATCAATCTAAGCACTGATTTGGAAAGGTCGAGAACAGCTTCAGGCTGGGCAATGGGGTACAGGCTCAGAGCAAGGCCTGGGTCCTAATGAGGGGGAGGACCCAGTGCTTGGACAATTTTTAGCACTGCACCAGGTAGACTGAAAAGGCAGGATATAGAACTGGTGGCAAGGGACAGGCCAATTCCATAAGACCATAAAATATGGGGGCAGAATTGGCCATCTGACCCATTGAGTCTACTCCGCCATCCAATCATGGCTGATCCTTTTTTATCTATCTCCTCAACCCCAGTTCCCGGTCTTCTCCCTGTAACCTTTGATGCCACGTCCTATCAAGAACCTGTCAATCTCTGCCTTAAATATTCCCAACGACTTGGCCTCCTCTGCTACATGTGGCAACAAATTCCACAAATTCACCACCCTTTGGCTACAGAAATTTCTCCTCATCTCTGTTTTGAAAGGATGCCCCTCCATCCTGAGGCTGTGCCCTCTTGTCCTAGACTCCCCCACCATGGGAAAGATCTTTCCACATCTACTCTGTCTAGGCCTTTCAACCTTTGAAAGGTTTCAATGAGATCCCCCCTCATCCTTCTGAAATCCAGTGGGAGTACAGACCCAGAGCAATCAAACGTTCCTCGTATGATAACCTTTTTATTCCCAGAATCACCCTTGTGAACCTCCTCTGGCCCTTCTCCAATGCCAGCACATCTTTTCTAAGATGAGGGGCCCAAAACTGTTCACAATACTCTAGGTGAGGCCTCATCAGTGCCTAATAAAGCCACAGAATCACATCCTTGCTCTTGTATTCTAGACCTCTTGAAATGAATGCTAACATGGCATTTGCATCCCTCGTCACTGACTCAACTTGCAAGTTAACTTTCAGGGTGTTCTACACAAGGAGTCCCAAGTCCCTTTGCATCTCAGATTTTTGGATTTTCTCCCCAGTTAGAAAACAGTCGGCACATTTATTTCTACCACTAAAGTGCATGACCATGCATTTTCCTATACTGCATTTCATTTGTCACTTTCTTGCCCATTCTCCTAATCTGTCTAAGACCTCCTGCATCCTACCTGTTTCCTCAACACTACCTGCCCCTCCACCAATCTTCATATCACCTGCAAACTTGGCAACAAAACCATCTATTCCATCATCTAAATCATTTTTACACAGCATAAAAAGAAGTGGTCCCAACACTGACCCCTATGGAACACCACTAGTCACTGGCAGCCAAACAGAAAAGGATCCTTTTATTCCCACTTGCTGCCTCCTACCAATCAGCCAATGCTCTTACCATTTTAGTAACTCTCCTGTAATACCATGGGATCTTAACTTGGTAAGCAACCTCATGTGTGGCACCTTGACAAAGGTCTTCTGAAAGTCCAATTATACAACATCCATTGCATTGCCTTTATCTATCATACTTGTAATCTCCTCAAAGAATTCCAACAGATTCGTCAGGCAGGGTTTTCCCTGAAGGAAACCATGTTTCCTTTGTACAATCTTGTCCTGTGTTACCAAGTACTCCATCACCTCATCCTTAACAATTGACTCCAACATCTTCCCAACCACTGAGGTCAGGCTAATCGGTCTAAAATTTCCTTTCTGCTGCCTTCCTCCTTTCTTAAAGAGTGGAGTGACATTTACAATTCTTTAGTCCTTTGGCACCATGCCAGAGTCCAATAATTTTTTAAAAAGATCTTTTCTAATGCCACTGCAATCTCTAACGCTACCCCTTTCAGAACCTAAGGATGCAGTTCCTCTGGTCGGGGTGATTTATGAACTTTTGGGTCTTTCAGCTTTTTGAGCACCTTCCCTCTTGTAATTGTAACTGCACCCACTTCTCTTCCTTCACACGCTACAACATCAGGCATACTGCTAGTGTCCTCCACAGTGAAGACTGTGGCAAAATACTCATTTAGTTAATCAGATCTTACTATCCACTTTGATATTATTTTTTAGCTTGCCTTCATATTTCATCTTTTAACTTCTAATGATTTATTTAGTTGCTCTCTGTAGGTTTTTTAAAAACTTCCTAATTCTCCATCTTTCCACTAATTTTTGCTTTGTTGATTGCCCTGTCTTTTGCTTTTACAATAACTTTGATTTCTGTTATCAGCCACAGTTTTGCTATTTTACCATTTGAGTACTTCTTCATTTTTGGAATACATGTGTCTTGTACCTTACTCATTTTTTCCAGAAATGCACACACCATTGCCGCTCTGCTGACATTCCTGCCAGCAGCTCCTTCCAAAGTAGTTTGGTCAGCTCCTCTCTCATACCACTGTAATTTCCCCATACTCCACTGAAGTACTGCTACATCATACTTTGCTTTCCGCCTATCAAATTTCAAGTTGAACTTGATCATGTTGTGATCACTGGTTCCGAAGGGTTCTTTTACCTTAAGCTCCCTAAATTGCCTCCGGTTCATTACGTAGCACCCAATTCAGTTTTGCTGACCCCTTTGTAGGCTCAACAACAAACTGCTCTAAAAAACTCTCTCTTAAGCATTCAACAAACTCACTCTCTTGATATCCATTACCAATTTGATTTTCCCAATCAACCTGCATGTTGAAATCTGCCATGACTACCATAACATTGCCCTTTTGACTCACCTTTTCTATTTCCTGTTGTAATCTGTGGTCCACTCCCCAGCCACTGTTGGGAGGCCTGTATACAACTGCCATCAACATCCTTTTACCCTTCCAGGTTCTTAACTCAACCCACAGGGATTCAACATCTTCCAATCCTATGTCACATCTTTCTACTGATTTGATATATTCAGCTCCCAAATACGACCATCCTTCAGCCACGATTTAGTGATGGCCTCACTATCATACCTAGCAATCTGTAATAGTGCAACAAGATCATCCACCTTATTCCTTATACTATGCACATTTAGGTATAACACCTTGAGTACTGTATTTCTATCCTTTCTGATTCTGCATCCCCAATATTTCGATACTCAGCCTGTTTGCTGCATCCAAGTCCCATCGCCTGCCTGCCCTTCCTGACAGTCTGACTGCACACTAGCTTCACTTTTTTACCATCTGTCCTATCCTGAGTCCCTTCACTCCAGTTCCCACCCCCGTGTTTAAATCCTCTCCAACAGCTGTAACAAACCTGCCCCCTCAGGTTCCGGTGCAATCTATCACCTTGGAACAGGTCATACCTCCCTCAGAAGAGATCCCAATGATCCAAGAACCCGAAGCCCTGCCCCTGCACCAGCTTCTCAGTCACACCTTTATCTGCCACATCATCCTGTTTCTACCCTCAATGGCGCATGGCACAGGCAGCAATCCAGGAATTACTACCCTGGAAGTCCTGCTTCTCAGCTTTCTACCTAGCCTTCTAAATTCTCTTTTCAGGACCTCATTGCTTTTCCTTCCTATGTCATTCCTCAATGTTTACTTCTCTCTCCATAGAGTTCAGTCTACGAGACTGCTCCGGCTGCTACGGCCTTCTTGTCTGCGAGTTTCATGGCGACTTGACCCGCTGAGTGATGAATTGAGACTGATGCTATAGGCTTACTCCAGCTGCTCCAGGCTCTGACTCTACAGACTCAATTTGGTCTGGAATATTGTTGCTTGCTTTTACTGTTTGCATGATTTGTGTTTTTTTCTCTTATCTCTGCATTGAGATTTTTCTCAATCTTTTTTAAATTGAGTTCTTTTGGGTTTCTTGCTCTGTAGTTGCCTGGAAGCAGATACATTCTTTAATAATACATTTACTTTGAATCCTATAAATTGTCCATAGTGCAGGTGGGCGGTAGGAAAATCAGTGGTTGAGGCGGTGGAATGAGTCACTAGGCATACCAGAGGAAATATAGTATTACTGTAGAGAGAGTGGTTAATGGTCAGTGCAGAGGGGATGACCTGAAGGGTTAGTTTCAATACAGTAGTATGATTTCTATAGTTTCTGTTTTAAGGAAAATCGAGATATACAGATAAATCATTTCATGGGACAGATTGATACAATCATGAAGAAGTCACACCAGTAGCTATACTTCATTAAGATTTTGAGTAGACTTGGCACAGTATGTCATCAAAGACTTCAGCAAATTTCTACTGATGTCCCATGGAGAGCATTCTGACTGGCTGCGTACAATATAAACGAATTGATGAGCAAGATTTAAAAATGCTGTAAAGGTTTGTCATATTATCAGCTCCATCATGGCTACTAGCCTCTCCGCCTCAAAGACATCTTCTAAAGGCAGTGCCTCAAAAAGTCTGAATCCATCATTAAGGACCCTCACCATCCAAGACATGCCCTCATTACTACCATTGGGGAGGAGGTACAGGATACACACTATTTTAAGGAGAGCTTCTTCCTGTCCGCCAGCAGATTTCTGCACAGTGTATGGACACTACCATATTGTCACTCTTCTTTTGCACTAATTTTCAAAATATATTTATTGTTGTTGTGACTGGGATCAAAGTCACTGGAGAGACACTAAAGCTGGTGATATAGAAATCATTATTCATCACAACAACCAGGCATTCTTCCGGAGATCCTCATGGTAGAATCTTCCAAACTCAAAGTACATCACAAATTTATACCTTAAGATCAATAGTCACAGTAGGTGATTCAATATAGTTTCAGTAGTTACAATGACATTGTTTACTTCAATACTTTAGGTTGAGAATGCTTCCTTTGAATTGCATACTGTATCTACTGTGGGAGACACCTCTGAACGTTCAAATACACTTGCTGAGACAAATTAATTGTAAACCTCCCTAATCTTACAAAATGTTCACAATGTTACAGTGGTGCAAATTCCTTAAACTCATAGCTGCTGCAGGGCATTAACACAGTCTCATTGTTTTAACTTAGCCTGTTGCATATTCAATCTCCAGCCTGTGGGCCAGTCTGTGCTGTTAACTTCAATTAACTGCTTGTAATTTACAATAAGAAATGAAGACTGGAACATTCTAGGACATAAACTTAGACCATTACAGCATAAGAACCAGCTGTTCAATCCACTGTGCCAAATCAACAGTATTAGTAATCAAATGCCCAACTAATTAATTCTGCCTACACAATGTCTATACCATTCCATTTCCTGCACATTCATGTGCCTACCTAAGAGGCTCTTGAATACCTCACACACACGAGGAAATCTGCAGATGCTGGAAATTCAAGCAACGCACACAAAATGCTGATGGAACGCAGCAGGCCAGGCAGCATCCATAGGAAGAAGTACTGTCGACATTTCGGGCCGAGACCCTTCGTCAGGACTAACTGAAAGAAAAGATAGTAAGAGAATCGTCGACTCCACTTCTTCTTATAGATGCTGCGTAGCCTGCTGCGTTCCATCTTGAATACCTCTGTTGTATTTGCCTCCATTGCCACCCCTGGCAGGACATTCCAGGCACCAATCACTCTCTGTGTAAAAGACTTGCCGTCCACACATCCTTTGAAATCACATCTCCTTTCACCTTAAATGTCCTCTTGTATTAATCATTTCAACCCTCGGAATAAGATATTGCTTGTCTAATTGTGTCACTCATAATACTTATAAACCTCTATCAGTTCTTCCTTCAGCTTCTGTTGCTCTAGAGAAAACAGTCCAAATTTCTCTAACCTCTCCTTAAAGCACATTCCTTCTCATTCCAGCAGCATCCTAATAAACCCCGTCTGCATCCTCTCCAAAGCTTCGACGTCCTTCTGATAATGCGGCAAACAGAACTGAATTCAATCCTCCAAATGTGGTCTAACCAGAGCATTTGAGGCTGCAACATAATTTCTTTACTCTTGAACTTTATTCCTCAACTAATTAAGGCAAGTGTGCCATATGCCTTCTTTACCAGACTGACAACCTGTGCAGACATTTTCAGTACCATGAACTTGAATCCCAAAATCCCTCCGCCTAAGAACGCTGCTAAAGGTCGTTGTACTGCCTCTTGATAGTTGATCTCCCAAAGTGCACATCAACTATCAAGAATTAAACTCCAACTGCCATTTCTCTGCCCATACCTCTAACTGACCAATATTGCACTGTATCCTTTGCCAGTCCTCTACATGATTTACAACAAAATCAATATTCATATCATCTGCAAACTTACTAACCCACAGATCAATATTTTCATCTATGATATATATCATAAGCAATAGAGGTCCTAGTATGGATTCCTGCAGAACACATCTCATCATGGACCTTCAGCTAGAATAAGTCCCATTGACAACTACCCTCTTTCTCTATAGGCAAGCCAGTTCTGAACGCTAACATCCAGTTCACGATGAATCTCACACATCTTACTCCACTTGATAAGCCTCCCTTGAGGGACCTTGTCAAATGCCTTACTATGGTCATGTAGATAACATGCACAGCTCAATCCTTCATCTGTACCTTTATCACCTCCTTGAAAACTCAGTAAGGCACAATGCCATGCGGTCTGACTCTAACTGGGCCATGGTTTTATAACTGCTCATAATGTCTAAGCCTGTGTAGGAACTTCTCTACCATCGACGTGAGACTCACTGTTCTATAGTTTCCAGGTTATCACTGTTTCCCTTTTTTGAATAATGTAGCATCATTAACTACCGGTACTTGCCAGTCCCCTGAGACTTCTGTGGCTGGAGAGGACACAAAGGTATTGGCCAAGGCTCCAGCAATACCTTTTTCAATAACCTGAGATATATCCAATCAGGCCCTGGAGAGCTTATCCATCTAAAATTTCTTATGAGGCCCAGCATCACACCTTCCCTGATACAAAGTGCCCAAACAAGTTTGTACACTCTGCACTGATGTCACCATCCTCCAAGCTCTTCTTCATAAATATTAATACAAAGTGCTCATTCAGGACCCTCACTCACATCTTTGCCTCCAAGCGCATGTTCCCTCTTTTATTCTTGAGTGGTACTACCCCTGCTCTTGATGCATGTATAAAAATCCTTGGGATCCTTGGGATTCTCTTTAATCCTATTTGCCAAGGACTTTTTAATGGCCCTTCTGATTTTTATAAAAGCCTTCTTGAGTTCTTTTTTGGCTTCTTTATAATCCTCAAGGGCTCTGTTTGACCTTAGCTTTCTAAACAGTACATACTGCGTGTTTCCTTTTTCTTCTGGACTAAATTCAACACCTCTCTTAGCATCCAAGGTTCCTTGACCTTGCCATCCTTGTCCTCCCTTCTTACTGGAACATGTCTGTCCAATACTCGATGCAGTTGGTCTTTAAACAGCCTCTATTCTGTGGAGGAACTGGGTATCCTTGAAAATATCTTGATTTCTATGTTTGGCTGTGCTTTCAGGCAACAGATGTTGCTGTTAATGTTACTCATTAACAACAGTCTTTTTATTATCAATCAAGCAGTACTAATGAATGCAAAGAGTAAGTATCACTAAAATGTGAATCTCCTCCTGCCAAAATGCATTAATTTGAGCTGATATTGTTTCTTTTTTTGGCAAATAACATGTTGATCTGAATCTGATCTCATGCCAAATCAGTCAACTTTACATAGATGTCCTTGCTGCAAGCAGTGTGTCAGTCACAGAATAATATGGAATGATCTATTAAGTAGCAAACTTTCACCTCATAATCAGAAAAACAACACAAATTAAACTTCATTGCTGTGGCAGCCAGTCTCCTTTGAATTAGGACACACTCTTAGTATGCACAATAATAGTAAATTTTGCATATAATTCAGTGGATTCTGGTTAATTTGGACACATTGGGACCAGTATATTTTGGCCCAATTAAGCAGCTGCCCTAATTAACAAAGTTTCATGGAAATAGTTTAAAAGTTATTAAAAAAAAGGCAAACTATCATTTAACTCAGTAATAAATTTCACGTCACATGCTTGTGAATCAACCTGATTCTAATTCAAATTATGCATTTAATTAAAATACAGAACAAATTAGAACACTATCAATACAGTACTATAAAACTGTGTATTAGTTCCTAATAGCTATCAATGGAGGAGTTCATACAATGTATGCTGCTGTTATTTTAATTGACTTTAAAAGAACATAATTAGTGCAGCCACCTAGTACAAATAATGGACTGCCTTCATGCAATGCTTTCAATGATTGCATCCTCCAAATCATTTTCATTGTAAGCTTCCAGATGATTTTTGATACCTTCAAATTCTTCACTATTCCTAACTAGTTGAAGTAGCAAAATCATTTCATATTCACTCCCAGCTGTTTCTAGCATCTCCAAGCCTGAATGTTTGAAACGGCAGTGAGCAAAACTTCTTATTTCTCACCAACTACCAGTGACAAAAAAAAAATCAGTGATTTTTGAGCACAAACACACACAACTGGCACTATTTAAAAACAGTTCACAATAAACATGGTGTTGTGTCTAATGGCCACACAAATACATGCAACTGACGCTAGATAGAAACTGTTTGGCAAAAATCTCCTGTTCCAATTAAGTAGCATAGTGTCCCAAATAAATGAAGGGAATCCTTCCCTTGATTCTTGACTTTGATCTTTTTGGTAAGGAAAGTGATAATTAATGTGAAATGCAATTCATTCATTAACTGTATTTAATGTCAGAATCAACCAGGTTTAATATCAGGTTTCATAGGTTGTGAAATTTGTTAACTTTACAGCAGCAGGACAATGAAATACATGATAGAGAAAAATACTGAGTTACATTAAGTTAAAATAAGTAGTGCAGAAAAAAAAACAGAAATACTATAGAAGAGTTATGAGGTAGTGTTCATGGGTTCAATGTCCATTTAGAAATCAAATGGCAGAGGGGAAGAAGCTGTTCCTGAATCACAGACTATGTGCCTTCAGGCTTCTGTATCTCCTTCCTGATGGTAACAGTGTGAAGAGGGCATGGCCTGGGTGGTGGGGATTTTTAATGACGGATGCCACCTTCCTAAACTCCCATGCCTGCAAGGTGTCTTGGATAGTACAGAGTATATACTCAAATTGAAAGTGTAACTGCACCGGTCCAATGAAATAATGGCCACACAACATACAGGTGTCCTTGAAGATTTATTTTATTTCTGTCTCTCTCTTCAGTAGACACTGTGAAAACTACAAGAAAATAAAAGTCATAAAAGGTTTGAAACATACATCTCTCAGTCTTTTAAAGTCTCTCAAGTTATAGTGTCCGCCAATAAACAGGCCCAAACATGTTAGCACATCAGAAGTGTGCAGAAATAAATAAATCACTAAAAACATATCGCACTGTTCATATAAAGGCACATCGACATCGTTGTACACAATGTAAACAATCAACAATTACCATGTGTGCCTCTTGGACCACATGCAGAATAAAATTAGTTTAGGACCATGTATCTTTCTCTGCCTCCATGTTGGTTCTGACCCATAATACCACAGTCACACTTTTATTAAACTGTGGTCATGTGATCCGTTAAACTCTGGTCCTTAAATAAACCCTACATAAAATATTCTAAGTTGATAAAATAATCATTAATTTGTGACAAAAACATGTAAAGTTTACACCTCAATGAACCATGTCTCTGAGACAGTTACAGAAAGGATTAAGACAAATTTCCAAATGCTACAAGAAGTTGGTAAGTAGATAATTAATTTAATATATTTACCATTTTAAAATATCACAGAAATGTTCTTTTTTAAAATGTTTGGCCTTTATGTTCAAAGCATTTGCAACCTATGACTTTCTGTTTACTACATTCTGTCTGCACTTTAGCTCGTTGCTGATTTTTATTGATTTGGTTGGGGAGAAGGAATTGTTTGGCACAAACAAGTCATTCTTGTGGAATTAGCATGCACAATGTAGTGTTGTTGCAGTTCTTGCAGGGTGAAGACTGTTATGTGTAAGGTATTATTAATTCAAATATACAGAATCAAAATAGTTGTTTTATGCAGAATGCCTTGGTCTGTTTATGGAACTGACTTGTTTGATATGAATACAAGTACTGGGCTAGACAATCTCAGCATAATTCTATTCGGAATGTAAAAGCTGACCAAGGGATGAAAATGGACAAACATTAAGAATGTCACGTAAAGAGATATGTTATGCACTACCACTATTGGACATAAGCCCTTGGTTACATAGAATTTGCAGCACTAAAGCAGACCATTGAATCCAATCGCCAGTGAATGCAACATTATATGCTGCATTCATCTTTACAAATGAAGTATTTATTCCACAGAACTTTTCTTGAAGTTCTTGCGAGATTATGTAATCTTTTGCAATCAGTACATTCCTTGTTGTATAAAGTACAACCTCAAGCTACACCACATCAACTATGTCCTTTGAATATCGTATGTGAAGGGGCCTGTGTCATGGTAGCATTACACAGTAGCCTATCTCAATAGATTCCTGATGTCATTCAATTTTTCTTCCTCTACAGATGCTCCCTAAAGTAAAAACAGGAAGTGGAGGATCTTTGACCTAAAACGATTACTCTGTTTCCCTTTGCATGGATGCAGCCTGACCTGCTGAGCATTTTCTGTCACAACCGTGGGCCCTGCTGATGGGCCTACCCACCCCCGAAGGTGGGCTGCACGGCAGATTCAGCAATTACGCTGGAGAATATGCTCATTACAACTAATTACTCTTTCATTATGTTTCATTTTACTCTCTTCGTCGTAGCGCTTTTCAAGATTTGAGCAAAGCACCACAATGTTACGCTGCCTGCTTGCATAAAGTCTTCCTTCAGAAAGTGGACTATCGAGTTGGCTGATGCTGCAGACGTGTGGTATTCACTTTAAGTTTAGAGCAGAAAAAGGTTTATTATCACTGGCATGTGACATGAAATTTGTTAACTTAGCAGCAGCAGTTCAATGCAATACATAATTTAGCAGAGAGAAAAAATAATGATAAATAAATAAAATATAATAATAAATTAATAAGTATATCAATTACGTATATTGAATAGATAAAAATGCAAAAATAGAAATACTGCATATTAAATAAAAAGTGAGGTAGTGTCCAAGGCTTCAATGTCCATTTAAGAATCAGATGGCAGAGGGGAAGATATTCCTTTCAGTCATGGTGTTGGCATTTAGTTTTCCATTTGAAAGATTTAGTTAATGGCCCTGTTTGGCCTAATATTTATTGTTTTCCTTTCCCTTAATATCATTTATACATTGAAGTCTGTGAACTATTGACCTGCTTCAGTGCCTCTCCGCACTTGGGCCATATCCATGACAGCAAGTCTCAACCACACGAAGATGGACCCTGCTGAGAGAGAACAGCCCTGAAACTCATTGGTCAGGTAGGGAACAAGCTACAGGCAATTAAATCTGTTCTGAGTGAATTACTGAAGCAATGAGGCAGATGATCTCGTGCCGACAAGCCCAATCTCATCTAGAGGACCAAGTATCATCCCTTGCCGCAGATGTTCAACAGCTCACCACAGACAATCGAAGTCAGGTGTCTGCAATTTCCGCTCTCACAGCCGCCATCCACAAACTCACTGCGGAGAGCCAGCATCAGCTGACCACAATTAGCATTCTCGCCAATGTAATTCAGCCGTGTCAGTCCCACTCCCAGCATCTCGCAGGTCCTCCTTTTCCTGCTGCCCTGACAATCTTTGCCACTAATGCTCCCACAACCATGCTCGGACCAGAACTGATTCTTGTATTCGTACCACCACAGACTCCTGTATCCATACCAGAACCATGTATTCCATCATTGGGCTGATACTCTGGTGATCCCGATGGCTGCAGAAATTTTATTACCAATACAAACTGACATTCCAAGCCCAACCTGGTCGTTTTGATGGTGATGCACGAGAACTGGCCTACTCTGTAAATCTCTTAGATAGATCTCCACTCAGCCTGTTCAATGCTTTACAGGTTCAAGGTACCCTGCAGCCCAATCGTTCTGACATTTCATCGCAGAGTTAAGGGATGTTTTTGACCCTTTAGTGTGGGGTCAAGGGGCTGCCTGCCGACTCCTGGACCTGTGCCAAGGTAGAGGGATGGCGAGGGCCTACGCACTCAAATTCCGCATGGTTGCAATAGAGACAGGATGGAATGAGAGATCGCTCATCACTGCCTTCTGGGACTAAACGCAGGGGTCTGGCATGAGATTGCTGTCTGTGACAAGTGTTGCGTTCCCGTGGGTATCTTGTGACTGTCACATGACCATGATGTAATTGAGGCTCTGCTGGGCATGATGTAATGGTCTTGTGATGGTGGAGTGACATAATTTTCCTGCCAGTGAGAGGTCATGTGATAGTTTTTTTTCAACAGGGTATAAAAAGAGAACCCCTCCCTGTGACGCGGGGCAGTTCGTGGCTGAATTTGCCAGTGACTCCGTTCTGCTGCGTATTTGATGTGATGACACAGTTTTGTTTTAAAGTGGAGTTTTACTTTCTGCCTTAAGTCAAAGATTATTGCCGGCAGTTTTGCTACAATGCTGCCAGTTCAGTCCAGTCAGAGAGTGAAGATTTATCGAAGTTCGGGAAGCTGGAAGATCGAGGAAAGTTGATGTCGGCGGTAAACAGGTTCGACCTTATTTAATCTTTGTACGAGGAATTAGTAACTTGTGGTCCAAGATAACTCCTGCATTTCGGAAAGCAGAAAGAGTTGGATGCAGAATTTTGCCAAGAAAAGGTCAGTGCCTTTAAGCCGTTTTATTTCCTCTAATCGTAAATCCCTCAGCAAAGCATACTTTGGCTGGGATCAGCAGTAATGCCACGAAAGAGAATGTATTACTCCAAGGAAAGTCTCTACTAACTGACTGTAAATCAGTTTGGACTTTTTTTTTGCAATACTGCTTTAAAGAACTGTGTTCGCATTTCTCGCTTTAAGAACTGTTCGAGCTGCCGTATCGCAGCTGACTTCCGGTTAAGTTAGTCGTTTGTTTACTTTTGGGTTTTTTTTAAGCAGTGTTTAATAAATGTTTTATTTGTTATAAAAAAAACCTGTCTCACTTATATATTCATTGTTGCTGGATCGTAACACAAGCAGGAGAGTCTGAGTAACCTGATTAATCTGGCTATTCAATTTGAGGACCAGGTAACTGAGCGCTGCAGAGAAGAATGTGTCAAGCTTCCTATGTGCCATCTGATCACCATCTTTCCTCACCATCCCCTTCATCACCCAGCGTCCAGTCCACGGGGGAACTTATGAAAGTGGGGCACAGGTGCCTCTTTCTGGAGGAACAAGATTGGCGCAGGAGAACAGGTTCCTACTTCTGTTGTGGTGATCCAGGACATTTCCGGGCGGCATGTCCCAGGTGTCTGATAAAAGAGGATTCCCGTCAGCAGGGAGGGTCCTGATGGTTCAGTTCTCTCTGCCTTCAGCTTCCCCCCCCTCCCCCCAATTGTGTTGTGCTCACAGCTTCCTTGTCGTGGGGGTCTCGGACCCATAAACTTCAGGCATTTATTGACTCCAGTGCAGCTGGAAATCTCATGGACATCTCTTTAGCTCAAAGATGGGGAGTTCCAACTCAGGAATATAGAGAAACGATCAACCTCAAGGCCCTGACCAGTTGAACTCTGGGCACTGGCCAGATCCAGCTTTCCACCGAGCCCCCCCAACTTGTGCTTGAAGGCAACCATAGTGAAGAACTCTCCTTTTATTTGGTTGATTCGCCAGAACTGCCATTGGTGCTTGGTCTCCCCGGTTATCCCAGCATAACCCACGGATTGATTGGTCTCTGAATGCACTTCACTGGCATGCCTGTCTGAGTCCAGTTCAAGCTCTCCATTCCACGATCCCCTCCTGTGTCAGCTAAGGATGTGGCCCTGTCTGGGATTCCAGTTAATTACGCTGATCATCTTGAGCATTTCAGTAAAAGGAAGGCCACCTCCCTGCCTCCACACTTGTCATACAACAGCACCATAGACCTCCTACCTGGAACTAATCCTCCCCAGGGCCGGCTCTTTTCCCTCTGAAACAGCGACTGTGGAAGAGTACATCAAGGAGGCACTGCCCATGGGGTTTATCTGTCTGTCAACCTCACCGGCAAGAACAGGTTTCTTCTTTGTGAGCAAGAAAGATGGTAGTATCCCTGCATTGATTATCGGCCACTAAACAACATCACTGTTTTCCCCTGCTGGTTTCTGCATTCAAACATCTCCAAGGAGCAGACATATTATCCAAAATTGATCTGTGCAATGCATATAATCTGGTTCGTATGAGAGAAAGGGATGAGTGGAAGAGAGCTTTCAACGACTCTAATGGCCACTCTGAGTACCTTGTGATGCCCTTTGGTCTGGCCAACACCACCACCATTTCCCAGGCCTTACTTAATGATGCACTTAGGGACATGTTGAGCTAGTTTGATTTTGTGTATTTAGACGACATCCTTACCCATTCCTGCTCTCATCAGGAACACATCCAGCATGTCCAGAGGGTTCTCAGATGGCTCCTCGAAAATAACCTGTCTGCCAAACCCGAGAAGTGTGAGGTCCATAAAGACCAAGCGACATTTTTGGGCTGTACGCTTAGCCCATCCAGTGTTCAAATGGACCTGAGTAATGTTTAGGCAGTTATGGAGTGGCCCAAACCATCTACAGCAAACAGGTTTGCGGCTTCATGGGGTTTGCAAACCTCTATCGCCACTTCATCTGGAATTTCGGCTCTTTGCGGCTCCCATCAATACACTCACCGGGAAGACCTCTGCAGGATTCCATTGGACAAATGATGCCGACCAAACATTTTCGGAATTAGAGCAACGTTTCATCACTTCCCCAGTGCTGCAGCACCCAGACCCATCACAGCCATTTGAGGTGGACGCATCTGATGTTGACATTGAAGCTGTCCTCTCTCATTGCTCTTCTGCGGATAGCTGGCTGCATCCATGTGCCTTTCTTTCCCACAGTTTGACTCCAGCCAAGAGTAATTATGATGTTGGTAACCAGAAAATTCTGGCTGTGAACGAGGCTCTGGAAGAATGGCGACTCTGGTTGGAGGGAGAAGAGAATCCTTTCTTGGTTTGGACAGATCACAAGAACTTCTACATTCAGGACACAAAGAGGCTCAATTCCCATCAAGCCCGTTGGGCTCTCTTCTTCACCCAGTTTAATTTAATTGCCCTGGCATCAAGAATACAAAGGCTGACACTCTCTCCCAGCAGTTTGACAGGTCTGAGGACAATGTCGGTCTAGAGCCCATCCTTCCTCACTCATGCATTGCTACTCCAGTGATCTGAGGAATAGAGGCGGAGGTGAGGGCCACCCAACGGTCTGACCCAGGCCCATGTGGGGGACATCCCAAATGGCTGCTTGTCCCTGCCACTGTGAGTTCCAAAGTATTGAGATGCGGTCACTGGCTAGCCATCCAGGAAATCAACAGACCCAGGAGTTTATCAAGAGAAAATTTTAGTGGCCATCTATGTCCCAGAATGTCCATGACTTTGTATCTGCCTGCCCCACCTGCGCTCAGAACAAGACATCACATCAGCATCCTGTGGGTCTGTTATGTCCACTGCCAGTGCCTCACTGCCCCTGAACCCACATCTCGGTGGATTTTATAACTGGGCTGCTTCCATCTATGGGAAATACTACCATTCTGGTCATTGTAAATCGAGTCTCCAAGGCTGCCTCCTTCATTGCCCTCGCTAAGCTCCCATCAGCCCGTGATACTGCCACACTCATTGTTCAACTTGTGTTCTGGCTCTACAGCTGCCCTCAAGACAGTGTCTGATTGTGGACTACAGCTCACTTCCCGCTTTTGGAAGGCTTTCTGCTCTCTTGTAGGAGCCACAGCCAGCCTCTCTTCTAGTTTCCACCCTGAATCCAATGGCCAGACTGGGAGATTAATCAGGAGTTGGAGACAACCCTGCCTCTTCCAACCCCATGTCCTGGAGCTCCTAATTGATCTGGACAGAGAATGCCACAATAACCTCCAGTTATCCTCCATGGGTATGTTCCCTTTGAATGCCAGGTCAAATTCCAGCCACCACTCTTTCCTGACCAGGAAACTGATGTATCAGTTCCTGTGGCTGAACAGCTGATTCTGCGCTGCAAGCACACCTAGAGATCAACCAGGACATCTCTGCTGTGCCTGGCTCTGCCGACAGATGCCGTCTTTTGCCCCAGGAGCGGAATGAGAGGAGGTCTGGTTGGCATCAAGGGATCTTCCCCTGAAAGTTGAGAGCCACAAATTAGCCCCGGCTACATGGGACCATTTGTAATAGAAAAGGCTGTCAACAAGGTTCCCTATAGATTGCTTCTACCAGCATCAATGGAAATCCACCCAGTGACCCAGGTTTCCAAACTCAAGCCATTTACTACCTCTTTCCAGTCACCCCACCTCCCCCTCCTCCCAACTTGGTGAATGGCTCCCTGGTCTATACTTTGCGATATCTCTGAGCATCTGACAGAGTAAAGTCCAGTACCTTGTGGATTGGGAAGGGTATGGTTCCTGAAGAACAGTCCTGGATCCCAGCAGGGGACACACACCTTGGACAAGTCTCTCATCTGGGACAGGTGCCAATGGGCACAGGTCTGTGGGGCCTCGGGAGCTGCAACCAGGGTGGGGGGCCCTTTCACAACCACGGACTCTGCTGCAGAGTTACGCACCCCCACAGGTGGGCTGCACAGCAGATTCGGCAATTGCGCCAGTGAATGTACATGTTTCACCTAATTACCATTTCATTATGGCAGTATTTAACTCCCTTCGCTTCATTGTAGCGCTTGTCGAGACTTGAGCAATGCGCTGCAACATGCTTGCGTTCAGCCTTGCATAAAACGTGGACTACCAATGTTAACTGACGGCTGGAGATGAGTGATATTCATTTTGTATTTAGATATTCTTTACAGCCCCAGTTTTGGTATCTGGTTTTCCATTTGAGAGTTGTAGTTAATGGCCCTGTTTGGCATAGCATTTATTGTTTTTCTTGCCCTTCTGTGAGCCATTGACACGCTTCAGTGTCTCTCTCTCCGCACTTAGGTCATATCCGAAAGCCGTGACATTTTCAGTTTTTGTTATTTCCGATTTCCAGCATCTAAGTACTTTCTTTCATTGTCACTGCTCCCTGATCTACTGGCCTTTTCCAGCAACTCCCTTTACTTCAGATTTCTAGCAGCTGTTGTGTTCTTTATCTCACAGATCCAACCCGATTCTATTTGTTCTTCTCTCTCCTCCCTCTCCCTCTTTTTGTATCTCATCCAAACGAATTACACTGGACAACAAATATTTTGCTTCCTGAACACTTTTGGGTGTATGATATGGAATTTGGGCTGCTGATCATGAAAATCACCATGAAATTTCCCTGTCATGCAGGGAAACAATCACCTCTATTTGTTATTTCAATTCAAAAATCAAGTCAATAAAAAAGTTGCCCACAATCTAAATTGAAAAGTTTTCTATCTTGTCCAGGCATACCCGAGCTTGCTTGGGTAAGGTGGATGCTGCATGGCAGGCAGGTTTTAGAAAGGCTATAAATTTCCGTGAAGGATTTTGATATTTGATACAGATGGTTCCCAGAATAACTGACGCCCAGATTAAGGAAGGCATTTTTGTTGTCCAGAAATTGAACAGGTCATCAATGACAGGCAATTTGAAGAATTTCTAGTGGGACTTCTAAAACTTCTAGTGAGAAAATCATATGGAAGGCATTCAAGGATGTTGTTGAAAATTTTCTTGGCAACTACAGAGCAGCAAACTACATGCAACTGGTTGATAACATGCTTCAAGCAAACAAAACCATGAAGTGCAACATTTCACTGAAGATTAATTTTCTGCATTCCCATTTAAACTTCTTCCCTGCAGATCTTGGTGCTGTCAATAACAAGCATAGTGTAAGGTTTCACCAGTACATTGCAGTTATGGAGAAATGATATCAGGGCAATTGGAATCCATCAATGCTGGCTGATTATTGTTGGGCACTGAAGCAAGAAGCCTCAGACACTGCATACAAATGAAAATCATTAAGAAAACATTTTTAGCTTAGTTGAACTATTGTAAAGCGTTTATTCCTACATAATACGAAAAGTCTGAAATTATGTTTGTGTTCAGTTTCAAGGAGTCTATCATAAGCAAACAAAAAAGCTGGGGAAACAGCACTTTTGAAAAAATAATTGTCCTGTGTTACCAGCCCTTAACAGCCTTCACTGCCCTCATTATGCTAATACCAATCTGTTCCTTGCATTTTTTTTCCACCTGCACCCTATCCAGGGCATCTCATTTGTTCTCTCCCTCTTACCCCCCTTCTCTGCCTGTTTCTAAGTTTTTCAACTCCCTGAGAAAGGTCATCAACTTGAAATATTATACACGTTTCTGTACATCCCTGCTGCCTAGACTGC
Source organism: Hemitrygon akajei (assembly GCF_048418815.1). NCBI lineage: Eukaryota > Metazoa > Chordata > Chondrichthyes > Myliobatiformes > Dasyatidae > Hemitrygon > Hemitrygon akajei. The sequence continues at coordinate 161,317,311 of NC_133128.1, read as the reverse complement.
TGTGTTTTTAAACCATTTTCAGATTTTTAAAAAATTTAATTCTGCCAACAATGTTCAGGTATAAACTGCAACAAATTTTTCCAGATATTTGTGTCCACACATTTTACAGTAAGGCTACAAGATAGAGTAGGGGAATGTAACAGAAACAGAGTCACACAACATGTGCATTCTTAAACCATTAGGTTTCACTGTTTGCTTTGCTGTCTGTCAAGAGAGCAGATTTGCTGAACTTGGTAAGATTTGGTACAGTGTAGCCAGGTAGAAATCCGTACTCCACATGAGAGTGTAAATTAAACTGGATAATCATATTGTATAAAAACCATTAATAATCTCATAACTTGATCTTATTTATGTCATGTTAAAACAATGTTTTCACCAGCTTGTTGGCTTGCTTTACCCAGAATGTAACAGCTGTGATTTTCCACAGCTAATATTCATTATGTTGTTTTCAGCAAAGCTGTTTTTCATTTTAAAAGAATGTTACTGCTTCCCAAAGAGATTTATGGACTTGTGCAGTGGGTGACACATCCCTTAACAAACTCGACTTTTTAGCAATATGATATCTGACCAAAATTCTTTTTGGAAAATGCCTTTTTTTCCCACAAAAAAAAAGGATAAAAGGCTTGAATGATGAATTGTCAGGGAAAAAATAGTTAGTTTTATGAGAGAAGATAACATTTTCCCATCAACTTTCATTAGCTGAGGGCAGAAATTTCCACTCCCAGCCCTGGACAGCATGCAGAATTGGAATTTCAAGCAAGCAAATGGATTGAGATGTGCCATATGTACTAGGGTTGTCTTCAAAATTCTCTGCTGGCTTGGATATTCCAGAGAAATGCCAATATTTCCAAACAGAACTGCTGCCATTCCCTCTGTAATGTCCAAAAGCTCAGGACTCATACATTGTGTGTAAATCTCAGGCTTCCTGTAGGTGATTTCACAAATGCGCCACATAATTCAGCGGTGGCGACCCAATCTTCCATAGTTGCCTAATAGTGGGAAACCTGTTTACTCATTCTGAGGCAGGCTGGCAGGTTAGAGCCAGCAAGTATGCAAAAGTTCCATTCACTTCAAGCGTAGGGAATGGTTGTGGGAAAGAGACACACACAGGTTTATATAATTTACCGTTCTTATTTAACTAAAAACCTGAAAAAGATTAATTTGGGGGGATATTTTGCTAACATTTGAATGCTTTTGTATGTCTGTTTGATGTTTGTGAATGCCATTGCACAGCCGATGAGATTGCAGTCTCTACACCCCCTACGCAGAGGAACGATCCATTAGAAGGTGGATGATAGTCTGCTCCCTGCCATTGTGACAAATGACACTGAAATTCTAGACCTGCTAGCACATCTGTAATGTCATCCATACTATATCTTGATGCTATGTTGTACAATTTCTATTTTTATCAAATTAATTTGATGCCTGGCTATTCTCCTGTCATTCAGAACTGTGATTGTGTTTTATGCCGGCCATTGGAGTCAAGTGCTTCACCTTCTGGTCACCTGTACCAGTGACAAGAGAAGGGGTGTGATCCAGTTGTACACAGCATAGAAACAGGCCCTTTGGCCCATCCTGCCCACGCTGCCTTTGCACTTCACTGTAGTAATCCAACTTACCCGCATCAATTTGTCCATAACCCTGTCATGGCCATTCAATTTTATGTTGCCCTGTCCGATTGCAATCACTGCACTCCACTTGCTGCTGCTACTTCCTTATTTAGTTGCCCCCTCACCCTGTCCACTCCTGCTCGTGGCTACCCCAACATGGTGCACCAGACCTTTCAGGTCTGCTTGTGCCACACTCTTACGCTGGTCTTTCAGGTCCGCCTGAGCTCAGCACTCAGTCTGCCATCTCCTCTCCAGTTCACCCTGCTGCCTCTGTCACCTCGAAGTTCACTCTCACTTCTCAGGCTGCTCATGCTTCACTCTACCTAGTGCCATAAGACCAGAAAACAGATTTAGGCAATTTGGCAAATCGAGTCTGCTCCATAATTTCAAAATGGCTGATTTACTGTCCCTGCCTTCTCCCCGTAACATTGACACCCTTTCTAACCAAGAACCTATCAATATCCAATTAAAATATACCCTATGACTTGTCCTCCACAGCTGTCCATGGCAACAAATTCCACAGAATTAATGCTCTGGGGTTAAAAAAATTCCTTCTGATCTCTGATCTAAAGGGACGACCTTCTATTTTGGGGTTGTGCCCTCAGGTTCTAGATTTCCCCACTACAGGGGACATTCTCTCCATATCCACTCCATCTAGGCCTTTCAATATTCATTAGGTTTCAGAGAGATACCCCTCATTCTTCTGAACTCCAGTGAGTACAATCCCAGACCCATCAAAAGCTCCTCGTGTGTTAACCCTTTAATTCCAAGGATTATTCTCATGCCCCCTCCTCTGGACCGTCTCCAATGCCAGCACATCTGTTCTCAGATAAGGGGCCTAAAACTGCTCACCATATTCCAATCACCCTGCAGCCGACCATTGTTGCACTTTCACTCCGTCCATCCCTGTCCCTGTCCTTGGTTATGTCTATGCGCCCGCTTCAGTTATCAAAGTTCTACAGTGGATGTAATCTCACTGGCTCTCCACCTCGGCCTTGGATCACAGATAATGGAAATCCAGGTCGACCTTCACTAATCCGGCAAACTTGGGATCTATGGCGTGCCAGATTAGTGAAAATGCTGAATTACTGAAGGATCACATTAAGCAATAGCTAACCGTCTCATCATACCTTTAAAATATCATGTAAATTAGTTAGATTATAAATGAAACAAATATTATTCAAATTTCACTTGCTACAATATATCATACAGGCACGGATAAAATAAAGGGTACAGGTAAATGTACAGGAATTAACTTATACAGAACAGTTGAGCACTTCCGCTTCTAAAGTGAGACATTTAATATACCTTTGGGTAAAGTTACATGCCTGCAAGTGTGGGGTTGTCAGGATCATTAACATCTTTATCTTGAAAAATGAGTGAAGCATCTGGAACTGGTGCTGAAACTGGCACAACAGTTTCTTCAAAAACTGTTGATGTTGGTGGCAGCACACCTGGGTGAGCAGAAGCAGAAGTCGGAGAAAGGAGGTCTTCTATGCGCCACATTTTATGCGACCGCCAGGCGACCGGGGATTCGGCGCTGGGCTCTTCTCTTTTCACTCGCAGTTACTGAGGGAATCCTCGTTAGTTTCTTTTCCTCCATTTAGTAATATGCTTAAATTCAGCAGGTCCCCACATCTGATCTGAGGTCGTAGGCAGAAGAGTACGGAGTGTTACGTTCCCAGTAACCGGGTGAGTTACCAGCAAAGATAGAGAGGTCCGCTGAAGCCTGATGATACTATTTTCAAATGTTTTATTTATAAAGGGGCACAAACATATGGTTAATACAAAACATTCAGATCATATACATCGTCAAAACTCAATCTAAAGCACAGGTATAGTAATAACCAATCAAAAATAAGCTCTATCGTTGTCTAGGGGATACTGAGTCCAATGGAATATAAGAGTCACTCAAAGTCTGCAGGCTTCCCCGTTTCGGGAACCACTGGCATTTCACGTGTTGGAGAGAGAGAGAAGGAACACTTGCCCGTCGTCCTTGCGAAGCAAATCCCTGTTGTTAGTTAAAGCGGTTTTTCCTTTTGGTTTCAGCCACAGACTCCCGATCCAGAATCTAACGCACGTGGCTTCCTTCAGAATGGCTTCCCGCTCCGACGGGAAGCACTATCGTGTCTTCTTCGTGTGTCTCCTTGGTGCGTCTGAGGCCCCGCCTCGGCAGCCCACCTTTTATCTGGACTGGCAGGGTTGTAGATGTCAATCAGGGTGGGGGTGAGGCAATCTTTCCCCCATCACCCATCTCACATTGCCCTGAGGGTTTGCACGTAGTCCAGTTCCTTATTCCACAAAGGTGTCTCCCAAGACAATGGCTATGTCCAAGGCTTTTGTCTGGCTGAGCGGCCAGCCCACATTCCAAACCGTAAGGCTCTCTCTCTTGCGATTCTCACAAAGGAGGGGGCTGGGGTCATGACAGGAGCAGCGGCTGGGCGACACTGGAGGGCAGTGTGCGACTGCCGGCAGGCGGGTGAGAAGGCAGACCGACTCAGCACGTGCCAGCTCCCCTGCCGCTGGCGGGTGAGATGGGCAGGTGCCAGGTGGCTGCGCCTTTCGCAAATGATTCAGATTCAGGTTCGGATTCAGTTTATTGTCATTTAGAAACCACAAATGCAATGCAGTTAAAAAATGAGACGACGTTCCTCCAGAATGATATCACAAAAGCATATGATGAAACAGACTACACTAGAAAATCCACATAACATTTGGCAATCCCCATTCCGGAGTCCGGAGAGGCTGCTGCATATTAATATCGTGCTACCGTCTTAGCGCGTTCCCCGGAAAGGAGCTCCAAATCCACCAAAAAAGACAAACAAGACCAAAAACTAAAGTTACAAGACTTGCACAAAACCACATAGTTACAACAGTGCAAACAATAGCATAATTGATAAAAAACAGACTATGGGCACAGTAAAAATAGTCCAAAGGTGTTAAAGGACTATAAGTTCAAAAGAAATCACCACACAGTTTCCACAAGTCCCCAGGGTCCCGACAGACTCGCCATCCCACACCGGCGGCAGAAGGGAATACCCCCGCTATGGACTTCCACGGTGCCGCCTGACTCAGCCTCGCAGACGCAGCACACAACGAAAGCTCCATCGAACCCAGCCTCGCAGACGCAGCACACACCGAAAGCGACCTGACCGCAGCGGACTCCGAGTCCGTCGAACCTCCGAGCCGACGACCATCCCCTCCGGCACAGCTTCTCCGAGCACCATCCTCTGCCGAGTGTATTAAGACGGCCCCGCCAACGGCCATCGGCAACACGACCCTGAGGACTGGGGGCCTGTTCTTCCCAGCAGAGTCCCAGACCTCACAGCAGCAGCAACGAAGACGGTCTTCCTGGAGATTTCCAGATGTTCCTCCATGCTTCCACGTCCGTTTTCAATCGATTATGATTGCGCACGGCACCCCACTTCACAAATAACAGATAATCAGCTCCGGAGTGGCCGCTGCAAGCTGCGTCGCGCCGCCATCTTGGAAATAGGATATTAATAAATGCTGGAAAACAAGCAGGGATCGCCTGTCTGTGCTTACAAGAGTGCGCCAACATGTGAACAGATCTAGCGCAACTTAAACAATGCACAGCAGATTGGTACAGTGGCCCAGGAAATTTGAAATTACAGTTGCACAGAAAATTTGATATCAGTGCCAGATTATTGAAGGAACCGGATTACAGGTAGTCGGATTAATGAAGGTCGACTGTACATCAAAGGCTTGAATACCATCACCTCTTATAAGATAAAATCAAGCAACAACAGGGCTTCACTTCCGGATGAGCTCATTACCTTTTATCATCACTTGACCATCAAAATATGGAGGAACCACAAGGATTCCCTCAGCCAGCAAAAATTCTGTGATTTCAGTCTCTGAGGCCAAAGTGTGAGCAGACTTCAAGAGGGTGAACCAAGAAAAGCATCCGGCCCAGACAGGGTTCCTTGCCAAGTACTAAAAACCTGTGTTGATCAACTGGCTGCAGTGTTCACTGAGATCTTTAACCTCTCGCTTCTGGAGTCTGAGGTATCCACCTGCTTCAAGTAGGCTTTAAGAAGAATATGGTAACCTGCCTCATTATCATCCAGTAGCACTTACATCCACAGTGATGAAGTGCTTTGATAGGTTGGTGATAAAACATATCAAGTTCTGCCTGAGAAGGGACATGGATCTGTTCCAATTGCCTACTGGAACAATAGGTCCATAGTAGATGCCATCTCATTGGTTCTTCCATTCAACCCTGGACCATCCAGACTGCAAAGATGTATATATCAGGGTGCTTCTTATCAACTACAGTTCAGCATTCAATAAAAGCTCAAAGGTTCAAAAATGATTATCAGAGTACATACATGTCACCACCTACAACCCTGAGAATCTTCTTCCTGCAAGCAGACTTAGCATATCCATAGAACAGTAACTGTAAACAGGATCAGTGAACAACAAACTGTGCAAATGCAAATTTAAATAAATATTAATAAATATGAGTATGAAATAATATTACAGAGTCCATAAATGAGTCCTTAAATGAGTGAATTTATCCCCTTTTGATCAAGAGCCTGATGGTTGAGACATAATAACTGTTCCTGAACCTCGTGTTGTGAGTCCTGAGGCACCATACCTTCTGATGGCTGCAGTGGGAGAAGAGCATGACCTGGGTGGTGAGGATCTTTGATGATAGATGCTGCTTTTCTACGGCAACATTTCATGTAGGTGTGATCAATGGTTAGGAGGGCTTTACCTGTAATGTACTGGGCCGAATCCATTACCTTTTGAAGGATTTTCTGCTCAAAGGTATTGGTGTTCCCATACCAGACCATAATGTAGCCAGTCAGCACACTTTCCACCACACATTTGTAGAAGTTTGCCAAGGTTTTTGATGACATGCCTAATCTCCACAGACTCCTGAGGAAATAGAGGCATTGTTGTGCTTTCTTGGCAATGATACTTATATGCCGAGTCCAGGACAGATCCCCTGAGATAGTGACACCCTAGAACTTAAAGTTATTGATCTTCTCCACCTCTGATCCTCCAATGAGTTCTGGTTGATGGACCTCTTGTTTCTCTCTCCTGAAGTCTGCAAACAGTCCTTGATTTTATTGACATTGAGTACGAGGTTGTTGCTATGGCACCACTCAGCCAAATTTTCAATCTCCCTCCTGTACACTGATTCATCACCACCTTTGGTATGGCCCACAACAGTGGTGTCATCAGCAAACTTGTATATGGTGTTGGAGCTGTACTTAGCTACGCAATCATAGGTATAAAGCGAATAGAGCCAGGGGCTACGTACACATTAACGTGGAGCTCTGTGCTGATGGGGATGGTGGAGGGGATGTTTTTGCCAATCCAAACTGACTGAGGTCTGCAATTGAGTTCTGCAAATCCAGGATCCAATTCGTAGAGGCCCAGTTCGTAGAGTTTACTGATGAGTTTAGAGGAGATAATGGTATTAAATGCTGAGTTGTAAATGATAAGGAGCATTCTGAAGTATGCATCTTTGTTGTTCCATGCTTTCAGGGTTGTCTGAAGAGCCAATGAGATGGTATTCACCATAGACCTGTTGCTTTGGTAGGCAAATTGGAGTGGATGCAAGTTTCACTCAGACAGGAGCTGATATCCTTCAACACCAACCTCTCAAACACTTCATCACTGTGGATGGAAGTGCCACTGAGTGATAGTCATTGAGGCAGATTACCATTCTTTTCTTAGGTACTGATACGATTGAAGCCTACTTGAAGCTGGTGAGTACCAGACACTGCCGGAGCGAGAGGTTGAAGATGTCTGTGAACACACCAGCCAGTTCATCAGCACAGGTCTTCAGTACTCGGCCAGGTGCTCTGTTGTTACGAAAACCCCGTAACCAGGTAACTTACCAGCAAAGATAGATGGATCAGCTGAGTCGGATGCTACTATTTTCAAACGTTTTATTCAATAAGGGCACAAACGTATGGTTAATACAAAACATTCAAATCGTCAAAACTCAATCTAAACCATAATCAATCAGAAATAAGCTCTTTCGTTGTCTAGGGTATAAAATACTGAGTCCAATTGGAAATATAAAGAGTCACTCTGAAGTCTGCAGGCTTTTCTCTTTTGGTTTCACGTGTTGGAGAGAGAGAGAGATAAAACGGAAAAACTTGCCGTTTACATCCGTGGAATCAGGGGAGCGATCTTCCCCGTTGTTAGTTAAAAGCGATCTTCCGTTGGTTCCAGCCACAAACCCCGCATTCGGAATTTAACGCACGTGGCTTATTTCAAAATGGCTTCCCGTTCCCACGGGAAGCGTTATCGTGCTTCTTGGTGTCTCCTTGGTGCGTCTGAGGGTCGTCCTCTTTCAGACCCTTCTTTATACTGCCTCACGGGATCTCAGGTGTCAATCAGGTTGCAGGTGATGCAACCTCTCTCTCTCAACCAGCCCACTTTGCCCGAGGGCTTTACAATGTCCCTGCGAGTTGGCACGTCTGCAGTTCCCAGGTGTCTCCTGAGAACAATGCCACAGTCACCAGCTTTTGTCCCAGTGGAATGTCTTTCCATTTCCTGTGTCCATTCAGCCTGTCTCTCTCTCTCTCTCTTTTGGGTCATTGACCCCCCTTTTCTAGGGCTCTTGCAATTCTCACAAAGGAGGGGGCTGGTATCATAACACTGTCCAGATGCTTCCTTGGATTCACTCTCTTGACAGCAGCCCACACGTCATCTCCTGCTGTCGAAGCTCTGCTGTCCCCTACGTCACAAGATTTTACTTTGTAGAAGTTATCCAACATTCCCTCAAATCTAATCAATAAGCTCCAAGACCTTGGCTTCAAAGCCTCCTTGAGCAATTGGATACTCAACTTCCTGACTTGTAGACCCCACTCAGTCTGGCTTGGCAACAACAACACCTCTACAAGCTCAGCAGGTCGGGCAGCCTCCGTTGACTGCTCATTTCAACGGATGCTGCCCGTCCTGCTGAGTTCATCCAGCTTGTTTGTACGTGTTGATTTGACCACAGCATCTGCAGTGTACTTTGTGTTAACACCTCTACAATCTTCACCAGCAGAGGTTACCTCAAGGCCACATGAGCAGCCCTCTGCTTTACTCTGTTTTGTGACTGTATGGCTAAGCTCAGCTCCAATGACATATTGAAGTTTGCTGATGACACTATTATTGTAGACCTAATTAAAGGTGGTGTTGATCAGAATATAGGAAGGGAGGGGGAGATTAAAAATCTGGCTGGGTGGTGCCATAACAACAATGTCAGCATGATCAAGGAGCTGATTGTTGACTTTGGGAGGAGGAAACCAGAGGACCACGAGTCAGTCCTCATCAGAGGATCAGAGTTGGAGAGAGTCAGCAACTTTAAATTTCTTGGTGTTTTTATTTCCGAGCACCAGTCCTTGGGCACCAACATGTAAGCGTAATTACAAAGAAAGCATGGCAGCACCTCTACTTCCTCAGGAGTCTGAGAATCTAAAATGTCACACCATGACATCTAAAACTTTGATAAACTTCTATAGATACCGTATGTAGTGGAGAGTATATTGACTGTCTGCATCACAGCCTGGTATGAAAACACCAATGCCCTTGAATGGAAAATTCTACAGAAAGTAGTTCATTTGGCCCAGTCTATCATGGGCAAAGCCTTCCCCACCACTGAGCACATCTACACAAAATATTGTTGCATCTATCATCAGACACTCCCCACCACCCAGGATAGCACCACCTTGCTGCTGCTATCAGGAAAAAGGTACAGGAGCCTCAGGACTCACACCACCATGTTCAGGAACAGTTATTACTCCTCAACCATCAGGCTCTTGAACCAAAGGGAATAACTTCACTCAACTTCACTTGCCCCATCATTGAAATTTCCCATAACGTATGGACTCACTTTCAAGGACTCATCATCTAATGTTCTCGATATTTATTGATGTTTATTTATTATTATTATTTCTTTCTCTTGTGTTTTGCACATTGGTAGAATGCCCAGATTGGTGCAGGCTTAAACAAGAGAACATCTGCAGATGGTGGAAATCTGAGCAACACACACAAAATGCTGGAGGAACTCAGTAGGCCAGGCGGCATCTAGGAAAAGTACAGTCGGAGTTTTGGGCCGAGATCCTTCGCAGGACTGAGTGTGTTCCCCCTGGCGTTCATACTGAGAACTTAAGACTGAGAGACAGGTTATTCCTAAATTAAAATTAGTCCTCTTTCCAAAGCTTTGACAGCTAATTCCTGATTTAAGGAAGGAAATGTAGTATCACTATGTTATGCATGTTTTTTCCTGAACCCATCATGTGCTGAAACCTTCATTAATGTCACACCCAACCTCAATATCTCAGTTATCTCCAATACTGAGCATCATCATCAGCCATCAGTCTGAAATGTCAGCTGTCCTCTTTTTCTGAACGCTGTTTGGCCTGCTGAGTTCCTCCAGCATTTTGTGTGTGTTGCTTGTTGCAGTCTTTCTTTGATTCTATTATGGTTCTTATTCTATTATGGATTTATTGAGTATGCCCAAAAGAAAAATGAATTAGAAGGTTGTATGTGGTAACATATATGTACTTTAATAAATTGACTTTGAACATTGAAAGTTCGAACTTTGAATTTGTGTCTAGGTTCCTTGGCTGAATGTAGGCTGATGTTTATTGATTACTGTTTGGCTTTCAACACAATCATATCCTCAGTTCTACTCAACAAGCACCAAAACCTGGGCCTCTTTACCTCCCTCTGCTTCCTCATCAGGAGGCTGCACTCAGTGCAAATCTGAAATGTCATCTCCTCCTTGCTGACAGTCAACAATGGCACATGTCAAGAATGTGTGCTTAGCCCACTGCTGTACTCGCTCTACAGCTCAAATGCCATCTATAAGTTTACCAATGACACAACTATTATTGGCAGAATATCAGATAGTGATGAGGATACAGGAGTGAGCTACATAGATCACTGGTTGAGTAGTGTCACAACAATTTTGCACTCAGTGTTAGTAAGACCAATGAATTGATTGTGGACCAGGAAAGGGAAGTCAAGGGAACACACCAATTAGCAGTGGACAGGGGAAACAGTTTCAAGTCCTTGGGGGTGAGCATCCCTGAAGATCTATCCTGGGCCCAATATATTGATGCAATTGCAAAGTAGACATGACAGCAGCTATATTTCATTTGGAGTTTGAGGAGATTAGGAATGTCACCAATGACTTTTGCAAATTTCTACAGATGTACTGTAGAGAGCATTCTAACTGGTTGTATTACCATCTGGTATGGAGTAACTGCTGCAGAGGTTTGGAAGTAAACTCAGTCAGCTCCATCATGGGCACTAGCCTCCCCAGCGTCGAGGACACCTCCAAAGGGCAATGCCTCAAAAAGGCGGCAGTCATCATTAAGGATTCCCATCACCCAGGATATGCCCTCTCATTGCTATCGTGAATGAGGAGATACAGTAGCCCGAACACACACGTTCAGTATTTGCGGGACAGCTTCTTCCCCTTTGCCATCACATTTTAGAATGGGCAATGACCCCATGTTCATTACCTCATTATTTTTTTACTCTCTTTTTGCACTACTCATTGAATTTAATATTTATATACATTTTCCCAGTGATATTAAACCTGATGCTGATTCTGAAAACAGTAACAGAAAGGAAACATTCACCCTATCGGAACTATACTTTCACAACCCCCCCACCCCCACCCAAGTCATTAGGACACTAAGGGACAGATAAATCGGCAGATTTTGAAAGGCACAAAAATAACAGGGTTGTTGAATTTTCTTGGCTTAAAATGCAGGCATTGTTGCCTCTGGATAGGTTGAATATCCCTTGGTCCCTGCATTGCTGATCTAATGCTCTTCATGTTCATGGATGGAATTTATGTCTGGCACTTTTCTGTTAGCTCTGAGAGGTAGGTGGAACAAACTAATAAATAGCCATTAGCAGTGCCTGAAGCAATTTGTTATACAACCCGTCAGATCTTCCTTTGTCATGCAACTGAAAGTTAATTTGGGACTGCCAAAATTTGAGTGAATCTAGAGCCAGTTTTCTTTAAACTAAATCGCATTTAGCTGTGTATTTAAAATTATTTGAGATTTGTCTTGCTAATATTCTTGATTTATTTGACAGTTATAATTAAAACAGCTTTTATTTTCTTTTGGTTATCCTGCATTTCTCTATAAAAAAAACACTTTCTACAAATTCATAAGTAAACTAAGTTCAGGATTGTTTTTACTGCTTTCTTCTGATGCTATGTTAGTGTTGATACTGGTACTTCAAGCATACCTTTTTATTGCCACAATCAGGGAGGAGATACAGGAGCCTGCACAAGCTCAACATTTTAGAAACAGCTTTTTGCCCACCCCCATCGGATTTCTGAATTGTTAGTGAGACAATGAACCCATTTGTATTGCCTCACTATAGTTTATTTGTGCTCTCTTTTGCATGACTTATTTTATATATACACTTCTTATCATAATTTATAGCTTTTTTCTTTATGTACTGCAATATACTGCTGCAAAACAACAAACTTCACGATGTATGCCGGTGATGTTAAACCTGATTCTGATTAAATTTCCATAAATAAGGGTAAAATGAAGACCTGATCACAAGACTGAACAAAACAATATCTGTGTTGAAGATATGCCCTATAAATACTGATTTCTCTGGTTAAAATATCTACTAACCTGCTTGACTGTTTATATTATAGAATCACTCACTTATTGGCTTTTGAGTCCCTGTTGTTGCTGGGAAACACGGACAATCCACAAAAAAAATCCCATTAGCCACAGTTTGGGATTATTCTTTTTCTTTCAACCCAGTATTTGATTAAGTTCCAAAACCTTTAAATCCTCAAATCATCTGAGGTGTGTAATTCTGAATTCAACATTTACTAATTTGTTTCTTTTTTGATCATACATGCTGCATTTAGACCTGCTATGCCCATGTATTGCCCTTTAGATGCAGATTAATAACTTGAAATAGATTTCCATTACAAAAATACTCCACAAAAGAAAAACCTAATTGTTCCTTCTCCATTTATCTTTTAACGTAATGGCATTGTGGAAGATAATGTAATTTGATCAATGAAGTGGTTATTTCCTCTGGCTTTGCCTGTAAATTGACTTTAGCTCAATTTGTTAATGGAGTTTAATCTATGAGAATACCTCACTAATAAGGCAGGTATCCTTTTGAGATTCTCAATACAGCTACATTGTTTTTTTTTATCAAGCTGATCCCCTTAAGCTAGAAAGCTGTGGTGTTAATTAATAAGCAGATACAGAAGAGAGATAAATTCTAAAACCTTCCACCTGACTCTTTGCTCCCTTTACTTTCCTTTTACCACCACCTCCTCCTCCCCATCCCACCTTTTCCATCCCTTCAACATACCATGCAGAAGCCTCAGTTTCTCAGCATCTCCAGTATAATGAATTCCAGGTTTGACAAAATGTACAAACTAGAAGAACAGCACCTTATGTTCTGCTGGGTAATGGAAGTAACATTGAATTCTTTATTTTCAGGTAGCCTGCTCCTCCTCTGCCCCTTTCTCTCTGCTTCTGATCTACCAGGTCCTCTCACATCTCCCCTCCGTTGCCTGAATACTCTATCACCCAGTTTCTTACACCCCGCCCTGATCGCCCATCACCTATACACTTCTCCCACTGGGTTCCCTATCCAACTTCCCCTACCTTTCTTACTTGATTTTATTCTTTACCTTCCTTTCTTATCAAAATCTATGATCCGCAGTACATTGTTGCCTCCATGGACCATCTCCCATCCTCTATAGCTGTCTCCACTTTACTCCATCTGCTAATTAATCCCTCCTCACCTGGATCCACATATCATTTGCCAGCTCTTACCCCATCCCTCCCCCTCACCTCTTTATAATGACCATCTCCACTTACTCTTTTGGTCTATTTTGTGGGTTCCAATCTGAAATGTGGACTGTCCATTTCCCTCCAAAGATTCTGTCTAATCCAGTGAATTCCTCCATTAGCAAACAAGAGGAAATCTGCAGATGCTGTAAATTCAAGCAACACACACAAAATGCTGGTGGATCACAGCAGGCCAGGCAGCATCTGTAGGGAGAAGCGCTGTCAACATTTGGGGCCGAGACCCTGACGAAGGATTTTGGCCTGAAATGTCGACAGTGCTTCTCCCTATAAATGCTGCCTGGCCTGCCGTGTTCCACTGGCATTTTGTGTGAATTCCTCCATTAGCTCATTTTTGCAGCATCCTAATTCTTGTATGTCTTGATCTCTCTGTTAAACACTGCTGTTTGCTTCACTTCCATGTCCATGTCTTTGGCCAGGAGTCATAACTCAGGACTCTTCAACCTCTCCAGAGTTACTAATCTGATGAGTCCATTTTTCCCAGCCTTTACCCTTTCTGAATCTATTCAATGCTAATTACCATCACAACACTGTCAATACCAATTTGCTAAATATCTCCACTCACTCTGACCTAACTCCTAATCCTCACAGTATCTGGTGACTCTGTGGACTCTGTCCCAGAAGCCGATGTCAGAACGTCTTTCAAAACAGTGAACTCTCGCAAGGCAAGGACTGGAAACCTATGCCGACCAACTGGCTGGAGTGTTCAAGGACTTCTACAACCTCTCACTGTCACAATTAGAGGTTCCCATCTATTTCAAAAGACCATCAATCACACTGGTGCCCAAGAACACCAAGGTGAGCTGCCTCGATGAATATTGCTTGGTAGCACTCATGTCTACTGTGAGGAAGTGCTTTGACCACAAAGCATCAATTCTTCCATCCAAAACATTAATGTATTACCTGAAACAAAGTGTTCCCAACCACAACCATTGGGGAACACCACTAGTCACCAGTAGCCAACCAGAAAAAGCCCCTTTTATTCACACTCTTTGCTTCTGCCAGTTAACTAATTTTTTATCCAGGCTTGTATCTTTCCTGTAAAACCATGGGCTTTTATCATGTTAAGCAGCATCATGTGCGGCATCTTGTCAAAGGCCTTCTGAAAATCCAAATAAACAACATCCCCTGACTCTCCTTTGTCCATCCTGCCTGTTAGTTCCTCAAAGAATTCCAACAGATTTGTTAGGCAAGATTTCCACTTTAGAAAACCATGCTGAATTTGGCTTGTTTTATCATGCACCTTCAAGTACCCCAAAAACTCATCTTCAATAAAAGACTCCAACATCTTTCCCACCACTAAAGTCAGACTAACTGGCCTATAATTTCCTTTCTTCTGCCTGCCTCCCTTCTTAAAGACTGGAGTGGCTTTTTGCAATTTTCCAGTCCTCCAGATCCATTACAGAATCTAGTGATTCTTGAAAGATCATTACTAATGTTCCACAATGTCTTCGGCTACCTCTTTCAGAACCCTGGGGTGCAGCCCATCTGGTCTGGGTGACTTACCTACCTTCAGATCTTTCAGCTTCCCCAGCACCTTCTCCATAGTAATAGCAATCGCACTCACTTCTGTCCCCTGACACTCTCATATTTCTGGCATTCTGCTAGTGTCTTCCACGGTGAAGACTGACTAAAAACACTTAAGTTCATCCACCATTTTTTTGCCCCCATTACTATTTCTCCAGTGTCATTTTTCAATGGTCTGATATCCTCTCATGTCTTTCATTTATTCTTTAACTCTGGAAAAAGCTTATTATATCCTCAAGTCAAGTCACTTCTTATTGTCATTTCGACCATAACTGCTGGTACAGTACGCAATAAAAACAAGACAATGTTTTTCAGGACCATGGTGCTACATGAAACAATACAAAAACTACACTGAACAACATAAAACAACACAAAAACTACACTAGACTACAGACCTACGCAGGACTGCATAAAGTGCACAAAACAGTGCAGGCATTACAATAAATAATAAACAAGGCAATAGGCACAGTGGAGGACAGTAAGGTGGTGTCAGTCCAGACTCTGGGTATTGAGGGGTCTGATGGTTTGGGGGAAGAAACTGTTACATAGTCCTCTTACATTATTGGCTATGTTACCTTCATTTTTCAAATTTTCTCTGTTTATGTCTTTTTTAATTGGCATCTATTTGTTTTTAAAAGTTTCCCAATCATCTACCTTCCCACTAATTTTTGCTATATTACATGCCCTTTCTTTTGTTTTAACACTGTCTTTGACTTCCCTTATCAGTCACTGTTGCCTAATCCTCCCTTTAGAACACTCCATCTTTGCAACATATCTTTCCTGCACCTTCTAAATTGTTCTCAGAAACTCCAGCCATTGCTGTTCTGCCACCATCCCTGCTAGTGTCCTCTTCCAATCAACTTTGACCTGCTCCTCTCTCAGGGCTCTGTAATTCCCTTCACTGCACTGTAATACTGATACATCTGATTTTCCCTTCTCAAATTTTAGGGTGAAAACTGTCATATTTTGGAACACTGTCTCCTCACCGTTCTTTTACCTTAAACTCCCTAATCAAATCTCAATCATTATGTAACACGTAATCCAGAATTGCTATTCCTCTAGTTGGTTCAGCCAAAAGCTGTTTTAAAAAAAACATCTCATACAGCATAGTGCAACTGTCTTAAGCACATCTCTATTCCTAGGGTGCCTGTCATGCGTTAATTCTTCCGCATTAATTATTCCAGGACTTTGGACAGTACTGTATTTGTCAACGTGGGGTGGAAAGAGAGTTTGTAAATCTGGCTGGAGCAAAGGATATTAGGAACGGTGAGGATGGAGCACCACAGGAGGGTGTGGGACAAGTAGCGGAGATGGAGTACCAAGGGTGGGCGGGTGGTGGTGCAGGTGCAGACACTTCCAGCCCTGAGACACCAGGAAAGGTGATTTGATTCCAAACAATCAGCTTATTGATCATTACAGGAATGTCTTTCTGGTGCTTCCTGTTCCCTACCCTCTCCCTTCCCCCCTACCACTCTCAACCTAAATAGAGACCCATATCAAATTCAGGTTTATCATCATCACTCACAAATGTTTGTTTTTGCAGTAGCAACAGTACAGTGCAATACATAAAATAACTACAGTACTGTGCAATAGCTCTCTCATTCTCTCTCTCTCTCTATATATATAGCTAAATATATTGTATTGTTATTATTTATATTTCACAATACATTTCACAGCTTATGACAATGAACATGATTCTGATTCATTCCAATTGCCCGCCAGGTGTTGACTGCAGCACAATATTTCTTAGGTATTTTACCATGGATTGTTTATTTTCAGTAGCAGTAATGCATTAAGTATACCAGAAAGTTTGGAATAAAAGTTTGTTTGAAGAAAGGTGTTTAATTTGGTTTGTGCTTAAATGCAAATGTACTCCATATACAACACTTAGCATGCTTGCTTAATAGTGTGTGACAGTATCAAGCATTTAGATTGCTGCTTCTAAAGTAATTCCCAACCTCTGCTTCCCTGCAGAGCAGAGAACTGACTTGATGTTGAATCACTTTGGGTCAATCATAAATACCTTCAAGCAAATGGTTACGGAAGAATTAGCACATGACAGGCAATTATTTTTTTCCCAGTTCTCAGTATTGAGAAATTTTTTAGGAAGTATATGCCACAAAAATGTTCATTTAAGAGGAAATTTATAGAAAAAATTAAAATAGATCATTGTCTAAATTCCCTCTTGTAATGTTACTACCCTGAACAATATATATTTTATAATTTGAGTTTGTGCAGTATACATAAAGCTTAAAATTTACCATACATTGGAAGCACATTTGAAAGTTGAGGGAGGAGGAAGAATGTCATTACATGGTTCATTACATAAAGATAATTCTTAAAATGTATTTTCAGCTGTTCGTTTCTAATGGGCTTGTATTCAGATAATGCTGCAGTTCAGTTGAACACAAGAACAGCCTACACATGGCTTTAAAATCTATAGCCTCATTATCACCAGTGTAAGTACCACCTTGTTAATCGTTTAAACGTCTCTTGGCAGTGTTGTCATAAAATTGGAACCAAATTAGTGCACTTGATCTTTTCCACAGGTATCATTAGCTGAGGTATTTTTTTCAAATCCATGCCAAGGATGAAAGTAAGATGACAGTAACAATGGGGTTGGAAGCCAAGCAAGGTGAGGGTTTTTTAAAATTTTCCTTTTCCATTTACTTTACTCTGAATATTATGGTGGATTTTAAAATTATTTGGATTTTTTTTTACTGTCCTTGCTCTTCCTGTTGTACTTCCCAATTTTATTTCTAATATAGTTCCACCTTTCTTGATATTCTAGTCACAGGGAGAGTAAAAACTAAACCACTGGAAAGCTGTCACCAACACACAGTGGTTTTAGCAAATTTCTTCAAATTCACTGCAAGAAGCAACTCTACCACTGATAGGGCAGGTGTTGTCTAAGGTTGTGGGACCCATTTACGCATGGGTGTTAAAGCATGGCCTTCAAATTCTCTGTAATGTCTCAGTTGCTCCTTCTCACTGTTAGCAGTTAAGCTAGGTCAACATCCCAGCAATGATGCCCTTGTTACATTCAATAGTCTACATTGGGTGGGGCACATTGTTTCTTCGCCTGACACCAAATTACTGAAAAAGGCATTCTTCTCTGAGCTCTGTCATGGGGGTGAGATTACCAGAGGAAAAGATTCAAAGATACTGTATATTCAAAGTCTCCATGAAGAAGCACAACATCCACCACCCCCCCATTCTCTAGAAATCTTTGGCACTTGATCACTCAAGTGATCTGGAGAAAGGACATCTGGGTTGGTACTAAGACCATAAGACCAAAAGATATAGAAACAGCAATAAGCTATTTAGCCCATCGAGTCATGGCTGATCCATTTTTCCTCTCAGCCCCAAACTCCTGCCTTCTCCTCATATCTCTTCATACCCTGACCAATCAAAATTCTATCAACCTCTGCCTTAAATATACACAAATGACTGTGGCAAAGAATTCCACAGATTCACCAGCTAAAGAAATTCCTCCTAATCTCTGTACTAAAAGGACATCCCTCTATTCAGAGGCTGTGTCCTCTGGTCTTAGACTCTCCCATCATCCTCTCCACATCCACTCTACAAGGCCTTTCACCATTCAATAGGTTTCAATTAGACGTTCTTCTGAATTCCAGTGAAAATAGGCCCAGAGCTCTCCAACACTCGTCATATAATCATTGTCATATAGCCTGAAAAGAATTGGTTCCAACACAGACCCCTCTGGAACACCACTAGTCACTGGCAGCCAATCAGAAAAGGCTCCCTTTATTCCCACTCTTCGCTTCCTGCCAAACAGCCACTGCTTTATCTTTGTAACAGTTTCTTCCCCCAAGCCATCAGACTCTTCAATACCCAGAGTCTGGACTGACACCAACTTACTGTCCTCTACTGTGCCTATTGTCTTGTTTATTATTTATTGTAATTCCTGCACTGTTTTGTGCACTTTATGCAGTCCTGGGTAGGTCTGTAGTTTTTGTGTTGTTTTACGTAGTTTAGTGTAGTTTTTGTATTGTTTCATGTAGCACCATGGTCCTGAAAAATGTTGTCTCATTTTTACTGTGTACTGTACCAGCAGTTATGGTCGAAATGACAATAAAAAGTGACTTGATTTGACTTGGCTTGACTTTGCTAGAATCTTTCCTGTAATACCCTGGGCTCATAGCTTGTTAAGCAGCCTTTTGTGTGGTACCTTGTCAACAGTCTTCTGAAAATCTAGTATATAACATCAACTGATTTTCCTTTGTCTATCCTGCTTATTATTTCTTTGAAGAATTCCAACAGATTTGTCAGACAAGATTTTCCCTTGAGGGAACTATACTGACTAAGGCCTATTCTATCATGTGACTCCAAGTACCCTGAAACCTCATCCTTAATATTTGACTGCAACATCTTCCCAACCACTGAGGTCAGCCTAACCGGCCTATAGTTTTCTTTCTTCTGCCCCTCTCTCTTCTTGAAGAGTGGAGTGACATTTGCAATTTTCTAGTCTTCCGGAACCATTCCAAAATACAGTGATTCTTGAAAGTTCATTACTAGTGCCTCCACGATCTCTTCAGCCACCTCTTTCTGAACTCTGGAGTGTACACCATCTGTTTCAGGTGACTGATCCACCTTCAGACATTTCAGTCTCCCAAGCCCTTTCTCTCTAGTAATGGTAACATCACATACTTCATGTCAGCTGACATCTGGAATTTCCACCTCACTGCCAGTGTCTTCCACCATGAAGCCTGATGCAAAAGACTTATTCAGTTCGTCCGCCATTTCATTGTCCCCATTACTACCTCTCCAGCATCATTTTCCAGCGGTCCTCTCTTTTACACTTCATGTATCTGAAGAGACCTTTGGTATCCTCTAATACTATTGGCTAGCTTACTTTCGTATTCCATCTTCACCTTCTTAACGGGTTTTTTAGTTGCCTTCTGCTGGTTTTTAAAAGCTTCTCATTCCTCTAACTTCCCACTAATTTTTGCTCTATTATACGCCCTGCCTTTGGTTTTCGTGATGGCTTTGACTTCTCTTGTTAGCCACAGTTGTGTTATCTATCTGTTAGAATACTTCCTCCTCTTTGGGATGTATATATCCTGTGCCTTTTGAATTACTTCCAGAAATTCCAGAAATAAGGACGCTTATAAAAATTCCATGCTTAAGAGACCCATAAATAGAGTAAGGGACACACATAAATAGAGTAAGAGGCACACCACGTCATATCACAGCATACCCAGCCGCCTACCTGGCTTGTCAACCATCTCACCACATCTGTGCAACAGTCAAATGGGGTTCATTAGCCAATTCAGAATTCACAAAACCCTTAGCCCTGGCAAACAGCATATGAAAAAGAAATCTCAAAGGATCTAAGTGACTCCACTGTCTGAAAAGTTGGAATGCATCATGGTTTGCTATGGCAACTGTTTTGTCTATGACCACAAGAAACAATACAGAATTACGGACACAGCTCAGCACATCATGGAAACCAGCCCGTCTATACTTCTCGCTGCCTCAGTAAAGCAGCCAGCATAATCAAGGATTCTACCCACCCTGGAGATTCTCTCTTTTATTCCTCCCATTGGGCAGAAGATACAAAAGTTTGAAAGCATGTGCCACCAAGCTCAAGGCAGCTTCTGTCCCACTGTTAGAACAATTAGCTTTTTTTTTGTGACAGGCACATCAGAACATCAATGCATTCAGTGTAAGGCAGCATTTTGTGTCAATGACCAACATTGTCCAAAGATTTTGCCCGGGCAGCCTTGAAGTATTGCTACACTTCTGGAGCCAACATAGCATGCCTACTACTCATCAACCCTAACCATATGAACATAAAAATGTAAGTAGTAAGAGCAGGAGTAGGCCATCTGGCCCATTGAGCCTGCTCCGTCATTCAATAAAATCATGGCTGATCTAGCCATGGACTCAACTCCAACCACCTACCTTTTCCCCATGATCCTCAATTCCCCTACTATGCAAAAATCTATCGAACCTTGTCTTAAATATATTTACTGAGGTAGTTTCCACTGCTTCATTGGGCAGAGAATTCCACAGATTCACCATTCTCTGGGGAAAGCAGTTCCTCCTTATCTCCGTCCTAAATCTACTACTCTGAATCTTGAGGCTATGTTCCCTAGTTCTAGCCTCACCTACCAGTGCAAACAACTTTCTTGCCTCTATCTTACCTACCCCTTGCATAATTGTGTATGTTTCTACAAGATTTCCTCTCATTCTTCTGAATTCCAGCAAGTACAGTCCCAGGTGACTCAATCTCTCCTCATGGTCTAACTCCCTCCTCTCTGGAATCAACCTGGTGAACCTCCTCTGCACTGCCTCCAAAGACAGTATATCCTTCCTCAGGTAAGGAGACCAGAACTCCACACAGTACTGCAGGTGCGGCCTCAACCCTCAATACCCTATACAGTAGCAGCATAACCTCCCTGCTCTTAAGTTCAATCCCTCTAGTAATGAAGGCCAACATCCCATTTGCCTTCTTGATAGCTTGCTGCACCTGCAAACCAACCTCTGGTAATTCATTCACAAGTACTCCCAAGTCCCTCCGTAAAGTAGCATGCTGCAATTTTTTTTACCATTTGAATAATAATCTGCTCTTCCATTTTTACATCCAAAGTGGATGACCTTGCATTTACCAACGTCGTACTGTACTCCATCTGCCAGACCTTTGCCCACTCACTTATCCAATCTATATCTCTCTGCAGACTCTCTGTATCTTCTGCACAATTAGCTTTTCCACTCAGTTTAGTATCATCAGCAAAATGAGATACATTACACTCAGCCCCCTCTTCCAGATCATTAATGTATATCATGAACAGTTGTGAGCCCAGCGCTGATACCTGTGGCACTTCCCTCACTACTGATTGCCATCCAGAGCAACACCCAGGTATCCCAACTCTCTGCTCTATATTAGTTAACCAATCCTTTATCCATGCTAATACATCACCCCCAACTCTATGCATCTTATTTTATGGATAAGTCTCCTATACGGCACTTTATCGAATGTCTTCAGGAAATCTAAGTAAATAACGTCCATCTGTTCTCCTCTGTCCACTGTGCTTGTGATGTCCTCAAAGAACTCCAGTAAGTTTGTCAAACAGGACCTGCCTTTGCTGAATCCATGCTGCGTCTGCCTGATGGATCCATTTCTTTCCAGATGCCTTGCTCTTTCTTCTTTAATGACAGCTTCAAGCATTCTCCCAACTACAGATGTTAAACTAACTGGCCTATAGGTACCTGCCTTTTACACAGTGGTGTGACATCCATCATCTTCCAATCCGCCAGGACCTGCCCAGAATCCAGAGAATTTTGGTAAATTGTCACCAAAGCCTCTGTTATAACTTATGCCATTTATTTCAGTACCCTGGGATGCATTCCATCAGGACCAGGGGATTTATCTATCTTCAGGCCCACAAGTTTGTTCAGCACTACCTCATTAGTGATAGCTATTGTATTGAGGTCCTCACCTCCCATCGCATCCATAACATCTCTCTTTGGCAAGTTAGATGTGTCCTCCACCATGAAGACCGGCACAAACTTCATCTTCATGCATAGAGTTGGGGGTGATGTATTAGCATGGATAAAGGATTGGTTAACTAATATAGAGCAGAGAGTTGGGATACCTGGGTGTCAGGAATGGACAGGAGGAGGAGTATAGGAAACTGATACAGGACTTTGTGATATGGTGCAACTCAAACTACCTGCGTCTCAATATCACCAAGACCAAGGAGATGGTGGTGGACTTTAGGAGATCTAGGCCTCATATGGAGCCAGTGATCATTAATGGAGAATGTGTGGAGCAGGTTAAGACCTACAAGTATCTGGGAGTACAGTTAGACGAGAAGCTAGACTGGACTGCCAACACACATGCCTTGTGCAGGAAGGCACAGAGTCGACTGTACTTCCTTAGAAGGTTGGCGTCATTCAATGTCTGTAGTGAGATGCTGAAGATGTTCTATAGGTCAGTTGTGGAGAGCGCCCTCTTCTTCATGGTGGCGTGTTGGGGAGGAAGCATTAAGAAGAGGGACGCCTCACGTCTTAATAAGCTGGTAAGGAAGGCGGGCTCTGTCATGGGCAAAGTACTGGAGAGTTTAATATCGGTAGCTGAGCGAAGGGCGCTGAGTAGGCTACGGTCAATTATGGATAACTCTGAACATCCTCTACATAGCACCATCCAGAGACAGAGAAGCAGTTTCAGCAACAGGTTACTATCGATGCAATGCTCCTCAGACAGGATGAAGAGGTCAATACTCCCCAATGCCATTAGGCTTTACAATTCAACCGCCAGGACTTAAGAACTTTTTAAAAGCTATTATTAATGCTTTTTGAGATAATGATTTAGATGCATATCATATTTTTTACTGAGTTAAGTATTGTATGTAATTAGTTTTGCTACAACAAGTGTATGGGACATTGGAAAAAAAGTTGAATTTCCCCATGGGGATGAATAAAGTATCTATCTATCTATCTATCTATCAAACTAGTCATTCATATCTCAGCCATTTCTTCTTTACCTATTATCAATTCCCCCTTCTTGTCCTCCAAGGGACCTATGTTCACTTTAACCACCCCTTTCTGCTTTATATAATTATGAAAACTTCCACTAACCCATTTTTATATTTTGGGCTAGTTTATTTTCATAATCCATCTTCCCTTTCTTTATTGTTCACTTAGTGGTTTTAAAGTTTTCCCAATCTTCCAGTTTCCTACTACTCCTGGCAACTTTGTAAGCATGAGCTTTTAGTTTGATGCCTTCTTTTATTTCCTTAGTTATCCACGGCTGGCTCTCCCCACCCTACTGTCCTTGCTTTTAACTGGAATATACTTTTTTTCAGCAGTGTGAAAAATCTCGTTGGAAGTCTTCCACTGTTCCTCAACCGTCCCACCGCTTGGCCTGTGTTCCCAGTCTACACTAGTCAAATCCTCCCTCATCCCATTGTAGTCTCCATTGTTTAGGCATAATACACTAGTTTTAGATCAAATTATTGCACCCTCCATTTGTCTTTGGAATGTGGGAGGAAATCTATGCAGTGAAAGGAAGAACAGATAGAACAAACAGCTTACAGAAAACAGCAGTGATTGAACCCAATTGTTGATCACTGGCACTGTAAAGCTATTGTGCCAACCCATA
This sequence comes from Hemitrygon akajei, assembly GCF_048418815.1. Lineage (NCBI taxonomy): Eukaryota > Metazoa > Chordata > Chondrichthyes > Myliobatiformes > Dasyatidae > Hemitrygon > Hemitrygon akajei. The sequence continues at coordinate 161,293,189 of NC_133128.1, read as the reverse complement.
TGCTACTATACCAACCCAACTGACAATTGAATGGCTCCTTGATACAATAAGATGGAATGTTGACATCACAATCTACTTCATTGTGACCTTGCACCTTACTGTCGACTGTCTTTCACTTTCTCTGTATTGTAACATTTTATTATGCACTCTGTTATTTTACCAGTATAATGAATTGATCTGTATGAACAGTATGCAAGACAAGTTTTTTTTAAATTGTAGCTTTGTACAAGTGACAATAATAATCCAATTTACCATTTTTGGTTGCTGCATCATTGATTCTGGACCGCCATGCAAAATCTTTGCCACAAGTGAATAGAAAGAAATCTCCATGTCCATTAGACTGAAAGATAGCTGCAAGCGAAGAGATTCAAAGGATTAGTTGTACATGCACTAGGGACAAATACTGGTAGGGAAGCCTGAGGGAAGATGATTGAAACATATCTGTTGTTTTGCATAATTTACATGATCATGTCAGGCTTAAACTGCACCAGGTTACCAGACCAAAACAGCTTATAGAATTGTGATTATAGCCAGTAAGAGGAGGCGTGCAATTGGTATCAGTGAAACAATGAGCTTCCCATTGGATGAGTTCTCCAATTTGATATTTTTTCTATATGAAAGGCTTGACATTAGTTTAACACTGAAACTGCCTTAGCAAATAATGTGTCTAAAAAATAATTCTTCAGTTTTTTCAGATTTATACTGGAGTGTGCTTGGCTGAAAAAAAAAGGATGTTCAATGCCTTGAGTATGTCCATCCTCATCCACCTATATCCTTGGTTGTGCCTGATGAACAAATCAGCTAAGAGATAGAGTTGGGATCCAACTGGGCTTCCAAATCAGCATGTAATTCCTGAGGGGTATACAAATCCTCACTGCCCAGAACTAGCTGTTATATGAAGAGGCATGCCATTCATGGTACAGCATAAACCCCTCTTGTGTCAAGTCCTCTATGGCCACAGAGAGGGGATTCTAAGAAGAATCCTGTTCATTGAAATGCATGAAAATTACATGCTGTTATCCACACACACTAATGCTCTTGGAGAGTGACATGTAAAGATCCCTATTATTCATGCGGGAATAGTATTGTTTTGAATAACATTGAGTAAAATTAAGATATTAAGAGCTTAATTCAGTAGCTTGATTTACAGCTTCAAAAAACATTAACCATGTACTGTACTGTATGTCTAAGTGAACTTCCTTTAATTATTTTTCCATTCTTGAGATAATAAATTATCCTCCTTAAGTGTACTATGGTTTAGATATGATTTTTAGGGGTAATCTCATAAAGATATACAAAATAGGGTCTTTTAAGAGACTTTTGGATAGGTACATGGAGCTTAGAAAAATAGAGTAAGTCTAGGTAAGTCTAGTAGTTTCTAAAGTAGGGACATGTTCGGCACAACTTTGTGGGCCAAAGGGCCTGTATTATGCTGTAGGTTTTCTATGTTTTTATTATGGGAAGATTTGAGAGTTTTATTTCATTGCATTGCAGAATCCAAAGTTAGGAACATGACAATCATTTGGGACTGGAATTAAAACTTTCCTCAAGTAGAAGAAAAGGATTGTAAATCTTTAGAGCTCTCTTCCTTAGGGGACTGTGACTGCTCAACTGTTCCATGTAGTCAAGGTCTCAATCAATAGATTTTTGGACAGTGAATGAATGCAGGTCTCTGAGGACAGAGTAGGAAAGTGGAATTAAGGTGCAGGTTCTGGTGGTAATCTTAATGCTTGAGAGACTCTGTTTTCTGCTTTTGTAGAAATGGTATAAGTTTAGGAATATAAATAAAACAGCTCTTTGTCTAGTTAACACAATTTGCCAGTATTCAACGAGTTGATAGAATATTCTGCAACTCACTGGGTGGAAACTTGGATGTGATCAGATAGCAAGGTCATGATGATCAAACCCAGAAGCATTTAACTAAGTGTAAACAGCAAACTTTGTGTTGTCTGGTCATTAGCGTGTTTGTAACATTACTTGAACTTGTTGTGTTCTGTTAATGTTGATTAGCAACTCAGCAGGAGAACTTAATTATCATGTGGTTCTAACTATTTAAAGTTAGCTTGCTCTACTTAGTCTGTTGAAGGTAGATGAACTTTAGCTTTAAGAAATGATGTGATTTCACTTGCACGGTGAGGGTGTTAGTGAAAAGCCCATCATTTATTACTCACCCTTTACTGCTCCTAAAATGATGGTAAGGGACCAGCTTTTTGAATGGCTACAATCCTTCGGAATAGGTTCTGCACTGTACTGTTAGTATTAGGACCCAACCAAGATGAAGCAATAGTGATATATTCCCAAGTAAAGATGGTGTTGGCATGGAAATCCTTTAAAAAAAAGTTCATGCAAGATTGGGCTGAGCGAAGCATCAACGTACATGTATTAAGAGCTTGCTGTGGTGTGTTGGCATGACATGCAACAAAAAACAACATTCAGAAAGAACAAAGAATTACACAAAAGTAAGTTAGAGTTTAAAGTACAGATATGGAATGAAATGTGCTTAAATCCATAAATAGCAGCATATAGCCACTATGTAAACAGCATTATAAAAAAACAGTGTAAAGTGTTTACAGTACAGTGTGGTGACTGAGGCGGTTATGGGTGGGAGAATGATAACTGCCTGGGGAATAAAATACTTTTAAGATGTCATGAACTTCTTGTATTAATAGTCCTATAGTGCTTTACAGAAGGGAGCTTTTGGAAAAGGTAGTTTGCAGGCTGGTTAGTGTCTGCAATGACTTTTCCTGCCTGTTTCTTTGATCAGGTCACAGACAAATCCTACAGCGACAGTAGATTGCAGCCAATGAGTTTTTCTACTAACCTGACAGCTTGTTGTAGTTTTTTTTAACCTTGTGTGAGGATGATGCACCAAACCAGACAATAGTGGCTGATGTGAGGATGCTCTCTTACAATGGCAGTGATGGTAAGCACCTATAGACCAAAATTACTGGCATCAAATTTAAGCACTGCACATTGAGAATCTTTCATACATCAGAGGGGCAGATGCGTGTAGAATTTGGATGGGAAACTTCACTTCATGGAACTTGCATGGGTCTCAGGGGAGCTGGATCTTTATTCCTTGGGACATAAGAAAATGAGGGGAGACTTCACAAAAGTTTAGAAAATCATCAGAAATATAGATAAGGTGGCTGGCCAGTTAGGGAGTCCAAAGCTAGAGGGGACAAACACAAGATAAAAGGGAGGAGATTTAAAAGAGACCTGAGAGGCAACCTCTTTACATAGAGGGTAATGAGTATCTGGAATAAGCTGCAAGAGGAAGTGATTGAGGTGAATACAATTGCAATATTTAGATAGGTACATGGAAAGGAAGGTTATGGGCCAAATGCTGGCAACTGGGACTAGCAGAGAGGATGCTATGGTTGGCATATACTAGTTGGATCTGTTTCTCAAGTCAAATCACATTTTATTGTCACTTTAACCATAATTGCTGGTACAGTACACAGTAAAAACGAGAAAACGTTTTTCAGGACCATGGTGCTACATGAAACAATACAAAACCTACACTGAACTACGTTAACAACAACACAGAAAATGTCTGTAATGGTGGGAAGAGAGACCCCGATGATCTTCTCAGCTGACCTCACTATCCGCTGCAGGGTCTTGCAATCCGAGATGGTGCAATTTTGGAACCAGGCAGTGATGCAGCTGCTCAGGATGCTCTCAATACAACCCCTGTAGAATGTGATGAGGATGGGGGGGGGGGGGGGTGGGAGATGGGCTTTCCTCAGCCTTCGCAGAAAGTAAAGACGCTGCTGGGCTTTCTTTGCTATGGAGCTGGTGTTGAGGGACCAGGTGAGATTCTCCACCAGGTGAACACCAAGAATTTGGTGCTCTTAATGATCTCTACTGAGGAGCCGTCGATGTTCAGCGGGGAGTGGTCACTCTGTGCCCTCCTGAAGTCAACAACCATCTCTTTTGTTTTGTTCACATTCAGAGACAGGTTGTTGGCTCTGCACCAGTCCGTTAGCCGCTGCACCTCCTCCCTGTACGCTGACTTGTCATTCTTGCTGATGAGACCCATCACGGTCATGTCATCGGCAAACTTGATGATGTGGTTCGAGCTGAGTGTTGCAGCACAGTCGTGGGTCAGCAGAGTGAACAGCAGTGGACTGAGCAGACAGCACTGGGGGGACCCCGTGCTCAGTGTGATGGTGTTGGAGATGCTGCTCCCGATCCGGACTGACTGAGGTCTCCCAGTCAGGAAGTCTAGACTGTATTACTCTGACTCTATAAACTGAGAGCAAGTCCAAAATTTTCATTTGCATAAATACACAATGAATATACAAAAGCTTTGCACTGAACTCACTTTTACTTAAAACAAAGGATTGTCTGTTGTTGTACAAGCAGAATTGCACATGCCAGAATATTTTGGAAAGGTCATGTCCTCGCTGGCATCCTAACTATTTCAGACACAAAATAGATGGTAAATCCCCTCAACTGACTGTTCTAAGGGCAGTGCAATGGGGAAAGTCAGCAAAGAAGTGAAAGAGGGAGAAACTATATTTGAAACAAAGCACAACTCAATTATTGTCTGCCAAAATATTTGACAAAAGAAGAGAAAAAAAGAATCAAGCTCCTTTGCCAGCGAGTCGGATTCCCCCCCGCCCCCCACTTACTTGGGGAACATTGCCAGAAGCTACATGAGTGAAACTACCTCCACATTAGTTGAGGTAGCATGACTGGGCACCAGAGATGCATTTTCAATGACAATGAAGTTCTCCCAGATAACCTATTAAGCTAAAAAGACAACAGCCATATTATGGAACAATTTGCATTTACTGGGAGATACTGTTGAATTTCCACCAGCTACTTCAGAGCTTTCTGTAGGCATTAAAAATGAAATGGGGAGGAATGATTGCATTTAATGGCTTCAGACTGTGACAGAATACACTTGAATTTGCACCTCCCCAGGTAAGCAGACAACAAAACTAGAAAGACACAACTAATGGAATTATGTATTTAGAGCTATATTTCTGCATGACATCAAGGTGTGCCAAATAGTTATTTCCTCCTCCTTAAATAGATAGCTTTCATTACATTGTAAATCATGGATTATATTGGAGGCTTGCAAAATGAAATTCTAATGCAGACTTTGAACATTTCAGTTCATCCAAGTAAAATAAATTATCCTTTGTTGCAAGTCAAGATACAAGAATGCATTTGAATATTTATTGCATGTAATTTTTATTGTAATAAAACTTAGTCTTTATGTGAGGATGTACATTCAGACACAGAAGCAAAATGCAAATTCTGTAGACCATCATTTCTCACTGGTCTCTGGGTGCTACATTGAAGGCACCTGGAGTGATAGAAATTGATTAGAGACAAATTGTTTCCTTTCCCTCTTTGACTTTGATTCATTGCTTGGAGTCCATGTATTGCTGTGGCTGTTTCATTTCTGAGATATTAATCATAAGTGGTGTCATCTATATTTATCAGCATGGAAGGAATGATTATCTTTCAATACCATCAATATATCATTTATTTTCTGAATGTGTTTTTGTTTTATTGGATGCAAGTAAATCCTGTTGTAACTAAAGCATCAAGTTGAATAGAACCATAGAACAGTACAGCACAGAAAACAGGCAATTCGGCCCTTCTAGTCTGTGCTGAAACTTTATTCCGCTAGTCCCATTGACCTGCACCCAGTCTATAACCCTCCAGACCTTTCCCATCCATGTATCTATCCAATTTATTCTTAAAACTTAAGAGTGAACCCACATTTATCACGTCAGATGGCAGCTCGTTCCACACTCCCTCCACTCTGAGTGAAGAAGTTTCCCCTAATGTTCCTCCTAAACCTTTCCCCTTTCACCGTAAAGCCATGTCCTCTTGTATTTATCTCTCCTAATCTAAGTGGAAAGAGCCTACATGCATTTACTGTCTATACCCCTCAATTTTGTAAACCTCTATCAAATCCCCCCTCATTCTTCTACGCTTCAAGGAATAAAGTCCTAACCTGTTCAATCTTTCTCTGTAACTCAACTCCTGAAGACCCGGCAACATCCTAGTAAATCTTCTCTGCACTCTTTCAATCTTACTGATACCCTTCCTATAGTTAGATGACCAGAACTGCACTTAATACTCCAAATTTGGCCTCACCAATGTCTTATACAACCTCACCATAACATCCCAAATCCCTATACTCAATACTTTGACTTATGATGCCAGGATGCCAAAAGCCTTCTTTACAACCCTGTCTACCTGTAGTGCTGCTTTCAGGGAATTATGTATCTGAACTCCCAGATCCCCTTGCTCCTCCGCACTCCTCAAGTGCCCTACCATTTACTGTATGTGTACTGCTTTGATTTGTCCTTCCAAAATGCAACACCTGACACTTGTCTGCATTAAATTCAACCTGCCATTTTCTGGCCCATTTTTCCAGTTGGTCCAGATCCCTCTGCAAGCTTTGAAAGCCTTCCTCGCTGCTCACAATGCCTCCAATCTTAGTGTCATTAGCAAATTTGCTGATCCAATTTACCACATTATCATCTAGATCATTGATATAGACAACAAACAACAATGGTCCCAGCACAGATCCCCAAGGCACACCACTAGTCACAGGCCTCTAGTGAAGCAATCATCCACTACCACTCTGTCTTCTCCCACACAGCCAATTTCAAACCCAGTTTACAACCTCTCCCTGTATATCTAGTGTCTGAACCTTCTGAAGGGACCCATGTGGGACTTTGTCAAATGCTTTACTAAAGTCCAAGTATACAACATCCACAGCCTTTCCTTCATCTACTTACTTGGTAACCTCCTCAAAAAACTACAAGATTCATTAAACATGATCTACCACACACAAAGTCATGCTGACTATCCTTAATCAGCCCTTGCCTGTCCAAATACTTGTATATCCAATCTCTCAGAACACCTTCCAATAATTTACCTACTACTGATGTCAGGCTCACCGGCCTGAAATTACCTGGTTTACTTTTGGAGCCTTTTTTAAACAACGGAACAACAAGTGCTACCCTCCAATCCTCTAGCACTTCACCCGTGGCCAAGGACATTTTAAATATTTCTGCCAGTTAGTCTTTGCAATTTCTACGTTAGTCTCTCTCAAGGTCTGAGGAAATATCATGTCAGGCCCAGGGGATTTATCTACCTTTATTTGCTGTAAGGCAGCAAGCGACTCCTCCTCTTTAATCTCTGTATGTTCCATGACACTACTGCTCATTTCCCTTCCTTCCATATATGCTATGCCAGTTTCCTGAGTAAATACTGATGCAAAAAAACTGTTCAAGATCTCCCCCATCTCATGAGGCTCCACACATAGACGACCACTCTGATCTTCTAGGGGATCAATTTTGTCCCTTACTATCCTTTTACTCTTAATATACTTGTAGAAACCCTTCGGGTTTACTTTCACATTATCTGACAAAGCAACCTCATGTCTTCTTTTTGCCTCCTTTGGTATTTTCTTACATTTTCTATACTCTTCAAGTACCTCATTTGTTCCTTATTGCCTTTCCCTGCTATACACGTCTCTTTTTCTTAACCAGATCGCCAATATCCCTTGAAACCCGAAGTTCCCTGTGCCTGTTAACTTTGCCTTTAATCCTGGCAGGAACATGCAAACTCTGCACTCTCAAAATTTCCCCTTTCAAGGCCTTCTACTTACTGAACACATTCTTGCGAGAAAACAATTTATCCCGGTCCACACTTCCTAGATCCTTTCTCATTTCAACAAAATTGGCCCTTCTCCAATTTAGAACCTCAACTCGAGGACCAGACCTACCCTTATCCATAATTAACTTTAAATTAATGACATTATGGTCACTGGACCCAAAATGTTCACCTACACATACTTCTGTCACCTGACCTGTCTGTCCCTAATAGGAGATCAGTGTTGCATCCTTTCTTGTAGGTACCTCTATATACTGATTTAGAAAACTTTCCTGAACACATTTGATAAACTCCAAGCCATCTAGCCCTTTCACAGTGTGGGATTCCCAGTCAATATGTGGAAAATTAAAATACCCTACTATTACAACTTTCTGTTTCTTACATTGGTCTGCTATCTCTCTACAGATTTGCTCCTCCAATTCTCTGACTATTGGGCGGGTCTATAGTACAACCCTATTAGTGTGGTCACACCTTTCTTGTTCCTCAGCTCCACCCATATGGCCTCTGTAGACAAGCCCTCTGAGGCTGTCCTGTCTACACACAGCTGTGATATTTTCCCTGACTAGTAATGCCACTCCACCCCCTTTCATCCCTCCCCTCTCTATCACATCTGAAACAACGAAACCCTGGAAAATTAAAATGCCAGTCCTGCCCCTCCTGTAACCAAGCCTCACTAATAGCAATAATGACATAATCCCACACCCTAAACTCATCTGCCTTACCTATAATACTCCTTGCATTGAAATAGATGCACCTGAGAACATTTCTATCATGTACAAACCTTTGATTTCTGTCTATACATGCAGTCCTCGCATGACCTTCATCCTCCTCCACCTCACTAACACTCTGGTTCCCCTCCCCCTGAAAATCTATTTTAAACTCCCCAGAGCAGCACTAGCAAATCTACCCGCAAGTCCCCCTCCAGTTCAGGTGCAAACTGTCCCGTCAGAACAGCTCCTACCTTCCCTGGAACAAAGCCCAATTGTCCAGAAACATGAAACCATCTCTCCAGCACCAACTCCTTAGACACATATTTAGCTGCATTACCTTCCTATTTCTAGCCTCACTAGCATGTGGCACGGGTAGCAATCCTGAGATTGCAACCCTGGAGGTCCTGTCCAACTTGGTCCAACTTTGCACCCAACTCCCTAAACTCTCTTTATAGGACCTCCTCCTCCTTCCTATCCACATCATTGGTCCCTACATGGACCATGACATCTGGCTGCTCACCCTCCCTCCTGAGAATACCAAGAACTCTATCCGAGATATTGCGGACCCTGGCACCAGGGAGGCAACAGACCATCTGAGATTCTCAATCTCTCCCACAGAATCTCTTATCTGTCCCCCTAACTGTCAAATCCCCTATCACTACTGTTCTCCTCTTTTCCCTCCTTCCTTTCTGAGCTGAGGGTCCAGTCTTGGTGCCAGAGACATGACCAGTACAACTTGTCCCTGGTAGGTATACTTTTTGTTGATGGGAATGGCCACAGGGGTCCTCTGCTCTTCCTGTCTATTCCCCTTCCCTCTCCTGACAGTCACCCAGCTACCTCCCTCCTGACTTTTAGGGGTGACTATCTTCCTGAAACTCTTGTCTATTTCTGCCTCTGCCTCACAAATGATCCGAAGTTTATCCAGCTCCAGCTCCAGTTCCCTAACTCAGTTTGTCAGGAGCTGCAGCTGGATGCACCTTTTACAGGTGTAGTCATCAGGGACAATTGTGCTGTCCCTGACTTCCCACATACTGCATACAGAGCACTCCACTGCCCTAACTGCTGCCTTCATTACCTACTCCTAAGTTAATTAAATTAATTAACAGAACTTACCCAGCCATACCTCACTAGGAGCAAGCTGGTCCTCAGCCTCTGCTCACCAAAGTCTCAAAGTTTCTCTCTCTCTCTCTCTCTCTCTCTCTCTCTCTCCCTCTCCCTCTCCCTCTCCCTCTCCCTCCCTCTCCCTCTCCCTCCCTCTCCCTCTCCCTCTCCCTCTCTCCCTCCCTCCCCCCCCCCTTCTTGTTTTACGGCGGTTGGCACCCAGCTTAATGGTGCATTACCGCCACCTTCTGTTCTGGAGTATGCGATGGACTCACATTCTAAATCCCTTCACCCAATCGTACACACACACATACCCTAACCTACACTTTATCCTCCCCATCCTAGTATCCTATTTCTGTTTATCCATCATATCCTATAAAAAGCCCCTGTACCCCTTAAGAAAGCTAAAAATACCCTGACCTGTGTTCTCTCACCCATGCCCAGCAACCCTTTTAATGTGAATTCCTGCACCCCCAATTTCCTTGGATTAATTCTCATCATCTCTCTCTGTATCCCATACTTCCTGCAACTCAGAATTACATGTTCTACTGACTCCTCTTCCTGACATTCCTCACACAGTCCTGTCTGGTGTTTCCCTATCAATTTCAATGTTTGGTTTAGTGCACAGTGCCCCAGCCTTAACCTAGTCCACACAATTTCCTCTCTTCTGTATCTACTTCCTACCCTAGTACCTGCAACACTTTTTTGTATTTGATATAAATGCCTGCCTTTCCCCTCCCTGTCCCATCTTTCTTGCCACATTTGGTTAATTTTTTCCCATATTACACACTTAACCTTTGCTTTACTGATACTAATGTGCATTTCTATATTTTCTTTCTTTATTGCCCACTTTGCCAACTCATCCACCCTTTCATTGCCCTTCACCCCTACATGAGCTGGAACCCATAGAAATTTAACCTGACCTCGCTGATTTGCAACTCTTGTGACTGACTGAAGGACTTCATGAAGTACATCTTGCCGGCTGTTGAGTGAGAAGACCTTAAACTTGCTAGTACTGAAGATGAATCTGAGCATATCAACGCTTTGACTAGTTTAGTTTTCTCCACCCAACGCAACACAACCAACACTGCCATCATCTCCACTGTATACACCGCTAACTTAACAGATGTTCTTCTGCTGATTGAAATTACTTTTGCTGGTATAGCCACCCCAAACCCTGTCACTCCTGTCTCAGGTTCCTTAGCACCATCTGTATAGAACTGAGTATAATCACTATACTTTTCCACCACATAACAGTTAAATGCACTTACCAAATCAGTTTTATACTTTCCTTTCCTTTTACCTCTAACAAATGCCAGTCTACGTCAGGCCATACAAGCTTCCATGGAGCTACAACCGGATAAACTACTGAAGGACTTATCCTTAGATCAAACACTCCACATTCTTTAGCAATATCATTCCCTACCCGACTAAAGTTTTCCCTCTGAAACCTCCCATTTTCCCAGGACTCCTGCAACACTCCTTTAGCAGGGTGAGAATCATTGTGTCCCTGCAAATTAACCCAGTAGTTTGCCATCAATTGCATCCTTCTTAATTCCAAAGGCATTATTCTCATTTCTACCTGCAGGGCTGATACTGGTGATGTTTTAAAAGCCCCACTGCACACTCTCAAAACCTGAGCCTGAATCACATCCAGTTTCCTTATAAGAGACCTAGCTGCTGATCCATATGCTACACTTCCATAATCCAACACAGATCTTACTAAAGCCACATACATTCTCTTTAATGCTGAACAACTTGCTCCCCATTCCCTACCAGTCAAACATCTCATCACGTTTATTACTTTTTTACATTTCTCCTCAACTTTCCTGATATGGTCTGCCCATGTTAATCGTGAATCAAATATAACTCCCAGAAATTTAAATGATCCAACCCTTTCTAATTCAATCCCATACATCCTTAACTTCTTCCCTACCTCAATTCTTTTCCTAGTGAAAAATACAGTTTGAGTTTTTTCCACCGAAAATCTACATCCCCAATCATAACCCCACTCTACCACTTCATCAATTGCTCCTTGTAGTTTCCTGATTATATGCTCCGTGTTCCTGCCTCTTTTCCACAAGGCCCCATCATCCGCAAACAGTGACCTACCTATATCCACTGGTACCTTTGTGAAGACATCATTGATCATAATGATGAAAAGTAACGGGCTAATCACACTACCCTGAGGTGTGCCATTTCCCACTATGTACTGTTTTGATAATTCTGATCCAATCCGAACTTGAATTTTTCTACCAAACAAAAAATCTTTAATCCAATTAAAAACTCTCCCCCCAACCCCCATCTTGTGCAGTTTAATTAATAATCCTTCCTTCCACATCATATCATAGGCTTTTTCAATGTCAAAAAACACTGCAGCTACTGATTCTTTATTTGCCTGGGTGTTTCTTATTTCAGTCTCTAACCTTATCACTGAGTCCATGGAATTCCATCCCTTCCTAAAACCACTCTGATAACTTGGCAGCATTCCTCTCTTCTCAAGATCATATGATAACCTTTCAGTTATCATCCTTTCCATTACCTTCCATATATTTGCTGTTAGTGCTATTGGCCTGTAGCTAGTGGGTTTTGATGGATCCTTGCCAGGTTTCCTTATTGGAATTACTACTGCTTCTTTCCATGCACTTGGTAATCTTCCCTCCTCCCACACTCTGTTATAAAAATGCAGTAACTTCAAGAGCGTTCCTTCTCCTAGATTTTTTAGCATAACAGAGGATATTAGATCTTTCCCTGGTGAGGTTGGTCTTGATCTCTTTATTGCTCTCACCATTTCTGCCAAAGTAAATGGTTCATCAATTATATCATCAGTTTCTATCTTCCTGTTTAACACACCTGGGTATTGACTCATTGTTCTCTCCCTTCTCCTTCTCCCTTCTTCAGACAAATTTTCTGAACTATTTATCTTTACAAATGACTTGGCCATGATCTCAGCCTTATCCCTGCTGGAGACCGCTGTTTCTTCCTCAGATATAGTTACTGGATACTCCCAATCCCTTCTATCTCCCCCCATCCTCTTAATCATTCCCCATACCTCTCCCACAGGCGTTGTTCTTCCTATTTTGTTGCAAAAACTCCTCCAACTTGCCCTTTTAGCTTGACGTATAGTTCTTCTCACCACTGCCTGTGCCTTCTTATATTGAATCAAATGCTGCATATTATGGGTTCTTTTAACTAGCCTGAATGCTCTATTTCTGTTTTTTACAGCCTGACAACATTCCTCTGTCCACCATGGCACTATTTTTCTATTCATCCTATTTTTACTCCGGGGTATAGATCCTTCTGCTGCCATAATAATTGCTGAAGTCACCTGACTGTTTAAATCATCTATATCTCCAGAAATGTCAATCTTTGTCAATGCTTCTTCACTTAACCTCTGGAATTTACCCCAATCTGCTTTTCCAAACACCCACTTTGGGACTCCCCCACCTGGTCTTATTTCAACTCTTTCACCCACTGAACATAAAACTGGGTAGTGATCACTGCCTACTGTTGAAGCAGTCCAAACTCCACAGTTACTGATGCCAGCCAAGACATTAGACACTAACGTAATATCTCATACCGACTCAGTTCCTGTTGTTATGTTTATCCTTGTTCCTCTACCATCATTCATACATACCAAATCCCTTTCTTCCATCAAATCTTCAATTACCTTTCCATTTGCATCTGTAATCGGATCCCCCCCATATTGTGCTGTGAGCATTGAAATCTGCACACCACACTACTTTATGTCTATTTTGTCCTTGTATCCTTAGTAGGCTGTCCAAATCCAATCTTTTACATGGATTGTAGTAGTTAATTATAACCACTCCCTCCCCTCTCTCCCATATTTCCACCACTATGTATTCCTGATCGTCTCCTTTTTCCAGTACTCTATACGGTATACCTTGCTTGATTAACATAGCACAACCCCCTCCTCCCCCTAGATTTCTATCTTTCCTTATCATTGTATACCCATGTACCACAAAGTCTAAAGCTGGTTTCAACCAAGTTTCCTGAATACCGCCAGGACTTAAGAACTTTTTAAAAAGCTATTATTAATGCTTTTTGAGATAGTGATTTAGATGCATATCATATTTTTTACTGAGTTAAGTATTGTATGTAATTAGTTTTGCTACAACAAGTGTATGGGACATTGGAAAAAAAGTTGAATTTCCCCATGGGGATGAATAAAGTATCTATCTATCTATCTATCTACACACTACATCCGGTTTTACAACCCTTTCCTTAATAAATTCCTTAAATTCCTGGCCATTGGCCAGTAAACTCCTTGCATTCCATTGCAAAAGAATCACCATAATGAGTACTAACCAACCTATGACACTTCCTGGCTTGACTGATTAGTGAGGTTCTCCCTCACTTCTTCCCATGTCAGTCCTACTAACCCTAAATGGTTTACTGCTGCTTTGACCACCAGCTGAATTTTGTCACTTTTTGACTTTACCTCTGCCGTACTATTAATGACTCCTGGAATGAATGTTACTAGAGCTTTTTTTTCCACATAAGTCCTGTCATTTACTCTTCTCTGCATCTCTTGCATCCCTATTGCTCTCTGGTCATTAGGAGCATTATTCTGTTCTCTTGACATAAGCTTCTGCATAAGTGATCTTTCTTTTCACTCTTATTTCTTGAATTTTATTCTCCCGTCTCATAACCTCACACCCACTATACGCCACATTATGAGCTCCTCCACAATTACAAAATTTTGGTTGCACTCCTGTTCCGCACTTTCCATATTCATGATCATCTCCACATCTAGCACATCTCCTCTGCCTTTTACAGTTTTTAGCTATGTGTCCAAACCTTTGACAATTATAGAACCTCAATGGCTTTGGTTCATATACCCTTACTGGGTAACTCATGAAACCCAGGAACACTTTCCTTGGAACTCTTTCTTCTTCAAATTCAATCAATACTGTTTCACTTTCCTTTTTCATTCTCTCCTTTGTTGTTTTCAGTCTTAGAACATTAATTACTTTCCCCCCTTTGATATTCCTCTTCAACTCCTCCATGTTGATACTCATTGGTACACCCGTGATCACTCCATTACAACCACCATTTCGTGTTCCCACCCTCCTTGTATATTCCACCTTGCATTTTCCTGTCTCTTTTAGCTTGAGTGCTTTCTCAAGTTGTTCCTCATTCGCACATCTTACCAATAGATTGCCATCATTAAGGACTTTTGCAAATACTATGTCCCCTATTTTAATTGCCAGAGTTGTTGTTAGCACAAACGGGTTAATTTTCTTCATGCGTCCTTGCGCCTTCTCATTAAACCTAATTATGACAACACCTCCTCTCTGAACTTGTTCATCTTCCTCACTTTCAGAACTCTCTCCATTGTCATTTCTTATTCTTTTATTCCCTTTGTCTCGGTTTTCATTCATCCATCCCCTCACTATCTCCTTATTCCCTTTATTTCTCCCCATCTGCCTACCTCTGATCCCAAATCCCTATCCCGCTCCTTCTCCACTCTCTTTCCCTCAGCCCCTCCTCTTGCCTTGTCTGCCATTACCAGACCCAAGCAACCCCCTCCCAGCAATTCCCACTTCTTCCCCACTCGCTTTCCCTCAACAAGTTCCAAACCACATTCACACATGCACCACCAAAGCCGCCGCTGCCCCTCCTCCCCTCCCCCTCCCCCTCCCCCCCTCCTCCTCCTCCTCCCCCTCCCCCCCTCCTCCTCCTCCCCCTCCCCCCCTCCTCCTCCTCCTCCCCCCCTCCTCCTCCTCCTCCCCCTCCCCCCCTCCTCCTCCTCCTCCCCCCCCCCTCCTCCTCCTCCTCCCCCTCCTCCTCCTCCTCCTCCCCCTCCTCCTCCTCCTCCTCCTCCTCCTCCTCCCCCTCCTCCCCCTCCTCCCCCTCCTCCCCCTCCTCCTCCTCCTCCTCCTCCTCCTCCTCCTCCTCCTCCTCCTCCTCCTCCTCCTCCTCCCCCCCCCACTGGCCACTCCTCTTCAGTTACCCTCCTTTTATTTGTCCCTGCCAATTATCTCGTACTCACTCCCTCTAATCAACTACTGTAATCAACACTCGGTTTAACCCTTCAGTTGCCCTCTGCGCTCCTTTTAAAGCACACTCACCTCAGCTTCTCAGCTGCTACTCAGCGCTCTCCCGAGCCCCTGATTATTGATTTATGCTAACATAAATTAATAAACATGAACATGGCAGCACTGAGCATATTACAAGAGGTCAAATATTGCCCGGAAGGCAGGAAAGTTTTCCAGCAAACAACATGCATTGCCTCCTGTGCTCTGAATCACAGCGAAGTACAGGCTTCAGACTGGCAGCTGGCTAAATAAGCATATGTTAATTCAGATGAGTTACAAGCAGTTAGTTCTGATTACAGTAATGTTCAAGGAAGGAAATTTGCCATGCTTGCCTATTCTGTCCTCTATTAACTCCAGATCCACTGATGTGGTTCCCTGTTAACTGCTCTGAAATGGCTTTTTAAGCAACCCAGTTGAAAACGATTTATGGATGAGCAATAAACCTTGCTATTGTTCGTAATGGCCATGCTGAATTATGTTGTGTATTTCATGCAGCGGATTATAGCCGTTCTAGACCTGCACCTCTGGATGCTGTTCTGCATTAGGAAGCCAAACTTTTCAGAGTAACCTCAGTTCAGCAGCCTGATTCCCATGTAAAGTAAGAGGGTTAAGTAGGCAATTAAACTGATATCTTTCAAAATCTGCAAATAACTGAAGGTTAGTCCAACTGATTAGATGGCTGTAGAAAAAAACACACAAAGGTACCAACTCAGAGAGCAGATACTAGACTTCTGTGATGGTCAGGAATAGTTTAGACCCTTTAGTTTTAAATTGCATCTAAATAATTCCGTAGCACAGAGTTCTTAACAATTTATTTTTCCCAGGAATTCTGTATACCAAGCCCGAACAGCTTTTGCTTCATTTCAAAGAATGTTTCCAAGAGGAGGATGAATTTGTTTCTGGACTGAATGAAGGCTTCACATTCAAGAGTTATATGTGATGTTTGCTACTTTTACTGAATTTATTCAGTGCTATTTTCCAACAGCAATAATCCCCATATATCTAGTCAAAAGCTATTGACTTTATTTCCTTATTCTAAATTATCCCATGCATATTTGGGAAGCATAGCTCCTGGACTATTAAACGTCACTGGTTTGCTTTTTATTTGCAGATTAGTTCTATGTAGTAGTTTTAGTAGGAGCAAGAGGCGAAAGAATCAGCTGTTGTTTTTGTAAATTAAATCAGATATGTGTGTACTCAAGAATTCCAGCATCTGCAGAATCTCTTGTGTTAAGTGATAATTTCTGCAGATGTTGGAAATCCAGAGTACATGTACAAAATGCCAGAGGAACTCAGCAGGTCAGGCAGCATCAATGAAAAGCAATAAACATTTCAGGCTGAGACCTTTCATCAGGGTAAAATGGACCAGCCTGAATTGCTCATTAAGTGGCAGGGATTCACCTTTAATAATGTGCTAATACAGAAGATGGTTATCTAATGCCTTCCCTGACCTCACTCTGAAATGTTCAACAATCACCAATTAACATGAACATTCATCTTTTTCTTCTCTTGCAGTTTCAATAAGACAGAATCTCTGAACATCCCTCACTAGCCTTAAGGTAAAAGTTGAGGTTAAATTGTAAACAGGTGTCCGGAAGATTGGTTCCCATTTTAATTAATATCTGCTACGTTCACATAATTCCATAACTCCTGAATAATTCCTAATAGATTATTCAGAGAGATCTGTTGCAGGTGGATGTTCATGATTTAAAGGTGATGGGTTTGGAGATGACGTATACCACTGACAAAAGTTAACAAGATTCTCAATGACTTCTGAATACTCCTCCATTTTAATGGTTGCAGACCAGAGGTACCCACAAATCAATGTGAATGTTATACATTTTCCAGGAGAATATCCTCACATTATTTCCTCAGGATTTGGTAATCTCTTGATGTATCAGTGCTCAGAGCTGAGTGACTATTTAAAGATATGCAAGTGACATGGCTTACCCACAGGAGCTCATCAATGCCTCAGCAAACTAAAGAAATTTGGCATATCCCTGTCAAATTTTATAGTTCCGTGCGAACAGCACTACAGCGTGACATCAAGCTTACATTGCTGGAGCTCAACAAGAGCTCAAGAAAACGGCGACGATCTGCGCAAAGCTATCAAGGCTGTGAAACAACAATATAGGAAGAAGATTGAGTCAAGATTCACAACAAATAGCACACGTGACTTGTGGCGAGGGCTGCATATCATCGCAGACTTCAAAGCCAAACATAGTGGTGCCGCAAACATCGTGGCCTCTCTCCCAGATGAACTCAATAGCTTTTATGTTAGGTTCGACGTCGCTAACTCTGAGCTTCCAAGGAAAGCCACCGCTACGGCCTGCAACCTGGTCATCTCTGAGGCTGAGGGACGCAGATGTTTCCAATGAGTAGACAGTCGCAAGGTTGTAGGACTGGACGGCATCCCAGGGTGAGTACTCAGGATGTGCGCAGCACAATTTGCAGGTGTGTTTACTGACATTTTCAATCTCTCCCTCTCCCAGCGTAGAGTGCTTCCTGCCTCAAATTATCCACCAAAAAAGGCCCAGGTAGTGCCCTGTGTGGTGAGCGTCCTGTCACCCTCACCTCAATAATAAGCAAATGCTTTGAGAGACTGGTCAAGGACTACATCTACAGCTTTCTACCACCCAAACTGGACCCCCTACAATTCGCCTACTGACACAACCGATCAACAGATGACGCAACAGCCACTGCTCTACATACCATCCTTACACATCAGGAGAAGAAGGATGCTAATGTGAGAATGCTGTTCTTGGACTACAATTCAGCATTCAGCACCATAGTTTCATCCAGGCTCAAAAAGAAGCTCAGAGACCTCGGCCTTGACCCTGCCTTGTGCAGCTGGATCCTGGACTTTTTGTCAGATCGCCAACAGGTTGTAAGAGTGGACTCCCTCACCTCCAACCCTCTGACTCTCAATACAGGAGCCCCTCAGGGCTGTGTACTGAGTCCCCTCCTTTACTCCCTGTATACCCATGACTGTATCGCCACCCACAGCTCTAATCTGTGAATTAAATTTGCCAACGACACTACATTGATTGGACTTAATGACAATAACGAGGTGGCCTACAGGGAAGAAATCATCTCTCTGACACAGTGGCATCAAGAAAACAACCTCTCCCTCAATGTCGCAAAAACAAAGGAGCTGGTTGTGGATTACAGGAGGAATGGAGATGGACTAATCCCTATTGACGTCAATGGATCTGGGGTTGAGAGAGTAAACAGCTTCAAGTTCCTTGGCATCCACATCACTGAGGACCTCACATGGTCTGTGCACACCAGCTGTGTGGTGAAAAAGGCACAACAGTGCCTCTTCCACCTCAGAGGGTTGAGAAAGTTTGGTATTGGCCTCCAAATCCAAAGAACTTTCTACAGGGGATCAATTGAGAGCATTCTGACTGGCTGCATCACTGCCTGGTATGGGAACTGTATCTCCCTTAATGGCAGAGCTCTGCAGAGAGTGGTGCAGACCACCTAGCACATCTGTAGTTGTGAACTTCCCATGATTCAGGACGTTTACAAGGACAGGTATGTAAAAAGGGCCCCTAGGATCATTGGGGACCCAAGTCATCCCAACCACAATCTATTTCAGCTGCTACCATCTGGGAAACGGTACCGCAGCATAAAAGCCAGGACCAACAGACTCCGGGACAGCTTCTTCCACCAGGCCATCAGACTGATGAACTCCCACTGACAAGTGTACTCTATATTACATTGACTGTTCTATTTATTATAAATTACTATGATTGAACATTGCACATTTAGACAGAGACATAACGTAAAGGTTTTTACTCCTCATGTATGTGAAGGATGTAAGAAATAAAGTCAATTCAATTCAGTTCAATTCTATCTAAATGCAGAACAGCTTGACATGACAACAGCTCTGCAAGTGATTGCAAGAAACTGCAGAGAGTTGTGACATACTCAGCATATCACAGAAAACAGCACCCCCTCTATGGATTCTGTCTATATTTCTCACTGCTTCAGTAATGCAGCCAGCATATTCAAAGAGTCCACCCATCCTGGACAATCACTCTTCTTCCCTCTCTCATTGGGCAGGAGATGTATGAACAGTATGTTGGACAAGCTTTTCACTGTGTCTTGGTACAGCTGACAATGGAAAAAAAACCCAGCAGAAATACCATTACCACTGGTTTAGAATCTCACAGCTGATGACGTAGGCCACTGATTTTGGGTCACTTTATCTGCCACATTAGTGATACCTCTGCTTTGGTTGTCCATGAATCAAAAGCATACATAAGGGTTTAATTCACAGCCTCCTCTTAGGACATGGGCTTTATTCCATATATGAGGTCTTGGCCATCAAATATTTTATTTCTCAACAGCTATCAGACACTGAACACTGCAGCTCTGAATGTCTTGGAGCCATAATTTTTTCTACGATCTGCACCCTTATGGTTGCCTTGAGGCTATAGATTTAAGATGATGGAAGATGTTCCGGATGATGCCAAGCTTCAAGAATATTTGCTGGATTGTACTAATCAATTCAATTGAATATTCCACCACAATATTTGTTTGTGTCCAGTGATTACTCAGGTCCAGTGTTCCTTCATTCAGAAATAAAGCTTCCAAAAAATTCTTTGAACCAGAATATTGATATAAAATTTTGGTTAGGCCGCAATTGGATTATGATGTGCATGTCTGTTAACACCATTACAAGAAGGAAGTGGAGGCTATGAGAATAATACAGAAGAGGCTTACCAGGATGCTGCCTGGATTAGAGAATCTGAGCTAGACAGAGAGGTTGGATAAACTTGGAGACATGAGGGGCTTTCCCCCTCCTTCCTTTCCAGTCCCACTGAAGAGTCTAGACCCAAAATATTCACTCTTTATTACTCTCAATAGATGCTGCCTGACTTTCCAAGTTCCTCCAGCACTTTGTGTGTGTGTGACACGAGGAACTTGGGTTGTTTTAAATGTGGGTTTTCTTCTCGGAAGCAGTTTATAAAATAATGAGAGGCATAGACAAGTTTAACGCTTAGTCTCTTTTTATCAGAGTAGAAACATCAAATTCTAGAGGATATGCATGTAAGATGAAGCAGATGAAGTTTAAGGGAATTGTGCAAGGCAAATTTTTTTTACAGAGTGGAGGGTGTGTAACAGGGCACGAGGTGTAGTAATGGAAGCAATTATGGTAGTGGCATTTCAGAGGTTTTCAATAGATGCACGGAGAGTGAGAACATTGTGACTGACTAAAACTGAACCACACTAAACTGTAACTGGGAAGTACCAAAATTTTTATTCCCAAAGCAAACCTTCAGGCGAGAGAATCAAAGACAGCCAAAGAGAATCTTAGCAAGTTAGGCAGCATCTATAGAGGGGGATAAACAGTCAACATATCAGGCTGAGATTTTTCATCAAGACTGGGAAGAAGACAGAATAAAAAGTGGGAGAGGGGAAGAAACAAAAGTGAGTAGGTGATAGGTGAAACCAGGTGAGGGTAAAGCTGATTGGGTTGGGGAGGGAAGATAAAGTAAGACGCTGGGAAGTGATAGGTGGAAGAGGTAAAAGGCGGAAGAAGGAGAAGGTTTAAATTAGTTTGTCAGGGGGTTGGGAACTGGACTAATAGGGCTGAAGATGGGGCAGTTGGTCTACAACTAGATGCGGTGAGGAAAGTACAGGCAGATCATGGAATGAATTTGCAGTCAGTAGGATGAGTTGAAATGTAACAGGGGGCCAGAATCAGTAAGGGTGATGAATACAGGACTGAAGGTGTTATATGTGAATGTGGGCAGTATACAGAATAAGGAGATTGGCAGGTATGATGTTGTGGGCATCTCCATGTCACAGCTGAAAGATCATAGCTGGGAGCTTAACATCCAAGGATACACATCACATTGGTCAAAAATGAAATCAAATCCTTAGAAAGATGTGACATAGGATCAGAAGATGTGGGATCCTTGTGAGTAGAGTTAAGTAACCACAAGGGTAAAAAGACCCTGATGTGAGTTATATCGAGGTCCCTGAACAGCAGCCAGGATGTGGGATATAAATTACAATTGGAGATAGAAAAGGCATATAAAAGGGATAAAAAATGTTGCAATAATCATGGGATATTTCATTATGCAGGTAGATCGGGAAAACCTGGTTGGTCCCAAGAGAGGGATTTTGTAGAATGCCTACAATATGGCTTTTTAGACCAGTTTGTTGATGATCCCTCCAGGGGAACAGCAATTCTGGATTGAGTATGTTATTACCCAGATTTGATTAACAAGCTTAAGATACAGGAAACTTTAGGAGGCAGTGATCATAACAATTGAATTCACCCTGCAGTTTGAGAAAGAGAAGCTAAAATTGAATACATCAGTATTACAGTGGAGTAAAAGGGAATAACAGAGTCATGAGAGAGGAGCTGGCCAAAGTTGTTTGGAAAGGGACACTACTGGGGATGATGACAGAACAACAATGCCTGATGTTTCTGGGGCAAATTTGGAAGGTACAGGAAAGATACATCCCAAAGAAGTAGTAGTATTCTGAAGGGAGGATGAGGCAACTGTGACTTACAATGGAATTCAAGGACAGCATAAAAGCAAAAGTGAAGGGTTATAATACAACAAACATTAGTGAGAAGGTAAAGCAGTGATTTCCAAGGGAGGTGGTACATGTCCTAAGGGGGTATTAGGGGAAATAGAAATCATCAGGAGTCATTCAAGATTCTTGGGGGGAAGCAGTAAGCGGCACTCTAACTCGAGGCATGAGACCCAACTGACTGTAGAGCAGGCACTTCCAAAATAACATGTTGAGGTACTGGAATACAGGAAGAACCATAGCTCTGCAGGCAATGAGCACACATCGACACAAAGCTTCTGAAATTCAGCAATCTCATTCAACTTTACCAACCAAACCGACACTATTGGGGATGCATCCAGTGTCCAACAGTTCCCCTTGACTCGAAGCACGGAATGAGTTCATGCAATTTAACTGTTGGTAAGTCAGGTACACCTCTCAACTTGCTCTACAGGTCTACAGAAAACAGGTCGCACAACAACACAGCATTGGCCGGAGCGAAACAGTGAAACAGTGAACCTGCTGACCCTGAGGATTCCTCTTGAGGTGTTCAAAGTGACCTCAGCATCATATGTGCAGTCAAGAACCATCTTTGGGGTTATGAGACGTTACGTGATTGGTCAATCATACTAACTGGAATAGTATATAGGTAGCTTGCCAAACACCATCTCTACCCCGGCTAACATTCAGATTCCAATCTGAATCCTTGTCAAAGTAACTTCCACTGTTGTGTTTGTATTCAATTTCGCCTCACCGTTCCTTTGCGTGCCGCTACCATGGTTCCATCCACATCAACTCGCTGCTGTTATCAACATCCAATAGACATTCCCAGTTTGTATCGATTTTTTAATTTTAATTTAGCCCCGCTAATGATGCATAAATACATACGGCACAATCTCTATGAGTCTGGATGCAATGAAGCCTTGAATTCTAATCCTGCAAAGAAAGAGAAACTACAGAAAGTGCATCAATACTTCTGTAAAAGACAACCTGAAAAGGCTACTTATGGTATTATTCAGTTCCAGAAGATGACAAAGCATTGCACGCTTGAGTCATTTGCCAAGCAAGCTAAAAATGACTTTGATAATGGTCATTGCTTTTTGTAACTATCCCAAAATGATAGCAAAGTGTGGAAAATCTCATACAATTGGTGAAAGATCAATAATGCCTGCTGTAACTGAAGTGCTTACCACTGTTCTCAAGATGGATACCAGCATTTTAAAATCAATTCTTCTGAGTAATAACTCTGTAGCTCGTCATATTGACGAAATGAGTGAAGACATTGAGTATCAACTACGCACAAAACTACAGAAAACAGAATTTGGGATAGAACTGGATGAGTCAACCATGCGAGGTAACGAGACATTGCTCTCATGTTGCTCTCCTCTCTCCATTCTTGACGAGTGAAGTGACATTCGCAATTTCCCAGTCTTCCAGACCATTCCAAAAGCTAGTGATTCTTGGAAGATCATTACTAATACCTCCCCAGTCTTTTTAACCACCTCTTTCAGAACCCTGGCATGTACACTATCTTGTCCAGGTGACTTATCTACCTTCAGACCCTTCTGTTTCTCAAGATCCTTCTCTCTAGTAATAGTAACTTCACACTCTTCATGTCCCCTGACACTTGGAACTTCTACCATACTGCTCATGTCTTCCACAGTGGAAACTGATGCAAAATAATTATTTAGTTCACCTGCTATTTCCTTGACCCCATTGCTTATTTTCCAGCAGTCCAATATTCACTATCACCTCTCTTTTACACTTTATCTATATCTGAAGAAACTTATGGTACCCTCTTCAATATTGCTGGCCAGGTTACTTTTGTATTCCACCTTTACCTTCTTAATGACTTTTTTTAGTTGCCTTATATTGGTTTTTAAAAGTTTCCCAATCCACACATGTATTCCTTATCAAAAATGGAAAAGTTTATGAAAAGATTCTCTTTTGTAAGAAGTTAAAAACAAATATCAATAGAGAATCGATCTACAACGAGCTCGAAATGTATATTAAAGATCAAAGTAAGAACATGATTTCTTGAACAATAGATGCAGCACTTTATATGACAGACCGCCATGCTAGTTTTGTGGCATTTATGAAAAAGAAATTCCACGTTTGTTTGCAATCCATTGTGTAATTCGTTGTCAACATCTTGCAGCCAAAAACCTCAGCCATTGACTTTTTTTTAACAAGCATGACTCTTGTATTATCTACTATCAACAAAATTAAAGCTCATCCATTAAATCACAGAATATTTTGCTAGTTAAGCCAAGATAACGATGAAGAGTTTGAATGGTTGCTTTGTCACACTGAAGTATGTTGGCTGTCAAAAGGCTCCTGCTTAAAAAGTTTATTTGATCTTTTTGGCACCGTGGTTGAATTTTTGCTCAAGGTCAACAAGAATTTGGGAAACAAGATTGAACTTTTACTTGAAGATGTGGCGTACCAAGCTGAAGGGTGTGACAAAAATGAATATTCTAAATGTGAAACTGTTGGGTGAGAATTTCAATTTAAACCAGGCAAAAAGTGCAGTGTCCACTTTTATCAGAAGGTTGGAAATATATAAGTAAAATTGTCATGGTCCAGTCCGAAGTCCGCATTCCAGTTCATGGTCCGGTCCGCAGACTCCGGACTCCGGGTCCTCCGGCTGTCCCTTGTTTTTGTTGGACTTATTCATAAGCACCTGATGCTCATCTTGGGGCTGGGAATATAAGTGGCCCTGGGATTGAGTGTAGGGGAGGGGGTATTGTCAAGTTAAGATTCCCTGGGAGCAAATGGCTGGTGGAAAGCTAGAATGGCCACTTGCCATCTTTAGGCTGTGTTGGAGAACCATTGCTTCTTGGAGCCTTGCCGTCAGTAGTTGGAGCTGTCATTGTGGTATGGATTCAGCTGTTTCCCGGGCCAGCTGGGTGGCCGTCAGCCACTCTGAGCTAGGTAGGGATCTGGTTGTTTCTGTAGCCAGCCAAGGCTGCTGGCCATGACTGTGACTTGGAGCAACCCCAATGCAGAGATGGAACTGTCTGTTGTTCTTTGGTGTTTGTCTCTTCCTGTCCTTGCCCTGTGAGGCAAGTCAGGCTGTTCTGCTGTTGCCCTGTGGGATGATTTGTCTTGTCTTGTCCTCTCCTCTGTGGGGTAAGTCAGGCAGTTCTGCTGTTGCCCTGTGGGGGGGGGGGGGGGGGGGGAATCTGTCTTGTCTTGTCTTTGCCTCTGTTGGGTAAGTCAGGCCATTCTGCTGTTACCCAATGGATGGACCTGCCCCACCTTGGTGTGGAGTGAAAGATGAGTCCCAGTTTGTCGAAGGATAAGTCCTGGCTCTATGTCTGTGTACTGTCCACTCTCATGTTAGTGTCTTGTTAAAAATGAGTCCCGGCTTGTCGAAGGAGGTGTCCTGGCTCTATGTTGATGTACAGTTCCTAGTCTGCCTCCAAGCTTCAGAGTCCGAGTTATGCAAGCCTCAAGACCCCAATCCTCGTCACGTCTTTGCCTGGTTTGGGGTCCGAGCCCGAGTCAACACCCAGGTTCTGGGTCCTTGTCCAGTCTCGGGCTTGGAGTCCACACCAGGCTCCTTGTTCTCAGTCCCTCGTCCTGGTCCTGCTTCCCTAGCCTAGTCTGCGACCTGTCCCGTCCTTTCGTTTTGTCCCGTCCTGTTCCTAGTACTTCAGTGTCTGTGTCTTGCATTTGGGTCCATTCCCAATGCCCCCTGAATGACAAAAACATTGGAAAAAGAATGTCCTCAAAGTTTTCCTGCATGGAAAGTATGCCACTTTCTTTCACAGATGGTGATTTGCAAGAGGACTGCTTACACCTACAGTCACTGAAGAAGAAATTTCAGAATCAATTCAAGGATTTGAATGATCTGGAAATTCTATACTGGGTAAATAATGGATTTCTTTGCAAGGTGGAAGAACTGGAAGAGAGCTTGCAGGAAGAAATTATTAAAATTCAGAATGATGAAGTAGTAAAAATGCTTTTTAAAAATTTCAGCTTTTGTGGTATGTGGCTACACTGTCATATGAAGTTTCCTGGTCTTTGGAGAAGAGCCAAACAACTCTTCATTGCATTTCCATCCTCTTACCTTGTTGAAAGTGCAATGAACCACATACTAACAAAAAACAGAATCCACTTGACATTATTACACAGGGGGTTTTAAGGCTTTTGCTCTCACAATTTGAACCAGATATTTCAACTCTTGCTAGAAACCATCAAGCTCAAGGATCACATTGATATTGAATCTGCTGTACAATGCATTGGTGCTGTGTGAACCTAGGTTTAAAGACAAATAACAATTTAAAGCAGAATCATTTTAGCATATGTTAGAAATGTTCTTATACTATGGGGGCACCAGAAAGTAAGTTGTGCTTTAGAGGGGTGTTGGCAAGTATGAAAGTGCTTTGGGAGGAGTTTGGGAAAAGATTGGGAAACACTGAGGTAGAGGATTGGGAAGCATTTAAAAACCAACAGAAGGCAATGAAAAAAGCCATAAAGAGAGAAAAGATGAAATATGATGTTAATCTAGCCAGGAAATGAAAGGGAAAAAATACCCTAATGGGAGTTGTAAGCAGTCCCCCAAACAGTAGCAAGGATGTGACCTACAAATTAAAATGGGAGATAGAAAATGCATGCTAAATGGCAATGTTACAATAGTCATGGGGGATTGAAATACGCAGGTAGATTGGGAAAATCAGGTTGGTGCGGGATTCCAGGAGGGGGAATTTCTCGAGTGCGTATGAGTTGGCATGTCAGAGCAGGTCGCAGTTGACCCTACTAGTGGATCAGCTATTCTGGATTAGGTACTGTGCAATCAACCGGAAATGATTAGAGAGCGTTAGGTAAATGAACCCTTAGGGGCAAGTGATCATAATATGATTGAATTCACCCTGAAATTCGAGGAAGAGAAACTAATGTCAGATGTATCAGCATTACAGTGAAGTAAAGGAAATTACAGAAGGATGAGAGAGGAGTTGGCCAGAATTGAATGGAAAAAAAAAACTGGCAGTGATAACAGCAGAGCAGCAATGGGTGGAATTTCTGGAAGTAATTCGTAAGGCACAGGAGATATACATCCCAAAGAGGAAGAAATATTCTAAAGGAAAGATTACACAACTATGGCTAATATGAGAAGTCAAAGCCAACATAAAAGCCAAAGAAAGGGCATATAAAATAGCAAAGATTAGTGAGATTAGTGAGAAGTTAGAGGATTGAGGAGCTTTTAAAAATCAACAGTAAACAACTAAAATTTCATTAAGAAGGGAAAGATGGAATACTAGCTAGGAATCCATTCCTAAGCTAGCTAGGAATGTTAAAGAGGATATCAAAAAATTCTTCAGATACATAAAGTGTAAAAGTAGATATTGGGCTGCTGGTAAATGATGCTGGAGAGTTAGTAATGGGGGGGGGTCAAGGGAATGGCGGATGAACTGAATAAGCATTTTGCATCAGTCTTCACTGTTGAAGACACTAGCAGTATAAGTCCAGGTGTCAGGGGACATGAAGTGTGTGAAGTTATCAGTAATAGAGAGAGGGGTCTCGAGAAACTGAAAGACTGAATAAGTCGCCTGGACCAGATGGTGTACACCCCAGGGTTCTGAAAGAGTTGGCTAAAAAGACTGGAGAGGCAATAGTACTGATCTTTCAAGAATCACTAGATTCTGGAATGGTTCTAGAAGACAAGAAAGTTGCAAATGTCCCTCCACTCTTCAAGAATGTAGAGAGGCAGAAGAAAGGAAACTATAGGCCAGTTAGTCTGACCTCAGTGGATATGATGATATGATATGATATGATATGAAGATAGGTGGAGGGGCAGACTGTGTTGAGGAATCAGGGAAGCTACAGAAGGACTTAGACAGATTAGGAGAATGGGCAAATAAGTGGCAGGTGGAATACAATGCCAGGAAGTGAATGGTCATCCACTTTGGGTTAACTATTTTCTAAATGGAGAGAAAATACAAAAACTGAGGAACAAAGCAACTTGCAAGCTCTTGTGCAGGATTCTCTGAAGATAAGTTTGTAGGTTGAGTTTGTAGTGAAGAAGGTAAGTGCAATGTTCACATTCATTTCAAAAGGACTAAAATATAAAAGCAAGAATATAACGTTGAGAGTTTTTAAAATACTGTTGAGGCCTCACCTGGAGTATTGTGAGCAGTTTTGGCCCCCTTATCTTAGAAAGTATGCACTGAAGCTGGGGAGGGTCCGAAGGAGGTTCATGAAAATGATTCCAGGATTAAATGGCTTGTCATATGAAGAGAGTTTGATAGCTCTGGGCCTGCATTCACTGGAATTCAGAAGAATGAGGAGTGGTATAATGGAAACCTATCGAATGGTGAAAGGCCTTGATAGAGTGGATGTGGAGAGGGTGTTTCCTATGGTGGGAAAGTCTAAGACCAGAGGATTCAGCCTCAGAATAAAGGGGCATCATTTTAGAATGGAGATGAGGAGGAATTTCTTTAACCAGTAAGTGGTGAATCTGTGGAATTCTTTGCCACAGGCATCTGTGGAGGCCAAGTCTTTATGCATATTTAAAAGAGGTTGATAGGTTTTTGATTGGTGGGGGCATGAAGGGATATGGGGAGAAGGCAGGAGATCAAGGCAGAGAAGAAAATTGGATCAGCCATGATGAAATGGCGAAGCAGACTCAATGGGCCAAATGGTCTAATTCTGCTCCTATATCTTAAGTTGTTATGGTTTTATGGTTTTAGTACCTCCCCAGAAGTCCCTTTTCTAGTTTGACTGATCAAGTGCCAAAGATTTCTAAGAGAATGGGGGGAGGGGGAGATGCCGTGCTTCTTCAAGGAGCCTTTGAACACGTCTTTGAATCTTTTCCTCTAGCAATCTCACCCCCATGACAGAGCACAGAGAAGAATGCCTCTTTCAGCAGTTTGGTGTCAGGCAAGCAAACAAAGTGCCCTGCTCAACATAGACTACTGGGTGTAACAAGGTGTAACATTGCTGGGATGTTGACCTAACTTAACTGCTAACAGTGAGACGGAGCAACTGAGACATTTTCAGAGAACCTGAAGGCCATGCTTTAACACCCATGCATAAATGGGCGCCACAACCTCAGACAGCACCTATGTCAGCAGAAGAGTTGCTTCTTGCAGACAATACAAAGGTAAGTGAAGAGGCAGGTAGTGTTGAGTTAGCAGGATGTCTGTAGAAGGACTTAGACAGATTGGGGAAATGAGTAAAGAAGTGGCAAATGGAATATAATGTCTTGAAGTGCATGGTTATGCACTTTGGTAGAGGGCATAAAGGTGTGGATGATTTTCTAAATGGGGAGAGAATTCAAAAATTAATGGTGCAAAGGGACTTGGAAGTCTTCATGCAGGGTTCCCAAAGGTTAACTTGCAGGTTGAGTGGGTGCAAGGAATGCAAATACAATGTTGGCATTCATTTCGAGAGGACTAGAATACAAAAGCAAGGATATAATGTTGATGCTTTAGAAGGTATTGGTCAGACCCCACCTAGAGTATTGTGGGCAGTTTTGGGCCCCTTATCTAAGAAAGGATGTGCTTCCATTGGAGAAAGTTCAGAGGAGGTTCATGTTAATAATCCCAGATATGAAAGGGGTAACATAGGAGTGCTTGCAGGCTCTGGGCTGATACTCACAGAACTTTAGAAGAATGAAGGTGGATCTTATTGAAACCAATTGAATATTGAAAGGTTTGGGTGGAGTGGATATTGACCGGCTGTTTCCTGTAGTGGGGGAGTCTAGGACCAGAGGGCCAGCTTCAGAATTGAGATAAGAACTGAGATGAGGAAAATTTTTTTTAGCCAGAGGGTAAATAATCATTGGTGTAAATCACCTATTTAACTTTAACATCTTGAATGTAGAAAGGTAACTGGCAGAGTTACATATCTACAATAGCAGCAAGTCCCGAGTAGCAGAATTCCATTGAATATTCAGTACTGCTGTCAGTTCTGAAATCTTAGTGAGCACAGACTCCAGACACACAAAATATTCTTATTTTGTTACATTATTGAGGAATGGTGCTTGAATATCTAACTGGCCAGAATGTTAAATGACAGAATTGACTTGTCCTGACTATGCATTAAATGGCAGGGATTACAACTTTAACAATTTGTTAATACAGGAGAAGGCACTTAATGCCTTTCCTGATCTCATTCTGAAGTTTTCAATAATCGCCAATTAACATGAACATTCATCATTGTCTTCCCAGTGCAGTTTCAATGAAACAGAATCAGAATGCCCCACATCCAATGACTAGGTTCACTGGCATTAAGGTATCAATTGAAATTGTGAACAGGTTTTATTTCCTGGTTCTCATTTAAAGACCATAGAAGCAATAAAATATAGGAGCAGAACAGGCCATTCACCCATTGAGTCTTCTCTACCATTTCATCATGGCTGAGCAATTTTCCTTCTCAACCCTGTTCTCCTGGCTTGTCTCCATAACCTTTTGCATACTGACTAATCAAGAATTTATCAACATCCGCCTTAAATACACCCAAAGATCTGGCCACCACAGCTGCCTGCAGCAATGAATTGCATCCTCTGGCTAAAGAAATTCCTCCTAATCTCTGTTCTAAATGGACATCACTCTGCTGTGAGGCTTTTTCACAAGTCCTAGACTCCCCCACCACATGAAGCATCCTCTCCATGTCCACTCTATTTAGGCTTTTCAACATTTGATAGGCTTCAATTAGATATGTTTTAATTAGAATACCAGGTTTGACTTGCAGAGTGTTAGTTCAAAAGCTAGAATCAACTCCCACCAAGATCTGGACCCATTGCAATTTGCCTATTGCCACAATATGTCTCGAGCGGATGTGATTTCACTGGCTGTCCACATAGCGTTAGATCACCTGGACAATACAAATACAGGATGCTGTTTATTAGCTACAGCTCATTGTTTAAGGCAACAAACACAAAATGCTAGAGGAACTCAGCAGGCCAGGCAGCGTCTATGGAAAGGGATAAACAGTCGAAGTTTTGGGCTGAGACCCTTAATCAGCATTTAACACCATCATTCCTACAGATCTGACTGAAAAGCTTCCACACCCGGACCTCTGTACTTCCCTCTGCAACTGGATCCTTGACTTCCTCACTGGGAGACCACAATCTTTGCAGATTGAAAATAACATCTGCAACTCACTGACAGTCACCACTGGTGCACCCCAGGAATGTGTAATTAGCCCACTGCTTGGCTCTCTCCATACCCATAACTGTGTGGTCAGGCACAGCTCAAATCCCTCTATGAACTTGCTGATTTTAGAATGGTGCAGGAAATACAGGGTTGTAGTTATGGGTGATTTCAACTTCCCTCATTTTGACTGGCACCTCCTGACTGCAAGGGGGATAGTTGGGGCTGACTATGTCAGGTGTGTTCAAGAAGGATTCTTGACACAGTATGTGGACGGGCCGACGAGATGAAAGGCCATACTGGATCTAGTTCTAGGTAATAAACCTGGTCAGGTGGCAGACCACTTGGTGGGGGAACATTTTGGTGAGATTGGCCACAACTCCCCTGGCTATAGAAAAGGATAAAAACAGACAAAATGGGAATGTGCTTAACTGGGGAAGGGCTAACTATGAAGGGATGAGGCAGGAACTAACCAGAGTAAATAGGAAACAGATGTCCAAGGTTAAAATCACTTAAGTAATGTGGAGGAAGTTTAGGGACCATTTGTGCTGGGTTCAGGATAGGTTTGTCCCACTGAGACAAGGAAAAAATGTTAGGAAAAGGGAACCATGGCTGACGAAACACGTGAGGCAACTCGTCAAGAGGAAGAAGGAAGCATATGTTTGATATAAGAAGCAGGAAGCAGGAGGGGCTCATGAGAAATATCGGGTAGCCAGGAAGGAGCTTAATAAAGGACTTAGGAGAACTCAAAGGGGGCATGAGAAGGCCTTGGCATGTAGGATTAAGAAGAACCCCAAGGCATTCTATGCATATGTGAAGAACAGAAGGATGACAAGAATGAAGGTGGGGCTGATAAAGGATAAAGAAGGCAACATGTGCCTAGATGCAGAGGAGGTTGGGGAGGTCCTAAATTAATACTTCAGTATTCACAAGTGAAAAGGACCGTTATCAGGGTGAGGTTGAAATAGAACA
The DNA here is from genome assembly GCF_048418815.1 of Hemitrygon akajei. Taxonomy (NCBI): domain Eukaryota; kingdom Metazoa; phylum Chordata; class Chondrichthyes; order Myliobatiformes; family Dasyatidae; genus Hemitrygon; species Hemitrygon akajei. The sequence goes on along the minus strand of NC_133128.1, from coordinate 161,261,053 downwards.
GGTCTGTGTGCTGAACAATATGGAGATTAAGGAAGAAGTGTTGGATCTTCTTAAAAATATCAAGATTGATAAGTCCCCAGGGCTGGATGTGATATACTCCAGGTTGCTGTGGGAAGAGAGAGAAGAGATTGCTGGAGCAGTAGTTATGATCTTTGAATCCTCTTTGGCTGCAGGGGAGGTGCTGGAGGATTGGAGAATGGCAAATGTAGTTCCCTTGTTTAAAAAAGGTAATAGGGAGAATCCTGGGAACTATAGACCGGTGAGTCTTATGTCGGTGGTCTGCAAACAATTGGAAAGGATTCTTAAGGATAGGATCTACAAGCATTTGAAGAAGTACAGTCTACTCAAGATAGTCAACATGGCTTTGTGAAGGGAAGGTCATGCCTCACAAGCCTAATTGAGTTTTTTGAAGAAGTAATAAAAAAATATTGATGAGGGTAGGGTGGTAGATGTGGTCTACATGGATTTTAGTAAGGCATTTGACAAGGTCCCCCACAAGAGACTCATCTAGAAAGTCATGAGGCATGGGATCAGTGGAACCTTGGCTGTTTGGATAAAAAATTGGCTTACAGGAAGAAAGCCGAGGGTAGTAGTGGAAGGAAAGTATTCTGCCTGGAGGTCGGTGACTAGTGGAGTGCAGCAAGGATCTGTCCTGGGACCCCTGCTCTTTGTGATTTTTATAAATGACCTGGATGAAGAGGCAGAAGGATGGGTGAGTAAGTTTGCAGATGACACAAAGATTGGAGGAGTTGTGGATGGAGCTGTAGTTTGTCAAAGGTTACAAGAGGATATAGACAGGATGCAGAGTTGGGCAGAAAAGTGGCAGATGGAGTTCAATATGGATAAGTGTGAGGTGATGCATTTTTGAAGGACTATCCAGAAGGCTGAGTACAGGGTTAATTGTTGGTTACTTAAGAGTGTGGATGAACAGAGGGACCTTGGGGTTCAAATCCATACATCCCTCAAGGTCGCTACTCAGGTTGATAGGATAGTCAAGAAGGCCTATACGATGTTAGGCTTCAATAATAGGAGGATTGTGTTCAACAGTAGAGAGGTCATGTTGCAACTCTACAAATCTTTGGTGAGACCATACTTAGAGTATTGTGTTCAGTTCTGGTCACCCCATTATAGGAAGGGTTTGGAAGCTATGGAGAGGGTGCAGAGGAGATTTACCAGGATGTTGCCTGGATTTTAAAATAAGTTTTATGAGGCAAGGTTAGCAGAGCTGGGACTTTTCTCTTTGGAGCATAGAAGAATGAGAGGGGACTTGATAGAGGTCTACAAGATTATGAGAGGCATAGATAGGGTGGATAGCCAATACCTGTTTCCTAGGGCATGAATAGCAAACACCAGAGAGCATATATACAAAATTAAGGGAGGGAAGTTTAGGGGAGACATCAGGGGTAAGTTTTTTACACAGAGGGTTGTGGGTACCTAGAATGACTTGCCAGGGATGGTGGTGGAGGCTAAAACATTAGGGGTATTTATGAGCCTCTTGGACAGGCACATGGATGAAAGAAAAATAGAGGGTTACGGGGTAGTGTGGGTTTAGTACTTTTTTTAAGGATTATATGGGTCGGCACAACATCCAGGGCTGAAGGGCCTGTACTGTGCCGTAGTGTTCTAGTGTTCATTGTTTGCAGAATCTCATATGCTGACAAGCGGGTGTATAGGAATGAGATACATCAGCTAGTTGAGTGGTGTCACAGCAACAACTTTGCATTCAACATCAGTAAGACTAAAGAACTGATTATGGACTTCAAAAAAGATAAGATGAGGGAACACACACCAGTCCTCATAGAGAGATCAGAAATGGAGAGAGTGAACAACTTTAAGTTCCTGGTGTCAATATCTTGGAGGACCTTACCTGGAACCAACATATTGATGCAGCTATAAGGAAGGCATGAATGTGACTATATTTCATTAGGAGCTTCAGGTGATTTGATATGTCACCAAAAACACTTGCAAATTTCTACAGATGTACCACAGAGAGCATTCTAACTGGCTGCATCACCGTCTGGTATGGCGGGGGGTTTGCTACTGTACAGGATCGAAGTAAGCTGCAATGAGTTACAAAATTAGTCAGCTCCATCATGGGCACCAGCATCCGTGGTATCCAGGACGTTTTCAAGGAGCAGTGCCTCAGAAAAGCAGCGTAATGATGGCTGCTCTTAAGAAGTTTTAAGTGTTTAGAATAAATTTTTGTTATTTTTAAAAATGTCAATAAAGAATTGAATAAACACTTAACAAATCAATGCTTTGCGGGGTAGCATTATGCAGGGTCTGAGTATGCGTGTGTATATATATTATTGTATTTCAATTTTTTCCTCTCTATCATGTTTTGCATTGTACTGCTGTTGCAAAGTTAGCAAATTTCACAACATATGTCAGTGATATTAAACCTGTTTCTGATTCTGATTCCCTCCCTCCCCCATTCTTCTAAATTCCGGCAGGTATAGGTTTAGAGCTATCAAACACTGTCCATACGATAGGCCTTTCATTCCCAGTGTCATTCTCATGAACCTGCCTGAACCCTCTCCAATGTCAGCACATCCTTTTCAAGATAAGGGCCTCAAAACTGCTCAGAATACTCCAAGTGAGGCCTCACCAGGTCTTATAAAGCCTCAGAATTACAGCATTACATCCCTGTTTTTATATTATAGTCTGCTTGAAATTAATGCTAATATTGCATTTGCCATCTTCACCACCGAATCACCCTGCAAGTTAACCTTTAGGCCATCCTGCACGAGGACTCTCAAGTCCATTAGAACCTCAGGTTTTTCCAATTTTCTGCCTATTTAGAAAGTAGTCTGCACATTTGTTTCTTTTACTAAAGTGCATGACCATACATTTCCTGGCACTTTTTTTTCCATTTGCCACTTTGCCCATTGTACTAATCTATCTAAGTCCTTCTGCAACTTCTCACTAATTTTTTTGCTCTATTCTACACCCTCTTTTTTGCTTTTATGTTGTTTTTGACTTCTTTTGTCAGCTACAGTCACTGCATCCTGCCTTTCAAGTATTTCTTTTTTGGGGTGTATCTATCCTGTGCCTTCCGAATTGTTCCCAGAAACTCCAGCCATTGCTGCTCTCCTACCGTTCCCGTCCATTCAACTTTGGCCAGCTACCCTCACATGTTTCTATAATTCCCTTAACTCCACTTTGTAATACTTGCACATCTGACTTAGGTTCTCCCTCTCAAACTGCAGTGTGAATTCTATCATAAATGAACACTGCCTCCAAGTATTCCTTTACCTTAAGCCCCCTAATTAAATCTGGCTCATTACACAACACCCATGAGATGGCTTAATGGAGCAGCTTGTGGTTGAGACCACCAGGGGAAAGTTTATACTGGTAGTCTCAACCACAAGCTGCTCTATTAAGCATACTACAAATAGGCATACTACAAATTCTCTCTTGGGGTTCAGCACCAACCGGGATTTTCCCAATCTACCGGCATATTAAATTCCCCTATGACTAATGTAACATTGCCCTTTTGACATGCATTATATTGTAATTTGTAGCCCACCTCCTAATTACTGTGCCTATGCCTGTATTTAACTCCCATCAGGGTCTTTTCACCAATACAGTTTTTTAACTCTGCAAGGATACTACATCTACCAATCCAATGTCACCTCTTTCTAAGGATTTGATTTCACTTTTTATCAACAGAGCCACCCAACCCCCTCTGCTTACCCAGCTGTCCTTTCAATACAATGTGTGTCTTTAGATGTACAGCTCCCAGTATGATTGTCTTTCAGCCTTGACTCAGTGATGCCCATATCATACCTTACAATCTCTAACTGTGTCGCAAGATCATCTTGCTTATTCTGTATACTGTGTGCATCGAAATATAACAGTCTCAATCTTATATTCATCACCATGCCAATTTGGTCCCCATGTTACACTTTAACTCATTCCACTGACAGCTATTTTGTCCTATCTTCAGCCTGTCCTTCCTGTCAGTCTCACTACACACTGCATCTAGATGTACAGCAATGATTAACTTCATGCAGATGTAGTGATCAGGGAGACTGGACCTCTCCCAGAGTTCCCACACCTCACACAAAGAACACAACACAGCCCCTGGAGCCATTCTCACTGCAATAACTGACAAAGAATACAGAAGAGGGAACTCACTGGAAACTTACCTCATTGAAGCCTCTTGAGCCAAAGCCTTCCTGCTCTAACAGTGGTCCACTCACACAAAGGCCACTCCGCTTGTCCCTACCTTATTTTTATTTGCCCTTTACAAGTGAATCACTAATGAGTATCTGAATTAATATCACATCATTCCATAACTCCTGAATAATCCCTAACAGAGGGAAAGGATGATTATAGATCAGATCATGAGTAAGCAGAAGAGAATAAGTTTAATTTGGCGTTGTTACTGCCACAGATATCATGCACTTAAGGACCTATTATTAGGTCTATGTTCTATTATTGTAGCCAATACAGTAAAAATTTCTTTTAAATTGCAAAGGACAGGATATTGTTGGTGAGAAATTCATTTACGATAATACCATTGCATAGCAAAGAAGTTTTCTGTGGAGACAGTCATGATTTGGTTTGTTGTGGTATAAAGATATTTTCTGCTTAACAATTTCTGTCCTGTTACTTGCAAGCGCATACTATTTCATTACCTGAAAAGTTGCAAACAAAATTGAACATGGTGCAGTTGCTGACAAATGTTTCTAATTCTGACTTTGATTAAAGGGACATTCTGAACAGGAGATGTTGCTTAATGCCTTCAGTAATAGCCTGTCTGCATTTTAAAGAGGGAAGGTTGTAGAACCTACAATGAAATAATGCATAGCAATTAAATAAAGAGTACGTATAGAGAGTATAGAAAGTTTAGACTGAAATTAAAATGAAATTTAGAAAATAACACATGCAATTACAATGCTGCGAGGGAAAATTCAAATATGGTTTGTCAGTACATAAAGAAAGAGAGTAGTTGATGAAAGGTTAGGATCTGATAAGGACTAAAAAGTAACCAATGTGTACGTGGAAAATGTTCTCAATGAATATTCTCAATTAAGATGGTTACATGGCAGTGATTGATTGCAGTGGCTTCTATAGGGTCAACCAAAGGTGTTATTGTCCTTTTTAAATGTATTTTTTACAACCGCAAGAGCCTGCTACACATTAAGGCCGTAAAGTACTATTGGTCTACCCCATCAGCAAGTTCCTCATTGGCAGAGAAAGTGAAGGATCCAGACGTGGTGTGGATCGTGCTGCTACTTGCGTCAGAGAAGCATCAGAGGAGTCGGTGCATGACAGTGTTGTGCAGTGTAACAGCAAATGGTTATCTTAGTCACCTTTCCGGTTATCGCATGACCCTGCCGGACATTGCTAATGTGAAATGTTGCACGTCCGATTAGCTGTTTTATTGGGGGAAGGACGGGGTGGAAGGCAGGGCAGCTGCATGGCCTTAGTAGTAGCGAGGACTAGGCCTCAAGCTGCAGTGTCGCCTGTTTACAGCTGCCAAAGTGAGGGAGGGATCAGAATCGCTGCACTCTGGTGTGGCACACTGTCCATGCTGGAGTCAGTGCTGCCCCTCAGTGACCACAAGCTGCATTATGGTCAATTGCAGATTCCTGGAACATTCATGGACTCGGATTCTTGGACGAATTTTGTGTAACTCTGTTTTACTGATAGCTTGCCTGTGCTTGCTATCTTATATGTGTGATATGTGCCTGTGGGTACTATATTTTCACCATGGTCCCAGAGTAATGCTGTTTCATTCATGGCATGTATGTATAGTTGAATGAGAATGGATCTTGATCATGAACGCCTTACAAGCTGTCTTTACAAATAAAGATGAACAATGCTGATGTAGTTGTCAAGACAAAGAAATGAAAAATACTGGTTGAGATAAACATAGTGAATATTGAATGAGATATACCTAGAATGATTAAGGGGCTTTCCTGATAAATAAATCACTGGGCCCTAATGATATGTATCTCAGGTTATTAAACAAGATCCATGCGAGGACATTATGAAGACTGTGACTGGAATATTTCGATTCTCTACAGATTTGATAGATTAACTTTAGTGGTGAGGAAATGATTGAGATGCTTTCTAAAGGACAGTACAAACTTATATTTAAGAAACCATAAATCAATCGTGGGCAATCTTTGAGAGGTAAGGCTGGGTGAGGGCCATATGTTTGATGGGGTTTAACATTGTTTTTAGAAAACTATTTGACAAGGTCTCCCATGTTAACTGATAGGAAAAATTAGAGCTATTGAGATCCTAGAAGAAATAGCAGATTGGATACAAAATTGCCTCAGTGGCAGGAAGAAATAGATTATGACTGATTAATGGCTTTAGTGACTGTACGGATTCCACAGGAGGTCAGCAATCATGCTCCTTGCATTTTGAAATTTTATACAAATGACTTAGGCCTAAAAGTAGAGGGCATGACAAAGATGTGCGCACATGGTAAAAAAGACAGGAACAAAGAAAATTTAAGATTGCAGGAAGAGATAGATGGTCTAGTCAGTCAAGCAGAAAAATGATGAGTGAATTAAACCAGAGAAGTATGCGATAATAGAATGTGGAAATGCACCAGGTTGACTAAGTCTTGATTAATAAGGGTATCAAAGGTTACAGGGGGAAGGCAGGAGAATGGGTTTGAGAGGGAATAATAAGTCAGCCATGATGGAATGGCAGAGCAAACTCGATAGACTGAATCGCGAAAAGAGAAGGAACAGAGGGGCATTAGAGTGTGTCCTCAAATCCAAAAAGATATAAGCACTGGTCAATGAGGTGGTTAAAAATATTCTCAGAACACTTTTCTTTATTGGCTGACACACAAAATATTCAAGCAAGGAAGTTAAGGTATAAATGAATACCAAATTTTGTGGTAATATTTTGCTTTATGTGCTGTGTGTGATATATGCTTTGTGAGTGCACCATGGTCTAGAGGAATGTTGTTTCATTTGGTTGTATATATGTACAGTCAGATGACAATAAATTTGAACTTGAACAAATTTCTCAGAGCCCAACTTGAGTATTGCATATAGTTCTGATCTGCATTACAAGAAAAATATGATTGAATAATACTGAAAGAAAATTTATGAAGTTGTTTCCAAGACTAGAAAATTATTGCTATGAGAGATAGTTTCATGTTGTTTTCTTTGGAAAAGAGCAGAGGGAAGACTGAAGTGAGGTGTGTAAAGTGATGGGACATCAGATGAAGTAAGTAAGAGGAGTTTGTTTCCTTCAGTAGAAGGAGTCAATGAACGGTTGGCACAGACTAGAAGCAATGGTCATAAGTAAGAGGAAAGACAAGGAAAACATTTATCACAGAGAGGGTGGGAGGAGTTTAAAATTCACGGCGTGAAAGGGTGGTGTAGGCAGGAAACTCGTCATATTTATGTGCACGTGGTTGAAGAATCAGGATTGTTGAAAGGTGGAGTTAGATTAGTTAGCTCCTTTTCAACCAGAACACAAGAAAGTCTGAATGTCCTCTTCACTTGCTGTAAGTTTTCCATGACCTTGACTTAAATTCAGCAATTTCTCTCTGAATTCTACTGTGATTACTATCTTCTCACCCATCTCACCTACTTTGAAAGAATATTATTTACCCACCATGCACAGGCTATGTGACGCCACTGATATTTATCCAAATGCAGAACTATTATTTTTGGAGCAAGCATAAGCAGCTGTGTTTAGTTGATATAATTCTGCCAGTATTAGTAGTCTGAAGGTATACAAAAATAACATAACTTCCGTTTGTATTTTTAACATTATTTTTCCAATATAAAAATATTAGAAAAAATAACAATCACAAAATAGAATTAACTTTCAATTTTCATGAATTATTTTTCAATTGCCTCTGTTTCCCTAACCTCTTAACCCATATCATGGATTAAATGCTCATACATCGACCAGAATGCAATGAGTGAAATGGCCGTTGCTTCTTGGGATGCAAATGGTGCAAATGATTCACATCTGATGTGGTATTATTGGAACAAAGTAACCATAAGCTAGTCTTCTGTCAACAATTCCATTTATACACTGTATTTTGAAATGGATTACTAATTCCGGAGGTTTCCTTTCCTCTTGAGGTATCGCTCACTCCACTTGCTGCCCCTTCTTCCACCTCCCTTCCCCAACCTCACTTTATCCTCAGCACATGGTTCTTGATAATCACCTCCTCCCCCCACCCCGAGAGATATATGAAAAAAGTGTCTTGCCCTGTGTGGAAGAGCTGTTCAGTAACACCCAAAGCTTCAGCAGGCACTACTGATGTTGCAGCAATGATCTCTCATAAAGCCATTATTGGACCACTGTACACCTCTCCATGAATGGGTGGTCTTCATTGTCTTCAATTCCTATCACCAGCATGACCCTCTACTGTTTCAGCAGATGCTGAGGGAAATCCTAGTCTGGCAGCTGAGCCGCTGAATAATGCCCAAAAGATTTTGAAGACCCTACCAAAGTTCTCAATCAGCAAATATGTAGGCACAGGTTAGACCATGGGGAAGTTTGGGATTGTGTTTGGTATAGGTTCAGAGGAGGTCAACAGGATAAATGGGATACTGTGAAGAGGCTCCTACTTCAATGCTTTCCTTCACTTTCAGCATTATTCTTGGCTAGAGATACATACCTGTCTTAATTACAGTTATCTGTCATGCTAGTCTAATGGTGACTGTGCTGACTACCGTTGAAGATAGGTACCCTCAGTCAGAAAGAGTTCCTCTGAGGGAATAGTCTCCAGGTTTATCAGTTGTTAAACCAGGAGAGTATGTTAAGTGTGCTCATGGATTTGCTGGAAGTCAAGGCAGGGAACTTAGTGACAAAGTTCCAGTAATTACACATCTTCTTTTCTTGTCCAAGTTCATTGTTACTGAGGTATGTCTGAGGTATTTTCATCTCTGTCAGTAAGCTCCCTATCTTTCTGCCACTGAGTGATTTGGTGCAAGTGTGCTCCATTGCCTTTCTGTAAACTGCACATATTTGGTAATCCACATCCGCATTTTCCTCTTTTTTGCAGGATAGCAAAAGGTTTATTTTTCATCCAGTCCAGAGCCTCTCTCACTGAATGCAAAGGTACAAGAGCATCAACAGGTGAGTGGATAATTGGAGAGGAGATGATGCATAAGTAGGATTGAAAGAGGAAAAGGATGGTGGAAAGCAAAGTAGAACAGTTATAGACTTAGAGCAGGAGATGGACGACATCACGCTAGCTTAGAACCAGTGGTTTGTAAGAGAACTGCCAGCTATTAACTAGCCATGGTCAGCAAACATTGACATGTCATGGATGACTATGTGCAAGGCTGAGGTATGTTGCTGTATAACCTTCAGGATTATGTCTTATTGCTAAGTACAGAAGTAGTGATGTGCTGTATAAAGAACCCAAATGCTTTCCGTATTTGGCCCTCTCTTCTAAGCCAGAGAGGTTGCTGTACAACAATAACTCCACTGTATTTGGAAGTGATTGCTTGCCTTTGGGAAAGGCAAGGCCATATATGAGGTTTATTTCCCTTTGTATTTACTATCAATTACTTGTTCATGCTTTAGTATGTTTTAAAATGTTTACATCTCTTTGAGTAGATTGTAAATGTGAGTTGACCATCTAAAACATTTTAAAACAATTTTAAAAGTCTTTAAAAACCTTTGCTAGCTGACAAGCTGCAGCACTTCAGCAGTGTGGCCTTGGGATACACTTCCTGAGTTCCACTCACAGCGTAGGATTCATTCCAGCTCACCAGATAAACATTGTCTCTGGAGAGCAATTTTGACTGACCTTCCCTATCCCGTCAACGTATATGTGGGCAGGAAATGTGGAAAGTTAATAAAAGCAGCAGGCCGTGATCCTATTTGATGTAGGTGGATCAGCAAATGCACCCGAGGGTCTTTCTGACCTTATTATTCCTACAATGCCTTTAGGATCTGGGGGAGCTGTGGCTACAGTCAGCCACCTCCGCTTGCTTTAGCTATGTGTTCTGCATGAAAGCAGATGGACATTTTTCCATGACTGAGAAAGCAACCCCATGGTCATGAATTTTCCCGATACTAATTCCTTTAGAATTGCATTCCCACTGAGAGCAGACCATGTATCTAAATCTGGCACTCACCAAGAACCAAGATCCTGACCTGCCCGTGTTTGTGGACTGACCGCTCAGATACAGACATGAAGCTACAGAATGACTCACACCTGCAGCACGGCTTGGAGACTCAAATCCCAGAAGTCAAGAATGATTGGTTCAGTTGACTAAAAGTCACAGATGCTAACCTATATCCTTCCATCACAACTCTAAACTTCTTCAAGTAATAACTGGCCCAGCCCCCAATTTTAATATTCAATCCTTAACAGTCTTATTTAATTAGTTTTATTTATTTAGAAATACAGTATAGAACAAGCCCTTCTGGCCCAACAATCCGCACTACACAACAAACCACCTGTTTAAACCTAGCCTAACTGCAGGTCAGTTTACAATGACCAACTAACCCACTAACTGGAATGTCTTTGGACGGTGGGAGGACACCAGGCGCTTATGGGAAGGACGTACAAACTTCTTACAGACAGCATCAGAACTGAACTTTGAACTCAGGCGCCTGCGCTGCAATAGTATTGCACTAACCACTACACTAACGTGGTGCCCCAGTTCTTTAATATATTGGCAGTATTTGCTTCTCGTAAACTTTTAAAAACATGTCTATTATTGGTTCCTGCAAGTACCTATTTAATAGGCACACAGATTTAATGTGCAGGCTGAAATTTTTCCCCACTGTTGAAATTTTCAACAGCTCTGGTCTTCTTAGTTTTGGTTTTATTTGAAACTTGCTGCAGAATTTGCTTTGGCTTAAGCTACCTGAAACACACAGGCAAAAAACAACAAGACTAAAATGTTGTGCCTATGCAGAAAGTGAATATAGCGCTGATTGTCTTGTAATACAAATTGCAGCAAACAAAACCTGCTAAATTAGCTTTGATGCTAAGATTAATGGCACTTGGTTTTGCAAAATCTTCCATAAATGAAACTGTGATAGCATGAGAATTTAATGATTACCTTTAGTGAGAATGTAACAACATTCTTGTGCTAAAACACCCTAAATGTGACAGGAGTCTTTGACAAGGATGAATTGAATCCAAATGCTGGGATATCCAAAGCAAGGTTTGATACACACTATTACACTGGATCTGAGCTTAAAGCAAACACTAAATAATACCATGAGGAGACTTACAATTGAGCACTGAACTGCAGTTAACGTAGTTCTCAAATACTCAGTTCTTAGTGCTTGAAACATGATTACCATTTAGTGGGACCATCCTGAACCCTTAAAGGAGTGGCACTAGCTATTTGTACTCCAGGGAGTTTGAGTTTCTAAATTCTAGAAGCTGGCACAGTTGGTGGCATCTCGTAACAGGACCCCTTCCCCTACGGCCGGCTCCAGACAGAACTGGCTGCTGGAAGAGGTGGTGATGATAATCCTGGATCAGAGCTGGATTCAAGCTGACACTTTTGGCCACTCAGCAGCTCTCCTCGGGTCTGAATCATTCCCTGTCCACGAGGTATCGATGAAGCCCTTGAAGAGTATGCAACTTCAAAGGTCTTTTCACCATGAAGACCTGTTCCCCCTTGATAAATCTGGGTGGTGGCGAGGCTGATGGCGGTAGGGCTAAGGATCTAGATGCAGGCAGGTTTCAGAAATGTGGAAGGTGAGATTAACCTTTAGAGTGTAAGCCACCATGTTTACTTTATGCAGGATTTCAAAAGGTCCAATGAAATTGGGTGCCAACTTTCTAGTTCCACTCAGACAGGTAAATCATGAGTGGACAGCCAGAACTGTTAACCAGGCTGTAAAGCAGGTTCCTGGCCCCTCTTTCAGTTACCCTTGTTCTCCGCTTTCTGGGTGGAATAAAGCAAATTCTCTCTTGTCCTAATCCATCTTTGCTTGCAGCGTTGGATGAGATCTTTGACCGTGGGACCCTCTTATTCGGGAAAGAGAAGTGGAGGATCACCAAACTGGCACTCGAACAGTGGCATCCAGTGCACCGAATGCTGTAACGTTCTCTGCCCACATCAAATGCTCGCACCACTTGTCCAGTCTTTCCGAGGTCAGGCATCTTCGGGTACATTCTAAATCCTCTTTGGTCCGCTCCGTCTGGCTGCTGGACTGAGGGTGGAACCCAGAGGAAAAGCTTGCTGTGGCCCCTATCAGTTTGCAGAACACCCTGCAGAAATGTGATGTGAATTGTGGATCACGATCTGAGACAATGTCCACTAGGAATCCCTAGATCCTGAATACCTGGTCCAGGCCAATCTCAGTCATCTCTACTGCAGACAGTAGCTTCTCCAAGGTAATGAACTTGCAGGCTTTCGAAAACTGATTGACAACTACTATGATGACCAACTTCCCCTAGGATGGGTGGGAGACCCGTGACAAAATCCATGGAGATGTGCGCCCATGATCTATCTGGACATGTAGGGGGTGAAGAAGTCCTTGAGTTCGGATACGGGGCTCCTTGTTCTGGGCACACACCTCACAGGCCTGCACATACCGCTGAACCTCATTTGCCATTCCAGACCACAAATACATCCTCTTGATAAATTTGAAGGTCCTGGCATTCCCTGAGTGAGCGGTCATTTTCAGTGAATGTCCCTATTGGAGTACATGGGACTGGCCAGAACTTGGGACGAAGAGCCTACCTGGAGGACTGTCCCTAGGAATCTCCCGTTGCACTTCGGCCTTGTGAACAACGGCATCAAAACCCCATTGAATTGGCACTACCATCTGGCCTTGGGCAAAATGTTGGTAGGCTGCTCTTCACATTCCAGTTCATCAAACTGATGGGACAGGGCATCTGGCTTCTGGTTTTTTGACCCCGGTCAGTAGGCCAGGATGAATTCAAAGTGGTTAAAGACCAAAGCCCACCTGGCTTGCCTGGAATTCAACCTCTTGGCCTCCTGAATAGGCCAGGTTCTTGTGGTCTGTCCAAATGATAAAAGCATTCTTGGTCCCCGCTAGCCAGTGATGCCATTCCTCCAAGGCTAACTTAACTGCAAGAAGCTCCTGATTCCCAATGTCATTGTTCCTCTCTGCTGGGGATAGCCACCTGGAGAAGCATGCACACGGGTGCAGTTTACCGTCCGAAGGAGGTCATTGGGACTAGATGGCACCCCCTCTGGTGTCTGAGGTGTCTACTTCCACAAAGAAGGATGGTCCGAGTTAGGAGAAACAAGATGGGAGATGTTGTGAACCACTGCTTAAGCCGTGCAAAAGCTAATACGAACCAGATTGTATGCACTCTGTAGGCCTAGTTTTGTGAATACCCCCACTCCTTGGAGCATCTCGAGAGCCATATTCATGAGTGGAAAGAGCTAGTGATTCTATTGCCATTATGCGGTTTAATCCTCTATAATTAAGGCTCCCATCTTTCTTTTGTACGAAGAAGAAGCCTGCAGCAGTGGGTGAGATGAAAAGCCGAATGAAGCCTGCGGCAAGAGCTTCCTTTATATACTCCTCCATTGCACTTCTTTCTGGGCCTGACGGCATGTATGATCAACCCCGCAGGGGACAAGTACCAGTCAGCATGTCTACAGCACAGGCACAGGGTCAGTGTGATAGAAATGTCAAGGCCTTTCCCTAGCTGAGAACTCTTCCAAATCCTTGTAAATGGAAGGGATTTCGACCGGTTTGCGTGTTACAATCTCCTCCGGACCTTCCTTCAAGGACAGCTCCTGAGACTTAGGTGGCAGGGGTGATTTGACAGACCGGTGAGACCTCTGCCTATGCTCTCAAAATTCCTTCATAGAAACAGTAGGCAAATCAGAGTCTGAAACCCCATCTGTATCCTCAGGCGGCCTTTCTATGGGAAGTGACTCGAACCCAGTGGCCCCTCCGAGGAAAGCAGCTCAAATCCAGCAGCCTTTCCGAGGGAAGCGACTCAAACCTAGAAGTTCCTCTGAGGAAAGAGACTTGAACCCAGCGGCCCCTCTGAGGGAAGCAGCTCGAATCCTGTGGCCTTTCCGAGAAGAGCAACTCGAACCCAGCAGCCTCTCCAAGGAGAGTGACTGCTCACACTCCACCACATTTGCCTCGATGTTTCAGTCTTCCTCGACGCTTTGATCGGCGCAAAATGTCATTGATCATGGCCCCGCGCCTCGTCTCCGTGGCAGCTCATGCTGCCCCCTTCTCCCCTGGAGTTTTCTCAGGGACAGCAGAGCGCTAGCTCACTCAATCGAACCACAGACTGTAAGTCACAGGTTCCAACAGTTTCAAAACCAAAATTAAGATAAAGGGAATAAGTAGAAGACGTAAGCTGAAATAATCAACTATCTGGAAGATGTCGCCCAAGGAATTGTTGTTCACTGGCGCCATCTTGACCAAAAGACAGTAGTTATGCTATTATACTCTACCTACTATGTAAACTTTGGAAGATTTTCACTGTTTTGGAGCTTTAGGGGCAGTTGTAGAGCCCAAAGATGCATGCTAATAATTCTGTTTTCTTACCATTGCTCTCATCTATCTTGTTTCCACTCTGCCACATACTGTTGTCTCTTCAGTGTGATTTGGAGTTTCCTGCATGGGTAAGAATAAATAATAAAGAATACCAACAATGCCTACAGCATGTGAATGAGTGAAATAATTAGAATGGAAAATGTATTTCATCTCTGTGCTTCAGAAATAATTATGGGCGCATTAAAATAGGAGTCGCTTTCTGAATTGTGGTGATATTTGCACTGTAAAACAAAGGACAGGAAGGTCAGATATAATCATTGCTTCTCAGTATACATGCAACCAGTAAAATGACAAATTGCAATTAGGCACTGAAGAGCAATGCTCTGGGGACCCGATTCAACTGATTTCAGTTGCTAATAAATTAAACTAATTGAGAACAATTTGAATCCTGGAACATTTGTGTCAAGCCATGGGAAACACACGCTGTGCTTCTATTTGCCTTCCTTGGTGTTACAGCATCACATATTGTTAAAAACCTGAAACTAATGAAGCTAAAGCCATTATGATCACTCTACATTCTCATTGGCATCGCCATGTGCATATCATCATCCACTTCTAGCAATGTCAAAGGTATTTAATGACCTTATACCTCCTGGTATGCTTAACAGGTAATTAATAGATATCTGCATGAAATATATCAGTAATCGATGTAACTGCTGACAAATTGACACATTGATCCATCTAACTTTTTTAATCTATTCATGGCCAGCATTGTAATTATCATGTGTCTAATAGCTGTAGGAGGGTGGAGGGACAGGAGTGCTATGGGCAAGGAGGTCATTTGGAAATGGTTAGAATTGGTCTATTGATATTGGTTTTTCATTATTATAATTATAACATGTACCTAGGTACAATGAAAAAACTTGTTTTGCATGCAATCCTTATAGATAATTTCATTACAACAGTACAAGTGAAAACAATAACAGAATATAGAATAAAGTGTTACAGTTACAGGGAAAGTGTAATGCAGATAGATAATAAGGTGCAAGGCCATATCAAGGTAGATTATGAGGTCAACAGCCCGTCCTATTGTACTAGGAAACCATTGAATAGTCTTATAACAGTGGGGTAGAAGTGGTCCTTGAGCCTGGAGGTATGTGCTTTCATAACTTTGTATCTTCTGCCTGATGGGAGAGGGGATGTCCAGTGCAAATGGCGTCATGGATTGTGTTAGCTGCTTTACTGAGACATTGAGAGGCGTGGTCAAAACCCGTGGAGGGTAGACTCATGTCCATGATGTACTGAGCTGTGTCCACAACGTTCTGCAGTCTCTTGAGTTAAAACAGGCTGAGCATTTGCCATACCAAGCTGCGATGTATCCAGATAAGATGCTGTCCATGGTGCATTAATGAAGAATGGTAAGGGTTGACGAAGACCTTAAGCCTCCTGCGGAAGAGAGGCATTGGTGAGTTTTCTTGTCTGTGCTGTCGATACGATTGGACCTGGGCAGGCTACTGGTGATGCTCACTCTTTGGAAATTGAAGCTTTCGGACCTCTCAGTCGCAGCACCATTGATGTAAACAGGAGTGTGTGCACCAGCACTCTTCCTGAGTGAGTATACTGCATTTGTTACCAACTTCATTAAAACTTGTGTGAATGAATGTGTGCCAACAAAGACTTACTGTACATTCCCAAACCAAAAGCCATGCATGAATCAGGAGTTATGTCATCTGCTGAAGGCTACCAAATACCAGAAAACCAGGTATGATTTGAAGAGGGCTATTTCAAGGGCGAAGAGACAATTTCAAACGAGGTTGGAGGTGACATCAGATACACAATAACTCTGGCAAGACATTACCTCCTACAAAGCAAAACCCAATAGCATGAATGGCAGTGATGCTTCGCTACCAGATGAACTCAATGCCTTCTATGCCCGCTTTGAAAGGGAGAACACAACTACAGCTGTGAAGATCCCTGCTGCACCTGATGACCCTGTGATCTCTGTCTCAGAGGCTGACGTTAGGCTGTCTTTAAAGAGAGTGACCCCTCACAAAGCGGAAGGTCCAGATAGAGTACCTGGTAAGGCTCTGAAAACCTGTGCCAACCAACTGGCAGGAATATTCAAGGACATTTTTATCCTCTCACTGCTACTGGCAGAATTTCCCACTTGCTTCAAGAAGGCAATTATACCCATGCCGAAGAAGAATAATGCGAGCTGCCTTAATGACTATCACCCAGTAGCACTCACTTCAACAGTGAGAAATGCTTTGAGAGGTTGGTCATGACTAGACTGAACTCCTGCCTCAGCAAGGATCTGGACCCATTGCAATCTGCCTATCACCACAATAGGCAGATGCAATCTCAATGGCTCTTCACATGGCTTTAGATCACCTGGACAACATAAACACCCATGTCAGGATGATGTTCATCGACTATAGCTCAGCATTTAATACCATCGTTCCCACAATCCTGATTAAGAAGTTACAGAACTTGGGTCTCTGTATGTCCCTCTGCAATTGGATCCTTGACTTCCTAACCGGAAGACCATAATCTGTGCAGATTGGCGATAACATCTCCTCGCTGATGATCAACACTGGTGCACCTCAGGGGTGTGTGCTTAGCCCACTGCTCTACTCTCTATATAGCCATTACTGTTTGTGGCTAGGCATAGCTCAAATACCATCTATAAATTTGCTGTCGAAACAACCATTGTTGGTAGAATCTCAGGTGGTGACAGGAGTGAGATATGCCAACTAGTGGAATGGTGCCACAGCACAACTTGGCACTCAGTGTCAGTAAGACGAAAGAGCTGATTGTGGACTTCAGGAAGGGTAAGATGAAGGAACACATACCAATCCTCATAGAGGGATCAGAAGTAGAGAGAGTGAGCAGTTTCAAGTTCCTGGGTGTCAAGATCTCTGAGGATCTAACCTGACCCCAACATATCGATGTAGTTATAAAGAAGGAAAGGCAATGGCTATACTTTATTAGGAGTTTAAAGAGATTTGGCATGTCAACAAATACACTCAAAAACTTCTATAGATGTACCGTGGAGAGCATTCTGACAAGCTGGTATGGTGGGGCGGACCAAAAGAAGCTGCAGAGGGTTGTCAATCTAGTCAGATCCATCTTGGGTACTAGTCTACAAAGTACCCAGGACGTCTTCAAGGAGTGGTGTCTCAGAAAGGCAGTGTCCATTATTAAGGACCTCCAGCACCCAGGATATGACTTTTTCTCGCTGTTGCCATCCGGTAGGAGGTACAGAAGCCTGAAGGCACACACTCAGCAATTCAGGAACAGCTTCTTCCCCTCTGCCACCCGATTCCAAATTGGACATTGAACCCTTGGACACTACCTCACTCTTTTACTATACAGTACTTCTGTTTTTTGCACACTCTTTAATCTATTCAATATACGTATACTGTAATTGATTTAGTTACTTATTTATTATTATTATTTTATCTTTTGTTTTTTTTTATATTACATATTGCATTGAACTGCTGTTGCTAAGTTAACAATCTCATGTCACATGCTGGTGATAATAAACCTGATTCTGATTCTGAAAAAAAAGATTAATGACCAGCTCAAAGCTGAAATTGAGGGAATATTCATTATTGTGACACCATGAGCAAGACACATAAAGTGCTGGAGGAACTCAACAAAATAGGCAGCATCTATGGAATAAACAGTTGATGTTTTAATTGTTAAGTTTTAATTTTTAATGACCAGTGTGTGCAAAAATCTTGTGCGGTGCAATTTTCTTTTTGCCCAGTGACAACAACATGTGCGCACTGAATAATTTCTTCAATAAAAACAGTATAAATTAGCCATTTCTAAAATCTGCAGACAAACCATCACAAACTCTATGTGGTCAAGCATCGGCTACATTAGAAACCAGAAAAGGAAATGTGATTGTGCACAATGGCGGAATGTGCTTAACATGCCAACAAGGCCGACGGTGGCAAACGTTTGTGTGCAGTTTAGTTTCCTTTGTGCACTAGTTGCACACCTTGGAGGGAGCATTGACCCTGACTCTTCATCAGACCTAAATTTCTGTTTATTCCCCTCCATGGATGCTGTTTGACTTGCTCAGTTCCTTCAGCATTTTGTGTGTGTTGCTCAAGACTTCCAATATCTGCAGAATCATTTGTCACACCATGTCACTGGGCCCTCTAGCTTCTTCTTCCTGTACTCCGACTCATCATTACTTTAGATTCAGTCCACTACAGTGGTGTCATCTGCAGACTTGTAGGTGGAGTGAGAGCAGAATCTGGCTACACAATTGTGAGTGTATTGGGAGTAGATTAGGGGGCTGTGGACACAGCTTTATGGGTCACCAATACTGAAAATAATTATGCAGATATGTCACATCCTCTTTGCTGATTGTGGTCCATTGGCCAGGAAGCCAATAATCCATCTGAAAAGTGACGTTTTGAGTTCCAGGACTAGGAGCTTGGAGATGAGTTTTCTTGGAATTATAGTAGTGTGGTCAATAAACTGTTGTCAGGTGCAGGAAATCCGATGTTCCACAGATGAGTGTAGGGCCAGGGAGATGGCCTCTGTCGAAGATCTGTTTCGGCAGTGGGCCAGTGCATGGGTTGAGGCTGTCTGAGAGGTTGCAGCAGTCTCTTGAAGCATTTCATGATGGTAGATTTCAGAGCCACCAGGCAATAGTCATTAAGGGACTTTACCTTGATTTTCTTGGATGCAGGCATAATCATGGTGTTCTTAAAGCAGGCTGGAATCTCATATTGAAGCAGAATGAGGTTAAAATGTTTTCCAATACTCCCACCTGCTATTTCCCCATGATCTATGGACATTGCCAGGGACACCATCCAGGCCAAATGTTTTCTGTGGATTCATTCTCCAGAAGGCAGACCTTCCATCTACAGAGGTGAATGTGCATTGGAGGCTGCTGGGACAAATGGTGACATCCAATCCCTTTCTGTTCAAAACATGCTTTGCATGTGTTAAGTTCATCAGGAAGGGGTGTGCCCTTGCCAATAATACTGCCTTACATTTTTTTGTAGCCTGTTATAGCATGTAGACCTTGTCACAACTCTCAGCTGGTCTGGGACTTGACTTGGACTGGTATTGTCTCCAGTTGTCATGTTGATGGTGGTTGCTGTGGCTGTTAAACAAATTAAACTACACTATCTTTCCAGTAAGGCATTAAACTTGCTACAAAAGTTTTCAACAACCAGTTGCCAAATTTTTTTACATGACCTTTTCTTTACAATTCTATTTTAAGCTCTCATTGACCTAGAGCTTTCTAGCAAGCCACAAACCATCAGCATACACTCTGACCTGTATGGTAGCTACTTTCTCTTACAACTCCACCCCCCTCTGCCCCATGCATTCATTTTTGTCTCCCCTTCCACCAGGCAGAAGATGCGTAAGTTTGAACACAAACACCACCAGGCTCAGGGCAGCTTCTATCTCACTGTTATAAGACTGTTGAAGGGTGCTCTTTTACAATAAAGATGAACTCTTGAGCTCTTAACCATCCTTGTTGTGGCCTCTGTATCTCACTTGTCCAGCTACAGAACACTTTCTCTGTATCGGTAACGAGCATTTGGCATTCTTTCATTGCTTTCCCTCTGTGCTGCCACAACTTACATATGTTTTGGAATGATCCGTTTGGATGGCATGAAGATAAAGTTTTTAATTGTTTCTCAGTAGACATGATAATAATACACAAACTTTCAGTCTGATGATCTCAACTTCTTCATCAAGGATGCGTGCCTCACACACAGAAAAAGTGGTTGTGCCATGCCTCTTGGCTCAGTCAATGGTGAAATAAAATCAAAATAGATGAAAGCACTTCAAATCACATTTAAATAAAAATAATTTCCCAGAACTCAATTCATTTCTTAGATTTTTACTTTAGTCCAGCATCTCCATTCATCTCTCCCTTCAGATGAGTGGACATGCAGCTTCTGTACCTGGTCTGAGCTGACCCTGCACAGGCAGATTGCAACGTGTGAGTGCAAAACTTGCCACAGCTTTCTGGTTGGACTCCAGCAGTCAATCAACAGAATGCAAGAAGACACCAAATCAGAATCAGAGTCAGGTTTATACCATTGGCATACGTTGTAAAATTTGCTGTTTTGCTGTGGCAGTACATTGCAATACATAGTAATAAAATACTATAAATTACAATAAGTAAATACACTGTATATATAAACATTAAATTAGATAGATAGATAGATACTTTATTCATCCCCATGGGGAAATTCAACATTTTTTCCAATGTCCCATACACTTATTGTAGCAAAACTAATTACATACAATACTTAACTCAGTATAAATATGATATGCATCTAAACTCACCCTCTCAAAATTAATAAATAGCTTTTAAAAAGTTCTTAAGAGTTGAAGCGGCGTTACAAGCCCGCTGTTCCTTCGGTCATTATGGGGGATGTAAACTCGCTGCCAAATAAATTGGATGAGCTAGCCTCACTAGTAAGGAATGTTAAAGCATACAAGGAAATTAACTGTGCAAAAAGAGAGGAAAATAGTGAGGTAGTGTTCATGGATTCATTATCCATTCAGAAATCTGATGATGGAGGGGAACAATGTTCCTGAAATATTGATTGTGTGTCTTCAAGCCCCAATACCTCATCCTTGATGGTAATAATGAGAAGGCAGCATGTCCTGGGTCATGGAAGTTCAGTTTCAGAGGGAGGCGGAGAGGCCCAGGTTTTGGAGTTTATTGATGAACTGAGGGTGTAATTATATTGAACACTGAGCCGTAATCAATAAACAGCAGCCCAATGTAGGTATTACTACTGGCCAGGTGATCCAAAGCCAAGTGAAGAGCCAGTGAGATTGCATCTACGGTAGACCTACTGTCAAGATAGGCAAATTGTAGTGGCTCCAGGCCCCTGTGTAGTACCCCTGAAAAAGTGATATGCAAATGAAACATATATACACTGTACTGTCCATGCATCAATAGCTTTGATGAATGAGGACAATTTGTATGTCCCCACCCCCCCACCCCCGGGGCATTCTGGCAGGCATGAACAATCAATCATGTGCTGAAGATTGAATGCTAGCGCTTACAAGTCAATGGCAGATTCAGTGCTCAATACTTTCAAAGAATACCTTGCACACAGAGTCTCTGAATTTTCAACTATACATATTTGCACGTTTTTAAATATCCCTCCTTTTCTCAACATTTCTCAACATCTCTCTTTTTAAAAATTATTTGAACAATTATTTATAACTAAATTGAACAGATTTCAAACTCGTCACACACTCCCGCTCAGAAGTAGATGTCGCCTTGACATCTGCTCCCAGGGCTGGACTGGAATTGCTACTTTCCTTGTACGAAACATTCCTTGGTTTTTGAGTAGGCAAATGGTAGTTGATGTAGGAACTGAGGCACAGGTAGACATGAAGTAATTGACGTTACACAATTATAAGGCAAGGTCTGATACTGATACAGTCTACAGTTTGTATGTTGTGACATGTGGGGGTCCCAACCCTATCATAAGTAAAGCATTTTGGTGGTCATCATTCTCTGCGAGGAAACTTTGCGCTCCTTTGTCTTTGCTCCATATTTTTGTCTGGTTCATCATTCACAGGAGTAAATGCAGGAACTGGTATTGGTTCACATGCAGGAAAATCATTTGGGTGCCTTGGTTCTGATGAACGTACAGGGGCTGGTTATGATTCGCAATTGGATATGTCATCTCAGTAAGCTAGTACAGATGAAGGTACGGGGACTGGGACTGGCCAACAACATGCAGGTAAGCTCAACAACCATTCCTTCTCAGGATCCTCAGCCCTCATTTGCTGCTCAGCAGGTTGTGTAGGCTCTTCTTCAAAACTATTGGAGTCCTTGCTACTGTGAGGTTGGGGACTTTCGATTCGGCAGTAATATTCATCCTCACTGTTACTGGCTGGTTCACTCTCTTCCCTTTGTTTTGGTGGGCAGGCCCTGGTGCATTTTGGCAGACGACCTTGCTTTGATGCGGTATCCACGTGTAGTTCAACGTCCAAAGGCAGGTGAGAAGATTACGATGTCGTACTCTGCACCTTCCCACCTCCTTGTTCAGGTTTTGCTTCATAGATTGGCACATCCTCCCCAACCTTTCATACAACAATATGGATGCAGTCATCCCAACAGTTTCTAAGCTTTCCCGGACTTCTGTGGGGTGTCAAATTCTTTACTAGGAAATGATTCCCAAGTTGTAACTCTGTAAATCTCACCCTGTTGTCATAAATTCTTTAATTTCTCCCTGAGACCTTTTGCATATACTCCTTGGCAATCTGATGGGATTCTTGCATGCTTCTTTTCCATCTTTTCAAGTATTCATTGTGGGTTGCAGGACTTCTGTCAGTGTTTAAGCCAAAGAATATGTAATTATGGGCAACCTCGGCAATCTACTGAAGAAAAGATAGAATGGAGAGAATCCTGTAACTTCCAACTATATACAGTTGTAAGCATAGAGCATTTTATTCAATGGCTCTTTCCAATTTTCTTTTTGTCTTTCTGTTAGTGTTTTCAATATTTTCAGGTTGAACCTCTCCGCTTGTCCATTTCTCTGGGAGGTGGTACAGTGTAGTTCTTGATCCTGCCACACCACTATGTTTTCTCATAATTGCTTCCATGTCTATTGGCATCTGGGACAAGGAGTCAGTATCAACATTTACTTATCCTGGGCAATAACAGATCGTGAAGTAGAAATTGGCCAGTTCAGCAACCCATATATATCTGGGTGCATTCAACTTTACTGAAGACAGAACATACGAAAGGGGGCTATTGTCATTGTAAACTGTGAATGTTGGGGCATAGTACAGGTCATCCCTAAACTTTTCCGTAATTGCCCACTTCAAGGCAAGGAATTCCAATTTCCCATAGTGTAGTTGGTGGTTTTTCACTGCATTTCTCAATGTTTGCAAACCATAGGCTGTATTCTTAATTTTCCATCTTGCTTTTGATAAAGGATGGTCCCCAACCCCTAACTGGAGGCATCAATGTGGAAAATGAATGATGGGGCAAAGTCTGGGAATCCCAGAACCAATGCCTGTACTAGGCAGTCAATCAACTTCTTCAAAGCTTCTTGATGTGTCGCTGTCCAAGTGATCAATTTGCAAGAGGGCATGTTGTTCCTCTTATTTGTCTTTCTGATGCTCCCCCTACTGAGCTGATATTGGTCACTATCATCTCTGCTTTTTAACAGATCATGGAGGGGTGGGTTGCAATTCAAGAAAATTTTTTAATGTACTGCTGATTGCAGCTTAATAAACCCCAAATCTTTCTCAGTTCTCCCACTATGCCTGGCCTCTTCTCTTTCAGTGCTATTACTGCCATGGTGTCTGCAGAATCCATCTGATTTCCCTCTGCTGACACGATTCTCCCCAGTTAGCGAACCTCAGCCTTAAAGAACTCACACTTGCTGGGTTTAAGTTTTGCTCCATGCACCTGCATTTGCTGTAGCACTCTTCTCACCACATCAACGTGCTCATCGAAGGTCTTAGTGAACACCAGCGAGTCATCCAGGTATGGTACACAGACTTCTCTTAATCCTTCAAGCCATTTCTCTGTGAAACGTTGGTAGGTTGCAGGTGCATTCATGAGTGCAAAGGGAACGAGCCCTAGGGGCTTATGAAGGTTGTTAATGGTCTGCTTTCCTTCATCACGAATCCTTTGTGGTAGGCTTTCCCCTGGTCAAGTAATAAAAACCAAGTGTTTCCCCCTAAGCTATCCATAATGTCTTGCACTCGTGGACTGGGCTGGTGGTCAGGAATAGTTTTCTTATTCAGGTCCCTATAATCAATACAGTGACAAAGGCTTCCATCTTTCTTTCTGACACACATGATGGACTAGGCGCAAGGTGAGCTAGATTTCTCGATCCACCCGTGGATGATTAAAACATGCAAGTATTCTTTCATTTAATTGTAGAGGGGCTCTGGAACTGCGATTTAAGAGCTTGCATCCAGTTCATCATCTTTGAGAGAAATGCTCAGCTGCAAACCTTTGTATATCAAATGTTGTCGTCTGATTTTGAAAAGGAGTATCCTTCTCATCGCATCTGCTTCACACTCTGATGTTGTATATTTAGGTGGCTCGCTCACATCAGCTGGTGCATCCCATAAATCAGTGTCGAGTTCACACTTATCATCCTCTGTTTGGTACCGAGTGGCTGGGGTGAAAACAGCACCTTCTTGCGCACAGACAGGGAACACAGACTTGCAACGCCTCGAGCACTGTCTTCTCAGAAAGCAGAATGGCATGGTCTGTCCTGTTGTGCATACCAATAACAATCTATGGCCATGCACCTTCTGGAGTATTCAAGAGAAATCTTGTTGGCAGGCGTGGGAAGCGTCAGAGACATCGGCGGCAGCAGAAGGCAAATGGAGCATCACTAAACGCAGTGAGTCCTTTCTCCTAGTGTGGGGGTTTTTCTTTAAAAAGAGACAGGGTCTAGCAGAGCAGCCATCATCGGAATGGGGCCTAGAATCAGAGTGGGAACTTAGAGGCTTTGATGAGAAGAGGCAGAGGCCAAAGAAACAGGTAAGAAGGGTAGGTTTTTCCTTTCATTATTGCTGATTTGGTTTTGATTGCCCATTGTACAGTGCAGACAGGATGGCAGATATGGCAGTGGAATGCTCCTCATGTAGGATGTGGGAATTCATGGAACCTGATAGTCTCCCTGATGACTATACTTGCGGGAATTGCAGCCAACTCCAGCTCCTGGAAGACAGCATTGAAGACCTGGAGCTGGAGTAGGATCATCCAGGAGGCAGAATGATTGATAGATAAGACTTTTGAGCAGGTGGTTACACCCAGAATATAGAATTCGGAGAGAAGATGGGTGAACACAGAGAGAGGTAAAGGGAGAAAGAAGTCAGACCCCCCCCCCCCCCACCGTGGCTATGGCCCTCAGCAACAGGTACACCCCTTTGGGTACTACTGAGGGGGATGACCTATCTGGGCAAGGTATCAGCAGCCAGACCAATAGCACTGAGGTCAGCTCTGAGGGGTAGGGTGAAGTCAGGCGGAGCAATAGTCAGAGGGGACTCAATAGTTAGGGAACAGATAGGAGATTCTGCAGCAGCAAAAGAGTCACCAGGACAGTGTGTTGCCTCCTGGGTGCTAGGGTCCAGGATGTCTCTGAGCAGTTGCAGAGTATTCATGAAGGGGAGGGTGGGTACATATTGGTACCAATGACATAGGCAGGAGAGGGGTAGAGGCCCTGCACAGTAAGTTTAGGGATTTAGGAAGAAGGCCGAAGAGAAGGTCCTCCAATGTGGTAATCTCTGGATTTCTTCCGGTGCAATGAGCTGGGGAAGGTCAGAACGGGAAGATAGCACAGATGAATGAGTGGCTGAAGAGATGGTGCAGGGGGCAGGGTTTCATGATCATGGATCATTGGAACCATTTTCTGGGGAAGGGGTGACTTGAACAAGTGGGTCAGGTTGTACCTGAGCTGGAGGGGAAGCAATATCCTGGGAGGGAGGTTTGTTCATGTGGTGAAACTTCATGCTGCTGTGGTAAAAATGAATCATTCTGTGGAGCTACTTGACATGGTTTCTGAGCTTCAGACTGCAGTGCATATGATACTGTTGCATATTGCTGAAATGGGGGAAGATTTGTTATTGTGGGGCTGGGTGTGATTGAGGCAGAGCCGGTTCAATTTACTGGTTTTACTTTTTCCAGTGCTGTTTTTGTTCAATGCCTGGCCCTCTCTGGAGTTCAGACCTGACAGTGTTTTGCCCCAGAGACTGCTCAGCCTCTTTGTACCCCACTCTGGTGGTTGCTGGTAGCTCTGCCCTAGGTCCTGCATCGTTGACTCACAGGTAAGGACTGTTGATGTTGCTCCTTGACCTGTGCAATGTCTTCACCAAGTGTTTTCAACTGTGACATTTGGTCTGTATGAATCCTTTCCATCTGACATTTACACTCAACAGGATGTTCCTCTAACTGTGTGGAGTTAACAGTGGCAATGTGGGCTGTCCCAGTCTCCAAAATCTTGTAGTACCCCTGAAAAAGAGATATGATGAATGAAACATACATGCTTTATTGGTCTGGCATCAGTAACGTTACGGTGACTGAGGACAACGTGTACTCCCCTGCAGGCATTCAGGCAGGCATGAGCAATCAATTGCATGCTGAAGATTGGATGCAAACCCTTACAATCAACGGCAGATTCAGCGCTCAATACCTTGCACACAGATTCTCAGAATTTTCAACTACACACCTTTGCATGTTTTAAAAGTAATATCCCGTTGTTCTCAACATGAAATGACATTCATATTAAATAGATTATTTTTAAAAATTATTTGAAACAATTATTTATAATTAAGTTGAACAGCTTTCAACCTTGTCACACTTGCTTAGGCAGGAGTTGATTCTAGCCATGACCAACCTGTCAATGCTCTTTATCACAGTAGATGTGAGTGCCACTGGACGATAGACATTGAACAGCTCACCCCACTCTTCTTGGGCATTGGTATGATTGTTGGCCTGGTGATGCAGTAAGGAACCTGCAACAGCAGCAGTAAAAGATTGAATGTGTCCTTGAACACTCCCACCACTTGGCTGGCACAGGCTTTCTGATACCCACCAGGTACTCCATCAGAGCCTGACATTTTGTGAGGGTTCACTTTCTTGAAAGATGTTCTGACATCAGCCTCTGAGGCAGAGATCACAGGGTCAGCAGATGCTGCCGGGATTCGCGCAGATGTAGTTACATCCTTTCTTTCAAAGCGTGCGTAAAGGGCATTGAACTCACCTGGGAGGGAAGCTTCACAGCCGTTCATGATGTTAGGTTTTGCTTTGTAGGAAACAATGGCCTGGTCACCCTGCCTGAGCTGACGTGCATCCAATTCCATGTCTGACTTCAATCAGAATTGCTTTCTCTCTCTTAAAATAGCCTTCCGTAAATTGTACCTGGACTTCCTGTATCGTCGTGAAAATAAGAATTGATGCACCATCAATAACTCTCGGAGACTGGAAGTGAACGATAGGCTTTTATTAGCAGCAAAAAGGGAGCACGACATCTCGGAGACTGAGGAAGGAACAGTGCCTCCAATCGCCTTTATACAGGGGTCTGTGGGAGGAGCCACAGGAGCAGTCAGCAGAGGGGCGTGTCCAGACAGGTATACATAGTTGACCACATTCACCCCCCCCTTTGTTTTAAAAGAGAGTCCCCACGGGGTGAAGTTTCTTACAAGTATATTTACAGGTTAAGTCTATCAGGTGGTCGAGTCTGTCGCTGCGATCTACGTAGCACCGGTGGTCGTGCTGGCTCCAGCCTGACTTGAGGTGCCAGCCCGTTAGGCATCAGTAATCCCTCATGCGCATGCGTGGCGCCCGGTATGGGAGTGTCGTGAGGAGTCTGTGTAGGGCTTGGTGTGCGCGGTGTCTCGTGGGGATATACATCGGTGGGTACAGGGTTCATAGTCACCGTGGAGTGTTCAGGGTAGGGGTCTGGTGCTCCTGCAGGCGCCAGGTCATGGATGGAGACCGTGTCCTCCTGCCCATCAGGTAAGACCACGTAGGCGTACTGGGGGTTTGCATGTAGGTGAACCCTCTCGACCATCGGTGAGTATTTATTGCTCCTCGCATGTTTCTGGAGCAGCACTGGCCCTGGGGACGTCAGCCAAGCCGGTAGGGTGGTCCCAGTGACAGACTTCCTGGGAAAAGAAAAGAGTCGCTCATGAGGGGTGGCATTGGTGGACGTGCATAACAGGGAGCGGATGGAGTGGAGCGCCTCGGGGAGGACCTCCTGCCAGCGAGAGACTGGCAATCACTTTGACTTAAGGGCTAAGAGTGTGGCCTTCCACACAGTGGCATTCTCCCTCTCAACCTGTCCATTCCCCCGGGGATTATAGCTCGTGGTCCTACTAGTAGCAATACCCCTAGCCAGCAGGTACTGGCGCAGCTCGTCACTCATAAACAAGGACCCTCTATCACTGTGGATATAGCAGGGATATCCGACAGAGTGAAGAGCTGGCGCAGGGCTTTTATGACGGATGTGGCAGTGGTATCAGGGCAGGGGATGGCAAAGGGGAACCGTGAGTACTCGTTGATTACGTTGAGAAAGTAGACATTACGGTCGGTGGAGGGAAGGGGGCCCTTAAAGTCAACACTCAGTCGCTCAAAGGGGCGGGTGGCCTTGATAAGTTGTGCCTTTTCAGGACGGTAGAAGTGTGGTTTGCACTCAGCGCAGACTTGACAGTCCCTGGTCATCGTCCTGATGTCCTCAAGGGAGTACGGCAGGTTCCGGGCTTTCACAAAATGGTAAAGCCGGGTGACCCCCGAGTGGCAAAGATCTGCATGGAGGGCGTATAGCCAGGGTTGAGCTGCGCGCTGGCACATGTTCGCCAGAATAGGGCATCAGGGGGCTCATTGAGCCTTCCAGGCCGGTACAGGATGTCATAGTTGTAGTGGAGAGTTCTATTCTCCACCTCAAAATTTTATCATTTTTGATTTTGCCCTGCTGTTGGTTGCTAAACATGAACGCAACTGAGCGCTGGTTGGTCAGCAAGGTGAACCTTTTGCCGGCGAGATAGTGCCTCCAGTGCCTAACAGCTTCCACCATGGCCTGGGCTCCTTTCTCCACTGCGGAGTGCCGAATTTCAGAGCCTTGAAGGGTACGAGAGAAGAATGCTACCGGCTTTCCTGCCTGATTGAGGGTAGCAGTCAGCGCGAAGTCGGAGCCGTCACTCTCTACTTGGAAGCAAATGGTTTCATCCACCGCATGCATCGTTGCGAATAAAGAGTAACAGACGTATCTGCCACTCAGGCATTGAAGTGGGGTAGTGCATGTCCAACTGCTGGCATTTCTCCATAAAATCCAAGACATCACCTTTGCGCCTCTAAGTCTGTGTATTGAAGTGGCAAAATCAGTGATGGTGTTTGGTTTAGAGGGAAGTGTTTGGCTTACAGGAGTGAGATCGATCAGCCGGTTGAATGCTGTTGCAAAAGCAACCTTGCAATCAATATCATTAAGATCAGGGAATTGATTGTCTTCAGGAAGTGGGAAGCCAGGAATCAGAATCAGAATCAGGTTTATTATCACCAGCATGTGTCGTGACATTTGTTAACTTAGCAGCAGCTGTTCAAATACATAATATAGAAGAAACAAAACAAAATAAAATAATAAATAACAATAAATAAATAAATCATTTACACTATATGTATAATGAATAGATTAAAAATAATGCAAAAAAAAAAGAAATAAAATATATAAAAAAGTGAGGTAATGTCCAAGGCTTCAATGTCCATTTAGGAATCGGATGGTAGAGGGAAAGAAGCTGTTCCTGAATCGCTGATTCAGGCTTCTGTATCTCCTACCTGATGTTAACAGTGAGAAACGGGCATGCCGTGGGTCCTGGAGGTCCTTAATACTGGTTGCTGCCTTTTTGAGACACCACTCCCTGAAGATGTCCTTGGTACTTTGTAGGCTAGTACCCAAGATTGCCCTGACTAAATTTACAATCCTCTGCAGCTTCTTTCAGTCCTGTGCAGTAGCTCCCCACTCCGCTCCCCCCCCCCCCCATACCAGGCAGTAATGCAGCCTGTCAGAATGCTCTCCACTGTACATCTATAGAGGTTTTTGAGTGTATTTGTTGACATACCAAATCTCTTCAAACTCCCAATGAAGTATAGTCACTGTCTTGCCTTCTTTATAACTGCACCGATATGTTGCGACCAGGTTATGCCCTCAGAGAACACACAACAGTTCTTATCCAGAGATCAGCCATACAAAGGGAGAACATATTCAGGTTCCTTGATGCCAATGTCTCTGAAGATCTATCATGGGCCTAACCTATTGATACAATTATGAAGAAAGCACACCAGTGGCTGTATATCATTAGATGTTTTAGGGATTTGATATATCACTGAATTTCCACGGAAGTATCGTGGAGAGTAGTCTGACTGGTGGCATCACTGACTTGTTTTGTGTCACGCAATAGCACAGTGGTTAGTACCAGTGACCCCGGTTCAATTTCTGCTACTGTCTGTAAGGAGTTTGTACATTCTCCCCCTGACCACATGGGTTTCCTCTGGGAGCTTCGATTTCCTCCTACAGTTTAAAGAAATATTGGTTGCAAGGTTAATTGATCAATCTGAGGCACCTCCACCACAGGTGATAGCTCCTCAAAAACAATGAACTTACAGGCTTTCAAAAACTGAAATTACCAAGATGCCAGTTTTCCCTTGGATGTTAGAAGACCTGTAACAAAGTCCATGGAGATGTGCACCCATGGTCTTTCCAGAACAGGTAAGGGGTTGACAATCCCTTAAGCTCCGGTACAGGGCTCCTTATTCCAGGTACACACCTCGCATACCTGAACAAAATGCTGAACCTCTTTTGTCATTCCAGGCCACCAATACCTTCTCATGATAAACTGGAGGGTCCCAGAAATCCCTGTGTTAGTGCTCACACTCAACAAATGTCCCCATTGTTGTATCTGGGACCGGATGGAATGTGGGATGAACAGCCAACCCGGAGGCTGGAAAAGTCGAATTTCACGTAGCTATCATTTCATTTTTGGGCTTCATCATCTCTAATGCCAATCTCAAGATGAATGAACCCTGGTAAGATGCAGATTGGCCACAACCATTCAGTGTGAAACAAGTCCAGTGATTCCTGAGATTTCCCAACTTTTACCGAAAGTGTGTCAAAACTTCAGCTCAGTGGCAGCTCTGCTGATGACACTAACTGAGAGATCCACGGGCCCTTTTGTTTGGATTACCCAAGCGGAGGCTGTCATCATGGTGCTCAAACAATGGTTCATGACCGTTCACATTTTGGTTTTACATAACCCGGACATTACCTTCAACATGAAGGTGGACTCCTCGGACATCAGAGTGGGTGCAGTGTTGTCTCAAGGGACACCTTCGGACAATAAACAGCACCCAGGTTTGTTCTTTTCCAAGCAGCTATCCCCGGCAGAGGTGAACTATATCATTAGGGATTGGGAGCTTCTTGCAGTTAAGTTAGTTTTAGAAGAATGGCATCAGTGGTGAGAGGGGATCAAGAACCCTTTTATCATTTAGACCAGGGGTGTCAAACTCATTTTAGGTCACGGGCCGGATTGAGCAAAATGCAGCTTCATGCGGGCTGGATCAGTCGGACGCGTGCGAACGCAGCTTTCGTTGCCTCCATTTTTTCAGCCTGCTCTCATGTGTCTCAGTCTCTGCTATAACTACAAAGTGTTTCACTTTACAAATTCTGTTTCTTATGAAGAAGACTGCTGAGCAAGACTGCTGAATAAACACTAAAAACCCTGAAAACCCGGTACCTGAATAAACTCAGCATTAGCCATATCATACGCCATAGGCGCTTCGATTACTGGGGCCAGCTTTAATAGTAATTAGATATTATCTCGCAGGCCAAAGATAATTCCACCACAGGCCGGATTTGGCCCGCGGGCCTTGAGTTTGACATATATGATTTAGACAGATCACAAGAACTTGGCTTATATTTAGGAGGCCAAGAGGCTGAATTCCAGGCAGGTCAAGTGTTGTTTGTTCTTTAACCACTTTAATTTCATCCTGACCTATTGACCAGAACCAGAAGCCAGATTCCTTTTCCCAACAGTTTGATGAACTGGAACGAGAAGAGCAGCCTACCACCATTTTGACCCAAGCCAAGGTGGTAGTGCCAATTCATTGGGGAATGGAGGCTCTTGTTTGCGGGGCCCAAGAACAAGGGGAGATTCCTGAGAATGGTCCTCCAAGTCAGCTGTTTGTCCAGTGTTCCATCCAATCCTATGTACTCCACTGGGGACATTAACTGAGAATGACCACTCAGCCAGGGACGACCAAGAGTTTATAAAGAGGAGGTATTGGTGACCTGGAATGATGAAAAATGGTCAGCAGTGTGTGCAGGCATGCGAGGTGTGCATCCGGAACAAGGAGCTCCGTACCTGACCTCAAGTACTTCTCCACCCCCGACCTGTCTGGAGAGATCATGGGCGCATATCTCCATGGACCATGTCACAGGTCTTCCTCATTCCAAGGGGAAGGTCATGAACATGGTAATTGTGGATCATTTTTCAAAGGCCTGCAAATTCATTGCCTTGGATGGACTGCCAAGATTTTCCTGCACAGGTCTATGGTTTTCCTGTGGATATTGTGTCGGATTGCAGTCCACAATTTGCATCGCATTTCTGGAGGGCATTTTGCAAACTGATAGAAGCAACAGCGAGTCTTTTATCTGGATTTCACCCACAATCCAACAGCCAGACAAAGCAGGTGAACCAAGATCTGGAATGAACTCTAAGGTGCCTGGCCTCTGAAAAACCAGATGAGTGGGGCAATCACTTGATGTGGGCGGAGGTCACCCACAACACTTTAAGGCATTCGGTGCACTGATGTCCCCCTTTGAATGCTAATTTGGGTACCCTCCACCAGTCTTTCTGGAACAAGAGGCCGAGGTTAGGGTCCCTGCAGCCAAAGATCTTATCCAACACTGCAAATAAGAACGGATAGGGCAAGAGAAAATTTGTTGGCCTCTACCCAGAAAGCGAAGAACAAGGTGAATTGAAAAAGAAGACAAGGACCTGATTTACAGCCTGGGTAACAGGTCTGGCTGTCCCCTCGTGAGTTGGTTTTCCAAGCAGGCTGCAGGAAATTGGCACCCAAGTTCATTGGATCCTTCAAGATTCTCAGCAAAATAAACCCAGTGACCTACACCTTGCAGCTCCCCAAGACCCTCAAGATCAATCCCACTTCCCATGTTTCCAAGTTAAAGCCTGTGAACACCAGCTCATTAGCCCCATGGGGGAAAAGGTCTTCACTGTAAGGAGGATTTTGGACTCGTGTACTATTTGAGGTGTTCGGCAATATCTCGTGGACTGGGACAGATTCAGACCAGAGGAGATGTGCTGGGTACCTGAAAAAGACATCTTGGATCCAAAATGAGAGTCATGGCTCTTATCCATGTCTACAAATATCATCTCTCCAAGCAACCAGTGCTGTCAGTAGTCGGCTATAGGGGAGGGGGTCCTGTTACAACACACACCCATTGCACCATCTTCCAAGGTTCGGATGCTCTAATTCCCCGGAGTATGGCTAGCTGGTGTGGCCCCTTTAAAGATTCAGGACAATCCCATTAATTGCCAATCATGTTTTGAGCACCAAGAATTGAGCATTTTAGGAGCACCTGAACTGAGGTTCAAAGCTCAATCATAAGCCTACTCATGATTTTGTCTAGTGTTCATTTGGTGCTCTGATTCTCAATCCAATTTGAAACCATGTCTCAATCCCAGTTTCAGATAATCCAGCTCTTAGGTGCAAGCCATCCTCAACAAGGACTCTTGTCACACATCTGGCCTGCCTGGAATTCAGCCTCTTAGCATCCTGAATATACGCCAGGTTCTTGCAGTCTGTCCAAACAATAAAAGAGTTCTTGGCCCTCTCTAGCCAGAAATGCCATTCAACTTAACCACAAGAAACTCCTGATTCCATATGTTGTTGTTTCTCTCTGCCAGTGATAGCTGCCTGGAGAAGAATGCCCATGAGTGCAGTTTACCGTCCGAAAGTGACCATCTAGAAAAGATGGCACCCACTCCAATGTCTGAGGCTTCAATGTCGATGATGAAGAGAAGGTCTGGGTTAGGAGAAACCAAGATGGGAGCTGATGCGAACTGCTGTTTAAGCTCTGCAAAAGCACTCTCCACTTCAGTGGTCCAGACAAATGGGCCCATGGATTTCTTAGTTACGCCGTCAGCAGAGCTGCCAACAAGCTGAAGTTCCTGATGAGCTTCTGGTAGAAGTTTGCAAACCCCAGGAATCGTTGGACTTGTTTGGCACTGGATGATGGTGGCCAATGTCTGACTGCCTGGGTCTTTGTAGGATCCATTTTGAAATTTCCATTGGAGATGATGAACCTCTAAATGAAATGGTTGTCACATGAGATTTGGACTTCTCCAACTTGACATTAAGTCCATGGTCTAAAAGCCTCTTTAAAATATTCCTGATGTGAGCAACGTGCTCCTCCATGGACTTTGAGCAGATTAGGATATCATCCAAGTAGACGAAGACATATGCATGGAGTGTATCCTGGAGCATATCATTTGTAAAGACCTAAGAAACTACTGGAGCAAGGCTGAAGGGTATAACTAGGTACTCGTGGTGCCCTCTCCATGTATTGACTGCAGTCTTCCACTCATCACCTTCCCTTATATGGACCACATTGTACGCATCCTGTGGGTCTAGCTTTGCAAATGCCCCTTGGAGAATCTCAAAGGCAGCATTCATAAGTGGAGGGGGTAATGATTCTTGACTGTCATGCAGTTTATACACTATAATCAATACATGTCTGCAGCCTCCCATCATTCTTTTGTATAAAGAAGAAGCCTGCACCAACTAATGAAGTGGAGAACTGAACGAGTCTCATAGCAAGAGCTTTCTTTATATATTCCTCCATTGTGCTTCTCTCTGGACCTGCGAGCGTGTATAATCAACCATGCGGCAGACACGTACCAGCAGAAGATCTATAGCACAGTCATATGGCATGCGTGGTGGAAGAGTCGAGGCCCTTCCCTTGGTGAAGACCTCTTCCAAGTCCTTGTATACAGAAGGAACTTTGACCAGCCTCGGTGCCGAAAGTTCTTCTCAACCCTCCTTCAAGGACAACTCCTGTGGTTTCTTGGGTGGTTCAACCGATCTCTGAGTCTCCTCCCTAGGTTCACTAGACACCATCATATCCTCATTGAAGTGTTACGGATGTTCCTAACACCCCTGGGAACAGCCTCCAAGGGTCTCCATTTAGGAGTCCTCCCTTTAGTTGGGGCCTGGAGGCTGCATCACTTAAACTTTGGTTACCTCGCACTGACGTCTGTCCCTTTGCTGGTCATTTGTCTCAGGAGAGTCTGGGGATCAGAACACCATGCCAAATACATACCCTCTAACACTGAGCCAAGCAATGATTCTTCCCTCCCTCCAGTCCATGGATGGGTTATGCTGGGACAGCTAAAGGTGCCTGAGGATCAGGGGTATGAGCGGAGAGTCAATGGTGTAGAAAGTAATGTCTTCCACATGACCCCTATGCTCATCCACAAAACCACAATCTGTTGCTGGATCTGCTCGGAACCCAGTGGGCATCGCTGGCTCAACTCTCTCCACAGTATGTTGAGCCTGACAGGTGGTCCCCAAGTCCCGGAGATTACCCACTGCCCTCGAGTCCACAAAAACCTTCACCTGCCTCAAGTTCACACCCCAGAGGAACTCTGCCTTCAGCACGAAACCAGAATCTGTGGGATTGGGAGAAGTGGCTGTTACTGTCACAGTCCTCCTGATACTGGATGATCGTAGCAGTACTCCAGGTGGCTGCAGCCTCAGACATTCGGCCCGCAGGTGACCTGCTTCCCTGCTGTAATAGCAGCAGCTTTGATTTCGATGCCAAGACCTCTCATCGGTGGAGAGCTCGTGTAACTGCTCTGCATGGGCGAAACAGAGTCCCAAGCAGGAAGCGGGCTGGTCATGGTCTGAGATCGAGAGGGGGATCTGTAAAAGACTGAGGCTGGGCTCAGGCTAGCCCTCTTCGGCCTCATAGTGTAGTCTCTCTTACACTCTGCCAGACGATTGTCAAGGTGGATGGACTGGTCAATGAGGATCTCCTGTTGGCTCTCTCAAGGCAAGGACATCCTTTAGTTCATCCTGGAGTCTGTGGCAGTTCAGAGTGGCCAAGGCTTCCCATTCCAACTACTCCCTTGCGCAAAAG
This sequence comes from Hemitrygon akajei, assembly GCF_048418815.1. Taxonomy (NCBI): domain Eukaryota; kingdom Metazoa; phylum Chordata; class Chondrichthyes; order Myliobatiformes; family Dasyatidae; genus Hemitrygon; species Hemitrygon akajei. The sequence goes on along the minus strand of NC_133128.1, from coordinate 161,224,937 downwards.
TTCCGAACTCAATAATGCAGTCAGCCACTGACCGACTTCCCTGATGCAGCTTCACCAGAACATCTGAGTCTCTGTTTGTGCCAGCAAGATAATAAAATACCTTTTTCATGGTGGGCATGGATTCCTCCGAACCCGTGCAAATTTCTGACCTTCATTCCCAATGCACGGTGGCCCAGGCAAGGGCTCCCTTGGTCAGGAGAGAAATCATGAAGGCCATTTTTCCATGCTCTCAAGAGAACCAGGATGGCTGCTGTTCAAATGCCAATGAGCGGTGAGTGAGGAAGCTGCAGCAAGATCCCGGGTCTCTGTCGAGTCTCTCTAGGGTTGGAAGATGTATTGGCTCAACAGAGCGACCAACAGCCTCACCCGAACGACTCAGGCATCCTCCTTGCGTTAGCTGGTACACGGCAGCCCTGAGGTCATGTATCTCCAGGTTCTATCTGGAAATCCTCTCGCTGTGGCTGGCCACAGCAGCCGAGTGACTCTGATATCCTGCTGGGTCCATGTTGGTTCAATCGTACTTTGATGAGAGACCTTGAAGAAGATGGTTTGGACCCAAATGCTGGTGTATCTAAGACAGGAGTGAAGACACAGTGTAAATCTGGACCTAGAACTGAGCAAAAACAAACGCTAGATGATATCTCTAGTTAGGCTTACAATTGAGTACTGAAGTTCAGGTGTTCTTTAAATACTCAATTCTTGCTGCATAAAACATGATTGCCAACTCTTAGGACCATCCTGAACCCAGAAAGTGGCCAGATATCCATACTCCAGAGAGCAAGAACGCCTAAATCCCTGAAGCTGGCACAGTTCGGAGCATCTCATAACAATATGGTGACTGTGCAGGAGGTGTTGTTGCCAATCCAAATTGGCTGGGGTCTCCAAGTGAGGAAATTGAGGATCCACTTGCACAAGGAGATATTGAAGCCTACGTCTTGGAGCTTATTTATTAGTTTTGAGGAGATGATAGGGTTGAAGGCAAAGCTGTATTCAATAAAGAGCACTTGATGTATGCATTTAGTACCATCACTCCCACAATCCTAATTGAGAAGTTACAGAACCTGAGCCTCTGTACTTCCATCTGCAATTGGGTTCTCAACTTCCTAACCGAAAGACCACAGTCTGTGCAGATTGGTGATAACATATCCTCCTTGTTGACGACCAACACTGATGCACCTCAGGGGTGTGTGCTTAGCCCTCTGCTCTACTCTCTCTATACACATGACTGTGTGCTAGGCATAGCTCAAATACCATCTATAAATTTGCTGATGATACAACCATTGTTGGTAGAATCTCAGGTGGTGACGAGAGGGCATACAGGAATGATATATGCCAACTAGTGGAATGGTGCCACAGCAACAACCTGGCTCTCAACATCAGTAAGACAGAAGAGCTGATTGTGGACTTCAGGAAGGGTAAAACGAAGGAGAACATACCAATCCTTATAGAGGGATCAGAAGTGGAGAGAGTGAGCAGCTTCAAGTTCCTCAGTGTCAAGATCTCTGAGGATCTAACCTGGTCCCAACATATCGATGTAGTAATAAAGAAGGCAAGACACCAGCTATACTTTATTAGGAGTTTGAAGAGATTTGGCATGTCAACAAATACATTCAAAAACTTCTATAGTTGTACCATGGAGAGCATTCTGACGGGCTGCAACACTGTCTGGTATGGAGGGGCTACTGAACAGGACCGAAAGAAGCTGCAGAAGGTTGAAAATCTAGTCAGCTCTATATTGGATACTAGTCTACAAAGTACCCAGGACATCTTTAGGGAGCGGTGTCCCAGAAAGGCAGCATCCATTATTAAGGAACTCCAGCACCCAGGACATGCCTTTTTCTCACTGTTACCATCAGGTAGGACATACAGAAGCCTGAAGGCACACATTCAGTGATTCAGGAACAGTTTCTTCCCCTCTGCCATCCGATTCCTAAATGGACAATGAAGCTTGACACTACCTCACTTTTTTTAATATACAGTGTTTCTGTTTCTGCACATTTTAAAAAATCTATTTAATATACGTAACTGATTTACTCTTTTATTTATTATTATGTTTTGTTTTATTCATTATTTTTTCTCTCTCTCTGCTAGATTATGTATTACATTGAACTGCTGCTGCTAAGATAACAAATTTCACATCATATGCTGGTGATAATAAACCTGATTCTGATACTCACTGTCCAGATTTTCCAGGGTTGAGTGAAGAGCCAATGAAATAGCATCTATCCTATTGAAGCAGATCCAATCCGATCCTCAGGCAGGAGTTGACATGTTTCATCACCAATTGCTCAAAGCAATTTATCACAGTGGATGTGAATGCTTCTGGACAATAGTCATTGAGGCCGGTTATCACATTAGATAGATAGATAGATAGATAGATACTTTATTCATCCCCATGGGGAAATTCAACTTTTTTCCAATGTCCCATACACTTGTTGTAGCAAAACTAATTACATACAATACTTAACTCAGTAAAAAATATGATATGCATCTAAATCACTATCTCAAAAAGCATTAATAATAGCTTTTAAAAAGTTCTTAAGTCCTGGCGGTAGAATTGTAAAGCCTAATGGCATTGGGGAGTATTGACCTCTTCATCCTGTCTGAGGAGCATTGCATCGATAGTAACCTGTCGCTGAAACTGCTTCTCTGTCTCTGGATGGTGCTATGTAGAGGATGTTCAGAGTTATCCATAATTGATCGTAGCCTACTCAGCGCCCTTCGCTCAACTACCGATGTTAAACTCTCCAGTACTTTGCCCACGACAGAGCCCGCCTTCCTTACCAGCTTATTAAGACGTGAGGCGTCCCTCTTCTTAATGCTTCCTCCCCAACACGCCACCACAAAGAAGAGGGCGCTCTCCACAACTGACCTATAGAACATCTTCAGCATCTCACTGCAGACATTGAATGACGCCAACCTTCTTAGGAAGTACAGTCGACTCTGTGCCTTCCTGCACAAGGCATCTGTGTTGGCAGTCCAGTCTAGCTTCTCGTCTAACTGTACTCCCAGATACTTGTAGGTCTTAACCTGCTCCACACATTCTCCATTAATGATCACTGGCTCCATATGAGGCCTAGATCTCCTAAAGTCCACCACCATCTCCTTGGTCTTAGTGATATTGAGACGCAGGTAGTTTAAGTTGCACCATATCACAAAGTCCTGTATCAGTTTCCTATACTCCTCCTCCTGTCCATTCCTGACACACCCCACTATGGCCGTGTCATCAGCGAACTTCTGCACATGGCAGGACTCCGAGTTATATTGGAAATCTGATGTGTACAGGGTGAACAGGACCGAAGAGAGTACGGTTCCCTGCGGCGCCCCTGTGCTGCTGACCACCGTGTCAGACCTACAGTCTCCCAACCGCACATACTGAGGTCTATCTGTCAAGTAGTCCACTATCCAATCCACCATGTGAGAGTCTACTCCCATCTCCATTAGTTTGTGCCTTAAGATCTTGGGCTGGATGGTGTTAAAGGCACTAGAGAAGTCAAGGAATGTAATCCTCACAGCACAACTGACCCCCTCTAGGTGAGAGAGTGATTTGTGCAGCAAATACGTGATAGCATCCTCCACTCCCACCTTCTCCTTATACGCAAACTGAAGAGGATCCTGGGCGTGCCTGGTTTGTGGCCTCAGATTCTGTATTATCAGCCGCTCCATGGTCTTCATCACGTGCGACGTCAAGGCAACAGGTCTGAAGTCATTCAACTCCTTTGGTTGTGGTTTCTTCGGTACCGGGACAATACAGGATGTCTTCCACTGTCTGGGTACTCTTCTCTGCTCCAGGCTCATGTTGAAGATGTGCTGTAGTGGTTCTCCCAGCTCAGTCGCACAGGCCCTCAGTAATCGTGGGGAAACTCCATCCGGTCCAGCCGCCTTGCTGGTACAGATCTTCCTCAGTTGACCTTCCACCTGTGCAGCCGTAATCCTGGGCGTGGGCAAGGTCTCCTGTGAGTGGCTATTTTCCCGTGAGGGAAGTAAGCCTGATGTGGATTTCTGCGGTGAGGATGAGATTGAGCTGTCGAACCTGTTGAAGAAGTTGTTCAGCTGGTTCGCTTTCTCCACGGGCACCAGTATAATTGAACCCTACTTCAAGCAGGTGGGTACCTCATACTGCTAAAGTGAGAGATTAAAGATAATGATAAACACTCCAGCCAGATGATTAGCACAGGTTTTCAGTACTCAGAGAGGTACTCCATCTGGGCCAGATGCTTTCAACTCCTGAAGGATGCTCTCACATCAGCTGCAGAGACTGATATCGCAGTGTAATTGGGGTCTGTCGGAGTTCCTGAAGTGGCCTCCGTGTTCTGTTGGTCAAAGCAAATATAAAAGGCTTTAAGCTCACTTGGTTTGAAAGCTTTGTTATCGCATATCTTGCTTGGTTTTACTTTGTTAGAGGTGATAGCATTCAAGCCCTGGCACGGCTGTCGAGCATCCTGCTGTGATTCAAGCTTGGTCCAAAATTGCCACTTTGCATAGAAGATGGCAGACTGTATAAATTGGCTGGAATTGACAATACCTGTTTTTTTGGTTATTGAAAAGCTTTAAAGATATCAGAATTCTGATTTGGCTGATTGAAAATTGCAATGTCAGCAAACAAATTTAAATTGCTTATAATCTTGGTGAATGATCCCATGTATTATATTCAATGCTCTTACCTACATCTTGTATATTTTGTTAGAATTTAATTATCCAGCCATTTTCATGAGGTATAAAATGTGAATTTAATGCAATTCACAAGTTGACTCAATAATTTAAACTTAATGACTTTGAATTTAAAGTACTTGAAAGAATAAAAGAATTTAAAGAACAAAAATGATTTTGTTAGGACTATTTTGGATAACACCAAATCTTGAAGCTTGAAGAAACAAAAGTTGCTCTGCATAATACCATCTCCAATTGTCAAATCTTTTCTACTTTTAGGATGAACTGTTTTGTTAAAAACAATATTGAAATCATTAACGCAAGAGATTCAGCAGATGCTGGAAGTCCATAAAGTGATTTTGTTCTTAAGTTGGAAAATACAAAAAAATCACAGTATTGTAATTGGTGATACACACAGAATGCTGGGGAAATTTAGCAGATTGGGCAGCATCTGTGGAGGGGAATAAACGGTTAACATTTCAGGCCGAGACCCTTCATCAGGACTGAAATGAAGGAGGCAGAATCCATTCTGACGTCTGTTTATTCCCATCTTTAGATGCCACCTGACCTGTGGTGTTCCTCCAGCACTTCGTGTGTTGCTCAAGAATTTCAGCATCTGCAGAATCTTTAGTGATTGTAATGAATGATGTCAATGAGTGGTAATTACCATTGTCTTCCCTTGGTTGGCTACAATAGTACAGAGTTAGGATGGTCTATGCTTGAAGGCTAGTTCCTATCGCCTTGATACATCAGAGGCTGTTACATTGTTTAATGGAATATTGTTGCACAAGTATCAATAAAAATGATTGCTTGTCAATTTCCAAAGCAGCTCGAGTAAGCGGCTGTCACAGAGGAACTGCTAGGCTGTGTCCTTAAAGGATGTTGGTGTCTGAATACTGAGGGAAGGTTACACACAGTTTTTTTAAAAAGACCGGTTCTCTTTTGAATTTAATATTTTTTGATGTGAGCTTGTTCATACATACAGGGTGTCCAGATGTGTGGGGATTTGTAACCTGATGAAAGCTGCAGCATTCTTAATTTTCTGCTAAAGTGACTTCACAGAGTTTTTTGGGGGTCAATTATCTCTTAATTTCATCAATTATTTAATTTAACTTTTATAGGTTTTAGCATGTCTGCTTATATCTTTTTTATCTCGTCTGAGTTGTGTGAATATATATGTTTTGAAATGCTGGTGTATGTTTTGAATCTCATACAAGTATTTTGCAAATTCACAGGGAACCTTCGGGTAACGTAGGTTTACTAAGTCAATCTAATCTAAGTACAGTACTGTGCAAAAGTCTAATGCACGTGTGTGTGTATATATACACCTAGAATACCTAAGACTTTTGCACAGGATTGTATTTATCAACATGGAGCGGAGAACAAGTTTGTATATCCGGTGGGAGCAAAGGATGTTGGGAATGGCGCCACGAGAGAGGTGTGGGATAAATGGCAGAGAGGGAATGCTGGGGTGGGTGTTGGCTGGGTGCAGGCATACCCAGCCCTGAGACACCAGGCAAAGTCATTTCATTTCAAACAATAGGTTTATTAATCATTTCAGAATGTCTCTCCGGTCCATCCTCCTCCCTCCCTTCTTCTTGCCCCTTTTTCTATTTTTGATTTCCCTCTCCTTGCCCTCTTCCCACTCTCAGTCTACAAAAGAGACCCATATCAGAATCAGGATTATCATCACTGACATATGCCATGTAATTTGTTTATTTTTTTGGCAGCAGTACAGTGCGATACAAAAATTTACCTCATTACTATGCAAAACTCGTAGGCCTAAGACTTTTGCACAGTACTGTACATCAACCAAACACAAATTAACAAAGGATTTCACAATTAATATTTATCAGTTTGCAAACAGCAACTGAGTCATCGTGCAGGGAGAAACAGAGGAAATGCAACTTATACTATTAAAATGGCTGCTTTGATAGAATCACCCGTGAGGACCTGACCTCTTCTGAGTGAACTACAAACAGGAAAGTGCTCTCTCTGGTGAAATGGTTGAATCACCACGGAAGTATCTGATTTGTTAAACATCATCAAATTTAAACAGTTTGTTTCAGCCTGTAGCTAACAAAGACAATGTCTCTGTTCAGTTAACTTTTTAACAATTTCTCCGCGACCTCCAAAATCCACAGAACCAATCAATCAAATTGTATATGTGAATTCGAAATTTCTGTGAACATAGAACAGTACAGCACAGGAACAGGTCCTTCAGCCCACAATGTTCTGTTGAACCAATTAAATTAGTAATCAAATAGCCAACTAAATTAATCCCTCCTGCCTATACCATTTTCATTTCCTTCTATTTTCCTCACATCCATGTGCCCATCTAAATGTCTCCTAACAGTCACTAATGCATTCTCTCCACCAGCTTCTCAGGCCATGAATTCCAGCCACCCACCACTCTGTGTGAAAAAATTGCCTCTCGCATTTACTTTGAAATTGACCTTGCTCACCTTAAATGCATGCCCTCTGGTATTAGACATTTCAATCCTGGGGAAAAGATAATACCTGTCTACACAGTCCATGCCTGTCATAACCTTTAGACCTCGACTACATCTCCTCTTAGCCTCTGCCGCATCAGAGGAAACAACCTACTTTTGTTCAACTTTCTAATCTCTTTCTATCTCTCCTTTCAGTTAGTCCTGACGAAGGGTCTCGGCCTGAAACGTCGACAGTGCTTCTCCCTATAGATGCTGCCTGGCCTGTTGTGTTCCACCAGCATTTTGTGTGTGTTGTTGTTTGAATTTCTAGCATCTGCAGATCTCCTCGTGTTTGCACTTTTGTTCAACCCCTTGTTGCAGCATATGCCCTCGTATCCGGGCAGCATCCTGGTGAACCTCTTCTGCACCCTCTCCAAGGCCTCAGTATCCTTCCTATAAAGAGGCGACTAGAACTGTATGCAATACTCCAAATGCAGCCTAACTAGGTTTTATAAACCTGCAACATAACTTCCTAACTTTTGAACTCAGTGCCTCAAGTAATGAAGGCAGGCATGCCAAATACCTTCTTAACTTCCTTATCAACTTGTGTGGACACTCTCAGGGAGCTATGGACTTGGCCCACAAGATCCTTCTTCTTGTCTACCGCCAGGACTTAAGAACTTTTTAAAAGCTATTATTAATGCTTTTTGAGATAGTGATTTAGATGCATATCATATTTTTTTACTGAGTTAAGTATTGTATGTAATTAGTTTTGCTACAATAAGTGTATGGGACATTGGAAAAAAAGTTGAATTTCCCCATGGGGATGAATAAAGTATCTATCTATCTATCTATCTTTACATTTGACCTACAGTACCTATAGTGTTCAAACAGTATTCTAAATGTATTGTTTGACTAAGCATTCTTTAGAGTTTACATCATTCATTATGGGTTATTTGTAAAAGTACATGAATGATATGTATCATTACAGCATGTCACATGTGAACGCCTCACTGAAAGAAAACTAGGCAGGCAAAATATATCCCGGCTCCTGTGTTTTTCCTTCGATTTGTTTCTGGAGTTACAAAATATAAATTATCAAGGTGCAATGCTTCCCATTGGCCAGTGTAAACTCTCTCTCTCTCTTGTTTCTCTGCCCATATCTGCAACCAATTTGTTTTTGCCAGTCTTCTAGCACCACCAATCTTCATATCGGCAAACTTACTAACCCATATCTAACATTTTCATCCAGGTCATTTATATACATTGCAAACAGCAGAGGTCCCTGCAGAAAAACTCTAATCATAGACCTCCTGCTAATTCCCTATGACCAATAGCCTCTGTCTTTTAAGGGTAAGCCAGTTCTGAATCCAAATAGCCAATTTACCATGGATTCCATGCATCTTAATCTTGTGGATGAGCTCCCATGAGGGACCTTGACAAATACCATACTAAGATCCAAGGGAAGTTTGAACATTTGCCAGAGCTATTTCAGTTCAGTTAAGGAGATATCAGGTATGTTGTCTTGTGTCTGAGGTCATAGAAAGGCCAAGTAAGTTTAAAAATAACAGCAGATTTTCTTTCTTGAAGGATATGAGACAATTTAATTGATTCATCGTCATCATTACAGTGTTTTTCTTAAAACTCCAAATTCACTTAAGTGATTAAATTTGATTTCCCCTGTGTAATGGTAAGTTTCAAACTTGTATGGTTAGACCAATGTTTTGTACTTTAGACTATTAGTCCAATTAAGAGGCTGAAAAATTACTAAACTCCAATATAAAATGGTTGATTAGTTTAGAATTGACCTCCAGGGATTTCTCCAATGTTGGTCTGCCTTTTTGGATTGTTTTGGGAGCTGAATTAGAGAACCCTATGTCTCAAAGCAAACTTCCACCCATTGTTGATAAATATAAAATTCTGCATTAACAGGGACTTCACCTCCTTCCTGTGGGACTCCAATGTCCATAGCTCACATTTTGTTCGATTGTAAATGTAACAGCAAGGATATGAATGCTTAAGCTATTATGAACAATTGCTTGTATTTGTGCCTGTGATGGAGCGCAAGTACACAACAGGGAGAGATTTATAATGCAAGTTGCAGCTTCTAGCAAAGTGTAATTTTCTAATCTGGTGTGGTTTGGTAAGTGCAAGTACCGGTAATCGAAAAAGAATCAACTCCATTTCAGCTTGTAGTGCTAAAAAAGTTTAATTTGCAGAATTGTACACTTTTTTTTTTAATAATCCTTTAAAGCTGAAAGTGATGGAAACTTAATATACCAACATCTAGAGATGTTCCTTGATGTCCAGTTGATATTCAGATCTCCATTGCATCAGATCCATTGCACCAAAGGTTTCAGATTACTGTGACAAAACTAACACATTTATTTACTTGTTGTGGTCTTTTGAGGAAATGAGATAAGGTGGCTATTGTCACAGGATTTGATGAAAATGATTTAAGCTTCTGATATTTGATTATTATGTCTTGCGTTCCCAATACCAGTCTCCCATGTTCTTGTAAACAAACAGCAATATCCATTCTCCCGGCTTCATTTCTTCCAGCTGTGAGTTTGATAAGAACTCTCCTCAATGCCAATGTTATCTCATCACCAGAAGCCTGCAGTAAGCCTCAACATTTGTATTAAGGTTTGTTTGTAATACTGGATAATGGCTGGGCGTAAACCCCCAGAAGGAGGTTAAAACTCACTGTGAGAGAAGGCAGCCACAGACGATCAGCTTCCACACATAAAGCTTCAGGTGCACAACTCCGTTAAGAAATGCTCGGTTTCCCTACACACATCACTCAGTGATATTGTCACACCATTTTACCTTTAACATTGGATGAGAAGTTTCCTGGGCTGTTTTAAATCCCATTGTTGAATCGTGATTGAAAGGACTGAAGTGATTTCAACAGGCAGAATTCCTTTCTTACTCGTTGTGGGGGAAAGAGTCGTTCACATGCCTCCATTGAGAGTTTATGGGATTATTTAATTTGGAAGACTCCTTAATCTCCTTCATATTTTTTACCTTGTTATGAATCATGGCCTAGGTGACAAGAAATAATATCATCAGAAACATGAACTGATGGTTTATAAGCAGGATGAGAGCTGCAAACAGCTTTTGGAGTGAATGGCAGAGCCAGAGTAGGGTGGTGGTGAGTTCTGCCCTGTGTACTGTCACATCAAGTCATTAGACGAGTGATTGTTTCATGCAGTGTGGAGGGATTCAATTGAACTCTGTTCCTGAATTGCTGTGACATTCCTGTCAGCCATGCCCACACATGCCGATTTCCCATTTTTTCCATATTAAGAATCTAGCACTTTGGTGGGTTTGGAGTCATGAACAGGTCAGACAAGATAAGTCTGGAGGATATCCTTTCCTGAAAGATATTTGTGAGCCACATTAAGTTTTGTAACAATCCAGTTGTTCTGTAGGTACTGTTACTGAGATCAGCTGTTTTAAAACACTCACCCCCCAGCTTAAACTCTCCAGCTATCATGATGGAATTCAGATTCAAGCATCTGTAGTTCTAGCCGGCAGGTTAGTAATTTAACCATTGTATTATTCTAGCCTGTGGCTCATTCTATCTATCTATCTATCTATTTATTTATTTATTGAGATGCTGTGCGGAATAGGCCCCTCTGGCCCTTTGAGCCTCGCTGCCTAGCAACCTCCAATTTAACACCAGCTTAATCACAGGACAATTTACAATGACAAATTAACCTATCAACTGGTACATCTTTGGAAGGTGGGAGAAAACCAGAGCAACTGGAGGATGCCCACACAGTCATGGGGAGAATGCACAAACTCCTTACAGGCAGCAGCAGGTCACTGGTATGGTAAAGCATTGTGCCAGAACTACACTACTGTGCCACGCCTATTCTATGTTTGTTCAATAAATAGCTGGCACGGTCATATCACTGAATACATTTCTAAACACATCTTTGTTATTGAAATCTATGTATAAACAAAGACAGGCAGCTTTATCATTCAACATGGAAGCAGACTATTCAGCCCATCTCACCCATGCTGACCAGTGGGCAGCATTTTATGTTAACCCCTTTGTCCAGCACAGCCATCTATGCCTTTTAAGTGCTCTCTTGTTCACTTCTTAAACGTGCGGGGCAGTATGGTAGCATAGTGGTCGGCATAACACTATTACAGTGCCAATGACCTGGGTTCATTTCCTCTGCTCTCTATAAGGAGGTTGTTCATTCTCACAGTGGCTGCACGTGTTCCCTCCAGTTCCCATTTCCTCCCACGTTCCAAAGACTTACGGATTTGTAGATTAATTGGTCATATAAGCGTTACTGGCTGTCGACGGCTCGTGGGACCAAGACATATTTTTAAATAAATAAAATAAATGTTGTCGGTGACCAGCTTCAACCATTCTCTTACCAGTGCATTCCAGATACTTACCACTCTCTGGGCCCTGTCATATGCTCTTCTTTGTCTTTAGCCCATCACCCCTGCTGGAGCACAGGCTGCTCACCGGAGTCCCCTGTCCTGGGCCAGTTCTTCAAGCTGACCTGAGATGCAGCCCATCGCACGTCTTCTAGGTGAAGTTCCCTCCTCTCCCAGCAACATAACCCTGGTGCTTCTACAGATCTGGATTTCTATATGATGGGGGTTGATATTCCCAAGCCCAACCATTCTCCTTTCGCAGCTGGGGTTGGGACCGTCTATGGTGGAGTTCCTGTCATATCCCCCCCACCCCTAAAAATCCCATACTCTAAATTAATATTCTCCATTCTTATCTACCTCTGTTACAGAAAATGTCTCACACGTTCTTTCCCACCTATACCCCTGATAATTTTATATGCCTCAATTACGTCTCCCTTTGACTTCTCCGGGGAGAAAGGACCAAACTTCTTCAGTCTATGCTTTTAACTGAAATGCTCCATCCTGTAGAATCTCCTCTGTGCCCCTCTCCACCACAATCGCATCCTTCTTATTCCTTGGTGATCAGAGTGCATGCAGTAATCCAGCGGAGGTCTGAGCAAGGTTCCACAAAGTTGAATAATAACCTCCCCACTTCAGTATTTATTTATTTATTGAGATACAACACAGAATCGGCCCTTCAAGCTGCACTCCCCAGATTTAACACTAGCCTATTCACAGGACTACTTACAATGACCAAGTAACCTATCAGCTGGTATGTCTTTGGACTGTGGGAAGAAAACCATGCAGTCACAGGGGGATTGTACAAACTCCTTGCAGGCAGCGGCAGGAATTGAACCAGGTACTGTAAAGCTTTGTGCTAATCACTGTGCCACCATGCCCCAGAAGGCCAGTATTATGCATGACTTCCTAATAAATTTGTCTACCACAGTTGCCTCCATCAAGGATCAATGGACTTGTATTAAAACATCCCTCTGTTCTTCAGTACTCACTAAAGCTGCACTATGCATGGTCTATGTCCTAGCCTCATTAATGCTCCCAAAATATATCATAAACACCAGAGACACTGGAGATGCTTGGTGTTCATTTTATCAGGTGCTGAGAAGGGGTGAGAGGGTAACCAGAGTGAAGGAAGAACTACCAGAGTTTACAGATGAGTGCCTCATGTTAACATTGATTTATCTAACTTGGCCTGAAACATTGATAGTGTATTCCTCTCCATAGATGCTGTGTTTCTCCAGCATTTTGTGTGTGTTGTCCAAAATATATCCTCAAATAGGTCTGCATTAAATTCCACCTGGTATTTTTCACCACAACACCAAAAATATTATCTTTTTTTCCTGTATCCATTTGTCCTCATGGTGCATAGAGCTGAAAAAACATTGAAAACCTACTGCACAATACAGGCCCTTCGGCCCACAAAGTTGTGTCGAACATGCCCCTACCCTAGAAATTACTAGTCTTTACCTATAGCCCTCTATTTTTCGAAGCTCCATGGACCTATCCATAAGTCTCTTAAAAGATGCTATTGTATCCGCCTCCACCACCTTTGCTGGCAGCCTATTCCATGCACTCACCATGCTCTAGGTAAAAAACTTATCCCTGACATCTCCTCTGTACCTACTCCTCAGCACCTTAAACTTGTCCACTTGTGGCAACCATTTCAGCCCTGGGTAAAAGCCTCTGACTATCCACATGATCAACACCTCTCAACATCTTATACATCTCCATCAGGTCGCCTCTCATCCTCCATCGCTCCAAGGAGAAAAGACAGAGTTCACTCAACCTATTCTCATAAGGCATGCTCCCGAATCCAGGCAACATCCTTGTAAATCTCTGCACCCTTTCTATGGTTTCCACGTCCTTCCTGTAGAAAGGCAACCAGAACTGAGCAAAGTACTCCAAGTGCAGTCAGATCAGGGTCCTATATAGCTGCAACATTACCTCTCGGCTCTTAAACTCAATCCCATGATTGATGAAGGCCAATGCACCGTATTCCTTCTCAACCACAGAATCAACCTGTGCAGCTGCTTTGAGCGTCCAGTGGACTCGGACCCCAAGATCCCTCCAATCCTCCACACTGCCAAGAGTCTTACCATTAATACTATATTCTGCCATCATACTTGACCTACCAAAATGAACCACTTCACACTTATCTGGGTGGAACTCCATCTGCCACTCTGCCCAGTTTTGCATCCTATCAATGTCACGCTGTAACCGCTGACAGCCCTCCACACTATCCACAACACCTCCAACCTTAGTGTCATCAGCAAACTTACTAACCCATCCCTCCGCTTCCTCATCCAGGTCATTTATAAAAATCACAAAGAGTAGGGGTCCCAGAACAGATCCCTGAGGTAATCCACTGGTGACCGACCTCCATGCAGTATATGACCCATCTACAACCACTCTTTGCCTTCTGTGGGCAAGCCAGTTCTGGATCCACAAAGAAATGTCCCCTTGGATCCCATGTCTCCTTACTTTCTCAATAAATCTTGCATGGGGTACCTTATCAAATGCTTTGCTGAAATCCATATACACTACATCTACTGCTCTACCTTCATCAATGTGTTTAGTCACATCCTCAAAAAATTCAATCAGGCTTGTAAGGCATGACCTGCCTTTGACAAAGCCATGCTGACTGTTCCTAATCATATTATACCTCTCCAAATGTTCATAAATTCTGCCTCTCAGGATCTCCTCCATCAACTTACCAACCACTGAAGTAAGACTCACTGTTCTAAAATTTCCTGGTCTATCTCTACTCCCTTTCTTGAATAAAGGAACAACATCTGCAACCCTCCAATCCTCTGGAACCTCTCCCGTCCCTATTGATGATGCAAAGATCATCACCAGAGGCTCAGCAATCACCTTCCTCGCCTCCCACAGTAGCCTGGGGTACTTCTTATCCGGGCTTGGCAACTTATCCAACTTGATGCTTTCCAAAAGCTCCAGCACATCCTCTATCTTAATATCTACATGCTCAAGCTTTTCAGTCTGCTACAAGTCATCACTACAATCACCAAGATCCTTTTCCATTGTGAATACTGAAATAAAGTATTCATTAAGTAGCTCTGCTATTTCCTCTGGTTCCATACACACTTTCCCACTATCACACTTGATAGGTCCTGTTCTTTCACGTCTTATCCTCCTGCTCTTCACATTCTTGTAGAATGCCTTGGGACTTTCCTTAATCCTGCCTGTCAAGGCCTTCTCATGGCCACTTCTGGCTCTCCTAATTTCCTTCTTAAGCTCCTTCCTGTTAGCCCTATAATCTTCTAGATCTCTAACATTACCTAGCTCTCTGAACCTTTTGTAAGCTTTTCTTTTCTTCTTGACTAGATTTATTACAGCCTTTGTACACCACGGTTCCTGCACCCTACCATAACTTCCCTTTCTCATTGGAACATACCAATACAGAACTCCACACAAATATTCCCTGAACTTTTGCCACATTTCTTCCATACTTTTCCCTGAGAACATCTGTTTCCAGTTTAAGCCTCCAATTTCCTGTCTTACAGCCTCATAGTTCTCTTTACTCCAATTAAACACTTTTCTAATTTGTCTGCTCCTATCTCTCTCCAATGCTATGGTAAAGGAGATAGAATTATGATCACTATCTCCAAAATGCTCTCCCACTGAGAGATCTGACACCTGACCAGGTTCATTTCCCAATACTAAATCAAGTACTGCCTCTCCTCTTGTAGGCTTATCTACATACTGTGTCAAGAAATCTTCCTGAACACACCTAACAAATTGCACCCCATCTAACCCCTTTGTTCTAGGGAGATGCCAATCGATAGTTGGGAAATCAAAATCTCCCATCACCACAACTCTGTTATTATTGCACCTTTCCAGGATCTGTTTCCCTATCTGCTCTTCGATATCCCTGTTACTATTGGGCGGCCTATAAAAAACACCCAGTAAAGTTATTGACCACTTCCTCTTCCTAATCTCCACCCACAGAGACTCCGTAGAAAATCCCTCCATGGCATCCACCTTTTCTGCAGCCATGACACTATCTCTGATCAGCAGTGCCACACCCCTACCTCCTTTGCCTCCCTCCCTGTCCTTTCTGAAACATCTAAAACCTGGCACTGGAAGTAACCATTCCTGTCCCTGAGCCATTCAAGTCTCTGTAATGACCACCACATCATATCTCCAAGTATTGATCCACGCTCTAAGCTCACCCACTTTGTTCCCAACACTCCTTGTGTTAAAATAGATACATCTTAAACTTTCAGTCTGAGCACGTCCCTTCTCTATCACCTGCCTATCCTTCCTCACAGGCTGTTTCCTATTTTTCTCTATTTGTTAGCCAAACGCCTCTTCCCCAGTCTCTTCTGTTTGGCACCTGAGAACATTTCTATCACATACAAACCTTTGATTTCTGTCAACACAAGCAGTCCTCGCATGACCTTTATGCTCCTCCACCTCACCATCTACTCCAACATTCTGGTTCCCCTCCCCCTGCAAATCTTGTTTAAACCCCCCCTGGAGCAGCACTAGCTAACCTACCTGCAAGGATATTAGTCCCCTTCCAGTTCAGGTGCAAACCGTCCCGTCGGAACAGGTCCCACCTTCCCTGCAACAAAGATCAATTGTCCAGAAACATGAAGCCCTCCCTCCCGCACCATCTCCTTAGCCACGTATTTAGCTACATTATCTTCCTGTTTCTAGCCTCACTAGCATGTGGCATGGAGAGTGATCCTGAGATTGCAACCCTAGAGGTCCTGTCCTTCAACTTTTCACATAACTCCCTAAACTCTCTTTTCAGGACCTCCTCCTCCTTCCTATTCACGTCATTGGTCCCTACATGGACCACGACATCTGGCTGCTCATCATCCGTCCTGAGAATACTGAGAACTCTATCCGAGATATCGCGGACCCTGGCACCAGGGAGGCAACAGGCCATCTGAGATTCTCTATCTCTGCCACAGAACTTCTTATCTTTCGGCATTACTATCTGATCCCCTATCACTACTGCTCTCCTCTTTTCCTTCCTTCCTTTCTGAGCTGAGGGTCCAGTCTCGGTGCCAGAGGCACGACCACTACAGCTTGTCCCTGGTAGGTCGTCCCCACCATCAGTATCCAAAACGGTATACTTATTGTTGATGGGAATGGCCACAGGGGTGCTCTGCTCTTCCTGTCTATTCCCCTTCCCTCTCCTGACAGTCACCCAGCTACCTGCCTCCTGACTTTTAGGGGTGACTGTCTCCCTGAAACTTCTGTCTATTTCTGCCTCTGCCTCCTGAATGATCCGAAGTTCATCCGGCTCCAGCTCCAGTTCCCTAACTCAGTTTGTCAGGAGCTGCAACTGGATGCACCTTTTACAGGTGTAGTCATCAGGATCAATTGTGCTGTCCCTGACTTCCCACATCCTGTATACGAAGCACAAGACTGCCCTAACTGCTGCCTCCATTACCTACTCCTAAGTTAATTAAAGGAACTTACCTGGCCTTACCTCACTGGGAGCAAGCTCGTCCTTGGCCTCTGCTCGCTGAAGCCTCTCGAGCCAAAGCCTCAAAGCTCCATTCCAACCCTGAGCCACTCACACCACTGGCCGCTTCTCCTCAGTTACCCGTCCTTTTATTTGCTTAGATTTGGATTATATTTTTGGATAAAGCTGCTGGAGATCTAAAATTTTAGGTCTGGAGAGTACAGCCAGGTATAGCAATGAAGGCAGGTTGAAAATGGAATATCTGAAAGGAAAGAATCTGTAGAGTGTAATGAACTGGATTTCTCTTATGTGGAGATAGTATGACCTTAATGGGCTGAATTTCCTCTGTCCATCCTGTAGCATTTTTGTGATTGTATCAATCTTTTACTGATAATTCTACCTACTAATTGACTCTAATTCTGACCTTTCCACTTCCAATTCCCTGACCTTATCTCCTCTGTTATCATCACATACTCTGTATCTACGAAAGTATAAAGAATGGGTCTTTTCTCAGGCAAAGTCAGTTTATTCAAGCACACTGTCTTGAAAACTAAGTGCTTTGAATGTCCCAGCAAGGAACCATGAACTGTACTTCAAGAAGGCACATTTTGTAGGTTTTGGTACATTTTATAAGTGGTCTGGACCTCAAAGATCTGATGCTATAAGACTGGCAGATCATATAACCATATAACAATTACAACACGGAAACAGGCCATCTTGGCCCTTCTAGTCTGTGCTGAAAGCTTACTCTCACCTAGTCCCACTGACCCGCACTCAGCCCATAACCTTCCATTCCTTTCCTGTCCATATACCTATCCAATTTTGCTTTAAATGACAATACTGAACCTGCCTCTACCACTTCTACTGGAAGCTCATTCCACACAGCTACCACTCTGAGTAAAGAAATTCCCCCTCGTGTTACCCCTGAAATTTTCCCCCTACCTCTCAACTCATGTCCTCTTGTTTGAATCTCCCCTACTCTCAATGGAAAAAGCCTATCCACGTCAACTCTATCTATCCCCCTCATAATTTTAAATACCTCTATCAAGTCCCCCCTCAACCTTCTACACTCCAAAGAATGAAGACCTAACTTGTTCAACCCTTCCCTGTAACATAGGTGCTGTAACCCAGGTAACATTCTAGTAAATCTTCTCTGTACTCTCTATTTTGTTGACATCTTTCCTATAATTTGGTGACCAGAACTGTACACAGTATTCCAAATTCGGCTTTACCAATGCCTTGTACAATTTTAACATTACATCTCTGATTTATAAAGACCAACATACCAAAAGCTTTCTTCACCACCCTATCCACATGAGATTCCACCTTCAGGGAACTATGCACCATTATTCCTAGATCACTCTGTTCTATCGCATTCTTCAATGCCCTACCATTTACCATGAATGTCCTATTTGGATTATTCCTATCAAAATGTAGTACCTCACAATTATCAGCATTAAACTCCATCTGCCATCGTTCAGCCCACTCTTCTAACTGGCCTAAATCTTTCTGCAAGCTTTGAAAACCTACTTCCTTATCCACAACGCCACCCACCTTAGTATCATCTGCATATTTACTAATCCAATTTACCACCCCATCATCCAGATCATTAATGTATATGACAAACAACATTGGACCCAGTACAGGTCCCTGAGGCACACCACTAGTCACCGGCCTCCAACCTGACAAACAGTTATCCACCACTACTCTCTGGCATCTCCCATCCAGCCACTGTTGAATCCATTTTACTACTTCAATATTAATACCTAACAATTGAACCTTCCTAACTAACCTTCCGTGCGGACCCTTGTCAAAGGTCTTACTGAAGTCCATATAGACAACATCCACCGCTTTACCCTCGTCAACTTTCCTCGTAACCTCTTCAAAGAATTCAATAAGATCTGTCAAACATGACCATCCACACACAAGTCCAAGTTGACTGTTCCTAATCAGACCCTGTCTATCCAGATAAATACCATCTCTAAGAACACTTTCCATTAATTTACCCACCACTGACATCAAACTGACAGGCCTATAATTGCTAGATTTACTCTTAGAACACTTTTTAAACAATGGAACCACATGAGCAATACGCCAATCTTCCGGCACCATCCCCGTTTCTAATGACATTTGAAATATTTCTGTCAGAGCCCCTGCTATTTCTACACTAACTTCCCTCAAGGTCCTAGGGAATATCCTGTCAGGTTTATCCACTTTTATATTCCTTAAAAGCTCCAGTACTTCCTCCTCTTTAATCATCATAGTTTCCATAACTTCCCTACTTGTTTCCCTTACCTTACACAATTCAATATCCTTCTCCTTAGTGAATACCAAAGAAAAGAAATTGTTCAAAATCTCCCCCTTCTCTTTCAGCTCCACACGTAGCTGTCCACTCTGATTCTCTAAGGGACCAATTTTATCCCTCACTATCCTTTTGCTATTAATATAACTGTAGAAACCCTTCGGATTTATTTTCATCTTATTTGCCAAAGCAACCTCGTATCTTCTTTTAGCTTTTCTAATTTCTTTCTTAAGATTCTTTTACAGTCTTTATATTCCTTGAGCACCTCATTTACTCCATGCTGCCTATATTTATTGTAGATATCTCTCTTTTTCCTAACTGTTACGAACCCCGTAACTGGGTCACTTACCAGCAAAGATAGAGAGGTCCATTGAAGACTGATGATACCATTTTTAACAGTATTTATTAGTAAAAATACACAAAAATTATATCAATGCAAATATACAGATAATATACGTCATCAATACTAAATCTAAAAGTGCGGGTATAATAATAATCAATAAGAAATAAGCTCTATCGTTGTCTAGGGGATAATGTATTGGCCGATGGAAACATAAAGTTCACTCAGTTCATGTAGGCTGCAGCCATTGGGGACCGCTGGGTTGCAATGGTTGGAGAGAGAGAGAGAGATTTGGAGAAAAACTTGCCGGCTTTTCCTTTTATGATTTCGATCCATCAGGAGTCTCGTTGTCGTGGCCTTTCACTTGTGGCCTCTCCTTTAGCTAAACCGTTCTTCCGTGAGGAGCCCGCCACCCTGGCAAGGGAGGACGCACACGAGCCTCCACCGGCTGTCGCTATTAAACGCTGTCAGGGGATTTCTAGCGTTTCTCCTGGTGCGTCTAAAGGAGTTGTTCCCCAGACCCTCTTTTATCCTTACTCACGGGGTTTCAGATGTCGATCAGGTTGGGATGATGCAATCCCTCAACCAGACCACTCTGGTTGTCCCCTGAGGGTTTTCAATGAATAGTACAGTACTCAATACACAATTCCGTCTCCAAGAGACAATGGCCGTTATCAGTGGTTCCGTTTCGCTGAGGCCAGGACACATTCCAAACCTTGTGTATTCTGCATGTCTCCCTCTCATTTCCTGGGTCCCCGACCCGAATTAATTAGGATCTTGTGATTCTCAAAAAGGATGGGGTGACTTTGTACCCTTCGGCCCCTCAGAGTTGTGTCACATTCGTAACATAACAAAATTTCCAATATCCCTTGAAAACCATGGCTCTCTCAAACTTTTAACCTTTCCTTTCAACCTAACAGGAACATAAAGATTCTGTACCCTCAAAATTTCTCCTTTAAATGACCGCCATTTCTCTATTACATCCTTCCCATAAAACAAATTGTCGCAATCCACTCCTTCTAAATCCTTTCGCATCTCCTCAAAGTTAGCCTTTCTCCAATCAAAAATCTCAACCCTGGGTCCAGTCCTATCCTTCTCCATAATTATATTGACACTAATGGCATTGTGATCACTGGGCCTGAAGGGCTCCCCAACACATACCTCCGTCACCTGACCTATTTCATTCCCTAACAGAAGATCCAACACTGCCCCTTCTCTAGTTGGTACCTCTATGTATTGCTGCAAAAAACTATCCTGCACACATTTTACAAACTCCAAACCACCCATCCGTTTTACAGTATGGGATTCCCAGTCTATGTGTGGAAAATTAAAATCTCCCACAATCACAACCCTGTGCTTACTACAAATATCTGCTATCTCCTTGCATATTTGCTCCTCCAATTCTCGCTCCCCATTAGGTGGTCTATAATACACCCCTATAAGTGTTACTACACCTTTCCCATTCCTCAATTCCACCCAAATAGGCTCCCTAGATGAGCCCTCTAATCTATCCTGCCAGAGCACTGCTGTAATATTTTCTCTGACAAGCAACGCTACACCTCCCCCTCTTGTCCCTCCGATTCCATCATACCTGAAGCAATGAAATCCAGGAATATTTAGTTGCCAATTACACCCCTCCTGCAACCATGTTTCACTAATAGCTACAACATCGTATTTCCAGGTATCAATCCATGCTCTAAGCTTATCCACCTTTCTTACAATGCTCCTAGCATTAAAATAAATGCATTTAAGAAATTCTCCACCTCTTCCTCTCTGTTTATCTCTAACAGTACAAAGAATTTTACTGTCTTCTTTTTCTTCCTTCTCCCGTACATCTGTTCCTACACTCTGGTTCCCCTCCCCCCTCGTATCTAGTTTAAATCCACTGGAGCTTCTCTAGCAAACCTACCTGTAAGAATACTTGTCCCCCTCCAGTTCAGATGTAAACAATCCCTCCGGAACAGGTCCCACCTTCCCTGGAAAACTGCCCAATTATCTATAAATCTGAAGCCCTCCCTCCTGCACCATGTCTTCAGCCACGTGTTGATCTGCACTATCTTACTATTTCTAAACCCACCTGCACGTGGCACTGGTAGCAATCCTGAGATTGCTATCCTGGAGGTCCTGTCCTTTAACTTGGCAACTAGTTCCCTAAACTCACCTTTCAGGACCTCTTCACTCTTCCTACCCACGTTATTGGTCCCTACATGGACCACGATATCCAGCTGCTCACCCTCCCTCTTGAGAATACCGAGAACTCGATCCGAGATATCGCAGACCCTGGCACCAGGGAGGCAACAGACCATCCGGGATTCTCGATCTCTTCCACAGAACCTCCTATCTGTCCCCCTAACTATCGAATCCCCTATCACTACTGCTCTCCTCTTTTCCCTCCTTCCCTTCTGAGCTGAGGGTCCAGTCTCGGTGCCAGAGACGCAACCACTGCAACTTGTCCCTGGTAGGTCGTCCCCACCAACAGTATCCAAAATGGTGTACTTATTGTTGATGGGAACGGCCACAGGGGTGCTCTGCTCTTCCTGTCTATTCCCCTTCCCTCTCTGAACAGTCACCCAACTACCTGTCCTCTGACTCCTAGGGATGACTATCTCCCTGAAACTCCTGTCTATTTCTGCCTCTGCCTCCCGAATGATCCAAAATTCATTCAGCTCCAGTTCCCTAACTCGGTCTGATAGGAGCTGCAGCTGGATGCACCTTTTGCAGGTGTAGTCATCAGGGACACCAGTGATCACCCTGACTGCAAACGGAGCACTCAACTGCCCTAACTGCTGCCTCCATTACCTACTCCTAAGCTAATTAGATTAATTAGATGAGTTTACCCAGCCTTACCTCACTTGGAGTGAAGCTCGTCCTCAGCCTGTGCTCGCTTTTTAAATTCCCCTGTTGATATCAGAGGCCGACCTTCACACGCTTGCGCAGTCGTGCCCTGTTCAAACCTTGCCTCTGCCTGTTCTTGCCGAAGCCTGATTGAGCCAAAGCCGTCCCACTCTGCCTCAGTCCACTCCGACGATGGCCGCTGTACATGGCGGTCTTTCTTTTAAACCTTTGGCGCGCTACGTCACAGGCCTGCGCAGTCTAGCCTCTTTGCCCCGATCAATTAAAAAAAAACAGATTCTCTCCAAGCTTCTTTTACCTCTTCCCTCTCCGCCTCTTGCTGCGATTTAAACTCTCAAAGGTTCTTTTATCACATCTCAATGGCCTCCAGATGTAACTCCACCAGAAAATCATGCAGTAATTCTGATCCCCGAGATCCAGCACTTAGTACAGACATTCACAGGTACAAATTGCACATGTGACCTCTTCTCACTTGAATCTGATTGGTAAAAGGAAGGAAGTGACTGCTTCTTAAACGTGGCAGCTCTGTGTTTTAGATCTGCCAAAATGATATATGGCTAATAAGATAATGTTTAGCTTTATTTGTCACATGTACGTGGAAACTGCATTGTTTGCGTCAAATCAAACAGTGAGGATTTTGCTGAACAATTTGCAAGTGTTGCTGCACTTCTGGTGCCAACTTCTCATGCCCACAGCTCACTAACCCTTTGGAAGATGGGAAGAAATTGGAACTGCCAGAGAAATGCACACGGTCACTGGGAGAGTGCACGAGCTCTTCAGAGGCAGTGGCAAGAATTGAACAGCCCAAGCTTGCAGCTGGTGCTGTAAAGTGTTGCACTAACTCTGCCACCCCATAAGGCCACTGTGCCGCCCCTGTTAAAATATCCTGAATAAATGCCCTGTAAAGCTTTTTACATGGTTCCAAACAAGAGAAAATCTGCACATGCTGGGAATCCAAGCAACACACTTGAATTGCTGAAGGAACTCAGGAGGCCAAACGGCACCTATGGAAAAGAGTCCAATAAACTTTTCAGGCTGAGACCCTTTCAGCTGAAACGTCGACTGTACTCTTTTGCATAGATGCTGCCTGGCCTACTGAGTTCCTCCAGCATTGTGTGTGTGTGTTGTTTTTTGCACGGTAAATGCATTTCTCTGCAAAATCAACAGAATAATTTAAGTTTCTTTATTGTTGGAGCAAATTAGTTTTTAAATTCCAGTGTTAATGTTTTTAGTACAATTGGGAAATACTTGTATAACTGCAACATGGTTCAATAAGATGTACTCAATGAACCACTTTGTCTCTTTTGCATACATAGGTAGGTATATTCACTGCCAAGCTCTATATATCTGGCTTTAGATATATTAAGAGCAGCATTGGTCCCAAACTAGAACCCTGGAAGTCCGCTTTAACTCTGCATCAGATTATAGCTAATGAGCCTTCATTGGAATGCTGTTGGTCAGCTGGTCGCCCCTCTTGGGTAAGAGCTGCAGTTGCAAACTGGCGAGAGTTCAAAAGCCTGCTATTTGTTATTTTGTCATGTACAACTAGATTTTATTAACATGTCTCTAAAGCTCAGCTTGATCAAAGACTTTTAAAAAATTCATGTGCACGATATGCACAATCTTTTCCCTTGGCAATTTGACTTTTTTCTTTCTAGAGCACCATTACATTGACCAAATGTGACCTGTTTTACAAACCCATGCTGGATTATTCTGGGTACTAAGTACAATGTTGGATTAGAATCCTGAGGCCTGGGCATTTGATCTGAGCACACGAGTTTGAGTCTCAACTAGCCAGCTAAGAAATTAAAATTCAAGCAACCAGGTAAAGCTAGCCCTGGCAATGCAGACTATAAAATTACTGAATTATCATTAAAAACATATTTGGTTCACTCACATCCTTCAGAGAAGGGAATCTACCATCCTTGCTTGATATTCCAGTGATTGAAATAGCATTGGATACCAATCAGTTTAAACACATTTATAAAATGGTGATAGATTCCAGAATGCTGATTTTGCCTGTACCTGCATCTCA
This sequence comes from Hemitrygon akajei, assembly GCF_048418815.1. NCBI lineage: Eukaryota > Metazoa > Chordata > Chondrichthyes > Myliobatiformes > Dasyatidae > Hemitrygon > Hemitrygon akajei. The sequence goes on along the minus strand of NC_133128.1, from coordinate 161,200,484 downwards.
AAAACATTTTTTTTTTAAATGTCAATTTTGCCTCCATCAGTATTCATTTTATTCAACTATCTGGACTCTGGAGTCTCGCCTGCCACTGTGGTACATTGTTATGTTATTTATTCTTTCTTCATTCCTTGAAGTGAAATGTTACAATGCTCTTCTTCTGACAATTTGTTAGCATGATCTCAGATACCTGAGATTATTTCAGAAATGTTGCTATCAGTTTGATGTCTTCTCTTATTATTCCAGGTTCGAGGATTTTGTATTTGCCCCGTTTGAAGTCCCACTCTAATTTTGCTCCTTTTACACTCTGTTAGTATTGCACCCATTTTATTTCCTTTGGGTTGAACATCTGATTTGTACTGTATTCATCACTTGTTCAATTGCACGTGCATTGTTTGAAATCTAGGTAGAGTGAATGTGGAGAGGATGTGCTCTGCAATGTGAGAATCTAGGATTAGAAGGTACAGCCTCAAAATACAAAGATGTCCCTTTAAAACAGAGATGAGGAAGAATTTACTTAGCCAGAAAGTGGTGAATCTGTGGAATTCATTGCCACAGATGACAGTGCAGGGCAAGTTATCGGGTTTATTTAAAGTGGAGGTTGATAGGTTCTTAATTAGAAAGGATGTCAAAGGTTTACTGGGAGAAGGCAGGAAACTGGAGTTTAGCATGATGAAATGGTATTTTCTCAAATTCAATGTTCTTGCAATCACAAGTGACCTCAGTCAACTGCTCATTCATTGGCACTCTTTGGAGCTCAACATGACTGAAATAATGAGCAGAAGCAATTTGATGCAACAGGAACTGAAGTCGAAAGACCAGGGGAGATCACTCAGCACTTATTCATATAGCTCCTGGTTGTTCAAATAGCAAGAATCTTCTCTAAGTTGTCTTCAGAAACAGTATGCTGAACTTCTGGAGTTTGGTAACTTGTTCACATCAGAGCAAATATGTTGTCAGTGGGTACACAAGAGATTGCTAGACACTGGAATCTGGAGCAAAAAAATATGAGTGGGACTCAACAGATAAAGGAGCATATGTGGAGGGAGAGGAATTGGATGGCGTGGGTTAGGTTACTATGCAAATGTCTCAAACACAAAACATGGAAAATTCTTCCCTCTGCAAACACCCCCCCACCCCACAGATGCTGCTCGACACAGTAGGTTCCTCCAGCAGGTTTTTGTTTGTACTAACTTGTCGGTGACTGCCATGTTCATAAATTTCAATGTGTTAGTTCATTCCTGGATGAAACTGGAGTTATTCACAGCCACTCACAATCTGATGTTAATGGTTGCAAATGGAAAGTTAATGAACTCTAATTGGACAGAACAAACTTTCTCATTCTCTTTTGGCAAAGCTTCAAGAACTATAGGCATTCCAGGCAGCAGGCAAAGAGTGACTCCATTTTTATGGTAATGTGGATGTCACCAGCAAACACTGTAGTATACATAAAAATATTTCTTTCTGAAAGTAATTAGTTGCTGAGTGACCTTGACTGGTGATCTTGCACATTAATAACAATACCCCAGAGGTAGATGCAAAGGGTTTATTCTGCAATAGGCTGGCATGCCACTGAATCACAATCAGGTTTAATATCACTGGCATATGTTGTGAACTTTGTTGTTTGAGCAGCAATACATATATATATATATATATATATATATATGTAAAGTGCCTGTAAAAAGTATTCCCCACCCTTAAGTTTTCATGTTTTATTGTTTTAGAACATTGAGTCACAATGGATTTAATTTGGCTTTTTTGACACTGATCAACAGAAAAAGATCTTTCATGTCTAAGTGAAACAGATCTCTACAAAGTGATCTAAACTTATTACAAATAGAAAATGATTGATTTCATGAGTATTCACCCCCTCCCTTTTGTTTTTGGAGGCCTGTGTGCAGTCCAGGTGTTTCAACTGAAAAATATACCTGCATCTGGAAGCTCCAACTACCGGTGAGTCAGTATCCTTGCAAAAACTACACCATGAAGACAAAGAACATTCCAAGCAACTCTGCTAAAAGGTTATTGAAAAAGCACAAATTAGATGGATACAAGATAATTTCCAAGTCACTGAATATCCCTTGAAGTACAGTTAAGTCAATCATTAAGAAATGGAAAGAATATGGTACAGCTGTAAATCTGCCTGGAGCAGGCCGTCCTCAAAAACTGAGTGACCGTGCAAGAAGGGGACCAGTGAGGAAGGCCACCAACAGACCTATGACAACTCTGGAGGAGCTGCAAGCTTCAGTGGCTGAGATGGGAGAGACTGCACATACAACAACTGTTGCCCGGGTGCTTCACCAGTTGCAGCTTTATGGGAGAGTAGCAAAGAGAAAGGCACTGTTGAAAAATCTCACCTGAACTCTTGGCTCTAGTGTCTCAGAAGGCATGTGGGAGACTCTGAAGTCAGCTGGAAGAAGTTTCTATGATCTGATGAAACCAAAATTGAGCTTTTTGGCCATCAGACTAAACACTATATTTAGCATAAGCCAAACACTGCATATCATCAAAAACACACCATCCCTACCGTGAACCCTGGTGGTGGCTGCATCATACTGTGGGGATGCTTCACTCCAGCAGACCCTGGAAGGCTTGTGAAGGTAGAAAGTAAAATGAATTCAGCAAAATACAGGGAAATCCTGGAGGAAACCCTGATGCAGTCTGCAAGACTACTGCGACTTGGGAGAAGATTTTTTTTCCAGCAAGACAATGACCCCAAGCATAAAGCCAAAGCTACACAGGAATGGCTTAAAAACAACAGAGTAAATGCCCTGGAGTGGCCAAGTCAGAGCCCAGACCTTAATTCAATTGAGAATTTGTGGTTGGACTTGAAAAGGGATGTTCACTGATGATCCCCATGTAATCTGACAGAGCTTAAGCAGTTTTGTAAAGAAGAATGGAGAAAAGTTGCAGTGTCCAGATGTGCAAAGCTGATGGTGTCATGGGGGAGGGTGGGGGCAGACCCGAATACAAGATACAGACACTGACCTACCAGGAACAGGACTGGGCATGAGAAGGAAGCAAGGAAAGTGGGGAAGAAAGGACGCTGGACATGGCACAGGCCCTGGACAAGGCAAGGATTCCAGGCCTGGGCTAGGACTTGACTAGGATAGCAGAACCAGGGCATGGAACTGGGAACTAGGAGCCCAGGCTTGGACTCCAAGCCAGAGACTGGACAAAGACCCAGAACCTGGTTCTTGATCAGGCTTAGACTCCAAATGCAGAACTAGGCAAGGATAAGACGTGGCTACAGGACAAGGAGAGACAACAAGACTGGACATGAGACTCCTGAACAGGACAAGGGAACCCCAGCACCAGGCAGGTCAAGGTACTCCTGGGCTGGGCGAGGTACATGGACAAGACAAGAACACAAAGCCGTGGCTTGGACATGACAAGGTTCTTGGATGTGGCTAGGACTGGAAGAGACCCCAAAGCCTTGACTTGGTCAAGGAAGAGACAGGAACACAGAGCCTTGGTCGAGGGAGAGACAGGAACACAGAGCCTTGGTCGAGGGAGAGACAAGAACATAGAACACAGAGCCGGGACCCCTCCTTGGGTACAGGGAATGGGGCCAGGACTCATTACACAGCATGCAGAATACAAAAGGACAGTTCTCAACACAAGGTAGCAGCAGACAGCCAGACCTACCTAGCAAAGGCATGGACACAGACAGTTTCCACCGCTAGGTAATGGCAAACAGCCAAACCTACCTAGTAAAGGCATGGACACAGAAACAGTTCAAAACAACAAAAGATAGTTCCTTATCTTGCTCCAGTGGTTGAACTTGACAGCAGTGAAGGCAAGGCTTCAAGTGAGGTAAGGCTCCAGGAGGCAGGTGAAGGGAAAGGATACAGACAGGGGGTATGACAATCCAGCAGCCAGATGATGAATCCTGAAGCTATTTATGAAGCCAGCCCAAACAAGAATCAGCTGCCTCAACAGAAAATGGGGAAAACTGGAAAACCTGGAATAAGGAACATGGACTGGACCGTGAACTGGAATGTGGATTTCACGGACCGGACCATGATAGATAGAGACCTATCAACACAGACTCAAGGCTGTAATTGCTGCCAAAGGTGCATCTACTAAATACTAACTTGAAGGGAGTGAATAATTATGCAATCAATTATTTTGTGTTTTATATTTGTAATTAATTTTGATCACTTTGTAGAGATCTGTTTTCGCATTAACACGAAAGAGTCTTTTTCTGTTGATCGGTGTCAAGAAAAGCTAAATTGAATCCAGTGATTCAATGTTGTAAAACAATAAAATATGAAATCTTCCAAGGGGGCTGAATACTTTTTATAGGTACTCTAGTGCAAAAAGAGAGGAAAAATAGTGAGGTAGTGTCCATGGGTTAACTGTCCATTCGGAAATCTGATGGCGGAGGGGAAGAAGCTGTTCCTGAAACGTTGAGTGTGTGTCTTCAAGCTCCTGTACCTCCTCCTTGATGGTAGCAATGAGAAGAGGGCAGGTCCTGAATGATGGGTGTCCTTAATGATGGATGCATCCTTTCTGAGACATCACCTGTTGAAAGTGTCCTTGATGCTGGGGGAGGCAGGGTAGTGCCAATTATGGAGCTGGTTGAGTTTACAACTTTCTGAAGTTTTTCTCAACCCTGTGCAGTAGCCCCTCCATACCAGGCCGTGATGTATCCAGTTAGAATGCACTCCACGGTACCTCTGTAGAAATTTGTGAGTGTCGATGGTGACAGAAATCCGCAATCAATTCCTTGGTCTTACTGACATTGCGTGTACAGTTGTTTTTACGACACCTCTCAACCAGCTGATCTATCTCATTCTTGTAATCCTCCTCGTCACCATCTGAAATTCTGCCAAAAATGGACGGCCTCAGCAAATTTATAGATGGTGTTTGATCTGTGCCTAGACACACAGTCGTGGATGTAGGGAGAGTAGAGCAGTGGGCTAAGCGCACATCCCTGAGGTGCACCAGTTTTGATTGTCAGCAAGGAAGAGAAGTAATGCCCTGCAAACCCTGCCAGAGCTAGCAGTACATCTAATTCCACTCCTAACCTCAAATAGAATTGTCCTTTGCACTTAAAATGGCCTTCTGTAGGTCATACCTGGACTTCTTGCATAGTTCTTGAATGATACAGATCTTGCCCTCAGCAGACTATGGTTCATCCATGGATTTTGGTTTGGGTGTGGTCTGATATGTTCTCAATATTCATCCACACAGGTTTTGATGAAGTCAGTGATAACCGTGGGGTATTTCCAAAAACCCCCAAATATTGTTCACCACCAATTCAAAACAATATGGCAACAAGCCAAATGGTAATCAGGTGAAAAAGTAACACGGACTCTAAATACATAAGCAGCAAACACCATGTCTGAACTGAAGGCCATCCAGGCACGAGACACATGACAGAGCAACAGTTGTGCAGCTTTGACCAGTCTGAGCAAGAACCATACTACTTGGCAGAGGGTGTCTGGGTTTCAATGCACTTTGCTGCACAACTTTGGCATCATTGAACGCTTCGTCCTGGGATACGGTGTGAAGCTGAAAAGCAAGAGGATGAGAGAAGAGACTCTAAAGAGCTGATTCTGCTCTGGTGGTTTATAAATTGCTTGTTCAGTTGCCATTAAGCATCAACCCAGTTCTCCATTCACCAATATTCATTAATTGACCTTTCTTCAAATGTGCTTAAATGCGAGCTCCCAAAAGAGAATAATGGTTGAAGGGAGCATTGGTAAACTAATGGCATGGCACCCTTTATTTGCTAAAGTTAGGACCCAAAATTGATGATTACTGCATTTATTCCTTTTGTCCCAATTTATATGTAATCTCATATTTAACTCCAGCCATTGGGATCTCACCAGTTTCCATTGTGTGCCTTTTCGCATTATTATGCACCCCTACATTCGTTCTCCAGAACTGCTGCCTTATTTTAACCCATGGTATGTTCTTTTTTTCTCCCACTTCTTCAGGATGTTTTTCAATGTCTTAGCTTCTGTATCCATGTATTACATCGTCTTTTTATCTGACCAGATCCTTTATGTTTATATTGCTTGCTTATACCATTACTCTCCAGGCTTTTTGCTCACCTAGCTTGTATGTATTTATCTGTCATTTTCTCGCACATTTTCTGCAGCTTTCACCTCACATTTTGATTCATTTCTATTCTTGGCATTTCTCTCACTTGTCTTTTATCCTCATTCTGATCTTTAAGTTTCTTCTACCTCCAGTCTGTCGGCCTTGTCTTTTGATCTAGTTTGTCTTATTTTCTTTTCTCTCCTTGATGCTTTGTGCTTGGCTCTTCCCCCACCCCCGTGTGCCTGTATCTCTCTGCTCAGAATTGTATTATTTTCCCAGTGAGGTCAGAACTTCACATTATAAAGACGACACACTGTAACACGAGGGAACGAGATGACATCCATTTACTCTGTATTTTCTTTATGCTTCCCTCGTTTTGTTAAATAAATCGCTTCCAAGTAATTATTTTGGAATACTATTTTTTCCTACTGTCTTCATTAGTTTTCCATCTCTCAAAATATTAATTTTCCATCTCTCAAAATTCTGCTATGGTAGCTCATGAAGTACTGTACATGACAGAGAACAAGCACGTTATTCAGGATGAGTCAAGAGTTAAAGAAGTTTCGTACATATTCAAAAATCAAGTGACATACCTAAAGAATGAGATCTTATAATAAGGCAAAATAATACTCATTTGAAAACAATATAATGACTAAAATAATAGGTTCAAGTGGAAAGATGCATGTATACTAGTGTTAGATTGAGTGTAGAATTATTATTTAACTTTTCCATGCTTGCTTCTACGATTACCTATATTCATGCAATTGTTTAGTGAAATTTCCAGGAATTTCAGTGAAGTTGCTTTTGTATTTTTCCACAAGCGCCTTTGTTTTCTCTACTAAGTGTCATGCCACTTGAATCCTGCTATTTTATTAATTAATAGTTTTCACTGAAATTTTTGTATCGAGTCTGAGAATGAAATGACCGTAATTGCTTTTCCCTTTGCCTTTTCTTCATTCTCTCAGCTTCTCTCAAGCAATACATTTTTTTGTCTCATTCCTGATTTCTAAAGAGCCTATGGATCACAAAAAGTATCAGGATCCAACAGAGGTTTTCATAAAAGTAAAGCAGTTGCAATAGAAATCTGACAAGAGAGTTACGGTTTCCTGTTTTTGTTTTCCTGTGCAGAGCTGCTGTGTGGCCTCAGGTTGTGCAGACTAGGCCCTCATGCTACAGTGTCGCCTATTGCAGCTAGCCAGGGCCCAGGGGAGTGGCACTGGAGGCAGTGTGGGAAACAACAGAGGTACGGCAGTGTGCAGGAATCAATGCTGGGTCGGGAGCGGGCCGCTGCAGGCTGGCTCTCCTGTTGGTGCTACTCCCTAGCGTTCATTCCCTGGAAGACATCGGGATTGATTTCATCTGCCATTGATGCAGCACGGGAGGAGGAATTGCTGCATGGTTGTTCTTGCAGGAACGTGGTTCCAGGACGACGTCCCATGCACCATCAATCTTCAGGCCATGCCGCTCAGGGACTTGTGCTAATATTATCTTGGGACTGTATGTGCTGGATTGTAACTATATGTGCTGTGTATGACTGTGTGTACTCTGTTTTGTACCTTGACCCTGGAGGAACGATGTTTCATTTAGCTGTATACAAGTGCATGGCTGCATGACAGTAAACCTGAATCGAATTTCATTGCAAATTGTTTGTACCGGGCATTGAATAGTTCTCAAAAGGTGCTCAATGCCCATGAAGCAGCCCAGGTGTCTGACAGGTAGCTGCAAGTTTTCATGTGAAGAACCAGTGACAGGAGCATGAGCACTGCCATCAAACAGAGGCACCAAGTTTACGCCTCATGGAGCCACTGACGTGGTGCTGTGGCAGAGCAGGTCTGTGGTGGTCTACAAACCTCTCTGAGCATCCGTCACCGGAGCTGTAATGTCTGTAGTCTGAGATTCTTTGCTACCACTGGCTTCTCCTTGCTTCAGCCTTGTTAAATGTGTAATGAAGCTGTGCAACATGGCTGAAAATGTCTGCACCCAGCTGTATCAGCTTGCTGCTGTGCTTCTCTATCACCCCTGACAATCTACATAGAGTTTGTTAGATGTGATAACTTGTCAATTGCTTTGGGGTGCATATATAACATTCTGCAGCAGAACGATGTGAGTGAACTTTCTGAGGCTACTCAACCGTAGCCTGTTTCAAAAGCTATTTATATCAGTTGTCCATAAGTCATAGGAGCAGAATTAGGCTACCGGGTCTGCTCCGTAATTCCATCATGGGAATGATTTACTATACCCCTCAAACCCATTCTCCTGCCTTTTCCTCATAATCACTGATGCCTGGACTAATCAAGAACTTATCCACCTCCTTTTTGAATGCACCCAGTTACTTGGCCTCTACAGCTATCTGTGGCAATGAATTCCACAGATTCACCATGATCTGACTAAAGAAATTCCTCCTTATCTCTGTTTTATATAGAATACAGAATTTCTTTACCCCCTGTATTCCGAGGTTGTGCCCTTTGGTCCTAGACTCACCCACTACAGAAAATGTCCTATCCATATTCTCTCTATCTAGGCCTTTCAATATTCAATACTCAATGAGATCCCTTCTCATTCTTTTGAACTCTAGTGAGTACAGTCCCAGAGCCATCAAACACTCTTCCTACTTTAACCTTTCATTCCTGTAAACCTTGACTGGAACCTCTCCAAAGCTAACACATCTTTGGTTATATAAGGGCCCAAAATTACACACAATGTTCCAAGTACGACCTGACCAATACCTCATAAAGCCTCAGCATTATACCCTTGCTTTTATATTGTGTACTAAGCTCTCCCTCAATGTCGCAAAAACAAAGGAGCTGATCCCAGCACATCTGTAGATGTGAACTTCCCATTATTCCAGTCATTTACAAAGGCAGGTGTGTAAGGAGGGCCCAAAGGATCATTGGGAACCCAAGTCACCCCAACCATGAACTGTTCCAGCTGCTACCAGCCAGGAAACAGTACCACAGAATTAAAGCCAGGACCAACAGGCTCCAGGACAGCTTCTTCCACCAGGCCATCAGACTGATTAACTCATGCTGACACAACTGTATTTCTATTTTATATTGACTATCCTGTGGTACATACTATTTATTATAAATTACTATAAATTGCACATCACACATTTAGACAGAGACATACTGTAAAGATTTTTACTCTTCGTGTATATGAAGGATGTAAGTAATAAAGTCAATTCAATATTCTTGTCCTCTTAAAATGACTGATAACATTGCATTTGCCTGCCTTACCACAAACTCAGCCTGTAAGTTAACCTTTAGGAAATCCTGCGCAAGGTCTCACAAGTACCTTTGCATCTCTGATTTTTGAAATTCCTTCGCATTATTAGAATACACCATGCCTTTATTCCTTCTACCAAAGTGCATGAACATACACTTCGCTACAGTATATTCCATCTGTCACTTCTTTGCCCATTCTCCCAGTCTGTCTAAGTCCTTCAGCAGACTGCCTACTTCCTCAAAACTACCTGCTCCTCTACCTATCTTTATATTATCCATAAACTTGGCCACAAAGCCATCAATCCTGTCATCCAAATCATTAACATATAATGTGAAAAGAAGCAGTTCTAACACAAATCCCTATGCACAATAACTAGTCACTGGAAGCCAACTAGATGAGACCCCCTTTATTCTCACTCTTTGCCTTCCATCAGCCAGCTAATCTTCTATCCATGCTAGGATCTTTCTTGTAATATCATGGGCTCTTATCTTGTTTAGCTCCATCTTGTGTGGCACCTTATCTATGGCCTTCTGAAAATCCAAGTAAGCAACATTCACTAATTCTCCTTTGTCTGTCCTGCTTATTAGTTCCTCAAAGAATTCCAACAGATCTGTCAAGCAAGATTTCTCCTTAAGGAAAACTTGCTGACTTTGGCCTACTTTATCATGTGCCTTCACGTACCCAACATCTCCAACATCTTCCCGAAGATTGCAATCAAACTAACTGGCTTATCATTTCTGTTGTTTTCTGCCTCTCTCTCTCAGAGAGTCGGATAACATTTGCAATTTTTCAGTCCTCCAGAACCATTCTGGAATCTAGTGATTCTTGACAGATCATTACTCATGCCTCCGCAGTTTCTTCAGCTACCTCTTGCAGAACACTAGGGTGTAGTCCAGCTGGTCATGGTGACTTATCTACCTTCTGACCTTTCAGTTTCCCAAGCTCTTTCTTCTTCGTATTAGGAGCTATGCTCATTTCTGCCCCTTGACACTTTTGAATTTCTAGCAAGCTGGTCTTCCACAGTGAAGAATGGCACAAAATACTCATTAAGTTCTTCCACCATTTCTTTGTCACCAATTACTTCCTCTCCAGTGTCATTTTCCCAGTGCCTCCCCTGTACTCTTACTAATGCTTTGCTGAAAAACCTTTGGTGTGCTGCTCATATTATTAGCTAGTTCACCTTCATACTTCATCTTTTCACAAGTATGGTTTTAATATATGTGAGAAGATTAATACCATGTAAGCATTCCTTAAATTGTCATGGCTGATCGAATATTATAGCAATACTCAGGAGCAATCCTTCACACAATATCAACACAAAATATTGCACAGATAGCGTTCTCCTTTATGAAGTAAACTAACACGTGCAGACAATGATTTCGATGGCACAAACAAAAGAGAGGCAACACTGCATTGTGTAAAGGCTGAATATTCTCGGCCCGAAATGTTGACTCTACCTTTTTCCATAGATGCTGCTTGGCCTGCTGAGTTCCTCCTGCACTTTGTGTATGTTGATTGTCTAAATGTGCTTCAGTTTGACTGAAAAGCTCCACCAAAACAAAATGGCTGCCCTCCTCACATGGTCCAACTGAATTTTAAATTTAACAGCAGCAGCGCCATCAGAATCAAAGTTGGCAGGGCTATATTTCAAAATAAAGGTTTGAACACCCTCCCTTTTGTACTTTATGCTCTCTTTGATTTCTCTTGTCAGCCAGAGTTACCTCATCATCCTTTTAGAATGCTTTTTCATCTTTGGGATGTGACTATTCTGCACCTTCCAAATTTCTCCCAGAAACCCCAGCCTCCATTGTACTGCTGTCATTCCTGCTAGTGTCCCTTCCAATCAACTTTGGCCAGCTCCCTTCTCATGCTTCTGTAATTCCCTTTACTTCACTGTAATTGTAGTGTTCTCGCTCGGGTGTAACAGAACGCCGAATTAAACACCAAGGTAAACCGTAGTCAATGAAAACAAGGTCACAGTAAGATTAACCATTTACTGTTCACTCTTCCACATTAACGTATGGTGAAAACTGTTGATAAAACAATACAAGATTTGTACAGTATTTGTTTCCTTCTTGATATCACATGTACAACGTAAATACTTGCAAAAGTAAAACTACAACAACTACATTACAATAAAGTGCAGCATACAGTCAGAATCTACCTACGCCATTGACTGCTTTAAATACACTTCAACACAAACTATCCGCAACTCTTTAACTAACGAAAACATAAACCTTATCAACCGTCGTTACTTTTAACAGAATCAGCGTTAACATTTTAATTCAACATATCGATTATCTCATGAACTTACAGCGTTGCTTCACTGTGTTTCTAATGCGTAGAAGACAACTTTTCTTGTGCTGGACTCGCACATGTGAGCCCCCCACCTTCCCGTTTCTCCAAACCGCTATTTTCCTACAAGACGCGGCGAAACTGGATGTGACATCACCGCATGCCGCGATATATCACAGACAACGAATTTACTTTAAACAATCCTAACTTTAGCTAGAAAATACTAACAAACGAATTACTAAGCGAAAATATTATAAACTAATCACATGCCATAAAGGCAACACAGTACTACTGATACATCTCACTTTAGCTTCCCCCTCTCAAAGAATTCTAGCAATGATATTATGATCACTACCTCCTAAGGGGTCCTTTGTTTTTAACACCCTAATCAAATCTGGTTCATCACACAATAACCAATCCAGAATTGCCTTCCCCCTAGAAGGCTCAACTCCAAGCTGCTTTTAAAAAGCCATCTTGTTGGCTTCCTACAAATTCACTCTCTTGAGATCCAGCACCAACCTGATTTTCCCAATCTACCTGCATATTGAAATCCCCCATGACTGTCATAAGACTGCCCTTTTTACATTCCTTTTCTATCTTCCATTGTAACTTGCATCCCACATCCTGACTACTGTTCGGAGACCTATATGTAAGTCCCATCAGGGTCTTGTTAACCCTGCAGTTTTTTAACTCTGCTCACAAGGATTCTACATCTTCTGATCCTTTTCATCTGTCACATGTGTATATTGCAGCAATAAATTACTTGCAATTGTTCTTTATTCATATCTAGGTCTGGACTGTCAATGACATCGCAAGTATTTATTGCCCAACCTTGTCTGCCCTTGAGGAAAATCAAATACGATATTGACACACACACCATGCCTCTGAAAATCTGCTCTACTTCATGTGGCTGTGATGAGTTCTGGAGCTGAGGGTCCTGACGAAACCTGAACTAAGCTTTGATGACAGGCTTTTAGTGAGTAAGTGCTATTTGATAGCATTGTCAGTGACAGCTTCCATCACCTTTCTCGTGCTTGAGAGTAGACAATTTGGACTGTGTCAGGACAGACCAAATTCTGCTTTCTGTGAACATGACATATCCTGGAGAATTTCCACAGTTTTGGGTAGAAACCTGCATTGCAAAGCTAGAGGGACAGCAGATTCTAAAGTGTAGTCCCTCGGTATTATAGCTGGGAATTTCTCTTATCCCATCACCTATGTCAAATCCAGTGCCAATTCTTGATACCGCACAGGGTGAACTAAATTTCCTGAAGACCGGATTCTCCACTGGTGGCATTCACAGTCAGATGAAACGAGGATGCACCCGTTCGGCACTGGTTTAGCTTTTCCTTCAGCACACACATATTGGCTGTACCATCACTGATAGTTTCAACTTACAGCTGGGAACATTCATTTAAGTCTTCATCTCTACTCTCTTTGCCAATGGCTTGTCAGTCTTGACTATCAGCTAAGAAGGTACAGGGATAGGGCTGTGTTTGTAGGCGAGGAAGGAAAGAGTTTCTTGTTCATATCAGGTGGAGCGTGTGAATCAGAGGGTTTGTTGGAAGAAGGGGGAATTATAAGATTTATGAACTTGCCAGCTCTGCCTTCTATAGACTCATTTTTTTGCAGGCATTTACAGGGGAGAAAAACAACAGCAATAGAACAGTGGTTCTCAAGGAGGGTAATATTGACTGCCTGAGAGCACAGGGAGTCGCTAAGGGGGCTATAAAGCTAAAGAGCGTGGTAGTGGGTGGTGCTTTCAGTAGCAAGGGGGCAGCTGAGGGATTACAGGCTTATTTAAAAAATGAATTACTTATTATAAGCATTGAATCCTGAGTGCCTTATAATTGATTACAGTGATCATGTAATCACCTCACCACTTGCAAACCCACCAATCTCTTAGACTTTGCTCAAAGCATGTTATGGTTGTTGAAAAACACTGTGGTACTTCTGTATTTGGCATAAAATGAGAAATCTGGAATGAAGAAATTGTGTAATTTCTGGTGCTGGCCCACACATTATTGCCGTTCACTACTGTAGTACAGTGTTACAACATAGAACATAGAAATCTACAGCACATACAGGCCCTTCGGCCCACAATGTTGTGCCAACCATGTAATCACCCTAGAAACAACCTAGAATGATCCTACTGCATAGCCCTCTATTTTTCTAAGTTCCATGTACCTAAGAGTCTCTTAAAAGACCCTATTGTGTCCACCTCCACTACCATTGCCGGCAGTGCATTCCACACACCTACCACTCTCCGTGTGATGACCTTACCCCTGACATCCCCTCTGTACCTACTTACAAGCACATTAAAACTATGCCCCCTCATGTTAGTCATTTCAGCCCTGGGAAAAAGCCTCTGGCTATCCATATGATCAAAGCCTCTCATCGTCTTATACACTTCTATCTGGTCACCTCTCATCCTCTGTTGTTCCAAGAAGAGACCAAGCTCACTCAACCTATTCTCATAAGACACGCTCTCGAATGCAGGCAACATCCTTGTAAATCTTCTCTGCACTCTCTCAATAGTATCCACATCCTTCCTGTAGCGAGGGCACCAGAACTGAACGCAACACGCGAAGTGGGATCTAACTAAGGTCTCATATAGCTGTAACATTACCTCATGGCTGCTGTGGTGGATGAATGCCAATGAACCATACACCTTCTTAGCAACAGGGTCAACCTGCATAGCAGCTTTCAGTGTCCTATGGACACGGACCCCAAGATCTCTCTGATTCTCCACACTGCCAAGATTCTTACTTTTAATACTATATTCTGCCTTCAAATTTGACCTACCAAAATGAACCACTTGACAGTTATCTGGGTTGAACTCCATCTGCCACTTCTCACCCTAGTTCTGCATCCTATCAATGTCTTGCTGTAACCTCTGATAACCCATCAGAATATCCACAACACCCCCAACCTTTGTGTCATCAGCGAATTTACTAACCCACCCTTTTATTTCTTCATTCAGGTCATTTATAAATGCTAGTATAATGCCCATACTCTAATCACGCAGGTGACACATTTCCTGTGAATGAGGGCATATGGGTATGGCATCCAATGGGTAAAGTTAAAAATCTGCCCTTTTCAATGGCCTTGTCCACACTTCTCTAGCCCATGGCCCAACCGAGATATCACATTATGTACCTTCGGGCAGAGAATCAGGTTCTGCCTGAACTATCATGACGTCATAACTTTTCCCTTTATTGATCGCAGCGCTTGAGCGGAAAACACTTCAAAACATGCTTGCCAACATTTCACAACAAAACAGTGATGCCTTATCCAACATGGCTCATTACAAAATCTGGAAAGCCCCATACAATTGGAGAACTGATTCTGCCAGCAATAAGGGAGGTTCTGAGTACAATAATGCATATCACCTGACAAAATAATAAAAACGATTCTGCTCAGGGACAAATTTGTTCAAAGACAAATAGGTTAAATGTCTAAGAATGTGGAAGACATATTGTGCAACATATCTAGGACGACAGAATTTGCACTGCAGTTGGATGAGTCAAATTTGACAGGTAATGAATCTTTGATTCTTAGTTATATTCACTTCATAAAAGATGAAAGCATGTTTCAAGAATTGTTATTTGCAAGGGGACTAGAAACCCTTACAAAGAGGGACTCAGTATTTCAGGTTGTTGAGAAATTATTCTAAGAGAAGAACATTCCACTCATAAGCATTCTGTCTTGTGCAACAGATAGGGCGCCATCAATGACAGGATACCACTGTGGGGTTATAACTTTCTTAAAAAAAGCTATTCCTAACATATTTACCATTCACTGTGTAATTCACAGACACCATTTTGTCACAAATAAACTGAAGAGGTTGGCTGCACAAAACTTTAAATACTCTTATTACAGCGGTAAATAAAATCAAGCCCTGTGCTCTCATTTCTGGACTACTTCAAGAGCTTTGCAATGAGAATGATAAACAGCTTGAACACTTGCCATTGCACACAGAAGTCAGGTGGCTCTCAAAATGAAACTCCCTGAGACATTTTTATGTGCTTTTTGAAATGGAGATAAAATTCTTTGAAGACTTGAATGCTTCAAATGCAGTAACCAACTCAAGAATATTAGGCATGACGTTGCCTATTTGTCAGAATTATTTCAAAGTTTAATTAAATCAATTCGCAAGAAAATTATGTCAATGTTATCAATGTAAATTTCGTCATCTCCACATTTCTGTCCAAGTTAAGGGCAAGACTGGCTGACCATAGGTTCAATAGGTACATTTAATGTCAGAGAAATGTACACAATATACATCCTGAAATTCCTTTTCTTCGCAAACATAGAAGAGTGAAAATAGAAGAGTGCCCCAAAGAATGAATAACAGTTAAAATGTTAGAATCCCAAAGAACCCTGTCACAACCTTTTCCACTCTCCAAACCTCTCTGAGCTGGAAGAGAAAGAAGGAATTATTTATTGAGATACAGCACCTAATAGATTCTTCTGGCCCTTTGAGCTGCGCTACCCAGTAATCCCCAATTTATTCCTAGCCTATCCATGGGATGATTTACAATGATCAATTATCCTACCAACCGGTATGTCTTTGGAACATGGGAGGAAACCGGAGCACCTGGAGGAAACGCAGGCAGCCATGGGGAGAACATACAAACTCCTCGCAGGCTGTGGTGGGAATTGAACATGGGTCACTGATGCTGTCTTCAAGAATACTGTGCCCAACTGGGAGAGCTGCATGAAGACATGTTGGAGAGACTTCAGGATCTACCCTCGATCCAAATTCCAGATTGGGTAATAAATCTATTCCTGAACACTTGTATGAGGAATTAACAGGAAGGATGGAGGAAGAACTTCCTCGATCCAACTTCTGCAGCTTTGTTCCCTCTCTACAAAATGACCTTAAGCTGAAGCAAGGTTCAAAAAATCATATCAAGACTTTTCGTGGCTGAAATATATTGCTGAATGCTATCCTGCATTGTGGAAAAAATATCAAGATGTTCTTTATTGCCTTTCCAACATCATTTTTAGTGGAGCATGATTTCAGAGCAGTTTCCCAACTTCTTCCAAAGCAATGAAAGAGGCAGCAAATTACTTAAAGTGGGGATCTGTGAATCTTTCGGAGTGACATTCAGTTTGATGACAAGGAGCTAACATCACTGCTCAAAGCCCATCCATCTCATTCAAAGGTGAAAAGCAATGAAATAGTGAATAGTTGAACTACTAATATACGCTCTAAAATTATTGACAGAAATTGATTTTACTGAAATTAAATCAAGAAATAATTTTATTTGTAGCTTTAAATAGATTTGAATTTTTTTTGTAATTATTTGTCACTGTTTTGAATTTGCAGTTCCTATTTTCTTTCACTGTGGATTGTAAATCAAGATTCTTCATAGTTTTTATGTGATGGTCAGAAAGGAAGAGGGAATGTGAGGAATGTAATCTGGTAGCCACGGGGAGGTAACCCAATAAAGCTTGTGAACCACTGCAAAAGAATCTAATGAAAAACAGCACGTAAACAGATATATACTAACAAACAACCCATGTGCAAAAGAAGACAAACTGTGGAAATAAAAATAATACTGAGATCATGAGTTGCAACAAGTCCTTGAAGATGATTCTATAAGTTATAGAATCAGTTCAGAGGAGCCCTGAATAAAGTTATCTGTGGCAGTTTAGGTGACTGATGGATGTAGGATAATAGCAGTTCCTAACCTAGTGGTATTAGATAAAAAGTGCATAGTGGAGTCTTGGATGATAGATGCTGCTTTCTTATAGCTGAGCCCCACATGAATGTACTCAATGGGGAGTGATTTGCCTTTAATAGACTTAGCTATATCCATCACCTTCTGTAGCCTTTTCTGTTATGGGGCATTGGTGTTTCCATACCAGGCTATGAAGCAACCAGTTAGGATGCTCTCCATTGTGCATCAATAGAAGTTTGTCAAAGTTTTTTTTATGAAAAGCTGAATCTATGCAATCTTCCAAGAAAGTAGAGGTGCTGTTGTGGCTTCTTTGTGAGAATACATAGGTGTTGATCCCAGGACAGCTCTTCTGATATGTTAATGTCAAGGAATTTAAAGCTACTGATCTTCTTCAGCTTCATTCCCTGTTGAAGATTAATTCATGGACCTCTGGCTTCCTCCTCCTGTAGTCAATCAGCGGCTGCTTGGTTTTGCTGACATTGAGTGAGACGCCGTTGTTGTGGCAACACTCAACCACTTCCTATATGCCAATTTGCTGTCTTTGTACCTATTGAAGCCTATTGTTTTGGCCAACAACAGTAGAGTCATCAGCAAACCTAAATATGGCATTGCAGCTGCATTTAGCCACACAATTATAAAGTGAGTAGAGCAGGGGGCTATGCACACAGCCCCATTGTGCACCTGTGCTGATGGTGAGCGTGGAGGAGGTTTCATTGCCGATCCATAATAACTGGAATCTGCCAGTGAAGAAATAGAGGATCCAGTTACACAGGGACATATCAAGGCCCATATCTTGGAGCTGTGTGATGAGTTTCAAGAGGATGATGGTGTTGAATGCTGAGCTGTCATCAAAGAAGAGCGCCCTGACAAATGTACCTTCATTGTTCATATGTTTCATTGCTGAGTGAAGAGCCAATGAAATGGCAACTGTCGTTGAGCTCTTGTGATGGTGGGCAAAGTGGAGTGAATCCAGATCACTCCTCAGGCAGGAGTTGATAAGCTTCATGGCCAACCTCTTGAAGTACATCATTAGAATGGATGTAAGTGCTATTGGATGATAATCATTGAGGCAAGTTACCAAATTCTTCTGGGGTACCAGAATGATTGGTGCTTGCTTGAAGAAGCTGGGCACCTCAGACTGCCAAACTGTGAAGTTGAAAATGTCTGAAAACATTCTAGCCAGTTGATTGGCACCGACCTTCAGTACTTAGCCGGGTATGCAGTTGGTGCCAGATGGATTCCTGAAGGATGCTCTCACATCAGTCCCAGAGACTGAAATCACGGAGTCATCGGGAGCCATGAACGTATGTGAAGGTGCTTCCAATTCTGTCCGTTAAAGCAAGTATAGAAGCCATTGAGCATCTGGGAACAAAACCTCATATCTCTTTTTGGAATAGTTTGCACAACCATTCATAATGCCACGTCATTTTAAGAATTATAGGCTGACTATGAACAGCACAGGCTACGTTTAAGTGTTGCTAACCACTCCGTGATTGTGGGCCTCCTACTGAGACAGACAGCGAGTAGAGAGCAGAGCCATTTCAGGCTGCTCTCAGCAATCATGTGAATAAGTAAGTGCCAGGAACTTGGGCTCCTGCCAACATTGTAATCAATGGCACCAAGCTAATCACTCCTTGCAACCTCTGTACTCATTTCCAGAGGTTGATCAATTTTATAGCCCTGTTTGTGCATGCAACATTTCTCACACACAGCTTTACTTCCAGATCTACTGAAATGTTTTCCAAAAGAAAAGGCTGTGTTAGTGTTGTTGTTCATAAGAAAAAAATACAGGAAAGTCACCAGATCACATTTAAATAATATGCTGCACACATAAACCAATCGGGAGTAGGCACATGCGTGAAGAAGGCAAGCAGAAATGTGGGCTTTCACTGCTTGCACTCCCATCATCACATCCTCTAGCCCCATTCATGAATCCAACTGTATGAATTCCAGTGCCAAACAAGAGAAAATCTGCAGATGCTGAAAATCCAAGCAACACACATAAAATGCTGGAGGAACTCAGGACCTCGGCCTGAAATATCAACTGCTTACTGTTTTCCACAGACACTGCCTGGCCTGGTGAGTTCCTCCAGAATTTTGTGTGCGTTCTAAAATCCCAGTTATGTGTGAGGATGCATTTTGCCCACCATAACCTGAGTTTATATAGCTGTTTCGGGATGATTATTGATGGGGGGTGGAGGTGGAGGAAGTGATGGTAGTGCATGAAAGACAATTACACATGCTGTTTGGGTGCTGCTAAATCTAACTTACTGTGCATAACTTTAGTAGGAGGAGAGTTTAAACGGAATTTACTAATTTCCTGGCTCTTCTCCTTATGAACCCATGAACACTACCTCACAATTATGCTCTCTTGCACTATTTATTAGTTTTATCTTTTTTTACTATATCTTATAGTACAAGTGTATGGGACATTGGAAAAAAGTTGAATTTCCCCATGGGGATGAATAAAGTATCTATCTATCTATCTATCTATTTTATCTGTTGCTCTGTACTGCTGCCTCAAACCACCAACCGTCATGACATGATGTCAGTAATAAACCTGATTCTGATGTTGTATCTGTACAGGGTACTGGTGAGGCTGCACCTGGACTACTCTGTGCAGATCTGGTCTCCTTACTTGAGGAAATATATACTGGCTTGGGAGACAGTGCAGAGAAGGTTCACCAGTTTGGTCCTGGAGAAAAGGATGAGGAGAGATTGATTTGCCTGGATCTATACTTGCCGGAGTTCAGAAGAACGGGAGTGGATCTCATAGAAATATATAAAATTATGAAAGGGTAGAGGCAGGAAAGTTGTTTCCACTGGTTGGTGAGACCAGAAGTAGGGCACATAGACTCAAGATTTGGAGATGTGAACACCCAAAATGACAAGGACATGTCTTTCTTTTGTTTAAACAACTTTACCTTCAACATCTCCGTTCAATATCTAAGGGCCGCCACCTTTACATCCAACAATTCCCCTTCCTCCTCCCATGTGCATGTGCATAACAGGGAGAGTGCCCATGCATACTAAATACTTACATAGTCCAAATGAACAGAACTCAACATTCTCCCATTCCTTTTATGAAAAAATTAAATTTGGAAGGAAAACATTTTTAAAGTACCTCCATCAGGAAGATTTCAAAGTGATATATCACTGAAGACAACAAGCCTCAGTGAGCTATCTTTTCCAAACTGTTGAAACTTCAAGACTAGCATTTCAGATTGAATTCTGCTCTCTATCTTGTTTGCCTCATGTAAAGTTTATACTGTGGCATTTTTTGGATGCCAAGTTACAGGCATCAAACATGATGTCAGGTCTGCTCTGCCTTGCCACCCATAGAACCTGACCTATCTTTGAACTAAGTTGCTCAGCTCCAGCTTCACCGAGGGGTGCATCCCGTTGTGTGGCATGTGAGGATTCCATGTGGATTTTCTGAAGGTTCCTATTGTGGCTTTCTTGATGCAGTTGTACTGTTCCATCTACAGCAAGGATGTTTGTCCCTACATAGCAGAATCTGTCAGATTCCTCGTGTCCAACCTGAAAGTTTGACTTTAGCTGAGGGATAACTGTTGGGGCAAAGTTTTGTGAACCTGTAAGAATGTGGATTTAAGTCCATGCGATGGGGTTGGCAATGCTTTTGACAAATCACTGAGAGAGGTAGTCAGAGAGACTCTGATACATATGTTGGTGAGTCTTTTTAGGGTTCTTCTATGTTCAGTTCATCAAAACCTCTAGCCACCAGGTATGCTTTTGGTATAATTCCTGTCAGGATTTCTTTCAGAGTGCATACTCTTCTTGTAGACACTGTCTTTTGGCCAATTTCCCTGGCTTCCTCAAACACTCCATTATTTCTCCAGTTTCTGATTTCTTCCTGTTTTGCAGATTCAAACGACACCTCTTCAGTTACAAGGACATCTTCATCTTGACATTTCTCAGATGGTCCAGCCTGATCTATACTTGATTCAATGTGAAGTCTGTCTACATGTGACATGTCGACTGACCCTGCAGTGCCAGTGACCATGGCTGGTTCTCGGGAATTCAAGTTGTGCCAACTTTTGTTTCTCCCAGTGGCTTTGCCTGTTCATCCTGAGACTTCAGCTTTGAATGAGATACCATGTCTTTGTCTACAAATCTCACAGTTTGTCCTGTTTTAAGACTGTAACTTCCATATTGTCTTTGCACTTGTGATAATTTTTGTTTAGGCAAATCTATTGAGTTCCCAACTGCACTCTCTTCTCACTGTCTGTGCCACCGTTGAGCAACTCTGTTGGTTCTATAGCTGCACTCTCCTCATCCCTGTCTGAGCTATGTGACCGTGTTCCAGGTAAGTGCTTTTCATTCTTTGTGTCATTCTCCATGGAGTTCTGATTGTTTTCAGTTTGTGCTTCACGTAGTCTGGTATGATGCACTCTCAAATATGTACCTCCATGTCTCACGATTATCACAATTCCATCGTGGCCAGTGTCAATTCCAGGACCTTTCCATTCTGTACAGTCTGCTCTTTTGTAATACACGTTGTCCCCTCTCATACTTTTCAACTGCAGGATGTACCTGTGCCCGCAGTGCTCTTTGAACACTCTGCTTCAGTGAAAGTCTTCCTTGATGCATGCAGTGCTGAAATATGTTTCCAACCCACTCACTCCTTGTAGTGCCCACTAGAGCAGGTGGTCTGTCAGCCAGTACAGAGGGAAGGTTTGGATTCTGGCCGAACACCAATTGATACGGGCCACAGCCATGTACATTGTGCATGACATTCTTCACCATAAGGGCCCAGTCCAGGGCTGTGCTCCAATCAGAGCCATTGCATTTCTTTATCTTCAGCGTTATCTCAGTAAGCATTTGATTGTGTCACTCCAAAAGCCCATTGTTCCAAGGTCCGTATGCCATTGTTGTCTTTGTTTCAATATTAAATTTCTCTGCTATATCTCTGAATTCATCATTAAGTTCACCACCATTATCACTGACTACTTTCTGAGGTGAGCCATGCACACTTATCTAGGAATGGATGAAGTTTTTTACTATACTAAGGATCTCTTTGTACCTATAACTCTACCAGCACTAAAACGTATGAACTCCTCAATGATGTGGAGACACCACACTCCTTGCTCCAGTTCATTAGATCTATGGCTATGGTTTCATTGCATTCAGTTGCTCTTGGCAGACAAACGCAGGCTTGGGCTAGGGTTTTCCAAACTCTTAGCTGTCTCACAGCTGTCATTTATCTGCTTTAGAATACAAAAATAAATTTCAACTTTGTTTCCTGAACTCCTGTGCAGTTCCTGAAGTCTTATCAACTGAAGTGTGTCCAAACTGCATGTGATGTTTGAGCAACATTTCGCATTTCTCATCTGTGGTCATGTTTCATGTGACAAGTAGTATTTCATTCTCTCAGTAATATCTTTATCTAGAATATTCACACTGTAATGTCCAGAGCTGGTGAGCTCGAGAGACACTGGCTGTTGAAACATCGTTGCTTGGTCATTCTCTGTATCCAGTACTGCTCCTGCTTTCTTTAGGGAAGATTTACTCAAGAGAAGCGGAATGTTCACTATACCACCTCTGTTTCAATGTATCATTTTGTCTGTCCTATTTTTACAGGAAGTTTCACTCTTTTGTTGGAATGTACAATCTTTCCATCTCCAAATTTGAATGCTTTGTTACTAGGTTTATCCGTGTTCACCAGCTTCTGCACTTCATTCTGACTTAGTTCACTTACATAGCTTTCAAGCCATTCTTCTTCATGCACTGTGCATGTGCATGCTGTATCAATAACAGCTGATCCTAGAGATTCTATCATCAAAATCTCTCCCTCTGATGTCTCTGCATTACCAAGTGACTCATTCATGAACAATGTGATATGGCACTCTTCTACATCTTCAGATTTGTTATTTTCTTCAATTAGCCTAACTTGTTTGGTTTTGTGTGGACAGTTTCTTGCCCAGTGGTAAATATTTTGACATACCAGACATTTACATCTCCTACCATAATTGTTCTTTGGATTTGTGCCTTGTCTGATCCCTCTGGGATCTATGCTTGCTATACTCTTGATTCTGCTCAGTGAAGTATGTCGTTTCTTGATTCAAACTAATTCTGACTGTTGTCTTAGCAGCCTTTTCTCCAAAAATCCCCTTCAGTGCTGATTTCATAGATGCAAATGTAAGTTCTGGCACGTAGTTAATGCTATCTGTGTGTACTTTATGTCCAGGCACAGAGCCTCCAACAATTTAAAAGCTCATACATCAGGAAGTTCAATTTTGTATTTATGCATACAAGTGTACTTTTGTTCAATATCAATAATATCGTCAACCATCTTTTAAAAATAGTCTCCGTAAATTTTGAATATATTTTGAAATTTTATAAAGTCTGAATTCACCTCATAAATCTGATCCTTTTCTTTCTTTCAAAAAAGTCAAGTGTATTTATAAGCATATTCAGGTCTTCCACCAAAATTCCCATCGCAATGTCTCTCGTTCTTCCTGAAAATGCCAATGCAACAGTCAAGGCTTGCTTCATCTTCTCCAGATCTGTGACATGAGTCCTTGTTCCAATTTCATTTTTCCAGCTTTCATAAGGCTTGCACTTATCAAATGCTGACAGGGTCCTATAATTGGAAACCATCCTCTGCCACCATTGTTAACGCCCAAACAACAAAGACATGTTTTTTTTTGTTCAAACAACTTTACTTTCAACACCTCTGTTCAATATCTCAAGGCTGCTGCCTTTATAGCCAACAATTCCTTTTTCACCTCCTGCATGGACGCGCATTACAGGGAGCGTGTGCATGTGTACTATACATAGTCCAAATGAACAGAACTCAATGGGGAAAAGATTTAGGATGAAGACGAGGAGAAACTTCTCTTCAGAAAGAGTAGTGAATCTGTGGAATTTTCTGCCCAGAGAAGTAGTAGAGGCTAATGCATTAAATATATTTAAGACACAGTTGGATAGATTTTGGCATGGCAGGGGAATTAAGGGTTATGGTTAAAAGGCAGGTAGGTGGAGCTGAGTCAAAGGGCAGTTCAGTCATGATCTTATTGAATGGCTTAGCAAGTTTGACAGGCCAGATTTCCTACTCCTTTTCCTATTTCTACGCTCTTATGTTTTCAGCTACAAACCCTGCTTTCTGAGCTAAACTCAAACTTTCTACCATAAGCAGTATAGATCCTGTGAAACATAACATAACCACTTTTACATTCTTTGCCTTATCTATGCATGATCATAAATGCAATATTTTACTCATATATCTAAACATCAATTATAGCTCGAAACAAATACCACTTACCATCTAATGCAGTCGTTGCAATCATGCATTGATTCCAGCAGTTCTTAAAAACTGTAAACTTAGTTACAAAACTCAAATAAAAACTTCAGATGCCAGAAGTACGTAATTAAAAACAGAAAGTGCTAGAAACACTCAGCGGATCAGGCAGTATCCATGGAAAAACAAATGGTTAATCTTTCCAGTCCAGAGTACTGAAGGGTCTGAAGAAGAGTCTTAGAGTGGAAACATTAACATTGTTTCTTTTTCTATAGATGCTGCTGAGCTGATCATTTTTTATGAACTATATACAGCTTTTTATATGTAAATATATAAAATCTCTTCTGTTGGCTCTGCATCTGTGTGTCGCTGTGCTCCCTTAGTCTTAACACCTTGGCACCCAGATAGAACCTTTGTATTTTCTTGTTCCATCCAAAGACATTGTCTCTGGCTTTGCCTATATGGATTGTTTTCAGAGCACCCAATTCAGTCATAACTGTTTTCAACCCTTTTCGTCATACATTCATAAGAGTTGGCATAGGTTTCCTCATTCATGGAATCTTCAGAACTTTTAAAGCACCTTCACTTTGCCGTGCAGTTCCCTCTCAGAACATACAGCTCGTTCTGAGCTTGACTCAGTCCATTTCGTAACACTGCAGGCAACATAAGTCTTGTTGACCCTACACTCACCCCAAGGGTTTGCAGAGTCTCATCCACTGCAGGTCTTCATCTGTTATTCTTGAAGTGACCTCACTGCAGTGTGTTGTGCTGAGCACATCAGTGGAATCTTGCAATGTTACACGGTCATCCCAACATTTCAATGTCTCATGTTGTTCAAACGAGTTACAGTCCTCTTCACCAAACTACTTCTACTATTGTCTAAACATTCTCATTGATTAGAAAATGACAATATAATTTAATCATCAGCTAGTCAAAGTCAGTCCTTCACCTTGGACGTCTGACTATTATCTGAACTCTGATTTGTTTGAGTGAAATATAAAGTGCTGGAGGAACTCAGGGATAGTCTCTTGTGTCACTGATCTGCTTATTCCTGTGCTCCACAACTTTGTCTTTGCAACTTCTGGCAGCTAACACAGATCCATCAATAATGAACAGTACTCAAGACTCCCACTGGCACTGTAATTTAGAAATGCTTTACTTACCACCCCATGAAAAAGTAAATGTGAACGGTGCAAAAACCAAGGTTTCATAAAATTCTTATAATATTCTCTTAATATACCAATGTGAAGAAAACCATGTTTGAGAATATCACCATTCCATTCAGCATTCGAAGTTCAAAGTATATTTATTGTCAAGATATGTATATTTTCTACAACCTTGAGAATTATCTGCTTACAGGCAGACATCAAACGCAGAACCCCAAGAGAACCCATTATAAACAAAAGAAGACTGCCAAATACCCAGTGTGCAGAAAAAAAACAAATTGTGCAAACAATAAAGGAAGCAAACAGCATTCAGAACCGAAGTTCACAGCACCTGGCATCACTGCAGCCAATTCAGAAAGTCTCAGTCCAGCATAGATTCAAGCAAACCCTGCAGAGCAGTGAGTTGAACTGGCCTCGCTCTTGCCTCCAACTCTTACTCTGACACCTCGATCATTTTAATCTGACCCGGTGCTTAAATCGTCAAAACCTCGGGTTCTTCCTTGCTCTCTTTGATACAAACTTGGACTCAGGCTCCATTGACTTGATATGGGCAGTACCCAACTTTTCCAATTCGGCTCAGCTCTTAAATCAATCCAGCCTTGGATCTAACCTCATCTGGCCTTGCCTCCACCACATTGAATTATCAAAGGCTTTCCAATGTGACTTGGCTCTTTAACCGATCAAACCTTGGTTCTTTTCTCATCTCGCCTCAGCTCCACCACATCAAGTTGCCTTCAATTCCGCTCCAGCAACTCCAGCCCGGATGTGCTGCAACCATGCTGCCTCAGCGAGACTCCAGGCACACTGCAAAAATGTCAGATCGTACAGGCGATTCCACTCAGCTCTGACAGGAAAGCCACAGGCCACTGTTTGCAGTGATCATTTCCCAGAAAAAGTGTGAATAACAAAGTATTTTGTTGCTTTTTTTTTGCTTTATTGGCCACTAGCAAATTGTTGCTCAAACCAGTAAGTAGTGCTATTTTAAACCAGAAGCCCCATTTGGTTTCACCAGAAACCTGAGCTCGATTTCTTGCTCTTTTTGGCAAATAAGCAATTGCTTCATTGGCTCAGCTGCTTATTTGGGGCAACTCTTTAAGAACAAAAACTAATTGAGAAAATAGCCAGGATTCCCCTAATTTATTTGGGACACTATGCTGCTTAATTGGAGCAGGAAACTGTTATTGAACTAGCATTGACGTGTGCACTTGTGTGGCCATTAGTCAGTCCACCCTGCTTAGAATGAAAGGTTTTTAAAAAACGTTGGTTGTGTGTGCTTGTGTTCAAAAAGCAATAATTTTTGTCACTGATCATTGGTTAGAAGTAAGCAGTAAGACAAGTCGGAACTGCCTTGTTCCTGTGGTTTTAAGCATTCAGTCTTAGAGATGCCAGAAACAGCTGGGAGTGAAAATTAAATCATTTCACTACTTCAACAAGTTAGCAACTACGAAGAATTTGAAGGTACCTGTTATGTTTGTTCTTAATAAAGAATAACGTGGCATGGGTTTACGTTAGAACATTCTATTATTAAACTGCTGTTCAACACTGAATGCGTGCAATCAGCTCACCATTATAGCTTCCAGTTCTGGCTGACCTGTTTTCATTGCCCCCTGGGAACTGTAGTTCTTTATTATGCACATATAATAACACAGTATCAACAATGATCTTAAATGCTTCAATGAAAGTGAAGATTTGGAAGATGCTATTTTCAAAAGCATTGTACGATGGCAGTCCATTATTTACACTAGTATCAGCACTGATCTTGTTCATTGACAGTCAATCAAAAGAACATAGCGTACATTGGATTAATTCCTCTGTCAATAGCTATTAGAAATTAATACAGTATATTGTAGTACTGTCATAAAATTTATAGCATTCAAAACTGTTCCATTTTTAATTTAAATGCATAATTTGTTCCTCAGTTAAATGGAAGTTTGTCTTATTTATAACTTCTTAACTGTTCCTTGCAGCTTTAGCTAATTAGAGCTGCCACTTAATTTGGCCAAAATATACTGGTTCCGATGTGTTCCAATCAACTAGAATCCACTGTACTTTCGCCAGCACTCTTTACATGCTTTTGCTCTTCTTCTGACTTCCTGAACTTATTGACACTCCTCTTTGACTGGATTATAAACAAACTCCACATTGGATGTGCTGTTCAGTCACTTCTGATAACTTGATCACCACACCTTTCTCATGGAAATTGCTGCACTTCTTTGCTCTGCTTTTCCCAGGTATGCTTTTGTTTGTTTGTCTTCTCAAATGGAGGAACAGTAGCCCTTAACTCTTCGTTATCTATGACCTCTATCTGTGACTAAGAGATATTGTGTTATTCTAGACATGTTGGAGCATCCAAAACTTTCCCAACAAGTGGACAACAGGTCTTGAATAGCTGTTGGATCTCTTCACAAAATACTCTGCAGATGCTGGGGTCAAACCAACGCGCACAACACGCTGGAGGAACTCAGCAGGTCGGGCAGCATCCGTGGAAACAAACAGTCAATATTTTGGGCCGAGACACTTCGTCAGGACTGAAGAGGGAGGGGGAAGGGGCCCTATAAGGAAGGTGGGGAGAGGGTGGGAAGGAGAAGGCTGGTAGATGCCAGGTAAAAGACCAGTAAGGGGAAAGGTCAAGGGGTGGGGGAGGGGATAGGCAGGAAAGGTGAAGAAGGAATATAAGGGGAAAGCACTATGGGTAGTAGAAGGAGGCAGAACCTCCACCTTCTTTATAGGGACCCTGTCCCCTCCCTCTTCAGTCCTGATGAAGGGTCTTGGCCCGAAACATTGACTGTTCGTTTCCACGGTTGTGGGTAGTAGAAGGAGGTGGAACCTCCACCTTCTTTATAGGGACCCTGTCCCCTCCCTCTTCAGTCCTGATGAAGGGTCTTGGCCTGAAACATTGACTGTTCGTTTCCACGGTTGTGGGTAGTAGAAGGAGGTGGAACCTCCACCTTCTTTATAGGGACCCTGTCCCCTCCCTCTTCAGTCCTGATGAAGGGTCTTGGCCCGAAACATTGACTGTTCATTTCCACGGTTGCTGCCCGACCTGAAGAGTTCTTCCAGCGTGTTGTGTGTATTGCTGGATTTCTTCACTGCCCAACACTGGTTCTCTGAAAGGTACATTTTCTTTGTCTGATTGACTTGAATCAATCTATGTCCTTCATTCCTAACAACGGCACTGACCAGTTCTGTTGTCTTGCTTCCAGCCTTTAGCACAGAATGGTGTCCAGGGTGAAAATGCTTCATGTTGTTCGATCTCACCACCATGTCAGTGGCTTGTCTGCATGCCCTCTCAAGCATTAGGTCAAGCAACTTGAACAAATTTGCCTAGATATTCTCGTTTGTTCGTTTGCACCCAATTCTGCAGAGCCTGATTTGGAAAAGGTCTGAAAATGGCACATTTTTCTAGTATCTGTAGCTGGTCACATTTTGTCTCTTACTTATTCAAGTTTGTGGTGCATGTACAAAGCACCACACTTTTAGTTATGTTCATTGAAGTGTTTTTTTTCCAATATTTTACAAATTCCTCATCCATGGTCTGTGGTGCTAATAAATCTACATTTCAAATGTCAAATGTCATGATTGCTATCCTCTTTCCTTGCATTGTATTGTTCTGCACCATATCTTCCCTTGGGATGCTGAAGGTATCATTCAATCTCAAGAAAATATAGTTCATTCGATGTCCAGACTAAATGGCAGGGTCCTCACATGTTTTGAGCTCACTGACATATTAGCCTTGTTAATCAACTACCATCATTACTATTCTAGCTTGTGTAATAATTCTTATTAATGCTCCAGTCTTGTCATTCTCTCTAGCAGCAACGCCTGAAAATCTATAGCTATTTCGTGAGGCTGTTCCCTGAGACAACTTCAAACTACGAACAAAACATCCTTTATTTAAGAGGATCAATACATACTTCACAGTGGCTGGGACAAATGTAAAGTGTATCAAACGTTATTCCACATTGTAAATACCGTTCTTGAAATGCATTCACGCTCATATACTGTACACACACTGCCTGAGCTCTTGTGTCACTTGGCAGGATAAGTAAAAATGATAGATTGCAGTTTGTCATGGATGAAGCTCCGCAAAGTGTTAAATTATGCAGGGGAAGCCAATTCTTCTTAGAGAGGACAGCTACATCTGACATTTTGTTGCTTGCAAGTCCTGCTCATCGATGACTTCTGCAGGTTCCAGGTCTGCAGGGCAACAGCCTGAGAGACGTGCTGCTCGAGGTATACCTGCAGCTATTTGACAACATAGGCTAGCTAACCAATGGCAGCATAAAAACATTAAACTAAAATAATGCAAGCGAATTTAGCTGTATTTCAACCTTAAGAAACCTTACATCAGTTGTTTCAATTGTAAAAGTTATAGATGAACCTGTTAAAGCTAGGAATTAGGATGTATCATCAGATATCCTATTTACCTGTCACTTCACACCCCTTTTACTGAAGTACTGCATTTCAGCCCTTGGAAAAGAGTGCAGCCAATTGTATCTAATAACAATCTATAATTTTTTTCATATTTATACTAAAAAAAGGATGGCTGAAGTGAAAATCAACCATTTTGATTTTGATTCTGATTTTAAGTTTGAGGTCTTTTTGAAAGTAAGCAATTTGAAATTAGAAATAGGCCACATTCAGCGAACTCGGTGAACAATGTTTTGGAAGTAAATGATTAACAACAAAGTTATAAAAATACTAAGGCGCTGAAAGATTTTAATTTCAAATGCCCATTACACCCGAAAAAAATAAAATGTCATAATTGCTGAATGATTCTGAGATGCAACACATATGAGGAGGATTGGGGATTTTGAACAAGAGGATTGAACAAGATTTCCTTTTGAAAATTGTGGATCCCATAGCCTGCTATGTTGACAATGCAAAAGTGATTAAAAGGCTCATTGTAGTTTCTAATGACTTTGTCTCATAAACACCTTACAAAATCCGGAGAGATCTGTATCCTAAAGAGTGCTCTACAAAGAGATTAATATTCTGCTTTCACATCTCTTGTGTTTTCTTCAGAATACATTGACTTCTGCAGAAAGGTCAACAGTAAACATCTTTTTTCTCTATAATGGCCAGCTTTCATTTGCATTCACTGCATCAAGAGAGCTGAAGCAAAATGTTGACTTGGCAAATAAAATCCTGGTTAGCAACCACTGTGGCTATTTTCGCATATTGATTAAAGAACTGTGCACTAAACTTTGGCTTGCATTTTGCATTTGGAATGAAGATTGGTGTTAACAGTCATTAATTCACAAAACGTGCAGCAGATTTAAGACTTCCAGAAACACAGGAATCCTGAAACTCTTATTGATGGTTCAGTGCATGTTTGCAGACTCTGCTACTTTCGGCCTTTACGATTGTAATCAAAGGATGTTGGTTGAGTTAACATGAGCTAAAGGCAAGTTTGTGCTAGTTACAGGATACCCTGAACCTATTCTTCATTCTTGCATAAGGCTTAATTGAGTTTTTACTGTTATAATAAGTCGTAATCAGTTGAAAAAATTATATAAACCAAAAATGTTATTTTATGTCAGTTGTTCTGACAAATATTTCAAATAATACAACTGGCAATAAAAATTAATTTATCATTTTCCCATTTCCCTCTTAGTCATGTGTGTTCCTTTGAGGTTCACTGTGTCTTCTGTAAACTGTTTAAAAAGTCAAATTAGGAACTGTGTGTGCTTTTTATCAGTTTTCTCTGAGAATGCTTTATGATCAGCTGTGTTTCCATTTTCATGATTTCATAGTTACCGGTGATCAGGAATTTACATGAACTGACACTGACAACATATGACATTAATAAAGGGAAAGTGCGCAATGCAAATTCTCTGATTGTGGAGAGCAGCTTTCGTCAAGAACACCAACAAGCACCATTGCTTAACTGCTGATTGCAGTGTTTGTAGAATATATCCATCAACTTTCAAGTTTCAAAAATATGTCACTGTATTATTGTAATGTTTACCAATGACAACTTTTAAAGGAAGATATTGCACAACAAAATAAAATCATCAAAAAATACAACTTACTTCAGTAGCTGCAAAAAATGTGAGAGTTTGGAAAAATATAAGCCGAGAAGTTGCAGTTCTGTAGCCCTCTTTATTTCAACTCTAGAGGTTAAAAGTACATTCATCATAAATAGAAAGGTGAAAAAGATAATTTCCGGGTTGGTTTGTCTACCCTGGAAAGTTGGTCTCATATTTCTTAATGTGAATCATGATGTCCACATCCACTTGTAATTTCCTGTGCAAAGTTCCTTTTGAAATGTCATCAGGCAAGGAATAACAGGTCACTCCTGGGTCATGCCTCACTTTCATCCCTCTAAAATACCATTTATATTATATTTTGCACCCACTTCCATCCCATGATTTCATCTCTGTCCTAATTTTGATCACCAATGTTCTCCCTCACCTACCCTTTTTTACCTGATAGCCAGTCCATTTATCCCTACCCCGATCCCATCTTTACCCAAGTCCCAAGTGACCACTCGAGCCTCATTTCCACACATTCTCCTTTAAAAACATGTAGTGTTTATTTAGTAAGGGAGGTAGTTTGCAGTCGACAGACCACAAACAACAAGACTGCTATTCATGAGCATACCAATTAGATTATAGTAGTTCATAAAATTTTTATAATAAGCTTAGAAAATTGTATTTATGATCATTATAAATATGTGGTTAAATGCCAAAATAGTTATTAACCCTGACCATTCAGTCATACTTAAAATATACTTGAATTGAAATAAATGCAGAGTGTTCTAACATACATTTGTGATGGCAGTAATCAGTTATGGGGTTTGAAAACCTTCATAAAAATGATGTTTAAACTCAATGACCATGTATGTTTTCAGGATTGACATACAGATTTAGATTGGAATGGGGTAGTTGGAGGATTCCGAGCTCTCATCTACATGTTTTTTTCTGCACGTTTAGGATGAAGTTCATCAGAATATGGTTGCAAAGTGGTAGATGTTACTCCAGGAAAACATTCAAGGATGTGCTCAAGGTCTCCTTGATAAACTGTGGCAAAACCAGTAGCTTCAGGGAATCCCAAGGCCACTCAAAGTGGATAAGGAACATTTGGGATGAGATTGAAAACATTGAAGCCATGCATTAGGAGGGCAGTGTAGTTGTGCCTATGTCTAAACCATCACACTACCTCAAAAAACCAAACTCCTGTGCAAGACTCTGCAGTTCCAAAATTGGCCTAATCAGTTACCTCAGAAATCATGAATGCAGATTCCAAAGGACTGTCAAGGAAGAACAGAATTTCAGTTACACTACGCAACACAACATTAAAGTTTAAACCTAACACAATAAGTTAGGTACATTATTATCAATTAAAATAATCACATTGACACTTATAACATAGTATCTTGCCGGGTTGATGGGAAAGGGAGTGCTGATGAGACAGGTGGTTGTTGGGAAAGAGCTGTGAGAAGGTGAGTGGTTGATAGAGAGTCACATAGGGGATTATCCCTTTGGAATGCTGAAAGAGGTAGAGAAGGGAAAATGGAAATGCAATCTTGATGAACATGGTGGTCATGGCAAAATCTTCCAGTCAAGGTAGGAGACTACACCAATGTAATTGAGACTGAATTCATGCACATAACTTACATCTGACAGTTACTGCATTTTATTCTAAAGAAATCATCCTGCGTTTATTAGGAGAGGATTATATTCTTTGTCTCACTTGTCTTTCAACCATTGTTTGCTGAATAATACTTTTTATTGAGAGTTATTCAATCCGTGGACTAACAGTGTTGACAATAAATATTCTCTATTTGAAATTCAAAACTAGTGATATAAATATTTGGGAGTAGGGAGAAATGCTGAATTGTTATCATTAAAGTTCTGAGCAATATTTTTTCCCTCAATTCTGTTGACGCACTATTTATTGCAGGAGCTGTGTGTAATTTGGCTGTCACACTCCCTATATTATTATACTGACTGTACATGCATGTTCTGAAAGAGATGGGAAACCTACTTTTTCATGTTTCCCTTCCATTAGGGGGAATCAATGAATCTATTGTTGTAGTCAATTCATTTTACAAAAAGATACCTCATATTTACTTATTTTGTTTACTTATTCCTTATGTCAATTTATAATCCAGATATGGTTAATAAAAGTCAATTGTTTAACTAAAAATAAATTATAATAATAATACATAATGATTTTAAGGTGTTCAGTGATTTAGGAATATTGATATTTTAAACAATGTGTTTTGTTGAAGGCAGTGCTTTCAAACAATAAAAATCAATTGATAGCTTGTACTTTCAAATTATTTTAATTAAAAAAATTATTCAAAAAATTTGGCAACACCAAATAAGATAACACCAAACATGATAAGATCATGTTTTCATCTTCCAGTTAAGATGGTGCTGTTGAACATGTGCGACGGCTTATGGTAGTCAAAAAGCTAAAAAATCCAAACTAAAAACCTCACTAAAATTGCCTTTTCTGATGTAAATTGGGTTAAATTATTTTCACAAACAGTGAAGGGTCGAGCGATGGCAAGGCAAGTTGGGTGCATGAGCCGAGAAGGGCGGTTGCAGAATCATTGCTGATGGAGTTCTGATGCCTGTATAGTTGGCCTGGGTGTGAGAATGAATCGCTCTGGGCACGGACAGGAGTAGTCAGGTCAAGGGGACTTGGTGCCTGTACAAGTGGTCTGGATGCGAGTTAGGATCGCTCTGGGCGCCGAGCTGATTTAAGGAGCTTGAGAGAGGCTTCAGTCTGGGCGGCAAAATCAGGGCCCGGAGTGAGTTGCTGAGTGGCATGGTCCAGGCCCCGAGCCCTTTTGCTGTAGCCAGGTCCTAGTGCAAGGTACGGTACGCTGTTTAAGTAATATAAATGTCGGCTCAGATCAGAGATGAGAGCCGATTTTGCTTACTCTCTGTGATTTTCACTCCTCTCTCCAGGGCGCTGGAGCCTTTAGCTTTTCCATTGTTTGGTCAGTTCAAGTGCTGGCCCAGATAGACTGGTTGTCCATTGGGAAAAGAGCCGATCTCAATTGTTTTCCACAATGGTCATCTCCATGGCCCTGAGGCTACGGAGAATGGCTCAGCTACTATGCTGCATGCCCACTAATATGACGAAATTATAAGCAAGGCTTTGGGCCTACTCTGCTTAGGAGTTTGGATATGAGGACTCAGTTTTGGTTCTGAATGCTGTTGTTGTTCACTTCATTTGTTTGCATGATTTTTTTTCTTTCTGTAACACAGCAAGTGTTGGTCTTTTATTTTATATTTATTCTCTATTTTCTTTAATTGGGTTCTTTAATGTTTCTTGCTTTGTGGCTACCTGTGACCAAGCAAATCACAAGGTTATATAATTTATACATACTTTGATAATAAATGAATGTTGAATTTTGATAAGTACTTACAATCATACGAGTGGTTTTCACCATTAAGTTGTCTTGCTTTTGCCCATTTCTATGGCTAATATTTTTCTATAAAAATCAGCAAATCGATTCTTGAACTAGAGCTCTGAATGGAAACCTGCAAGATTACAGGGGGAAAACAAATTCCAGACCAGCATCGCTGAATGTTAGGATCAAAGCTGGGTTGCTAGAGCCGTGAATCAATTAGCAACATTCTGCAAAAAGCACCATGGCACTCCCAGTACAGTAAAATGGCATTCGCTGTTAACTTGTCTTGCTATTCCCCATTGAACTGCCTCAAATTAAAAACAAAAGAACTTTTTCATTCTGAACAGTCAAAACAGGTCAGAAGGCCCAGAAGCCTCAGGTGAAAGCAGAAGCGCCAATCATCCCTCTCAGCTGATGCGTGATCTCCAGTTATCAACACCATTGGACAGCGAAACATAAACTTCTATAAATTTTCCAGTGCTTAAATTACAAAATCAGTGTGTTGAATCTCCACCAGGTTAGCCTAAATGTGGACAGATTGTAAAAGGTAATTAGCTTTCTTTTTAATAGTGGTGTTTGAAATGGATTTATTTATTTCAAATTAGTTTCTAGTATTTTAAAGTATGTGAATGTCTGTTTCTCTCCAGAACTTTGTACCCAAGGCTCTACTCCAGTAAGGGCTTGCAGGCCTTAGCCAGGCATCCAACAAGGCCAGTAAGGCTAATGATAATCCACAGCAAATTGCTCAAGCATGACATGAAAATGGCATGGTACTCCCTCAGGACATCTGAGTCAATTGGGCAAGAGACTGAGCATTTCTCTAAGCAGTGGATTAGAATGGATGTTTTGACTGTCCAATGGAGCACAAAAAGCAAAGTAGATGTAAAGACTAGATTAAGACAGAGGAAAAGGATTGTTAAAAAATATTTCTTTTTTTTTAATATAATTATAACCTGAAAAAGTTACATTTTATACTTGAAATAGTTATTTTTCATGCCCCAGAAATTAGCTAATATATTTTGGTAAACTTAACCAGAAAGAACATGACTTTCTTAGGCACTTCATTTTTATCCCTTTGATTTTATTTATTTATTATTGAGAGATGCAGCGCAGAACAGGCCCTTCCAGTGCAATGAGACGCACCACACAGCAACCCCCCTAATCACAGGACGATTTACAATGACCAATTAACCTACTGACCAGTACATCTTTGGACTCTGGGAAGAAACCAGATCACCCAGAGGAAACCCACAATTTCAAGGGAAGGACATATAAACTTCTTCCAGAGGTTTCCGGAATTGAATCCCGAACTCCGACAACCAGAGCTGTATTAGCATTGCCCTAACCACTACACTAACATGGGACTCCATTTCAGAAAGAATTACCACAGTGAATGTATTTGAATAGGGACTTACACAGCAAGCTGTCACTTCCACAAAGTTAACAATGGAACATTGATATTCTTGACAGTATCTCTTGCCCAGAGATGCTGTGACATTTGTACTTGCTTCACAATAAGCACTGTCATCATCATTTTAACAGTAGCTTTGGGATTATCATTATATTGGAAGTAACAGAAAAAAAAGGAGATAACAATATTATGTAAACCGCATAGCTTGAAATTCTTGTATAGATGTTAGGGAAATCTTGTTTTAAGTTGCATAATGAGTATTCTCTGATTTTTTGATAAAAGTTAAATAATGTTTGTTTTATTGTGTCAACTTCCAAATTATTGCCATGAGTTTTTTTATGGTTTAGTCTGACTTTACAGAGCAGCTTCATATAATTCAACTTTTATTAATTAATGAAAACGTAAGTTTTTGCATTGTTTGCATGTAATATTTATATTCATAATGAAAATTTAAGACACAATAAATTCTTACGTTTTTATTTGTTTGTAAGAAGTTGCATTTTTAAGTTTAATAGTTTCATTTGAATTGGCTAGTGTTTATTTTTGAGAAACAGGAAGATGTCCTTCTTCTGGAAAAGTTTAATGGCGGTTGGCAGACAAACATGAAGTGTATTACCGCCACCTACTGCGTTGGAGTGTGGAGCAAAGAGATGGGAAGTATACCCATTAAATTTACTCCCTCCCAAAAAAATCCCAAATAATATTGAAAAAGTGTAATGCTTTTCAGAAAGTCAAATATACACTTATAGACGTTACAATGGGAGTGGTATCCTAACAAACCAATTTAGCAATTAGATGTTTTCCTTTGCACCTCGGAGGAACTGCATTCAAACAATATACTGTATGCTGCAGCATTTCCTGCCAAGTACACATCCTAAAACTGACTGCAACATGCATATTAGTTCTGAAAAAGGAATTATTCAACCTAGCATGTAAATATGTTAATATAACTTCTTCCTTCCTTTTGTCCATCTCCCTGTTCAGTTCCCACCATCCTCTGAATTTTATATAAGTGCTGTCCTTTCTTTTCTGTATTCCAACTTTTTTGCCAAAGAAATTAAAGAGACTTTGAAATTTTGGCTTTCCCCTCCCCTTTATGCAAAGGCATTTATATCCTTAATTTTAAGTGATTGCTTGGCTAGAATGTCTGCCACTTTGTTTCCTACGACCCCAACGTGGCAGGAACCCATAAGAAATGGATACAAAAGCCTAGACCTTGCAGCCTCAACAGACGTTGTACAATCTCAAGAAGAATGTCTAGCCTACAGTTTGAAATACCTGTTCTAAACGATGTCAAAACCCAGAATGAACAAATGAATGAAATTTTATTTTCAGTCAGTACAAACATAACAAAAAGCATCATTCTCAACGATGATTTCATAAGACAAAATTAAATAATAAAAATCTTTAAAAGAGACAAAAGGGTGTAGGATGAAGCTATAGCTTATTACGCCTATCCTCTTACTTATACAAAAACGTATTTGGCATCAATCATCACATCAAAACAAAAAAAAATCATAATCTTTTAACACAAAATCCAATTCCAAGAATCATTTATTTACATTACTCCTATTCATTTAAAATCATGTATTTTATATTTGTTCATTAAGTAATTTTAAAATAATTTTTTTAAATTGTTAAGTGTGGTGCATGTTTTTAAATTCTCACTACAACTGTTCCATAGATTCACCCCTCTGACTGAAACACAATGGTTTTTTACATTTGTTCTTATCCATTGTTTTTGAAATATACATGTTCCTCTCAAATCATGTTGACTTTCTCTCATTTTAAACAATCTTTGGATACTTTGTGGTAACTGTCCATTTTTTACTTTAATTTGTATTATTTTAACCTATGAAATCTCTGAATTTTGAAGTGTTTAGAATCAGGACACCAAAATATATCATCAGGGTGTACTTCCTCAATTCATTCCAAGGCTAAAATGATAGCAACCACCTCAGAACGTGAACACTACTACTCTGTCTGATAACGTTTTCTTAATAGTCACCTGAATCTTTGGAACATAAACAGGAACAGTGTGGAGTCTGAGGTGGGGAGCGACAACTACTTTAAATTCCTTGGTGTTATCATTTCAGAGGTCTATTCTGGGCCCAGCAGGTAAGTACAATAACAAAGAAAGTATGACGGCGTCTCTACTTGCTCAGATGTTTGCAAGGATTCAGCATGACTTCTAAATCTTTGACAAACTTCTATAGATATGTGGCGGAGAATATTTAAACTGGTTTCATCACGGCCTGGTATGGAAACATCAATGCCCTTGAATGGAAAATTTTACTAAAGTAGTGGACGCTGTCCAGTGCATCATGGGCTGTCCCCACCATTGAGCACACCTACATGAAGCACTGTCATAGAAAAGCAGCATCCATCATTAAGGACCCCCTCCGCCTAGGCCATGCTCTTCTCACTGCAGCCATCAGGAAAAAGGTCCAGGACTACAACCTATGGACTCACTCTCAAGGACTCCTCATCTCACATTCTCAATATTTATTGCTTAATTATTTTATTTTTATCATTTCTCTTTTCTTTTGTTGTCCTTTGCACATTGGTTGTCCATCCTGCTGCAATGGTCCTTCATTGATTCTATTGTGTTTCTTCGATTTACTGCAAGAAAATGAATCTCAGGGTGTATAGGGTGACATATGTGTACTTTGATAACAAACTTACTTCGTACTTATCTGGAAACATTACCACTGACTCTTGTTCAAGTGATTTACCGTAAAACTTGACATGAATTGTGGGTGTATTGTCTGAGCCAACATTTAAGAAAATACCATTAATCATAATTTTAAAAAGGAGAGGGCTACACACACTCCCCTGTGATGTCCCATTCCCTACCTCATACCCCTCAGAGAATGTTGTTCCCACCCTAACTTGCATCTTCCTATCACATAAAAAAGATTGAATCCAATTGAACATTCTACCACCCATTCCCATCTTTTCCAGTATAAGCAGCAACCTTTTGTCCATCTTATATCAAGCTCTATCTAAATAAAAAAAAACTGCTACTACTGATTCGTTATTAACTTGGGCCTTATAAATATCAGATTCCAAACTTAACATCGAGTCCATGGTCATTCTCGCTTTACAAAACCCAGATTGGTAACTGCCCCGATTTCTGTATTATATCCCAAATTTCCCCTATTTCTTTGTCCTTCTCACTACCTTTCTAACTACAGCTTGAGCTCTTTTATATTGTATGAAGGATGAATGGAAGAAATGCTGCCTAACTTTCCTAAAGGCTTCACTCTGCTCCTTCACAACTCCTCTACGTTCATCCAGCCAGCAGGGAACAGCCCTCCCTTTATTATCTCCCAGCAATCTGGGAATTGAATCCTTACCCATTGAGTTGTGTACAGAGCATAACATATTATCTAAAAGCAAATGATAAGGAAATCTACTTTCACATAAATCATGAAATACATCCCAATCTGCCTTTTTAAAATTCCCTAGTTGGGGATTTGAGAACCTTTCCTCTGATACACTTCCCTTCCCGTTGCACAGATCATGGGGAAATGATCACTCCCCAATGTGGTATCATTACACACTTCGCAGTTTCACACACTTGCTATATCCTCAGATACCAGTGTAAGGCCTATAACAGAAACAGTGTCGTTAAATAGATATATCCTTGTACTCCTGCACACCAAGCACTTTTCTTCCAGAAAGACTTTCACTACCATCCCATTCACATTTGTATCACTACAAACTCACACAGTATTATGAGCATTAAAATGTCCACACCACGTGACTTTTTCCCCTCTTCCACCCATACTTTCCAATATATCATATTAGGTGTTAACCTTTGACATGCAAGGGTTATAAAAATGTTTTAACATTACACTACTATTCTTCCCACAACTGACTCATAAACAAGTCCAATCTCGATAACTCTACGTGCTATCCCATTTGTAACAAAGGTGGCCTCTCCAACTCCATTAACCATTTTCCAATCACATGACATTGTATCTTTACACTCAGACAACATTTCATCCAAGTTTCCTACACACTTATAACATGAACTTTATCTGATAAATCTTGAATACATTTCTGAAGTTCTTGCCCATTAACTAACAGATTTCTAGCAGCTCTGTAAGATGAGAAAAACCATTAACAACCTTCCTTTGAAGTTTGAACATGACTTACTTGTCCTTGTAAGGCATCATTAATAACTTCTAGAGGTAAGTCTTTTTTCTCTAGATGCTTTTATGCAGATTTTAATGTAATTTCTTTCTGTCCTACTTTTAGTTTGTGTTGTACAATTTACCACATCTGCCATGAAACTGACAAATGTTAATTTATCAATAATCAACAAATGCTTTGTTATAGAGTCATGCTCTTTACACCTGCCTTCAATCTGTCTGTATTCTGGATATTAATAGGTCTCATTGATACTGTCTTCTGTACTTCTGGCAGAACCTCTGCAAATGCCTCCACCCAAACATGCTTCAATCCCACAGCTTTCTTATAAATAGGACATCCTGCATAAGCAGAGCTATGTTCTCCTCCACAGTTGCTACATAATCTTGTTCTCCACCACATCTGCCACACCCACTTTTAACCCTGACACACAGCTGCTACATGGCCAAACTTCTCGTATAGAAAACATCTCAGAGCGGCGGGACATAGACTCGAACTATACAGCACATATAACCTGAATTAACCCTATCTGGCAACTTTTTTCCATCAAATTTAATCAACAGAAATAAGCTATCTGTTCTTACTCTACCACAAAACCCTCTTAAGTGTTTAATATGCTTCCTTGCTGTTACTTTCCTTCCTCCCACATCATGAATCCCAAAGCTTTCTCACATGGATGTACCTGATCTGGTATTGGGAAATGAACCTGGTCAGGTGTCAGATCTCTCAGTGGGAGAGTGTTTTGAAGATGGTGATCACAATTCTACTACCTTTACCATAGCATTGGAGAGGGATGGGAACAGACAAGTTAGGGAAATATTTAATTGGAATAAGGGGAAATATGAGGCTATCAGTCCGGAACTTGGAAGCATCAATTGGAAACAGATGTTCTCAGGGAAACGTATGGAAGAAATGTGGCAAATGTTCAGGGGATATTTGCGTAGGGTTCTGTGTAGATTCGTTCCAATGAGACAGGGAAAGGATGGTAAGGTACAGGAACCGTGGTATACAAAGGCTGTTGTAAATCTAGTCAAGGAGAAAAGAAGAGCTTCGGAAAGGTTCAAAAAACTAGGTAATGATAGAGATCTAGAAAATTATAAGGCGAGTAGGAAGGAGCTTAAGAATGAAATTAGGAGAGCCGGAAGGGGCCATGAGAAGGCCTTGGTGGACAGGATTAAGGAAAACCCCAAGGCATTCTACAAGTATGTGATAAGCAAAAGGGTAAGGCGTGAGAGGAGGACCAAACAAGTGTGACAGTGGAAAAGTGTGTATGGAACCGGAGGAGATGGCAGAGGTACTTAATGAATACTTTACTTCAGTATTCACTATGGAAAAGGATCTTGGCAGTTGTAGGGATGACTTACAGCGGACTGAAAAGATTGACCATGTAGATATTAAGGAAGAGGATGTATTGGAGCTTTTGGAAAGCATCAAGTTGGATAAGTCACTGGAACCGGACAGGATGTACACCAGGCTACTGTGGGAAGCGAGGGAGGAGATTGCTGAACCTCTGATGATGATCTTTGCATCAGGAATAAGGATGGGAGAGGTTCTGGAGGATTGGAGGGTTGCGGATGTTGTTCCTTTATTCAAGAAAGGGAGTAGGGATAGCCCAGGAAATTATAGAACAGTGAGTCTTACTTCAGTGGTTGGTAAGTTGATGGAGAAGATCCTGAGAGGTAGGATTTATGAATATTTGGAGAGGCATAATATGATTAGGAATAGTCAGCATGGCTTTGTCAAAGGCAGGTAGTGCCTTATGAGCCTGATTGAAGTTTTTTGAGGATGTGACTAAACACATTGATGAGGGTAGAGTCATAGAGGCATTATATATAAATTTTAGCAAGGCATTTGATAAGGTACCCCATGCAAGGCTTATTGAGAAAATAAGGAGGCATGGGATGCAAGGGGACATTGCTTTGTGGATCCAGAACTGGCTTGCTCACAGAAGGTAAAGAGTTGTTGTAGACGGGTCATATTCTGCATGGAGGTTGGTCACCAGTGGATTGCCTCAGGGATCTGTTCTGGGACCCCTACTCTTCGTGATTTTTATAAATGACCTGGATGAAGAAGTGTTGGGATGGATTAGTAAATGACACGAAGGTGCTGATGACACGAAGGTTGGGGGTGTTGTGCATAGTGTGGAGGGCTGTCAGAGGTTACAGCGGGACATTGATTATATGCAAAACTGGGTTGAAATCTGAATCTGAATCTGAAAAGTGGCAGATGGAGTTCAACCCAGCTAAGTGTGAGGTGGTTCAGTTTGGTAGGTCAGATATGATGGCAGAATATAGCTTTTATGGTAAGACTCTTGGCAGTGTGGAGGATCGGGGGGATCTTGGCATCCGAGTCCATAGGACACTCAAAGCTGCTACGCAGGTTGATTCTGTGGTTAAGAGGGTATATGGAGCATTGACCTTCATCAATCGTGGGATTGAGTTTAGGAGCCGAGAAGTATATAGGACCCTGGTTAGACCCCACTTGGTGCACTGTGTTCAATTTTGGTGGCCTCACTAGAGTAAGGACGTGGAAACCATAGAAAGAATGCAGAGGAGGTTTATAAGGATGTTGCCTGTATAGGGGAGCATGCCTTATGAGAATAGGATGAGTGAACTCGGCCTTTTCTCCTTGGAGCGGCAGAGGATGAGAGGTGACCTGATAGAGGCATACAAGATTATGGGAAGCATTGATCGTGTGGATAGTCAGAGGCTTTTTCCCAGGGCTGAAATGGCTAGTATGAGAGGGCATGGTTTTAATGTGCTTGGAAGTAGGTACAAAGGAAATATCAGGGGTAAGTTTTTTTATGCGGAGTGGTGAGTGGGTGGAATGGACTGCCGGTGGTGGTGGTGGAGGTGGAAATGATAGGGTCTTTTAAGAGACTCATGGATGGATACATGGAGCTTAGAAAAACAGAGGGTTATGGGGAAGCCTGGGTAGTTCTAAGGTAGGGATATTTTCGGCACAGCTTTGTGGGCCAATGGGCCTGTGTTGTGCTGTAGGTTTTCTATGTTTCTATCTCTTAAAGGTTTTACACCCACAACACCTCCTCATGCTTTTTTTTTTCAAATTCTTACTTAATCTAATTGGATTGATATCAGAAACAGGTTCACATTCAGAACTCGACAAAACCATAAACTCTTCCTTCCTTC
The DNA here is from genome assembly GCF_048418815.1 of Hemitrygon akajei. Classification (NCBI taxonomy): domain Eukaryota; kingdom Metazoa; phylum Chordata; class Chondrichthyes; order Myliobatiformes; family Dasyatidae; genus Hemitrygon; species Hemitrygon akajei. Next base: position 161,156,705 of record NC_133128.1, on the reverse strand, counting down.
TTTTATACAAATCCTGTCCACAATCTTCATCCATGGATGATAAGCCACTACAATCCTCAGTCGGCCACAGTTTTCCATTTCCCAGGAAACTGCCATTCATCTTCTTCCATGCAACTTATCAGCCAATATGACATCCTGTTCAATACCTCCATCTTCTCCATCACTTCCTGCCATCTCTACCCCACACCCCCCCCACTTCTTGCCTGAGAGCAACTCCCAAAAGCAGGCTCAGTCCTTTGTTGCACTCCCAATCCAAGCTGAACAGGAACAACTGGAACAGGAACATGAGCGGGCCAAGGAGTAAAAAAGCTGCATGTTAATAAGGCACTCATGGTTATGATGCTAACTACCAGAAGATGGAATTACCTGAATTTGCTTATCTAGATTCATGCTTATCTAGTTCAGCACTCAAATGCCGTTTAAGTGTAATTTTTGTAGAGTAGTTTGGTAAGCCTCACATATCCACTTTCACAGAATGTGTGGAGTGTGCCAGCTGACACACAGACTTACAAAAAGATGTTTATCAAGAGGGAGAGGCTGCTCCTTGTGGAAAAGCTTGCCCAGGTGGAGTGAAGGGGTACACTACCAGGGATGACGGCAGGACAGAGGTGGCTGAACATTTTGGGAATAGTTCACAAGGCGCAGGATAGCTAGGTCCTACAGAAGAAGTTGTTCTCAAGTGGCAGGGGTAGGCAACCGTGGCTGACAAGGGAAGTTAAGGACTGCATAATAGCCAAGGAAAGGACAAAGATGAAAAATGAGGATAAACTAGCCAGTAATATAAAGCAGGATATTAAATGTTTTTTTCATTTATATAAAGAGTTAAAGAGAGGTGAGAGTTGATATTGAACCACTGTAAATTGATGCTGGTGAGTTAGTAATGGGGACAAAGAAATGGCAGATGGACAATAAGTACTTTGCAACTGCATTCACCATGGAAGACACTAGCAGCGTGCTAGAGGTCCAGGAGTGTCAGGCAGTTAGAGTGAATGCCATTGCTGTTACAAAGGAAAATGTCCTAGGCAAACTAAACGATCTTAAAAGGCAAACACGAGGAAATCTGCAAATGCTGGAAATTCAAGCAACACACACAAAATGCTGGTGGAACGCAGCAGGCCAGGCAGCATCTATAGGGAGAAGCGCTGTCGACGTTTTGGGCCAAGACCCTTCCTGAAACGTCGACAGCGCTTCTCCCTATAGATGCTGCCAGGCCTGCTGCGTTCCACCAGCATTTTGTGTGTGTTGCTTGAAAGGTCTTAAGGTGGACAAGTCACCTGGACCAGATGGACTAAATCCCAGAGTCCCGAAAGAGGTAGTTGAAGAGATAGCAGATGCATTGGTTATGAACTTTCAAGAATCACTTGATTCTAGCATGTTCCGGAGGAATGGAAAACTGGACTGATCACTCCGCTCTTTAAGAAGGGGGAAAGGCAAAAGAAAGGAAATTATAGGTCAGTTAGCCTAACCCCAGTGATCGGGAAATTGTTGGAGTCTATTATCTTGCTGAACAAGATAAACTCCTATGGCATTACAGGAATGTTACTGGCATGTATGGAGGAAAGCTTGACAGGCAGGAGGCAATGAGTGGGAATAAGCTGGGTCGTTTCTGGTTGCCTGCCAGTGACTAGTGGTGTTCCTCAGGGGCCGCTACTTTTCACATTGTTGGTCAATCACTTAAATAATGGAATCAATAGCTTTGTAGCAAAGTTTGCAGCTGATGCAAAGATAGGTGAGGGGTAGATAATACTGAGGAAATGATGCCATTGCAGGAGGACTTTGACATCTTGGAAGAATGGGCCAGAAAGTGGCAGATGGAATACAGTGTTGGGAGAAATGTATGATGATGCATTTTGGTAAAAGGAACAAAAGCACAGACTATTATCTGAATGGGGAAAAAATTCAAGCATCAGAGATGCAAAGAGTCTTAGGAGTCCTTGTTCAAGATTTCCAGAAGGTTTATTTACAGGTTGAGTCTCTGATAAAAAAAAGGTAAATGCAATGTTAGAATTCATTTCAAGCAGAATAGAATATAAAATGAGAAGATAAAGCTGAGGCTTTATAAGACACCAGTCAGGTCACACTTGGATAATTGTCAACAGTTTTGGGCCAATATCTCAGAAAGGATGTGTTGTTGTTGGAAAGAGTCCAAAGGAGGTTCACGAGAATGTTTTGGAGAATGAAGGGGTTAACATATGAGGAGCGTTTGGCAGCTTTGGGCTTGTACTCACTTGAATTTAGAAGAATGCATGAGGATCTCATTGAAACCTACCAAATGTTGAAAGGACCAGATGTGCATCTGGAGAGGATGTTTCCTGTGATGGGAGTATCCAGAACTGAAGGGCACAGTGTCAGAATTGAAGTGTGACCATTCAGAACAGAGTTAAGGAGGAGTTTCTTATTAGCCAGAGAGTAGTATATCTGTGGAATGCTCTGCCACAGACAGTTGTGGAAGCCAAGATCATGGGTATATTTAAAGCGAAAATTGATAAGTTTCCTCATTGGTCAGGGTTTCAAAGTTCATGGCAAGAAGGCAGGTGTATGAGGTTGAGTGGGATCTGGGATTAGCCATGATGGAATGGTGGAGCAGACTCGGTGAGCTGAATGGCCCAATTCCGCTTCTGTGTCTTATGGTTTAATGATCTGGAGAAGTTAGGATATCCCATACTCATAATAGAGAGAGAAAGGCCAGTTTATGTTTCTGCTCCTTTCTGTTCCAGCCACTAGTTTTGCTCTGCCTGGTCTTGTTCGTCATTCCCCTTGCAGACCAAAGCAGATTCCAGCAAGATGGTGGTAACAATAAGCCATTTCTCTTGGTGACTCCTGAAGCATAAAAACATGAGAAAATCTGCAAATTATGGAAATCCAAATAACACACAAAATGCTGCTGGAGCTCAGCAGGCTAGGCAGCTTCTATGGAAAAGTGTAAACAGTCAATGTTTCAGGCCTTGATCTTTTTAATCTGGCTTGGCGCTTAAATCAGCTAGACGTCAATTCATTTCCCGGGCCTGACCATATCAATTTTGCCTGAAGTTTCAGTCCAGCTCCAAATCAGCTCCAGCAATGGTAGCTGTGTCTGCAACTGCCTTCTTGGGAGTCCAGTTTCCAAGATCCTTCAAGATGCAAAAAAAAAACGCCAGGTTATACAGACAGCTCAGAAGCACAACTCACAAAGGGAAATTACAGACTGTGGATTACTATGATCATAATCCAGAAAAAGTATATTTAATAGAATAGTTAGCAGTTTTGTTTGCAGTCTGATAAATGTCACTGCGTCTCACCAGTGCCATCTTGGCTCTTGCATATGATGGAAGCTGCAACACCTCAAGAAATAAGTTAAAAGAAATAACTTATGAACTTGTGCGTTTTCTTCTTAGACAACTCAGCAGAGTAGATATGACACTTTGAGGTGATCATCTGTATGATCTTGCCACCCAGAGGTCATTGACTTTATCATTAGCTGAGCAGGAGAGTAAAAGATGGTGAAGATAAAGCAAACCATTCCGATGTTTCTGTCTTTCTATCGATGAACAAATTACTGTGATTCCAATAAACAGAACCCATATTCCTTATTAGCCAATTACCGCATATCCAAAGGGTCTCAACCCAAAATGTCAACTATACTCTTTTCCAGAGATGCTGCCTGGCCTGCTGAGGTCCTCCAGCTTTTTGTGTGTTTTCTGGATTTCCGGTATTAGCAGATTTTTTCCTCCTGCAGTATATCTTAGCACTTTTCATTTCTGATCATAATGCCCACCTAGCCAATCTGCAAAATTCATAGTCAGTATATCAAAACTAATTTTTTATATCAAAACATAATCCATGTGAGATTAAAAAACCATAACCGAACTCAATTGTGTATTTTTACTATGCAAGTAAACATGTCATGCTATTTTGCTTATCCTACTAAACTTACAGCTTACTCAATGACTGCAGATTGACCAGTGCAAGGACTTTCACTTGACACAATTGTACCTTTTAAAAAATTCTCAGAAAGCTCCGGACATATTTCAGACCAGGCTACCTTACCACTTACACATTAGTCTGAGCTTGCTGCTGACAGATTAAAAAGAATGTGTCATTATTGCTGTCACAAGAGAGGACCATGATGGTCTGAAGGGCCATTTGTGCTGGACTGTTCTATGATCTATGAAAGGATATATTATCCTATATGGTACTTCTAGGGGATTATTCTCGAGTTATGAGATTACAGATAGCATAAAACCATTAGACGTAGAAGCAGAGTTAGGCTATCTGGCCCATTGTGCCTGCTCTGCCATTCCATCATGGCTGATTTATTGTCCTTCTCAGCCTCATTCTCCTGCCTTGTCCCCATAACCTTTGATGCCCTGACTAATCAAGAAGCTATCAACTTCTACGTTAAATATACACCATGACTTAGCTTCCACAACCATCAGAGGCAATGAATTCCACAGATTCACTACTCTCTGGTTAAAGAAATTACTCCTCATCTCTGTTGTAAATGGATGGCCTTTCTAATGAGGTTGTACCCTCTGGTCCTAGACTTCCTTTCTACGGGAAACATCGTCTCCACATCAACTCTATCTAGGCCTTTCAATATTCAATAGGTTTCAATGAGCTCTCCCCTCATTCTTCTAAACTTCAGTGAGTACAGGCACAGAACCATCAAACACTCCTTGTACATTAACCCTTTCATTCCTGGAATAATTCTTTGGACCCTCACCAATGCCAGCAATGTTTTCTTATATAAGCAGCTCAGAACTGCTCACAAGTATGGTCTGACTGGCGCATTATAAAGCCTCAGCATTAATCCTTTGCTCTTATGTTCTAGACCTCTTGAAATGAATGCTAACATTGCTTTTACCTTCCTTACTACTGACTCAACCTGCAAGTTAACTTCCGGGGGAATCCTACACAAGGATTCCCAATCCCTTTGCCCCTCTGATTTTTGAATTTTCTCACTGTTTAGAAAATTGTCTATTCCTTTATTCACTCCACTAAAGTGCATGACCTTACACTTCCGCACATTATATTCCATCTGCCACTTACTTGCCCATTCTCCCAATCTGTCCAATTCCTTCTGCAAACTCCCTGCTTCCTCAACACTACCTGCCCTTCCATCTACCTTCATAAAGCCATCAATTCTGTCATCTAAATTATTCACATATCACTTGAAAAGAAGTGGTTTCAGCTCCATCCCTCGTGGAACACTACCAGTCATCGGCAACCAACCAAAAAAAGCCCCCTTTATTCCCACTCTTTGACTCCAGCCGGTCAAATAATCTTCTAACCAGGTTAGTATCTTTCCTGTAATACCATGGGCTCTTATCTTATGTTAAAGATTCAAAGGTTCAAAAGGTTCAAAGGTTCATTTTATAATCAAAGTATGTATGTGGAATACAACTCTGAAGCTTGTCTTCTCCAGATAGCCATAGAATACAGAGAACGATACAACTAGTTGAAAGAAATACATCAATCACCCCTGCATGAAAAGAAAAAGCAAAAACTCACAAACCTCAAACACCCCTAATCTCTTCCTTCCCAAAAACTAACAGATCACTCAAACCCCCAGCCTGCCGATTTACAACAAGACAGAATGGGCAAAAACATTTAAAAAAAAACCTAGAACTGAAAGAAGCCAATATGAACTACAGTCCAATCCATAAATCTTAGATTTCCTAGAGCATCAGGACCCAGCAAGCCCCTCCAACAGCAGTGACTCAAACCCGCGGCCCCTCCTATGACAGTGACTCGAACTAACGGCACCTCTAATGGTAGCGACTCGAACCAGTGGTCCCTCTGATGGCAGCGACTCAAACCAGCCGCCTAGGGTACAACTCCAACCAATGGCCTCGCCAAGGGCAGCGACTCAAACCAGCCGCCTAGGGTACAACTCCAACCAATGGCCTCGCCAAGGGCAGCGACGCAAACCAGCAGAATCTTCAAGGAAAGCAACATAAACCAGTGGCGTCTCTGAGGGAAGTGACAAAAACCAGCCGCCTCACTGAGAACTCTTCACTCTCCTCTGCATTTGCCTTGATGTTTCCATCTTCCTCAACTCTATAAATGGCGAGTAAAGTAGTTGATCATGGTCTCTCATCTTGCCCCTGAGCTTCTCCTCACAATAGTTCATTCTTCTATTTCTCTCCCGGAGTTTTCTCAGGGCCAGCAGAGTGCTAACTCATTTATTTGAGCTACAGATTGTAAGTCACAGGCTCCAACAATTTCAAAACCAAAATTAAGATGAAAAGATGAAGTAAGAGATGTACAAAAACTGAAATCATTGACTATCTGGAAAACGTTGTCCGAGGAATCGCTGTTCCTGGCGGCATCTTGACTGGAAAGAGACATTGTTAAGCAACATCATGTGTGGCACCTTGTCAAAGGCCTTCTGAAAATCCAAGTCATCACCATCCACTGATACTCTTTTGTGTATCCCGCTTGTTATTTCCTCAAAGAATTCCAACAGATTTGTCAGGAAAGATTACCCCTCAAGGAAATCATGCTGACCTTTGGCCTACTTTATCACTTGCTTCCAAGACTACTTTCTAAATGGTAAAAAAAAATCCGAAATCTGAGGTGCAAAGGAAATTGGGTGTCATTGTGCAGGTTTACCTAAAGGTTAATTTTCAGGTTGAGTCAGTGATGAGGAAAGCAAATGTGATGTTAGCATTCATTTCAAGAGGACTAGAATATAAAGCAAGGATGCAATGTTGAAACTTTATAAAGCCCTGGTAAGACCTCTCTTGGAGTATTGTGAGTTGTTTTGAGGTCCCTTATCTAAGAAACGATGTGCTGAAACTGCAGAGGGTTCAAAGCAGGTTCACGAAAATGATTCCAGGATTGACTGGTTTATCATATGAAGACTGTTTGATGGTTCTCGGCCTGTATTCACTGAAATTCAGAAGAATGAGGGGTGATCTCATTGAAACCTATCGAATGTTGAAGCGCCTCGATAGAGTGGATGTAGAGAGGATGTTTCCCATGGTGGGAGAGAATAAGACCAGAGAACACAGCCTCAGAGTCCTCGGAGTCGCCTGATGCTGGTGGCCGGAGGTGGGGATGTCATAAGCGATGTGCGAGGAAGCGGAAGTGAGGCAAGCGGGCAGGGGTCCATGCCAGGCAAAAAGCAAACCCTAGCCGGCCATCTCTCCCGTCCATTCTGCTTTCCAATGTCCGCTCCCTGGACAATAAATGGACTACATTCGACTCCAATGAAATACTCGGCAGGAGTACAGAGTCTGCTGTGCCAATGTTTTTACAGAGACGTGGCTCACTGATGGAATTCTGGTCGCCGCCGTTCAGCTGGACGGGCTCGCATTGTTTCGAGCGGACAGGGATGCAGCTCTTTCCGGTAAGACTCGCGGTGGTGGCTTGTGTGTTTACATCAATACGGAACAGTCCAAGAACTCTGTGCTGGTTTCCAGACACTGCTCATCGCTAGTGGAGTTTGTGGCTGTTAGATGCAGACCATTTTATTTACCACGGGAATTCACCACTGTCCTCATAGTCGGTGTGTACATTCCCCCCAGCGCTAATGCTAAGGAGGCGCTCTGCGAACTGTATGGGGCTATTAGCGAACTGCAGAACGCACACCCTGACAGACTATTGTCACCAGAGATTTTAACCACGAGAACCTTAAGTCAGTGCTCCCCAAATTCCATCAGTATGTGGACTTTGCAACGAGGAGAGAGAACGCATTGGACTTTGTTTACACAAACATCCTTGATGCGTACCAGGCGGAGACCCGCCCCCATCTTGGTTACTCAGAACTCATCTCTGTTATGCTAATCCCAGCATACAGACTGCTTGTCAGGCATTCCAGACCAGTTCAGAAGCAGGTGAAAACCTGACCAGCAGGAGCCATCTCTGCTCTTCAAGAATTCTTTGAGCACACTGACTGACACACGTTCAGGGAGGCTGCAACTGATGGTGACTCTACCAACTTAGAGGAGTACACGGCATCAGTGCCTACCTACATCAGCAAGTGCATTGATGACATCACTGTGTCCAAGACCATCACTACACGTGCTAACCAGAAGCCATGGATGACAGCAGAGGTGCATGCTCTGCTGAGGACACATGACTCCGCCTTCAGAGCAGGTGACAAGGCAGCCCTAACAACAGTAACAACTTTACCTTAAGTTCCCTAATCGCCTCCATTCATTACATAACACCCAATCCAGTATAGCTGCTCCCCTAATATGCACAACGACAACTGCTCTGAAAAACCATCTATAAATTCACTCTCTTGAGATCCATTATCAACATGATTTTCTCAATTTACCTGCATATTAAAATCTCCCATGCTTATCATAGCATTCACCTTTTGACACGCCTTTTCTATTTCCTGCTGTGAGTTGTAGTCCACATCCCTTCTGAGGATGGGATATGAAGTTGCATCTCCTGTGGAATTTTGTTAAAGCGAGAAGAAATTATGATCCATTGAATTTGGAGGATGATGGGATAGAAGTAGAGCATAATGACATTACCATCCTCCCTCAATCCAAGGGAAGAGGTGTAGTAAGTAGATGAGATGTGGAGAAGGGCTCTGTCAATTATAATAGAGGGGAAGCCAAAGATTGGGAGGAAGGAAAACATCTAAATGGTATCTATGTGGAAAGTCTCATCATCAGAGCAAATCAGACTAAGATGAAGGAAATGGAAGAGGCATTTTCAAGAGGCAGTGTGGAGGGAAGATAGTGTAGATAGACATTGTAATCAGTATGGTTGTAATGTGACTAGCCTATCCTCTGAGGTGGAGAAAGAGAGTTTCAGAAACAAAAGAGAAGGGACGGAAGTGGACCATTGGAAGGAGAGAGCATGTTGAAAACTGAACAACCTTTATATGAATTTTTGGTTCCCATCCAATGTTACACCCAGAGCACAACATCTTTTCTGTCTATTTAAATACTAGCTTGTTGTTTGCCAGTTTCTATTAACAAACCACTATTTTAAGTGATAGGAAGGAGAATTATATAAATATTTATAATATGAATTGTCTGTAAATCTACAACAAAACTCTTATCATAGGAACAAAAGCTTATAATGAACCAATTTCATTCAGACTTTTTGTTATGAGGCAATGGTAGAGAATGTCCATTTGTAATCCATATAATTAATTAATAGAAATGATTGACTGTTCTCATTCAATTCGTTAGACTGATTACATGAAGCATAATTGATTGTTCTCTCTGGCCAAATGAATCAAATTGCATTCAAAACCACAAAGACTGTATAAAATGTGATTGGTGTTCAAAGTAGTACTGCTGAACAGCTTAGCTCTTAAATATATTAGTAATTATTTTAATGATTGAATTCCAGTAAAAAAATTAAATCATATTATTGGGTGATGCAATCAACAAGTTCATCCACACTGATTTCTGGAAATATTAATATTACTATTGATAATCAAAAATAATTTATTTAACTAGTTATATGTGATGGTTACCAAAAATTATAGGTATGTGCTGAGACAGTCAATATTTTATCATTGTGCTCCAAAGAACAGAACATTCTCTGTTCAAATCACCACATTTGTTTGGATCAAGCTTCTTAGAATAATTAGGGAGAGTTAATTTAGCATGCTAAGCTCAAGGGTAGGAACTTTGCTTGACATGTCCCATTAACTTTGATATGTTGCATTTTGTTGCCCAGCTCAACACCCCTCCCCCCTCTGCCACCCCCTGCAGAAACAAACTGAGATGCAGTGAAAATCCTAGCTCTAAAAATCCAGTTCTGGGGGGGTGGGGGATTGATTTGGGCAACAAAATGCAACACATCAAAATGAATAGAACCTGTCAATCAATGTTCCACAGATGCACTTCCTAATATTGGGCTTACTGTGCTAAATTATTGTGAGAAGCTTGATTAATGTGAGTAACCTATCAACGGTTGCCCTAGAAGCTGTCCCATATCAAAGAACTGGAGCGGAATATCCTTGGTACCCTATGACAGGCTGAGAACCTTAGAGCTGAGTCTTTTATTGAGATGGTCACAACCAATGTACAGGTTTCAGGTAAGTGGATGACCATCAAGACCAACAGGAAAAGTAAGGGAGTAAGGCAGTCAGTGTAGAGTTCCCCTGTGCCCATTCCTCTCATGATCTGATACTGTATACCTTCTTGAATACAGTTGAAGGGGATGTTCTTTTAGGGCTAACAGAAATAGTCACAGAGCACTACAACATAGAAACACACCCTTTGGCCCATCTGAGTCTGTGCCAGCCTAGACTTTGGCTGCACTTAGACCATAGCCCTTCGTGCCACTCTTATCCATGTAATTATCAAGCCTTCTCTTAAATGTTAGAATTGAACTGACAACTACCATTTCTAGCAGTTTGTTGCCCACTTACTCCACTCTCCGAGTGAAGAAGTTCCCCCTCAGATTCCCCTTACATATTTCATCTTTCACCCTAAATCTAGTTCTGGTCTCATCCAACCTAAGAAGAAAGAGCCAACAAGCATTCACCCCATCTACTGTATACCCCTCATAATTGTGTATACCTCTATAAGGTCTCTTCTCATTCTCATATTGTTTACGTGACTAACTCTCATTCCAGTGAATAGTTCCAGTGAGACCTCTTGCTCCGTGAATCTGAAGTACCCAGCTGCTTCAAGCGACTTCAATCAAACCGGTGCCCAAGAAGAATGTAGCAACCTGCCACAATGACTACTATCCAGTAGCCCTTAAATCCACTGTGATGAAATGCTTTGAAAGGTTGTTCATGAAGCATACCAACTTCTGCCAGATGAGTGACTTGGATCCACTCCAACGCCAACTATCTCAACAGGTTAATCAACAGATGCTACTTTATTGGCTCTTCACTCAGCTCTGGAACGTCTGGGGAATGAAGATGCATATGTCATCAGCTCAGGATTCAGCACTATCATCCCCTTGAAACTGAGCACTAACTCAAAAGCCCTTGGCCTCAATACATCCTTCTGCAGATGAGTCTGGAATTTCTTCACTTCCAGACCCCAGTCAGTTCAGATTGGCAACAACAACTCTTCCAGAATTACCATTCACACAAGGCTGTGTGCGCATACCCCTGCTCTACTCAATACCTATGATTGTGTGGCTAAGTACAACTGCAATGCTGAATTTAAGTTTTCTGATGACACCACTGTTGTTGGCTGTGCCAAAGGCAGTAACAAGTAGGCATATAGGAGTGAAACAGAAAATCTGGTTGAATGGTACCACAATAACAACCTCTCTCTCAACATCAGCAAGGACAGTCAGAAGAATGTCAGTAACTTTAAATTCCTTGGCATTATCATACCAGAGGATCTGTTGTGGGAGCAGAAACTTTCTTAGAATTTCGCATAGATTCAGCATGTCATTTAACGCTTTCACAGACATCTACAGATGAACAGTGGAGAGTATCCTGTTTGGTATGGAAGCACCAACGCCTAGGAACATAAAAGTATTCAAAAAGCGTTAGCTATAGCCCAGTCCATCACAGGCAAAGCTCTTCCCACCACTGAACATATCTACTCTGAGGACTTGCACAAGAATGCAGCATTCATTGTTAAAGATCCCCACCATTCAGGTCTCTGCTCTACACTACCACCTGTCAGGAAGCACAGAAACCTTGCATCACACAGCACCAGATCTGTCGTCGTCGTCGTCGTGTCTATCCCTCGAGGTCAAGGATGATGGTCTTCATTCCGTTGATCTATTTATTGGCTCCCAGGTGGCTTATGAGTCCAATCATGGCTTTGAAAGTTCTTCTGCATTCAGGACAGGTAGTTCCAGATGGCAGATCGCGCTTTGGTTGTTGCTGCCTCACTTTCCGTTTTCTTCTCTTTTCTTCTAATTCTGCACATCCGTTGGCTTCGAAAGTTGCTGTTCCTTCTCGGATGACGGTTTGCCAGGGTTTCCTGTCCTTGGCATTGGTTTCCCAATTGTTGATGTCGATGTTACATTTCTTCATGTTGGCTTTTAAGACGTCTTTGAATCTCTTCTGTTGTCCGCCTCTTTTACGTTTGCCTTCTTTAAGCTGGGAGTAGAAGATTTGTTTCGGCAGACGTTTGTCTTCCACCTGAACAACATGACCGCTCCATTCTACCAGGTTCAGGAACAGTTATTACACTACAAACGCCAGGCTCCCGAACTAGTGTGATAACTTCACTCACCTCAGGGCTGAACTGATTCCACAATATATAAATTCACTTCCAATGACTCTACAACTCATGTTCAGTATACTTATTTATTATTTGCACAACTTGTCTTCTTTTGCGCATTGTTTGCTTGCAATATTTGCTTTGGTATAGAATCTATAGCATTTCTTTATTTTCCTGTAAATGGCTGCAGGAAAGCATGTCTCAAATAGTACATGGCGACATGTACGTACTTTGATAATAAATTTAATGATGAAGGGTCTTGGCCCACAATGTCAACTGTTAATATCTCTCCATAGATGCTGCCTGACTTGTTGAGCTCCTCTAGCATTTTCTCTGAGTTGCCCAATATCCATTTGCTAGTGCTACGTGAGAGGGGTTCAACTAGTTTGGTAGGGCTGGGATACTGAGTGGCAGCAAGTCACGGGATAAAGCAGCAGCCAAGTTCAAGTTTACTACATACATACAACCAAATGAAACAACGTTCCTCTGGACCACAGTACATAATACCACACGTAGCACATAAAGCAAAATATTACTTTAAATAAGTTAATAAAATAGAATTCAAAATGCATGTAGCGCACAGCACAGGTAAACAGTATACACAAAACAGTGCAGGAGAACAGTAAGTCAGAGTACAGTAAAGAGTAAACAGATCACAGTCCTCATTCCCTAGTGAAGAGACTTCAGTGGTGGCCCGGGATTCATTAGCCTTACAACCTGAGGGGAGTAGCTGTTTCCCAGTATGGCAGTCCTAGTCCTGATGCTCCTGTATATCCTTCCTGATCTTAGTGGGTCAAAGAGATTGAGGAATGGGTGGTAGGCTTCATCAACAATATTTTGGGCCTTTAGTCTGCCACCTCTCACTAAGTGTCACAAGCAGGGGTTAGGTAGGCCCCGGTGATGCCCTCGGTGGTTTTTAGAAACCTCAGTAGAGTTTTGCAGTCTGATGCCTTTCAGCTTCCATACCACACAATGACACAGCCACACGGGAGACTCTCCATGGTGTTCCTGTTGAGAGTTGTTAGAATGGGGGCAGAGAGCAGTGCACACCTCAGTCTTCTCAGAAAGCAGAGATACTGCTGTGCCTTCTTGACCAGTGGTCCCCAACCACTGAGCCGCCGACCGGTACCAGGCCACAAAGCATGTGCTACCGGGCCGCGAGGAAACCAGATGATTTGGCGATATGGAATGATATGAGTCAGCTGCACCTTTCCTCATTCCCTGTCACGCACTGTTGAACTTGAAATAACCTACCAAATCATACCAAATTACACATAAAACCTAAAATAACTCTAACATATAGTAAAAGAAGGAATGATATGATAAATACACAGCCTATATAAAGTAGAAATAATGTATGTACAGTGTAGTTTCACTTAACAGAATCAGGAAGATTAAGGCAAAACTTGTGCGCAAGGCTTCACGGTCATGGTACTCTTTCTCGGGGGTAAGCACAAGTGTCCCGTATTTGACTGCTACTTTTGTCCCTTATTTTGGGAGTGAGGAAGTTGGCAACCCTACTTGAACACCCCACCCCCCCCGTCGGCAGTGTCAATGTTATTGTCAATATTAAACTGGTCTGCGGTGCAAAAAAGGTTGGGGACCCCTGTTCTTGACTACTGAGGAGGTGTCGTTCGTCCTGGTTAGATAATCCGTTATGTGCACTGCAAGGAACTTTGTGTTCTTCACTCTCTCTACGACAGAGCCATTGATGTGCGATGGGGTGGGGTCAACCCGTGCCTTCCTGAAGACCACAAGCATCTCTTCTGTCTAGTCCATGTTGAGACTCTGGTTGCTGTTGTTGCAGCATTTGACAAGCCTCTCTGCCTCCTCCCTGTATGCAGACTACACATTGTTACTGATGAGGCCAGCCACTGTTGTATCATCAGTGAACTTGATGCCACAGTTTGAGCTGGATTTGTGTGGTGAACTACATATCCCTGTCTGGACACGCCCCCCCTGCTGACTGCTCCTGTGGCTCCTCCCACTGACCGTGGCTCCTCCCACAGACCCCGGTATAAAGGCGATTGGGGCCTGAGCCCTGCCCTCAGTCTCCAGGATGTAGCATGGTGGTCAATTGCTGCTTGTTCTTTCTTCCAGTCAATAAAAGCCGCTATCTCGCCTCAAGTCTCGGAGAGTTATTGATGGTGCATCAATTTGGCAGTGCAGTCATGAGTCAGCAGCGTGAGCAGCAGCAAGCTGAGCACACAGCCCGGGCGGGGGGCACCAGTGTTCAGCCTGATGAAGCCTGAGATGGTGCTGCTAAGTCAGACTGACTGAGGTCTTTCTGGTAAGAAGTCCAAAATCCAGTCACAGAGAGGGGTGTTGATTCCCACAAGGCCTTTGAAGAATGATAATGTTAAACATCGAGATAAAGTTGATAAACCTGGCATATGAGGCATCGTTTTCCAAGTGGGACAGGACGGAGTGGAGGACAGTGGCTATGGCATCATCAGTGGACCAGTTTGGGCAGTAGGCAAACTGGAAAGGTTCAAATGTAGGAAGGTGGGATTTTATATGATCTATTACCAGCCAGTCAAAGCACTTCCTGACTGTTGAAGTCTGTGCCACTGGGCGGTAGTTGTTTGGACCAGTTACCATTCCTCTCTTTGGCTCCAGAATAATAGTGGTTGCCTTGAAGCCGGCAGGCACAGTAGACTATTGCAAAGAAATATTAAAAATATCCATTAAGACCTCTGTTAGCTGGGCTGCACAATCCCTCAGTACCCGACCAGGTATGTTGTCCAGCCCCACAGCTTCGCATGGGTTTACTCTGGCTAGGATCCTCCTCATCTAGCTGCACAATTTGACAGGGTGCCTGTTCGTCAGGAGGAGAGGGGGCTTTCCGCGATATCACATCACTAATTGCATGAAATCATGCATAGAAGACACTCAGCCAATCAGGAAGATCAGCAGAGCAAATAAAACCAGGATAGATATGGGCACAGTGAAGGGTAAATTGTGGACTTCAGGAAGGCACAGGTCACCCACTCCCCATCGCACATCAATGGTTCTGCCATGGAGAGAGTGAAGAGCACAGAGTTCCTCAGTGTGCACATAACGAATGATCTAACCAGGAACCACACACCTTCTCATTAGTCAATGAGGCACAGCAGTGTTTACACTTACAGAACAGACTGAGGCATGCAAGGATCACTGCCCTATTCTAACAACTTTCTAAAGTAGCACGATGAAGAGTGTCCTGTCTGGCTGCATCATGGTGTTGTAGAGAAGCTGTGAGGCCTCGCTCCACAAGATCCTACAGTGGACGGTAAAAACTGCTGATAAGATCAGTAGGGTCTCCTGACACTGTCCATGCATCTGACACAGAGAAAGAGAGAGATACCTAATTACAGACAAAGGGCCCAAAGCATTGTTGAGGATCGCTTACACCCATCCCACAATCTATTTGACCCACTATGATTAGGAAAGAGGCGCAAAGGTATCTGTACTAGGACTGCCAGACTGGGTAACAGCTTCTTTCCTCAGGCTGAGATTAAAGAATACCCTGCCAGCACCGAGGTTTCGTCACTAGAACAGCGAGTTGTTTACTGAACTGTTTAGAGCTTACTGTTTACCTGTGCTGTGCTTTACTAGATACATTTTGAATTGTATTTTATTAACTTATTTATAGTGCATTATTTTGTTTATGTGCTGTGTGTGATATATGTTGTGTGGATGCACCGTGGTTCATGCTTTGGTTGTACATAAGAAGAGTCAGATAACAATAAACTTGAAGTTAAAAGTCAGGGAAAGACAGTCTCAATTAAACTGTACTGATTGCAGTGCTTATGTAATACCTGTTTAGTGCTTGTCTTATCTCGTGTAACTGGTTGCCACACTCTTTATCAGAAAATTAAATTACATAGTACTATATTAGGTGCTAGTAGGCCATCAGAAGTTCTAAGCATCAGAAGGAGGCAGTGAATAGAAATCACACACATCTGGAGGTAAGTTTGTTTATAAAAAATAGCAATATGTACCAAATATTTACATGAGTAAGAACAATTCAAAATTCTAACATTCTGTTTAGGTTCCAAATCTGAGATATCAAATGAAAACCAAATTCCTTTTCAGTAAGAACCTGTGAGATTCATTACCTTTATTACTCCATTTTGTCTAACTAATTAAATCTAGTGTTATTTTCTATTTAAAGGCTTACAGACTAACATTTGCCTTTTTATTTCTCCCTAGTTAGTTAGAAAACTAATTGAATTCCTATTCCTAAGTATAATGGTTAACTTCAGTTTCAGTTCAAGTCAGTATATCTACAAATTCAAATTCAATCTCTCATATATATATACAGCTCAACTCCTTTCACAATGAGTTCTCCAAGATCACAACTTCCAAACAAAGTAAATCTCATTCAGTAATTTATCAAAGTCCTTGCAATAATAATCAGTTCCCTTACAGAAAATCAAATACTGATCCTTTGAATGAAAATAAACCTATACATCCAACCGTATTAAATTCTCGACATCATAAAAAGTTTTGTTCCCGTGCTGGTTCTTCGATATTGGGTGGCTCGCCATTTTGTTTCTTGGCTCTTTGGATGAATTGGTGGATCATCCACAGGAAATAGATTAACAAAACTTATACAAAAAAAAACTTGACCAAATCCGTTGGTATGACTCAACATAACTAATTCCCAGTTGCATGGTAGGGACCTTGGACATTTGTCTCTGTCAGTATTGTCTCGCGAGAGCTGCTGCTTGCTGCAGCCGTAGCTTTAATAAACCTTTTATCGATATCACCTCTCCTCCAGGGATTTCACCCTAAGGTTTTCAAGTAAGTAGGGTAGAGGTACTCACTACTAATTCCACTTTTAACAGCTTATATTGTTAGTTTCTAATAGTTTGCTGAGTTTCTCTTGCTTGTCCACGCCTGCACCAGCCACACCTCATTCTCACTTAGCTTTTTCCCCCAAGTTCTCTTTTTAAACAAAAATTCAGTAAACCTCGTTTTCATCCCTTCACAGGTGGAGCTTTCTAACATTGCATTTCAGGGTTTAATTAACCTGGGTTTCACCTGAGGCTTAGCAAGTAAGGTAGGTGATCTCAGAGCGAAGATTAGCTCTGAGAACTGGGATGTTAAAGCCATAACAGAAACACGACTGAGCATGGGGCACGACTGGCAACTCAATATTCCAGGGTACAGATACTACTGGTTAGACAGAGGTTCAGGTAAGCGAGACAAAGTTGTAGCCTTTTTCAACAAGAGAGCAGTCTTTACAGGTGACAGTCTTGAGTGGTTGTCCCATGAGGCTGCATAGACAGAATTCCAATGGTTAGCAGGAACTTGATGAGCAGGACTATAGAGAAAATCCTCGTGGTATTAAGAATAATAGAAACATAGAAAATCTACAGCACAATACAGGCCCTTCAGCCCAGAAAGCTGTGCCGAACATCTCCTTACCTCAGAAATTACTCAGGTTTACCCATAGCCCTCTATTTTACTGAGCTCCACATACCTGTCCAGAAGTCTCTTAAAAGACCCTATTGTATCCACCTCCACCACCGTCGCCGGCAGCCCATTCCACGCTCTCACCAACCACTGTGTAAAAAACTTACCCCTGATATCTCCTCTGTACCTACTACCAAGCACCTTAAAACTGTGCCCTCTCGTGCTAGCCATTTCTGCCCGGGAAAAACCCTCTGACTATCCACACTATCAGGACACCGCTCATCCTCCGTCACTCCAAGGAAAAAAGGCCGATTTCACTCAACCTATTCTCATAAGGCATGCTCCCCAATCTAGGCAACATCCTTGTAAATCTCCTCTGCACCCTTTCTATGGTTTTCACGTCCTTCCTGTAGTGAGGCGACCAGAACTGAGCACAGTACTCAAAGTGGGGTCTGTCCAGGGTCCTATATAGCTGTAACATTACCTCTCGGCTTCTAAACTCAATCGCACGATTGATGAAGGACAGTTTACTGCATGCTTTCTTAACCATAGAGTTGATCTGCGCAGCAGCCTTGAATGTCCTATGGACTCGGACCCCAAGATCCCTCTGATCATCCTTACCATTAATACTTTATTCTGTCATCATATTTGACCTACCAAAATGAACCAACTCACACTTATCTGGGTTGAACTCCATCTGCCACTTCTCAGCTCATTTTTGCATCCTATCAATGTCCCGCTGTAACCTCTGACAGCCCTCCACACTACCCACAACACCTACAAACTTTGTGTCACCAGCAGATTTACTAATTCATCCCTCCACTTCCTCATCCAGGTAATTTATAAAATTCACGAAGAGTAGGGGTCCCAGAACAGATGCCTACGGCACACCACTGGTGACCGACCTCCATGCAGAATATGACCCGTCTACAACCACTCTTTGCTTTCTGTGGGCAAGCCAGTTCTGGATCCACAAAGAAATGTCCCTTTGGAACCCATGCCTCCTTACTTTCTCAATAAGCCTTGCATGGGGTACCTTGTCAAATGCCTTACTGAAATCCATATACACCACATCTACTGCTCTACCATCATCAATGTGTTTAGTCACATCCTCAAAAAAATTAATCAGGCTCGTAAGGCATGACCTGCATTTCACAAAGCCATGCTGACTATTTCTAATCATATTATGTCTCTCAAAATGTTCATAAATCCCTACCTCTCAGGACCTTCTCCATCAACTTATCAACCACTGAAGTAAGACTCACTGGTTTATAATTTCCTGGGCTATCACTACTCCCTTTCTTGAATAATGGAACAACATCCGCAACCCTCCAATCCTCCTGAACCTCTCCCGTCCCCGTTGATGATGCAAAGATCACTGCCAGAGGTTCAGCAATCTCCTTCCTCGCCTCCCACAGTGTCCTGGGGAACATCTCAACTGGTCCTGGTGACTTATCCAACTTGATGCTTTCCAAAAACTCCAGCACGTCCTATTTCTTAATATCTACATGTTCAATCTTCTCAGTCTGCTGTAAGTCATCTCGACAATCGCCAAGATCCTTTTCTGTAGTGAATACTGAAGCAAAGTGTTCATTAATTACCTCTGCTCTCTCCTCTGGTTCCATACACATTTTTCCACTGTCACCCTTGATTGGTCCTATTCTCACTTGTCTTATCCTCTTGCTCTTCACGTACTTATAGAATGTTTTGGGATTTTCCTTAATCCTGTCTGCCAAGGCATTCTCATGGGCCCTTCTGTCTCTCCTAATTTCCTTCTTGAGCTCCTTCCTGCTAACCTTATAATCTTCTAGTTCTCTATCATTACCAAGCTTTTTGAACCTATCATAAGCCGTTCTTTTCTTCGTGACTAGATTTACAACAGCCTTTGTACACCAAGGTTCCTGGACCCTACCATCTTTTCCTTGTCTCATTGGAATGTACCTATGCAGAATTCCACGCAAATATCCCCTGAACATTTGCCACATTTCTGCCGTACATTTCCCTGAGAACATCTGTTTCCAATTTATGCTTCCAAGTTCCTGCCTGATGGCCTCATATTTCCCCTACTCAAATTAAACACTTTCCTAACTTGTCCATTTCTATCCTTCTCCAATGGATAGTGGTTGTAATCACTAACTCCAAAATGCTCTCCCACTGAGAGATCTGACACCTGACCAGGTTCATTTCCCAATACCAGATCAATTATAGCCTCTCCTCTTCTAGGCTTATCTATATATTGTGTCAAGAAACCTTCTTAAACACATCTAACAAATTCCACCCCATCTAAACCCCTCACTCTAGGGACATGCCAATCAATATTTGGGAAATTAAAATCTCCCACCACGGCAACTCAGTTATTATTACACCTTTCCGGAATCGTCTCCCTACCTACTCCTCGATGTCCCTGTTACTATTGGGTGGTCTATTTAAAAATGCGCAGTAGAGTTATTGACCCCTTCCTGTTCCTAACTTCCACCCACAGAGACTCTGTAGACCAGGGGTGTCAAACTCATTTTAGGTCACGGGCCGGATTGAGCAAAATGCAGCTTCATGCGGGCCGGATCAGTCGGACGCGTGCGAACGCAGCTTTCGTTGCCTCCGTTTTTTCAGCCTGCTCTCATGTGTCTCAGTCTCTGCTATAACTACAAAGTGTTTCACTTTACAAATTCCGTTTCTTATGAAGAAGACTGCCGAGCAAGACTGCTGAATAAACACTAAAAACCCTGAAAACCTGGTACCTGAATAAACTCAGCATTAGCCATATCATACGCCATAGGCGCTTCGATTACTGGGGCCAGCTTTAATAGTAATTAGATATTATCTCGCGGGCCAAAGATAATTCCACCGCAGGCCGGATTTGGCCCGCGGGCCTTGAGTTTGACATATATGCTGTAGACAATCCTTCCATGTCTTCCTTGTTTTCTCCGGCCGTGACACTATCTCTGATCAACAGTGTCCCGCCCCACCTCTTTTGCCTCCCTCCCTGTCCTTTCTGAAACATCTAAAGCCTGGCACTCGAAGTAACCATTCCTGTCCCTGAGCCATCCAGGTCTTTGTAATGGCCACCACATCATAGCTCCAAGTATTGATCCATGCTCCAAGCTCATCCGCTTTGTTCATAATACTCCTTGTATTAAAATACACATCTCAAACCATCGGTCTGAGCGCGTCCCTTCTCGATCACCTGCCTATCTTCCCACTTGCACTGTCTCCAAGCTTTCTCTATTTGTGAGCCAACCGCCTCTTCCTCCGTCTCTTCAGTTTAGTTCCCACCCCGCCCCCCCCAGCAATCCTAGTTTAAACTCTCCCTAATAGCCTTAGCAAAACTCCCCACCAGGATATTGGTCCCCCTGGGATTCAAGTGCAACCCATCCTTTTTTTACAAGTCACTGCTGCCCCAAAAGAGGTCCCAATGATCCAGAAATCTGAAACCCTGCCTCCTGCTCCAATCCCTCAGCCACGCATTTATCCGCCACCTCGATCTATTCCTTTATTCACTGTCATGTGGCACAGGCAGTAATCCCGAGATGAGTACCTCTGTGGTCCTGATTCTCAACTTCCTTCCTTACTCCCTGTCGTCTGCTTTCAGGCCCTCCTCCCTTTTCCTGCCTATGTCGTTGGTGCCAATATGTATCACAACCTCTGGCTGTTCTCCTTCCCACTTCAGGATATCTTGGACGTGATCAGAAACATCCCGGACCCTGGCACCTGGGAGGCAAACTACCATTCGCGTTTCTTTCCTGCGTCCATAGGATTGTCTGTCTGACCCCCTAACTATAGAGTCCCCTATCACTGCTGCCATCCTCTTCCCTTCCCTACCTTACTGAGCCACGGGGCCAGACACTGTGCCAGAGGCATGGCCACTGTTGCTTCCCCCCAGATAGGCTGTCCCCACCAACAGTACTAAAGCAAGAGTACTTACTGTCAAGGGGTACAGCTGCAGTGGTGCTCTCTAGCCTCTGACTCCTGCCCTCAACAATTTTATTGATACACCATAGAAAGCATCCTTTCTGGGTGGATACAGCTTGGTTTGGCAACAGTGCTGTATGTCACCACAGAATACACCATAGAGTTGAGGAAACAGCTCTGTACATCAAGGACTCTCAGTACATGCAGCAAGCATAACCAAAGGCCCCACTGACCCCAGATATTCCATCTTCTCCCCTCTTCTGCTGAGCAGAAGACAAAAAAGCCTGAAAGCATGTACCCAAGGCTCAAGAATAGCTTCTACCCTGCTGTTAAGAGATTATTGAATGGTTTCCCAGTACAATAAGATGGACTCTTGACCTCAAAATCTACCTTGTTATGATCTTGCACCGTATTGTTTACCTGCACTGCACATTCTCTGTAGTCGTTGCACTTTCTTCTGCATTCTGCTATTATTTTAACTTGTTCTACCTCTATATACTGTGCTATCTTTATGAAAAGTATGGAAATCAAGCTTTCACTGTATCTCAGCACATGTGACAATAAAACACTTCTAATAACAACAACTTTTTCTCACAGAAGATGGTGGGTATAGGGAAAAACACTGCAAGAGGAAGTGGTTGAGACAGGTAATATCAATTAAGGGCAAAATTGAAGTCAGTGAGATGAAGTGAAAGAATCGAAAAGAGTGATGGTACATGACTGGTGGTATTACATTTGAATGCACACAGTGTAAGCTAGATGATTGTACAGCACAGTTAGACATTGGTAGGTATAATGTGTGGGCATCACTGAGTTGTGGCAGAATGAAGATCATAGTTGGGAGATTAGCATCTAAAGACATACGTTATATTGCAAAGACAGGCAGGTAGGCAAAGTTGATGAAGTTATAGGGTATATTTAAAGCAGTTTGAAAAGTTCTTGATTAATAAATATGTCAAAGGTTACAAGGTGAAGGCAGGGGAATGCAGTTGAAAAGGATAATAAATCAGCCATGATGAAATGAGGTCAAAGACCCGATGAGCCAAGTTCTGCTCATATGTCGTATAGTCTTATGGTCCAAGGATTTGGAAAGATTCTTGGAGGGGCTGGGCATAGACGGATATGTGCTGAACACAGGAAATTTAAAGATCAAAGCTCAATGTAAATTTGTTATCAAAATACATATATGTTACTGTATATAACCTTAATATTAATTTTCTTGTGGACATTCATAGCAAATACAAGAAATATAACAAAATCAATGAAAGACCGTAACCAACAGGGAGGACAAATAAACAATGTGCAAAACACAACAAACTGTGCAAAAAAAGGAAAGAGAAGAAATAACAATAATAATAATTGGAGATAGCTGTGTAGGCACAAAGTTGTTAATCCAAAGGACTTGTATCTATGCTGCATTGTTTATGTCTTGGAGATGTTCATGAATGTTTGATTTTTTTCATGATATTTTAAGATTTGTGTTAATTTGAGAGTTACATTTTAAATCAAAATGAACTTACACTGAACTAGGCAAGTGGAGTGAATTCCATCATGCTAGAGATTTGTGTCTTGTAAGTAGTTGAATCTATTTGTGATGACCGGTAAGGCCCTCACCATGGGAAGCCCATTCTTGGTCTAAATTTGTAGTTGGGGCACTTTGGTGTCTATCTTCTGGACAATGGAGACATCAAGGATGTTATTGCAAAGGATTTGGTAATGGTGATGTCATTGAAAATCAAGGAAAGTAGTTAAACACTTGAGAAAGATATCTCGGCAGAAAATCAATACCGAGTCCAGAAAAGTACAAGTCTGATGGGAATTTGATATTGAGCTGACGCATGTTGCAACCTTCTGGACTTAATATTGAATTTAAGTCATTTCTCAATCTGTCTCTCCCTCTCTTTCACTTTCTGTTTCTCTGTCTGTATCTCTAGCTCTTTGTCCGTCTGTTTCTCACTGTGTCACAACTTATAACTAATTCATTTTCCTCTCTTCCCCACTTCAATGATCAAGGGATCTTCACCTGAAATATTTCCATTATTTCTCTTTTCACGGAGTAATTCCCTCATTTTTCTCTTTTGATTTCCTCTAGCCAGTAGTTGCCATATAATCTTTGGGGGTATTTAAACTTAATCTCTTTATCATGTACAGAGGGGATGTCAGGGGTAAGTTTTTTACGCAGAGTGGTGAGTGAATGGAATGGGCTGTTTGCAACAGTGGTGGAGGCGGAAATGATAGGGTCTTTTAAGAGACTCCTGGATAGCTACATGGAGCTTAGAAAAATAGAGGGCTATGGGTAAAGCTTAGGTAGTTGTAAGATAGGGACATATTCGGCACAGCTTTGTGGACTGAAGGGCCTGTATTGTGCTGTAGGTTTTCTATGTTTCTATGTTCTTCTTACTGAATATTGCTCACATGTGCATGCGCGCGCACACACACCCCCCCCCCCCTTGTTTTTACAGGCAATCAACTTATTTTTATTATGTGTGATATTTCTGATGCATGCTTCTACACACGGAACTTAAACTGAGTTTGAGCCCTTGGATTTACATTAATCATAGATGAGAGTTATGCTAGGCCGTGAGATATTACTGAAGATGATCTTTTCTTCAAGTCCTTTTGCACCATTTGCCTCTGCACTAGTATGGAAGGTAATGCGGTGCAGCCATTGATCTGCGCTTCATTAAATTTTATACCAGAATCTGTGTTATAATATTGTCAAAATTACTTTCATATGTTATTAAAGAGGAATCTTTTCTTAGCTGAGGGAGGGCAGCAAAGTAATAGCAACTTGCCTCTTTTTAATATGATGCTATATGATTTCTTGAAGTCTGGAGGCAACATGAAGGATTCCCAGGAGTACTTCCTCCCAATTGTATGCTATCTGTCACCGCCCCTGCTGTGTCTCCTGCTGGCAAATGCGAATGAGGAAATAAGAATTTTAGGTGTAGCATGATTCTGCAAACATGACCTTGTTCTTTGTGTGGTTAATATATATGACTGTTCCATCAACATCGGTACATAATCTGAATGTCAATGAGAAAGGTTAACTTAGTTCAATTAGTCATTCTGCCAAATCTGATGCCAGGCTTCACTCAGAGTTCTTCTTCCAGCTTTTCAGCTCTGATAAA
Source organism: Hemitrygon akajei (assembly GCF_048418815.1). NCBI lineage: Eukaryota > Metazoa > Chordata > Chondrichthyes > Myliobatiformes > Dasyatidae > Hemitrygon > Hemitrygon akajei. The sequence continues at coordinate 161,132,158 of NC_133128.1, read as the reverse complement.
CCATTTCAATGGCAGTTGCTTTGGATCAGGAAGCATAGAATGGTCAAAACGGATAAAACATGGCATTAGAACATAGTTTACGTGACTCATTACAGCTACTCCACTATCCAGTAAGATCATAGCTGATTGATTCTTGGTTCAATTCCATTAGTCTGCCTCTTCCCCACAATCCCAGACCTCCCTATGGAACAAAACTGTCTGACTTTGCCTTGAATGACTCCATGATTTCACTTCCAAATAATTTCCAGAGTTTCACTATCTTCTGAGATGAAACTCCTCCCTGTCTATGTCTCAGATGATTGACAACTTTCTCTGTTACTTATGTTTTTGTAACAAAGTGAGATCTGGTTATATGGGGTGAGTGAGGATAGGGCTGATTCCATCCAGAGAAGCTGTATAGAGGAAAAATATGAATGAGAGAAGAAGAAAAAAGAGAAGCAAAAAGATGCTGAAACTCGCAGATGTATGACACCAAAATTGCTGAAAATCTAAATATAAGAAAGCTTGCTGTAAAGGCCCAACAGGTCAGGCAGCATCCATGGAGAAAGAATAAAAACTTTATTAACATTAGAAGCTGATGATTTTCTGATACAAACTGGAATGGCTGGATATCTGAAACTGCCAAATTCAATACAGAATCCTTAGTTCTCTCACGTGCCTCAGAAAAAAAAATGAGATGCTTTTCCTTGAGCTTTCATTGGTCTTTTTATCAAACAATGTATGAGGTGAGGCGAATGGCAGAAAAGTGAGAGTGATAGTGGACTGGAGAATTGAAGCGATGGGTAACTGTAAAGTCAACATGGTGAACTTGAGTTGCATTGCGTTCAGCTATATTTAGTTTGTCTAGTGTTGAGGAGATCACACTGTGTTCACTCTGCACAACACTCAACTGGAAAAATTGTTGCTTCACCTCACAGCACTGTTTGGGATGGTTGGAAAGGTAGAAATACAAGTATATTTATTAAATTTCCTTCAGTCATGCAGGATTGTGTCATGAGAAAGGGTGTATAGTTGTTAGAGGTGGAAGAGTGAGCCAGAGAATCATGGAGGGAATAGTCCCTTCAGAACATATAGCAGAGAAGATAATATGTATCTGGCTAGTGGCACCATGTTGAAGCTAATGGACATTATGGAAGATGACTTGATAAATGTGATTCTCAATGACTACACTGCCTAGAAACTTGGGTTACAACCAGTGAATTTTAAGTTACTGAAACAGAGTGATTATGTTTATGAAGTAGCAAGTTTATAGTCAGCAAATTGCATATTTTCATCTCAGATTATTAAATTAATTGGATTCTAATTCTTCACCTGCTATTGTGGAATTTAACCCCATAGCTTTTGATCTATTACCCAAGCCTCGCTATTTTCAGTTCAGGAATATTAATGTTACATTACCATTTCATGATAATTAATAAAGCCAGTCAAGTCAATTTGCAGAATGCCTCAACTCAGTCTATTTCAAGTCGATTCAGTGAAGATTTACAGTTTAATCCATATCCCTCATCTTGGTTTATTGGGGATATTAAGTGATTCATCATCTTGTCTTGGATGCACGAGAAATATTCATGTCTTTTGCATTGTGGCCACATTCATGTGTCAGAGCCCCCACTCCTCTGCATCCTGCTGCAGAATTAATGAAAAAGGGATGAAACAGCCTGCAGCAGTCAATACCTCATGAAAGACCAGGGAGATTATTTATTATCTTTCTTCATTTTTTATGGTAAGATGAGAAATATATCGAAGGCAATGCACACTTCTAAGACATTTCTAAGCTTTACACATCAGTGACATACTTTCGAAATGCAGAAAAACATGACCGATATGCATAACCATACAAATATATTTTATAATTGCCAGTTAATCTGTGTTTTTAAAAATGTTTAATGACAAATTATAATTGACCGGTATAATGCAGAAAATTTCCTTAATTGTCAAGTAGTTCTTTTTTGCACTTCTAATGGAGAAATATCATAAGACCCTAATTTAATATTCTCATTGAAAATGAGGCACTTCAACAGTGCAATGTCATTTTGTTTAGTACAGCACTGTATCTGCTGAGATAATACATATGGATACTGCTAAAGTTTGAGCTCACAACCTCTTGCTCATAGGTGAGAGAGATTAAAGGAAATAAATCAAACTTGCACAGATCGCCATAGAGATATTCACTCCTTTGTGAAAAAAACCTTTTTCAGCTTGTATCCACTAATCTTATTATTTCAGAAAAACAGAAAAGGGCATTTGAAGGTGAATGTGATTGACAGAAATCAAACAATGATAAGAAGATAGCCTTATTGATAGAGCCCAGGATTATATTACCATATAGATAGTTGCAGGACAGTTTGGCCACGTTCTTGAGCACAAGTTTCTCTGTCTATAAATAGGGGTTATAGGTTCCAATGTATCTTTAAAATATCCCTGGCTGATCTGAATTTTTGTAATAAGTGAAAATGTGACTTCTTTGGATAAGTCAAAACTTATTCATCTTTATTTGGTGTTCAGTTGAACTATTTTGAAATGGTACTAATACTCAGTGAGAAGTGATTATTGTAAAATATCCAGAATTGTGATGTAAAGGAAATTGAGGACTCCAGGGAAAGAAGGGTGTGGCTGATGGGTTGGCAGGTGAAGCAACTACTATAAAGATGGTGAGGCGAATGCTATAAATGAGATTCTTTTGCTATAAATCTACAAAAAGTATTAGCCAGACAATGAAAATAACAACTGGGTCTTAAATTGATAACCAAATATAAATGAATAGAACATAGAATAGTACAGCACATTACAGGCCCTTCGGCCCACAATGTTGTGCCGAACCTCAAACCCTGCCTCCCATATAACCCCCCACCTTAAATTCCTCCATATACCTGTCTAGTAGTCTCTTAAACTTCACTAGTGTATCTGCCTCCACCACTGACTCAGGCAGTGCATTCCATGCACCAACCACTCTCTGAGTAAAAAACCTTCCTCTAATATCCCCCTTGAACTTCCCTCCCCTTACCTTAAAGCCATGTCCTCTTGTACTGAGCAGTGGTGCTCTGGGGAAGAGGTGCTGGCTGTCCACTCTATCTATTCCTCTTAATATCTTGTACACCTCTATCATGTCTCCTCTCATCCTCCTTCTCTCCAAAGAGAAAAGCCCTAGCTCGCTTAATCTCTGATCATAATCCATACTCTCTAAACCAGGCAGCATCCTGGTAAATCTCCTCTGTACCCTTTCCAATGCTTCCACATCCTTCCTATAATGAGGTGACCAGAACTGGACACAGTACTTCAAGTGTGGCCTAACTAGAGTTTTATAGAGCTGCATCATTACATGGCGTCTCTTAAAATCTATCCCTCGACTTATGAAAGCTAACAACCCATAAGCTTTCTTAACTACCCTATCTACCCGTGAGGCAACTTTCAGGGATCTGTGGACATGTACCCCCAGATCCCTCTGCTCCTCCACACTACCAAGTATCCTGCCATTTACTTTGTACTCTGCCTTGGAGTTTGTCCTTCCAAAGTGTACCACCTCACACTTCTCCGGGTTGAATTCCATCTGCCACTTCTCAGCCCACTTCTGCATCCTATCAATGTCTCTCTGCAATCTTCGACAATCCTCTACACTATCTACAACACCACCAACCTTTGTGTCGTCTGCAAACTTGCCAACCCACCCTTCTACCCCCACATCCAGGTCGTTAATAAAAATCACAAAAAGTAGAGGTCCCAGAACAGATCCTTGTGGGACACCACTAGTCACAACCCTCCAATCTGAATGTACTCCCTCCACCACGACCCTCTGCCTTCTGCAGGCAAACCAATTCTGAATAGTGCTGGAAAATATAAGCAAATAAGTCATGATGAAGGGTTTCAGCCTGAAATATTGGCTCTTTATTCCTCTCTGTAGAAGCTGCCTGGACTGCTAAGTTCCTCCAGAATTTTGTCTGTGTTGCAAAACAACAAAATTCCTCTCAAGTCTCTTGCACCCCAGTCAGTAGGTTTAAATTATATTCTGGAAATGAATGCGAATTTTCTTTCCAAATCCAAACTGCTGACTCATTTGAAAAGGTATTGTCCACTTAAAGCATAATTCTCAAAAGGTACTACATGCTTGCTTCAAACAATGCTCAACCATTGCCATTCATTGTAATCTAACCACAAGAATTAACACAACTTTAGCTTCACTTATTCATCAATAGAGTACTTGATCCCATGTCAATATTGCTAAGAGCAATTGACAACTCTAATGCTGATACCTTTTTAAATTCTGATATTTAATTGCAATTTCTGGAGGTACTGTATATCTTAAATCATTGAATCAGTTCATCGATTGCTTTAATTTTTTCTGATATTCTAACATATCATTTAAATAATTTGTGAATCAGTACCTGCAGGAATATTATGAAGGAAAACTAATAAACACGTAAAAGTCATGTATTAATTTCAGAATGTGTGGCATATTTAAAATGCATTGTAAAAATCAGCTATCTCAAGCAAAAGCACAAACATGATCTTCAGTATTCAATGTACCTCACTCTTTAATGTAGCAGGAAATTATTTTGTGTTTCAATAATTTGGTGGAACTTCTTCAATATGTTTTTAGGATTTTTTTTCATTTACTGTGCCATTTCACAATAATGTGTTTTTCAAAAACATGATCGAATTTTTAGTTTTTTATTGAGATAATTGAAGTACTTGAAGGTCCCAGCATCTCAAAAAAGTTGTGAATTTGACATTGTTGCCTTGAACTGTGACAGCCAGTTGCCTTTCAATATTACAATCTCTGCAAAATCCTAGAAGTTGCAGGAATGTTGTAATGCTCCAGTATGCAATACAATCCTTTGTTGGTGTTTGGCACCCTGTAAGTTCCATTCTGTAGAAAAAGCAATAGATAGTTTTAGAAGTTTTTAACAAGACAAAATTTAGATTCCACTTTTAGAAGACAGATTGCACATAGAATTTTTTTTTAAAGTTTCTTGGTAAATTGAAACATCATACTTCTTATTTTTTTTCTGTAAGAGAAAGGACTAAGAGAAAGAATGATGTAGAAATTACTTCAGGAAAAATATGAATGGCTTGTTATATATAATATTGATTTAAAAACAATTCTAGACCAGCACTTGTTTTGCTAATTACTTTCAATGTTAGTCACTTAAAACTGATTTAAATTTCTATTACATGCAAGGAGGGAGTGAGAATACCAAGGAAGTGATCAAACCTACGGAATGGTAGTTTTTAGAATTTGAAACTCATCTTTTAGAATTTTGCAGTTTTCCCACAGATACATTCTATGCATGATTTGTTTTGAAATGTGTTTTGATTTTATGCTTAATGAGTTAAATTTGCATGTCACCCCCATTCTGATATTTGCTGTAAGCCGTTTTATCTACATGTGATAAGTAAATTAGTGAAACAAGAAATTCGACAGATGCTGGAAATCTTGAGCAACATACATAAAATGCTGGAGAAACTCAGCAAGTCAGGCAGCATCTATGGAGGAGAATAAACAGTTGACATATTGGGCCAAGACCCTTCATCAGGACTGGAAACGAAGGGGCCAGAAGCCAGAATAAGAAGATGGGGGAGGGGAAAGAGTACAAGCTGATCGATGGTAGATGAGACGAGATGAAAAGGGAAGGTAGGAGGGTTAGGGATATGAAGTAAGGAGCTGATAAGTAATAGGTAAAAGGCGTAAAGGCTGAAGAAGAAAAAAATCTAACAGGAGAGGACAATAGACCTTGGGAGAAGGTGGAGGAGGAGAGGAACCAGAGAGAGATGATGGGCAGGTGAGAAGAAACCAGAATGGAAAATGGATAACAAGAGAAGGAGGGACGGGAGAAATGACCAAAAGTTTGAGAAGTCAAATTTGTGGATAGAACTTTAAACTAAATAGTACTGGGTTGGGTTGAACAACTTGATAAAATACAGATAAAGTAATAAGGAAGGAAAGCACAACAGAGGTTACTGAACTTTCCAGAATAAAGAATCAGACAGAATGTTTAGAAAGCAATAAAAATTTAATGTTAGGAAACATGGTAACAAAATTGGAAAAAAGGATAATGAATATAAACTGAAGGTGTTATTTTTGAATACTCGGAGTATACAATAGAAGGTAGATGAGCTTATAGCACAGCTAAAAGTTGGTAGGTATGATAACGTGGTCATCACAGAGTTGTGGTTGACAAATCGGAGTTGGAAGCTTAACATCCAAGGATACACATCTTATTGAAAAGACGGGCAAGTGGGCAGGGGGATGGGGTGGCCTGTTGGTAAAAAATTGAAATTATATGCTTAAAAAGAAGTTGCATAGAATCAGAAGATGTAGAATTCTTGTGGGTAGAATTAAGAAACTGCAAGGGTATAAAGACCCAAGTGGGTGTTATACACAACCCTCCAAATAGTAGCCGGGAGATATAAAGTACAAGTAACAACAGGTGATAGAAGAAGCATGTGAAAATGGTAAATCATGATAGTCATAGGGATTTTCAATATGCAGATAAATAGGGGAAAATTAGGTTGAAATTGGATCCCAAGAGAAAGTACCGGTACTTGTGGAATACCAATGAGATGGCTTTTTGTCCAGTCTACCCGAGAAAAGGCAATTCTCAGTTTGATGTTGCATAATGAACCAGATTTGGCAAGTGAGCTTAAAATAAAGGAACGCTAATGAAGCAGTGATCATAATATGATAGATTTCACCCTGCAGTTTGAGAGAGAGAAACTGGAAGTGGATGTACTGGTATCACAGCTGAACAAAGGTAAGCACAGAAGTGTGAGAGAAAAGCTGGTTAAAATTGATTGGAAGGGACACCAGCAGGGATGACTGTAGATCAGCAACGGCTGGATTTTCTGGTAATAACTTTGATGATGGGGTATCAGTTCATCCCTATAGAGAAGAAAAAGCATTTGAAAAGATGGATGAGGCAGCCATGAAACGAGAGAAGTCACAGACAGCATAAATGCAAAAGTGATTTCATGTAATATTGCAAACCTTAGTGGGAAACTAAAGAATTGGGAAGGTTTTAAAAACAGAAAGCAACTAAAAGGTAATTAAGGAGAGAAAAGATGAAATATTAAGGTAAGCTAGCCAATAACATAAACAAAGATGCCAATTTTTCATATAAAGAATAAAGGCATGAGTGAACGTTGGACTGCTGAAAAATGGTACTGCTGTGCTGGAAATGGGAAACAAATAGTGGCGGAGGAACATAGTAAGTACTGTGTATCAGTCTTCACTGTAGAAGACACTAGCAGCATGCTAGAAGTTCGAGCAGGTCGGGGGCATAACTGAGTCTAGTTGCTACTACTAAGGAGAAGTTGCTTCAGAAGCTGTAAGGTCTGAAGGTAGATTAAGTCAGCTGAACTAGATGGAATCACTAGATTCTTGAATGGCTCCAGAGGACTTGAAAATCGCAAATGTTACTCCACACTTTAAGAAGGGAGCGTAGCAAAAGACAAGAATGGCCAGTTAGCCTGACTTCAGTGGTTGGTACGATGTTAGAAACCATTATTAAGGATGTGGTTTCGGGGTTCATGGAGGCACATGATAAAATAAGTCGATGTCAGCATGTCTTACTTAAAGGTAAATCATGCCTGACAAATTTGTTGGAATTCTTTGAGGAAGTAACAGGCAGGATACAGAAATGGGAGTCAGTGAATAGCGTTTACTTGGATTTTCGGAAGACCTTTGATAAACTGTCACACTTAGCTTCTAAACAAGATAAGAGCCATTAGCACTACAAAAAACATAGCATTGATTGAAGATTGGCTGACTGGAAGAAGGCAAAGAGTGGGAATGAAGGGGCCCTTTTCTGGTTGGCTTCTGGTGATTAGAGTGGTCAGCATTGGGTCTACTACTTTCCACATTATATGTTAATGATATGAACTACGGAACTGATGGCTTTGAGGCCAAGTATGCAGATGATTCAAAGAGAGGTGGAGGGGCAGGAAGTGGTGCAGAATTAGATAGTCTGCAGAAAGAAGGGCTTGGCCAGATTAGGAAACTGAGCAAAGAAGTGGTTGACGGAATACAGTGTATGGTCATGCACTTTGCTGGAAGGAAAAAGAAATAAAGATAGCCTCTTTTGTCACATCTAGACAGAAATATACTGAACATTGAAATTAGTCATTTGGGTCAAACACAGTCCAAAGATGTGCTGGAAACATCGTGCAAGTGTCACCATACTTCTGGTACCAACGAAGAATACTTGTAACTTACTAACCTTTATATCTCGTACGTCTTTGAAACCAGAGCACTCATAAGAAGCGTACACAATCATAGGAGGAACATACAAACAATTGCATGAGTGTTACCCTGATTACCAGCACTGTAAAGCGTTACACTAGTTACTATGCTACAGTGTCACATAGACAATTTTCTAAACAGAGAGTGAATTCAGAAGTAGGAGGTGCAATGGGACCTGGGAGTCCTAGTGTAGGATTCCCTGAAGGTTAACTTGCAGATTTTGTCAATAGTAAGGCCGGCAAACACAATGATAGCATTCATTTTGAGAGGATGAGAATAAAAAATAAAAGAGGCAATGTTGAGGCCGTATAATTCATTAGTCAGATCACTATGGAGAATTGTGAGCAGCTTTGGGCCCTATATCAAAGGAAGGATGTGCTGGCATTCAAGGGGTTCCAGAGGAGGAATAAGAGAATGATCTAGGGAATGAAAGGGTTAATGGATGAGAGGAATTTGATGGCTCTGGACCCGTACTCACGGGAGTTTAGTAGAATGAGGTAGGATCTAATTGAAGCCTAGCAAATGTTGAAAGGCCTAGATAGTGAACATGAAGAGGATGTTTACAATAGTGGGAGAATCCTTGATCAGAGGGCGCAGTGGCAGAACAGAAGATCATCCCTTTAGAACAGAAATGAGGAGGAATTTCTTTAGGCAAAATGGTGGTGAATCTGTGGAGTTCATTGCCGTTGAGGCCAAACATTGGGTTTATTGATTAGTAAGGGCATCAATGGCTACTGCGAGGAGCCAGAAGAATGGAGTTGAAAGTGAAAGTAGATCTGCCAAAGTGGAGCAGGTTTGATGGGCTGAATGGCCTGATTCTGCTCTTACGTCCTATGATCTGGTTTAAATCAATGCTCATGCCATCAACTTGCTGCCTGACTTGCTGAGTTCCTGCAGCATTTTGTGTGTGCTGTTCAAGTAAATTCGTGACTTCTTTGCATTAGGGTAAGCTATTACACAGCTATTGTGCTGGGAGGTGTCCAAATCCTGACTGTGAACTGGAAAGAATAAAGGAGAAATTTCAGCTCAATCACTATAAATGGAAATACACAGGCAGTGAGCCTGTGTAGTTGTAAAAAGTAGAGATTTCATGAGGCGTGATTCTGCTCAAGGCAGTAGTACAAATTGCAAACAGGTTGTTCGCTTTACATTGAGTACTTTGGCCTACTAAGACAGATAAAGAAATCAACAGTTCAGTTTGTATTAATATATGGACATTGTGCCAGTTGAAATTAGTGCCTGAACTGTTCTATTGCTCCGAAACATTGTCAAGGCATGGAATAAGAGATTGATTTAAAGATTAAACATTAGCTTTATTTGTTACATGTACCATACATCAAAACATAGAATAATATGCATCGTTTGCATCAAATTAAATCAGTGAGGATTGTGCTGGGGGCAGCCCACAAGTAACAACATGCTCCCAGTGCCAACATAGCGTGCGCACGACATACTAACTCTAACCGTATGTATTTGGAATGTGGGAGGAAGCCACAACCCCTGAGGAAACCCATACATCACGGGGAGAATGCACCCGCTCCTTACAGCAGTAGGAATCAAACCCCAGTCACTGATTGTTGGTGCTGTAAGGCAATTGCTCTAACTGCTATACTGCCCCACAGATTATTTAGAGGCCAATTTCTTCAGATTGGTGAACCGACATTTTCACGTTTTGTGTGTGAGCTCATAAATAGGCATTGTGTAAAATAATTATTTTCTTTCTTTCTTCAGCTCATGATACTGGATAAGTTCAATGTGCGTATAAAACTATGTCGTCTGAATGGTATGTGCCTTGCTTTATCAACCATTGTACTTGACAGAGTGCCTGGTGAGAAACCTTGTTGCTTGTTGAACTGAATCGCAATGCAGAAGAACCAACGGAAGCAATACTCTGAAGTAAATTAACTTATAGAGGCAATTCACACAGCACTCAGAGAAAATATATTAACGTGGTAATAACCTAACACAAAAACACTACAAATAGGAGTTAGAATTTCTGAAGTTTGTAAATGACATGCAAAGTGTTGCTGTGGATAATGAAGAAAGTTGTCCAAGACTTCAGCAGGATACAGAGCAGGTAGAAAGTTGGGCAGAAGATTGAAGATGGAAGTTAATCCTGAAAAATGCTAGGGGATGCACTTCTTTGGAAGTTATTTAGGATAGGACATGTAGGAAATGGTTAGGCACTAAAGAATTGTGGTGAACTAGATATACCTGTCTGGACTGCTCCTGTGGCTCCTCCCACAGACCCCTGTATAAAGGCGACTGTGGCCTGTTGCCCTGCCTCATTCCCCAGGATGTAGTGTTGTTCATTCTTCCAGTCAATAAAAGCCGATATCTCACTTCCTATGTCTCAGCGTGAGTTATTGATGGTGCATCAAGAATGTTGATGAATAGAGAGAACTTGGGGTTCAAGCCCACAGTTCCCTGAAAACAACAATACTGGAGGCTAGAGTGGTGAAGAAGGTAGATGACATTGCCTTCATAGATCGGAGCATAAAGTAAGCATTGTGATGTTATGTTGCAATTTTACAAAAATACTGCTTAGGCCACATTTGCAGTATGTGCATAGATCTGGTCACCACACCATAGAAAGTACGTGGTTGCCTCTGAGAGTGCAAGGGAGATGCACCAGGGTTTTGCCTTGATTAAAGGGATAACCTGGATAGGCTGAGCTTGTTTACCCTGGGGTAAAGGAGGCTGAGAAATGACATCATCAAATTATACAAGATAATAAGAGGCACAGAAGGGCAGATAGTCACAATCCTTTTTCCCATGGTAGGGTAACCAAAAGAAGAGGGCATACATTTAAGTGGGATGCTATCACTAAACATATCTCTACCTTCTCCCCTCTCTCTGCACGAGCCCCTGTATCCAACACATCGTTCACCACAACTTCCACCATATCCAAAGGGATCCTACTGCCAAACATATCTTTACCTCTTCCCCCACTGTCCACTTTCCACAGGAATTACTCCCCCTGTGATTCCCGAGTCCAATCATTCCTCCCCACTAGTCTCTCTCCTGGTATTTATTCCTGCAAATGGCCTAAGTACTACACCTGCCCATTCACCTTCTCCTTCACCCCCATTCAGGGTCCCAAACAGACCTTTCAGGTGAGGCAGCACTTCACCTGTGAACCTGCTTGTCTATTGTGCTTGGTGCTCCCAATACGGTCTCCTCTACACTGGCGAGATCGTCGTAAATTGGGGGACCTCTTTACTGAGCACCTCCTCTCCATCCGCTAAAAGTGGAACTTCCTGGTGGCCAAGTATTTTAATCCTGATTCCCCTTCCCATTCCAACATATCGGTCCATGCCCTCCCCCTGTGCCAAGAAGAGGCCACCATCAGGGGGAGGAGCAACATATTATATTCTGTTTGGATTGCCTCCAGCCTGATGGCATGAATATCAATTTCTCCTTCCAAAATAAAAAATTCCCTCCCCCTCGCCTCTTCTATTCCCCACGCTGGCCTCTTACCTCTTCTCCCCTGCCTATCACCCCCCAGGTCCCCTCCTCCTTCCATTTCTTCCATGGTCCACTCTCCTCTCCTATCAGATTCCTTCTTCACCAGCCCTTTATCTTTCCATCCCATCAGACTTCACCTGCTACCTTCGAGCTATCCTCCTTCCCGTCTTCCCCCACCTTTTTATCCTGGTGCCTTCCACCTTACTCTACAGTCCTGACGAAGGATCTTGGCCTGAAATTTCGACTGTTCATTCATTTCCACAGATGTTGCCTGACCTGCTGAGTCCCCAAGCATTGTGTGCGTGTTGCTTTGGATTTCCAGCATCTGTACGCTTACTCATGTTTGTATATTTAAGGTAGGAGTTTAAAAGGGAATAGGGGTAGGGCTTCGTTTCCAAACACGGAATGATTGAAAGGAAGTGCTTCATGGAGGTGGAATCCATCGTTAACAACCCTCACCACCTGAGACATGCTCTCTTCTCATTACCACCATTGTTAGGGCATATTCTGGAGATATGCAAAATAGCAAATATTAATTTCAACAGCAACCAGTCCTCAGATCTGAATATTAATTTAAAATGCAGCTGGGTACAATGGTCTTCCTGAAGCTGCATTTTAGTAAATTACAGACCAGGAAATCCCCAGCTGACCTGAGATGTCTGCAAAGGTATGGATACAACTCAGAAACAATTGGGTTTGTTGGTGGGAAGATTCAGGTATTTGATAAATTAAGTGTAAATCAAAAGAAGCATTATGAAGACATTGTAACTATAGAAATTATACTGATGAAGGGTCTCAGCCCAAAATGTCAACTGTTTACTCTTTTCCATAGATGCTGCCTGGCCTGCTGAGTTGCTCCAGCGTCTTGTATGTGTTCCTTTGATTCCAGCATCTGCAGATTTTCTTTTGCTATAGAAATTGTTCTGTTAACTTTTGTTCTTCGATACCTAAAAATACGCTGTAATGCTGTGTCGGGGAGCATCTCTCTCTCGAGCGACTTTAAAAGCTGCCAGCTTCTGTGTGTCCTGAATGAAGACCTTCATATCTACCAGCTACATCTCTCCAGTGTCTTCATTCACAGTCACAACAGCTATTAGGAGGAGGTACAGGAGCCCGAAGGCCGACTCTCAACAAGTTAGGAACAGCTTCCTTCCCTCTATCATCAGTGTTCTGAACAATTCATGAATATTATCTTGCTGTTCTTCTTTTGTGTTGCTTATTTCTATTGGAACTTATGGTAATTTGTTCGGGCTGCTACAAAACAACAAATTTCACAACTTTTTCAATGACAAACAGCCTGATTCTGATTCAGTTCTGTTACTCACTGCCACATATAAAAGAAATTTAGACAAATAATTCAAAATGCAAGGTATAGAAGGATATGGCACAATATTAGTTAATTGGAATTAGCACAAACTGGTGATAAGGTCAGGATGGGGCCACTTCTGTGCAGTATGATTCTGACTCTATAACTCTACATTCTTTCATGCTATATGTTCTGATTTTCTTCGTCTTTTTTATTTTATCACAAGGCTTTTCTCTTATGATGGTAGTGTGATGGATAGTGATTAGTAATTTCACTGTGAGAGGCTATAAGTTGTTATGTCATCTGAGTATTTCTACTTTGATCCTGATAACTCAGCAAAGCATATCCAAGTTGTAAGTTTCCTATCGTCATCATCTCGCCGCCAGTCCGTTATCTCGTTGTTTGTGGAACACAAAATTGTGCAAACACATATATACAGATATAGAGCTGAGAAATTTCAGCAAAGCAACATCCACTGGGCTGATTGACAAGCATAGCCGAATGATAACAAAAGGGTAGATCTGCAAATTCACACCTGCTCTTTGGGTTAATTCTAATGGCTGTGTATTTGATTTTATGGCTGATTTACATGCCAAGTGTTTGTGAATTTTTGTGTTTAGCCAAATGAACTACTTCTGGGAACCATTTCCTTTAAGAATAGTTAAATTTTCATCATTTTTCAATAGGCTTCACAAGCAACGTTTATCGTGTGTTCGGTTAGTGATCGTGAGGTGACAATGAGTACAGTGACACTGAGCAGTGGCAAATCAGAGATTGGAGGCCTGTGAAGATGTAGCTCACTAAAGTTTGGTGATTGAGTGGAAGGGCAGTGACTCATGGCAGTTTGGAGCTTTGAGCAGCGGCAAATTGGAGATCGGAAGCCTGAGAAGACGTAGCTCACTCAAGTTTATTGATTGACTAGAAAAGGTAGCAACTCATGGCAGTTTGAGCAGCAATCAGCCTTCAGCATTGATTGGTAAGAAAAAATAAAGTAAGGCAGGGGCAAGTGGCACGACCGTTGTTGGAGTCATCAGCATTAAGAGTGGATATTTTTGTGCCTTTAGCTCTTCGAGGCTTCAGTAAAGGAAGGAAAAAATACTGTAGGTAGAATTTCACCCCCTCCCCCTCCCACACACACACAGTTTATTTTTGTTCCTTCTTTATATTTGCACAGTTATAAGGGCAGAGATGCCAGGCAAGGTAGTGGATGTTCCCCTTGCAGGATATGGGAGGTAAGGGAGACCTCCAGTGTCCCTGCTGGCCACACCTGCGAGAAGGGCACCCAGCTGCAGCTTCTAACACCGCGCTAATGAGTTGGAGCTGGAACTGGATGAACTCCAGATTATTTGGGAGGTTGAAGGGGTGATAGTTAGGACGTATAGAGAGGTAGTACACCGAAGGTGCAGGATGCAGGAAACTGCGTGATAGCCAGGGAAGGGGAAGCGGATAAACAGTAAGCGCAGAGTACCCCTGTGGCCATCCCCCTCAACAACAGGTATATCACTCTGGATACTGTTGAGGGTGATGACCTTGAAGAGGAAAGTCACAGTGGTCGGGTCTCCGGCACTGAGTCTGATTCTGCGACTCAGAACGGAAGTGGGGGTGATGAAGTGAGCTGTGGTGATAAGGGGGTTTGTTAGTTAGGGAAACAGAAAGGAAGTTCTGCGGATGAGAACAAGATTCCCAGATGGTATGTTGTTTCCTGGGTGCCAGGGTCTGGGACATCTCAGATCGAGTCCTCAGCATTCTTAAGTGGGAGGGTGAACAGCCAGAGGTCGTGGTCCATGTGGGTACCAATGACTTAGGTAGGAAGAGTGACGAGATTCTGAATAGGAAGTTCGGGGAGTTAGATGCTAAGTTAAAGAGCAGGACCTCCAGGGTTGGTGATCTCAGGATTGCTACCCATGTGACATGCTAGTGAGGCCAGAAATAATAAGATTTTGCAGTTTAACACATGGCTAAGGAATTTGTGTAGGAGGGAGGGCATTAGATGTTTGGATCATTGGGCTCTCTTCCAGGGAAGGCGGGACCTGTACAGAAAATATAGCTTGCACCTGAACTGGAAGAAAGTTTGCTAGTGCTGCCCAGTGGGGTTAAACTAGAGTTGTGGGAGGTGATAATCAGAGTGCCAGAACAGTTAGTGGAGAGATTGTGAAGGCAGATATAGGTAACAACTTAGACAAAGTCAGGAATCTAAAGATTCAACATGATGGGAATAATGTTCTGTGCAGCATATATTTCAATGCAAGAAATATTGTAAGGAAAGACAGATGAGCTCAGGGCATGGATCAACATCTGGAATTATGATATTGTAGCCATTAGTGAGACTTGGATGCAGGGGGCAGGACTGGCAGCTTAACATTCTGGAGTTCCATTGTTTTAAATGTGACAGAGTGGGAGGGACTAAAGGAGGACGGGTGGCATTACCTCCTCAGGGAAAATGTCATGACAGTCCTCTGTCTGGACAGACTGGAGAACTCATCTAGTGGGGCATTATGGGTAGAACAGAAAATTAAGAAAGGTAATACCACGTTAATGGTGCTATACAGGTGTCCATCCCTTTACAAAGATAGAGCATTCCTATGAAACCTGTTTAAGCCAAAATGGCATAAAGTGAAGGACCATTAATTTATATGGGAAAAATTTTCATAAAAGCGAAAATCATCTTTGTAATGCGAAAAGAGGTGACTAACGTAGGTCTTTTGTAAAAGTGGTGGCATAAAGCGAACATAAGTAAAGTGGGGGACACCTGTATTACAGACCACCCGATGCTCCATGGGATTTAGAGGAACAAATTTGTAGAGAGATCGCAGACTGTTACAAGAAACATCAACTTGTTATCATACAGGTGATTTTGACTTTCCATATATTAAGTGGGGCTCCCATACTGTAAAAGGCCTAGATGGGATAGCGTTTGTTAAATGTGTTCAGCAAAGTTTCCTTAATCAGTACATACAAGTCCCAACAAGAGAGCATGTGATATCTATTAGGGAATGAGACAGGGTGGGTGACAGCAGTTTGTGAGTAGGGGAATGTTTATCACTATTCCTTTAGTTTCAAAATAATTATGCAAAAAGATAGTCTGGTCTGCAGGTTTGAGGTTTTAAATTGCAGAAAGGCAAATTTTGATGGGATCAGAAAGGAACTGACAGGTGTGGATTGGGACAGGCTGTTTTTTCGCAAAGCTGTACTTGGTTAAGTAGGAAGCTTTTAAAATTGAAATTTTGAGAGTACAAATGTTGTATGTGCCTGTCAGAATAAAAGGTAAAGATAACAGGTCGAGGGGACCTTGGTTTTCCAGAGATAATGTGGCCCTGGTTAAGGGAGAAAAAAAGGAAATGCATAGCAGGTACAGACCAGTTAGGAAAAAAATGAAGTGCTTATGAAGTATAAGAAATGCAAGAGAACACTTCAGAAAGAAATCAAGAGGGTTAAAAGAAGAGATGAGGTTGCCCGAGCAGACAAGATGAAAGAGAACTCAAAGGGATTCTACAGGTATGTTAAGAGCAAGAGGATTGCTAGGGACAAAATTGGTTGTCTTCAAGAACAGAATGGTAAATCATGTGTGGAGCCAGAACAGATGAGGGAGATCTTAAATGAGTGTTTTACATCTGTTTTTACTCAGGAGATGGACAGAGAGTCAGTCTATAGAAGTGAGGGAAAGCAGCATCAAATTCTAGTTAAGATGGCATCTCTAAACGTGTGCAACAACTTTCTGATGGTCAAAAAGTTAAGATCTCCTACTCAAAATATCACTAAAATATCTTTCTGTGGTAAATTGTGTTAAATTATTACCCCAAACAGTGAAGGGGTGAGTTCAGGTATGAGGGTGTATTGCAGAATTGTTGCAGATAGAGTTCCGATACCCATACAACTGGCCCCGGGTGCAAGGATACCGAGCTGATTTGAAGAGCTTGAGAGCAGCTTCAGGCTAGTTGGTGTGGTCTAGGCCCGGAGCCTTTCACTGCAGTGGTGCCCAGGTTCCAGTGTGAGGTATGATATGCTGTTCAGGCAATTTAAATGCCAGCCCAGACTGGAGGAAGGAGCCAATTTCCATCACTTTCCATTATGTTCTCTCCTCTCTCCAGG
Organism: Hemitrygon akajei; assembly: GCF_048418815.1. Lineage (NCBI taxonomy): Eukaryota > Metazoa > Chordata > Chondrichthyes > Myliobatiformes > Dasyatidae > Hemitrygon > Hemitrygon akajei. Next base: position 161,115,059 of record NC_133128.1, on the reverse strand, counting down.
GTGCCGGAGACTTTCACTGTTCTGCTGTTTGGTCAATTTAAATGCCAGCCTAGATAGTCTGAATAGACAGAGTGTCCGGATCCGGGGCGTGAGCCAATTTTGTTCCTTCTCTGCAATGGTCTCTTCTCTCTGTCTATGGCACTGAGGCTATGAAGACTCCCCGGCTGTTGTGCACCATGCCCGCTAATATGATTAACTGATAAGCAAGGCCTTGGGCCTACTTCAGGCTGCTCTGGGGTTTGGATCTGAGCACTCAATTTTTGGTTAAGATTATTGTTGTTCACTTCAATAGTTTGCATGATTTTGTGGTCTTTTTTTTCCTTTCTCTTGTATATCGGATGAGGGTCTTTTATTTTTACTTTTATTCTTTTTTTTCTTTAATTGGGTTTTTCAGGTTTCTTGCTTAGGGGCTATCTGTGAGCAAACAAATCAAAAGGTTGTATAATTTATACATTCTTTGATAATAAATGTAATTGAATCTTGAATCTTTGAATTTGAACTTCATGGACCCTGTACAGATGACAGAGCAGAAGGTGTTTCCTACCCTAAGGCAAATCAGGGTCAATAAATACCCAGAGCCTGACAAAATGTCCCTCAGACCCTGTGAAAGGCAAGGGCAGAAATTGCCATGGCCCTAGCAGAGGTACTTAAATCATCCTTATTGACAGGTGAGGTACTGGAGGATCTGGGGATAGCCAATGTTGTCCTGTTGTTTAAGGAAGGCTCTAAACTTAAACAAGGAAATTATAAGCCAGTGAGCCTGACATCAGTAGTGGGCAAGATATTGGAAGAGATTCTAAGGGCCTGGATTATATAAGTATTTGGATAGGCATGGACTGAATAAGGATAGTCAGCATGGCTTCATGCATGGTAGGTTATGTCTAAACAATCTTATAGTTTTTAACAGGAAAAGTGGATGAAGGCAAGGCAGTGAATGTTGTCTACATGGACTTTCGCAAGGCATTGACAAGGTCCCACATGGGAGGATGGTCAAGAAGACTCAGTCACTTGGCATTCAGGATGAGGTACTAAAGTGGAGTAGAACTTGGCTTTTGGGAGAAGCCAGAGTGTGGTAGTAGATGGTTGCCTCTCTGACTGGAGACCAGTGATTAGTGGAGTGCTGCAAAGATTGGTCCTGGATCCTTTGTTGTTTGTCAGCTATATCAACCATTTGGATGATAATGTGGTTAAATGCATCAGCAAATTTGTGGTTGAAACCAAGATTGAGCATGTAGTGGACAGCGAGAAAGGCTATCATGGTTTGCAGTAGGATCTGCAACATGTGGAAAAATTGCCTGAAAACTGGCAGATGGAATTTAATGCAGACAATACAATTTGTGGCACTTCAGTAAGACCATCAGTGTAGGTCTTATACAGTAAATGGTAAAGCACTGAGGAGTGTGGTAGAACAAAGGGATCTGGGAATACTGGTCCATAATTCATTCAAAATGGCATCACAGGTTGATAGGGTCATAAAAAAAGCTTTTGGCACAATAAGTCAAAGTATTAAGTGCAGGAGATTGAACATTATGTTGAAGTTGTATAAGACATTGGTGAGGCCCATTTTGAAGTATTGTGTGCAGTTTTGGTCACCTACCTACAGGAAAGATGTAAATAATACTGAAAGAATACAGAGAAAATTTACTCTTTCAAAGATATTGCTAAGACTCGAGGACCTGAGTTATATGGAAAGACTGAATAGGTTAGGACATTATTCCTTGGACTGTAGAAGACTGAGAGGAGATTTGATAGAGGTATATAAAAAAATGAAGGGTATAGATAAGGTACATACAAACAGGCTTTTTCCACTGAGGTTGGGTGGGACTATAACCAGAGGTCAAGGGTTAGGGGTGAAAAGTTTAGGGGAACATGGGGAGAAACCTCTTCACTCAGAGCGTTGTGAGAGTCTGGAACAAGCTGCCAGCATAAGAGGTGCATGCGAGCTTGATTTAAAAGTTTATGAGAAGTTTGAATAGGTACATGGATGGTAGGGGTATGGTGGGCTGTGGTCCCGGTGCAGGTCGATGAGAGTAGGTAGTTTAAAAGCTTTGGCATGGACTAGATGGACTGAAGGTGATGTACTTTACTCTAACTCTGTGACCCTAAGTCTGAGATAAATGCAATCTGAAATCATTATGACCTTTGTACAAAACATTCAGTGTGTGTGATATCATGAGTAGGAGTAATTTCTTTTATGTGCTTCCATTCCTGTGTTTGAATTGCTGTCATTAACACTGATTAAGCAACATCTTGCATCATTGCGTTTTTGATTTATCACAGTCTTATTATTTTTGGGCAACGTTTCAGGCTCACATAGCAAAGAAAAGAGATGATATTGTGTAGAAGTCAGAAGAGTATCACAATTCCACGGAATATCATGTTGACACAATTATTGGCAGAAATTCAATTCATGAAATGGAAGCGTACAGGAGTGAAAGATGTCAGCTGGATGAGTGGTGTCATGACACACGCCAGTCCTCATCAAGGGATCAGAAGTGAAACAGGTGAGCAACTTCAAGTTCCTTGGCGTCAATACCTTTGAAGGTCTATCCTGAGCCAAACATATTGATGGATTTACAAAGAGGGCTCAACTGCATTTATATTTCATTAGGAGTTTGAGGAGACTTGGTATGTCACCAAATACTTGCACAAATTTCTACAGATGTACTGTGGAGAGCATTCTACGTAGTTGCATCACCCATCTGGTATGGAAGGGCCACTGCACAGGATTGGAAAAAGCTGCAGAAATTGGCAGACTCAGCCTGTTCCATCACAGCCACCAGCCTCCTCAGTATTGAGGACATCTTCAAAAGATGATGCTTCAAAAAGATGACACCATTCCTGAAGGCACACACTCATTGATTCAGGAACTGCTTCTTCCCCTCTGCCATCTGATTTTTAAATGGGTATTGAACTCATGAACACTGCCTCACTACTTTTTAAAAAACAAATTCTGTTTTTACATTACTTATTTTAACTAATATACAAACATTTATACATATATATATGTAAAGGGGGTTTCTTCTTTTTCTTTGTTACTGCGTATGTTAATCAAAATGGCTTCTTTGATTTGTTAAAAGTAGGACTGCTTCTTTGTTGCGAGAGAGTGCTGGAACCTTGTTTGGATTAAAATTTACTGATAACAAGAATTGTATTCCTTTGTTAACCAATTGGGATTAATGTTGTTCTTTCTTCTGAGACTGTAAGCTATTGTTGGCGGGCTTTTGGGGAGATTGGCGCGAGGGGGTGAGAGAGAGAGGACGTGATGCTGTAAACCGGGCGAGGAACGGACCCCAAGCGGGAGTCCAAGGCCAGGAGGTACCCCGAGGAGAGGAGACGAAGATAGATGTGCTTGGTTGACCACTTCGGGTGGTCCTGAGCTGCGAGTCGAAGAGTTCGGAGGGGATCGAATGGTGGCCAGAAGACTTCAGTAATTGAGCTCCAACGGTTGTGCATGAAGTGGTTTGGACTTTGATAAGTTTGGCGCCTCTTCTTTATTTTATTTTCCTTCATATATACTGTATCATTATTAATCACTTAGTTATAGTAATCTTTATAAATTGTAATCATTTAATCACATATGGTGTACTGTCTGTTATTTGGTGAGGCGGGGACATCACACAGCATCCACACAAGCTGATTACCCATTTTGGCGGGGCCGAAGGCTGCTCCCCCGAGACGAGAATGAGCTGAGCAAGCCTGAGGCGACCCAAGGGTTACATTGTGGGGGCTCATCCGGGATTGATTTCTGTGGAAGCTGTGTGATCGCCCTCTTTAAATTATGTCTGCGGCGAAGAGCTGGCGTGCCTTTGTGGGTGTGCGATTGCTGGTTATCGCTGCATGTGTGTTGGAATAATGTCCAGTCCTAAAGGGACACTGCGAAATACCACGACGGGGGGGAGTTGACCGCTGAAGACACCTCGGTGAGAGAGAGGTCACGGCGGCTGGCCACTACAGCCATGGGAGACGTAAGCAGTATGTGTGTGGATTATATTGCGCTGAAGAGGCACACTGTCAGTGACCAGAATATGGCCCTGAGGGCCGAAGAGGCGAAGGCCTGTCTAAGTGGTGCAAAGTGGTTTAAGGTGCTGGATCTGAGGAGTGGATGTTGCCAGATCCCGATGAGTTGGGCCGACAAGGAGAAGATGGCCGTTATAAGTTCCCTAGGATTCTTCCGGTCCGAAAAGATGCCACAGGGCATATCCAGAGCCCTTGCAACCTTCCCGCGGGGCATGTGGAAGACCATGGGGGATGTGGAGGTGTTTGGAGTTTTGGCGTATGTGGATGATCTCCTGGTATTTGGATTTGCCTCCGGAGAATATGAAGTGAAGTTGTTGCAGGAGCGGCTGAGAACTACAGAGTTAAAGTGTTTTCTGGACATGTGCCAGGGCTGGCGAAGGTTGCAGCTCGTGAGTGACTGTCTCTACGGAATCAAGTTTGAAATGAAGACGGAGAGACTGGAGAGAGTGATCTGGAACCAGTGGGAAGACTTATAAGTTGGAGAGAAAGAAGAAAGTTGTCTGACTGAGGGCAACAGCAAACTGAGAGCCTGGAGAGGGGAGTTTGCGGGGGTGAAGAAATTGCAGACATATCTCAGAAGAGTGAAGCGGAAGCTTGAGAGGAACCTGAAGATGACCATCGACAGTTCAAATGAAGTGCAAAGCCTGAAAGTTGATCTGGAAGAAGTCATGAGAAAGAAAAAGCTGGAGATAACTGCAGTGAATACTGAACTGGAGGCTGACCAATCTTTAACTGCTGCTTTTCAGGTCGGGGTGGAAGAAGCTGTCGGAGTAACTGCGTCCCAGATTGAGATGGCCGGGATGCGTGAGTCAGAACTGCTGAACCTGTGGTGAGAGGTGCAGGGGCCAGAGAAGAAGCTGATATCTCGATTGCAGGAGGTTGAAGAGACTGCAGGAGCAGTGCAGGCCACGTGTTTCCATTTGGAGAAGATCAAACAGCAGCTACCGATCGCAGAAATGAGGAAGAATACGGATTTGAAGGATGATGTGCTGGATGTGTGGTACATGCTGCCTTTTGCTGACTTTCACTCAATTGAGGAAGACACCCTTGGCTCTTCTCCCACTGAGTCAGGTGTAGTGGGGAGGGTTAGCTATGTGCAGTGGGGGGCATGAGTGAGAGGTTGAGAAAGGAGTTGGTAGCGGGCCTGAGGTATCCCCAGTTGTGTCTGAGCCTGAAAGGTTTAGGTGAAGGGATACAGAGGTCTCAGAGGGTTAGGGAACTCCCAGATAAATAGGCCTGTAGCGCCTGAGGAGCAGGGCGTGAGGTTTACTGTGTGGGGAGCAAATGTCACTGTTTGTGCTTGGGTTAGGGTGTGTTGGCAGGAAAGGTGGCGAGTTATTTAATAGTCATGAGGACATGACTTTTATTTGGTAGGGGGAGAGTGTAAAGGGGGTTTCTTCTTTTTCTTTGTTACTGCGTATGTTAATCAAAATGGCTTCTTTGTTTTGTTAAAAGTAGGACTGCTTCTTTGTAGCAAGAGAGTGCTGGAAGCTTGTTTGGGTTAAAATTTACTGATAACGAGAATTGTATTCCTTTGTTAACCAATTGGGATTAATGTTGTTCTTTCTTCTGAGTCTGTAAGCTATTGTTGGCGGGCTTTTGGGGAGATTGGCACGAGGGGGTGAGAGAGAGAGGAAGCCCAGTTTACACCCAGTGGAAACCCAAGCAGGGGTCCAAGGCCAGGAGGTACCCTGAGGAGAGGAGATGACGATAGATGTGCTTGGTTGACCATTTCGGGTGGTCCTGAGCTATGAGTCGAGGAGTTCGGAGGGGATCGAATGGTGGCCAGAAGACTTCAGTAATTGAGCTCCAACGGTTATGCACGAAGTGGTTTGGACTTTGATAAGTTTGGCACCTTTTCTTTATTTTCTTTTCCTTCATATATACTGTATCATTATTAATCACTTAGTTATAGTAATCTTTATAAATTGTAATCATTTAATCACATATGGTGTCCTGTCTGTTATTTGGCGAGGTGGGGACATCACTCAGCATCCACACAAGCTGATTACCCAGTTTGGTGGGGCCGAAGGCTGCTCCCCCAGACGAGAATGAGCTGAGCGAGTCTGAGGTGACCCAGGGGGTTACATATATATATATATATATATATACACACACACACACACACACACCTACTGTAATTCAATTTTTTTCTATATTTATCATGTAATGCATTGTATTGCTGCTGCAAAGTTAACAAATTTCACAACATATGCCAATGGTATTAAACCTGATTCTAAGGACCTCCATCCCTAGAACATGCCCTCTTATTATTGTTACCACCAAGGAGGAGGTAGAGGAGCCTGAAGACATACAATATACTCATTGTATTAGGAACAGTTACTTCCCCTCTAGCATCAGATTTCTGAATGAACAATGAACCCATCTACACTACCTCACTTTTTTCTCCCCTTTCTGCTCTCGTTTTGCTCTACTTGTTTAGCTTTTTTTCATATATATTTCTTGTTGATATTTATAGTGTTATTCATGTATTGCAATGTACTGCTGCCATAAAACAACAAGTTTAATGATATGATGATGGCATCGGTCTGTCTCAAAGTGATCTCTCCAGGTCACAGGCCTGGGTGGAGGATATTGTAGATCCTGGGACGCCCAATCATCAAGATCCCCCTCTTGGCCCCATCAGTGTAGTCCGAAGGAAAGTGAAGCAGTACGTTTGGCACCAGCTTTGCTGCAGGAGCTGCCGGAAGGATGTTCAGTGTCTCAGGAGCTCCACTCCGGATTTGCGGTCTCGGTTTACTCCCACAGCCTTTGTCTCTCCTGAGGCTACCCACAAGGCAGTGAGGCTATTTACCCACAGCTGGGGATCTATTTCATGACATTTGACAGTAATATTAAACCTGATTCTGTTGGTTGTTTAAATCTGAATTTCATCTGAAATGCAGACATTCCAAGAATTGTCAAATGCACAGTATCATTGCAAGGAAATTTTGTGGCACCTAGTTACAAAAGATAGAGATATTCATTGAAAGATTGTTCACTTATTATGTTTCCAGATGCATCTGTATCAACGAAGACATTGATTCATGAATTGCAAATATGCTCTTCCACCTATAGCTTTGTGTTCTCATGAATGAGGTGAGTAATGGATACGTATGTGACAGATATGACTGTAACGTTCTCGCTCGGGTGTAATGGAACCCGAGTTAAACGTCGAGGTAAACCGTAGTCAATGAAAACAAGGTCGCAGTAAGATTAACCATTTACTGTTCACTCTTCACATTAACGTATGGTGAAAACTGTTGATAAAACAATACAAGATTGGTACAGTGTTTGTTTCCTTCTAGATATCATATCTACATCATAAATACTTGTAAAAGTAAACTACAACAACTACATTACATTAAAGTGCAGCATACAGTCAGAATCTACCTACGCCATTGACTGCTTTAAATACACTTCAACACAAACTATCTGCAACTCTTTAACTAACGAAAACATAAACCTTATTGACCGTCGTTACTTTTAACGGAATCAGCGTTAACATTTTAATTCAACATATCGATTATCTCATGACTTACAGCGTTGCTTTCACTGTGATTTCTAATGCATACAGAGACAATTTTCCTGCACTGGTCTCACACATGTGAGTGAGCCCCCTCCGTTCCGTCTTTTCCAAACCGGTATTTTCCCACAAGACGTGGCGAAACCGGATGTGACGTCATCACATGCCGTGATATATTACAGACAACAAATTTACTTAAACAAACCTAACTTTAACTAAAAAATGCTAACACATGAATTACTAAGCGAAAATATTATAAACTAAATAACTGCCATAAAGGCAGCACAATGACGACACATGCAGGTCCTTATAATGATTAGTAATTACTGAGGGAACTGTCCCCTTGATGCCCTCTTGTTCAAACTTGATGACTTTAAGTACTTATAAATTTTGAAGTGCACATATGCAAAATATGAATTTATTGCAGATCTAAATGTTGGTATATGCTACACCAAATAATTTAATTATTTGCCATTGAATCAATGGAGGGAAAGAAATGCACCCTATACTAATTTATTGAAGAATCATATCTCTGATTTCTATAAACAATCATGCATTTTACCAATAACAAGATGAAAGGAAATTTATCCACAAAAACAAGAACAATCTTAATCCATAATGTAAATAATGCTTGTAATAAATATGACAATGATTACCTGAAATGTTAACTCAGCTTCTCTTCCCTCAGGTGCTGTCTGACTTGCTGAGTATTTCCAGCATTGTCTGCTTTTATTTCAGATTTCCAACTTAAAAAAAAATCTCTTCAAAGTAAAATGTGAGTTTTGTAATATGGAAATGAATCTTTGGGTTTCAGGATTTAATCCCACTTTGGACAGATAAAGACAGACCTGAATTGATTTGATTATTTGTAATGTCATCTGAATATCCCTTTGAAAATGTATCTTTGTAATTACACATTCATCTTGTAACTATTAATCCTTAAATCAGTGCTTCAGTGTGGTGCTAATGGTGATGATGCATGAACAAAATATTTTAGTAGGGAAATTATTTTCTTTTAGTTGATAAAATTTCATTATAGGAGGAAGTAAAACTGAGGCAGAGTTCATCAAAATTAGCTTTAACAGCAGGCATTCTACAATCTCTGAATGACCTTGTATTTTAATGTGATGTTAATAATCAGCAAAAACACTGAAGCACTTGCATTTTAATATGTTAATTTTAAAAGCCACTATACCAGTTAAGTGAAATGACTTTAATTGACTCTTGTGGATTGATTTTTTTGGTATAAGTGCAAAAGTACAAACTCTTCAAACTAAAGGACATTCAATTCATGCAGTTGCTTCGCCAGCTTTTAGTGAAGGCTGAGCCTTCACCCTTACATTTAGTCTTAAAGCTTAGTCAAACTTTCAGATATAATTTAGATACCTGTAAATTGATTTTTTTGTTGTTGTTTTTCCAATTACTCATTAATAGGGAACATAGAGTCAAATGAACAATTCACCTGATCTGACAGGGATAATTGCCATGAACTTGTGTCACCTTTGTGGGGCTTAAAATAGATTGCCAGAAAAATTGGGATTGGACAGGAGCAGAAAAAAAGTTAAGTCCTTAGGTAGAGTATTTATGATTCATCAAATACTTAATCTTTAAATATACATTGAGTGTTGTTTTGAAATATAGTCAGTTGTAATATAGGAAATGCAACAGTACTTTTATGCAAAGGGTGATACTGCAAATAACAAAATTATTTGAACCAGTTAAAGTTCTTTTAGTGGAATTTATCCTGGGCTGTGTTCTCTGAAGCATCAGAGACCTGACAGAAGTTTATAAAATTATGAGTGTTTTAGATAGGTTAAATGGTCAGAATCTTTCTCCCAGGGTAGAAATATCAAGTACTAGAGAACATGCATTTGAGGTTAGAGGGGGTATGTCTTTACACTAAGGTGGGTAGTAGTGGAATAAGAAACAAGAGTGGCATTTAGGGAGATGTTAGATAGACCAATAACGCTGACTGGAATAGAGAGATACAAATCACATACTGGCAGAAGAGATTTCCTTTTAATTGAACAACATGTTTGAGAAATACCCTGGGCCAAAGGGCAGTTTCTATACTACACATTTAAGAATTCCTATGTTCTCTACAAGGTCCAAAAGAGGGAGAGGGACAGGGAGACAGGGAGAGCAGGGGTGGGGGGGGGGGGGGGGGAGAGAGAGAGAGAGAGAGATTGATTGATTGATTGATTGATTGATTTGAGAGGTTGGTTATGACTAGACTGAACTCCTGCCTCAGCAAGGACCTGGACCCATTGCAATTTGCCTATCGTCACAGTCGGTCAACGGCAGATGCTATCTCAATGGCTCTTCACATGGCTTTAGACCACCTAGACAACACAAACACCTATGTCGGGATGCTGTTCATTGACAATAGCTCAGCATTTAATACCATCATTTCCATAATCCTGATTGAGAAGTTGTAGAACCCAGGCCTCTGTACCTTCCTCTATAATTGGATTCTTGACTTCCAAGCAGAAGACCACAGTCTGTGTGGATAGGTGATAACATATCCTCTTCGCTGAAGATCAACACTGGCGCACCTCAGGGGTGTGTGCTTAGCCCACTGCTCTACTCTCTCTGTATACACATGACTGTGTGGCTAGGCATAGCTCAAATACCATCTACAAATTTGCTGACGATACAACCATTGTTGGTAGAATCTCAGGTGGTGACAAAAGGGCATACAGGAGTGAGATATGCCAACTAGTGGAGTGGTGCTGCAGCAACAACCTGGCACTCAATGTCAAGGAGAGAGTGAATAGCTTCAAGTTCCTGGGTGTCAAGATCTCTGAGGATCTAACCTGGTCCCAACATATCGATGTAGTTATAAAGAAGGCAAGACAGTGGCTATACTTTATTAGGAGTTTGAAGTGATTTGGCATGTCAACAAATACACTCAAAAACTCCTATAGTTGTACTGTGGAGAGCATTCTGACAGGCTGCATCACTGTCTGGTATGGAGGGGCTACTGCACAGGACCGAAAGAAGCTGCAGAAGGTTGTAAATCTAGTCGGCTCCATCTTAGGCACTAGCCTACAAAGTAACCAGGACATCTTCAGGGAGCGGTGTCTCCGAAAGGCAGCGTCCATTATTAAGGACCTCCAGCACCCACGGCATGCCCTTTTCTCACTGTTACCATCAGGTAGGAGATACTGAAGCCTGAAGGCACACACTCAGCGATTCAGGAACAGCTTCTTCCCCTCTGCCATCCGATTCTTAAATGACTTTGAAGCTTTGGACACTACCTCACTTTTTTTTAATGTACAGTATTTCTGTTTTTGCACATTTTTAAATAAACTATTCAATATATGTAATTGATTTACTTGTTTATTTATTATGTTTTATGTTATTATTATTTTTTTCTCTCTCTGTGCTAGATTATGTATTGCATTGAACTGCTGCTGCTAAGTTAACAAATTTCATGATAATAAACCTGATTCCGATTCTGATTCTGAAAGGAGAGGAGAGGAGAGGGAGAGAGAGGGGGAGAAAGGGGAGGAAGAGAGAGAGGGAGACAGAGAGAGAAAGCAGAGAGGGGCAAGAGGGAGGGTGTGTGTGTGTGAGAGAGAGAGAGAGAGAGAGGGAGAGAGAGAGATATCACCAAATATTAACTAACATCAGTCGAATTTCAAAGAGAAGCCACTGACTAGAAATGTTGACTATCCATAACAGAGACTTTATTTCTGTTTTGTTCAGCTTCTCATAACATTACCCTCCTTTTCACAATATTGTCAGTCATAACCAGTAGTATAGCTACCAACCATTTGGTATTTACACATGCTCAGACTTTCCAGAAAATTAACTCTCTCCGTCAAACATATAGATAAAAAGTCAACAGCCCCATCAAATAAGATAATTCTCATCTATCAAAGGTGAATCAGTTCCCTTCTAAGATATCACAAAATCAATGACTACATCACATGATGGAAAGTGAAATGTATCAATAAGGAAAATTGAGTAGTCAATCAAATAATGCACTTTTCTATTGTATGCACTTGGTTTTAGTTTCGTACTAATAATGAAACTGGTTAACAAATAATCATGCAACTAAAAATAACAGGCAAGGATTTGCTTGAAGTTCAGGAATATCCATGCTTAATTAACTTATGCTCATTCAAAGATCTGCAGGCAAAATATTAAATATGTGCTGCCTGCATCTGAATTGCATCACCCATACTGCAGTAGGTATAATATCATGAATATTTTGTTCTGCATCAAGGCTGATTGCAATTATGAAAGGGGAGGTTCCCTGTAGCTGAAGCAAACACTACTGGATTTTCCAACCAAATGTACAAGAGAGCGAGCACACAAGAAAGACTGCAGAAGTTGGAATGAAGTTGCACACGGAAAATGATGGAGGAACTCAACGGATCAGACAGCATCCATGGAGGGCAATGAACAGTCAATAATTCAGGCTGAGACCTTTCGTCAGGACTGGAAAGAGAGAGGGTAGAAGCCAGACAGAAAGGTGGGGGTGGGAGATGGGGCGCAAGCTGGGTGATAGGTGAATCCTGGTGAAAGGAGAAAGGTGGGGAGGTGGGGAGGGGAAAGGGAATGATGTGAGAAGCTGGGAGGTGACAGATGGAAGAGGCAAGAGCTGAAAAAGTTCTGATAGGAGAGGATGGTGGAGCATGGAATAAAGGGAAGGAGGTGGAAACCAGAAAGAGGAAGGTATAGGTGATGGACAGAGATGAGGGCAGGTGAGGGAAAAGAGAAGGGGAAATGGAGTCAGAGGAATAAAGGAAAACAAAGGTGGGAGGGAAACGGGTTACTGGAAGTTAGAGATATCATGATGTTGACATCAAGTTGGAGACTACCAATTCTACAGAATATATGGCAGTAGAAAAATGAACAGCAAGTTTTCAGACTCTATATTGCCAGAGGCAGGAGTCCTGCAAAAAATATGTTCAGGGAGCAGTGGGAATAAGTTGCAGCAGATTTCAGTACAATAAGTAACACGTGATTATCAGATGTGTCACTCTGTAGTTAGTCCAACTCAGCAGGCCAGGCAGCATCTATGGAAAACAGTTGGTGTTTTGGTCTGAGACCTTTCATCGGGACCTGATGAATGTGCTTGGCCCAAAATGTCGGCTGTTTACTCTTTTCCATAGATGCTGCCTGGCTTGCTGAGTTCCCCCAACATTTTGTGTGTGTTGCTTTGGATTTCCAGCATCTGCAGATTTTCTCGTATTTGTGTTGTAGCTGGTCTACTTGACTTTCTGCCCACAGGCAATTCACAGCTAATAGACAATGTCAGGCTCTACAATGATAATGCCACAATGTGTCAAGGTTGGATGGTTGTGTCCTCTTTTGTTAGAGAAAGTCTCTGCCTGGCACTTACCATGCTATGAATGTACTTTCCACTTAACTGGTTGCTGGTTACATTTTGTTCTTTCTTTTCTTGAAAATAACAAACATGTAGTTTTGTGAGAATGGTTGCCTTTGCCAGGACGTGGGAAACATTGTCTCCAGTATGTCCCATGAAGTATACTGCACTTACCATGTCCAAAATGGATTCCATTCTCTCAATGTTTAGCTAAAGTGCAGCTAGAAGTAGCCAAACATGCAAATCAACATTGGTATCCTGGTTCAAGTCTCTATTCCATTATAGCCTATGTGCCAGGGGCATTTGAGTCATCATAATCAACCAATAGTAATGATTGTGTGACAGGGCTATCTGACATCACCCATGGGTACCTGGCAGCCACACAAACAACAAACATCCAAATGCCACCCTAAATGACTATCTGCAGACGGACAATGTGGAGAAACCATGTTGAACTGAATGGTGAATGGTGAAGCTGTCTAAACCACTGCAGAGAAGCTCAACCGAGTAGGCAGCAAGACTTGAGGCATCCTGCGGAATACTACAGAACATCAACATTTTTGAGCAGAATGAGGAAAAGAGGAAATAATTTAAACAGGGCCTTTTGTCCAGACTTATCTTAACAAGTCCCTTAATTGTGAGACCCGTAAATATGAACAAGTTTGTTCCGCATCAGCCAATCCCATTTCTTATATTCCCTCTGTTGCTGACCTTGTCAACAGCCACCAGACTACAATGCCCCAAGGAAATAAATCAAACCAAACTAATAAATCAATGTTTGCCATATTATACAAAAAAATTATTTAATCACCCATGCATTCCCTTACATCTCATCTCACTCTGTTTATTTCTGCCCTAATTCTCCCATTGCAGGTTACCCCAGTGGCTGCACTGATGGACAGGATATCTTTGAGGTTCCTCCAGAGGGATGCATCTAAATATCCAACCCCTGCATTTGTCTATGTACAGTCAGGGTTTTTGCAGCTACATCCACTCATGAGGAAGGCTTCAGGAGTAAATCCCAAGGGAACAATCCGGAGCTGGAGTCCCTAAGGCAGTCCTACATTGAGTTCAATGTTGTCTGGCAACTCTTGCTGGTATCAAACTGTATCGCTCTCTGCCGTTCCTTGGGTTCATCAGATGTGTGGAATGGGGGAGCTTGCTACATGGGCAACAGTTTGCTCTCCATATCATACTACCCAGGCCTGCATATCCAGACAGTCAGGATGCAGTATCCATGGTCAACTCTGACCAACAGAGGTCTCACATGGCCAGGAGTTTTGATAACTATCCAACTTAGTGAACAATGAGCTCTTTTCCTTTAAGGGGTGCAGGCATGGTTTCAGTCATGATAATGGGGTGGAAGCACCAATTTTAAGGGTGCTTTGCACTAGCTCAATGGTTACAAGTTAACTACTCATGTGATCCAAGTGGATGTTTTCCAGAACTATCAAATTTATCTCCCTAAGTAACTTAATACAATTCCACTTGCTAATGAATTACTGTTGCATCTTTCTTTCACCATAAATTCTGCCTGAAATAATCATGAAAGACAGACTATTTATTTATTTTTGGTTTTCCTTCTCTATTTTCCCATCGTTGATTTTGCTGCTGTTTAGTTTAAGGTTTCTTGTTTGGTTCAAGATCATGTACTAGCTTGTTAAGACACAGAATATTTACTTTTTAGTTTAAAGTTTTTCAATAACTCCCATGGTTCTCAGAAAATAAATTTGCATGTTTATTTATATACATAGATGTTTATGAACACATATTTATTGTCGATGAAGGGATGAGTTTCAACAGTAAGGATGCTTTGCAGTCTCTGTGTCCTATGTCTTCTGTGGTAACCATACTGTGAGCTGATCAGGAAAATTATGCACATTATATAATAAAAAAAATCTCATTTGACATATTTGAGACAAATCAAAAACCATTAATATCTGATGCATGCAAAATTCCCTGCTATGACAAAAGCTGAAAAATTAAAAGAAAGCACCTTTCCTTACTCAAGCATGCCAGAGCATTTAACAGCTCATTCTGTTTTGAATCTGCCCTCGTATCGGTAAAGTACTGCAATATATTAAGGAACGTAATGGCTACCAATATGTGTGCAGCCAGATCTCTCACACCGTAATGACATGGTAACAAGATAATCTGATTCAGTAATGTTGGTTGAGGAATAAATATTGACAATGACACCATTCTCAGCTTTGGAACTGCACTATTATAACTGTTATGAGAGAAGCTCAGTTGAATGATTCATGCAAAATTCGCCAGCTCCAGCAAATTAAACATTGGCCCAGCCTGCAAAACCCAAATCCTTGAATGAATTTATAAAATGCATAAGATTAATTTCTGTATTCATATGTCACCTTGTAGTTAGCACTTAGGTTTGGAGAGTTCCACGTCCTATTGCTAACCAAGACTGTGTCCGTTCAATGCCATATATCAAAAGACACCATGTAACATGATTGAACTATAACTACCCCTTAGTATTCTCTCATTTTAAACTCCCTTATATATTTATATTAAAATAATGATGTTTCACCAAGAGATTGGAGACAATTAAAATTGACCTTTTTAAAACATTTATATTTCCACAAAGGAATGTAATAGACTAATCATATGATCTTATAATAGGTTTCCTGACACACCTCTTTGTTAATAGGAAACAACAGTATAAAGGTTGTGACTTGTATGTTATTTACTACACACTAATTACCATCTATTAGAGATTAAAAGCAGTAGTTTCTCAAATACTGTTTTCTTGCAATAGTTGGACTTAATGCACTAGGCAAAGCATTTAAATTGATTGATGTGACTGTCATACTCTGACAGTGCTATGAGTTAAGCAAAATAGAAATACCTATTGTGGAATGTATACTTCTACCTTTTTCGCTACAGCTGTTTTCATCTTTCTAGCTAATTGTAGCATAGTATCACAACTTTAAATTACCGGTAAGCTAAATACATAATATCTTGAACTGAGGTAGTGGTTAATAGTCTTGAATTCTATCTGACATAGTTAAACAATCTAACTGAAGGACAGATTAACATAGTTCTATCATATGTATTTTGCAGTACTTTTACCCAAAGAAGAGATGATAATTAACTATGATAATAAAACATATTATTTTATCATTATATGGCTAATTAAAATTAATCACTCTTATTTTCTTCGGCATCCTCTTGGGACTGAGTGTGAGGAGATGCACTTTGGCAGGACCAGCCAGGGTAAGGTGTTACACAGTGAATGGTCGGGCACTGAGGAGTGCAGTGGAGCAAAGGGATCTGGGAATACAGGTCCATTATTCATTGAAACTGGTGTCACGTGTTGACAGGGTCTCAAAGAAAGCCTTTGGCACTTCAGTCTTTGTAAATCAAAGTATTGAGTACAAGAGATGGGATGTAATGTGTAAGTTGTATAAGGCATTGCTGAGGCCTAATTTGGACTATTGTGTGTAGTTTTGGTTACCTACCCTCAGGAAAGATGTACATAAGGTTGAAGGAGTACAGAGAACACTTACTCTTTCAATGATATTGCTGGGACTTGATGACCTGAGGACTGAATAGGTTAGGACTTTATTCCTTGGAATGTAGAAGGTTGAGAGGAGACTTGATAGAGGTATATGAAAGTATGAGGGGTATAGATAGGGTAAATGCAAGCAGGCTTTTTCCACTGTTTGTTGGGACTACAACCAGAGGTCATGGGTTAAGAGTGAAAGGTGAAAAGTTTAAGGGGCACGTGAGGGGCAACTTCTTCACTCGGAGGGCCGTTAGAGTGTGGAACAAACTGGCAGCATGAGTGGTCCACGCAAGCTCAATTTTAACGTTTAAGAGAAGTTTGGACATGTACATAAATGGCAAGGGCATGAACGGCTAGGACCCCAGTGCAAGTCGATGGAGTAGGCAGTTTAAATGGCTCTGCATGGGCTGGTTCCACTGGAGGACTTGTTTCTCACTTCTCTATGACTTCCACTTTCGTTTTGTGGACTCTGAGTTGGCAAATGTCGCCACTGGGGAACTGTAGATTCTACCCCAGATCGGGCAGGAGTGGTTGTGGAGGTGGACGGGTGACTTGCTGCTTCTGGCATTTACACTGGGCCTCTATTATTTCCATTGCATGGCCTCATGTACCCCGTCATGGGCTGGAGACAATGCACTTCCTCGCAGACGCATTGAGCACATCCTTTAATCTTTGCCTCCACCCATCAAATGATTTCTTCCCACAACAGCGTGTGTACTCAGAGCAGAGTGTCTGTGTCAGGATTCTGGTGATAGGCGTGAAGGCCACTAGTGTTTAGGATGCTAATCCTAGTTGTGCTATTGGCACTTTCCTCTCTAATCCTATTTCCTTGCTGTCTTGACAGATAATTGGATACTGAGAAGGACAGGTATTGGGTGAGGGAGGAGAAGAGGACGATTCAGAGGAAAAAGATGAAACATAAATAAGAATTCTAAAGCAGCGGCGAAACAAGTAAGTGGCATTAGTAGTCAGAAATTATGTTTCATTTAGTACAAGGCAGGGTAAAGCTAAAAATTATTCTCCATTTGAAATTGCATGTTAATGCACCCTACCAGCATTCAGTGGCAGATTCATTTGAGGATAGAGTTAAGTAATGCTCCAAAGTGGATGTTGTGCAATGCGTTAGTAGATTGGTAAACACTCTGCACGAAACTGTGTACAAGCAATTGTATTAGCCCAAAAGCTGCAGCCATGACAATGTGACAGATTTGCCCTCGAGTGGTGATTGATGTGGACAAACGCTAAGCAGTTTTGCTGGGATATTATGTCATTAAAGCTGGGTACGCAGTGCAGGACAAGCAGGCTGTTAAGGTTATTGAATTCTGACTGATGAGATAAGAAGGAATTAAAATGGCAAAGTGGACAAATGTGTGTCCATCCAGGATAAATAAATCTGTTGCCAACCTCATTTACGGTAGGGAGGATCCTGTAAACCACGACAGAACAAATCTTTATTCTCCAGTAAAAGCTTGCACCCATGTAAATCATCTGTGACATTAGTTAAGTGGGAATGGAAGAAAAAATAAGATATTACTGATATCTGCAGTGTTTTCATACTGACTGAATGATTTCATAATTAGAAAAAAGGCACGGTACAGCCTCTATATTCTTAGAAGCTTACGCATATGTCAGCTAAAACCTTGACAAACTTCTATAGATGCACAGTGGATAGTATCCTGACTGATTGTATCACTGCCTGGCATGGAAACACCAATGCCACAAATGGAAAAGCCTACAAAGTTAGAGGATAAAGCCCAGTATATGACAGGAAAATCCCTCCCCACCATTGAGAACATCTACAAGGAGTACTACCAGAAAAATACAGCATTCACCATCCAGGCCATGCTCTCTTTTTACTGTTGCTATTAAGAAGGAGGTACAGGACCCTTGGGTCCCATATGATCAGGTTCACAAACTGTTATTACCTTTCAACCGTCATGCTCTTGCACCACCATCAGTTCAGCACTGAACTGATTCCACCACCTATGGGCTCACTTTCAAGGACTCTACAACTCATGTTCTCAGTATTATTTGTTTACTATTTTTGCTGTATTTACACATTTTGTCGTCTTCTGCACAATGGTTGTTTGTTAGTCTTTGCGTGTAGTTTTTCATTGATTCTGTTGTACTTCTTTGTTCTACTGTGAATGTCTACAAGAAAAGGAGTCTCAGGGCATTATATGACAATATTTATATACTTTGATAATAAATTTACTTTGAACTTTGAACTTTGACTAATGGAAGTACTATGTGTCCAAGGGTTTCATTACATAAATGGATTGGACTGCAATTTCCCAAAGCAGCTATATTAAAGTTTCTAATTTTGATGGCTTTCCAATTAATTCTATGAAATAAATCCTGAAAACCTTTTTCTTCCCATTGAATGGTTGCATTAAAAAATAGATAAAACAGGAGGGTAAAAATTAATGAGTTAATAAACAATATTTTGAGCAGAACAGTTTAAGATGCATTAATCTTTTTTAGATAAAAAGCATGGAAATTAAGGAAGAAATTGAATGAATTGCAGGTGTAAATTCAATTTAGGGGATAGGACAAGGAAAGCATTGCTACGACATTCGTCCAAGTGTTTGAACTGAAAAATGAACGTATTAACTTATAAATTCACGAGGAAAGAGAAGATATTAGAAGAAGAGGTGTACTAAAGATGATAATTTATGATAAAATTATAACGAGAGTAAGCAGGCAGTCACAACTTAATGAAAAGAATTAAGAAATAGCAAAATAAGATTTAAGATAGGAAAGAATGGGAATAGAAATATTGATGTGACTATAAATTGTTAAAATGTATTAAAACAGAAATTAGTCCTGTAAGTAGTTGTAGCTGAGTAGGTTTAATCAGGAATTTTAACTTCTACATAGATTGGAATATCCACTTATTCTGACATCATAAGGTAGAACATTTATTGATATGTTCTGGACAGTTTATGAATCCTAGAAATAATACCAGGCAAACCATTATTGATATAATGTGCACTGAAGTAGTTATGTTGAGTACTGAGGTTGATAGAAACCATAATATGTAAGAAATCCAAAAGAAATTCAAAATTCTAGGGTTGAGAAATCTATTTTCAACAAGGTGAAATGAATGTTGCTGAAAATGATAAAGATGTTCAAATAAATTAAATAAACAAGTAAATATGTGACAAATGGATTTCAGTACAAGTAAATGGAGACCAAAAGGAATAAATCAGAAAAAAACACACTGCATGATAAAAAGTTAAAAAACAGTTGATATCTAAAGATGCAATAAATATACATCATCTTGAGAAAGAATTTAAGATAAATAAAGAAAATAAACATATAATGCTTAACGTTATTAAGTCCAGAGTGCGAGGTGTAAGAAGTTACATTACAGCATATCATAAGTAATGTAAGCTCTGGACTACACATATATGGAAAGGCATATTGTCTTGGAGGGAGTGCAGCATCGAGTCATAGAATACTGCAATGCAGAAATATGCCTTTTGCCTCTTTAGTCCATACCAGACTATTACTCTGCTTCATCCTATCAACCTGCACCTGCACCAGAGCCCTCCATACCCCTCCTGTCCAAATTTCTCTTAAATACTGAAATCAAACCTGCGTCCACCATTCCGCAGGCAGTTTGTTCCACGCTCTCACCACCCTCTGAGTGAAAGAAGTTCCTCCTAATATTCCCCTTAAATGTTTCCCCTTTCACCCTTAACTCATGCCCCACATCAGTGGAAAAAGCCTGTTTACATTTATCCTGTCTATGCCCCTCATAATTTTATATAACTTCCCTTATTCTCCTGCATTCTATGGAATAAAGTCCTAACCAAACCTATCAAATACTGAGGCTATATTGGTGGAACTGGGGAATAAGATTATATTATTGACCACACAATAGTCAGCAGGATTTAGAGGAGCAAATTTGTAGAGGGATTGCAGACTGTTGTAAGAAACATAAGTTTGCAATAGTAGGTCATTTTAACTTTCCACATATTGAACTAGGACTCCCATGCTGTAAAATGGCTGGATGGCTGGATGTCAAATGTATTCAGGAAAGTTTCCATAATCACTACATAGAGATCCCAACTAGAGACAGTGCCATGCTAGATCTCTTCTAAGAAATGAGACAGGACAAATGACAGAAGCTTGTGTAGGGAAACACTTTCCATCTAGTCATCATTATGCCATTAATTTTAGTATAATTATGGAGAAGGATAGTTCTTTTTCTCGGTTGAGATTCTAAATTGGAGAACGGCTAATTTTGATGGCACTAGAAAAGATTTGGCAAGTGTGGATTGGGACGGGTTGTTTCCAAGCAAATGTGTGCTTGGTAAGTGGGAGGCCTTCAAAAGTGAAATTTGAGAGTACAGAGTTTGTATGTTCCTACCAGAATAAAAGGCAAGAATATCAGGATTAGGAAACCGTGGTTTTCAAGAGGCACTGAGACCCTTTGAGGAGTATAAAAAATGCAAAGGAACACAAGAAGAAAATCATGAAGGCCAAAAAAAGTCCTTAGGTTGTTCTAGCAGACAAAGTGAAGGAGAATCTCAATTACATTAACAGATTAAGGGCAAAAGAATAGCAAGAGAAAAATTGGTCCTCTTGAAAATCAGAGTGGTCATTTATGCACGGAGTTGAAAGAGATATGGGAGGACTTAAATGGATTTTTTTTGCATCTGTATTTACTCAGGAGATGGACACAGAGTCCATAGAAGTGAGGCAAAACCGCAGTGAGGTCATGGACTGTACACATATCCTTAATCATGTGTGTTCTGCCGGAGGATTGGAAGATAACTAACGTTGTTCCATTGTTTAAGAAAGGCTCTAAAATAATAATAGTAATAGGCATCCATTAGTCTCGTGAGACCATGGATTTGCACCTTGCAAGGTTTCCAGGGCGCAGGCCTGGGCAGGGTTGTTTGGGAGACTGGCAGTTGCCCAAGCTGCAAGCCTTCCCCTCTCCACGCCACCGATGTTGTCCAAGGGAAGGGCACTAGGACCCAAGCAGCTTGGCACCAGTGTCGTCACAGAGAAATGTGTTGTTAAGTGCCTTGCTCAAGGACACAACACGCTGCCTCAGCTGAGGCTCGAAACAGTGACCTTCAGATCACTAGACCTAATGCCTTATCCACTAGGCCACGCGCCAACATTTCCTGGCTCTAAAATAAACCAGGAAGTTATAGGCCTGTGAGCCCGACATTAGTAGTGGGTAAGTTATTGAAGGTATTCTAAGGGATTGTATATATAGGCATTTGGATATATGACTTTGTGTATAGTTGGTCATGTCTAACCAATCTTATAGTTTTTCAAGGAAGTAACCAGAAAAGTTGATGAAGGCAAGGCAGTGGTTTTTGTCTAAATGGACTTTAGCAAGGGTTTTGACAAATGACAGATGGAATTTAATGAAGTCAAGTGTGAGGTGTTACACTTGGTGAGGACAAAGCAGGGTAGAACTTACTCGGTTCCTGGTAGGGCACTGAGGCGTGTGGTAGAATAGAGAGATCTGGGAATACCGATCCATTATTCCTTGAAAGAAACATCACAATTAGATACAGTTGTAAAGAGAGCTTTTGGCACATTGGCCTTTATAAATCAAAGTATTGAGTGGAGGAGTTGGGATGTTATGTTGAAGCTGTATAAGATGTTAGTGAGGCCTAATTTGGAGCATTGTGTTCAGGTTTGGTCACCTTCAATGATGATAAATTACCTGCAAAAGTGGCTTGAAAATGTTTGCATCCACCTAAGAAACTAGAAATAGAGTCTTAGTTTAATGGAATCTATGGCACCGTATCAATCTCTGAGTTGCACAATGAAATATCAATTAGGTTATGTTCTCAAACTCCAAGCACATCTGATTAATGTGGCTTTAACTGGCAGTAAAGTTGTAAGTATTTCTAGATTCTGTATTACCAATTTGAAAATGAAGAAAGAAGGGATCTAGTGATTGTGAGAGAACAGGAAAATAGAGAAGATTATTTTAGGTAATTTGTTACAGTGTGAGAGGACTAGGTAGCCTGAGAGGTGAACTGTTTACCTTGCATTCCTCGAAGCTGCCAGACATCTTTTGGTGCTATAGTGTTCTATTGGGAGGTAAGCTAGCACCAGTAATCGCTTTAATAAGTTCTTACTAGCCACAGCAGATATACTGGTCAGAGTGTCCCTCTTCTCCCACTCACCCACCCACCCACTTTCCCTCTCAGACGGCTTCTCCTATCACCTGCTGGCTTATACTCCTCACACTCCCCTCGCTTTCTTTTTTGGGATTCTATCCCCTTCTTTTCCCGTCCTGACCAAGGGTCTTGGCCTGAAATGTCAATTGTTTATTCCTCTCCTTTGATGCAACCCGACTTGCTGAGTTCCTCCAGCAATTTGATTGTATTGGTCAGAGTGATTTCTGCCTGTTGAAAGCAGAACAGAATCCCTCCCTTTCAGACTACTGCATAGACCTTCATTTCCAAAACTGAATCAGAGATCCTGCGTAACCTTTCTGAAATGGTAGCAGTAATCTCTCTACTTGGAAATTTTCCTTGCTGCCTAGGGTTAAAATACACGCTACCTTTAAAAGATAATGATTTTTTTAATGTAGATTAGTAAAGCTTGATTCTTACTTCCAACCAAACGGGCAAGCAGCTAATGAAGAGCATGCTTAGGTAGAGCAGATTGCATGCCTGATTTGAGGTAGAAATACCAATTTCATATGAACTGGATGTGAACTGTAGATCACATGTTCTCATGCCCCAGTGTGTCTACGTACCAGCAATATTGAATTTTTTGCCCTCTGACATTACTCTGATTCCATGGATTCATGACAGTACTATTTGTAATATCCTACAAAATTTATTTTTGTAATTTCACAGATTACATTTTTGCATATTCCCACCTTGTTTTCTATAAGATTTCCTTGCATTAATATTTTGCTGAAGCAGTGAGACAGAAGGGTAATTGCAACTGCCGGGTGTTTGTTCAATGCATGTCTTGCCATTGGATTCTTTAGTTAATTCTCTGAAAATTTGCAGAATCTTCAACAATGTTAAAATGTAATGTCATTGCTATTTGCCCTTGAACTGAAAGGGTTACAAGTGTTTTAGCAGACAGTAAAGAGAGAACTATAATTACAGACCAGATAAATCTGTGATTTCTAATGGATGTTTTTGATACTGACTAAAATTATATACTTAACCTACATTAACTGATCTTCAATAATCCACTTGCTGTGAGGGAATTCAAGCTCATATTTTTAGATCATCATCTGGAGAGATCCGTTCCCTGGACAAACAGTCCAGATTCAGATTTATTTAAAACATGTACATCAAAGCATGCAATGAGATGAGTCATTTGTCTTAACAACCAACACACCCAAGGATGTGTTGCCATGTAGTCTGGTGCCACCCATTTCACCATAAACGTAACCATTAGACTCTCCCCAAGGATAAGCAAATATACAACTATGATTAAGGACAACTGGATGGTTCAGGAAAGTACAACATCAACTTCTAAAAGGGAAATCATTAGCATTTCAGTTCAAGATTATTTGTTGAACTCCTTTAGGCTCTTGAAATGGTGCTCCTGGGCTACTGAACTGATTTGGAAAAAATGAGTAGATTGTTGATTTAAGAAGTAACTTCTTCGGTTTTAGAAGTTTGGTCTCCTATCTGACCTGATAATGCTTCTTTCAGTAGCTCTGGTACTGCAATTCAGCTTTCTATCTGCCCACAAGATAGAAATATTACATAATTGGTGTTCAAAAAAAAACCTAGGGCATCTTCAAAGTTATTGACTTCCACTTCAAAGGAAATGAGCACTGTATCTGAGGAACAGCCCTAGGTTATTCTATTTACTCGGATTAACCTTTCATCTCCTCAAAGGGATTGGTAAACAAGTCCTTGGGGATTAGTTGTTCATTTCAGAAGGATGAAACATCCAGTTAAAATGTACAACATAAAGTAGACCCCACCTACGGTAAGATTGAAGGGGCACTGCTGTACAATCCTGACATTTCCTATTAGAGAGCTTTCCTCCTAATTCTATGCAATTCTAAATGGCAAAGATCCAGAATAGTAAAGAAGAAATGCTCAAAATCTGATAGACCATTATGATCTGACTATGGCAATCTTGCTGAGTAAGTTGAATGTTATGAGAAGGAAGAGGGAGAGGACGATGGACAGGCGGAAGAAGGTGAAGTTTCAGTCAGACCCTGTAGCAGATTAAACTCAGAACAAACTAAGAAACAGCTTAAATGTACCTTTTACATCTTTAAAATTTAGAGTAAACTCATATATATTGAGTGCAAAGCAGGTAACATTGCAGCTTTGAGTTACCTGATCATTTCTGCACTGTTCAGATTGTTCTAACTGTAATACTAGGGACCCAATACTGCAGAGTTTATTCTAACTAATGTTAGCCTGAATGGTTAAAAGACAGAATTCACATCTTAAAGGAAAAGTACTCTGTGATGGGTATGAGTGCTGCCAGTTATTCCTTAAATAAATCTGACCTGGTTAACTTTAAAGAGTAGAACAATGTTGGAGAAAATATCTCCAGGGTCTCAAAATATATACTGAAAAGTTTGTTAGAGGGGATGGGGAGTAGGTAAGATTCTCTATTTTCATGAAGGGTAAGGAAGATCCTTGGAGATGTTCAGAGACAGTGGGAAGAGTAGAGGTAGGTCAGGAGATCCATATAAGGATTTAAGCCCAACATCTTGTATGTACAAACAAGCTGGAGGAACTCAGCAGGTCGGGCAGCATCCGTGGAAACAAGCAGTCAATGTTTCGGGCCAAGTCCTGATGAAGGGTCTTGGCCCGAAACGTTGACTGCTCATTTCCACAGGTGCTGCCCGACCTGCTAAGTTCCTCCAGTTTGTTTGTACGTGTTGCTTTGACCACAGCATCTGCAGTGTACTTTGTGTTTATCTTGTATGTATTTGTGCAGGAAATTCAAGGAGTTCAATCCAGTTGTAATCCTAATTAATCAGGACTCATTCCAAACCAGAGTATTGTCCATGTAGGTAACATTGCTGCAGCCTTTGCAACCATGTAAATCAAGCTAAATGTACTTTTAGCTATTCAGTTATGAGAGTGACAGGATATGAAAAAAGCTGGGATAAACAGTTCTGTTTATGGTTATGGCATAACCACACTCACATAACCAAATTAACAGAGAGTGCCAGGCCTGGTTTTGCCCTACATAATACGGAGACAATGCTGGATGTTTTTTGCACTTTTTGTTATGTTTGCTCGCCTATCTACTGATGAGACCTGGAGCCAGAATACCACCAATCTATAGGCAATACCTCACAGGGACTTGGGCTATTCTTTTTGTGGGTGGCTATATGTTTTCTGCTATCATAAGTCTATGTTCCATGTGTTGTGTGCTGTTGGTAATGTGTTTAGTACCTTGGCCCTGGAGGAATGCTGTTTTGTTTGACTATATTCATGTATGGTTGAATGATAATTAAACTTGAACAACGATCAATCAGGGAAAATCAACTTGGGATTGGTTGTCGGCTGACCATCGGTTGTGAGTGTAATTAATTATGTGAAGTTAACAGTTTCATACATAAGTCTACCTTTCATATCCTGTCTTCCTCTTAAGCCACAAACTCTTACATATAAGATGTAATTAGTGAATTTATGGACCTGATACTTTCTTCATGTATTTTAATTTTGTGTTATTCCTTTCCCATTTTGGAATTTAAAGGAATATAACCCATACAAGTGATAACCTATGCAACCTAATCACCTGATTTCACAATTGCAGACACCAACTCAACTCTGAAACTGATATAATTCATATGGTTATTAAATTAAGGGAGAGGTGGTGTCAGCAAATGGTGAGTTACTACATCAGATGCAGTTACCCTGCAGCCTGGGCAGAGGGTGAAGATGGTATGGTTCAAGATCTTATCTACATCAAAGAACAGATTATAAATTCAGAAAGCATAAAGGGGAATGAAATTTTCAGCATGTTGGGAATCTTGTTTAGAGTGTCTGCAGGGGATGTTAAGGAGCAAGGAGGTGAACGGCACAAAGTTGGCAGAAGACTGCCCATAGAATTAAGTCTATTCAGTCTAGCAACGGTCAGCTCCATTTCAGCTTGTGGATCCCAGCTGATAACATTTAGTTAGCTAACGGATAACATTTCAGTTTCCATTGCAACCTCTCATTGCAAACAGATGCTCAAAATGTTGTCATGTATAGTCCGCTTGATTTAATATTACCTCCGACTGCTTGAGATATAGGCTTCTGTAACATGAGTTTAGCTTTGACCTCGTGTGTGGAACGTGCACATTCTCTGCTCGGGCTTCCTTGGGAGGCTCTGCTTTGCTCATTTTGAAATGTTAATAGGCACTGCAGTGTAGCATTTAGTGCTGCTACTTCATAGATTCAGCAAACTGGGTTCAATCCTAACTTCCCAATTGTGGAGTTTGAATTCTTTCTGTAGTTTTCCCTCAGGTACGCCATTTCCTTTCAAAACTGGTTGGTTGGTCAATTGGCTGCTAGGAATTAGCTCTGATATGGGCACTGGACAGAAGAATCAATGTGGAGTTGACAGGCATATGAGAGACAATAAACTACTTGGAAAGTTTTGGATTCAGATTAGTCTATTCCCATATACACCAGGGTGCAATGAAATTCCTTATTTGCATGAAGCTTGCAAAGAAAGCAGTATAGATCATCATAATAAATACAACAAGCAGGAAACAGCAGAATGGTGCTAAGGTTGTAGAGTGTACTGAAGCAGTGTAAAAATAAATGCTAAAGTGACAGCAACGGAATAATCAGAAGAGGTAGAATTGGAAGTATCACCAGGAAGGGGATGTGAAAGATGATATTGGATTAGGATTCTGACAGCAGGGGAAAGAAATTGTTCTTAAGTCTAGACAGGTGGGTTTTCAAGTTCCTGTACATTTACCAGATGGAAGAAGAAAGAAAAACAAATGGTCAGGTTTGCAGGCAGCCTTGACTATGCTGCTATCTTTCCTGAAGCAATTTCCTTGAAGATGCACTTAACCGAAGGAAGGGATGAGCTTGAGTTGGACTGGGCAATGTTTACTACTTCCTGCAGAATTAAACAGGATATTAGATTAATGGGATGTCTTGAATGGGTCTCCTTTCATGCCAAAAATAAAAACATGAAACGCACAAGTCAGCAGTGGCTGATACTACTCAATGAAATACCGGAAAGTTTGTTTAGAATGCTAATTTCATGGAGAGTTTTTTACATTCTAGATGCTGTGATATGGTCAATGACAAAGGGATGGGTAGTGATCTTACTGCATGGGAAAATAGGGTCGTGATTATTATGCTTCATCTTGGATGTCTTCTTCCATCAGAAAGAGTCGCTTATCTATCTCTCTTTCCTTTCCTTCCTTTCTTTACATACTTTGGTGTTATTCAATGTGTCCCTTGCATGCTGGAAGCTAGCATAAATGTTGACACTATGCCAAGTATGGTCAAGCCAGTCTGTGCCAACAGGGCAATAGGTTGAAACAGTATGCCAGTGATCTACTCTATTCATGTAGCAAAAAGGCTTTCATTACATGCATGGCTGACTAACAATATTCATCAGGCATGACATCAGCTCAAAGTCCTTTGTTTTCCAGAAGCTATCCTTTGGCTTCCTGTGGCAGGCTGACACTGCAAGCTGTCACTAGATATTCCCCACATGTAGATACTGTATCCAAAAATACGGAGATAGTTGGAGGAAAAAAAAGGATTACCTGTTTATGATGGAGGTTAGGAGAAATTCAATCCGTGAGGTCTGAATCTAAAATTTCCATGCCAGAGATCTGTGGTCATTCAGTTACTGAATACATTCAAAGTCAATATTATTGGATTTATTGTTTTGAATGAAAAGAGAAGCAAGGGCTTTGGGATCTGTCAAGAAGATGGAGGCCAGGACCAAAATCACATGAACCAGATCTTATTAAATAACCCTGAAGGGCTATGTAATTTCCTCCTTTTTTATTTATCTCTTCTAATGAAAGAATACTGGAATATTGGTCCACATGATTCACCACCCATGCTCAAGCTGTAAGTGAAGAGAATTGAATATCTTTCATTCCTCAAATAAAGCACATTTGACATATAGTAAAAGAATTTGTACCTATTTGATGGCAACCAAAATAATAAGGAAGTCTACATTATTGGTAAAGTCATGTGCTCTGGTAAGAGAGGAAGAAATATAGCTGGACCTTTAGAAAATAGTGAATTGGATTGGCTAGCAGCCTGGAAAGAGCAAACTGCCCAACACTTATTGTCATGGTTACTTTGCAGCAACTGCCAATGTGATCCTTGCCTTGCTCTGGGACTTCAGTTGTATTTGCATCAGGTGACAAATTGAGGATGACTTCATTAACAAACAGATATTTTGCATAGTGATCCTCACTGAGCTAGTGCAGTTGTTCTTTGGACACCCAGGGAATTATGACCCCTAGATGAGAATCTTACTCTCTTCCCACTATGGCAGCTCATTTGTCTCTGTATGCCCTCAGCTCACGTTTACGCTCATGATGTGCTACTAAAGGAATCCCTATAAAGGCCTGGCAACAGCTGGTTCTTAAAGTCAGGAACAGAGCCACTATGTACCTGACATACACTCCTCGTAGAATGTCGCCACTGAGCACGAGCTCAGCAATCATCAAACATTTGTAGAATGGTGAAAAATTCAAAGGATATGAATTCATCTATAAGTAGTCAAAGACAAGAAATGATTCCCTTCCTTGCTGCTGAACTATATTCAACTGTGAGACTGAAATTCCAATCTATACAATGGCAGGAGTGGGTGGCATCAGATCAGCATTGTATGTTCCCAGCATGATCTGCCTTATCTGTATGCATACAAACACGATTCACAATGCAATCAATAGTCCTCACTAATATGCCATTTAGTTCTTTGCACCATGTGTGTGCACTTTTGACATCACCTGTCAAGTTTAAAGAGCTCAAAGACAAATGCAAACAATCTGAAATTCATGTTGAATATTTTTGCTTGTGGGAGAATTCAAGAAAATTGCCATAATTATAAAATATTTACAAATATGTCTAATGGGAAATTAAAAATCCCTTCTGTGAGACTAATGCTTCCTGACTACTATAGAAACTATTTCAGGCAAGTACCTTAGTTATTTTCAGAATTAAACTAGACAAGCATAAATGTGTATATACCTCAGCAGGGGAGGAGACAGACTGAGAAAAAGTTATTAAAGCATTCGGTCAGCCAGACTTCATAAACGAGGACATGGAGTACAATAGAAATGAAATGATAAAGCAGCAATTAAGACACAACTGTTGTGTATTAATTGTGTTATTTCTGGTCACTGAAAGATGTGAACGCTCCAGGAGAGTGCAGAACAGATGTCTGGAGATGAGTGATTTGAGCCATAAGGATAGACAAATGTTTCTGTGGTTGGCCACATTGGAGGAAGGAAGGTTGAACACAAGTTTGAAAGATGAGCTTAGTTGCAGTAAATACAATGAAAGGATTCCCTTTAGCAAAGTGGTCAGCAATCAGAGGACTCAGATCTGTAACTTGTGACTTGTAAAAATTGAGAGGCATGGTAGTATCATGGTTAGCACAATGCTTTACAGTACAGATGACCCAGGTTCAATTCCTGCTGTTGCCTGTAAGGAGCTTGTACGTTCTCCCTGTGACCCTGTGGGTTTCCTCTAGGTGCTCCAGTTTCCTCCCACAGTTCAAAGACGTACTGGTTGGTAAGTTAAGTGATCACTGTAAATTGTCTCGTGATTTGGCTAGGGTTAAATCGGGAGCTGTTGCACAGCTCAGCAGAGTTGGAAGGGCCTTCTCTGCACTGTATCTCAATAGAAAATAAAAGTAATCAAATAACTTTGAAGTGACATGTATTACCTGGAAGTGTCATGTTGTAGATTCTATTGCTTATTCCAGAAAGAAACTGGGTGATTAGTGAAGGTTAAAAAAATGCAAAATTATGGGAAAGAATGGAAAATAAAACTGACTGGAAGGCTTTACAAAGAATTGGTGAAATTAATAGCTCTCTTCTGTGTTGTAATCGTTATGTGATTCCATTAAAAAGATGGAAACTATGTGAGAGAAAATGAAATAGATTTATACAGTGAATATTAGGATGATGAAACTAAAGTGTTCCAGCAAAGACTAATTATAGCAAATGGCCTCTTGCTGTGCTGTGTATTCAATGTAATTCTATATAACATCTTAACCATTTGGAAATTTTGAGGATACTTGTGTAAGTCACTTTATTGATTCCAGGGACCTGTCACAGCTCTACTCATTCATCTAACTGGTTTTAAATAATCGATCATAAAACAGCTGATTGCTGAAGGTTTAGATAAGCAATATATCATGAGGACTTCGTGTATTTTTTTCGTGTTATTAGGTGTACTGGTAGTTGAAAACCTGAGGGAGAAGTACGTAATTTGTTTCTGGTATGTGGACATCACTAGTAAGGCCTGTTTAATTGTCTTTACATTATTGCTCTTGAAAAGCTTACGATGATCTGTCTTCTTTGCAGTGCAAGTGGTGAAAATATTCCAATAGTGCTGCTGGATATGGAGCTTCAGGCTTTTAATCAGGCAACAATGAAAAAATTCCCAAAACATTTCCAAGTAGTGCATGGAAAATGAAGGGATTTGCAGAGAATGGAATTCTCATCATAGCCACGTGATAATCAGAGATCTTGGACACAGCTTCAAGGTCAATTGTGATTACTCTTGAAGTTTTGCAAATGAAATATGGGGTTGGAATGTAACCATGACAAAAAACCTGCGATAATTAACAAAAATTCCATGATGAATAAACGTACACAAAACAAACTTACCGTTATTAAATAGCCTTAAGACCATAAGATATAGGTATAGAATTAGGCCATTTGGCCCATTAAATCTGCTCCATCATTTCATCATGACTGATCCATTTTCCCTCTCAGCCCCAATCTCCTGCCATCTGTCTGTATCCCTTCTTGCCCTGACTAATCAAGAACCTATCAACCTCTGCCTTAAATATATGTGAAGACTTGGCTTCCACAGTCACCTGTGGCAATTAATTCTGCAGATTCACCACAGTGTATTCAATCATAATCTGTAATTAAGACAGGTTTTAATTTGTCGCAGCACTGTATATAAAAGGTCAGACTGTTCGTTAGACTTAGCTTTTTGATGCAAAGATACTTTATGGATTTTACATGATAAGCTGAAATAATTTGCTGATAATGACACAGGGGTAAACAGGGAACCTGAACCTGATATATTAGGACAAAGACCAGTTTCTTTCATTCATTAACACAACAGATTCTGCAGATGCAAGAAATCCAAAGCAACATGCAGAAAATGCTGGAGGAACTTAGCAGGACATACAGCATCTTTGTAAATGAACAAAGAGTCAAAGTTTCAGGCTGAGACCCTTCATTGGGACATTTATTCATCAATCCGATTGGACATCTGCAGTATTATTTGTGCAAGGATGGAAGACTAAGCTTAACAGTGAATAGATTAATATTGAATCAGGACTCTAAAGGGAAATGTAGAAATACTTAATAGATTGGATTAAGAAAGATTAAGATAAAAAGGAAAGCTCCATAAAATGTTTTAAAATATATGCAATGAATCACAATCCAATACTTAGTATAATACCTTTCACTACTACAGAAACTGCCAAGTTCTTATTACATGGCCAAGGATGAAATCAGTAATTTACTTAAGTGTTTTCATATCTACCTGCAGTTACAGGAACGTAGTAATATTCTATCTATTTCAATAATGGCATTTCAGTTTTGTTTTCAGGAAGCTAATGGCAGAGTTTAGCAACTAAGATGTTAATTTTTTGATGTGCAGCTTTAGCTGTGACATCTGAAGCTGCTGTAGCATCTGATTGGGATAGTAAACTTTGGGTCAGTATATTACCGTCTTATCTCTGTGCTGAAGATTATTTTATCAAATGTTAAGCCAAAGGAACTGGCTTGTACACTATAAGTGAAATAGTCAATTTTCATTTATTATGCAGATCTCCATCTCAAAATTCATAATATTTGATTCATTGCTCTATGCACCCATCATTTACTGCCATATATATCTGAAAAGAAACAGTAAGTGCATACAGATACTTATTCAACCTCAATTTTATTATAATCAAAAACATATTGTATTTTTTCAATGCAAAAAAAAGAATCTAGCAGACATTCGAAATCTATAATATGGCTTGAGGGTTTAAGTTTTGAAGGAAATCAGTTTACAAGTAACTTTAAAATAAATGAATTGGAATTTGTTATTTTGAGTGCTTAACTGATATAATGCTGAGAAAAAAAATCACATTATTTTTAAACAGTATCTAGTGAGCAGGGGTAAAGAAATTTCTTATTATTTTTTCAGAGTGTTTCTGTCATTAGAGATAGATTGACCTGTTTAAATTGTTTATTCATGCATGAAAATAGGCAAAGAATACTGCCAAATACTTCCCTTATCTGGCAAAATGCCTTATTTTCTCTATATCTTCTACTGATTAACTTTATCTTTTTCACAATCATCTTTGTAAGTATTTGTTATGTTTATGTGATGTGTAAACCTTTTAGTAAATTTTGAAATTTTTTTCACAAGAATAATGTATTTTCTGTAATAGACTTAATGACAAAACAAATGAGCATTCCTGGGTGAGATCTGATATTACCAGGCCATTTAAAATATAGGTTTAATGTTTCTTTTTGTAAAAGTTTAAACCAGTGGAAGCATAATGAAAAGTTTATTCGCTTCCCACCTACATCCGTGATATTTCATATGCTCTTGATCTCCTCATCAACTCTCAACTCCCTGGTCCTGATCAGCTCATTTTCAACATGGATATCCAGTCCCTATACACTTCTATCCCCCATTAAGAAGGCCTTAAAGCTCTCCTCTTCTTTCTTGACAACAGACCTGACTAATTTCCCTCCACCACCACCCTCCTCCATTCAACTAAATTGGTCCTCACACTCAACAATTTTTCTTTCGGCTCCTTCCACTTTCTCCAAGCCCAAGATGTAGCCATGGGCACTTGTAAGGGCCCTAGCTATGCCTGCCTTTTTGTTGGCCAAGTGAAACTGTCTATATTCCAAGCCTGCTCTGGTAATGCTC
Organism: Hemitrygon akajei; assembly: GCF_048418815.1. NCBI lineage: Eukaryota > Metazoa > Chordata > Chondrichthyes > Myliobatiformes > Dasyatidae > Hemitrygon > Hemitrygon akajei. The sequence continues at coordinate 161,081,553 of NC_133128.1, read as the reverse complement.
CAAGACTCTTTCTGCACTACACTCATGGCTCCATTGTTGCTGCTTCATGCACCCATGGAGAGCTTGTCGATTTCATCAAATTTGTGTCCAACTTGCACCCTGCCCTTACATTTACTTGGTTCATTTCCGAGACCTCTCTCCTCTTTCTTGATCTCTGTCTCTGGGGGCAAACTATCTACCAATATCTTTTAGAAACCTACTGCATTTCACAGCTATCCTGATTACACCTCTTCTCCTGTAAAAGTGCCATTTCCTTTTCTCAGTTCCTTTGTCTATGCTGTATTTGTTCCCAGGACAAGGCTTTCCTTACCAGGACATCAGAAATGTCCTCCTTTTTCAAAGAGCAGTGTTTCCCTTCCCACCTGCATCCCCCTCCATTTCCTGGACATCCACTCTCACACAATCTTCACGAGGCTTAAGAGGGATTGTGTTCCTCTTGTCCTCACCTACCACCCCAGGAGCCTCTGTTTCCAGCACATCATTCTCTGCATCTTCCATGGAATCCTACTACCAAACACATCTTTCAGCTTTCTGCAGGGATTGCTCCCTCCACGATTCCATTGGCCATTCATCCCTCCCCACTAATCTCTAGCCTAGCATTTATCCTTACAAGCGGAAGAATCTGTCTATTCACCTCCTCCTTCACTTCTGTTCAGGGCCCCAAACATTCCCTCTAAGTGAGGCAACACTTCACCTGCAAATCTGTAGCATTCGCCTATTGTATACAGAGCTCCCAATGTGGCCTCCTCTACATCGGTGAGACACAAAGTAGGCTGTAGATGGAGCGAAGTTGCTTTGTCAAACACCTTCACTCTGCTCACAACAGAAAGGATTTCCTGATGGCTCAGTTTTAGTTCCAATTCCCATTCTAACATGTTGGTCCATAGTCTCCTCCACTGCCACAGTGAGGCCATTTTCAGTATGGAGAAGCAACACCTTATATTCTGCCTGTGTAGTCTCTGACCTGCTGGCATAAACATTGCTTTCTCTAATATCTGGTAATCATTCTCCCATTTCCCACTCGGCCTGTCTTCTTACCTCTTCTCTTCTCACCTGCATATCACCTTCCACTGGTGGCCCTCCTCCTTCGCTTTCCCCCATGGTCCACTCTCCTCTATCAGATTCTTTCTTCTTTGCCCTTTGCATTTTCCACCTATCACCTCCCAGCTTTTTACTTCATCCACCCTCCCCTACCCACTTGGCCTCACCTACCAGTTTTAACTTTTACTCCTTCCCCTTCCCCCACCTTCTTATTCTGACTTATTTTCGCAGTCATAGCAATATTTTAATGTAACAAACAAATCCAAAAGCCTTTCCCAGATCATGATGGAATAGTCAATGGTGGCAAGAAAAGCATAATCAAAAAGTTATTTATAGAAAGTTCTTGAAATAGATTAGAATGAATGAATGAATGAATGACTGAATAAATCAAAATATTGAGTATAAGAGTTGGAATGTTATGGTGAGATTGTATAAGGCATTGGTGAGGCCAAATTTGGAGTATTGTGAGCAGTTTTAGTCACCTAATTACAGGAAGGATATTAATAAGGTTGAAAGAGTGCAGAGGAGGTTTACAAGGATGTTGCCTGGACTTGAGAAACTGAATTACAGAGAACGGTTGAATAAGTTAGGACTTTATTCCCTGGAGCGTAGAAGAATCAGGGGAGATTTGATAGAGGTATATAAAATTATGATGGGTATAGATAGTGTGAATGCAAGCAGGCTTTTTCCACTGAGGGTAGGGGAGAAAAAAAAACAGAGGACATGGATTAAGGGTGAAGGGGGAAAAAGTTTAAAGGCAACATTGGGGTGGGGCTTCTTCACACAGAGAGTGGTAGGTGTGTGGAATGAGCTGCCAGATGAAGTGGTAAATGCAGGCTCACTTTTAACATTTAAGAAAACCTTGGACAGGTACATGGATGAGAGGGGTATGGAGGGATATGGTCCAGGTGCAGGTCAGTGGGACTAGGCAGAGAAATGGTTCGGCACAGCCAAGAAGGGCCAAAAGGCCTGTTTCTGTGCTGTAATGTTCTATGGTTCTATGAAGGGTTTGGGGAAAACATTCAGAATATGACAGTGGGAGAACAATTGACTCTGGAATCAAAAGGGAAATGGTAGAAAGGATGGATGATAAAACATTTGTTAAAGCATAAGACTTAGAAGCAGGGAAGTGCAAGGGCAAAGAGCTGGCTGAAGTTGAGCAATGTACATTTGTATAGCATTTTATATAAAGCAAATTGATCCAAAGCACTTGGCAGACTCAGTACAAGCAAAAGTTAATGCTATGTCATAAAAGGTATTAGATGACAAATAATTGATTTAAAAAAGGGGCTTTCTTGGTTGGACAGAACAAGAAAAAAGCAGTGAAGCATTGGAAGGAATGCCATACCCCGGGGCTCTGCAGCAGAATACAAATAGTTAATTTGGGAATGACGAAGAACTCAGTATTAGAAGAATGCAAGTATCTTATAAGGTTATAGGAGATTGGGAGGGATAAAATCATTGCAGGTATTTAAATAGGAGGTAGACACTGGCACCGGAGGAGAGCTGAGCTTTGGGACAGATCAGCTACCGACATGTCGAATGGTGGAGCAGAAGTAAGAGGCTAGCTGCTCCAGTTTTCTTGAGCAATCCAGGAGCCCGTGTTGGGGCGGCCGAACCAGATTTGGCGAGGGGCAGGGAGCAAGTGACTGAGTTCTGAGTGACTCGTAGTTTACTGAGAGTGGGGCGAGCCAGACCAGCCAGCGGGTGTGCGGGAACGGCAGCCGGGGAATTGCGAAGGTTTTAATCTGAGTTCTGAAGCGCGCATAGCCACACCAATTGACGTGGACCGAAGCAAACTTAAAACGGTCTAATATTTACATTAAACACGCGGTGCTGGCTGATATTGCAGCTCCCCCGGTGGTTTCCCTTTAAACGAATGCCTGCCGAGATTTTAAAGCTGGCGCACAGGCTGCCTCCCTCCCTCCCCTTCCCAGCGACGTCACTCAACTTGTGAGCGGCTCTGATTCCGGTGCGGGAAGCAAGGGGGCGAAACGCTTAGGAACCTATCAATAATAAGAAGAGACGAGCTATTACAGCGGATCATCCAGGAAAGCAAGATTAAGGCAAAGTAGGCATCTCTTGCAACTTCTTCCACCCCGTCCTCCCGAAGTAGTTAACTCCTGGTGTAAATAACGTTGTAAAAACGTACACGGATGTATTCCGAAAGTGTGCGCCTGCTTTTGTTGCGAGAAATTTTGTGGAGGGAGCCCGATTGATTACAAGTCCTGCGATGTGTTCAGTCAGGGCTGGAGTTTGTCTGTGCTGCCGTCGGGGTCTGGCCTGTGCTGCCACCCCTCCCACTCTGGAGCAGGGGAGCGACAGAAGCGGGTTTAAACATTGAAGGAAACTTCTCGAGCGGCTGACCTTCACTCCAGGCTCAGCCATTTAAAGTTGCCAGATTCTGGCCTTTCAACTTTTTAGACTTTGGAAGTTCGCTCACTTCAGCTGCTGTTGTGGGGGCAACGCGATTTGAATGTGTATTTATTAGTGGCGGTGTTTATTCCAGCCTTTTTGCGTGCACGCGCCGATTAGAGGAGTTGCACGAGCCCGCGCACAGCCCAGGAGGGATGAGCGATCCCCGACAGTTTCTCGGATAGAGCGAGGGGTCGCCCAATCTCGCCTCGCACAGGAGAGAACCCCCCATTGTCACACAAACCCTCACCTCACCACCACAATCTTCAGGGCAGCCTGTTCTTGCTGGTAAATGAGTTGAGAGCGCCTTTGCAGTTACACTTTTAGAGCGATGTACTGATATCTTTGTTTATGTGTATGCGAAATTGAGTTTTTATTTGCAAAACAATAATGTCCTTTTAACAAACCTGACATTTATTTAAGACGGCCCCAAATAAGAACAGCGCAATAAAGGGTAGTCCCATTCCTGCTTAATAATTATATTCTGATTGTTTAACCATTTGTAATTAAGTCTTCGTTTGTTATTGCACTTGTTGTGATACATGTTGATTTCAGAACTCTGGAAATGCTCTTGTTGGTATTGTGAATGTCTCGGAGATACGAAATTGAGCATCGTCCAGTCATTAGCTTCAAGCAATTGAGTTTGCATTCCTCTCGATGTTAAATGTGCCAGCGTTAGAAAGGGCTATGGGAAAGCTGTTAGATTTAAAAAAAAAGGAATCTCGATACATTGCTTTGCACTTGTCAATTGCTAAAGATTATTTTCAACTTCCCTCATTCTTTTAAAACTGTCACCATCGTTTTGTACTGGTTTAAAATTGCCTCCATTATAGCCAGTTTGATACTTGCAATATTTGCTGCGAAGATTTCGTAGTTCATTTATAATAGAATAGCGTATCTGAGTGGAACTGTAAAGAGGGCATTATATGTTCTTTCAGAATCTGTCAATGCAGGCTCACAAGGTGCTTTATTTCCGTTGTGGGTAAATCAACAAGAGGCGTTAAAAAGTAAATGATCACGTGATTGCTGCTGTATTCCTCCTCCTCTCTCTTCTCTCCCCCGTTAATGTAGTGACACTTGCTGCAGTCTAGTCATAAATGCTAGTTACATAATTACTATTCTCTTCTCCCACCCTTTCCAAAACAAAAGTACTAGGTGAGATGTGGTTAGAATGTTTTGGGAATAAGCTATCATACTTCTGCTGTATTGTTGGATGTTATATTAAAAAATTACACGTCCACATTTGAAACTAGCAAGGGAGCAGCATGAACTATGTAACTACTGAAGTTAATGTTGCCTAAAGCAACCAAATAGAACAATGAAAGTTTTCCTCAATTTTCTTCCTACCTTGCATCCACCAATATTTTCTCAGATTTTGTCTGTCCTGTTGCAGAAACTGGCAATGAAATGTAGTCTCTGGTCAGATTACCTTTCTGAGTAAGTTGTCTAGTGTGTTTTATACATTGAATAGAGTGCTGAGTGATTATTGAAACAAGGTGAGTGTGAGAGGTAGACTTCACTTGGTAGCTGAAGACAACTGTAGTGGTGGTGATGAGGTGGGGGGGGGACAAACAATTGGACTAGTGAGGGGAAGGAGGCAGAAACTGGGAGAAAACATGGGCTGGGCAGACATTTATGGAATCGCTCCGCTGTTTGTTCCATTTGTTTATAACTTCTGTTTTTGATCCCAATTATGCCAGTTTGTCAATCTGCACTTTGTTTGGATACTTTGGTTGAAGCCCCCTTCCTGTACAATGCTAATTGGCAGTCAGTGCAATTAGAGGATGAACTACTATTAACTAAAATAAACTATTTTAGACAAGAATCTTTCTGAAGTAGTTATCAGCCTGTATTAGCAAAAACAATTTTCTCTGCTCATCCTTGGGAATTATTTGTGCCTAAATGTCTTAAATTTAGCTTGATTATGAAAATTGATGTTTCTGCATAGTTCACAAGACTGTAATAAATTCTATAGTTTTTTTCCATGTGTAGAAAGTAAGTATTAAGTCAGCATTGTTGTCCTGATTATTTTTGATAGGATCCCGGATAGCAGCAACAGGATTCAGTGATGCATATGCATTATACATTGAGTTTTTACTGTGAAGAGATGTTGAGTTATTGTAACCATCCAAAGCACCTTTTTTTAAAAAATAAATAAAGCAAAACAAATGCAAATCTGAATTACAGACTGGAATTTTGGAAATTATCATCTGGCCAGGAAACATTGTTTTTTGGGGGGGGGGGTACAAAATTGACATTCACGGTTGGATGCATTTTCATCAGCATTCATCTAAAACTTTAACTTAGTTTCTTCCTGCTTTGATGCCTGGTGTGTAGATGCAGTAAAGGCTATTTAAGGTTACATTGTGCTTTAAGTGGGGAAGTCTGGGACCAGAGGACACAGGCTCAGAATAGAATGATGTCTCTTTAGAATAGGGATGAGGAAAAGTTTCTTTAGCCAGTGTGTGTTGAATCTGTGGAATTCATTGCTACAGACAGCTGTGGAGGCCAAGTTATTGGGTGCATTTAAAGCAGAGGATGATAGGTTCTTGATTGGTAAGGGGGACAAAGGTTATGAGAGGTTGAGAGGGATAATAAATCAGCCAAGATGGAATACTGGCCAGACTTGATGGGCTGAATGGCCTGATTAAGCTCTTGTGTTTTGTGGTCTGTAAGACACCTGGCAGATAGTGAATCAGGACATTGCTTCTATTCGCATTGAAGCTATGCTCTTCCATTTTAATGTGATTAGCAATTATTTAGTGATTATCCATTATTATTTAGAAATATACGGTATACAGCAAACTGTTTTGCATAGGTTGCTGTGGTATTGTAAGACAAAGAAACTTCTAAATAGGGTTATTATTTTGATTTGAATAGAAACATTGTTCTCAAAATTCATATACTTTTAAAAGGCATGTGCAGTGGCAGGAAAGACACATTTCTAATGATATTTTCACATCTTTTTAAGTTGTATTTTGTTTTTAAGATGTTTTTAACATCTTTTGTTGTTAAGATGGATGTTAATCTTTTGACATTTTATTTAATTGGCCATTCAGTGAACCAGTATGTCTTTGGATTGTGGGAGGAAGCCAGACTAGAGCATTTGGTGGACACCAATATGGGAGAGATATATAAATTTCTCACAGACAGTGCTGGAATTGGACTCTGAACCTCAATGCCGTGGCGTAAGCTGTAACAGGGTCGTGGCATCTGCTATGCTACCAGAGTATCTGCATCTCAACTGTTTCAGTAAGAAAAGCAGACAGAAACTACCCATAATTAGCTTGCATTTATATCATGTCTTCAAAAGCAGTAATTCCCAACTTGCTTGAAAGCAACACATGTCCACATATTTAGTATGGATTTAGCATATTACCCCACCTCAAAGAATGCCACTGAGAGCTGCTCTTTTTTTAACGAGCAAGCAATTATGATAAACTGATGTCCCGATGGCAAGGTGCTGTACTTTTTTCATATTTTTGCAAATTTATAATTAGATTTTCCTCAGTGTTAATAATGACCCTATTAATAGATCCCCTGTTATCATTGGTGTTTTCACCACCTACACTCTGCCTGAAAATGTTATCTCCAAAATCTAGTGTAACTGCAACAAGTACTATGCTGGTCAAAGAGGACCAGGCTACATAAGCTTGAACTAGTGAGCAGAAGACATGGCCCATTCTCGCTAGTATCAGCTTGTAAAGACTAAGGGGGACAATAAGTTTTCTACTTAACATCTATTCATTAATTTCAGTTTTTTCTAACTTGCTCTTTGTTAAATCTCTCTCACTGCAGCTTATTAGAACATTATTTCCAATTCAAACGGTACACAAGTCGTTAAATCACAGTCAAAGTATCAAAATATTCTCAATGTAATTAATGCTTTCTCTATTAAATTTGAGGAAAAAATGCATTGGCAGACCATCTACAACAGCGAAGGTTCACATGCAAGTCTAAATTTATAAACCAAAATATGCTGCGCTGAATATCGGAATTCTGTAGTTTGCATCTTCTCACTACTTGGCAGCTTGGGGCACATTACATTTGAGCACAGCTTGTAACATTTAGAAGTTTGGTTAATCACTCGAGTTTGGCAAAATATTTGTAGATGTTTCAGCTCCAATCAAGAAGCCATCATCAGTGCACAGTTGAGGGGGCTGTCTCCTTAGAATGCTGGCTTATATAGGTACTCCTCCAGAGTCCAAATGGATATTGATTAGACATTGTGATCCGGTTGGCTGGTTCAAAATTTTGCCAAGGCTAGCAGAAATTACTTTATGATAATCTGCCATTTTGAACATCTGCAGTTAGTTCCCTCTTATTTTTTTCTACACTCCTGCTTCTGACTATTCCTGAAAAAATTATGGTGAGGGTCTTGGCATTAATCATCAGAATAAGGTAGCGAGATCTCTGAAACACAAAATGATGGAGGATCTCCACAAGTCGGGCAACATCTGTGGAGGGGAATGAACTGTCCACATTTTGGGCTGAGACCCTTCATCAGGGCTAAGAGGGAAGGGAGAAGAAGGTAAAATAGGAAGTTAGGTGGAGGGGAAGGAGTACAAGCTGGTAGGTGATGGGTGAAGCCAGCTGAGGATGAGAGTGGAGATTAAATGAGAAACTAGGAAGTGATAGAGTGGAAGTTGCAGTAAAGCAAGGAGTAAAGACAACGTCTAGGCAGCATGGAGTAAATGTGGTGCTCGAGGAATATAAAGAATGTAAAAAGAATCTTAAGAAAAAAATTAGAAAAGCTAAAAAAAGATGAGGTTACTTTGGCAAGTAAGGTGAAAATAAATCCATAGGGTTTCTACAGTTATATTAACAGCAAAAGGATAGTGAGGGATAAAATTGGTCCCTTAGAGAATCAGAGTGGACAGCTATTTGTGGAACCAAAAGAGATGGGGGAGATTTTGAACAATTTCTTTTCTTCAGTATTCACTAAGGAGAAGGATATTGAATTGTGTAAGCTAAAGGGAAACAAGTAGGGTAGTTATGGCAACTATTATGATTAAAGAAGAGGAAGTACTGGCGCTTTTAAAGAATATAAAAGTGGATAAGTCTCTGGGTCCTGACAGGATATACCCTAGGACATATATGTCAAACTCAAGGCCCGCGGGCCAAATTTGACCCGCGGTGGAATTATCTTTGGCCCGCGAGATAATATCTAATTACTATTAAAGCTGGCCCCAGTAATCGAAGCGCCTATGGCGTATGATATGGCTAATGCTGAGTTTATTCAGGTACCAGGTTTTCAGGGTTTTTAGTGTTTATTCGGCAGTCTTGCTCGGCAGTCTTCTTCATAAGAAACGGAATTTGTAAAGTGAAACACTTTGTAGTTATAGCAGAGACTGAGACACATGAGAGCAGGCTGAAAAAACGGAGGCAACGAAAGCTGCGTTCGCACGCGTCCGACTGATCCGGCCCGCATGAAGCTGCATTTTGCTCAATCCGGCCCGTGACCTAAAATGAGTTTGACACCCCTGCCCTAGGACCTTGAGGGAAGTTGGTGTAGAAATAGCAGGGGCTCTGATAGAAATATTTCAAATGTCATTAGAAACGGGGATGGTACCGGAGGATTGGCGTATTGCTCATATGGTTCCATTGTTAAAAAAGGACTCTAAGAGTAAACCTAGCAATTATCGGCCTGCAAGTTTGACGGCAGTGGTGGGTAAATTAATGGGAAGTATTCTTAGAGATGGTATATATAATTATCTGGATAGACAGGGTCTGATTAGGAACAGTCAACAGGGACTTGTGCGTGGAAGGTCATGTTTGACAAATCTTATTGAATTTTTTGAAGAGGTTACTAGGAAAGTTGACGAGGGTAAAGCAGTGGATGTTGTCTATATGGACTTCAGTAAGGCCTTTGACAAGGTTCCGCACGGAAGGTTAGTTAGGAAGGTTCAATGGTTAGGTGTTAATATTGAAGTAGTAAAATGGATTCAGCAGTGGCTGGATGGGAGATGCCAGAGAGTAGTGGTGGATAACTGTTTGTCAGGTTGGAGGCTGGTGACTAGTGGTGTGCCTCAGGGACCTGTATTGGGTCCAGTGTTGTTTGTCATATACATTAATGATCTGAATGATGGGGTGGTAAATGGATTAGTTAGTATGTGGATGATACTAATGTAGGTGGTGTTGTGGATAATGAAGTAGGTTTTCAAAGCTTGCAGAAAGATGTAGGCCAGTTAGAACAGTAGGCTGAAAGATGGCAGATGGAGTTTAATGCTGATAAGTGTGAGGTGCTACATTGTGGTAGGACTAATCAAAATAGGACATACATGGTAAATGGTAGGGCATTGAGGAATGCAGTAGAACAGGGTGATCTAGGAATAATGGTGCATAGTTCCCTGAAGGTGGAATCTGATGTGGATAGGGTGGTGAAGAAAGCTTTTGGTATGCTGGCCTTTATAAATCAGAGCATTGAGTTATAGGAGTTGGGATGTAATGTTAAAATTGTACAAGGCATTGGTGAGGGCAAATTTGGAGTACTGTGTACAGTTTTGGTCACTGAATTATAGGAAAGATGTCAAAGAAAATAGAGTACAGAGGAGATTTACTAGAATGTTACCTGGGTTGCAGCACCTAAGATACAGAGAAAGGTTGAACAAATTAGGTCTTTATTCTTGGAAGGGTGAGGGGAGGACTTGATAGAGGTCAAAAAATTGGATAGGTACATGGACAGAAAAGGAATGGAGGGTTATGGGCTGAGTGCAGGTAGGTGGGACTAGCTGAGAGTAAGCGTTTGGCACGGACTGCAAGGGCCGAGATGGCCTGTTTCCGTGCTGTAATTGTTATATGGTCCAGGTATTGGATAGCCTAGGGCAGTTGTAGTCAAGTGAGTCTGCTGTAGACACATCTGCTTACTTATAGACAAGATAGGCAGGGGTGATTGTGGCAATGTGTACTCAAGTCAGACGAGTGAGACCTCTGTAGTGACACTTTTCTAGAAAGGCCTTCCTAAAACATGGCATCCAGTTACACAATAGGGAGTGCCAGAGATAGATGAGATAGGAATAACAGAAGGATGTGATTCACCCCCAACAACTATGGGACAATTGCTTTATTAACTTCAAAATATCATTGGTTGTCAGTTTGAAGTTTTGCTTAACTTTTAATACATCTATTGTGAATGATGATTGATCCTGCAAGTAAGGAATTCCAACATGCACAATTTACCAACTGGTCAATATCTGTAACTGATGAGCCAATATTGTATATATTTTTTAAAAAAATAGCAGTTTTCGGTTCAGACTTCAGAGCGGTGAGAGAGACACATCCAGGCTGATCTCTTTGTGCACAAGTAAAATAAAAAGAATGCTTGAGTCGTAAGAGTTTGTGCGTTCTGGCCCCAGTTATTTTGGTTATTTTATGGGTGACAACAGTTGATTGGAGTTTTCCCTAACCCTAATGCTAACCCTCAGAATTACATGCCTCTCATTATCTTGGTCCCTGGGAAAAACACAAGCAGTGTCTGAGCTGGACACTGTTGGGCCACCTTGGGGAGGGTATCTAGTGATTAAAGGCCTGAAACACCTGACAATCCGAGGGTGCATTACTGACGACGTGTCCCAGCACACACCCGGTTTGCTGAACCAAGTGGTGTCGGACCACGATAATGAAAGGCATGGGCCAGATTAACCTGGCTTCACCATATGAGCCTATCCGCCATAGCACCTCATACATCCCCACTCAAAACTCTGCAGTCTTACCTCTTCCAGCCACACATATACATCCACCAGCCCAACACTCAAACCTAATCCTAAAGTACGAAAGAGGAACACACCCCCACAAACCCTAGGCATGTCCTGATTAACCCTGTCTTCAGCCCCACAAACCCTAAGCACACCCCGATTAACCCTTGCTAAACCCCCACAAACCCGATGTCCTATGTCAAGAGGGGCAAGATTCAACAAAGGCAAGTGTTGGACCTGGTTAATGAAGGCGTGGGCCAGTTCAAAGTGGCAGGGTTGCGTGAAACTGAATCTCAAGTGACGAAATCAAAAAGCACAGGAGGGCTGATTTGCCCACTGCCCGCATAATCTCAACCTAACCCTAACTGATCAGTCCTAAATCCTAGGCTGCTCGTCTTTGAGCGAGGAACTTGAGTCTGCTGCTGGAACACACATTTCTTCCTGTACAGAGTAGTCAAGCTGACATAGGAAAGTTTTTGATAAAAACAAAGGTTGTCATGGGCTGGGTTGTGCCCCAGACAAAGCACAGGAAAATTTAGTAAGTGTACTGTTTAAAAAGAATTCTGCAATGTGTATGACTGCGCCCTAATTGAATACGTGTGAATGGTAACATGAAAGTCTCCTGTTGCAGTCCTCAAAATGACTCTGGTAGTGTGCGTGTTTGTACCAGAAAGCATTAAGCGTGCACTGTATTGGAGGAAAAAGGAAGTACATTGAGAAGTATATTGTATCTGTGGAATGGACTAAGTGAATGTCTGCATATGTGTTGCAGAAAGAAAAATATTATTGTTCAGTATTGACATGAAAATCAAAAATGGTTAGATGAGTCCTGCGGGGAGATTGAGTAAAAGTTAAAGGAAGAAAAGGCACAGATTTGACAGGCAAAGGACAAAAATGTCGACTTCAGCATTTGAAAATAAACAATTAGGGCCAGAATTTGAGGATGAACTAGATTCTGTACCACTGCCTTCCCCAGACATGGTTTCAACAAGACCCGCACCAACTAACACTTCTTCAGTACTCAGTGAGTCTGGCATCAGCTGGTGTCCTGCCACAGGTAGTGGTTCCCAGTAGTACTAAGGCAAACGGGTGAAATGTTGATTTATATATTTGCTGAAAGTATCTAGTGGGAGCTCCAGTAAATATTTCCCTTGCACTGCAGGTTGTCTTTTGTCCTCTGCTTTTTTTTATGCCAATGATATTAATGAATATGTAGAATTTGTATAGGAATACACAGTTATGTAGTAAATATTTTCAAAAGTATTCTGAATTAACTCAAAGTGAGGACTTCTGTCTTAATAACTGTTGTTATAAATAAATTGTAACCTAGCTTAAAGAAAACATATACTGTTACTTATGTGAGATGAGAAGAGTTAAATAAAATTGTGTGTTTTGCTAAATTGCCAATGGCAATTACAACATCAAGGGATTAAAGCTATTAAGGGAGATGGGGGGGGGGGGTGGGGGGGAGAGGGTAATGTTTGTGTGAGACTTCCTGGCTGCTCTATTATAGTTTCTGGTCAATATTGTATATTGCTTTAAAAGTATTGCGATACTGTCCTATGTTATTTTAAGTTGTAGCTTTGTTTTATATTTAACCTAATTGACAGTGACTAAATTTTGGCCAATCTTTACCAGATTAGTTTGTTAAAATTTTGCTGTAAACTTCAGTTTTCTTTATACACGTGGCTCTTTTAACCACTTGTGACTGGTTATTTTTGTTTTGAGCAGCATAGTTTAGATAATACTATGCTAAGTATATGGGTTTTGCAGTTCTTTGATCCAGCAAACTAGAAAAGAGACTGTGGACACAGGGATCAGGCATGGGGATGTCCGTGAGTGGTATGTTTGTTTGCAGGCAGCCTACCCACTGGGCTTGAAGATGCCCTTGGGCCAAGGCCATCTTGATAAATTTCCCAAACAGGAGAATATCTGCAGATGTTCAAAATCCAAACAACACACACACAAACTGCTGGAGGAACTCAGCAGGACAGGTGGCATCTATGGAAAAGGGTAAACAGTTGACACTTCAGGGTAAGACCCTTTGTGAGGACTGGGGGAAGAAAAGATAAGTCAGAGCAAGAAGATAGGGGGAAGATGAGGAAGAAGTAAAAGTGGTAGGTGATAGGAGAAACTGGGGGAAGGGTAAAGTAAAGAGCTGGGGAGTTGATTGGTGAGAGATAAAGGGCTGGAGAAGGGGAATTCGATAGAGGGTTGAAGAACATGGAAGAAAGGGAAGGGGGAGGAGCACTAGAGGGAGGTGATGGATGGGTAAAGAGATAAGGTGAAAGAGGGGTGGGGTGGGCAGTTACCTGAAGTTTGATCATTGATGTTCATGCCATCAGGTTGGAGGCTACCCAGAAGGAATATAAGGTGTTGCTCCTCCAGCCTGTGTGTGGCCTCATCGCAGCAGTAGAGGCCGTGGTCTGGCATGTTGGAATGGAAGTAGAACTGAAGTGAGTGGCCACCAGAACATCCTGCTTTTCCTTCCCCAATGATCTCCCTTCTTGTATTTATCCTTGCAAGTTGAATAAGTGCTACACCTGCCCCTACACCTTCTCCCTGACTACCATTCTGGGCCCCAAACAGTTCTTCCAGGTGAAGTGACATTTCACCTGTGAGTCTGTTAGCGTCACCAACTGTATCCAGTGCTCCCGGTGTGGCCTCCTGTATATCAGTGAAACCCTATGTAAATTGGAAGACTACTTCTAGCACTTGTGCTCCATCTGCCAGAAAAAGCGGGATCTCCTGATGTACTTGAGAACTTGTATGATTTTAAAACTGCCCGTTGCAAAATGCCACTTAATACAAGACCACATTTAATTTTTTTTTGTGGCTTTTCCTTCCAGTCTGATACTGGAAGAGAATTTGGCGGTGAATCGTAGTGGAAACATGGTGTGTTCATCTTGTGTATCTGGTGAGGAGGCGCAGCTAGCTTCCCTCCTGTTCTAGCTGGACCTTTTTTGCCTTAACCAGAGCCTGTACTGTGTAAATAATTACATCGAATCTCATTATGCCTCAGGAGTAGCACACGACAATGGACAGTTAAGGAAATTGTGGGTTTCTCACATCTTCAGAACTCCGATAAAACACGGTGAACTAACTATGAACCTTTTCCAGCTTTTTCAGTTACTTACTGCAGTTGCTGTTATAAACTGTGTGGCTCAAACTTACGGGAAGGATGAAGTAACTAGTGGGAACAAACACCTTGACTCCTTATCTAAGGCAGCAATAGCAGATCTTTATGGCCATGTAGCACTCCAGTGTGATCAAGCTGCCAATATTTTCCAAATTCTTTGAACTAGTCCAATTACAGCGTTATGTATCAGTGGCTGAACAAATTTATGGACTACAGCACATTATGTGCAGGACTATAAAGGATGATAGGTATAATCGAAGATGAGAGATTCTCAACCGTAGCAAGAAATGTAGCAGCAACTGAATGATTTGCCAGAGATATAATCTGCCGCTGCTAGGCCCTCCTCGTGAATTAATTTGTGTTTCTCCAAATGGACTTTGTGCAGTTTCCTAAATGTATGGGCTGTGTTTATAACTTGTTATTGTGTTTGTCATTTCTATGGGTAGAAGCTTAACCTACTCAGAGAAATGCTGCTGTCACTGTTGCAAAATTTTAGTATGAGTGTTTATTCCTAGGTTTCGGATCCCTGGGAAGAAAATCTCAAGTGATAGCAGTCCTTACTTTATGGGTAAAGTTATGAGTTGATGAAAGCCTTGTAATAGAAGCAGTATTTCACCTCCCCTTGCCACCCTCAATCTTGTAGGGAAGCTGAAAGACAGAATGGGGGCCTTGAAGTGCAGGTTAGCTAAATTGAGTACTGAGTCTGAGCTAAAGTGGCCAGAGGCACTTTCATTGGTCCTCATGACAATGTGCTGTGCTCCGTACTGTGTAATAGGCCTATCTGCACATGAGATATGTAGTTTTGGGATGTCCCATGCACTTGCCAGTCACCCTTCCTTTTTAATTAAACAGATGGACACCCATATTATGAGTGGAATCGTGCCGCATTATTGTATAGCAGTAACATAAGCTCTTAAAGGTTTCCATCAGCAGATGCTTAAAGCTAAGAAGACTGTGCTGGTTGCAGAGTACCTCAGTGACCAGCCGGGAGCTTGGGCACAGTTGAGAACTGACTGATGAAAGAACTGGCTGGAGCCCTGCTGTGAAGGTCCATTCCAAGTAATGCTGACCACACATACTGCTATAAAGGACTAAGGAAAGTCAACATGGATACACGCCTCGCGTGTTAAGGCAGCTGTGTCACCGGCCCAGGGAACAGGTGGTCAGGAGAACCTTGATAAGGACCCATGGCCTGAACTCTTGATCTTTTCTATTTGTCACTTTAATTAACCAACGTGCATTATGAGTCTTAGGTAATCTGGGTATCTATTTTCTGCCTAAGTGCAGACTTATCTCAACACTAGTACTCTTAACACTTTGCTCCTTTGTTATGAATATGCATTCCATACTAGCTGGTCAGTTGTTGGGTGAGCTCTAGAGGGGGTTTATATATTCAAGCAATGGCTTGCCAGAGTGCTTATACCCTAGATGTCATGTTTTACTTTGAAACTAGAACTGTAAGGGGAGCACAGGATTGCACTGCCCAAGGGAATGACTCTTGCATAGGTAACTGTTTTGAGGGATAGTATCAGCCTACTTGCAATAATAGCACAAACCCCTCTGCTCCAAAGCTGCTTCACGGAGTTAGGGGTGATGTATTTTACTATAACCGTTACGGGATGGGACCAGACTTGGGCAACAGTACATGCGATGTCTTTACTACTTGGTGTCTCTCCGAATCCCGTTAATGACACATACTGGGTATGTGGCTGCCAGGTGTACTTCTTCTTAAAATGGGATCTTTGGTCGAAGCCAAAGAGGGGTTGTTGTTATCTGGCCTATAGATATGCCACCTGCCTACTCTCTCTACATTCCGCTATGTGAGACTGCCATCGAAGGACTATAGAGACTGAGAATTCCTGTTCTGGGAACCTGCCAGACTGGCTTATGAAAGCATTCACATGGGCTCAGCAATGCTAGAGAAACTGGCGACTAACATAGTTGTAATGTGGCACAGCATGAGCCAGGTCGTCAGTGACATTTCCTGCTGAAATGCTGGCTATCTGCAACGCGGCCCTTCAGCATCGACTGTCAGTAGACTTGCAGTTGACTCAGAGGTGGTGCTTGTGCCGTTATTAGCCAGGAGCGTTAGATGTACTGTGCGTCCCTGATATCAGCAGCCAACCGTCCCTCTGGAGCTGTCATAGTTTCAGAGGCTCAGCCTTTGAAATTCGGTAAGATTTATGTTGTCCTCTGCAGGACAAAGAGGAGGATGTGTTGAAGTTGCAGTAAGGCAAGGATTGAAGACAATGTCTGGCAAGGATAGCTTGGGGCAGTTGTAGTCAAGTGAGACCTTGGAGATGCCTCTGCTTACTACAGATGAGATAGGCGGAGGTGATTGACGCTGTGTACTCAAACCAGACAAATGAGTTCTCTGTAGTGAGTTTTTTTTTCTAGAAAGGTCTTCCTAAAATCTAGTGTCCCTTTATGCAATATGGGGTATTGGAGATAGATGAGATAGAAATACTGGAAGGATGTGATACACACATGATTAGGGGTCAATAACTTCCACATCATTGGTTGTCAGGTTTCAAGCTTCATTTGACCTTTATATCACTGCCATGAATGGCAATTGATCCTGTAAGTAAGGAATTCAAACACATACAAATCTTAATTGATGCACTAGTTCTAGATAAAAATAGTTTTCTGTTCAGATTTCAGAACACTGTGTGACAGGCAATGCTGATCTCCTTGTGTACAGGTAAAATAAAAAGAAGGCTTGAGTCATTAAAGTGCCTGTGTGCTGGGCCCAGTTATCCTAGTTATTTTATTATCAGTTAGGACAACAGATGGTAAAGGGTTGAAGGGGGAATATAATGAGAGGACAGTGGACCATACGAGGAGGAGGAGGGGCACCATAGGAAACTGACGGGCAGTGAAGGAGAAAGGGGTGAGAGGGGAGCCAGAATGGGGAATGAAAAAAAGAGAAGGGGAGAAATTACCAGAAGTTAGGGAAATTGATGTTTACTCTGTCAGGCTGGAGGGTACCCAATCTGAATTTAAGGTGTTGGTCATCCAACCTGATAGCACCCTCATTGTAGCAGTCAGTGAGATCATATTAGAATGGGAATTAGAATTAAATTGTTTGGCCACTGGGAAATGGCACTTGTTGTGACAGACAAAATTCAATGCTCTATGAAGTGGCTCCCCAACCTAGGTCCGGTCTCACCGATTTAGAGAAGGCCACACCGGGAGCACCAGATAGAGTAGATGAAGTTGGTGCACTTACAGGTAAAGTGTTGCTTCACCTGGAAGGACTGTGTGGAGCCCTGAATGGCAGTAGCTGGATCTCTCAGACTCTTGTGAAAGATGATCTTTCCCGATTACCATGGATGGTACTTGCTGCAAATACCAGCTAAAACCAAGGTGTTGCCCAGACCACTTGCCTCTTTCTCTACTAGCTCATTAAATAAGCAATTTAGAAATCCTCAGATCTGAGCCCTACACATGTCTAACATGGGAGGTGAAAGTACTGAATTTTGAACCATGGCTAACAGTAAATTACAGGCAATTTTTGTTCTGTAGAATCTTGTTGCAAAGGATCAGGCAAGAGTTTAAAAAAAAAGCCAAATTTATGTTTTGAATGTGAGAATTATTTTTATTCCTTGATCTGTAAAACCACACGGAAAACAAAAACTTAATTGAGTACTGTTTCTTCTGCTTGAGAATGAATGTGCTTCAGTGGTTATTTGACTTTGGATTAACATCAGTGCATTCTGCCTGTGGCATTGTGGCAAAGTATTAATGCTCAGTCAATTAATACAGACATAACTTACCTCTTTATGACAATTTTAAAAATCTATGTTATACTGGAGGAAGGATTATTAATATGGATTTGCTTTGCACATCACATTAAAAGTTTCAGTTTCACAGGAAATTTATTAAAGTACATATGTCACCATATACAACCCTGAGATTAATTTTCTTGTGGGCATACTCAATAAATCTGTAGAATAATAACCATAACAGAATCAGTGAAAGACCGCACCAACTTGGGCATTCAACCAAAATGCAGAAGACAACTAATGATGCATTTGCATTGTTATACCTCGGAATTTGAGATTCTCGTAGGCCTAATTATTTTTTACTGCTAGTCCAAATATACGTCTTTAGATTCTGCTGTTAGCTGGGCCACGATGTAGTACTTATTGTTTTTCTTGTGGCAAAGTCAGCAGTTGTTTGCAGATAAAATATACTGTATAGTCTTCAATATTAGTTTCCTTCACATTCCCCTGCAAATAAATGCACAACATCTGTACATATACAAGTATCCTATGTCAATGTATGTTAATTGCTTAAGAAAACACAGAACAACTACTCCATGAAATGCAGTTTGTGCAATTTAAGAAATAATTTTGCAGATTTTAAAAAAATTTCTTTGGAATTGACCATAAGTACAGTGGCATGCAAAAGTTTGGGCACCCTTGGTCAAAATTTCTGTTATTGTGAATAGTTAAATGAGTAGAAGATGAACTGATCTCCAAAAGTCATAAAGTTAAAAATGAAACATTCTTTTCAACTTTTTAAGCAAGATTAGTGTATTATTTTTGTTTTGTACAGTGTTAGAGTGTAATAAAGGAAAGGAGCACCATGCAAAAGTTTGGGCACCCCAAGAGATTTGAGCTCTCAGTTAACTTTCACCAAGGTCTCAGACCTTAATTAGTTTGTTAGGGCTATGGCTTGTTCATAGTCATTGTTAGGAAAGGCCAGGTGATGCAAATTTCAAAGCTTTATAAATACCCTGACTCCTCAAATCTTGTCCCAACAATCAGCAGCCATGGGCTCCTCTAAGCAGCTGCCTAGCACTCTAAAAATTAAAATAAATGTTGCCCACAAAGTAGGGGAAGGCTATAAGAAGATAGCAAAACATTTTCAGGTAGCCGTTTCCTCAGTTCGTAATGTAATTAAGAAATGGCAGTAAAAGGAACGGTGGAGGTCAAGTTGAGGTCTGAAAGACCAAGAAAACTTTCCGAGAGAACTGCTTGTAGGATTGCTGGAAAGGCAAATCAGAACCCCTGTTTGACTGCAAAGGACCTTCAGGAAGATTGCCACAAAAGGACACAGGTTTAAGGTGCTGAGGAGAAGGTACAGAGGAGATGTTGGGGTAAGTTTTTTACTCAAAGTGGTGAGTGCGTGGAATGGGCTGCCGGCAACGGTGGTGGAGGTGGATACGATGGGGTCTTTTAAGAGACTTTTGGATAGGTATATGGAGCTTAGAAAAATAGAGGGCTATGGGGAAGTCTAATAATTTCTAAGGCAGGGACATGTTCAGCACAACTTAGTGGGCCGAAGGGCCTGTATTGTGCTGTAGGTTTTCTATGTTTCTATGTTCTAAGTCTTGTGGACTGATGAAGTTAAAATAGAACTTCTTGGCTGCAATGAGCAAATGTATGATTGGAGAAAAAAGGGTGCAAAATTTCATTAAAAGAGCACCTTTCCAATTGTTAAGCATGGGGGTGGATAGATCATGCTTTGGGCTTGTGTTGCAGCCAGTAGCACAGGGAACATTTCACTGGTAGAGGGAAGAATGAATTCAATTAAATACCAGCAAATTCTGGAAGCAAACATCACCGTAATTAAAAAAAAAAGCTGAAGATGAAAAGAGGATGGCTTCTACAACAGGATAATGATCCTAAACACACCTCAAAATCCAGAATGGACTACCTCAACAGGCACAAGCTGAAGGTTTTGCCATGGCCCTCACAGTCCCCCAACCTAAACATAATCGAAAATCTGTGGATAGACCTCAAAAGAGCAGTGCATGCAAGACGGCCCAAGAATCTCACAGAACTAGAAGCCTTTTGCAAGGAAGAATGGGCGAAAGTCCCCCAAACAAGAATTGAAAGACTCTTAGCATTTACAAGCTGTGATACCTGCCAAAGGGGGTGTTACTGAGTACTGACCATGCCGGGTGCCCAAACTTTTGCTTCGGGCCCTTTTCCTATTTGTTATTTTAAAACTGTAAAAGATGGAAATAAAAAAGTAATTTTGCTTAAAATATTAAAGAAATGTGTCATCTTTAACTTTATGCCTTTTGGAAATCAGGTCATCTTTTACTCGCTTAGCTATTCACAGTAACAGAAATTTTGAGCAGGGGTGCCCAAACTTTTGCATGCCACTGTAATTTGAGTTATATTAATGAACTGTAATTGGTCAGAAATTTTGACTTGTTTCCAATTTCTGTGTACAAGTGAATGGTAATAGTACGTTTTTCATTGGGTTTGTCTTTTCACCGTCATCACCAATTCTGGTAAATTACAGGGTATTTTGGATTCCCTGCCCATGAATTGATGTATAAATTTGTAATTCTTATCAAAACTAATTATATATAAAGTTAACTTGGATAACCTACGTTGCTCAAGAAGAGCAGGTTATGCTGCTTGAATGACTGTCATCCAGCGGCACGCATATCTACTGTGATGAAATGCTTTGCGAATCAACTCATGCCTAAACAAGCACTTGGAATCGCTGCTATTTGCCTATTGTCATAAAGGTCTACAGAGTACGCAATCTCATCGGCTTGCTACTTGGCCTTGGATCAGCTGCGCAATAGTAAGAACCCAGGTCAGCTGCTGTTCATTGACAATAGCTCAGCGTTCAACACCATTATACACACAGTTCTAATCACCAAGCTCAAAAATTTGGGCCTCTGTACCTCCTAAAACTGGATTCTTGACTTGCTCACCAGGAGGCCGCAATCTATGTGGATTGTAAGGAACATCTTCGCTCTGCTGACAATCAACATGGGCAGATCTCAAGATGCATGTTTAGCCCACTGCTCTAGTCTCTCTACACCCACCATTGAGTGAGACCAGGCACAGCTCAGATGCTATTTATAAATTTGCCGACAACACAACCATTTTTGGCAGAATTTCAGGTGGCGCCGAAGAGACGTACAAGGGTGCGATAGACCAGCACGTTGGGTGTGTCGCAGCGACAAGCTTGCCTCAATGTGAGGAACACAGGAATTGATTGTGGCCTTCAGGAAGGAGCAGTCGAGGGAACACACAAATCTTCATCAACAGATCAACAATGGAAGGGCTGAGCAGTTTCCATTTCCTGGGTGTTAACATCTCTTGGAATTCTGCCTGTATGTTTCATTGTATCATGAATTATAGAGCTTTAAAATGAGTGTTACATCAGATCTTGTAGAGTCACATGTACTGAGTAACAATTCCCTTAACAGTTAGGAAAGGCTCAGTATTTGGTTCAGTTTCACTTTGTTAGCACTGTTTATTTTCATTGACGTGTTGTGAAATTTATTGTTTTGCAGCAGCAGTACAGTGCAAGACAAAAAATTATAAGTTACAAAAATAAATAGCACAGTATAGACAAATAACAAGGTGGTGTGTATGGACTGTTAAATCTTTTGATTGTGCATCTTCAGATTCCTGTATCCTCTTACTGATGGTAGTAACCTGCAGAGGACATGCTCCAAATGGCAAGGGACTTTAATGATGGATG
Organism: Hemitrygon akajei; assembly: GCF_048418815.1. NCBI lineage: Eukaryota > Metazoa > Chordata > Chondrichthyes > Myliobatiformes > Dasyatidae > Hemitrygon > Hemitrygon akajei. Next base: position 161,059,800 of record NC_133128.1, on the reverse strand, counting down.
CCCCCCCCCCCCCCGCCCCCACCTTCTTGACGCACTTCTTCTTAAAGATTGTCCTTGATGGCAAGAAGTGTTCCTGTGATGTACATGGTTGAGTATACCATCCTATGTCGCCTCTTGTGATCCTTTGCATTAGAGGCCCTATATCTGCGTTGCAGCCAGTCACAATCTACTCCGCCGTACAAGAATAGAAATTTGAAAGAGTCTTTAGTGACACACCAAATCTCCACAAGCTCCTAATAAAGTAAAGCTGCTTGCATGCCTTTTGCATAAGTCTAAGTACAAAGGAAATTTATTATCAGAGTATATATATATGTCACCATATACCACCTAGGGATTAATTTTCTTGCAGGCATTCACAGTAAATCCAAGAAAAACAATAGAATCAGTGAAAGACTACACTCAACAGAATAGACAAATAACTAATGAGAGGGGGGAAAAAGCAATGAAAAGAGACCATGAGTTGAAGAGTGCTTGGAAATAGGTTGGGGGGCCAGTTCAGTAATGGGGTGAGTGAAGTTATCACCTCTGGTTCAAGAGCTTGATGGTTGAAGGGGTAATAACTGTTCCTGAACCTGGCTGCCTGGGTTCTGAGGCTGCTGTTCCTCCTTCCTGATGGCAGGCAGTGAGAAGAGAGCGTGGCCTTGGTGGTGGAGGATGATGGATGCTGCTTTCCCATGACAATGCTCCATCTAGATGTGCTCAATGATAGGAAGGGTTTTACCCATGATGTTCTGGGCCATATCCACTACTTTTGTAGGATTTTCCATTCTTGGGCTTTGGTGTTTTCATACCAGACTGTGATGCAACTGGTCAATAAACTCTCTACTACACATCTATCGAAGTTTGTCAAAGTTTTAGATGTCATGCTGGGTCTTTGCAAACTTCTAAGGAATTACATCAATGTGCTGGGCTCAGGACAGGTTGTCCAAGATGTGGGCACACAGGAACTTGAAGCTGCTCACCCACTCCACCATTAACCCTTCAGTGAGGACTGGTGTGTTTTCTCAAGTTAAAGTACAACTGACTGTCTATCAACCAGCTCAGGTATGCTGTCAAACAAAACAATGTTCCTCCAAACCAAGGTGCACAACACAGTTCACATAACTCATGTACATAACAAGCAAAGTAATATTACCACAAATAAAGTAATAAGGTGTATTTACAATACAAGTTTAAAAAGTAATCAGTATTAACACTTCTGGCAGTTCATACAAAATGGGACGTGGGTAGTAGCAGGGAGTTCAGTAGTCCTGTGACCTGTGTGAAGAAGTTGTTTCCCATTCTGCCAGTTCTACTTCTTGCCTGATGGTAGGGGGCTAAAGAGATTGTTGGTTGGATTGACAACGCTAAGGGCCCTGTGTATCAGCGTTCCTGAATATCCCTGATGGGCGAAAGAGGATCATGGGCAATGAACCTCTTAGCAGACCTCTCAACTTTGTAGGGATGTGCGGTCAGGTGCTTTGCAATTCCCATACCAGACGGTGGTGCAGCTGGTCAGGACACTCTCGATGGTGCTCCTGTAAAAATCGGTTAGATAGGGGGGGAGGGGGGAAGCCTCATTCTCCTCAGGAAGTGGAGATGCTGCTGTGCTTTCTTGACCAAAGAGGTGATGTTGAGGGATCAGTTGAGATCGTCCGTTAGGTGCTCTCCCAGATTCCTGATGCTCCAAACTCTCTCCATGGGGGAGCTGTGTATGTGCAGTGAGGAGCGGTCAGCCTGACCCTTCCTGGAGCCTACAGTCATTTATTTGGTCTTGTCCAGATTGAGCCTCAAGTTACTGTACACGCACCATTCTACCAGCCGGTCTAACTCTGCTCTGAACGCCGTTTCATCGCTGTTGTTGATGTGGCTAGCCGCTGTCATGTCATCAGTGAATTTGATGATTTGGTTTGAACTGGATCCAGCTGTACAGTCTTGCTTTAGCAGAGTGAACAGCAATGGGCTGATGTGCTCCCAACTTCTGCTTTCTGAAATCAGCAATCTGTCTTGCTAATGCTGAGTGAGGGATTGTTTTTGCAACATCGCTCAACCCATTGAACTATCTCATTCCTCTGTGTCTCATTGACATCTGTGGCGGCTGCAATTCCCAGCCGCACCATCAACCGGGCATATTAAAGTGTCCTGTAGCTGACCAGCCTCCTGATAATCTGGTAAACGACTGAGCTGTTGCATTACACCAGCCGAAGTAGATGGGGCTGGATAATTGGCTTGTGCCGTTCTGCTGCAGCCAGAAGGGTGTTCTCTGGAGCTGCTTCATTTATGCTGTATCTTTTTAAGGAGAGGAATGTTTTCTCTCCCCTGCAATTTACTATGGACTGGCCAGCATCGAATATAAACCCGCAGTCAGGAGGTGAGTGGTGCCTCTTGGTTTGAGGAGTATTTACTACGTTGTAACCAAGTTCTGTTCTGTTTAGCTGATTCAGGTTTGGACTCTAGAACAGTTCTGTTGAGTTTGTAAATATTTTGGGTAATAAAACCCCTATTTTTTTCACCTTTACCTGCTCTCCCAGTTTTGTGCTTCCCCCGCTCCTTCACAGCATCTGAGGTTCTGTGAACAGCAGTGGTGTCATCGGCAAATTTATTGATGATGTTTGAATAGTGTCTAGCCGCACAGTTGATGGGAAGTAGAAGTACCCCTTTCATATTTTTTAAAAAAAACACTATTATTTGGAGAATAATTTTCCTCAACTTGTAAACTTTGGAAGGGATCAGGAATCTGTGAATCATGGGGAGTACAGGTGTAGGTCTTAGTGGAGAATCTGAGATGAAAAAGCATCTTCAATCAGAAGTGGAGAGAGTGAGCAGTTTAAAGTTCCTGGGTTTCAAGATCTCTGAGAACCTACCCTGGTCCCAACATATCGATGCATCTATAGAGAAGACAAGACAGCGACTACACTTAATTAGGAGTTTGAGGAGATTTGGTATGTCAACGAAAGCACTCAAAAACTTATATAGATGTACTGTCGAGAGCATTTTTACAGGCTACATCACTGTCTGCTATGAGGTGGGGCTGCTGCACAGGACCGAGAGAAGCTGCAGGGGTCGTAAATTTAGTCAGCTTCATCTTGGGTACTCGCCTGCAAAATACCCAAGACATCTTCAAGGGGTGGTGTTTCAGAAAGGCAGTATCCATTATTAAGGACCCCCAGCACCCAGGATATGCCCTTTTCTCATTGCTCCCATCAGGAAGGAGGTACAGAAGCCTGAAGGAATTCAGAATTCAGAAGCCTCAGCGATTCAGGAACAGCTTCTTCCCTTCTGCCATCCAATTCCTAAATGGACATTGAACCCGTGAAAATTACCTCACTTTTTTAATATGTGTTATTTCTGTTTTTGCATGATTTTGAATCTATTCAATATGCATATACAGTAATTGATTGATTTATTTATCTTCTAGATTATGCATTGCATTGAACTGCCACTGCTAAGTTAACAAATTTTGCGACACATGTCGGTGATAATAAACCTGATTCTGAATGTGGTTGAAGGGAAACCAGAGCAATATATTTATAGAAGAAAGAAATGATAATTGTAGGAGCTCGAATTATGGAAGATTTGAAATAGAAAATGTGCTCAAAATACTTGGCAAGTCATGTGGTATTTGTGATGTGGTGGTTGGACAGAGTGGTTTGGTGGAACTTAATTTCCTTCCATAGATACTGCAAGGATTTCTTGCACTTTCTATTTCAGATTTCCAGCATCTGCAGTTCTCTTCTTTCTGAAGGAAGATTACAGTTTCTGGAGAGTTAGAATAAAGTTTTGTGTTTCCACTAGGCAATTCTATTTGATGATTCTGATGGTTTTAAAATTCTTCCTCCATTAGAATGAGTTGCTACTTTTCATTTACAATTTCCGTTTCATTCCTGAGTATCCGTGGTGAACTGTTAGCTTTTTTTTTGTTGGTTTAAGAGCACTCTTTTTGATCAGATAAGAGACTGCTACCTTCGCAATGACACCTCCATCCATTTTAAGATGGAGTGCATCCTAGGTTGCTCAAAGAAATTGCAGGAGTGTGGGCGTGTGGTAATACTTGCCTCTGGAGAGTTGAATGCGCTGGTTCGATTCCATTTGAAATGGAAGCAGAGAGGAGACTGCTTGCCTGGTGGATGAGAAATGGCAACCTACCTGAATCTCCCAATGTATGAAGTTGCTTTTAAAGAAATAAAATGTATTATGAAAGGTGCAGAGAAAAAAGTACTCTTTGGAATCAAGAAGATTAAGAGCTTCACAATTTTTTGATGGAAAAATTCTCCCCTCTGAATAATTGCATCAGTAATCAGAGATCACAGCTTTTGCCACCACTTTCAGATCAACAGGAAGATGAGAAGTTGCTTTTCAGTGCATGATTAGTCTGGACTGTTAATTTCTGAGGAAGTTGTGAAAATTCATTCTGTAGAAGAGTTTTAAGAAGAGATGGACAGGCACTTGACATTGAGGAACTTGGAGGTTTGCAAACAGGATATAGAGCTAAGCACTGCTGCACTTCAGAGATGGAATACGGACAGTGAGTGAACAGCTGTGTATATTGTCAGCTTCTAAGAAGTGTGTAATTGTCTGGTATGTGTATCTCGGATCCCCAGGAGCATAGAAACCGTTGTTTTATTTGGTAATTTAGTTAATCCTGTATTAATGATTTTTCTATGATTTAAATAAATTATCTCCGAACATTTCATTCACGCAGTGTTGGGATTCTTGTAGAAAATACTTTCCGTGTCTTGAGAAATCATGCTTCTAAATTAAATTTGCAGCAGCAGAAAACTTAAACATAAAAATCTCATGGCACTCTATGGGTAATCACAGGTTGTGTCTCTTGTCAGTATTATTCATCTCCTAAGGCATTTCTTACAGAAAAGCACAATTTATTTTCAAATTGTCTGACATAAAATATTGAGGCTTTTGAAAATAAATAGTAAAGTAATCTAATGAAACATCTTATTAGTGTTCTGATTATATGAAGGGCAATTCAGCAGATTATGCATAGATGTGATTTGAATGTGTCATCTAAATGTTAAGATAAATTGGTCAAATCCCAAGCCACTGAGGCAGGTTTAAGCCATGAGTGTACACTGAGATTTTTAACCTCTCAGTTTGGCAGTCTAAGGTACCCACCTGCTTCAAGCAGGCTTCAATTATACCAGTGCCTGAGAAGAATATGGTAACTTGCCTCAATGACCATCATCCAATAATATTTACATCCACATTGATGAAGTGTTTTGAGAGGTTGGTGATGAAACATATCAATTCCTACCTACCTGAGAAGTAACTTGGATCTGCTCCAATTTGTCTTCTGGAGCAACACGTCCATAGCATCTTATTGGCTCTTTACTCAACCCTTGGAATATCTGGATGCAAAGATACATGCATCAGGATGCACTTTATTGGCTACAGGTCAGCATTCAATACCATCATCCCCTTAAAACTAATCAAAAGCTCCAAGACCATGGCCTCCTTATCTCCTTGTGCAATTGGATCCTTAAGTTCCTCATTTGCAGTCCATTTGGATTGACAGCAACATCTCCTCCTCGATCTTCATCAGCACAAATGCACCACAAGGCTGTGTGCTTAGCTCTCAGCTCTACTCACTTTACACACAGCTCCAATGCCATATTCAAGTTTGCTAACAACACCACTGTCATAGGCCGAATCAAAGGTGATGACGAATCAGCATGTAGGAGGGAGATTGAAAATCTGGCTGAGTGGTGCCATAACAGCAACCTCTTACTCAATGTCAACTTGACCAAGGAGCTGATTATTGACTACAGAGGAGGGAATCCAGAGGTCCACGAGCCAGTCCTTATCAGAGGTGGAGAGGGTAAGAAACTTTAGAATTCTCTGTTATTATTTCGGAAGTAGTGGATGCGGCCCAGTCCATCATGCGCAAAGCCCTCTCCTCCATTGTGCACATTTGCATGGAGTGCTGTTGTAGGAAAGCAGCATCCATTGTTAAGGACTTCTACCATCCGCGCCATGCTTTCTTCTTTTGCTTTTGCAGTTTGTTGTCTTTTGCACATTGGTCGTTTGTCCATTCTTTTGGGAGCAGTCTTTCATTGATGCTATTATGTTCTTGTATTTACCCTGAATGCCTGCAAGAAAATAAATCCCAGTGTTGTATATGGTGATAGATGGGTACTTTGATAATAAATTTACTTTGAAGATAAAACAACAATCAATGCATTAAGGTGTAAGTGACTGTTCTGAATATACATTTTAATCATGCTGTTATGATGTGCATTTTGTTCTGTTTCAGTGTTTGTTTTGGAAGCCATATTGAAGACAAGAATAGTGAGAAGTTAACAGAGGGCTATCTATTGATATGATGCAAGGAGTCCCTTCCACTTCCATCTGTGTCACCTTGTATAATTTCTATTTCAGTTCCCTTGTCCAGCCTCCTGATTTTCACCATGAGCGTCCAGTCCCTGTACACCTCTATTCTATATCAGTAAGGCCTCAGGACTCTCAGTTTTTTTCTGGATAACAGATCCTACCACTCTCCTCCATTGACTCCCACATTTACCTTCAGTATATTTCTTCCCATCCTGACCCTTAGTTCCTCTGCCTCAGCTGCTTTGGTTCTTCTGATAAAACTCTCCACTCCAGGACATCCAAAATGTCCTTTATTTCCCCCCAGAAAATGGGGCTCGCCCCCACTCGCTGTTCTCACCCCATTCTTCACTCCCTCTGGCATGAGGTGTGGAGTATCCCTTGTCCTTACCTACTATTCAATGAGCCAATGAATCCAACATACCATTCTCCACAACTTCTGCCGTCTCCAATGGGATTCCAGTGCCAGGCACATCTTCCACTCTCACCTCACTTTCCTTGGAGAGGGGCACTCTCTGTGTGACGCCTTTCCCTCGATTTTTTTGCCCCCTCCAAGCATTCATCCCTGTACCTGCCCTACACCCCCTCCTTTGCCACCATTCGGGGCGAAACACACTCCTTCCAAGTGAGGCTGCACTTCACCTGTGAATCTGTCAGTGTAATATATTATATTGGGCATACTTGATACAGTCTCCTCTATATCAGTGAGACCCAATGCAGGTCGGAGGATTGCTTCATCAAGTACCTTCACTCTATCTGCCATACCAGCTAGGATCTCCCAGTGACCAGCCACTTCCCACTCTCACATTGACTTGTCTGTCCACGGCCTCCTTTACTGCAAAATGGAGACTAAATATAGGTTGGTGGAAAAGCACATCATTCCAGCATTTGCATTCTCTTTCGTGTCTCCATATCCTTGGGAAGGATTTTCTTTAGCTGATCAGTCTATATTTTGTATTTGAAATTGTAACACAATGGAGAATCGGTGGTTGATGATATGTTGAAGGTGAAGTTGTCATCTCTCACTGTTGATATATACTGAACTGCTACATCTGGAATAAACATTTGTCATCAATACAGAATTTACAGACCATGGGATTTCTCTAGTGCTATATGATGGATAACTAAAGTTTTAATTGTGTTACTCAGCAAGGTTCTCTTGGACTTGAAATTACTATATTATATATATATGTATGTGTGTGTATATATATTAACTGATGTTGCAATTTTTTATATAAGAAGTTGCTATTTATTTCTACAAATGCTGGATTCTGAAATATTGGAATTGATCTGTAAGTCAAGCAATTTCTGTAGAGAAGGGATGAGCCAGAGGCAAATAAACACTAAAGCTTAAACTTTTAAGTAGTGTGGCCAAATGTGTGAATTTCCAGGGCTTAGAATGTTATGGACCAGGTGGTAGAAAATGGGATTATCATGGTCTTTGATAGTAAGCATGGGCATAGTGGGGCCTGTCTCTGTGTTGTGTGACTCTGACTATGAATTGATGTTTCAGGTTGATAGAGTTTCGTAAATATTAAAAACTCGCTCAACTTGTCTTATGGTGCAATGAAATACTGGGGAAGGGTCAATGTGAGTGGCAAGTAGATGACAGCAAGAGATTGATTGCTGATAACATAATATAACAAGCAGAGAAGTAAATGCAGGATAATTTTCTGATCATCAAAGCAGTGTACAAAGAATCTTGGAAGTCTGAAGGATTCCTATTTTGATCGTACTTAGTTGAGGGGGGTGTTGCCAGTGTTCAGTTTGCTCATGCAGTTTAAAACCAACACTTATTTAATGTAGTAGAAGATTTCTCAAGAAGGTTTTCAAAGATTCTGTGAAGAAACAGTATTGAGTGCAAATTTATAAGGAAGATGGATCAAGTTTGGGTTTTCATTTGTGAAAGTGAGGGTAATGATGCAGATTTATGAGTAGAGAAAGGAGGTAATCATTTGCATCTTTTGTAACACATGCAAAATGCTGGGGGAGCTCAGCAGGTCAAGCAGCATCAATGCATTTGAATAAATGGTCGATTTGGGGTGAGACCCTTCATCAAAACCTGATTTAGGGACTTCATCCAGACTCATGCACAAGGCATTTTTTCCAAAGTTTAAAGACAACATTGAACTCAAAGTAGCAAAGAATAAGGCTGTTTATAACAGACTGTGGGAGGTTGTAGACAAATTTGTGAACTGGGTAGATATGTTACAAAGGAGGAGAGTTAGGCCATTTGACCCATTGAGTCTGCTACACTATTCAATCATGATTGATTTATTTTCCGTCTCAACCCTAATCTTCTACATTCTCCTCGTTACCCTTGAACTTGCTATAATCAAGAGCCTATCAACCTCAGCTTTAAACATACCCAAATGACTTGAATCTGACTAAAGAATTTCATCTTCACTCTGTTATAAAGGAATTTCCTTCTATTCTGAGGCTATGCCTTCTGATCCTAGACTCCCCCAACATTTGAAACATCTTCTCCACATTCACTCTCTAGGCCTTGCAATATTCAGTAAGTTTCAATGAGATCTCTTTTCTTTCAAACAGTAGTGAGTACAAGCCCAGAGCCATCAAACACTCCTCAAGATGTTAATCCTTTTCATTCCTCAGATCACTCTTGTGAAACTCCACTGGACCCTCTACAATGTTAGTGCATCCTTTCTGAGATAAGTGGTGAGTGTTAATCCAGAGAAGTATGTAATTGTTTATTTTGGTACAGAAAGAGATGAAAGACCTTTAAAGGAAATTAAGGTCCAATTTTAAATAATGCAGGATCAGTCAAGTCACTGGGCTCTACATTTCAGGAAGAATATAAAGGGAATGAAGATATCTAAGGGATTTAAGAACAGAACTAAGAATGAGTCACTTCAATCATGAATGTGCAGGAGAGTATGGGGGTTGCCCTCCTAGGAGTAGAAATGATTGGTACTGCTGTTCAGAAGCACTCCAGTAGAATGAATAAGGAGAAACTGTTTGCTGCCAGAGAAGAGCTGGGAATGGAAGAATACAGATTTAAGTTGATTGGCAACAGAACCAGAAGCAGCATGAGCAGACTGCATTATACAGGGAGTTTTTGTAAACCTGGAAGTTCTGCCTGAAAGGATGCTGGTAGCAGATTCAATCACAAAATTCAGGAGGGAATTGATTAAATAGTTGGAAGAAAAAGTATTGCAGGGTAATTGGGAAATAATAAGATAGTGATGCTAATTGGATAACTCCCTAAAGAGCAAGTGCAGTCACAATGTGGGGCCTCTTTCTGTGATGTTTCAGTTTAGTATAATTTTATGAATTTTTTAAAAAGTTAGGACATTTGATTTACGGATTGTGTATGTTTATCTGATCTTAGTCATGGCATATTTGGAATGATATATTTTGGATCTGGTGAGAAGAGGGCAAGTTAAAGAGCAATGTTTTAACAATTAGCCAATGTTTGCATTCTTAATTGCTTTCCAGTGCAAGAAATTCCTTGTTTTAAATGTTGTATGAGGAGTTCTGGCATGACTGCTCTCTGTCTTTTCAATTGCTTGCTAACTGGCTGACATGAGTTCCTGCTTGTGAACTAATGGAAGTTATGATTATCTGGAATTTTTTACATGAATAAGAGGTAATGCCTTCAGAAAGTGAAAGAAGTTCTTGCAGGTTTCTCTAAATAATACTGCTTATTTTGAAGTCTTGTTACTACAATGCTTGTAGCTGACTTCTGAAGAGTTTTGCATTTAATAGCCATTAAATAACAAACAGAGCAGGGTATTTCAGAAGATATTTGGCAGACAGTGGAGACAATAACATCATAAAATGCAGTTCTATAATGTTTGTGCACTGATAGACATTTAGGCAGCTTGAAAGTTACTGATGTTACATCAACGATATGGAGAGAGGTTTAGTTAGGAGCTGACTATTCATTTTCCTCATTCTTGTTTGGTGCTATTACAGGGGGTAGTATTGAATGAAGTGTAGTGTATGATGTGATGTGAAAAAAAAGATAGCTTGTCTTGCATATCTCTTAATCTCTCATTTAAATGTGACTTTGAGAAATCACTGAATAGGGATTTCGGGAGTACAAGGTAAAATATCACAAATATAAAACTACTTTGACAGCAAAAAAGGCATCCGAAAATGTTATCTTTGTTGGGCTTTGAGTGGAAAGTTAGAAGTATAAAGCCTCCAGCAAAGATTGAAGTTTGGCAGCCAGCTTTGTATCAGCAAGTTTCCTCGTACTGTATAAATAATGATGATGGAAAAAAGCAGGTCACACGGCAGCTTTGCAAAGGGAAGTTTCAGGTTGACGATCGTTCAGCAAAAAGGTTTTTAAATAAAAAGGTGGAGAATTTCAGTTTGTCAGGAATTCTGGATATGAGGTCTATGGTCTGGGATAAAGATGCCTGACTAAATAACCTGACTAAATAATTAGACCCAGGCGCAGAGCAGAGAGCAGCATGCTCAACAGCATATCAGACTCTAAATTCATTATGAGGTGGATATAGGAGAATGAAGCTGAAACCTCACTGAATCTAGATTGTTGAGGATCTGTGATGGGCAGATGGGAAGGATTAGCAAAAATATGGTGATGGGTTAAGGGACTTGGAGAGCAAGGTCAAAGTGAAGAATGAAGAACAATACAAGGAGATATTAGAATTAGAGAAAGGCTTTAAAGTTTATAATGTTTAACTCTGAAAGGAATATTTTGATGCAGCAAAGGATAAAATAGAATTACAGACTAGCACAGCTTATAGTTAGTTGATTTTATTGCAGAGAAGAGGGTTCAAGAGTGTGCATGTACTGACATAGTAACAGGATTGCAGCACACAGTAGATGGAAGATAGTTGGAATTGTGCATTGGTTCACAAGTAATAGTGGTAATATGGTGCATTTAAATCAAGAAATTTAGATTGTGATGTAACTAGGAATTTTTAATTGGCATGTTGAATGTAGAAACCAGTCAAATGTAGGGAACTAAATCATGGAGCATGCAAGGAAAGACTTTCTAGTTAAATATTGAGAAACCAATGAGGGTTAAAGCTGTTTTAGACCTCATTATGTAATAAGGAAGGTTCAGTGAATTTAAAGGGTCTGTGAGGAGCAGCTATCATAATGTAATTAAAAAATTAAAGGAGTTTTGACTTTATTGAAAAATGTGCTCTTTCATCTGAATACAATAATCTGAAGGTATGAGGTCTGAGCTGGCTACGATTGAGGAAATTTCATTAACAGATGTGGCAGTAAACACTTAAAGAATTTAAACATTTGAAAATTAATGTTTTGTTTTACCAGTAACATCTTTTCAAGGCGAGAAGAGTCCAACAGAAAAACTGCATCACATGCATAAGATCAAGAAAAAAAACATACTATCTTGCCCCTGAAAAGCTGTAAGGGAAAAGCTGGAAAAATTTGGATTGCTTTTCCTGGAATACGGGAGGCCAAGGAATGAACTGATAGAAATATATAGAATTATGAGAGGTATAGACAGGGTAGGCAGTTTTTATAATGTCAAATATTATATGGAATATGTTTAAAGTGAGGGGGGTGACATTTCGAAGAGATCTACTTGGCAGTTTTTAAAATTATTAGTTGCATATACAATGGGTGTGTGAACACTTCGGTAGTCATGACCCATTGTTTGGTTCCATATAGAGTTCTGAATGGTGAAGTACAGACCACTATAATTTACCAAGGGAGTTTTCTGGTATTGCGATTGTAGCTGTCCATATCAGATCCCCCCCATCCCCCTGTGCTAAAGCTGAAGAGTTGCTGCATAAACTCTACAATGCCATCAGTAATCTCCAAGCATACACCTCAACCAGTTTCTTTATTGCTGCTGGTGACTTCAACCATGCTAACTTAAAAAAACAGTCCTGCCTTCATTCTATCAGCATGCTGACTTTGCTACCTGAAGTGAGATCAGGTTAGAACTGGTTTATACTAGTATCCCTAGTGCACACAAAGTTACTCCCCACCCCTACTTCGGATTCTGAGGTTGCTTAACAAGGCAAGAGCCCGTGGTATTACAGGGAAGATACTAGCAAGGATAGAAGATCGGCTGACTGGCAGGAGGCAAAGAGTGGGAATAAAGGGAGCCTTTTCTGATTGGCTTTTGGTGATTCGTGGTGTTCGGCTAATGATGCCATACCCTTTGCACTCCACTCCATCCTGTCCCACCTGTAAAATGGTGCCTCATATGCCAGCATGCTGTTTATTGACTTCAGTTCCCCATTTAATAGAATCAGCCCTCAGAAGCTGATGGGTAAACTTTCTTCGATGGGTCTCAACACACCTCTGTAACTGGATCTTGGACTTCCTGACAGAAATGTCCCAGTCAGTCCACGTAACCTAACAGTAACTAAGTCTGAGCGTGGAGAAGACCAAAGAAATGATTGTGGACTTTGGAAAGGTGCTGATGAACCATCTCCACTCAGTGCATACATGGCTTCTGGGTAGAAAGAGTTAAGTGCACCAAGTTCCTGGGAGTTGATATCACTGATTACCTCACCTGGTCCCTGAATATCAACTCCCTGAATAAGAAGGCACATCAATTCCCTAAAAGCTTAAGGCAAGCAAGGCTTTCCTGTGTGACCAGCACCCCCCCCCCCAACCCCCAAACCTGGCTGAATGAATCACCATGGTGAGCATCCTGATGAGCTGCATCTCCACCTGGTATGGGAGCAGCAGAGCGTTGGATCAGAAGTCTTTACAAAGGACTTTGAGGAGAGTGGCTGAGATGATCATAGGGTGTCTCCCTACCATCCATTGGGGTTATTTATCAGGAGCGCAGCACATGCAGTGCCCTAGTATTATCAAAGATCTGACCTATCCATCCAGCATCCTCTTTGACTTTGTACCATCAGGCAGGAGACTCCGATGCCTTAAGACACGAGCAGTCAGGATGGGAAACAGTTTCTTCTCTCAGGCCATTAGGCTTCTGAATTCCCGGGCACATCACATTCAAAGTGTCAGTGGTTAATTTGTTCAGTATCTGACAATATTTAATTTGTGCACTTTATAGTAATTCATTTGTAAATTTTATTCTTACTTTCCTAAGATATCATGTGTTATGTGTTCTTTACACCCTGGTCTGGAGGAACATTGTCTCATTTGACGGTATGTAGGTGGAGTGGCTGGTAGAAGGGTGTGAGCACAACAACTTGAGCCTCAATGTGGGCAAGACCAAAGAGATGATTGTGGACTTTAGGAAGGTTCTGGCTGACCACTTCTTATTGCACATAGAATGCTCCAACATTGAGAGAGTTAGGAGCACAGCGTTTCTCCGATTGCACATAATGCATGATCTCACTTGGTCCCTTAACATCACCTGTTTGGTCATGACGGCACAGCAGCTTCAATACTTACTGAGAAAATTGAGGCGAGTAAGGCTTCCACCTCACTATTCTAACCAACTTTTACAGCAGCACCATTGGGGATGTACTTGACTGCAGTTCCCTACAAAGGATTGCGAGGACTTCCGAGGGCATCATTGGGGTCTCTCTTCCACCTTTCAGAGGTAGTTATCCAGAGCTGTATGTACACAGGGCTCTTTGAATTATCAGTGATCCCTCACATCCATGCAACATTCTTTGACTCCCCTATCATCATGCAGGAGGTACCATAGCATTAAGGCAAGAACTGTTAGTATGTAAAACAGCTTCTTCTCCCAGGCCATAAGCTTACTGAACGTCTTGGCCCTACCCAAGTGTCATCACATAAAAATTGTCAGTAGTGTTATACTGATTATTTTTTAACATGTGTTGTAAATACCCCTTATAGTTTGTTAATTTATTTTGCAGTAATACAAGTATTACTTTATGTGTTGTGTGTGTGAGTTATATGTACTTTGTTGTGCACATTGTTTAGTTTGGTGGTATATGTGTATGGTTGAATGACATTAAACAACTGTTGTCTTTCAGACATTTAAGTGAAATAGGTAGTGAATAGAGGTGTATGGAGCTTAAGTAGGCAGATAGGATTAGTTAGACTGGTACCATAGTGGGCACAAGTATGTCTTTCTGAAGGTCCAGTTCTGTGCTATACTTTTTTTATATTCTATGTTCTATTGATAGATTATTTTTAGATATTAAGGGGATCAGAATGTGGGGTGGTGATGAATGATTCACCTTGACCTTATTGAAGAGCAGCACAGTTAAAAGGGGTGAATGGACTTCTAGTGTTTCTTTTTCCTTTGTTATAATAAATTTGAAAGGGATGCTGGAGCAATGAGGGAAATAATCTCATATTTCCAACTGGACGGGATGGAGCCTGAAAGGTCGGTGTACATAAGCTCTTTCAGAATTTTAAGCAGTCGATGAAAGCAACATTAGCCATGAGCATGTGGGAATTCTATTTTACTGAGACTGACATTGCAGTAAATGTGTCTCGACCTCTCTGGTAGAACTCAATGCAAAATTGATGCTATAAGTGATGCCCAGTGGGGCTTTCAACAACAATGAAGAAAATATCGTAATTCTAATTGAGTTAGGAAATTTGTGACACCAGATGCCATGCCTTGGATAGTTGCCCATGCAATTTGTAGGGAAGGAATGAATAGGATCTGAATAAGTTATGTTCGATTGCTGTCACAGTTGTACCAGCTAGTGGAGATTGAAGGAAATGGGCTTGTGGTCAAAAATATTGCTCAGTCAGTAGAGAGTGTTGAGAAAAGGAACTGCAACTAAATGCATGTCAGGCTTGGTCAGTGGAGACAGCAGAACTGAGATGAAGTATGACTCAAAGCAGTGGAAGGTCATATGTATTTTTTATTCAAGTTAGCAGCTATATATGAATATATAGAGTGCATAATAAACTTAGTTTCTGGCTATAAGTTTTAAGAAATTTTTTGCTGGACTAAATCTTTCATTTGCAAGTTGGCAATGAAGCTAGGATAAAGACTTAAATTCATGCAAAAATTATTGAATTCCTATGGCTGCGATGTACTGAGTTAAGACCTCATCAGATAAAATCTATTTTTCTCATTATAAATATCAACATTAAAAAGTGTGTGACTGTCAATCAGGGTAATGAACATTCTATATAAGTACAAGTGAGATTGTAGGAATCGATGGATTAATCTGTTCTGTACTTTCTAGCCTGTGCTTTAACTTTCATTGTAAGTAAATTTATGGGAAGCATGGGAATCAGGATGAAAACAGACAGATTCTATTCTCCTACACTAAACTCTTCTTCCCTAAGGATTCTGCAAACAACAAAAAAATTCACTGACAATGTTCCTTGAGAACACAATCCCTTTTCATTAATGCCACTGGGACTTGAATCCACAGATCCCTCTCCTTAACTCAAGTATTCCATTTCTCAATGTGACCAGAACTCTACCAAACTGCCACTGCGAAATGGTGGCTCCAGAGATCCCAAATATTCTGGCATAGAACTTCATCCTTGTCTCAGATTCTGGCAGCACTCTTAATTTCTCTGACCCCTGGAATCATTATTACTCCCATTTGGCATAATTGTCCTGAAGTGCAGGCTTCAGTTCATCCAAATATCCCCCCACCCCTTTCCATCTTGAAGCTCCATGAACCACACTGTTCTTCTCGATGTCCTTGGGATTATTGCGACCAAAAGTTAAACAGACTTGTAAGCCTTCAAGTAAAGGCCCAAGGCTGAATATTCATTGAAGTGTGGCTTTCCTGCTTTTTTTTTAGTTCATTTGGACAAATCCTGAATTTTTAAAGAAGCTCAGTGCCACTCATTATGACGCAGTCGTAGAATTACACAGCATAGTAATGGACCCTTTTGGAGGATGTCTGACAGAATATTCTTAAACAAGTTTTATAGAGTTAAGTATAAAATCCAAAAGCTGTTGGCAGCATATCACTGCTGCTCACTATGGGAAGCAAAGTCAACACTCCGAGTAATTCCACGTGTTGATGGAAAATATTGTTATAAACTATAATGATAGTTAAATGCTCTGAAAACAGTTCTAGTTCATTGAAAGAAGTAATACTATTTTTAAGTTTTCATAGATAAAACCACAGCTTAACTACTGCTGTTTATTGATATTATCATATTCTTAACTATGAATCTTTAGAACCTTAAAATGTTAAAAAGTTGAACATCTTTAAAAATATTATCCTTTGTCTTTGTGTCTGAGGATTCTTTACATATATATTTGTCTGTTGACAATTGTCCTCCAGAATTAACACCTGACTGGGGAAGTACAGAAATTGCACAGGGCCTGGGTTGTATTGAAATGTTATGGAAAACCTTAATAATTTTCTTGAATCTGGAATGTAAACTTTAAAGTTTACTACCTTGGATTGGGTGTGAAGTTTGTATTTTGTGTGGAATATAATTTGAGAAACGAGGAAATATTTATACTGAGTCTTCCATACCCTGTCAAAGTGCTGTTAAAGCATTGAGCCTTGTATTGAGGTATTGCGGCAGTTATGATGAACTATTGCAAATTAATGGTGACTTTTCACTTGGTGCAGTCATAGATTATGCTAGTTAGTGTCACAAGTATCTGTCATTTTGTTTACTGTAGGACGCAGTGTATTTAGTAATCCTTTATCACCTCTGAATTTTCTGTCCTGTTTTATGCTGGCCCGAGGAAACATTAGCTGCCAGAATTACTTTCTTGCGTTGGGTTTTCAGCACATTTTCAATAAGCCACTCAATCAGAGGATTTCAATTAAGCTAATACTCTAAATACTTGCAAAACATTTTTTTACCTAAGACTCTCCGTATCTAAAACTGTTTTAATTGTTAACCCTTGGCTGACAAGACTGTGTTATTAAAAATATTAAAATTTGATGGATGTGGTGTAATTGGACATTGCCCAAATTGAACATGACTTTGCCATATATTGATTATGCTATTGCTTTCTTTCTGTCAGTGATGTCATTTTGCTGCTGTGGGGTACTGAGCGATTACACATTTGTGTAATCAGTGTCATAAACAGCAATCAGTTTGTTTATTGCATAGCTCAAAGTATTATGTTAATCTTTTACTTTTTGTACAATTTCCTGTGTTATGCTCCTCTGAGGGGCATAGATTGATACCTTTTGTTCACAAAGTATGCTTTTGTGTGGCACGGTAGTGTAGTGGCTGGCACATCACTTTACAATGCCAACGATCGCAAATTAGGGTTCAATTCCCATTGCCACCTGTAAGGAGATTGTACGTTCTTCCGGTGACTCTGTGAGTTTCCTCTGGGTGCTTTAGGTTCCTCCGGCATTCCAAAGACATACATTTCGAATTAGAGAGTTGTGGCATGCTATGTTGGTGCATGACAACACTTGTGGGCTGCAAACTTTGTATAACTTGATCTATATGTGACAAAAAAGCTAATTTATGTCTCTAAAATAATGAGTAAATTAGTATGTTCATTTACTTCAGTGTTGTATTTATATGCTTTGTTAGTACAGGAATCTTATTGACATCCTGACATTCTTTAAAAGACTACTTTATTGCTACTCATGCATTATAGAATAAATCACAACATGTTTGACATTTTCTGGGTATACCTACTCTTTAATTGTAAGATTTAATTATGGGCAAATCAGCCTTCAGTAATTGAATGCTAATCTGATTTTGTGAATGGACTGTCAAGTTTATAGATTTTTCCAGACCCACTCATTTAAGTAATGCAGATTTAAGCAAAAATTCTGGCAGCTTATCCAATTCTGAACTATTCTAAATGTTTATTTGTATTTCAGAAAAGAGAATGAATATGTGTAGGATTATGCACAACGAGGGAAAATTATCTTCAAACTGCATAAAATGAGGAAATATAGTTAGAGACTCAATAGAAATTGAACCAATTTATTAATCTGTGGATTGACACTAAATAGCGGATTAAAACTGGGGACTTATGTTCTATAATCTGAGTTTTTTCTGATATGGACTTCCAATCTAAAGTAGAGCCTGTAAACGAACACTATGAAAGAGATGTATGAGGGGAGAAAACAAAGTAATAGAAATGGATCATATTATGCTTGCAACCTTGGATAAAAAAGAGATGTTACTTGTGCATTGGTGGTGGTTTATACTGTACAAATTAATACACCCTATCTTCGTTATATGCATCTTCAGACAATGCGGATTCACAGTTATGCAGGGAACCTATTACTACCAACTTCTCCAAAACTCTCAGTTATGTGAGGAGCACTGCTTTCCCGCCAATACAAGTCACCTGCGCACGCCTCACAGTCTCACTCCCGCCAGTCTCACATTGGTTTTGGCAACATGTGGATGTGAGATCTTGTGCTCTTAAACTTTTGTTGTTTTTACCTACAGTGCAGTGATTTTGTGCTTGAAATATTTAACTGTGCCTCCTAAGCATCCGATGTCAAGTCCTGGGCCATCAGCCAAGCGGCAGAGAACCGCTTTAACACTTGAAAAAAGGTTGGAAATTATAAACAAGGTGGCATCAGGTGAAAGTAACACAGCTCTGGGACACTACTTCGGCCTGAGTGAGTCCACAATCAGAAACATAAAGAAAAATGCTGAGAAAAAACAAAGTGCAGTGATTGATTCATCACAAGTGTCTTCAAAGATTGTTGCCAAAGTGCGTAACCCAATTATGACAAAAATGGGTAAAATGTTGAGTTTGCACATTGAGCATGAAACAAAGAAAAAAACAACACTTAGTTCTGATCATCTTCGTGTGAAAGCTTTGGAAATTTATGGTCGCCTTTGTTCAGAGGCTAGTGGGGAAGTTTCAAGTGATATTGTTAGCAAGTAGGGTATGGTTTTCTAAGTTTGTTCATCGTCACAGGCTTCACAACTTAGCTGTGTGTGGTGATCAAGCTAGTGCTGACCATGAAGCTGCTGAACACTACCCTGTGCAGTTGGGGGCTATGATAGCTGAGTTAGGCATCACACCAAAGCAGGTGTTTAATGCAGATGAGACCGGGCTTTTTTGGAAACATGCCAAAACGCACTTACATAAGTAAGGATGAAAAAACTGTGTCAGGTTTCAAGGCAGCAAAGGATAGACTGACTTTGCTTCTGTGTTCCAATGCCGAAGGAGACTGTAAGATGAAGCCTCTCTTAGTTTACCATTCACTAAACCCCCGTGCTCTTAAGGGTTTGAGTAAGAATCTGCTTCCTGTCCACTGGGCAGCTAACAAGAAAGCATGTGTCACTGGACAAATCTTTGACGACTGGTTTGCTAATCAGTGTGTCCAGGATTGTGTGGCCTTGGGCTGTAAAATTGGTGGGGAAGGATTCTCAGATCTCGAGACTGCTGAGGTGATAGAACTCCTGGATTCTCATGATGAAGAATTAAGTGTGGATGACCTTCTGCGTTTAACTCAGACTGAAGGTGATAACGATGAAGAGGAAAGTGTCGAGTTGCAGGTGAAGAATTTTACGGTGAAGCAACCGGCAGAATTTTTTAAGGCTGCGGAACAGTTGGCACAAATGGCGATGGCCGTCGACCCAAGTTTAGAACGGAGTCAGCATTTCAGTCGTTCCCTGCCGTCAACTGTTCTTCCCTACAAGCAAGTTTATGCTGAAAAACAAAATGCTGCCAAGCAAGCAACCCTCACCACTTTCTTCAAACTGGTGGCATCTCCTGCTTCCTGCAGTACTGAGAGTTCTGTGAGTCTTCCTTCACCCCTTGCTGTGCTTGATGATCCTGACGACACACAACCATCCACCTCATCCATGTAAAGCTGCCCAACACCACAACAACCACTCATCTCCTGCAGAAAACACACCTGTCGCTGTTGGTGAGTACTGTACATCCTAGTATGTTAACTTTCTATGATTTATTACATTGAATATTACCTTAAATTGGTGAAATATACGATTGTTGCCCTGTAGTACTGCTTTTGTGTCGTATTGGTATGAAAATGTGAATAAATTACAGATAAAACATATTTAGGAAGCCCTCCAGAGCACATCCCTATTTTCTCCATTTAAATAATTATTCACATTATGTGTTTTCACATTTTGTGTCGACTGCGAGGAATGTATCCCCCGCATATGACGAGGGGGATATATGCGGGGTGTAGTCATTTGATGCCAGTCAAAAATCTACATTCCTGTTGCATGTTCAATATGTTTAGAAATAGAAACATAGAAAATAGGTGCAGGAGTAGGCCATTCGGCCCTTCGAGCCTGCACTGCCATTCAGTATGATCATGGCTGATCATCCAACTCAGAACCCTGTACCTGCTTTCTCTCCATACCCCCGATCCCTTTAGCCACAAGGGCCATATCTAACTTCCTCTTAAATATAGCCAATGAACCGGCCTCAACTGTTTCCTGTGGCAGAGAATTCCACAGATTCACCACTCTCTGTGTGAAGAAGTTTTTCCTCATCTTGGTCCTAAAAGGCTTCCCCTTTATCCTTAAACTGTGACCCCTCGTTCTGGACTTCCCCAACATTGGAAACAATCTTCCTGCATCTAGCCTGTCCAATCCCTTTAGAATTTTATACGTTACAATAAGATCCCACCTCAATCTTCTAAATTCCAGTGAGTATAAGCCTAGTCGATCCAGTCTTTCTTTATATGAAAGTCCTGCCATCCCAGGAATCAATCTGGTGAACCTTCTTTGTACTCCCTCTATGGCAAGAATGTCTTTCCTCAGATTAGGGGACCAAAACTGCACACAATACTCTAGGTGCGGTCTCACCAAGGCCTTGTACAACTGCAGTAGAACCTTCCTTCTCCTGTACTCAAATCCTTTAGCTATGAATGCCAACATACCATTTACCCTTTTTACCGCCTGCTGTACCTGCATGCCCACCTTCAACAACTAGTGTACAATGACACCCATGAATTCTGCCATGAATTTGCCAACTCACCTAACCTATCCAAGTCACCCTGCATCCTCTTAGCATCCTCCTCACAGCTAACACCGCTGCCCAGCTTCGTGTCATCCACAAACTTGGAGATGCTGCATTTAATTCCCTCGTCTAAATCATTAATATATATTGTAAACAACTGGGGTCCCAGCACTGAGCCTTGCGGTACCCCACTGGTCACTGCCTGCCATTCTGAAAAGGTCCCGTTTATTCCCACTCTTTGCTTCCTGTCTGCCAACCTCTATCCACATCAATATCATACCCCCAATACCGTGTGCTTTAAGTTTGCACACTAATCTCCTGTGTGGGACGTTGTCAAAAGCCTTTTGAAAATCCAAATATACCACATCCACTGGCTCGCCCCTATCCACTCTACTAGTTATATCCTCAAAAAATTCTATAAGATTCGTCAGACATGATTTTCCTTTTACAAATCCATGCTGACTTTGTCCCATGATTTCACCTCTTTCCAAATGTGCAGTTATCACATCTTTGATAACCGACTCTAGCATTTTCCCCACTACCGATGTCAGACTAACCGGTCTATAATTCCCCGGTTTTTCTCTCCCTCCTTTTTAAAAAAGTGGGGTTACATTAGCCAATCCTCAGGAACTAATCCAGAATCTAAGGAGTTTTGAAAAATTATCACTAATGCATCCACTATTTCTTGGGCTACTTCCTTAAGCTCTCTGGGATGCAGACCATCTGGCCCTGGGGATTTATCTGCTTTTAATCCCTTCAATTTACCTAACACCACTTCCCTACTAACATGTATTTCCCTCAGTTCCTCCATCTCACTGGACCCTCGGTCCCCTACTATTTCCGGAAGATTATTTATGTCCTCCTTAGTGAAGACAGAACCAAAGTAGTTATTCACTTGGTCTGCCATGTCCTTGTTCCCTATGATCAATTCACCTGTTTCTGACTGTAAGGGACCTACATTTGTCTTGACCAATCTTTTTCTTTTCACATATCTATAAAAGCTTTTACAGTCAGTTTTTATGTTCCCTGCCAGCTTTCTCTCATAATCTTTTTTCCCTTTCCTAATTAAACCCTTTGTCCTTCTCTGCTGGACTCTGAATTTCTCCCAGTCCTCAGGTGTGCTGCTTTTTCTGGCTAATTTATATGTTTCTTCTTTGGTCTTGATGCTATCCCTAATTTCCCTTGTCAGCCACGGGTGCACTACCTTCCCTGGTTTATTCTTTTGCCAAACTGGGATGAACAATTGTTGTAGTTCATCCATGCGATCATTAAATGCTTGCCATTGCATATCCACCGTCAACCCTTTAAGTATCATTTGCCAGTCTGTCTTAGCTAATTCACGTCTCATACCTTCAAAGTTACCCTTCTTTAAGTTCAGAACCTTTGTTTCTGAATTAACTATGTCACTCTCCATCTTAATGAAGAATTCCACCATATTATGGTCACTCTTACCCAAGGGGCCTCGCACGACAAGATTGCTAACTAACCCTTCCTCATTGCTCAATCCCCAATCTAGAATGGCCTGCTCTCTAGTTGGTTCCTCGACATGTTGTTTCAGAAAATCATCCCACGTACATTCCAAGAAATCCTCTTCCTCAGCACCCTTACCAATTTGGTTCACCCAATCTATATGTAGATTGAAGTCACCCATTATACCTACTGTTCCTTTATTGCACACATTTCTAATTTCCTGTTTAATGCCATCCCCAACCTCACTACTACTGTTAGGTGGCCTGTACACAACTCACACCAGCGTTTTCTGCCCCTTAGTGTTATGCAGCTCTACCCATATCGATTCCACATCCTCCAGGCTAATGTCCTTCCTTTCTATTGCGTTAATCTCCTCTCTAACTAGCAATGCTACCCCACCTCCTTTTCCTTCCTATCTATCCCTCCTGAATATTGAATATCCCTGGATGTTGAGCTCCCATCCTTGGTCACCCTGGAGCCATGTCTCTGTGATCCCAACTATATCATATTCATTAATAACTATCTGCACATTCAATTCATCCACCTTGTTACAAATGCTCTTCACATTAACACACAAAGCCTTCAGACTTGTTTTTACAACACTCTTAGCCCTTATACAATTATGTTGAAAAGTGGCCCTTTTTGCTTTTTGCCCTGGATTTGTCTGCCTGCCACTTTTACTTTTCACCTTACTACTTTTTGCTTCTACCCTCATTTTATACCCCTCTGTCTCTCTGCACTTGTTCCCATCCCCTGCCACATTAGTTTAAATCCTCCTGAACAGCAGTAGCAAACACTCCCCCTAGGACATTGGTTCCAGTCCAGCCCAGGTGCAGACCGTCCTGTTTATACCAGTCCCACCTCCCCCAGAACTGGTTCCAATGCCCCAGAAATTTGAATCCCTCCCCCCTTGCACCATTTTTCAAGCCACGTATTCATCTGAAATAGCCTCCTGTTTCTACTCTGACTAGCATGTGGCACTGTTAGTAATCCAGAGATTATTACCTTTGTGGTCCTACTTTTTAGTTTATCTCCTAACTCCCTAAATTCACCTTGTAGGACCTCATCCCGTTTTTTACCTATATCGTTGGTACCTATGTGCACCACGACCACTGGCTGTTCACCCTCCCATTCCAGAATGTCCTGCAGCCGCTCAGAGACATCCTTGACCCTTGCACCAGGGAGGCAACATACCATCCTGGAGTCTCGTTTGTGGCTGCAGAAACACCTATCTATTCCCCTTTCAATCGAATCCCCTATCACTATAGCTCTCCCACTCCTTTTCCTTCCCTCCTGTGCCGCAGAGCCACCCATGGTGCCATGAACTCGGCTGCTGCTGCCTTCCCCTGATGAGACATCTCCCCTAACAGTATCCAAAACAGTATATCTGTTTAGGAGGAGATGACCCCAGGGGACTCCTGCACTACCTGCCTACTACTACGCTGTCTAGTGGCCACCCCTTCCCTTTCTGCCTGTGTAGCCTTTACCTGCGGTGTGGCCAACTCACTGAACGTGCTATTCACGACTTTCTCAGCATCGCGGATGCTCCAGTATGAATCCAATCGCAGCTCCAGACGCTCAATGCGGTCTGCCGGAAGCTGCAGCTGGACACACTTCCTGCACACATAGTCGTCAGGGACACTGGAAGTATCCCTGATTTCCCACATGCTGCAGGATGAACAAACCACGGGGCCGATCTCAGCTGCCATGACCTACCGAATACTTGCCTCAACTTTTGAAACTTTCTCCTTTTAAAGGAACTTACTCGGCCTTACCTCACTTGGAGTGAAGCTCGTCCTCAGCCTCTGCTCGCCGAAGCCTCTCAAGACAAAGCCTTCCTACTCTGTCGCCCGCTACAACGTCGCCTGCTCCGTCTAACTGTTCTCTTTAAATACTCCCGCTGCCTCACGGTCCGACTTACACGCGCTTGTGCTGTCATGTCCCTGTTAAACTGCCGAAGAAAATATAGGGCAAAAGAGTTTAGTGGAAAGTCCAAGGAAGCTTGTTTGTATTAATCACAAAGCCAGTCTTTGGTTAGTGAAATAGATCCATTTCAAAATGTCCTGTTGTGATAAGTATGAGTAGTATCTAGAAATAATCAGGTGATTAGAAGAAAGTCGTCATGGGTAGTATCACAACTCTCATGATAAGTTTGTTATTTCAGCCAAACATACAAATAGCTGGTTATGTTCTAAAACACGTTTTACTGTACTTTTCAAGATTAAGCTTTGTCTTTCTTTCCCTTGATACATATAGCAATGTCGAGAGATGTGAGATGTGTATGAGAAGATAGTTCTTAAAGAGTATTTTCTGGTGTTGAATTATATCTTCAGGTGTGTTAGTTGCACTGACATTTATTTGGAAATTGCAATAAGTGAATGCAATTACACCACGTAGAGCAGATTCAACAATAGGTAAATAAACATTCTGGAGTTAGTCAAGGGAATCTTTCAAGAGCATCGTCTGGACAAATTACTTGAACATCTCAAAACACAGTGAAGGGAAAGGTTAAATTTGAGAGCAAGTTTCCATAAATGAAGAGTGATTTCAGGCTTATAGGTAATAAAGCCCCAGGGCCAAATGAGATTTACCCAGGCTGTTATGGCAGACAAGGGATAAAATTGCTCGAAGGATTAATGATTACTTAGTAAGGCAGAAACTTGTATGGCTTTGTCAAGAGCAGATCCTGTCTGACCAATCTGATTGAATTTTTGGAGGAGACTTGAAAGTGTATCGATGAAGGTCATGCAGTAGATTTCCCGGAGTTCTCTCTGGCCTTTGTCAATATTCCATATGGGAATCTGATCCAAAAGGTTAGGCTGAGGTTAACCTATGAGAAGAGATTGAATTGCCTGGGATTATACTAGCTGGAATTCCATGAATGAAATGGGGGGGTCTTGTAAAATAAATAAATAAAATTATGAAAGGGATGTATAAGACAGAGGCAGGAATGTTGTTTCTGCTGGTAGGTGAGAGAAGAATGAGGGGATATGGCCTCAAGATTTGGAGGATTATATTTAGGATGGAGATGAGAAGGAATTGCTGCTTCTGTGGAATTCTCTGGCCAGGGAGCAGTAGAGGCTACAACATCACATATATTTAAGGCATGTAGTTTTTTTCACATAGTAGGGGAATTAAAGGTAATGAGGAAAAACAGGTAGGTGGAGCTGAGTCTATGTCCAAGTCAGCCATGATCTTATTAAATAGCGGAGCAGACTTCATGGACCAGATGGCCTACTTCTATTTCCTATTTTTTTGAGGCTCATTCTATTTTCCCTGGAGTGAGGATGTTAAAAAGGGACAGGAATTGGGTGTATAAAATTCTGAGATTTATAGTTAAGGTAGACTGCAGGAATGTTTTCCCTTTAATAGAAGTGGATTAAAAAAAGTGAATAAGAATCAGGTTTATTATCACCGGCATGCGTCGTGAAACTTGTTAACTTAGCAGCAACAGTTCAATGCGATACGTAATATAGAAGAAGAAAAAAAAGTAAATTAATTACAGTATACGTATATTGAATAGATTAAAAATCATGCAAAAAACAGAAATAATATATATTAAAAAGTGAGGTAGTATTCACAGGTTCAATGTCCATTTAGGAGCCGGATGGCAGAGAGGAAGAAGCTGTTCCTGAATTGCTGAGTGTGTGCCTTTAGGTTTCTGTATCTCCTACCTGATGGTAACAGTGAGAAAAGGGCATGCCCTGGGTGCTGGAGGTCTTCTACAAAGTGCAAAATGTAAATGGTTGTAGATAAAATAAGTTCCTTTTAGTAAGCAATCTTTAGTAAGGAACTTATTTTATCTACAACCATTTACATTTTGCACTTTGTAGTAGCATTTTAACAGTCTACCCTAGTTGAAGGCAGTGATGCATGTTATTTGTTTATTTACGCTGTCAAAAGTGGACCCTGCTGTAAATAAATTAAAGATTACAACTGCATTTAAGGCTAAAAAGGAAAGTGAAGAATTTTCTGACCACAGTAATTTCAGGAGTCTTGCACTGAACTAAGGGTGTAGTAATTGAACAATAAAATGATAGGCAGCTGCAAATAAATTGATTTAATATTACACCTTACCATTTAAAACTTAGAACAAAGAAGTGTACACCACAGGAACAGGCTATTTGGCTCACAATGTTGTGCCAAACCAGCTAAAAGGCAAATCAAAAACACCCCAACACTAATCCCTCCGATTTACACCAAGTCCATATCCCTCCATCTTCCCCACATCCATCTGCAGATCCAAACATCTCTTAAAAGCCTCAAATGTATTTGCCTCTACCACCATACCAGCAGTGCATTCCAGGCATCCACAGCATTGAGATTAAAAAAAACTTGGCCCTCATATCCTCCTCGAATCTACACCCCTCACCTTCAATGCATGCCCTCTATAGATAAAAAAAAACAAAAAATGAAACATTGTTTTAAATCTGTAGGTTGATAACAAAATTCCTTCTAGCATTTCAGTCTTTCTTGTTGAAATGTTGGAATTTGTACTGTGACATGATAATAGTCAATTTATGAATAACAAAACTCTAAATTCTTTAAAACATTGGATTTATCATAATTTGAGTGCTATATCTATTATATAAAACATAATTCTCCAGTGAAGCATTTTTCCTGCATTAAAGATACAAAACTTATTTATTGATCTATCAAACCTTGTCTCACTGAGTGGTCAACAGATTTGAACTTGTTTATTCATATTTTACTGTCCCTGCTTGCTTTCTGTTTTGTCTTTTTCCAATTGCTCCTCATTCTCTGTTTAATCTATTTTCCACTTTCTCTGAACGAAGACATCATTGACAAGAGCAAAGCATAAATTTAGGTGTTTTGGAAATAATTGTAAATAGAGTAAAGTTAGATTTGCTAAAAGTTTTTGGAGCTATAAGTTAGCAGCAATATACACATCCGGTGCACCAAACTCGGTATTACATTGATGTGTGCTAGTGCATTCTGCTCTAAATACACATAAGAAGTGGGCAGTATCCACCTCAGTAAGTGTTTGATGTGCATGTGCCAAAGCTCAAGCTCAATTTCCTGTTTGCTTTACCTTTTAGAAACGTAGAAAACCTAAAGCACAATACAAGCCCTTCAGCTCACAATGCTATGCCGAACATGTACTTACTTTAGAAATTACCTAGGGTTACCCATAGCCCTCTATTTTTCTAAGCTCTATGTACCTATCCAGGAGTCTCTTAAAAGACCCTATTGTCTCTGCCTCCACCACCGTTGCTGGCAGCCCATTCCATGCACTCACCACTTAATGCATAAAAAAAACAACTTATCCCTGACATCTCCTCTGTTCCTAATTCCAAACACCTTAAAACTGTGCCCCCTCATGTTAGCCCTTTCAGCCCTGGGAAAAAGCCTCTGACTATCCACACAATCAATGCCTCTCATCATCTTATACACCTCCGTCAGGTCACCTCTCATCCTCTGTTGCTCCAAGGAGAAAATGACGAGTTCAGTCAACCTATTTTCATAAGGCATGCTCGCCAATCCAGGCAACATCCCTGTAAATCTCCTCTACACCCTTTCTATAGATTCCACATTCGTCCTGTAGTGAGGCGACTAGAATTCAGCACAGTACTCCAAATGGGGTCTAACCAGGGTTCTATATAGCTGTAACATTACCTCTCGGCTGTTAAACTCAATCCCATGGTTGATGAAGGCCAATACTCCATATGCCTTTTAACAATAGAGTCAACCTGCACAGAAGCTTTGAGTGTCCTATGGACTTGGACCCCAAGATCCCTCTGATCCTCCACGCTGCCAACTGAAATGTCACACACTGAAGCTGCTGAGTTAACACCACCTTAGATAAAAGCAACTTCTGCCTCAAAACAGACCACTATTTGCTTAGGCACCTTCAGAAATAAATCATAACAAGACAACCTCTTTGAATTTGTGTCAAGGTATACCATGTATTATGGTTGGACTATAGTGGTTTCACATAGTTGCTCAGCACTGGTCACATTTTAATTAGCCATTCCACTGAAAACAAACTTTAACTGGAAGCAAATATCTATAAATCTACACTAAATTGACAGGTCATTTTCTGAAGTAATAGTGTAGCAATTATCTCCAAATACAAATCAAGGATTTAATTCAATCCAAAACAGTATTTCAGGAATGTATCAGCCAAGAATATACATACATATGTCACATCACTATTACCTCACTATCTTGTTTTCTTTTTGCACTATTTAGTTTATATATCCTTTATTGCGGCTTATAGTAATTTATGTATTGCACTGTGCTGCTGCTGAAGAACAACACATTTCACGACATGTCAGTGATAATAAACCTGATTCTGATTATTTGTCAACTCCGGATTGAGCGCTGAATTTTATTAATTTTGCCTGAATGAAACCTTATACTATTTCAGGGGTTTTAGAAAATACTTGTGCTGTCTACACACTTTACTACAAGTATCTGAATGGCACACAAGTCTGTGAGATTCTGAAGAATCTGAGTTGAAAAGAGCAAGCCAGGCAAACTGCCGTACAGGAGTTTCACAACAACAGCCTCTCGCTTTATCTCAGCAAGACCAAGGAACTGATGATGGACTTCAGGAACGGGAAGTTAAGAGAGCACACACCAGTCCTCTGAGTGGTTAGTGGAGGAAAGAATGAGCAGCTTTAGGTTCCTGGGCATCAACCTGTCACAGGATCGACCTTGGGCCCAACACATTGATGTGATCAGCAAGAAAGCATGCCAGTGATTCTACCTCATTAGGAGTTTGAAAATATTAGAAATGCCACCAACTACTCTTGCAAGTTTCTACAATGTACAGTGGAGTGCATTCGGGGTGTTTGCCTCACAGCCTGGTACGGAGTTTCCAATTCTAAGGAGTGCACGAATCTGCAGAGTGTTGTAAACTGGCCCTGATCCATCTCAGGTACAACTCTCCTTGCCACTGAGGACACCCGCAAGAGGCGGCACCTCAGGAAGGTGGCATCCACTGTTGAAGAACCTCAACATCTGGTACATGCCCCCTTTTGTAGCTATATATCTACTCCCTTCATATCATTAGCAGTTACAACAAAAATACCAATTTTTCATTCTCTGGCTATTCTGCAAGTGTTTGATCTTTGGTTCAACGATTCCATTTAATGTCCCAGAATGTGTACAATATACAACCTGAAATTTCTACTCTCTGCAGACATTTTGGAAACCATCCTTAGTTAGTTAGATAGAAATGGTCTACAGCAGCCTTTCTCAACCCTATTGCCCTGGACAACACCTTGAAATAATTTTCTGGTCTCAGGAAATCCCTGCATAAAAATTATTATATCTACAGCTCATGGTACGTTAGCATGATCAGCAAGTTGTAGATATAATAATTCAAAAATAATTGTCAATGTTCTTTTGAGTGGAGAATGAATTTTAGCCAACCTTTCATGGGCAAAAAATAGTTGAGCTTAGCTTACCTTTCTTGAAATTAACCTCTTTCTTTCCCTTTCATAAATTTTAAAATCTCAAAAGGGAAACATAATAAATTTCTCAATTCTGGGTTGAACTTGAGATGAGCACTCACAGATTTCATCTTCAACTGAAATGAGATGATGTCTACCCTTACTCTTGATGCTTGTTAAACAAGAAGCTTGCTCACACATGTAAGAAGTTGAAAATTGCAGCAACATCTTCATTGCTTTCCTATGAATGCCAGGATAGGCTTCTTTCACAGAAATCCAGAACTTGCCCAGGAGCAGGCCAGTAAATCTCATCTTGAGAGCATGGTCAGTCTGCAGCTCACAAAGTTCTTCCTCTTCTCTCAAAGTCATAAGTTCTCAAGCTGAGCAGAAGATTCAGAGAAAAGGTCCCTCACCCAGTCATACACTTGTGTTGAAAGGGAGGAAGAATATTGTTTAATTTTGTTCTGCAGTTCTTCCAGGTGGTTTTCAATAAGACTTGTGACTTTCTGATATCCTTCCTCACCCTCAAGCCCAAGCAGCAGTGGAAATATTTCAAGATTTTCTTTTGCAACATGATTTTTTCTGAAGATTCAGTTTCCTCTTAATCCAAGAATCTTGTCACTTGAAGTCAAAACATTTTCTGTAGGGCCTTGCAGAGACTTGTTTCATATGATGAAAAATGCTTGTTAAGTAGGCTAGTTTCTGCAGCCATTCTTCATCTTTAAAGCACTCAACAAAATCTGTCTTTCTTGAAAGTATTCCTGCAATTCACCTTTCAGCTCAGACACCCTGTGGAGAAATCTTTCTCTGCTAAGCCACTGGATTCCTGTATGTAGCAGGAGATCGGTATGCTTTTTGTTCAGGCTATCACACAGTTTTTAAACATTCTAGAGTGAACTGGTCTTAAACTTACTAAATAACTTGCTTCCTGAACCTTTCTACTGACTTCAATTTCAAAACCTTTAATCTGTCTGTTTTGAGATTCCAATAATCAGCACTCTTATATGTCATATGGCTGTGATTTGTAGTTCAGTGTCTTTTCAGTTTTGCTGGAGCCATTACTGTATTTGTAAGTAGTTTGCCATGGACTAGGCACAATGAAATAGGACAACCTGGATCACCAGTCCATGGAAAACCCATTGCAGACGGACATTTTTTAGTGTCAGTTGTTGCAGCAGTGCAGAGAAATGACTCAGACGAGTATAATTCTTCATCATTAACCTTATCAGAATTGACTGTAGATGTAGGTCTAGAATCCTCCTCTTTCATCTCACACATCCTCTTCAAAAATCCCCACATAGGACCATCTTCAAAATGAAGGTTTTCCTCCGATTTTCTACTTCACTGGTAGTTTGTTCACTCCCATAAGTCATTCGGCAGCGCATTAGGGGAAGTTGGGGGAGGTAATTTGGGAGGGAGAGGCTGACATCACAGCCTAAGTTGGGTGAGTCCGTTCAGTACTCAGAAGACACACTTCACACTCCTCATCAACCTACTGTCCTCCCCTCCATGCAATACAGCACTCACCATTTGTCAACCTACCGTCCTCCCCTCCGTGCAATACAGCACTCACCATTTGTCAACCTACCGTCCTCCCCTCCGTGCAATACAGCACTCACCATTTGTCAACCTACCATCCTCCCCTCCGTGCAACACAGCACTCACCATTTGTCAACCTACCGTCCTCCCCTCCGTGCAATACAGCACTCACCATTTGTCAACCTACCGTCCTCCCCTCCGTGCAACACAGTACTCACCATTTGTCAACCTACCGTCCTCCCCTCCGTGCAATACAGCACTCACCATTTGTCAACCTACCGTCCTCCCCTCCGTGCAATACAGCACTCACCATTTGTCAACCTACCGTCCTCTCCTCCGTGCAATACAGCACTCACCATTTGTCAACCTACCGTCCTCCCCTCCGTGCAATACAGCACTCACCATTTGTCAGCCTACCGTCCTCCCCTCCGTGCAATACAGCACTCACCATTTGTCAACCTACCGTCCTCCCCTCCGTGCAATACAGCACTCACCATTTGTCAACCTACCGTCCTCCCCCCCGTGCAATACAGCACTCACCATTTGTCAACCTACCGTCCTCCCCTCCGTGCAATGCAGCACTCACAAATTATCAATAACCTCCCCTATCTCATGTCAAAAACTGAGAATGGACTCAACCAGATAAACATGAAAGGGAGGATCTCCCCGGGCAGACTGCCTGGCAATGTTTAGAGGGTATGTTCATGCTTGGGTGAATATTGAAAAAGAACACGCGCAGTCCACGGCGACCTTAGAGGAATTTTGAGACCGATGGGCTCCGCGGGGTGTAAATGCCATCGTTGATAGAGATGGCAACATTCTGGTGTAATGTCTATTCTCTATTTGTAGTGAAGTAATTGTGTTTGCCACTGATTTGTATATATTGTATAGCACTGATATTTGTAATAAAGGATTTTGTAAAAAAAAGAGAGACCTTTAATGAGATTGCCAATGGGGCTGCTCGGTCACTGCCCGCCACTACATTTTGAGCATCGTGTGTTGTGTGAAGTTCAAAATTCAACGTTTATTTTTTTAACGACGCCCTCTTGCAGAAACCCTAACGACTTCTCACAGAACCCTAGGATTCTGCAGAACGCCGGTTGAGAAACCCTGGTCTACAGAGTGTAATATTTTGGGTCTTGAATAACATCTGCTGAATTTGGGGAGGGGCTGTGCTTGCATTCATTAATGACATGCTTCATATTTGCTATCTGCTACAGCATCGGCGGGCACCTTGGAGCAGCATAAGAACTGCATTGCCAGTGGGTGTCAACGTAATAATGATGCAAGCTAACATTTCTACATCTGACTCACTTCAGGCTAAAACTGGTGGGTTTTTTTTGCAACACCTAGTGGTTTGGCATTTGCTATTTGCCATTGTTTCAAAGGATTTTGACTACTGGTTCTGTGGTGGGGACAACGGGCAAAATCTGATGCCGGGTTGATGGAGCATTTTCAATGCTCCTTGAAGGTCAATGAGTGCATTAAAGCTGTTTTCGAATTCACGAACACTTCGTGATTTAGATCAGCCAACACCGGCTTCAACTGCTGTAGAAAGCACAAAGTCACACATGACCTGGCAAGCTGATGTCTATGCTATTGCTATTTTCCTGCCTGGCTGCAGGCTGATTGGGCTTAGTGTCACACATGCATATCTTGTCTTCCTGATTTCCTCTAAATTGCATGCATTTGTAAGTAGATGAGCTAGTGACTGGGTGAGGAACTGGAATATTGTTATTCGTTAGTGTGCATTTCGTGGCTGGAAAGGGACGTTGTGGTGCAGGGTGATGTGAAAATGTGTATCTCACCTACACTACCAACAACTTGTAAATCCAATTAGGAGCTGTGGTTCAAGGGAGGATTGGTCATGAGGATAATAACATCAGTGCTTTTTGAGCCTTACTTTTGACTCTGGACTTCGCCACAAAACATTGGTTAGTATTAGGCAAACAGGCCATTCAGCCCACTATGTCCACACCAACCATCGGGCAACCATCTTCATCAATCCCATCTTCCAGCACACGACTTGCAGCCTTCAACGTATAGGCAATATGAATTTTCAACAAGACACTGCCATAAATAGTCTTAGTGACTCTATTTGAACCATTCTCTTGAGCAGTGCTTTCCAAGTACTCACCACTCAAGGTCACTCTTGGATTCCCTCTAAATCTCTAGCTCCTTACTGTCGGTCTATGCCCTGTAGTTCTATTCACCTTTTGAAAAGAGAAAAAGATTCTTGCTCTCTAGCCTATTTATTATTTATATAGCTATCTCCCCACTTGACTTCATCCACTCCGGAGAAAGAAGACTTGTCCTCTCCAAGTTTCTACTCATAACTAAGACCTTTCATTTTGGGCTTTATCCTGCTGCAGAGGAGAACTCCACTGTCCCGTGCTATCACATTCTTCTTATGGTGCGGTTACCAGAGCTGCATGTAGTACTGCAGCTGAGGTCTGACCGATGATTATAAAGTTGACGCTTAAATTCCCTGCTCCGTAATCAGTGCTTTGACTATTGACCAATATTCCATATGCCGCTTTAATCAGTGTATACCTGAACAGCTATCTTCAAGAATCTTTAGACTTCACGTTGTTCGTAAGTACTCCATAGGACCTTACCATTCATGTGATTTTCCTTGTCACATTTGTATTCCCAAAATGATCACTTCACATTTATCACGCTTAATCTCCATCTGCCTTTTCTCAGTGCATTTCACCCTAAAACTACTCTCTAGTTATCAACAACTCCACCAATCTTAGTGTCATCCATCAATTTAATGATCATGCCACCTGCATACACATCCAGTTCATTCGCTCATGCTATATATAGCATGAAACCCAGTACCAATCCCCGTGGAACACCGCCAGTCACAGGAATCCAATCACAAGAGCACCCTTCTGGTATCGGCCCCATCTCCTCTTGCCAAACCAGTTTTGGATATGATTTGACTATGTAATCTATATACCATGGGTTTGTTGGATGAGGGTGTAGAGTTGTTCTTTTTCTTGTAGTCTAACTCTCCTGTGCTTGTTTATATTTATATAATTACCTATACACATTTATTTGCTCAGTAAATTTTTCAGTAAATGCAAGATAGCTTATTCTGTATTTTTTTCAGAAGCTTCACAGTTTTTCTGCAACAGGTGCCATACCACTTAAATCTGGCCATTTATTGGTTAATTTTTATCACTGAATTGTGTTGTTTTATCTCTAGTCTGAGAATGAGATGACCATGACTTCTTTTCCTTTCGTTCTCTTTATTTTCCTTGTAACAATTAATAAAATGTAACCACCATGTGTTATGCCTCATTCTTGACTTCCAAAGTACCTCAGGATCAACATCCTAATCTTTCTGAAAATTATTCTAATGTTGGCAAGTGTCATTGTTCTTGCTGAAGACACTGTGAACTACATTGTGAATAGCAATAGAAAATGTATTAATTTGGGACCGTTCCTATAAGCCATAAGAGCAGAATTGGATCATTTGATCAAGGCTTTATTACTCTCCTTCAATGCCTTCCTCCCTCTTTGCCTGTCTGGTTTCTCTTTTCAGCATTCTCTCAATCCATGGAGCAAAAGCATGTAGAATAGTATAGTTTTTAATTATGTGTCAATTTGCTCTGAGAGAATGTGGAGTGTTGTGTGGCCTGTGTGATGTAATTGAATGGTTTGCATTGCGTGTGAACCATTACATTGTGCTCTTCAGCGGTGCTTTCCCCAATAAGATTCACTGTCCTGCTCCAGGTCATTCAAATTTTGTTGTGGTGGTGGGGGGAATTATCTTTGTTTTTGCTATGATTTAGATATGTGCACAATCTGTTCTTTAAAACTCTTATTTTTGAAGCTGGATAATTTTTTTCCCTCTTGTAATATCTTACTTGTCTTTCAGTTAAATGATTAGCTCCCCCATAAGCTGCCTGATACTCTCATTCAAAGCTATGACATTCTAAGTGGGATTCAGATTGTGCATTGTACTTTTAGCAGGTTGAAATGGCCAGCCCATAATCATATCTCCATTGAATTGAGTCTCATATTTCAGTACTTACAAAGTCATCATCCTTCTGTTTTAATCCTCCCAGTTTGTCCTCATAAACTTCCAACCATTGTCATGGTCTCATGAAAGTTTTATTGTCAGGAAATTTCTCAGATCCTTCCATCTTCATCTCCCCCATGCTTTATTAAAATCCTATCTCTCTGGAGAAGCTTGTTTTTGTTTAGTTAGTACTTAGATTCAACAAGCTCCCTGCTGTACTCCCTTTATACCTATGACTGTGTGGCTATTTACAACTCCAATGCCATATTTAAGTTGTTGATGACACCACTGATGTTGGCCAAAGCAAAGATGGTGAGGAATCTGCATATAGGAGAGATTGAAAATTTGGTTGAATGGGGACACAACAACTTGTCACTCAACTATACTGACTTAAAGGAGTTAAAAGCCTGAAGCCCATGAGTCAGCCTCATTAGGGGATTGGAACAGGGAAGGGTCAGTAATTTTAAATTCTTTGGTGTTATAATATTAGAGCATCTGTCCTGGGACTAGCATGTACATGCCATCATGAAGGCACAGCAGCACCTCTACTTCCTTAGAAGCTTGAGTTGATTAAGCATGTCATTTAAAACTTTGACAAACTTATTTAGATGCACAGTGGTGAAGAGTATCTTGACTTGTTGCATAGAGGCCTGGTACGGAAACAGCAATGCCCAAGAATAGAAAAAGCCAGAAAAAGTGGTGGGAACAGCCCAGTCCATCACAGGCAAAGTCCTCCCTATCATTGAGCACATTTACATAGAGTGCTGCCACAAGAAAACAGCATCCATCAACAGGAACATTTATTACCCAACAGCCAGCAGGCTTCTGAGCCAGGGTAGATAACGTCACTCATGCCACCACTGAACTCACTCCACTGCCTGTAGACTCACGTTCTAGTACTCTACACCTCATGTGCTCAGTATTACTTACTGTGCTTACTTTTTTATTACTTGCATAACTTGCTTCTTTTGCACATTGGCTGTTTGTCAGTCTTTGTTTTTTTTATAATTTTTCGTAAATTATATTTTATTTCCTTATTTTCTCATAAGCACCTGCAAGGTAGTATACAGTATATGTACTTTGTACTTTGAGGTACAACATGAGGTAAAATCTTATCTCTAGATGCTATGCCACACCTGAACAAAGAAATGACTCATGGAAAAAACAT
Organism: Hemitrygon akajei; assembly: GCF_048418815.1. NCBI lineage: Eukaryota > Metazoa > Chordata > Chondrichthyes > Myliobatiformes > Dasyatidae > Hemitrygon > Hemitrygon akajei. Next base: position 161,023,096 of record NC_133128.1, on the reverse strand, counting down.
TGTAGGGTTGGAGGTAAGAGTGATGGAGACAAATAAAATGACAATGGATAAAAAGAGCTCCATTTCTAACATTGCCTCTGCAGCATCATAGGGATATGTATAATACCACAAATTCCTTGACAAAAATGAAATTTTAGTTGTAAGACAGTGTTGGAAATGTGATTCATTTCAGTGAATTTCCTTATTACAGGATTTGCTTTCCCTTTGCAATGACACAGATATGAGAAAACAAATTGAGTTCATTTACAAAAAACTGAGCAACATGTCCTTAAAAATCTAATGTTGATTATTAAAATGCCCTTAAAGTGTTCATGCTGCAATATCCAATTCAGGATCAAGTTTTTTTTAATTTAATGACTTATCATGAAAATTGTTGCTTTGAAGCAGCGGTGTAGTGCAAGACACAAACAATTACTCTTAGTTATAAAACAAATAGTGCAAATGTCAAATAATGAGTATATTCATGAACCATTCAAAAATCTGGTGGCGTCAGGGAAGAAGCTGGTCATAAAATGCTGAGTGTGGGTTTCAGGCTCCTGCTCCCCTCTTCCTGACTGTAGCAATATGAAGTGGGCATGTACCAGATGCTGAGGTTCTTCAACAGTGGATGCCACCTTCCTGAGGTGTCGCCTCTTGCGGGTGTCCTCAGTAGCAAGGAGAGTTGTGCCTGAGATGGATCAGGGTCAGTTTACAACACTCTGCAGATTCTTGGGCTCCTTAGAATTGGAAACTCCGTACCAGCTGTGAGGCAAACACCCCAAATGCACTCCACTGTACATTGTAGAAACTTGCAAGAGTAGTTGGTGGCATTCCTAATATTTTCAAACTCCTAATGAGGTAGAACCACTGGCATGCTTTCTTGCTGATCACAGCAATGTGTTGGGCCCAAGGTCGATCCTGTGACAGGTTGATGCCCAGGAACCTAAAACTGCTCATTCTTTCCTCCACTAACCCCTCAGAGGACTGGTGTGTGCTCTCTTAACTTCCTGTTCCTGAAGTCCATCATCAGTTCCTTGGTCTTGCTGAGATAAAGCGAGAGGCTGTTGTTGTGAAACTCCTGTACGGCAGTTTGCCTGGCTTGCTCTTTTCAACTCAGATTCTTCAGAATCTCACAGACTTGTGTGCCATTCAGATACTTGTAGTAAAGTGTGTAGACAGCACAAGTATTTTCTAAAACCCCTGAAATAGTATAAGGTTTCATTCAGGCAAAATTAATAAAATTCAGCGCTCAATCCGGAGTTGACAAATAATCAGAATCAGGTTTATTATCACTGACATGTCATGAAATATGTTGTTCTTCAGCAGCAGCACAGTGCAATACATAAATTACTATAAGCCGCAAAAAAGGATATATAAACTAAATAGTGCAAAAAGAAAACAAGATAGTGAGGTAATAGTGATGTGACATATATATGTATATTCTTGGCTGATACATTCCTGAAATACTGTTTTGGATTGAATTAAATCCTTGATTTGTATTTGGAGATAATTGCTACACTATTACTTCAGAAAATGACCTGTCAATTTAGTGTAGATTTATAGATATTTGCTTCCAGTTAAAGTTTGTGTTCAGTGGAATGGCTAATTAAAATGTGACCAGTGCTGAGCAACTATGTGAAACCACTGTAGTCCAACCATAATACATGGTATACCTTGACACAAATTCAAAGAGGTTGTCTTGTTATGATTTATTTCTGAAGGTGCCTAAGCAAATAGTGGTCTGTTTTGAGGCAGAAGTTGCTTTTATCTAAGGTGGTGTTAACTCAGCAGCTTCAGTGTGTGACATTTCAGTTGGCAGCGTGGAGGATCAGAGGGATCTTGGGGTCCAAGTCCATAGGACACTCAAAGCTTCTGTGCAGGTTGACTCTATTGTTAAAAGGCATATGGAGTATTGGCCTTCATCAACCATGGGATTGAGTTTAACAGCCGAGAGGTAATGTTGCAGCTATGTAGGACCCTGATCAGACCCCACTTGGAGTATTGTGTTCAGTTCTGATCGCCTCACTTACAGGACGGATGTGGATGCTATAGAAAGGATGCAGAGGCGATTTACAAGGATATTGCCTGGTTTGGGGAGCATGCCTTGTGAGAATAGGTTGAGTGAAGTCGGCCTTTTCTCCTTCGAGCATCGGAGGATGAGAGGTGACCTTATAGAGGTGTATAAGATGATGAGAGGCATTGATCGTGTGGATAGTCAGAGGCTTTTTTCCAGGGCTGAAATAGCTAACACGAGAGGACACAGTTTTAAAGTGCTTGGAAGCAGGTACAGAGGAGATGTCAGGTGTTAATTTTTTACACAGAGAGTGGTGAGTGTGTGGAATGGGCTGTCGGCAACATTGGTGGAGGCAGATGCAATAGGGTCTTTTAAGAGACTCCTGGATAGGTACATGGAGCTTAGAAAAATAGAGGGCTATGGGTAACCCTAGGTAAGTTCTAAAGTAAGTACATGTTCGGCACAGCATTGTGGGCTGAAGGGCCTGTATTGTGCTGTAGGTTTTCTATATTTCTATTTACAACCCTTACATTAGTGAGCTTAATTGTCTTTCCAGTTAAATCTCATCATCAGTAGCTGTTTAATGTGATCTATCCAAAAAGAGGTTGTTGGAACTAGCCTAAAGGATTCTGAATTTAAGCTTTAATGTTTTAAATTTCTGAAGGCAAGTCGTTAATGCAATTATTTTGTTATCTTTTATTGTGAATACTATGACTGCTGCTAGTATAATTACATATTAGTGTTTTATTGAATCATTAACACCGTTTGAGTGAACAGGAGACTTTGCCCAATGCTTTGGCTTGCACATAAAGAATAATTTTTTTTATAAATAAGTTGTGTATTTAAATTTAATGACAGCTACAGTCCAACTACTTAGTATTCAGTGCTAAGTGCTATATTTATTAAGACTGATATGAAGAGATTAAAAAGCAAAGGTTTGAAAGGGAAGAATATCTAGAATTGCATTTTGTGCATAAATGAATTCTGTTAATGAATGAACAATTAAAGTAATCCTTAACAGCAGGTTTTCTTTTAAGGGAATAGGACCTTGGGAAGGAAAAAATGTGATTTGCTGAAGTTGTCGTCTGAAGCTTTTGCTAGAGAATAAATGAAATTATGCTTAGAAATAAAATTGTGTAATTCTTAGCTTTTGAACAATTGAGAGTGTTATTTTTTCAGGGTCATTTTTGATATTTTGACTAATTTGACTGGATATGCACTTGCATGAGTTGCCCTCGCATCGCGGACATGATGCTCATGAGATGAGCTGTATGAGATCATGTCATTCCCTGTGTAATGCTTGTAGAATCAGAGAGCACTGAAACAAACCCCAAGTCTTGCCATATCATTTTAGAAATTGTGCAACTCCGTGTCACTATGTATGATATTTTCAGCAGAGAACCAATTACAGAAATGATCTGCTGCACCTGTCTGCTACACTTAGGATGCAGCTCAACTTTTAGGTGTTAGACAAAACTTCCTTTGATAATATATTATGGGAATTGGCTAATTAGCTATGCAAATTTGTGAAGAACTGACAAATCACTGGATTTCTAGATATCTGAATTAAAAAAGAAATTTGCTATGCAAGGAGACATTTCAGTGCATTGCAAATAAATATCACCCAACAAGTTGTGATGAGAGTGAGCTGAATGAGCAGTGATACTATATGGAAGACAGTGCACGTTTTGATGTTGCATTGGAGCAGGCTGTAATGGAAATAGCGTGCTCTGCAGTCGTTAGAAGAGCCTTGTCCACTACTGCGAGTCCCTACCATCCATCATCTTCCACATGAATTCTTTGTTTTGAAGATCTCACACTCTCTTATCTCAATGCCCCAAGCAACTCTCCTCTCTAACCACTGAACCCCTTTTGTTTCCTTTGTCTCAATCTATTGTCTGACTGACCACTTTGTTAACATTATGCTTCACTTTATATACCTGTATTCTCTTGTCCTCATTTTATATGGGGTTGAGAGGAAAAGTAAATCAGCTGTAATTAAATGGTGGAGCAGGCTTGATGGTTCAAGATCTTATGGTCCTGCCTTGTGCCCCTCACCCATAAAGATGAGTGTGGTTGCCCCTCAATATTTGTAATTTAATTATTCTTTAGGTTACTGATTCTGGAAATAATTTGTGGCTACTTGCAAATATACAGTAATTACAATCTTTGTTTAAGATTACTCATAAGTTAAACAGGAAAAGTCAGTGATATTGAAAGATTTTATCAGTTTCTTGAAAGTTGGTTAAATTGAAAATCACCCTTGCCTAAATCCATAAGGTCTTTTATATGCCAGTTTATCAACAGTCTTTTAGAAATTCGCAGAGTATATGTTTGGAAATCTAAGTCTTTTGGAGTTACCAGGAAGTTCTCATCCCAATATGTTCAAAAGGAGTTTTGACTTCCGAGGTTTAAGTGTAGCATACAGACATTCTTTTGAACAAGTCAGACTGTCATGAACCTCCTTGCAGAAGGTAGTTACAGAGGTGGGCGACAGTCTCTTGTGAAATGGACTACCTGTTCTTGCCTCTTATGTGAGGCTATAATTTAAGATGCACTTGGTGAAGGATGGTTTGACATTAATCCATAAGCTGCTTTATTTCACAATAGCAGGGCGTACAGTGTATGAGCAAACTCACTTAGCTAAATCACTACAGTCTCCCTTCACATAACAATACAAGATAATGAACACTCTATGCTTGGCTGGCTTGCTACTTCTGTGCCTGCCACTGTCCTATTTATTCTTGATATCCAGTGGGATCAAACACTGGATGGGAAGTGATTTTGGATTGCTGATATGTCTTTTCAAAAATAAAAATCTTTATTGAATGGTGGAGCAGGCTCAAGGGGCTAGTTGATGTCCTCCTGCTTCTATTCATGTTTTTTGTTGTTCTTTGCACACTGAGGAAAACAATGTTAGAATCTTTGACATTTTTGTTAAGTGAAAACCAGCTTTTCAAGGTTAATGGAAACTGAACAGTTTTGAGAGGTCAGATCTAATTTTAACTGTTACTTATAACTGATTCTAACTGGGTGAATTCACAGATTTTTCTTGAAATTTAAATAGTATTCAAGCATCAAAATACTGAAGTTGTTGACCTTCAGAACAAAGAGTTTAAAATCCTTAATCTTCTTGCCACATTATATCATACTATCCTATGTACGCTGTTACTGTTCCCAAGTTGTGTTGTTTTATCTCATGATATGCAATCAGTCCTTCCTTCTGGATGCAAATTACTGGAAATAAATATCAAAAATCCACACTCTGGTCTAGAATTAGTGATGCACTTGGGTAGATACAGTATCCTTGTGTTATCTTGGGATTGAGATGGGAGTTGGAGATTGAGGTCCTAATTGTAGGATGGATCTGCCTTGGGGGCAATAGGAAATGTAATTGGCTGGTGGTAAAATGTCCAGAGGGTAAATAAAGGGGATTTAGAGAAGTCACAAAGTGGTGGATTCGATTATTTCAGGGCAATGTAAAATGTGTTCCCTCTCAAAGTTCCAAAAGGAGTAAAGCAAAGGAAATTATGTCACTTGATATCTAGCTGATGCTGAAATCACGTTGGATCGACATCAGGAAATGTCTGGCGAAAGTTTTGAAGAGATTGAATGACTGATTATTGTATTTCATTCCATCCAATTGTCATTTTCAATCATGTAGCCAGGAGCGGGGTGGGGGTCGGTTTGGTGATGGAGGGAATGTGACATTATGATTTGAATTTCTAGGACCCCATCCTTACATATCGATCTTTGTTTTATCTATACTCTCTTCAAAGAAAATTGCTAATGTTTGTTTTGTGACATTTTTAAACCATTAGTTTGTGTTTGAAGAGAACATTCTCTTCAGTTGTATAAAATTGTCATTGAGGGATGTTTACACAGCTTTGGTGATTTGTAGTACCTAAATATGTTCCTGACATTGAGATCATTTCTCTGTTTAAAATGAAAATGTCAGGTGTATGTCAAGGACATCCAAAAAAATGGGTATACGCTAGGCTTAAATTGTTTTGTTCCCTTGGGCAATAATATCTGCTGAATTTAATAATAGCCAGATAGGCAGGATTAATTATACAAGTGGGCAAAGTGGAAAATGGTTTTATTATTACATCTTCTAATTGAAGGTAATATTAGAATGTGCTCGGAAATGCATCGTTTATTCACGGATGGTCATCAAAGCTTTACTGTAAGCAAACCATATTTTATGTAAGAAAAATCACAGAGTATATAACTTGAGAATAGTCTGGGTAATTTAAAAGAGCAACAATAATGTCAAGAGATGGAAAGTCGTTTTAAAGAAATGCATTTATGAGAAAATATGTGATGAAGAAGGTGTAATCTTGAAAAGTTCCATCTTTGGATGGCATGAGTACAATAATTAAATAGTCTTCTTTCAAATAATTCCTGTGATTTCATGGAATTCACAGTGTGTATGCTTGCTCTCCTTTGCAGGCACTCATGCTTTTCAGGCTTTCAAGGTTTCTCATAGCCAGTGGCTGCACTGGTGAAGTTTCTGAACAGATTTGTGCCCGTGCAAAGGCTTTGGGAGTGGACATAGTGGAATCCATGGCCAGTAACAAATTGAGGCTATAAAAACAAGGCTGTACATATCTTAGTTCACTTTCTCCCAACACACATTCTCTTCCACTTTAGGTCTAGAAGAATTTTGAGTGCACGGTTTAATATTTTTCCTCCTGCCTCTGCGTTGTTATCTTTATGCTTTTCTTTTTGCCAGTTAGTCCTGAAATCAAGCTTGACCTGACAGCTGCTAAAAACAGGAGACTGAAATGAAAGTATCCTAACATCCACAGGACATGTTGAACTCTTGGCACTGAAGGTCCTGATTCTGCAGAGGATGAATCACTGAGCATGAATGTATTGCAGCAAGAGACGGAGGCAGAAAGAAATATTTGCCCGTTTGTCAACACCGTGGTGGGTGATATTACGTGAAGATTTTGCTGCAGAGAACCCTGTTTGTGATCTGCAGGAGAATGCTGATGAGTATGTTATAATTCAGTGGAAGGCCAGTGGTTTTGTATTCCATAGAGAAACTATCACTTGCCCTGAAATACTCCCAAGTAATACTGGGGTGTATTGCTGAACCTTGCCTTGTATATAAAGATGTCTTAGCAGCAGTCTTGGTCTGCACTATAGTATTTAGAGTTTGGGTGGCGTTTGCATTTGCTTTGGTGACTTGTTATTTCCTTTCAACCAATTAGATGCAGAAATGGTAGAGATCCTTTGCAATATCCTCCACCTGAGGTCAGTGGCCTTTCATCCACCTATTCATATTTGTACTTCAAGTTTCTTAAGGTTGTCATTGCCTGGGGGGATGGGGTGGTGGGGAATGCTTACTGTGGTGTGCGTGTTTCTTAAATAACTTCTGACGACCAGGTCCATCCTTTGATACTCATGTTTGGCTCAGCTACTAAGCCCAGTGGAACCGTTTCTACTGTCAGGAGAAGAGGCAAAGGTGGGTTAGTGGTGCCTTAAAAACAATCACTTCAGGCAGATGGGACTTGTCAACCGCAGTTGGCAGCTTATCTAGGTGAGGGAAAAGAAGGAAAGCTCTGATCTCAGGCCTCCACTGCCTTATGGCTATATCCACTCATGGGGAAGTCTCCGAGAGTAAACCCTGAGGAAAAATCTGTAGCTGGAGTCCCTCAGGCAGTCCTACGTCGAGTTCAGCGCTAACTGGAAATTCCTGCAATGCCGCTGGTGCCAAACTGTATTGGTCTCTTCTGTTCCTTTGGACTCATCATCTGGATGGGGTGGGTGGGGGGAGTCTGCTGCATGGGCAATGGCTTGCTCTTTATGTTGTACTGCCTTGGCTTGTGACAGCTAGGGCGCAATGTCCGTGATTGAGCTCGACCAATGGAGGGCCCTGATTAGTATTTTAGAACAGCATAGGAGCTCATACAGTCCATCATACCTATGGCAGTTCTTGGGACACTTAACTTCTTGCAACTTACTTCTGATCGTTATCACCCAGGTTCTCCTGCCAGTTGCTTTCTCAGGTCATTTAACTTAGCAACTGGCATGCCTTTGGGAAGTTGGCACTGTATGACCTTTGGGAGAAAACACGGTGGTTCTGGAGAGAGTGTGCAGTAGAGATCAGGATTGATTTTTGATCATTGGAACGGTGATGCGGAACGGGGGAGTGGTGGGGTAGTCCCTGTCTTGCTTCTTTCAGTGGTCTATGTTGGGGATTCAGTCCTTGTATGCCATCAGGTTGGCATGACAGCTGAAGCGGAAGATGAACAGGTGGCAATTGTGAATGCTAATACAAACAAGGTAGATACCAGAAGTGATAAGGTCCTGTCAGAAAATGCCTGGGAGCATAGTTGTTGTTTAAAGAGTAGCTCCTCAAGTTTAGTTATCAATCAACTATACATGAATATAGCCAAACAAAACCGTGTTCCTCGGGGGCCAAGGTTCTAAACACGTTAGCCACGGCGCACTGCACACGGTGCATAGCACAAATAGCACATATGGTGACGGTTTCAAGGGTCTTGCACTCAAAATAAAAACGCTCAAAACAATCGCTCACATTGTGCACCATCCAGTGGTACACAATAAGTCCAGGCGACAGCACAATGATACGCAGTAAGTCCAGCTCCATCGCTATTGAGCAACTCACTGATGGGATAGTCCTGCAGTACTTGATGTTCTTGGTATCAGCAGTGACTTGCAATCATAACTAATTGGACTCATTGAAATGCACCATCATCGTACTGGAAGATGTGATCTCTGCAAGCAGATGTATTGCACCTTATCCAGAACCAAGCCAACCTTGTTGTCATGGGGAGACTTGCTAATGCTCTCAGTAGGTTTGAACCAAGCTGGCAAGGGGAATGGGGCTCAAGGCAGATGGTCGAATGGAGAGATGCAGTCACCTTGAGGAGAAAGAGTTGGTGAACCCAGCAAGCAGAACAAGTGTGCAAGCACATGAGAGAATTCCAAGCTAGGAGTCTAACTAGTAAGCTAGCTGAACTCAAAACTGTAATTTATCCTGGGAAGTGTGATATTGTTGTCGTCACTATGACTTGGTTGGAAGGGCAGTGCTTGGTGATTTATTCTTCCAAGGCATATATTTTATATATACCTCAGGTAGGCAGAATGGGATGGGTGTAAAAGGGAGCAGACATTGCACTGTTAGTCACTGACTGCATTACTTCAGTATGAAGAGAAGATATTATAGAATTCTCCTTAAGGAAGACCATATGGAGATCAGAGTTTAAAAAGGGTAATGTGTGATGTTACTTTGCTTGGGTTGTATTACAGACCTCCCAGTCCTCAACACAAGAAGAGTTAGGCGGATATCAGGGAAATGAAATAAAAATATGGTTATAGCATCAGGGAATTTAATTTCCTGAATATTAACTGGAATGCTTTGGTGTTTAAAAAAAAAAAGACTTGGAGCAGATTTTTCACTATTTTCAAGAGAACTATTTCTTAACATAGACCAACAAAAGTGTGAGTGGAGGAGCATTTTCAAAAATGACCTAAACTCCATTTATTTAAAAGTGATTACATAAAAATATGGAGTGTATCAGATATTAACAGCTTAAGTTGGTGGTTGGGGGGGGACTAGAATGTCAATTTCACTAACTAAGATAGGATCTGGCTAAAGTTTTGACTGGGAGATTCTACTTTCAGACAAATTGATATCTGCACAGTGGAAACAGTCAAAGGAGAAAGAGCAAGAGTTCATGGCCAACATATTCCTGTAGCTGCAAAAGCAAAAGGTAATAAGTTCAGGAAACCCTGGATGTCGAAGGTTATTGAAGGTAGGCTGAAGAGAGAAAAGGAAGTGTTTTCATGCATAGGGAACTGAAGGCCTGTCTAGAGTATATAAAGGATAAGGAGGTATTAAAATAAAACGAAGGCAAAAAGGTCACAAAATATTAATGACAGACAGGATTAAGATTAATGGAAGGTGCTCTAATTATATTGGGAGCAATTGAATAACCAGAATACTTTTAATGAGTACTCACTGACAACTGTGTAGGTAGAGAATTTAGTGAAGGAAAGGTAAAGATCTGGAGGCACTTGATGCCTTGGTGGAAGGGTCAGCAACTCATCAGGTATGAAGGGATTTATCCCAGGTTGCTGGGGCTTAATCTGAGCTTTTTAAATCCATGCTGACTACAAGTTAGGTTCTTGTTGACTTGAAGAAAACAGATACGGTCCCCTTTCATTTAGGGCAGAAAGAAAAAAAACGTTAATAGAAGACCTAAGACCTCAGCGTTAGTAGTAGGAAAATTATTGGAGAAAATTCTGAGGGGACAGGATTAATAGCCACATGGATTGACAGGGTCTAATTAAAGACAGCCAACGTGGTTTTGTCAAGAGGAGATTTTACCTAACCAATTTGATTCAATTTTTTGAAGAGGTATTTAAGTGAATTGATGGAAGAACAGTAGATGTAGTTTACATGTACTGCATTAATGCCTTTCACAGGGTTCCACTTGTCCAAAAGGTTAGGCCCCAAAAATCCAGGACAAATTGACAAATGGGATCCAAAATTGTCTTGACAGTACGAGACAATGTGATATTAAATGGTTGTTTTTGTGATTGGATGCTAATATCTTTTGGTATTCCTCAGGGTTCAGTGCTGGAACCCTGTTTGCTGTTTGTAATATGTATGAATTATTTGGATGTGGATGCAGAAGAATGATCAGTAAATATACAGATGGCATTAAAATTTACAGAGCTTTGGATATTCTGGGGAGTAGTCTTGGGCTACATTGTGATATCAATGTGTTGGTAAAACAATTAGAAAAATTGCAGATCGACTTCAGTCCAGATGCATTTTGGAGCTAGTAATGAGGATCGGACACATGCCACAAATGGAACAGAGAGTTCTTTGAGTATGAACCCACAACTTATTTTAGGAAAAAGATAACATGGTTTGGAATAGGCTACCTAGATGGAGTGAGGTATTTCTCCTTCAACCTGAGAATGGCCTCATCATGGCAGAAGAGGAGGCCATGGGCCTAGGTAGGTAGGACAATGGATTAGGTAGCCTCCAACCTGATAGCATGAACATTAATCCTCCAACTTCTGGTAATTTTTTACCTCTTCCCCTTTCCTCCTTCCTCCTCCAATCCTCACTCTGATCCCCCTCCTCCTTCCTTTTCTCTCGAGGTCTACACTCCTCTCCTATTAGATTCCTGGTTCTCCTGCCCTTTCCCTTTTTCCTCCTATCACCCATCAGTGGCATCAGCACCAGACTTCGAGGCGAATGGTCCAGAGTTCAAATCCAGCCAGCTCCTTGGACACTCGCTGCTTACTTATCCTCTTCACTGCTACCCACATGACTTCACCTTTCACCTTCTAGCTTGTCCTCCTTCACACCCCCCCACCTTATTCTGGTACGTTCCTCCCCCCCCCCTTCCAGCCCCCTTGAAGGGTCTCAGGACGATATGTTGGCTGTTAGTTCATTTCCTTAGATGTTGCCTGATTTGCTGCTTTCCTCCAGCTTTCTGTGTGTGTTGTTTTGTATTTCCAGCATCTGCAGAATCTATTGTGATCATGAAGTGCTGTTATGAATTAATATTGGTAGTTCTTCCAGGAAGCAATCTTAAGAGTTTTGGATAGTGTGCAGTCCCCTGAAAACTGTTGGAGCTGCATTTAGCCAGGCAAATAGTGTATCCTATCGTGGCCCTTACAGACAATGGAAAATCTAGATGGTCTGAAGGTGATTTGCTCACCGTAGGATGCACAGCATGTGACTTGCTCCAGGAGCCATGGTATTTTTCATAGTTATTCAACTAAACTTGACATCACTTGTCATCTGCTACAAACCAAGTCTGGCAGTAATACCTATAAGGACTTGATCAATGATTAGCATGGCAAACCGATTACTGCTGATCAGTGTATAAGTTCACACGTAGAAATCTTTCTGTGCTCTTACTTCTCTTACTGTCATTGCTTCCACATATTGTTCAACATGAAGGAGTACTGGCTCATTGGCTGAGGGAAGATAGATCAGCCGTCTGGTATTGTTGCAGATCTATAAAACTCTGGTTAGACCGCACTTAGCGTTTTGTATTTAATTCCGCTCACCTGATTGTAAGAAGGATGAGTAAGCTTCAGAAAGGTTCAGAGGAGATTTGCCAGGAAGCAATCTGGATGGGACAGCATGTCTTATGAAGAAAGGTTGAGTGAGCTGGGGCTTTTCTGTTTGGAGTGATGGTGAAAGAGAAGCAACTTGACAGGGGTATATAAGATTGAGAAGCATATAGCAGGCAGCATAGGCCGATATCCGAGGGCACCTGTTTAAGGTGACTGGAGGGAAGTTTAGCACAAGTGTCAGTGGCAGATTTATTTTTAGAGTGGAGGATGCCTGGAGTGCACTGTTGGGGATGGTGGTAGAAGCTCCAGCATCATTGAAGAGATTCTTAGATGGACACTTGGATGTAAGAAATATGGAGGGTTATGGGTTATGCAGAAAGGTTACACATAAGTGTGCATAATATATAGGTCAGCACAGTGTTGTGGGCCAAAGGACTCATACTGTGCTGTATTGTTGCATGTTCTATACGAGATTTTGATCAGGATAAATTGTCCTTGCTTACATTTGACCTGTTACCTTGAGACTCAGTGGAGTCTAAAGTCAATACCAAGACTACTTCTGTTGTAATATGAGTATTATTAAAAGTAAGTTAATACTAATCGGGGAGCTGTTGGTAGCAAGAGGCGGGATCCGGGGTTGGCGGGGTCTTTACTTCCGCTCTTTTTACTCCCAGTATGCATTGTATATAGTTCCTCCACCCATGCCACACGAGGTACCTGGAAGCCTCTGTATTGTAAATATCATTTGCCGTCCCAGATAAAGATGCTCTTTTGGCCATCAAGTTGTTGAGTGGCCTTTATGTAAAGTAGAAGTTACCACATATTTTTGGTGACGAAGTAAACTGGTTTTGTGGACGGGTTGGCCCCGTTTTCGATCGGGAGCTGTGAGCGGGCGAGGAGCCTCGTGTTTGGATGGCTGCGTTCAGAATGGTTGGTGTGTTTGACGAGCAAATCGAGGAGTGGCCAGAGTACGAGGAAAGGTTGGGCCACTTTTTCTGTGCTAATGGAATTACTGAGGAGGCTAAGAAGCGCTCTATTCTCCTGAGTGTGTGTGGGGCAAGGATGTTCAAGCTGATACGGAACTTAGCTACACAGCGGAAACCGGGAGAAATTCCATACGCCGAACTGGTCAAGCTCGTGGGGAACCACCACAATCTGAAGCCTTCGGTGATAGTTCAACGGTTCAAGTTTCACAGCCATGTCCGGAAGCCAGGTCAGTCTGTGGGCGATTTTGTGGCCGAGCTTCGGCAGCTGTCAGAGCATTGCGATTTCAGAGCTGTGTTGGATGATGTGCTCCATGATAGATTAGTATACGGCATTAATAATGATGCTGTACAATGCCGCTTGTTGGGGGAAACTCCACCGTTGACTTTCGAGACAGCCCTAGAGATTGCTCAAGGCATGGAGTTGGCTGCTAATAATGCCAAGGATATACAGAAAGGATATTGGGGGGGGGGGGGGGGTCACAGTCAGCGGCAGTGCTCCAAGTCAGGAGGGAGACTGGTAAACAGGCAAAGCGGGTGGAATGTTTTCGGTGTGGAGGAACGCACTATGCAAATGTTTGTAAATTCAAAAATACTGTTTGCCATGCTTGGAGCAAGAAGGGACATTTGGTTAAAAAGTGCAGGAGCTTAAAGGGTGAGGTTAAGCCTGGGCAGGGGAAAGCTCAACAGACTCAGGCAGCCACACACCAGCTAGGAGAAGCAGACGAGGAGGCAGCGTGTGCCTACAACATGATTGGGATGGAAACGGATGAGGAACCACCTGAACCATATTATGTCACAGTCACTGTCAAAGGAAAGGACATTAAGTTCAAGATTGATTCAGGGGCTATTGCATCGGTCATTAGTGAAGAGACCTACAGGAGGACATGGGGGTCCAACCTGCCTCCCATCAGACCATCTAAGCTCAAACTCAGGACCTATACGGGGCAGCCCATACCTCATTTAGGGGTGTTATATGTGGATATTTCAGCCGGGGGTCAGAAGGCTGAAGCCAGGCTGGTGATAGCTAAGGGCAGTGGGCCCAGTCTTTTGGGCCGCAATTGACTTAGCAAAATCCAGCTCAACTGGCATGAATTTAAATATGCACACATGACGGAAGAGCATGAGGTGCAGCGTGCAGATGAAGTCGCCGATGGCAAAGTGAGTGACAGACATAGTCCAGACACATTTGAGAGTGAGCTCGCAGCGCAGGTTGTGGCTCTTCAGCCTATTACAGGAGCAATTGAAGTTACCCCCTCGGCACTGAAAGCCAGCTTGCCACTTCTAGTACGGTGAAGCAGTGACCCAGCTCTTGTACCACATGCCCAGTTACAGCAAGGTGCATCTCAGCCTGATGATCCCGCTAACAGGAACCCGCATGTGAAGTCAATCATAACAGTAGCAAACGGGGCACCTAAAGACGATGTAAGACCAGAGCCCCAAGGACCACCAGACAAGCGTTCAGAAAGCACTCTAAGTGATTTGACAAAGAAAGTAGAATTTTCTGGAGGCGGTGGCCCCCTGGGAAACCATGTGGTGCCTTTTAACTCTATGCTGAGTGGAAGATTCCTTGGCCTGAGTATTCATGGTATTGAAGAGAACAGCCATTCAAGAAAAGAGAACCTGCTCCAGGAGAATGAATGTATCATCACAATCAATTACTGTGATTTAACAGATAAGGCCTTTGTTCAAGCACAAGAGGTTTTCCGAAACGCATTGCGATTTCCTGCTGTTGAACTCCAGTTATAACTCTTGTTATAACAAGGAACTCTATGAAAAATTTGCAATTGGGTCTATTCTGAGCCACGGTCGTGACGATGGTTCAAAAACCAAAGTTCCTCCTTCAGTGCGTTCCAAGCCGGGTGGCAAACCTGCAGATGCCGTTTATCCCAATAATTCTGAGAATAGCTTGCCACCGATTTCAAAGAAGCTCAGTAGTCCAAAACAGTTAAGGAGCAATGACCACTTAATGCATACCAGGAAAGCATGTCCACCAGTGACTTTGCCAGAGGGAGAGACACTGGCAGAGGGGGCAGAGTCCCCTGAAGAGGATGGACGTTCTCACGTGGACACACAGACTCCTCTCGTGTCCCCAACACTAGATCCACCCAAAATATCCTTACCAGCGGTGCCTGCTGGGTCACTGGGGGTACTGCATAGATCGCAGCGCCCTCACAAACCTCCTGACAGACTGAATCTTTGATTGGATAGTTTCTTTTTGTTGTTAGATCGAATGTTGAATTTGCCATGTTTTTTAGCTGTTTTTGTATTGGTAACCTGTTGCTAATGATACCACTGTTTTTATTTCCCAGTTCTTCTATATTTCGGGAATGTTGGATTTTAAAGGGGGAGAAGTGTTGTAATGTGAGTATTATTAAAAGTAAGTTAATACTAATCGGGGAGCTGTTGGTAACAAGAGGTGGGATCCGGGGTTGGCGGGGTCTTTACTTCCACTCTTTTCACTCCCAGTATGCATTGTATATAGTTCCTCCACCCATGCCACACGAGGTACCTGGAAGCCTCTGTATTGTAAATATCATTTGCCGTCCCAGATAAAGATGCTTTTTTGGCCATCAAGTTGTCGAGTGGTCTTTTTGTAAAGTAGAAGTTACCACAACTTCCTTGTGCCAAATTGGAAGCCAGTCAGTATTTGGAGCACCCCAACAATGAGCTTTACAACCTGATCCTCTTTAAGAGGCGACACATATTGCAGATAAAAGATAAGTGAGCATGGAGAATGAAAAGCAGTGAAATTAGTTTCAAGACAACCCAAGCACGATGGGATAAATGATTGCCATCTTTTGTGCTTTGATTAAGTTTCCCTTGGTGTGATTAGTATTATAAATAAGCAACGAAGAGACCATTGGACTTTAAAAACAGCTATTTGTTTTTACTGGCATAGGGGAGGGTGGGGGCAAGGAGGGGAATAAGACTATTTGAAAGCACAAGTGAAAATGTTTCAAGAAATATTCAAATATGAAGTCTATTGAAACATGAAATGAAATATTGCTAAATTTAAGTTTCTAATTCATATTTAAATCTGAATCTGCAAATGCATGCTTTCTGAAAGTCACTTGAGATGTAGTGACATCTACGACATTTTGTTAGCATACAAAATATGTATGCTGTTTTGTGTACTGTTGGTTATTTGTGTGGAGGAAGGGTTATTTGGGGGTTGATGTTCTTGTTCCATTTTGTCTGGCAGGGAGGGGAGTTTTGAGGGTTAATGATCGGAATGCTGTTCTTTTTTGTGCGGGGGTGTGGGCTTGATGTTTCTCTCCGAGTGACTTTCATGCTCTTAGTTTCATGGCTGTCTGCAGAAGACAAATTTCAGAGTTGTATATGGATACATGCTTTGGTAATAAATAAATGTAATTGATGTAAATTTCAACAGGATGTTTCCACAATGGTGAACATGCGCTTTTCAGATTTGTAAACTGTTTAGTATAGTCTGATAATATTACTATGCAAGAACACTGTAGACTAGCTACTGGATTCAGCATAGCACATCATGTTGTCTGTAACCAGTTTTCAAATGTTGTATCACTTTTAAATGTGGTTTAGCAGCTGAGAAATAATGCATGGATTGTTGTTCGATGTTGCAGAGACAAGAATTTGGATTCCTCTGCTATAACTGAGTGTTGGCAAATTAATGTTTCATACGAAGGAGATGCAGCTCCACAGATCATTCACTAGACACACGGCCAGGTATTTCAGGTTAGGTTTAGTTTACGTTATATAGTAAGCCACTGATTTCCAAGTTGGAGATAGAGCAGATAATGCTGAAAAAGTTCAAAGTGAATTTATCAAAAATGTACGTACAGTATGTCATTTTCTTATGGGCATACTCAATAAATCCATAACAGAGTAATAACCATAATATGTGCAAAAAGAAGACAAAACTGCAAATGGAATTTTAAAAAAAACGAATGACAGACTAAATAGTGCTAAAGAAACAGCAAGATTGCCACCCAATGCACTGCAAGGCGCAGAGAGAAACAACAAAATACCAATAAATAAATAATACTGTGAACATGCTGTAGAGTCTTTGTGTTGTGTTGGGTGATTAATTTGTTTAATTGTCATTCAACCAGGCATGAATACCCATGAACACAACCAGATGAAACAGCGTTACTCTGGGGCCAAGGTTGGCAACACAGTATCATGCTACACAAGACACTTATAGCATGTATAAGGTATCGGTAGAATAGTTACACAATAAAATATAACACAATACCCTCAGTCCATGCATGTCGCAGCAGTCTGCAGCAGAACATAATACAGCTTGTCTTCTGGGCAAACTCTTGGGGGCAGCACAGATTTCACCTTAGACGCTGGGCCACAGCGCCTCCACTTCCCTCTTGGTCAACTATAAACAGGTGACACTGCATCTTGAGGCCTAGTCCTGGCTAGAACAGAGGCCGCCCAGCTGCTCTGCTGTCCGCCCCTGCCGTCCACCAATAAATCAGTGAATCAGACTTGCAGCATTCTGTATTCACAATGTCCGGCATTGTGGTGAGTGAAGTTGATCTTGCTGCTTCAGGAGCTTAATGGTTGAAGGGAAATATCTGTTTCTGAACCTGTTGGTATGGGACCTAAGGCTCCTATTGCTCCTTCCAGATGGTAGAAGGCAAGCATGACCAGGGGAACCACCAATTATGTTTCCCTGTTCTCAGTCACTGGTGATATAACCGGTCAGATGCTCTCCACTGCACATCTATATATAGAAGTTTGCAATGTTTCAGATAGCATGCTGGATCTGTGCCAACTTCTAAAAAGTAGAAGTACTTCCTTTGAAATGGCACTTACATGCTGGTCCCAGGACAGATCCTCTGATGTGATAACACCTAGGAAATCGAAGTTATTTAGACGGGGAGAGAATTCAAAATGCAGAGATGCAAAGGGACTTAGGAGTCCTTGTGCAAGATACACTGAAGGTTAACGTTGAGTCGGTGGTGAAGAAGGCGAATGCAATGTTGGCATTCATTTCTAGAGGTATAGAATATAAAAGCAAGGTTGTGATGTTGAGGCTCTATAAGGCACTCATGAGACCACACTTGGAGTATTGTGTGCCGTTTTGGGATCCTTATTTTAGAAAGGATATACTGACATTGGAAAGGGTTCAGAGAAGATTCACAAAAATGATTCCAGAAGTGAAAGGATTACCATGTGGGGAACATCTGGCAGCTCTTGGGCTGTATTCCCTAGAGTTCAGGAGAATGAAGGGGGATCTTATAGAAAAGTTCCAAATGTTAAAAGACCTGAATAGATTAGATATGGCCAAGTTATTTCCCATGGTAGGGGAGTCCAGAACAAGAGGGCATGACTTCAGGATTGAAGGACATCCATTTAGAACTGAGATGCGGAGAAGTTACTTTAGTCAGAGAGTGGTAAATCTGTGGCATTTGTTGCCATGAGTGGCTGTGGAAGCCAAGTCATTGGGTATATTTAAGGCAAAGATAGAGGGGTTCTTGATTAGCCAGAGTATCAAAGGGTATGGGGTGAAGGCAAGGGAGAGAGGATGACTGGAAGAAATGGATCAGCCCATGATTGAATGGTGGAGCAGACTCAATGGGCTGAATGTCCTATTTCTGCTCCTATATCTTATGGTCTTATGGCCCTCTCCACCACTGATCCCTTAATTAGCACTGGCTCATGGAGTCCAGATTTCTTCCTTCTGTGGTCAGTAATCGGCAAGGAGATATTGAGGTCAAGATCTTGGAGATTATTGATTAGTTTTGAGGGGATGATAGTTTTGAATGCTGAGCTCTAGTCAATGAAGAGCATCCTTATGTATTCATCTTCACTGTCCAGATGTTCCAGAGCTGAGTGGAGAGCTGATGAAATGGCATCTGCTGTTGACCTGTTGTGCTGGGTAAGCATCTGTAATTTGTGGCAAAGCAACTTGTGAGATGAATGGAAGCAAAGGAGAAACTTTTTTTTGAGTTGATACTGGCTAATAAAAAGGAGGAAAGAAAGATGAATATGTTGTTGTATTTGATTGGTCACCAAAATAGAGGGCTCTAATGAATAATTGGGCCCATCAATGAGGTGATGGAAATAGATCTTGAAAGTTGTGACTTGCAGTAGAAGAACAGATTGAAGTTGTCTACATTTTGTATGAAACTGATGAGAAGATAATGTAATCAGGTTAAAGGCATGCTATTGAACCTTTGCAAGGAGGAGTTCGAGCAAGAATAGGCCAAGAAGAGGAGTCCAAGTTCCAAAGCACTCTTTTAAAAATTTATGGTATTTGAAAGAAGAGGGTAAGTATTTGGGTAGATGGTGGGAAAACACACATGAAAACAGTTGAAACTAAAGCAAGTTTACTAATTGGGTAAAAACATGTTGCTGCAATGAAAAAAAGAAGGGGAGAAAACCAAGGCAGTGTTTTCTCCATATCTAGACATTAAGATCAGTTGAGCATTTGCATGAGGGATAGCTTTTCAGCGATGTAAGAATATTGGTACCAAAATTATGGTGATAAATGGTATTGCTTTCACACATCTGGAAGGGAACAGCTCTTCGAGGAGACCTCATCAACTATAGTACTGGCCAGGAATTAATTTGAAAGGGGAAGACCTCTTTCTTAAAAATGTGTTTGTGGAGTAATCTGTGGAGGCAGAATAACAGAATGAGCTCAGACTCAACCATACTGAATTAGATAAATCTAGTGTATAGATGGCATTGTATTTCATCTGGATTAAGGCCAAAAATGACCTGGTGCCAAGGGATGATTTTGCCAAGTTCCAGGAAATGGACTGTCTTGATACATTCCCATATTCAGCTGGCAGACAGACATTGCTATTCAGCAACAGACAGAAGACCCAGTTTGCCAGGTTTTGTATTCCAGACAAGGCTGTAACCAAGAATGCCTTGCATTTGCTTTAAATGAGTTTGCAAAGTTTTTGGCTGAATTCACTTGCACCGTATTGTCATACCATTATCTACAGTTAAATGGGAAAGTGTAGAGTGCTGTAAAAACAGAGAAACTTCTACAAATAGAGTTGGGACAAAAAGCCCACAAAGTGTGTGCCTCAGTTTCTTGTCTCGTTAATATGCCGGTGCAGGGGTTCACTTCTAGCCTAGTTAAACAATTTACAAATTGCTAAACTAGAACTAGACTACTAACAGCTGTGAAATTGGTGCAGCCTAGAATTGTAACTAGAATAAGCAGATGGAGAAGAGGAAAAGAATTTCAGGGTTCCTACTGAAGCAAGTGGGTTAAGGAGATGTCTTAAATTGGACAAGCTATTAAGAATTCAACACGGCATTTGGAATAAAGAAGGGAAAGCTGCAGTATACAAAGCTTTCTCAACCCAGTTACTGAGGAAAGTTAAATATCACTGGAATTCAGTTGAATGTAGAAGAGTTTTGAAAAATGAGAATACCTTGGCTCTACTAGACTAATGGAAAACAAACTGATCTTAAACTATTCATCAAACAGACCATACTGTGGATTTTTTCTCCTGAAGTAGATTTACTTTTGCATTGGAAACTTCTGTGGAAATATTATTCAGATGATTCAGTTTCTGTCAACTAGCTGAAATTGTATGAGTGTACATTTATTTGGATTTATTGGAGTATAGTACTAAGAGTATGATTTTTTAAAAAACTAACATGTTGAAATTGGAACATTCAAATGTGACGAATGCTGCAGTAAGGGGAGCACCATCTCATACTACAGCAGTTGTGGGCATCATCCAGTTGGTAGATTTTTGCCAAGTTGGAGGATAACTACAGTGCAGACGAGGAGTTTGGAGGTAAAATGACATGACTCAGCAAGAATCCAGAGAATGTGATGAGCACTACTTTTTCCAAAAAAAAATGAGAATAGCTACTGAGGGAATCAGAACAGTTAATACACTTCTAGTCTTGATGAAGGGTCTTGGCCTGAAATGTCGACTATTTATTCTCCACCATAGATATTGCCTGACTTGCTGAGTTCCTCCAGCAATTTATGTGTGTTCCAGCATCTGCAGAATCCCTTGTGTTTATTGCTAGACTTCCAATGGATGCATTCAATGTTCTACTGCATGCCTGCTAACTGTTAGGTCTGACTTGAGTCAGAGGTACTCAAGCAGTTGTATCTAATCAGCACCTGAGGTAGGAATCCAAATGCAATGAATGAACTGACATGGACTGCTGAAATTGGCTTTGCTTTTATCATAGTCAAGAAAATGAAACATAGCTCTGTCCCAATGACTTTTGCATGATTGTGGTGATCTTATATAATTCAATGGAAGACAGCATTTTGGCTGGACTTCTGCAGTTTTAAAAATTGTGCTAATGGGGGCTATATATGTTTAAGCCCTTTTGGTTGTGGCTAGACCAGGCGCCATCCTAAGGTCAAGCAATGTATTTTCCTCTGTTTCTCCAGGCATGGTTACAATATTCCATCACTAAAACTAGAGGCATCTAGTTTATATTATGCAGAATTATGCTAATGGCGCTACAAGTATCTCACAGCTCCAGTGATCTGGATTAAATTCTGATCTTTAGACCTTTCTATGTTGAGTTTGCACATTTTGCCTGTGATCATTTGGCTTTCCCTTGCATCATCTGCTTTGCTGCTGCTCTCTAGTGAGGTTAGGTTAGCTGGCCACTATAAATTGCTTGTTATGTTAGGTGGCTGGTCGAGGCATCAGTTGTTTGGGGGGGTTGTGTTGTGGCGTGGGAAGAGTGAGGGCTGCTAATGAGAATGAAAAGAGAATTGATTATAGGAAATAACTGGTGAATGAGATTGCTCCAAGGACCAGCAATGGCACATCAAGAAGCTCTCATTTTAAGTTATGGGTTTCTAGATGCTATTATCACGAAGAGTTGACTCTGCAGATGGATGGCAATTTTATTTTAAATGGTTGTGATCTTTGGACCATGAAGTCATTTCTGCGTTCAGCTGTCTGCATTCAGAATGGTACTTTTAGCACTTGTGATTTCAAAAGGTCTTTTATTTGGTTTATTGATACATAAGTTAAGGTTTCGTTTTGTAAGGTAAGCTAAATTGCCATATTTTAAAGTTTCAAGTTACTCTGAAAAGTTGTACCGGAATTCCCCCAGAATATTGATTTAGCTGTGACAAATAATGCCATGCGTGCTTTCATGAAAGCATTTGATCTAATTAGAAGTTGCTTTTGGTTAGAAAGGGGATGAGAATCAACAAAGTAGTATTGAAAAATAGCTGTGATATTCCCACATTCTTACTTTAGAATGTTTTACACTGCCTCATTTAGTGAATTGCTCTGAGATACAATGGCAGGTTTAATGCCAGCAAACTTTGGAAATGCCTTGTGTAAAGCAAGATCCCATAAAATAATCTGAATGATTGGTTTGTGTGCATAGTGGTGATGGAGGGCAGAATGTTGCCAGGGACATTTTGGGATAACTCTTAGACAGGCTTGTTAGATAAAACCTAAAAGCACTAATTCCTGGTGTAGGAAAATGGTGCCTTTCCATTGATGAACTTAAAAGTGAAGCATTAGGGTTATATTGCGTGCCTGGATAAATGTGATATATGCAGAATGAGGAATAAGATTTTTGTGCATTTTGAAAGACGAGGGTTGATTAGGGAGCATCAGCGTGGCTTTGTGCTTGGGCAGTGATGTCTTATGAATGTCATTGAGTGTTTTGAAAATGTGACCAAGAAAGCTGATGACGGCAAGGTGGTAAACATGGTTTATATGGACACAAGCACAAGAAAATCTGCAGATGCTGGAAGTCCAAAGCAACACGCACAAAATGCTGGAGGAACTCAGCAATTTTGACTGTTTACTCTTCTCATTTGATGCCGCTTAGCCTGCTGAGTTCCTCCAGCATTTTCTGTGTGTTTCTCTGGTTTATAAGGAAAGCCTTTGATAAGGTTCAATGTAGTAGGCTGCTCTGGAAGGTTAGATCACCTGGAATCGAGAGAGAGCTGGATACATAGCAACACACACAAAATGTTGGAGGAACTCGGCAGGCCAGGCATCTGATTAGAGTTGCTTCCATCGGAGAGGCCGCTGGTTCGAGTCTGTGCCATTGGAGGAGCTGCTGGGTTCTGGTTCTCTCAGAGATGTTATGGGTTGGACTGCAGTTCAAACTAACTGTAGTTCATATTGGCCTCTTTCAGTTTTGTTTTTTGTTTCGTTTTCTTACCCATTCTTTCTTGTTGAGGATTGGCGGACTGGGGTTTGGGTGATCTGTTAGTTTTTGGGCGAGTGAGGGGTTGGGGGTGCTTGAGGATTGCGAGTTTGTGTTTCTTTTTCTTTCCATGTGTGTGGGGGTGTCTGTATTCTCTGTCTACCTGGAGTAGAGACAAATACCAAAGTTGTATTCTGCATACATACATTGATCCAAAAACAAACCTTTGAAACTTTAAAATAGGAGAATGGATGTTGTGTTGAACTTGTATAAGGATGTTGATGAGGCCGACTTGGAGTATTGTGTGCAGTGTTGGTCACCTACCTACAGGAAAGATGTAAATAAGGTTGAAAGAACGCAGTTTAAATGGTTCAGCATGGACTAGATGGGCTGATGGGCTTGTTTCTGTGCTGTACTTTTCTATGACTCTATACAGTGGGCAATGAAGAAGGTTATCAGAAGTTACAGGGGGATCAGAATCAGCTGAGTAAGTGGGCCAAGGCACTGCAAATAGAGTTACAATTAGAAAAGCGTGAGGTGTTGCCTTTTGGAAAGTCAAGTCCAGGTAGGGCTTTCTGAGTGAATGACAGAGCCCTGAGGAGTGTTGTAGAACATTGGGATTACTTACAAACACTTGGTTGAGTGAGAGACGAGAATGTTACCACGGTAGCATAGTGGTTAGCGTAACACTATTTCAGTTCTTGGCGTTGGGGTTCTGAGTTCAATTCCAGAGTCCTGTTAGAAAGTTTGTACATTCTTCCCGTGTGTGTGGGTATCCTCCAAGTGCTGTGATTTCTGGTTGTAGGCTACATTGGCCATTGTAAACCGTCCTGTGATTAGACTAGGGTTAAATCATTGGGTTGCTGGGTGATACCGCTCGGTGGGCTGGAAAAGCCTATTCCGCAATTATTTTCAAATAAATGGCAGTTCCATGTCCCTGTGTTTCATTGTTTTAGATGTGAAAAACAGGGGATAAAAGAAGTCAGTGTAAAATGGGTGGTTGATAGTTGGTGTGGGCCCAAGGGACTGTTTCAGTGCCATCTCTCTCTCTCTCTCTCTGTCTAGCTGTGTATCCAGAAGGTCACATTTTGTTTGAATAGTAAAGATCTTCTGAAATTCATCTCCCAGTGCTGCAGGATCTTGGCAGCCTCAAGTTACGAGGGTTGAGGAAAGATGGTGAAGAATGTAAGATGTGAGAGTATAGGAATGCTGGATGAAAACCAATTCCATTTAAGCAGAAGCTTTTCCATCAAGTTTTACAGTGTGGGCACATAGTTTCTGCGTGGTTATAGTAAGCTATTGTTTTGAGGTGGGGTGTAGATTTTGTTTTGGAAGGATCAGCAGAAAGGAGAGCCAGCAGCTATTTAAATTGTTTTTGGTTGACTGAGTTGTCACACACTTAGCCCATAAAAGGAAGCTAGGGTAAAACAAGTGGCCATTGTAAGAGTGGGAGTTTGAGGAGGCACTTGTGAGTAACAGGTGAGGTTTTTTATTTTCCTGTTGATTTGTAATCTTTGACCGGAGGTGCAGGTGGATGTAACTCTGTAACAAGTGTGAGCAGGTCACACTTCAGGTGTGGACTATGGACAGACGGCTGATCACCAGAAGGAATAATCAGATAGTGCAGATTTTGGGGAGCTAGATAGAAAGCTGAAAAGCGGGGCTTCCAGTATTGTAAGCTGAAGATTAATACCCGTGCTGGTGAGGTGAAAACACAGATGCATAGTGCAGTTCCATATATGCTAAGAAACGGATGCAGGAGGGAGGTCTTGTGAGTTATGGATCATTGGGCTCTCTTCCAAGGCAAGTGGGACCTGTACAAACAAAATGTGTAGCATCTGAACTGGAGCAGAACAAATATCCTCGCATCTAGTCTAGCCTCTATGGAGGACTTGAGCCAGTGTCAGGGGAACGCGAGTCAAAGCAGCAAGGGAACAGGTGGCAGGGTTGAGGACAAGGAAGGTTGTATGACAAGTCAGGAATGGAAGGACAGGAAGGCTGATAAATGTGGTCGGACTGATGGGCTGAGATGTGTTCATTTTGATGCTAGGAGTATTATGGGTAAGCAGAATGGATTTGGAGCATGGCTCAATAATGAGATTATGATATTGTAGTCATTATGGGAACCTGTGTGTGGGACAAGACTGGTAGCTCAGTGTTCGAGGGTTTTGTCACTTCAGATGTGATGGAGGGGTTGCACTACTGAGAAGGGAGACATCACTGCAGTACTCAGCTTTTTTGCATTGTTGACATTCTATTTGTGAAAATGTTTTATTGAGAATACTATGAATTTCATTTCAGTAACATTGCCAATTTCAACATTCCCACAGCACCTCATTGTTAAAACTATTATCAGTGTCCAAGATGCTTTCAGTTCCCTGTTTGTCAGCTGTCGTCTGGTCTCCACGTTTCAGCTTTGCTGTCCTATAATACTTCAAGTCTTGATGAATTTTAGTTAAAAGTTAGTTGTTTGTGAATTTGGTTTTCCTAACTCCAGCCTGTTCTGTTCCTTACTGTTCTTCACCTGCTACATGCCAGCTGTCACTCACCTATATGAGCACTCATTTAGTAAATCAAATTTAATTTTTCTCTTGCTGTTGTATTTCTCTTGGTTTACTTCTAAGTCTAGTACCATTTGCTTTAGTAAGTGATATAAATCCTGAAAGTTCAGATTGTGCACTGTAAACTCCCAAGATTAGTCATATTTTGAATAGACACTTGAATATGGAGACTCTCGAGCATGTCTAACGTGGATAGGAATCTATTGCCATCAGATTAAGTAATAAGCAAGCTTTGCTATTACTGATTTCTTAGTGCAAGTCAAAGGCTTACAAACCAAAGTTGTAATTGTTAACTATTACATAGCAGTTTCAGAATCAAGCTTGTTGTGTTACCAAATGCACCTTTTCCTTGGTTAAGCATTTTGTTAATTTGCCTTTCACTCTAGAATTGCACACCATAACGCATTCAAGTAAAATGAGAAAGAAGCACAAAAAGTTTCTTTTGGTTTAATGTATCAGTACTTTCAAAATACCAGTGTTTTTCTCTGACCATGGTTGATGGACAGTGAAGGAAATTGACCTTTCTTCCATGTGAAAGATAGAATTTAGCCAAGACCTGTATTTTCATTTAACACAGATAAGGTGTACTTTTAAAGTAAAAGTACTTACGTTTGTTTGAAGCCTAAGATTGCCAAAGCAATTTTAGAAGTGTTCCTCACTAGGGATTTTTATCTCCAATAGTCTTTTTCAAAATCTCTGAAGGGGAGGTGAGAATTTAAAGAAAGAATGTTGTCACTCAAGGAAACAAATCAGTCACCCATTTGGAATCTTTCCTGAGATTTAATGTAGATCACACAAATGATAAAATGTTTTTGAATGGTGGTAATCCAACAAATATCAAAGGTTGTCAGTCGGAATCAAATGCTGTCTAATTTTCAGATTTTATTCTCTTTTAGTTAATCATTTAAAAGCAAGTGCACAAGAAAGACAATTCTCCATGGCAGGAACAATAATCTGCAATCTCTGATGATCTTGCTGCCAGTGTTAATAGTGAAAGATCAATGGGAAATAAATAGACCTGAGATTCTTGCAAAAGACAAGACATGTAAACTTGCCCTTGTAAGGATACACAGCGACTGGGGCTTTAAAAAGAAAAATTGATAGGGAATCTGTCTTTCATTTGCAACACTTTTCTGTGAACAGAAAAGAAACTGACACACACTGAAAGTCTAAAATATGAAAACACACACTCTTACTGTCTTTACCTGCTACGTATTTCAGGAAGCTTCTGCTTTACTTCAAATTGCCAATATCTGCAATGTTTTTACTCGTGTTTTTGTTTCTATCCTTGCAGGGTTGCTAGTACTCTTGAAGATCATTAACTATTAAGATGACACAAAGTAAATATAATATTGCAACTTAACTATCACTGACGAGTATTTGAATCAATGGCAACAGCTTTACGTGTCATTCTAATTAGAATTGCAATTACATTGTAATTTTGTTTAAATCAGCATTTTGGCCACATCAGTCACTTTTGATAGCTTTTACTGAATCCTGCTGGCCCTGCAAGCAGAAACAACCTTGAAATTTGAGGATTGTTGTAGCATCTGATGAACATTTCGTAGCACAAATACCAATGTCATATGGACATAACAGTTGTATTTACATTGCTTGGCAAGGATAGAAGCTTGCCAAGACCAGTACCTTTTGTCCTGTATTCACCTTACTGGAAAAGAATAAATGCTTGTTTAGAGTGTAGATTTTGCAGTCTCAGCGT
Organism: Hemitrygon akajei; assembly: GCF_048418815.1. Lineage (NCBI taxonomy): Eukaryota > Metazoa > Chordata > Chondrichthyes > Myliobatiformes > Dasyatidae > Hemitrygon > Hemitrygon akajei. The sequence goes on along the minus strand of NC_133128.1, from coordinate 160,995,640 downwards.
GGCCTAAAGCATTTTATCGGCACAGGAGGGTGGGCAGTGTTATAAAGTGAAATAGGTGGAGGCTAACTTGTACCCAGCATGCTCTCCCAAATAACATTTTGATAATAACCAGCTAATTTTCATTTTTAAGTACATTAAGATGGTAACTATTGACAAGAATAACTGGGAGGACACTTCATTTAGTTTTCATAGTTATATTGAATCTTTTCCTTCCGACCTTATTTGTAATATCACCTACATTCTGAGAAAAGCTTGCTTTAAGTTGACCACATTACTTTGTCCTGCTCTCATTATACAGTATCTAACAGGAAAGAATTGATCGAATAATGTAGTTTTGAGCTTCATTGTCATGAGCTTCCTAGGTAAAAAAAAAGTCTAACAAAACACGGGATGTTCTTGATCTCTGGAAAGTCCAACAGTTATTACAGATCCTTGCCCTCTCACTCAATGTCAGGAAAACCAACAAGAGCTGATGATTGACTACAGGAGGAGGAAACTAGAGGTCTGTGAGGAAGTTGTCATCAGGGAATCAGAGGTGGAGAGGGTTAGTAGCTTCAAATTCCTCAGCACTATCATTTTGGAGGCTGTGTCCTGGGTCCAGCACACAAGTACCATTACAAAGAAAGCACCACAATACCTCTAACTAGAACAAAAACACAAAATGCTGGCAGAACTCAGCTGGCCAGACAGCATCTATGGGAGGAGGTAGTGACGACGTTTCGGGCCGAAACCCTTCATCAGGAGTGAAGTAACATGGGATGGTCAAGGGGGGGATAAGAAGTGGGGGGGGGGAGGGATAAAGTAGAGAGCTAGGAAGTGATAGGTTGGAGGGAAATGGGCAAGGGGGAAGGTGGAGAATTATGGGAAATAAAAGAGAAAGAAAGGTAGGGCTGGGGGGGAGATATATTGAGGGGGGGAAAAAAGAGAGAGAAAGAGAACCAGACTGAAATAATAGATAGGGATGGGGGTAAGGGGGACCAGGGGTATCAACGGAGGTCTGTGAGTTGGATGTTAATGCTGGCAGGTAGGAGGCTACCCAGGCGGGTGATAAGGTATTGCTCCATCAACCTGCGTGTGGCCTCATCTTGACGGTAGAGGAGGTCATGGACAGACATGTCAGAGTGGGAGTGGTCTGTGGAATTGAATTGTGTGGCCAAAGGGAGATCCCACCACTGATGGAGGACCGAGCACCAGTCCTCGCTGCAGACTGGGAGACCGTTTTGCCGAACACCGGCGGTTGGACCTCCAGCAGTGGTGGGATAGACCCGCCGTTTCTCTAACTAGAAGTTTGTGACAATTTGGCATGTCATCAAAAGCATTGATGAACAGTGGAGAGTATCCTGACTGGTTGCTACATGGTCTTGTATGGAAACATCAACACTCTTGAATAAAAAGCCTACAGAGAGTAGTGGATTCAGCCTAGTCCATCACAGGTAAAGTCCTCTCCGCCACTGAGCATATCTACAGGCACCATCCACCATTCAGGCCATGCTTGCTTCTCCCTGCTGCCGTCAGAAAGGAGATACTGGAGCCTTAGGTCCCCCACCACCAGGTTCAGGAACAGTTATTACCTTTCAACCATAGGGCTTCTTAACCAGAGGGGATAACTTCAATCACCCCAACTCTGAGCTGATTCCACAATCTATATACTTACCTTCATTGACTCCACAACTCCTGTTCTCATTATTTGTTTATTTTTTTCATTTTTGTATTTGTACAATATGTTGTCTTTTGTACACAGTTTGTTTATCTGTCTTTATGTGCATTTTTAAAATTCTGTTGTGTTTCTTTGTATTTACAGTGAATGCCTACAAGAAAATGAATCTCAGGGTAGCATATGGCGACATGTATGTACTTTGATAATAAATTTACTTTGAATTTTGTGTCATCAGCTGGCAGTTTTTTCAGAGTGTGCAGGAATCAATCATGTTGTTTTGAATCTGCCAGAATAGGAAAGAGAGAACTTGTTTGAAGGACATTGGTGGCCAATATGGCTTTTTTAGAACTTCTGTGGACATTAATGTTGGTACAGGATTTAAAAATAAAATTCCTGAGGTATTTTTAATTTAATTAGCAATTTAAATTCACAAGCTGTTCTGGGGTTTTGAACTTGTTCTTTGATTCATTTGCCCTGGGTCCTCTATAATTAATCCAGTATGACTCTACCCTACAAAGGAGCTCAGTAATTTTTGGATACCTTTGATACAGAGTTCAGATGATGTAGATTCTATAAAATACCTTATAAAGTAAATATAATCAATATGGAAGTCTTTTTATAGCCACTTACTCTGAATCTTCACAACATTAGACCTCCTCTCTTTACATATTCATTGAGTTGTCTAGCATGGAAATGGATCTTCTGGCCCAACTTGTCTGTGTTGACTAATTTGCCTCTCGAGGCTAATTCCATTTGGCTGTATTTGATCTATTCCTCTCTCAACCTTTCCAATGCATATACTGGTCCAAGTATTTTCTAAATGTTGTAAGTGTGCTGCCCTCTACCATCTACTCAACTATGTGCTTCAGCAGGTTATTCCAAATACCTAGCATCCTGTGTGTGGGTATAAAATCTTGCTCCTTGGATCTCTTTAAGTCCCTCCCCTCTTGTCATAAATCTGTGCCCTCTCTGTTTACAATCTCCTATGTAAAAGACTGTGACTCTCAACTCTATCTACGTCTCTAATAATGTTATAAAATTCTTTGTCATTCATCAGCCCCCTTTGATCCAGGGAAATCAAACTAAGTTTGTCCAGCCTCTCTGTATAATGTTTTCTCGTCCAGCCAACATTCATATGAATCTTCCCTGAACCATCTCAAGCTTAATCATTTCCTTTCTACAGTGTAGAATTGTACCAGATCGTCTTAGTGGGGTCCAGCTAATGTTTTATACAGCTATTACATGACATAAGTGTTGGCGCGTGACCAAGTGGTTAAGGCGTTCATCTAGTTATCAGAAGGTCGCTAGTTCGAGCCTTGGCTGAGGCTGCGTGTGCATCCTTGAGCAAGGCACTTAACCACACATTGCTCTGCGACGACGCCAGTGCCAAGCTGTATGGGTCCTAATGCCCTTCCCTTGGACAACATTGGTGGTGTGGAGAGGGAAGACTTGCAGCTTGGGCAACTGCCGGTCTTCCATTTTAAAAAAAAACCTTGCCCAGGCTTGCACCCTGGAAACTTTCCAAGGCGCAAATCCATGGTCTATCGAGACTAACGGAGGCCTGCCTACCTACCTACCTACATGACATAACCAACTTACGTGCCAAAGCCATGACTGAAGAAGGCAAGGATGCCAGATGCCTTACTCACAACACTGTCTATCTTTCCTGCTCAGCTTTCTGCCTAGCTCTCTCAATTCTCTTTTCAAGGCCTCTTTGCTTTTCCTTTCTATGTCATTGGTACCAATATGTACCAAGACATCTGGCTGCTCTCCCTCCCTCTCCAAAATGCTGTGGACGCAACCTGAGACATCCCTGACCCTGGCAAAGGGAGATAACGTACCATTTATGTGTCCTGTTCACATCCGCTAAATCTTCTGTCTGCTCCCCTGACTATTGAGTCCCCTGTCACTTCCACTCCCCTCTTCCCTCTCTTTCTCTTCTGCAACACCCAGATACATTGGTTTTTAGAGAAAGTTCAATTGATAAAATGGAACAAAAGCAATAGAATAATGAGCACATTGTAGAAGATTGTCTTAGGACTGGTGGAAGCTTGTGTGGAGTTTAAACATGGGCTTAGACCAAATGGGCTGGAAGCACACCTTCTGCACTGTTAAAGAAGGCAGTATTTAATACAAATATGGCATCATTCTACAAATTCATAATTAATGATCACTGTCATTTACTAGATACCTGCTTGAAGCTGACTGTATCATCTAATGACCCTTTGATAATTTCTTCAAATATTTGCTTTATTGATTTTCTGGATTAACAATATTTCATTTCATTTCTCTTTTTCCAGAATGCTCCTGTGATAATTTCCCCAGCTTCATCAAAGCATTTGTTAAAATAGATCAATACTATGCATTAAGTATGGCAAACAATAGAGCCAAGTTTCTTTGCAGAAAAACATTCTCTGGAATTTGTTGTGAATTCACTTGCAATATGTACTTTTCCTTAACACCATACAGCAATTTGACAGTAAAAAAAAAAGGAGATTTTTTTTGTTGCAATTTTAGTATCTTGGTGAACAAAATCAGATAAGTACCAAAAGTCAATCTTCTACCAACAAAAATTAATGTTCCTATTTAACACTTGAAATGGAGTTTATTTGGAAAATTGTGTTCTACCAATATTCTTGTTTGTACTTAGACAATGTTGGAAATATTCAACAGGCCGGGCAGCAATATTAAAGTAAAATCAATATTCTTGGTTGATAATGTTTGTCAGACTGATCATGTGTAATGACAATATTTTTAAAATATGCAAATGATGGTTATCTAAAATGTGGGAAATAATCAGCAAGTCAGTCAACATCTGATGATGAAGTTCATGTTTTGAGTTTGCTTAATCTCCTAAATGCTTCTAATATTTACTGTTTTAATTTTCCTGTAATATTGTTTAAGGTGAAGGGATTTTATCAACTTGAAGGCTTTTAACATTCAAAAATAACGGTGACTCAATGGCTTTTAAATATTATTCCTCTGCATTATGGCCTGAAAATATTTTCTGCATTTGCAAAATTATGACACATCTAAAATCAATTTTCATCGTGAAGACTCAATGCTATTAAAGTTTGAGGAGAAACAGGTTTTAAGTTTCTTGGTGCCTTGGTAATGTTGAGTTGATTACAGTATCCAAGCAGGAAGAGCAGCTTTGGAAATTGAAAATACTGGCTTTAATGTTAAGACATTAGTCACCTGCTTCTACTGGATATATAACCTTTTGAAGCAGAAAATGAGTACACAGAAAATAATTTCGAAAGAAAATTACTGCAAGATTAATCTATTACTATCTGTAACATACATCGTTTCTCATTCATTGTTTCTCTTCACCATTCTCATTTTTTGTTTTATTTTTGAAGTCTTGCCATCATCCCACTAAAATTATTCTGCCGAGAATATTGCTACTACAGCATATGAATGAAGATTAATAATGGATATCCTGCATTTGCTGATTTTGAGTGTTTGTTGTACTACTGATATTAATGTTTAAAGCTTCCTACTTAAGGAAGGAGATTATAACTCACAAATTTAGTTTTAGTAATGTTAATATATCATAATCTAGAAATTTGCCATAATTTAACTGCATGCAATTAATGAGTTTGTAGTACAGGCAGTGCTTTGGTTACATAATGGTTCTTTTCCTGAGAACACTCTGTGAGCAGATTTTTCTTTTATTTTCCCAAGTCAGTGCAGATCAATAAACTTTGATGTGTATTGAGATGTGGACGGGTTTTGGTTTATTTCAATTCTATAGCAATGCTTTAAGTTGTATTCTACTTAGGGATGTAAAATATTCATGGGTGTTGTGGCTACTGTCAGTCATCTGTCCTTTAATGTTTTTATAAAAAGTTAACATAGTCAATTTCCACAAGGTCACTCAATGATTTAACCATGAAACTATGTTTCACAAAAAGCAAATTAAATAGGATTGGGAACTAGAAACTTATCAGGGTATAATTGCCCCATGTTGTTGAGTAGCAGCCATTTGTTAGACTGTATAGCTACCTAAATCGTAGGGTATACGTGCTATCGTAGGGACAGAAATGTGGGCAGAGGGGGTGGGGTGGCCCTGTTGGTGAGGAATGAGATTCAGTCCTTTGCAAGGGAGGACATAGGATCAGGAGAAGTAGAGTCTGTGTGGATAGAACTGAGGAACAGTAAGGGCAAAAAGACCCTAATGGGTGTTGTCTACAGGCCCCCAAACAGTAGCATGGATATTGGGTGCAAGTTGAATAGGGAGTTAACATTGGCATGTGGCAAAGGTAATGTCGCAGTAGTTATGGGGGATTTCAACATGCAGGTGAACTGGGAGAATCAGGTTGGTGCTGGACCCCAGGATAGGGAGTTTGTAGAGTGCCTACGGGATGTATTCTTGGAGCAGCTTGTACGAGTGCCGACCAGGGACAAGGCTATTCTGGATTTAGTGTTGTGTAATGAACAGGATTTGATAAGGGATCTTGAACTAAAGGAGCCATTAGGAGGTAGTGACCATAATATGATAAGTTTTTAATCTGCAATTTGAGAAGGATCGGAGGTGTCAGTGTTGCAGTTGAACAAAGGAGACTATGGAGTCATGAGGGAGGAGCTGGCCAAAGTTAAATGGACTGATATCCTAGCAGAAAAGACAGTGGAACAGCAATGGCAGGTATTCTTGGGAATAATGCACAAGGTGCAAAATCAGTTCATCCCCCGGAGAAGGAAGGATTCAAAGGGGAGAAAGCGGCCACAGTGGTTGACAAAGGAAGTCAGGGATTGCATAGCATTTAAAAAAACAGTATGACAGAGCTAAGGTGAGTGGGAAGACAGATGATTGGGAAATTTTTAAGGAACAACAGAACTTAACTAAAAAGGCAATACGGGGAGAAAAAATGAGGTACAAACGCAAGCTAGCCAGGAATATAAAGGAGGATAGCAAAAGCTTTTTGAGGTATGTGAAGAGAAAGAAGATAGTTAAGAACAATGTTGGGCCCTTGAAGAATGAATTGGGTGAAATTGTTATGGGAAACAGAGGAATGGCAGAAGAATTTAATAAGTTCTTTAGATCTGTCTTCACTCGGGAAGACACAAGCAATCTCCCAGATGTATGGATGGGCCAAGGACATAGGGTAACAGAGGAAATGAAACAGATTGACATTAGGAAGGAAACGGTGATGAGAAGACTGATGGGACTGAAGGCTAACAAACCCCCAGGTCCAGATGGTCTGTATCCTAGGGTACTAAAGGAGGTGGCTGTGGAAATCGCGGATGCATTGGTAATCATTTTCCAATGTTCCTTAGATTCAGGATCAGTTCCTGAGGATTGGAGAATGGCTAATGTTATCCCACTTTTTAAGAAAGGAGGGAGGGAGAAAACAGAACTATCGTCCTGTCAGCCTAACGTCAGTAGTGGGGAAGATGCTAGAGTGCATTATTAAAGATGAAATAGTGGCATATCTAGATAGCAGTGATCGGATTGGGCCGAGCCAGCATGGATTTACCAAGGGCAAGTCATGCTTGACTAATCTATTGGAGTTTTTCGAGGATGTAACCAGGAAGTTAGACAAGGGAGATCCAGTGGATGTAGTGTACCTCGATTTTCAGAAGGCATTTGATAAGGTCCCACATAGGAGATTGGTGGGTAAAATCAGAGCTCATGGCATTGGGGGGAAGATATTGACATGGATAGAAAACTGGTTGGCAGATAGAAAGCAAAGGATAGCGGTGAATGGGTGTTTCTTGGAATGGCAGGTGGTGACTAGTGGGGTGCCGCAGGGCTCGGTATTGGGACCACAGCTGTTTACGATTTACATCAACGATTTAGATGAAGGCATTGAGAATAACATCAGCAAATTTGCTGATGATACTAAGCTGGGTGGCAGTGTGATATGTGATGAGGATGTTAGGAGAATTCAGGGTGACTTGGATAGGCTCGGTGAGTGGGCAGATACTTGGCAGATGACGTTTAATGTGAATAAGTGTGAGGTTATGCACTTTGGGAGTCAGAACAGGAAGGCAGATTATTATCTGAACGGTGTAGAGTTAGGTAATGGAGAAATACAAAGAGATCTAGGAGTCCTTGTTCATCAGTCACTGAAGGTGAATGAGCAAGTGCAGCAGGCAGTGAAGAAGGCTAATGGAATGTTGGCCTTCCTTACAAAGGGAATTGAGTACAAGAGCAAGGAAATCCTTTTGCATTTGTACAGGGCCCTGGTGAGACCACACCTGGAGTATTGTGTACAGTTCTGGTCTCCAGGGTTAAGGAAGGACATCCTGGCTGTAGAGGAAGTGTAGCGTAGATTCACAAGGTTAATTCCTGGGATGTCCGGACTGTCTTACGCAGAGAGGTTAGAGAGATTGGGCTTGCACACGCTGGAATTAAGGAGATTGAGAGGGGATCTGATTGCAACATTTAAGATTATTAAGGGATTAGACAAGATAGAGGCAGGAAATATGTTCAGATGCTGGGAGAGTCCAGTACCAGAGGGCATGGTTTAAGAATAAGGGGTAGGTCATTTAGGACAGAGTTAAGGAAAAACTTCTTCTCCCAGAGAGTTGTGGGGGTGTGGAATGCATTGCCTCAGAAGGCAGTGGAGGCCAATTCTCTGGATGCTTTCAAGAAGGAGCTAGATAGGTATCTTATGGATAGGGGAATCAAAGGATCTGGGGACAAGGTAGGAACCGGGTATTGATAGTAGATGATCAGCCATGATCTCAGAATGGCAGTGCAGGCTCGAAGGGCCGAATGGTCTACTTCTGCACCTATTGTCTATATCGTATTGCTGTGCACTTACTTCCTTTACATCAATCATCTAATCAAGTATCTTCTGTCACCCCTAACACTATCCATAATTAAACCAATGGAAGCTATAATGTATTCAATAATTATGAATATTAATTTATATTTCTGTAACTTTCCTATCTTGCAAAAATTCTTCAAACACTTACGGGAGAATTTCCATAAATTGGGTCCTTTGTAACGCAGGGGGCCCCTGTATTTTAATCAGTGTTGCCCATTGGAATACTAAAGGCATGCAGAAACAAACATTTTGTGTTAAGGTCACAATCTTATCCTTTTTCCTCTCTTATTTTCTTCACCAACTCTCACTGCCAGCAATCATCAGGAATTGGACAACATCGCTATGAATGTAAGTTGTATTTCATTGCTTTATTAACCCTGTCATTATGATAAATGGTTGCAGGCTGTTTTTAATCTAAAATAAGAGAGCAACTTTCCTTTGCTGTCCTTGCATCTGCATTCCCCAGTACACAAACATAAGAAAAAGGAGCAAGTGTTGGCTGTACTTTTACACGAACAGTTCAATAAAGTTATGTTAATCTTGGTATTAGCCCATTTTACTACCTGCTCCTCACAACCTTAGATTATTTTGAGACCCTGATAAATAATCTTTTTTAGACCTTGGAACGACTTAATTCAGAATTTTAGTGACTGGAGTCCAGTAGATATACTTACTGACCAGCATACTACCTCATGAATTACAGTGTTCTTGTCACTGCTCAGTTTGAGATTCAAGATGTAGGCTTCATCCCGGCCTCTTGAATCACTGAAATGCAGAGGCAGTAAGGTTAATCAAATATTTAGTCAAGTAAAATCAGGTGGTTCAGCTATTACTCAAGTTTTCTGTATTATGTATTAACTGAAAATGATGTAGCAATAATCTACACCGGCCTTTCTCAACTTTTTGCTCTGGAGGAACCTTTGAAATAATTTTCAGGTCTCAGGGAACCCCTGCGTACAATTATTATATCTACAGCTCACGGTACGTTATCGTGATCAGCAAGTTGTAGGTATGATAATCTAAAAATAATTGTCACTGCTCTTTTAAGAAGAGAATGAATTTTAGCCAACCTTTCTTGGGCAAAAAAAAAATAGTTGAGCTTAGCTTACCTTTCTTGAAATTAACCTCTTTCTTTCCCTTTCGTAAATTTTAAAATCTCAAGGCAAACTTAATAAATTTCTCAATTTTGGGTTGAACGTGAGATAAGCGCACACAGATTTAATCTTCAGCTGAAATGAGATGATTTCTACCCTTGCTCTTAATGCTTGTTAAACAAGAAGCTTGCTCACACATGTAAGAAGTTGAAAATTGCAGCAACATCTTCATTGCTTTCCTATGAATGCCAGGATAGGCTTCTTTCACAGAAATCCAGAACTAGCCCAGGAGCAGGCCAGTAAATCTCATCTTGAGAGCATGGTCAGTCTGCAGCTCACAAAGTTCTTCCTCTTCTCTCAAAGTCGTAAGTTCTCAAGCTGAGCAGAAGATTCAGAGAAAAGGTCCCTCACCCAGTCATACACTTGTGTTGAAAGGGAGGAAGAATATTGTTTAATTTTGTTCTGCAGTTCTTCCAGGTGGTTTTCAATAAGACTTGCGACTTTCTGATATCCTTCCTCACTCTCAAGCCGAAGCAGCAGTGGAAATATTTCAAGATTTTCTTTTGCAACATGATTTTTTCTGAAGATTCAGTTTCCTCTTAATCCAAGAATCTCGTCAGTTGAAGTCAAAACATTTTCTGCAGGGCCTTGCAGAGACTTGTTTCATATGATGAAAAATGCTTGTTAAGTAGGCTAGTTTCTGCAGCCATTCTTCATCTTTAAAGCACTCAGCAAAATCTGGCCTGCTGTTTTCTTGAAAATCCTCCTGCAATTCACCTTTCAGCTCAGACACCCTGTTGAGAACTTCTTCTCTGCTAAACCACTGGATTCCTGTATGTAGCAGGAGATCGGTATGTTTTTTGTTCAGGCTATCACACAGTTTTTAAACATTCTAGAGTGAACTGGTCTTAAACTTACTAAATAACTTGCTTCCTGAACCTTTCTACTGACTTCAATTTCAAAACCTTTAATCTGTTTGTTTTGAGATTTCAATAATCAGCCCTCTTATGTGTCATATGGCTGTGATTTGTAGTTCAGTGTTTTTTCAGTTTTGCTGGAGCCATTACTGTATTTGTAAGTAGTTTGCCATGGACTAGGCACAATGGAATAGGACAACCCGGATTACCAGTCCATGGAAAACCCAGTGATACATAGCTTCCATTGTAAAGACATGGTAATGGCTGATTACTTTAGTCCCACCAACTGCTTTTGTCTCCAGGACCCAGAAGAGGCTGGTGGTCTGCTACGGTCCTGAGTCTTCCGATCGCGAAGGGCGGTCAGTCATTGCTTTGCGTGCAAACCCAATTGGTGGCTCCCCGCCTCAGGGTCCTGCAGAGATTCCTGTATAGTGACCACCCTCCGAAATGGCATGAGATGTTGACGCACTTACTCCACCAGGAGCACTGCCTGCAGGAGGGCGCACAGCTTCAAGTGGCCAAGCCATTTTGAGGGAGCTGCCTCAGTTTCACTGAAAGCTGTTGAGGGTATGGCTTCTGGTCCCATCCGGACAGGGTGCTCCTGTACTGGTGGGAGACAGTGCTCTAGCTGTGAAAGGGGCTGGTCTCCATCCCATCGTGGTGGGTGTCGAGGGGGCTCAGGGGAAGTGGAACAGTTCCAGCTGCACCACCATCTGACGGACCCAGACCTCAGGCAACCATGTGGGAGAGTGTCCCACAGGGATGCTCACCGTGACACTCCAAAGCATTTCTTAAACGTGCTGCTCTAAGCACCGTTCACTTCTGACCAGACTCGCCTTCGTGATCTGTTTTACTGTCTGGCAGCGGAGGAGTTCCCCAGTGGAAATCTCCTCATGCTGGGCCTCTCCCCTGTACATTGGGGACCTGGAGTGGAAGGCGTTGCATTGTAAGTGCTAGCATCACGCATTGCTCAAAGTTCAAAAATTGGTGTGTTTTTATTAACGATCTCTCGTGAAACCCCGAGCAACCTTTCTCATTAACCTAGGGTTCCATAGAACCGTGGTTGAGAAACTGTGTTCTAGACAATCACTAATATTTGTAAAACCTGCATTCATGAATCACACTTGTGATTCATAACTGTAGGTTTTTGAAATATTAGTGTTTGTGTTGTGTGGATGCCATTTTTCAGTAATTCTTATCAAAATATTACAGCTCCTGAGGAATAAAGAGTTGTGCTAAGTTATCATTTCAAAGCTTTTTAGTGCAGTAATAAGATTTTCAAAGCTGTGAAGATAAGGAATTGGAAATACATTTCGAATGGATATTTAGTTGCAGAAAACAAATGGTGAACTGACTGGCTTGAGGCCACGGACTCCTGAACTGCTTTCACTCACTTCAGCACAGAGCTGGCTCTCTGGCCGTGATTCACTTTTGGGGACTCTGCAGTTCACATGCTGTGTTTTATTTCTTCACATTTTTATTATTTGCCCAATTTGTTTTTTTATACACATTGGACATTAGTTAGTCTTGGTTGCTTGGGGGTTTTCATGGATTGGATTGAGTTTCTTTGTTTTGTGGCTGCCTGCAAGAAGATTAATTTTAAGGTTTTATATGGCATACGTACTTTGAAAATAAATTTACTGTGAAGTTTGGTAAAGGGTGAATGGTTAATCAAATTTCGAAAGAGACCGCTTCTAGTTACTGGCAAAAGGGTAGAGCTTACTATTCACTTCGGTAAATTTAAAAACAAACATAAGAGGTGACCGGATAGAGGTGTATAAGATAATGAGAGACATTGATCATGTGGACAGTCAGAGGCTTTTTCCCAGGGCTGAAATGGCTAACAAGAGGGGGCAGAGTTATAAGGTGCTTGGAAGTAGGTACAAGGAGGATGTCAGGGTAAATTTTTCACACAGTGTGGTGGGTGCCAGCAATGGTGGTGGAGGCGGGTACAATAGATTCTTTTAAGAAATTCTTATATAAGTATATGGATCTTAGAAAAATAGAGGGCAATGTGGTAGGATAATTCTAGGCAGTTTCTAGAGTAGGTTACGTGATCCTTTGAAGGGCCTCTAAAGTGTTGTAGATTTTCTATATTCTGTTCTAAACATCTTGCCTAAAATATTTCAACAGGCTCTAAAACATTTATAGATTATTTAAACAGATAAGCTGATAAAGGTTTCACATCAAAATATTTAAAACTTGATTTCATTCCAGGACGATTTACAAAATGAGCCTTTTGAACTTATTTGGAAAGATTTTGAACTTGATTAGCATTATACTTAAATAACTGGACAGCAAATATTTGTATTTGACATAATGGAACATGGATAAGGGTGATGAACTTTGTGGTTGATATGCTGTTTGCCTCTCTCTGTCCTCTTCTTGCTCTGACAAAAGAGGGCTTTGGCTACTGTATTAAGTACCCAGTTAAAAGTTGTTGCTTCGGTGATGTATGCAGTATTATAGTCTGTTCAGCTGCTGCTAACAGGAGCTGTGCATTCATATGCAGCATAGTTAAAGTAGAATCTGATATTTTCTTAATCCATGTTTTTGATTTTAAGCTGACTGAGTTTTGCACTGAATGTTTCTGCAAATGGCGAGGTGCTCATCAGCAGCACCTAGAGCAAGGCGAAAGAGTGATCCTGAGTCAGTTTGAGGAGCGGAGAGCTAAACGGAGGGCACAGCGGACAACGATTCAACGACACCCTACACATGCAGCAACTGTGGCAGAGCCTACCGCTCCAGGATCAGCCTCAATAGCCACAGTCAGCGCTGCTCGACAAACCAGTGACTACCAGAGGCACAGTACCCATGGTCAACCACAACTGATGGAGGCCACACACAGTTCTGCATGTATTCGTATTCATATACACTATGGACATGGGTGCCTCAGACTAATTCATATATACCATCTAAACTGCATAACTGAGCTAGTTCCATTTGTTTGTATTTGGTCCATATCTCTCTAAACCTTTCCTATCCATGCAATTGTCCAGTGCCTTTAAAATGTCATAGCTATACTAGCCTCTACCATTTTATCTGGCAGTTTATTCCAGGTACTCACTGTCCTTTATGTGAAAAGTTTGTCCCTCAGATCCTTTTTTAAATCTTTTCTCCTCACTTTAAAGCTATGTCCTCTAGTTCTGTACTTCACTACACTAGGGAAAAGACTTTGGTTTCTCACCTTATCTATGCCACCCATGATTTTATGATTCTCTGTAAGTGTTTGTTGAAGATCAGTTCTCGCAACACAGGATGTATCATACGTTCTTTTGAAAATGAGCTCTTTAGTATATCAATGTTTGCCTTTCAAAATATCCAAATGAGCACAATAAATGTTATATATATTGTCAAGTGTTACAAATGTAGTCAATATCAAATATTGAAAAGTATTGTGTTCTAAATTGCACAATATCAAATTTTAAAGCTGGTGTTAGACAAAGTTGGAGAACTTTACATCTCTGAACTGGCTTTAAGAGTTGAGCCTTAAAAATCTTACATTTGTTCTTCTGTAGTGCAAAATTTCCAAAATAAAAATCAACTTAATCTTATTTAATGTTGATTGAGGAGAATCAATCATGCCTTGTTTGATTATTAATTTAGATAATTTGTCAAAGTATTCTCTCTTGTGGAAAGATGTGATGAACAAAAGAAATATTTCAAAAATGTTTTTAGGAATGATTTTAATTTTCCACATATTGATTGGGACTCTCATACTGTTAAAGGTCTAGATGGGTTAGAGTTTGTAAAACGTGTTCAGGAAAGTTTTCTAAATCTGTATATAGAGGTACCAACTAGAGTGGAAGGACATCCAGGACATCACCAATTACAGGACAACATCTCCTGATTCTATGGGTGATGCCTCCCTCCCAGATGCGCTGAACAAATTATACGCCCATTTTGAGGCGGAAAATGACATGGCGGCGAGGAAGTCCACCTCTCCTACAAATGACCAGGTGCTGTGTCTCACCGTGACCGATGTGAGAAGAACCCTGTGCAGGGTCAACCCATGGAAGGCTTCTGGACCAGACAACATCCCTGGTGGAGTGCTCAGAGGATATGCAGACCAGATAGTTCTCACTGACATCTTCAACATCTCCCTGAGTAGCACCACCGTTCCAATGTGCTTTAAGGCCGCCACCATCATCCTCGTGCTGAAGAAGTCTTCAGTGTCCTGCCCAAATGACTACCTTCTTGTTGCCCTCACATCCATCATCATGAAGTGTTTTGAGAGGCGCATCATGAGGCATATCAAGACCCTGCTGCCCCCCCTCACTGGACCCCCTGCAGTTTGCGTACCGTCCCAACCGCTCAACAGACGATGCCATTGCCATCACCCTGCACTTGGCCCTAACTCACCTGGACAAAAAAGACACGTACATTCAAATGCCGTTCATAGACTTCAGTTTAGCATTCAACACAATCATCTGTCAGAAACTGATTGGAAAGCTGAGCCCACTGGACCATAACACCTCCCTCTGCAACTGGATCCTAGACTTCCCGATGGGAGACCTCAGTCAGTCTGGATCGGGAGCAGCATCTCCAACACCATCGCACTGAGCACAGGGGCCCCCCAGGGCTATATGCTCAGTCCACTGCTGTTCACTCTGCTGATCTACGACTGTGCTTCAACACACAGCACGAACCATATCATCAAGTTTGGCGATGACACAACCGTGGTGGGTCTCATCAGCAAGAACCACTAGTCAGCTTACATAGAGGAGGTGTAGCGGCTAATGGACTGGTGCAGATCCAACAACCTGTCTCTGAATGTGAACAAAACAAAAGAGATGGTTTTTGACTTCAGGAGGGCAGGGAGCGACCACTCCCCACTGAACATTAACGACTCCTTGGTAGAGATCGTTAAGAGCACCAAATTTCTCGGTGTTCACCTGGCGGAGAATCTCACCTGGTCCCTCAACACTAGCGCCATAGCAAAGAAAGCCCAGCAGCATCTCTACTTTCTGCGAAGGCTGAGGAAAGTCCATCTCCCACCACCCATCCTCATCACATTCTACAGGGGTTGTATTGAGAGCATCCTGAGCAGCTGCATTACTGCCTGGTTTGGAAATTGCACCATTTCGGATCGTAAGACCCTGCAGCGGATAGTGAGGTCAGCTGAGAAGATCATCGGGGTCTCTCTTCCCGCCATTACAGACAGTTACACTGCACGCTGTATCTGCAAAGCAAACAGCATTATGAAGGACCCCACACCAGTCATACAAACTCTTCTCCCTCCTGCCATCTGGGAAAAGGCACCAAAGCATTCGGGCTCTCACGACCAGACTATGTAACAGTTTCTTCCCCCACGCTATCAGACTCCTCAATACCCAGAGCCTGGACTGACACCTTACTGCCCTATTGTCTTGTTTATTATTTATTGTAATGCCTGCACTGTTTTGTGCACTTTATGCAGTCCTGGGTAGGTCTGTAGTGTAGTGTTTTTTTTCTGTGTTAATTTTTTACGTAGTTCAGTCTAGTTTTTGTATTGTGTCATGTAACATCATGATCCTGAAAAAATGTTGTCTCATTTTTACTATGTACTATACCAGCAGTTATGGTTGAAATGTCAATAAAAGTGACTTGACTAGTGAGGATGCAATATTAGATCTCCCATTAGGAAATGAGTTAGGACAGGTGACTGAAGTGTGTGTAGGGGAACACTTTGGTTCCAGTGATCATAACACCGTTAGTTTCAACTTTATCATGGATGAAGATAGATCTGGTCCTTGGGTTGAGGTTCTAAACTGGAAAAAGGCCAAATTTGAAGAAATGAGAAAGGATCTAGAAAGATTGGATTGGGACAGGTTATTCTCTGGCAAGGATGTCGTTGGTAAGTGGGAGGCCTTCAAAGGAGAAATTTTGAGAGTGCAGAGTTTGTATGTCACTGTCAGGATTAAAGGCAAAGTGAATAAGAATAAGGAACCTTGGTTCTCTAGGGATATTTGAACTCTGATAAAGAAGAAGAGAGAGATGTATGATATGTATAGGAAACAGAGCAAATAAGGTACTTGAGGAGTATAAAAAGTGCAACAAAACCTAAGAAAGAAATCAGGAGGGCTAAAAGAAGACATGAGGTAGCTTTGGCCGTCAAGGTGAAGGATAATCCAAAGAGCTTCTGCAGGTATATTAAGAGCAAAACAATAGTAAGAGATAAAATTGGTCCTCTTGAAGATCAGAGTGGTTGGCTATGCATGGAACCAAAAGAAATGGGGGAGATCTTAAATGGTTTTTCTACGTCTGTATTTACTAAGGAAACTGGCATGGAGTCAATGGAAGTAAGGCAAACAAGTAGTGAGGTCATGGAACCTATACAGATTGAAGAGGAGGAGGTGCTTGCTATCTTATGGCAAATCAGAGTAGATAAATCTCCAGGACCTGACGGGGTATTCCCTTGGGACCTTGAAGGAGACTAGTGTTGAAATTGCAGGGGCCCTGGCAGATATATTTAAAATGTCAGTATCGACGGGTGAGGTGCTGGAGAACTGGAGGATAGCTCATGTTGTTCTGTTGTTTAAAAAAGGCTGTAAAAGTAATCTGGGAAATTATAGGTGGGTAAGTTTGACGTCAGTAGTAGGTAAATTATTGGAAGGAGTACTAAGAGATAGGATCTAAAAGTATTTAGATAGACAGGGACTTATTAGGGAGAGTCAACATGGCTTTGTGCGTGGTATGTCATGTTTAACAAATCTATTAGAGTTCTTCGAGGAGGTTACAAGGGAAGTGGATGAAGGGAATGCAGTGGATGTTGTCTACATGGACTTCAGTAAGGCTTTTGACAAGGTCCCGCATGGGAGGTTAGTTAGGAAGATACATTTGCTAGGTATACGTGGTGAGGTAGTAAATTGGTTTAGACATTGGCTCAATGGGAGAAGTCAGAGAGTGGTAGTGGAGGATTGCTTCTCTGAGTGGAGACCTGTGACTCGTGGTGTGCCACAGGGATCAGTGCTGGGTCCATTGTTACTTGTCATCTATATCAATGATCTGGATGATAATGTGGTAAATTGGATCAGCAAATTTGCTGATGATACAAAGATTGGTGGTGTAGTGGATGGTGAGGAAGGTTTTCAAAGCTTGCAGAGGGATTTGGACCAGCTGGAAAAATGGGCTGAAAAATGGCAGATGAAGTTTGATACAGACAAGTGTGAGATATTGCACTTTGGAAGGAAAAACCAAGGTAGAACATACAAGGTAAATGGTAGGGCACTGAGGAGTGCAGTAAAACAGAGGGATCTGGGAATACAGTTACAAAATTCCCTGAAAGTGGCATCACAGGTAGATAGGATAGTAAAGAGAGCTTTTGGTACATTGGCCTTTATAAATCAAAGTATTGAGTATGAGTTGGATTGCTATGGTGAGGTTGTATATGACATTGGTGAGGCCAAATTTGGAGTATTGTGAGCAGTTTTGGTCACTGAATTACAGGAAGGATATTAATAAGGTTGAAAGAGTGCAGAGAAGGTTTACAAGGATATTGCCAGGACTTGAGAAACTGAGTTACAGAGAAGGGTTGAATAGGTTAGGATTTTATTCCCTGGAGTGTAGAAGAATGAGGGGAGATTTGATAGAGGTATATAAAATTATGATGGGTATAGATAGAGTGAATGCAAGCAGGCTTTTTCCACTGAGGCTAGGGGAGAGGACATGGGTTAAGAGCGAAGGGGGAAAAGTTTAAATGGAACATTGGAGGGGACTTCTTCACACAGAGAGTGGTGGGATTGCGGAATGAGCTGCCAGATGAAGTGGTAAATGCGGGCTCACTTTTAACATTTAAAAAAAAACTTGGACAGGTACATGGATGAGAGGAATATAGAGGGATATGGTCCAGGTGCAAGTCAGTGGGACTAGGCAGGAAAATGGTTCAGCACAGCCAAGAAGGACCAAAAGACCTGTTTCTGTGCTGTAATGTTCTATGGTTCTGTGGTAATGTTCTGAAAGGCTCCTTAGATATTCAGTATGCTCTCTGACTCCTGGAAAACTCTGGCCAGTAACTCTTCAAAAAGGAGAAGAAGCATTTGGGATAGCAGTAAGGGCCTTTGAATTCATGTGCCAAAAGCACCACGACAGACACTCACCTGCATGCCCCTTGGGTTGGGTGCCTCGTGTCCCATCTCTGGAAGAATCTATAGTTCCCACATTGGCCTTATTAGCTACCTCGACCCAGAAATCTGGAGTGGAATTGGACAATTCCTCAGGATCGAGGATTACGTTAGTAGTTATTTAATGGTCTCTGTCGTTAACATCTACAGTATGAACAAAACATATTTTCCAATATTCCAAAAATTGTAATTCTGAACTGTTAGAAGTTTCTGTTCAATATATTCAGATACTTCGTCAATAGCATTGTACTAACTCCTGTACCTGAATTTGCTTGATTTAATAGTTTAATGCTTAATGACTGTATTCCCTTATCTTATATGTTGTTTGCTTGGTTTTGTTTGGTTATACTGTCCAATTCTGGCATAGTTTAGCCTTCAAAACAGGGCAAAGCCTGATTTGACTCATTAGGTTGCACTCTTTAAGTACATTCACCTTATGATCACAAGATATAATGTCAGAAGCTTTTGTTTTTAATCTCACCATACCTTTCAAATGTACTAAAGTGAATGCTATAAAACTGCTGAGTTCTGAGATGCTGCTGTGTAAAAATGTGCGATCGGTATAAATGAGGTGGGCCAGGGGCCTGTTTCCGTGCTGCATGAGTCAATGATATCTGCTTTGCCTCTTTATTTGGGATCCATTAGAATGTTGGTACTGAAATATGTGAATATTATCCAGTTGGGTAGCTCTACAAGGTGTGAAATGATGTATAGTCTAGTTTTAAGTTAGTTTTTGTTGAATATTTTCCAATCTTGCCTGGGTATGATATCTCTCCTATAAGGTATTCCAGTTTTCAGAATATTAAAGTTGGTGAAAATGTCAAATGCGAGATGATATATGCTTTTTCTTTCTGTATGTTGCAAGGGTTGCCATTAAACTTAAAATATCAATGTACTGGAAAGGAAAATCTCAAATGTGAGACTGAACAAATATGGTAAAACTTGAGTGAACAGGGAGATGAACAGTAGGTGCACTAAATCAATCCAGTTGCTGCTTGCAAATCCTTGCATTTAGATTTATAAATTAAGTTTCTGTCGTAAGCTGCACCATGACCTATCTCAAGCTTACCTTAGGATCCTTGAGTTGTATGGTATAGAAAGAGGCCCTTTGGCCTGTCGCATCGTTGAAACCTTCTTGCCCATCTATACTAATTCCACATGCCCGCATTAATGCTATACACTTCAATGCCTGACTCATTCGAGTACCTGCCCACATGACTCTTAAATGTTACTGTTCCTGCTTCCACCAACTTCTCTGACAGCTCATACCAGAGATTGTGGAAGAGATTTACAAGGATGTTGCCTGGATTGGAGACCATTCCTTATTAGAATAGGTTGAGTGAACTTTGCCTTTTCTGCTTGGAGTGATGGAGGACGAGAGGTGACCTGATAGATGTATATAAAATGATGAGAGGCATTGATATTGTGGACAACCCTGGCTTTTTCCCAGGGCTGAAATGGTTAACACAAGGAGGCAGAGTTTTAAGGTGCATGGAAGTAGGTACAGAAGAGATGTCAAGGGTAAGTTCTTCACACACACAGTGGTCGGTGCGTGGAATGCACTGCTGGTGATGGAGGTGATACAATGGGGTTTTTTAGGAGACTCTAACATAGGTACATGGAGATTAGAAATAGAGAGGGCTATGTGGTAGGGTAATTCTAGGCAGTTTGTGGAGTAGGTTACATGGTCAGCGCAACATTGTCGGCCAAAAGGCCTGTAATGTGCTGTAGGTTTCTATGTTCTAGATACCGACTACTCTTTGAGTGGTGTTACAT
Organism: Hemitrygon akajei; assembly: GCF_048418815.1. Classification (NCBI taxonomy): domain Eukaryota; kingdom Metazoa; phylum Chordata; class Chondrichthyes; order Myliobatiformes; family Dasyatidae; genus Hemitrygon; species Hemitrygon akajei. The sequence continues at coordinate 160,975,315 of NC_133128.1, read as the reverse complement.
ACCCCATGGGTAGCTTGTGACTGTCACATGACCCTGATGTAATTGAGACTCTGCTGAGCATGATGTAAAGGTCTTATGATGGTGGAGTGATGTAATTTTCCTGCCAGTGAGAGGTCATGTGATGGCCTGTTTCAACAGGTATAAAAGGGGAAAGCCTTAATGTGACGCAGGTCAGTTCATGGTTTAATTCGTCAGTGGCTCCGTTATGCTGCGTATTCGTCTCATGACACAGTTTTGTTTTAAAGTGGAGTTTTACTTTCTGCCTTAAGTCTCAAAAATTATTGCCGGCAGTTTTTAAAACCACTGCCTGTTTAGTCCAGTTGGAGAGTGAAGAATTTACCAGAAAACTCGAAGGATCAAGTAAAGTTGGTGTCGTCATCGGTAATACAGGATCGACCTTATTGTATCCTCATTTGGAAGAGATAGTAACCTGCATCTGAGATAGTCCCTGCTATGAGAGCAGAAAGGATTGGAGCAGGGTTATTCACCAAGAGGAAGGTTAGTGCCTTTAAGCCATTCTTAATTTCCTTCGTCGTAAATCCTTCGGGCAAGGGATATTTCACCTGGGATCAGCAGTAACGTCATGTTGTCCAGGAATTCGCTACTTCAGGAAAGTCTCTCCTAATTGACTATGTAAATCATTAGGACTTTTGCACTTATTGCTTTAAGAACTGTGTTCACATTTATCGCTTTAAGAACTGTACGAGTTGCTGTATAACCGTTAACTTCCGGTTAAATTAGTCATTTGTTTACTTTTTGTTTTTTATTGAGCAGAGTTTAATAACTGTTTTATTTGTTTATATAATACCTGTCTCAATTCTATATTCATTGATGCCGTATCATAACTATTGGGGGCTCATGGGGTCTGAATCCATTTTTTAATTTAAATGCTTGTTTAATTATCAGTCTGTTTTGGAAAAGGGAAATGCCCTATTCTTTTGTTTGATTGCTTTGTGAACGGTATTTGGCAACAATGAATATTGTCGACTTTCTGGCATCGCCAGACCTCAAGTTATTAGCGAAGGCGAAAAAGAGTGATGTATCTGAGATTGCTAGCAGGTTGGAACTTAAAGGTATTTCGAAGGTTACAACTAAGCCTGTACTTCAGAGGAAAATCGCGGAACATTATATAGATTTGTGTGTTTTTGATGAAGCGGTGTTAAATACTTTCCCTGTGAGTAAAACAGCGATCCAGTTACATCTGGAACAGATAGCGTTAGAAAAGCTAAGAACAGAAGCTGAGTTAAAACAGAAACAATTGGAAGCTAACTTGGAACTAAGTCGGTTGGAAGCTGAAAATAAAAAGAGGGAATTTGAACTTGCGATGGCGGAATTAAGGTCCAGTGTTCAGTCCTCTGGTTCTAGGAAAACATTTGTTATTAGTTAGGAAATTAAATTTGTCCCTCCATTTAGTGAAGCAGAAGTATAGAAATATTTTCAACATTTTGAAACTGTTGTTCTGATTTCAGAGTGGCCGAAAGAGAAATGGTCAGTGTTGTTACAGAGTGTATTTAAAGGCAAAGCACAAGTTGATACAGCTTTAACTGCTGATCAAGCACTTAATTATGATATTGTAAAGCAGCATATATTAAAGGCGTATGAGCTGGTTCCCAAGCTTATAGAGAAAGATTCAGAAATTTGAAGAAATCTGTGGAAAAATCTTATGTGGAATTTGCCTACGATAAAGTGATGTGTTTTGAGAGATGGGTTTCCTCTAAAAAAAAGTAAATGGGGACTGTAATAAATTGAAAGAGTTGATTTTAATGGAGGAATTTAAAAGGAGCATCCCTGTTGAAGTAAGATCATACTTAAAGGAGAGGGGCACTGCTACATTGTAGGAGTCTGCTAAATTAGCTGATGAGTATGCTTTAATCCACAAGAATAAATTTCCTCAGGGCAGAGCTTTTAAAAGGAGAAATAACACAGAGAATCAAGGTAAACCAGAAATTAAATCAGAAGTTAGTGAGAAAGGTAAGGAGGAAGGAAAACCTGTGGAGGAAAGACAGTTTGGTCCCATTTGTAATTATTGTAAGAAACTTGGTCACATAATAGCTAACTGTTTCCGATTGAAGAAGAAGGAGAAGGAAGCAGTCCCAGATGCTTGTGTGCAACATACTGAAACACCTGTAAATCCACAGGGTTTGATAAACACAAAATTAAGTTTTGTTAGAGTCTGACAAAGTTAAGAGGGTATATGATCATTTTATAACTGAAGGATTTGTATCCTTGAAAGAGGGATCCACTCCGGTGCCAATAAGAATCCTTAGGTATACTGGAGCTTCTCAATCACTGATGTTAGACAGTGTGTTAAAGTTTAATGATGAGTCTGACACTGGTGAGCTAAACTATATACGAGGTGTTGGGAGTGTCCGTATGCCTGTACATTTGCATAGAATAAATTTAAGGTCAGGGTTAGTTACAGGACTTGTTAAAGTAGGACTACAACCTAGCTCACCCGTGAATGATGTCTATTGCTAGGAAATGACTTGGCAGATGGACAAGATTTTCCTGGAATGCATTTGACAATAAAATCAGAGGAACCACGGATGGATTCTAATATAGATTCCTTCTGTGTTGTAACTCGAGCCATGGCTAAAAAGTTTGATGTGCAGGATGAGGTTGTTACCCATGACTGTTCAACTCGGGATTTGAATTTTGAGGATGCGTCTGAAACTTTCTTACCTTCATTGTTTGAACAAGATTCTTGGAGTAAGTCTGACACTGAAGATTTGTCTCTGTCTCAGAAGGAGATGATAGCAGAGCAGAGTAGAGACCCTGAGATTATCAAATTAAAAGAACAAGCTCTTCCGGATAGTGAAATTGAGAAGGTGCCAGTAGGATGTTATTTTGAGAAAGGGGTATTAATGAGAAAGCGGAGATCGCCGACAATTCCTGTAAGTGATGAATGGAAGGTTGTTCACTGGGTAGTTGTTCCTAAACTTTATCGAAATGAGCTTTTAACTTTAGCTCATAGTGTGCCCTTGGGTGGTCATCAAGGGGTGAAGAAAACTGTGAACAAGGGTTTTTAAATGTTTTTACTGGCCTGGTTTGAGGAAAGATGTGGTGAAGTTTTGCAGAACGTGTCATACTTGCCAAATAGTGGGTAAACTTAAACAAATTACTCCAGTGGCCCCACTGCAACCTATTCCCGCATTCGGTGAACGGTTTTCTATAATTATTATAGAATCTGTAGGCCCATTACCAAAAACAAAAACTGGCCATCAGTACTTGTTGACTATTATGTGCACTGCGTCTAGGTTTCCAGGGGCAGTACCACTTAGGAATATAATGACTAAAACTGTAACAAAGGCTCTTATAAAATTCTTTACTTATTTTGGGTTGCCTAAGGAAATACAATCTGCTCAAGGTAGTAATTTTATGTCTGGATTGTTTCAACAGATAGTTTGTAAACTGGGAGCTAAGCAGATTACCTTGTCTGCATACCATCCAGAATCACAAGGAGCCTTGGAGAGGTTTCATTCTACCCTCAAGACTATGATTAGGATGTATTGAGTGGAAAATGAAAATGATTGGGATGAGCGTATATACTTACTTCTGTTTGCAGTAATGGAGTCGGTACAGGAATCATTAGGTTTTAGTCCATTTGAACTTGTATTTGGGCATTGAGTTAGAGGACCTTTGGCCTTATTAAAAGAACAATGGGTTAATAAAGAGCTACACACTAATTTGCTGGACTATGTTTTAAATTTTAAGGACAGATTACATAAAGCTTGTGGCTTAGCCAGGGAAAATTTAAAATCAGCTCAGGAGAAAATGAAAACCTGGTACGATAAAGAAGCTAGGATGAGGACATTTAAGCCTGGAGATAAGGTGCTGGTTCTTTTCCCAGTGCAAGCGAATCCTTTACAAGCTAAATTTCATGGTCCTTATGAAATTATGTCTAAAACTAATGTTGTGGATTATGTGATTTAAAAACTCCAGATCGTAGAAGGCCAACACAACTTTGCCATATAAATATGATAAAGCCATATTATGAGAAACAGTCTGCTACTATGACTGTTGTGGTCAGTAATAATGAGTCTGATCTCACTAAGAACTTAATGGATGATTCATCTGAAACTCATTCTAAACCCAACGTTGTTTCTGTCAGATCACCAAACTCAACCATTCTGGAAAATATCGATGAGAAATTAGCTCACTTACAGCCAGAGCAGAAGCAGCAAATGAAGCAATTAATTTTTAAATACAAGGATTTATTTCCAGACATTCCTAGAAGAACCACTGTAGCTTCACATGATGTAGATGTTGGAGATGCCAAACCCATAAAGCAACATCCATATAGGATCAATGTGGAAAGCCGTGAACTTGCTGAGAAAGAAATTAAATATATGCTAGAGAATAATATTATTCGACCTTCTAACTCGAATTGGAATTCACCTTGTGTTATGGTGCCCGAGTCAGACGGTAGTATTTGGTTTTGTACTAACTACAGGAAGGTGAATGCTGTAACGAAAACAGATGTGTATCCAATTCCTGGAGTGGATGATTGTGTAGATAAAGTTGGAAAAGCAAAGTTCCTTACAGAGATTGATTTATTGAAAGGGTATTGGTGTGTTCCATTGATGATAGAGTTAGAGAGATTTCTGCATTTGTAACCCCATCTGGGCTATATGAATATAATGTTCTTCCATTTGGGATGAAGAATGCCCCAGGTACTTTCCAGCGGATGATTAACTCTGTGATTCAGGGGTTAAAAGATACGGATGCCTATATTGATGATTTAGTTACAGGAAATGATACTTGGGAAGCACATATTACTGCGGTGGAGAAATTAGTTGAAAGGCTTTCAAAAGTGAATTTAACTATTAACTTAGCTAAAAGTGAATTTGGGCAGGCCACTGTGACTTACCGTAGTTATGTTGTAGGTCTGGGCTTGGTTAAGGGAAATGGTTAAGGAAATAAATCAAACTCCAATTCAGCAACAAAAGTTTGATGTTACAGGAATATAATATTTTGTTAACTCACATTATAGGCAAAGATAATGTGATTGCTGATCGTCTATCTAGATGTTGAATGTACAATGTAATCTTTATAATGGAGTGATATTTTAACATTTGTAACATTCCTACTGTATAGTAATTTGTAAGGTGCTGTATGATAATACTATGTATATTGTGTATGTTGTAAATTTTATACATTTTGTATTTTTTTTGTAAATAGTTAATTGTTAAAATTTTGTTCATGACAGACCAAAATATTTTTTTTTGGAGGGAGGTGTTACATACCCCATGGGTAGCTTGTGACTGTCACATGACCATGATGTAATTGAGTCTCTGCTGAGCATGATGTAATGGTCTTGTGATGGTGGAGTGATGTAATTTTCCTGCCAGTGAGAGGTCATGTGATGGCCTGTTTCAACAGGTATAAAAGGGGAAAGCCTTGCTGTGACGCAGGTCAGTTCATAGTTTAATTCGTCAGTGGCTCTGTTATGCTGCATATTTGTCTCATGACGCAGTTTTGTTTTAAAGTGGAGTTTTACTTTCTGCCTTAAGTCTCAAAGGTTATTGCCGGCAGTTTTTAAAACCACTGCCAGTTTAGTCCAGTCAGAGAGTGAAGAATTTACCGAAGTACAGGAAACCCGAAGGATCGACTAACGTTGGTGTTGTCATCAATAATACAGGATCGACCTTATTGAATCCTCATTTGGAAGAGATAGTAACCTGCATCTGTGATAGTCCCTGCTATAAGAGCAGAAAGGATTGGAGCAGAGTTATTCGCCAAGGAGAAAGTCAGTGCCTTTAAACCGTTTTTAATTTCCTTCGTCATAAATCCTTCGGGCAAGGCATATTTCACCTGGGATCAGCAATAATGTCACGTCATCGAGGAATTCGTTACTTCAGGAAAGTCTCTCCTAATTGACTGTGTAAATCATTTGGACTTTTGCATAAGAACTGTGTTCGCATTTATCGCTTTAAGAACTGCTCGAGTTACCGTATAGCTGTTAACTTCCAGTTAAGTTAGTCGTTTGTTTACTTTTTTTTATTGAGCAATGTTTAATAAAGTTTTATTTGTTTATAAAATACCTGTCTCAATTCTGTATTCTTTGATGCCGTATCATAACAGTAAAAAAAAAATTACCCTTCTGATCCTTTTATTCTGAAGAATTTATGGTAGATTTTGTAAAAAAAAAAAATCAGTCAATTGTTAAAGTGAGAGGTCTAGACAGCCTGAAGTGTTTCTAGTTAGGGGCATGTGGCTTAGTGCAAAGCATGTGACATAGCCAGTTTGCTCAGACTTTGGAGGCTTGGTGTTATATCAGAAATGTAATGCAAATGTGTACAAAAATGTTAAATCTTGTCTAAATCTTGTGAAGTGAAAGTAACTGCTGTTGACATCGAGGTAGCATTGGATTGAATGTAGCCCTGGAGAAGCCGGAATCAGTGAGAATTAGTGGAAACACAACCCTTGTACACAAAGATAATTGTGGTTGGGGATCAAATATCTCCACCACAGGAAATCTCTGCAGGAGTTTCTCTTAGTAGTGTCCTCGGCCCAAACTTCTTGGCTGTTTCATCAATATCCTTTCGGCACTCACAAGGCCAGAAGTACAGATTGTACTGTGCAATGCTCAGCACCATTGGTGAATCTTTGTAATGGAGCATTCTACATCCAAATGTAGTAAGACCTTGATAATGTCCCAACCTGGGACGATAGGTGGTAATGAGCCTTCACTCCACATTAGTGCCTGACAGTGACAATATCCAACACCTAGACTTATTATTCCTAATACATAAGCACTTTTCCTCACTTTTCATAATTTTTTGAAAATAAATTTATAGCTTGTAGGTTTCCAAGTAAAAAAGATAATAAATAGTCATATTGCAGTAGGCAGAAAAATGCATGAGGCAATATTTTGCTATATTTTTCTAGCAGTTCCATGGGGAAAAGGAGTGGAACTGGAGATGTTTCTAATATTTTCAAGCAGGAAATTTGAACAGCAGGTAGTTCTAAGTGTGGAGCTTTTCACTGGTGCTGATGCTTGGCTGGCTGTTTAATTTTTGCAATCTAATAAGAGTGAAAATAAATGACAGCTATGTTAGACACCATGTATTGAAATACCTTTTAAAAATGCTGGCCTGTGTAAAATAAGTTTATTGGTGCTGCATTACTGCAAAAGAAAACTTAGATTTGTTTACACTATAGTACAGAATGCTTGCTTAATAGCTGAAGTTTGTAACATTAAATGCAACCACAGACTTCGTGATGTTTTGCTAGATGTTTCCCATTGTATTGTACTGATGGTGTGTAGATTACTGAATTGTTTTCTTAAATTTATTGCAGCTGCTGATGATCAAATGATGGGCAACTGATCTATCCAAAATGAGAGAGATTGCGAATTTTCCTTGCTTCAGCTGAAGAGTGGGTGGCTTTAAAATAAAATTGAAGATTGTTTCTCATACACCTAGGTGAGGCTTTCTGAAGTGATATTATTAAGGTAGACCTAAACATCTGCGTGGAAGGATATGTTGAGTTGTGGATTGAAATGTCATTGTTGAAAGCTAACCCAGTATTCCTTTCTCTAACCAATTGCTTTCAAGCTTGAAATATGTAGCATTTTAATAGCACATTAAATGAGCTGCATGATTTGTCTGCCTCAGTAAAAAGATAAATTATTTAAGGGCCGATAATGCATTATTATAATGAAGTTGAAGAAATGTGTTCCTGATTGGTTGGTCTTTCTCACAAGCTGGTGGGAAGCATACTATCCTGTAAAGTTTTTGGGAAGCAATCAGTTATAGTATATCTATGTTATGTCTCACCGAAATAAGTTTCTTGCATCCAAGGTCATTTATTGAAAATGAATCTTGACTTTCACTTGACTTGCCTTATCTTCCAAAGCAAATGTCAAATGCTGGCTGAATTAACATGTGGCTTTCCTCTAATCTGCTTTATCCTGGATTCTGAAGATGGATAACCAAGTGGCTGGTGCTCAGCTTGAACTGTTGCTGCCAACTCCTGAAAGTGCAGCCTAGATCTGCACCTGAAAATGTCTGATCATCTTAGAGATGGTTTACCTTTTGATTCTTACAAATGTTTTCTGACCTTGTTTTCTGCACTTCCTTCTAGCTATTCATAATGTTGAAATTTCTTAGACTGGTATATTTTTAAGCTGGTTCCTTTCACACCCCAACATCTCTATATTAGTTATTATTAATGGCTGATTGTAGCTCCAGTTTATTTTCTTCGCTAGCTATCTTAACTCAGGTTAGCTTTCTTCATTGTAGGCAGATAAAGCAGTTAAAATCTTTAACAGTTTCTGACATCTTAATTTCTACATAAAGTAAATCATCGACTTAATGCAATAAATTACCTATGTATATTGAAGGCATAGACTGACAGATTCTTGATTGGTCAGGACATGATACAGGGAGAAGGCAGGTGAATGGGCTGAGAGGAAAATTGGAACAGCTATGATGAAATGGCAGAGCAGACCCAATGGGCCAAATGGTTTAATTCTGCTCCTCTATCTTATGGTCTCAATGAATACCCAGAAATTAATCCCTAGTCGGTTGTGTGGAACTCACAATAGTGCCAGATTTCAATTATGAAAACCTACAGTATATAGCACATTGACTCTGATATAAAATGCATAGATCCTGCAATGAAGAATGAATTTCTGTGTCTCTTTTTTTAAGTCATTGTGGTAGAAACTTGTCATGATTGTTAAAGTTGTATAATTCAAAATAATTAGCTGCTGTATTATAAGTATTTCATTGTAAAGTAGCCTAATAGCTGAACTAAGATGAGCAATGAAAGAGGGTACAATTAATTTATGAATTGTGGAATAATTTGGTTTTTTGTGCAGTATCCATTTAGACATCAGTAAGACTGCCAATGAGAATTTTTTTTCTTTAAATTTTCAAGTTGGGTTCCTAATCCATAGACAATCCATATTAAATGATGTAAAATGTATTTGAAATTTTAAAAAATGGATTTGATTTTACAGGACCATAAGTTAAGTTTTGAATTTGTGTAGGCTACCAGAAAGTTAGTTACATATTCATTTACTTGACAAATGGAAACAAATCTCAATGTAAAATAAAAATACTGCTGATGTTGGAATTATTTCAGAATATAGGCCCTTCATTAGAACCGATCCTGAAACTCTTTCCACTGATAGTCCTGAATATTTCCAGCATTTCTGGTTTATCTTCATTAATATAAAGGGTGAAATTTTCCTTCCAAATAGTAGTAGTGTGATCACTCGAGACAAGTATGATTTTTCTCCGAAGGGGTTGTGTATTGGTGGGGTCCTAGGGTGGCCTTAGAGGCCAATCGGGGATCTACATAACTGAGATGTTAGGGTGGATTCTGTTAATAAAGAACGCCTGTACGTGACTTTAACATGGGGAGACTAATGCACAGGCAGTCACCACATGGTCCTTGACAGATAGAGGTCAGGGTCCAGTGGCATGGAATGCAAGCTGACTGGGGACCCTTCACTACTGCAGCATTCCTCTGCCTTCACTGCAATTGTGATGTGTCATCGTCTTCTGCCAGCTCCACCTCTGAGGTCTTGGTTGGATCGTTCTTTGTATGGAACTTCTCCCTTGACCTTACTGCCATAGTTGCTCCTATGAGGAACAAAGCGCCAGAGGGCTAAACTTCAGAGGGCATCTCTCTTGGGATCTCAGGAACTCACAAGCCTCTCCACCGTGACAAGGTAATAATCCTCTGAAAAGCCTTCCAATAAGATTTTACGAGGATATGGAGTCTGAAAATTGTGTGTGTGCCAAGTTACTACATTTCTGCATAGAGAATATGAATCAAAAATTTGGTACTTAAACAGTATTGGGTTTCTTGTGAATTTTGCTAAACTTGGTATCCATAGGAACGTGGTATGAGGCAGGTGTGGTGTGGTTCGTGCTACCTGAAGGGGATCAGTCTTCCTGAATCGTGGACATTGGGAATGATTTGTAATCCACTGGTAGAGAAGTTTTTGAGGAATTGTACTCTTTTCTTGCTTCCCCCCCCCCCCCCCATTTCTTTCAAGTTCAGGCTGATAATGATTGTGCCCCACTACCATCCCTGTAGCTAGAATATTTAAATGTTGCTTTCCCTGTCATGCATTCTGACTTCTATGTATTGCAAATACAGCTAAAGTTACTAATATAATTTTCTTGTGATGTCGAAGTTTTAGAAGAATACTAAGACCTGTACAGCTAGTTAGGGACCTGCTAAATAATTAATAGTTTTACTCTGACAGTTTTAAGAGGCAGGGATTCTGAATGGCATTGTAAAATGTGTTTTCTTTTTGAAGTGGTGCAAGGCCCAAATTACAGTGAAAGACGAGTGGCAAAATCATTGGTAGTCACGTTGACGCCTTTGTTGAATTGCATGTTTGATCCTTCAGGGATCTTCATTATAGAGGCCACTGTGGTCTGCAAGGTTTTTCAAATACAGCCGTTCCCCGCTTTACCAATGTTCACTTTACGCCACTTCGCTTTTACAAAAGATCTACGTTAGCAACCTGTTTTTGCATTACAAAGAGGATTTTTGCTTTTATGAAAACTTTTCCCATATAAATTAATGGTTCTTCACTTTACGCCATTTCGGGTGAAGAAAGGTTTCATAGGAACGCTCTACCTTTGTAGAGGGGGGGGGCACCTATAGTTTCAACTTGAATTTCTTGTGTAGTGTTTGCTATTTGTCAATGTTTTAACAACTTGCAAGAAAACTGAGTTATTGATTCACACGGGGAAATCAGGATTGTAATAATTATTGATCTGATTAGTGCATGTTCCAGGTTCAGTTGACTCTGAACTACAAAGGGGTGTCAGAATAATCTTGCTAATTTTAGTTTTTCAGTGCTATAGAAAACAATTCTTTAACTCTTGAAGGAAGTCTATTTAGTGAAATAAGTAAGAATATGATCACTTTTAAAGTATGTGATCCACATATCTTGAACAAGTTATAAATGTACATCACTTTTGCTGTAGCATTTCGTTTCAATCAGTAATAGCACAGTACATTTTCTGATGTATTTCCTTGGGTTCCTAATGGCTGATTATTGAATGTCTCTGGAAGAATCCTCGTTTTTCTCATTTCTGTTCAGCAAGTAGCGATCCAAAAATTTTACCATTTACCATCTTCTGTTCTTTCCAGAACAGTTTCTGATATTCACATTCTTCAAGATTACTTCTTCAGTAAATATTTTTGCACTCTGTTTTATTCACCAGATAAAAAAGATTTTAAACAACTGTATTTGCTGCTTTGTTTGAATAAACTGATAAATATTTGTTAATAAGCATTTTATTCTGCTACAAGATTGGTGACATTCAAATTACCCCTCATTAGTAATTTTGATCTTTAATACAATTTTGACATAGACTTTGAAAATGTATTTTACTAAAGATTCTGTAGTTTTTTTTATCAAAACATTTTCTTTGGCATTTAAAATATTCTCTCAATTCCAGCTATTAAAATTTGTTCTTTTGAGTTATCTACATTGATGATAAGACCAACGTTAATTGTCAAGCTTAAAATGGCCTTGAAAATATGATTGTGAATTGGCCTTCCAGTTAAGACTTTCCCACAGTGTCGTTTGTTGGGGAATTCCAGGATTTGAACTCTGAGGCAATGAAGGAATGACTGACAAACGTAAAAAACAGACACATTTAAATCCTCTAGCAAAAGCATTCTTTAAAAATATATGGATATTACAAAACAAAAACTCTTCGTTAATGGGCAAAGAATAGGGTTTATCCATTGAGTCTGTATCAAGATTATTTAATGTCATTTCCATGACATAAGTGTAAATGAGAATGAAATAATTGTTACTTCGGATCTGATGCAGCACAAAAAGCACGATAAGATAAAGAGCGCAATACTTAAAAAAACCCCAGAATAACTATTGTAGTGTAATGTCATTGGTGGAAAAGTACAGAATTCCCAGTCACAGACACTGGGTTGGGGTTCGCTTTATGAGCCGGGTCTAACGTGATGAGGTAATTGCACGTTTTGTGTTCAGTTTTTGGTGTTCAGTAAATGAGCTGTGATGGCTTTTCTGAAAACTAAAAAACCTCTGCTATTTTATTTGTAAAAACCTACAAGGTAAATACAGAAAATAGTTTATATAAATTGATTTATGTCCAAAAGTGATGCTAGGCACAGAAGTGTCTTTCACAAGGAATGATAAAGTAGTAGTGATGGTGGGTATGAGGGGTGGGTTGGTGTGTGGAGGTGTTGATCACTCTTACAGTTTGGGGAAAGTAACTTGTTTTGGGTCTGGTGATCCTGGCATTGATGCTATGTAGCCTCCTCTGTGGTGGCAGTGGGACAAGCATACCATGAGCAGGGTAAGTGGGACCTTCATGATGTTACTGGCTCGTTCTTGTCCCTGATGGTGAGTAGGCTGGTACCGGTGATGTTTTGGGCTATTTTGACTCCCTGTCACAGAGCTTTCCTGTCAGCCACAGTGCAGTTTCTGTACCATGCAGTGTTGCAGCCTGTTAGGATGCTCTCTACTGTGGTCCTGCAGAAGGACACGTGTATTGTGCAGTGCTCTTCAGCCAAAGTTGAGGCATTGGTGAGCTTTCCTGGTTATGTAGAATGTTTTCTGGGACCACGACAAGTTGTGGGAGATGTGCAGTCCCGGGAGCTTGAAATTGCTTGCAATTTCCACTGCACTGTTGCTGATATAGAGGGGGATGTGATTACCCCTGAAGTCGATAAAAATCTCCTTTTACTTGTTAACATTGAGGAAGAGGTTATTTGTCTGGGACGAAGCCTTAACCTCTTCCACCACCCCTCTATAGGCAATCTCATCATTGTTGGCGATGAAGCCCCACCACTGTCCCGTCATTGGAGAACTTGACAATGTAATTACTCGGGTATTTGATTGTGTAGTCACGTGTGAGCAGAGTGTACAGCAAAGGGCTCAGAATGCAGCCCTGGTGGAGGGAGAAGTGCTTGTGCATACTGATTATCTGAAGTCTGTTGGTCAGAAAGTCCATGCAGAGAAAATCTGCAGATGCTGGAAATCCGTGCAACACACACAAAATGCTTCAGGAATGCAGCAGGCCAGGCAGCATCCATGGATAAGAGTACAGTCATCATTTCGAGCTGAGCCCCTTAAGCAGGTCAGTTTTTTTTAGAGCGGTGCGTTCCTGGACTTTGTTGCTGGGGTGGTGGAGGAGGCGGGTAGAATAGAAATAATTGGGGTGTGCTTGGGCACGTGGGTATGCAGTGAATGGAGGGGTATAGACCATGTACAGGCAGGAGGGATTAAATGTCATTAGCTTGATTAGTTTGGCACCATGTCAAGGGCTGAGGAGCCAGTTCCATGTTAATTGCTTTTCAATATATATTTATTTTAGTACTTTCCCTGTCCAGCCATAGAGTTTGTAAAACAGACTATTTGGTTGTCTGCCTTTGTGTAACATCTTAGTTTGATCATTCAAGGAACTTGTGTTTTTTTTAAATGCCACTCTGTCCATTAGTTCAGGTCTGCACCCCCCCCCCCTTACTGTTTCATCAGACAGTGAATATTAGTACTTTGAATGCAGACCTTTTAATCTGTTAAATCTCTGCTGTTGTTGTTCTTAGTCTTTATCAAGCATCTATCCAAATCCTTGTTTATAAAACAAGAGTTTGCATGAGATGTTTTACATTCTGGCTCTGTATTGATCAAGTTTTTAAAGGCACTTGCTCCTTATGATTTCATTTGTCCATTCATGACCATCTCAACAACTAGTTAACCTTTCGTGCACAACAGGAAATCTCTTCCACATTCATTCCTTGGTCCATTTTTTTATGGCTTTATCTATGACCACATTTGGTATTTTTCAGTTCCTTTTGAAGCTCATCTTGAATGTATTTTGTTGCCTTTACCCTTGCTTCCAACATATGCTAAAATTTTTGCACTGTTTTAAAGTTTTTTTTAATCTCATTAGTTTTATCTCAGCTTGAAAACAGTGATCAATATTGTTAATCAAATGCAAGCAAATTTCAGCATTTCCCTACATTTCAAGTAGATTATTTCATGATAAGCCAAAGCAGTTTTCAGTGCATTTTCCCTGCCTTTTATCACTTTGTTTTCAGCCCTCCTCCAATTATCTAACTTTTCCCATCTCTTAAGTTGAAAAATACTTATTTTAAGTTTCTGAATGACTTTAAACTTTGTAAGCATCATTACCCAAACATTAAAAGATTGCTGTTAATCAGTCATTTATTGGAAGTTGAATAAGTACTATTTTCTTCCTTTGTTGCTGATGGCCAGGAATGGTAATGTTCTAAGTACTGGAGGATTGTTAAGAATTGAAGGCAAGAGCAAGCAATGGGGCTAAGGTGGGACCTTTTATATTGAGGGCCACATAGGCACCCTTTTTACATTTGCCTCAGAGGAAGCATTGTTAGCCGCAGGGAAGGGTTTGCACATTTTTTTTTAGCAATATCATCTTCACTACTAATAATGCCATGTCCACTTGAAACATACACAGAACATTCATTTACATTGACTGTATTTGTTCTGTTCTCTGCACTTGTCTGGTGAACTACATATACCTGTCTGGACTGCTCCTGTGGCTCCTCCCACAGACCCCTGTATAAAGGCGATTGAGGCCTGAGCCCGGCCTCATTCTCCAGGATGTAGTGTTGTTTATTCTTCCAGTCAATAAAAGCCGATATCTCGCTTCTTACGTCTCAGAGTGAGTTATTGATGGTGCATCAACTTGTACATAACATGACAATGGAGGTGATGAAGCATTCAATTCTCACTTCTATTTCACTTTTATGTGATCCATTTCGGACTTTTTCTTGACTTCATTATCTCGATCATGGGACAAGGATTAGCAATCAATATTCATTACCCACATATCTTCGCAGTATCTTAATTAAATTTCGTCCCTTGCTATTACGGAGAGGGCTCAGGTTCAGATGCAGAAAATAATTAAGAGTGTTAACTGAATCATTGAATGAAAGTGGAATTGAAGACCAAAGTATGGCAGTATCTCTTGTATTTTATAGGGCTCTGCTAAGATCACGTGCTGACTACAGTTATACAACTGGTCTACTTAGTTAAGGAAAGAAGGTTGGTGTTGGAAGTAGTTCAGAGATGAGTTACCAGACTAATTCCAGGGGTGGGTGTGGGGAGAGGGTACTGTCTTACGGAGATAAGTTGCACAAGTTTGTCTTGTATCTGTTGGAGTTAAGAAGAGAGCTAGAGAGGGCAAGTACTTGATGAGGCATGAAATCTTGAGGGCTTTTGACCAGGTGAGGATGACATTTCCTCTTGCCAAAATCTAGAACTTGGTGATCATTATTTTAATAAGTAAATGTTATCCATTTAATACAGTGATTTTCTTTGTCAAAGGATGGTGATTGTTTAGGACTCTCTCGGAAAGAGCCTTTGAAAGATTTTAAGGCAAGTATAGATATTCTATAACCTTTCGGGTCAGGTGTATGGAATTAAGGACACACTGAAATCAACCAAGATCTAATTAAATAGAAGCAGGTTCATAGAATCTACTAACTCTCTACTGCTCACCCTCTTAATTCATGTGTTCTGGATGCTTTCCTGTAGGGGTTCAAATCCATTCTTCCAGTTTTCCTAACTCTGTTGTATACTTGGTCTCAACAATAACACTCTTCCGCACCAGTGATTCCAGAATGTTTTACGGTCCGCTAAGGTTAACATTTCCATGTCAAAACAAGTCAAAAGTTGAGTTTATTTTCATATGCACCAGTAACTCTGCACAGGTGCACAGGTAAACTTGCTTCTGCGCCTGTGGTGCAAAAGTAGCATTTAAAAGAAAAAGAAATTATGCACAATTTTTCTGAGAAGAACACAGTTTGAACAATGAAAAATATCAATGTTAGTGAAACAGATAAAAGTGGTCATATTATTGCTAAACAATAGTGATTAAGGCTCTGCTTTCTGATTCAAGAACTGAATGAATGATCTAAAGGATGTAGCTTTCCTTGAATCTGGTTGTGTCATACTAAGCCCACATTATTCTCTATTTTTTAAAATTCTCTCATTCTAATCAATTATTTCTCTCACTACTCCCCCTCCCATCCCCAATTCCTCTCGCATACTCATCTATAGGCAATATACAGAAGCTAATTAACCTGCTAAATGACATGTCTTTGTAATATGGGAGGGTAGCAAGACAGCTCGAGGAAACCAATGCCACTGTAAAGAGAGTGGACTAATTCTACACAAATAGCACCAGAGGTCAGGGTAAGGCTTGTAGCTGTGAGACAGCAGCTGATCGAGCCGTACAGCCACTGTTTTGCCCAGTTGGCTGCCCCTCTCATTCTCCATGCTGTTCCCACTCTGACTCCTGTCTTTGGACTCCACCTCCGTTCCAGTGAGGCCCAACATAAGACAGGAAAAGTATCTGTTCTTCTGGTCACTTACAGAGTTTTCCTCGGTGAAGCCGGCAAAAACTGCTGCGTGTTTCTCGCATTTTTTTGCAGATCTCAAAGTTAAAGTCAGAATCAAGGTTGACATAGGCGCAAGTGAATTATGCACAGGTGCAATGAAAAAACTACTTGTAGCAGCATCACAGACACATAGCATCAACAGCATTGTATAAGCAACATTCACAAGAAAAGCATAAATTAAACATGAATTGTAAACCAGTCGTTTCCACAGTGGGCAATATAAAGATAAAGTAGGCAGTAGGGGGTGCTCATTAATAAATACTTGCTATAAACACTTGATTCTCAGTGTCTCGTATTTGCTTATTATGATCACGTAATCACCCCATTCCTTGCTAATCCACTGTTTTCTTAGATTTTGCTTGAAGTGCATAATAGTTGTTGAAAAGCAATGCAACATATTTGGCATATCATGAGAAATCAGTTCTGATGAAATCATGTTATTCTCAGGCCAGGCCAGTATAGTATTGCCATTCACTACTGTAGTACGGTGTTAGCTAGCACAATTCCCATACTCTAATCATGCTGAGACGCGATTACTGTAAATTTGTGTAGGGCATTCAATGGGGTAAAGTTCAGAATCTGCTCTTTCAAAAATGGTCTTGACCACATTTCTCCAGCCCATGACTGAACCGAGGTATCTCTGCCTCACTTTATTTACCTTCAGGCAATGAGTCATGTTTTGCCTGAACGATGATGATTTCATAACTCTCCACTTTATTGATTGCAGGGGTGGAGGTTGGGCTTAAGCAATAGACAATTGACCATAGTTGTCAATCCATAATGAGCGAAAATGCAGACCAAACAAACAAGTGGTATAGAAAGTATAATGTGGAGTATCTGAAATATGGGTTTATACCAGCACCAAGCACACAGCAGCAGCCAGTGTGTCTATTGTGCAAACAGGTTTTTTCAAATGAGGTAATGAAACTGCCATCCATGCTTCTTGAACGTTTGAAGAGAATACACTCTGGTAAAGCAAACATGAACTTGCTTTATCTTCAGTCACTTTGTGAAAACGGATAATATGTCTGAACATATTTATCAGCATTTCACAACAAAGCAGTGATAGTTTGCATGCTTCATACCACATTTCAATGCTCATTGGTAAATCTGGAAAGCCCCTTATGATTGTGGCAACTGTAATGGGGGTTCTGAGTATGGTTTTGCATCAGTCACTAGACCAAATAATTAGTGATTCTGCTCAGCAATATCTCTGTTCAAAGACAAATCGATAAAACATTTGAGAATGTGGTAGACACATTGTGTAACATACTTAGGACAAAAGAATTTGCTCTGCAGTTGGATGAGTCAACTTTGCTAGGCAACAAATCTTTGCTGCTTGGTTATGTTTGATTCACAAGGGATGAAAACATGGTTCAAGAGTTATTGTTTGCAAGAGGACTAGAAAACAGATTTGAAGAGGTAGTTAATATTTCGAGTTGTTGAGCAATTTTTCAAGGAGAAGGACATTCCGCTCACCAACATTTTTCCTTGTGCAACAAATGGGACACCATCAATGACAGGACACTACCGTGGGGTTATTACTTTCCTGAAAAAAGCTGAACCTAACGTATTTACGATTCACAAACAGCATCTTGTCACAAAAAAATCTAAGTGATCAGCTGCAGGAATCATTAAATACTGTTATCACAGCAATAAATAAAAGCAAATCCCATGTTCTCAATTCTTGACTATTTCAAAAGCTTTGTCTGGAGAAAGGTGAACAGTTTGAACACTTGCTATTGTATGGAGAAGTCAGCTCTCAAAAGGATGCTTTCAAGCTCTTTTTGGAATGGATAAAATTCTCTGAAGACTCAAATACTTCATTCAGTAAGCAGCTCAAGAATATTAGGTATTACATTGCTTATTTGTCAGAATTATTCACAAAGTTTAATGAAATCCATCTTCAGCTGCAAAGAAATTATGTGAATCTTATCAAAGTCAATTCGATTGTCTCCCCATTTCTGTCCAGGTTAATCCTATTTGAGTGCAACATTGGCTGTTGTGACCTTTTCCAATTTCTGAGCCTCTCTGAGTTGGAAGAGAAAGAACGAATACTAGATAACGATCCTCAAGTATACCGTGCCCACCTGCATAAGGACATGTCAGAGAGATTTCAGAACCTTATTTGTGGCTTTAAATGACTTTGAATAATTTTGGAAATTATTTGTCTCAACTTTAAGTATGCAGTTGCTATTTTTTTTCTATGCATCATAAATCCAAATTCATTATATTTTTATGTAATGGTCGAAAAGAGGAAAGTGTGGGTGTGGTCTGGGAGCCAACCAAGCAGTAACACTAAAAAGTTTGGGAACCACTGTTGCATGCTGCTTTTACAAGAAAGAACAAAATTTAATTATAAAAAAAGTTCATTTTAATGAAAAGTGATCAAAGTAGTCATTGTTTTGTTAATCTGTAGAAATTTTTTTTCGCAGTTGTTTTACAAGCCAAATTGGTTGAGTAAAAGTAACTACTCTTAAACTTGATGTAGGACTTCAGGTTTTTGTACCTTTTGTCCAGTGGTAGGTGTGTAAAGTTGGAATGGCCAGATGGTAAGGGTCTTTGATGCTGAGGCATCCCCTGTAGATATAACCGTGTGTTCCATTTTCCATACTTCTGCCTTGCCTGTCCGCAGGGTTCTCCTCCTCACCATCTTCTATTCTGCTAGTTTCCTTCAATGGATCGAACTCTGTACTTCAGTGTGATGCCACTAATGACCACACCTTCCGTATCCTTCTCTGTTACACTTTCAGACAGACTAGCCTAACCTAGTCTACATCAGAATCAGGTTTATTTTTACTGTCTTATTTAATAGTGTTGCAGCAGCAGTAGGGTGCAAAGACATTACTGTAAATAGTGCACAAAAAGTTATAATGAGATAATGTTCATGGACAATTCAGATATACGAGGGGTGGTTGATAAGTTTGTGGCCTAAGGTAGAAGGAGTCAATTTTAGAAAACCTAGCACATTTATTTTTCACCCTTCCCTAGTGTTGCCACCATGTCCTCGTGGCCCTCCTTGGGTGATCAGCCCTTGAGACCGAGGTAGCGGATGACTGCACAAAGGCCGATGTTGTCCATTTTCTCAGACAGCGCATATTTGCAATTTTCAATGATCTGAAACAGAAATACCACAGAAGTTATTAACTTAAAACTTTCTGCACAATCACTCAAAGAGTTGAACTGCAGGTCCATGTAACGAGAGCTGTATAACTCATCTCCTTCTACCTTAGGCCACAGACTTAACAATCACCCTTTCTGTGGATCGCTTTCTGGAGGTCCAAGATGCCGACTTCTACAAAGAAGGGGTCCGTATGCTCCACGACCACTGGACTAAGTGTGTAAATGTAGGAGGGGACTATGTTGAAAAATAAATGTGCTAGGTTTTCTAAAATTGACTTCTTCTACCTTAGGCCACAAACTTATCAATCACCCCTCGTATGATGGCGAAGGGGAAGAAATGGTTACGGAATCTTTGAATGTGGGTCCTGCCACCTTCCTGATGATAATAATGATAAGATAGCTTGTCGCAGATGCTGAGGGTCATTAGTGATGGATTCTGCTGTCTTGAAGCACCAGGTTTTGAATGTGTTGCCTATGATAGAGTGGGTTTTGCCCATGATGGAGCTGGCTGAGTCTATGACCTCTACTACTAGAGCATCTACTCTTACCTCCACTTTCTGCTATCCAGGGACCAAGAACTATCTCTAGGTGGAGACATCAATCAATTATATTACGACCAACTTTGTGCACAACTTTTGGTTATCACAGTATGTTCTCCTGTACACAGGAAGGTAAATTCTGAGAGATTGCTTCAGAGAACACATTTTATTAATCAAATCCGCACCGGTCAGAAATTAACAGGTGTTCCTTTTCTCATCGTTAATTCAGTGTTTAAATTCTCAAGGTATCAGCTGACCGGATAAAATGTCCTTTGTTTCTGTCAAATGTATACGTCTTGTTTGAATATAAATTTATGCCCTCTAGGCACTTTCTTTTAAGTACCAGTCAATAAGATGCCTTCCATAGAAGATGCATGTCTTTTTGTTGTGATGAAGGAACTCCAGTCCCTTAAGGAACTTTATTGGAGGGGAAGCAAAACTGCCTGATTATATGTGTATTTTAGACAGTGATGTGATGTGCCTGACTTTTTTTATTACTGAGATCTGTCCTTCACATGTAGACTAGTCACAATTTCATTCGGAGAGCAAATCCTTGTTACAATATTTAATAATGTAAATGACTGGATTTATGAATATTTCTCAATGGCAAGATATTCGCAGTTCGTAAGTGCACATTCTCATTTGTTCTCAAAGTTTTTAAAGAGTTTGAAACACATGATTAATAGAAGTTCTTAGCTTATCTTGGTGAATTTGAAGCAAAAATTACTTGGATTTTTTTAACAGTATCTTAGCAAAAGTAAAATCTCTTTCCCTCATTTGTCAAGCATATGTAGATAGTAAAAAGACATACCTTTCCATGAATAAATGGAATCACAATCTTTAAATATCCTCAAGATAAAATAGATGTTTTTGAGTAAATGGATACATTTTTGTGATTTCTATGTGCATAAAATAAAAAATTAAACAACTGTTACTCTATTGAAGTTCATTATTTCAACATATGCAATGATGCATTTTCTCTTCAGATGGATTGTCAGCTGAACATTTTCTTTGCATATTAATGACAACCTAAATAGATTCTTTGCTTAATCACAAGCATAGATTTCTGCAGTAAAAAATTTGCCAAGAAGATAATTCATTCAAACTGTAGTAGTAAGAAAAAATAATCGTGCTTTTTTTTAAATTGAGGAAATGTTGGATGACCAGATTTCTTTCAGAAATGAGCCAAGTGAAAATTAAGCATTTAAAATTGGGTGGTCATTTGCTTCAACAAAATTGACATTACTGGATTATATTCTGGTGATTTTAGCTTAAACTTTGGTAGATTAATATCAAGTACTCAATAATTGTTGATATATTAGGTACTTTTTTTAAGTGCATTATTACTGTTTCTTTGACATTATTCTTTTGGATATATTCTGGCATTTTTTCTTTTTGGTTGATTCAAACATTAAAAAATATTCTAGGATGAACATGTATGTTCCCACAAATCTTAATTTTTAAATAAATGCAAATTTCCGAGTCTGTGCTATAAATCTAAAAAATATCTATAGTTGTCAAAATGTGACACCCAGAAAATTTAACTTTTTCAGTAAGAGAATCCTTTCTTGACCTTTTTTAAATATCATTTCATTAAGGTAATCGCATAATTCAGTTTTATGAAGTATCTGGTTCTTTTGCAGGTCAAATTGGCAGATATGTTTTTGTCATTTACTGATTTATTTCTGAATGCTAACATTTTTACTTTGCTGGTGGCATCTAACTCATTTTATGGCCAATTAGTAAAATTGCTAAATTTAATTTGTCAATGGGACTGTCAGCCAAAGATCATTCAGAGTAATTGTCCTTGCTGTTTCAGATCTGTTTGAATATCTCCAAAGATGTTCTCTCTCTGAGTTCCCCCGCAATTAACATTTATGTTTCTCTGCATTCCAAATACAAGTATATATCGAAAAGTATTTTGAGACCTTCTGCCAGTTTGTTTTTCTAAGCTTCGAGAGCAAAAGGGCAATTTGAATCCAACAACTTGCTGCATAGTAATGTTATTTGGTAGTGCTTTTGCATTATGCCTTCAGAACATGGGTGCAGTCTTGACCTCTGCATTGTGGATGTACTCCCTGTGACCACATAGATTTCCTGTCTATGCTCTGCTTTCCTTTATGTGCATCGGACCACTAAGTTGGGGAGGGTAATGGTAAAATTTGGAGGGAATTAATAAGCACATGGGAATAAATGGGATTAGCGTATATGAGTGTTTGATGGTTATTATGGACTTGATGGGCTAAAGGGCCCACTTTTTGACACTTACCACTTTTTTTATCTCCTATTATTTTCAAAGGTCCAACTCCAGAAGTTGTTATCTAGATTAAATTTTTAGATGGTGGTAGTTTCACTGGATGAAATCAGGACTATGTTGTTAATAGGATAAAGGAGCAATATTTTCTCTAAAAAGACCGAGGGAATATTTCAAGGAGTGCGCATTATATAGTATGCTTACTTTCGGTTCTGACATAGAATGAAAGAGAAAATGGGAGATTTTTTTAAAACAACTCTGCTTCGGTTATTTTATACTGGGAATTTGCAAACATTGATTCTGGACACTATCACAAGTTCATCCAGTTGTAATAGCAAAGGGAAATAATATACTATAGATTAGGATTTGGAAAATGTCTGGATGTAGTTGTTTTTGGACAGTTCTTGAACTCTGCCTCCCTCCTTTCAAATTCTTTCATAAAACTATAAGAAGATGGAGGAGCAGAATGAGGCCATTCAGCCCATGGGTTCTCGGCACCATTTTGTTGTAGCTAATTTATTTTCCTCCCTGCCCTATTCTGGTACCTTCTCCACATAACCTTAGTCTAATTAGGAGCCCATCAACCTCTGCTTTAAATTTGCCCAATGAATTGGATTTACAGTCATCTGCAACAATGAATTCCAAAGATTAAACCCCTTCTGGCTAAAAAGTCCCTCCTCATCTATGTTCTAAATGGACATCTTCCTATTCTGAGACTGTGCCCTCTGGTTCTAGACTCTCCCTCTGTTGGAAACATGCTCTGCATTTCCATTCTGTCTAGGTCTTTAAACATTTGGTAGGTTTAAATGAGATCACCACCCTTCCCCCAATCTTCTAAACTCCAGCAAGTTCAAGCCCAAAAGCCAGCTAATGTGTTTCATTTATTAATGTTTTATTTCCCGTAATCATTCATGTAAACTTCCTCTGGACCTACTCCAATGCCAGCTCATCTTCTGAGATCTGGGGTGAAAACTACTCACAATACTCCCAGATATGGTCTCACCAATTCCATATAAAGCCTCAGCATTGCATCATTGCTTCTATTTTCTAGTCCGCTCAAAATAAATGTGAACATTGCATTTGCCTTCCTTAATACCGATTCAACCTGCAAGTTAACCTTTAGGGAATCTTGCATTCTGGCTCCCAGATGACCCTTACACCTCCATTTTCTAAATTTGCTCCCAGTTCAGAAAACAGTATACACCTTTATTCCTTCTACCAAAGTGCATGACCGTACATTCTCCTGTATTGCATTTCATCTGCCACTATTTTGCCCATTCTCCTAATCTATCAATGCACTTCTGCAAACTCCCTACTTCCTCACCACCTCATACCCCTCCACCTATCTTTCTGTTGTATGCAAACATATCCACAAAGCAATCAATTATGTCATTCATATCGTTAACATATAATGTAAAAAGCAGCAGACCCAACACTAGTCACTGGCAGCCGACTCAAAAGGGCTTTGTTTAAACCTATTCTTTGCTTTCAGCCAAGGTCAATGCTAGTGTCTTTCCTGTAATGCCATGGGTTCTTATCTTGTTTACTAGTCTAATGTGTGGCACCTTGTCAAGTGCCTGCTGGAAGTCCAAGTTAACATCAACTGGCTGTCCTTGGTCTATACTGCCTGTTACTTCCTCAGTGAATTCCAACAGATTTGTGAGGTAAGATTTCCCTTTAAGGAATCTGTGCTGACTTTAGCCTATTTTATCATGTGCTTTCAACTTCCTGCTACCTCATCTTAATAATGGACTCTTAACATTTTGCCAACGGCTTAAGTCATGCAAACTGGCCTATAATTTCCTGTCTTTTGCCTTCCTCTCTGCTTAAAGAGTGGAGTGACATTTACAATTTTCTAGTCTTCTGAAACCATTCCAGAAACTAGTGATTCTTGAGATATCACTACTAATGCCTTAATCTCTTCAGCTACCAGTTTCAGAACCCTGGGGTGTAGTCCACCTGGTGTATTGACTTATCTATCTTTAGACCTTTCAGCCTGCCAAGCATCTTCTCCCTAGTAAGATTGACTGTACTCACTCCTGCCCCCGACCTTCTCCAATTTCTGGCATTCTGCTAGTGTCTTTCACAGTAACGGCAAATGCAAGATAATTATTGAGCTCATCCACCGTTTCTTTGTTTCCCATTACTGTCTCCCCTGCATCATTTTTCCAGCAGTCTGATGTCCACTCTTGTCTCTTATTTATTTTTTTATATATCTGGAAAAAAATCTTTTGACATCCTCTTTTAATAGGCCAAACTCAGCATGATTTCCATAATGGAAAATCTTGCTTGACATATCTGTTGGAAATATTTGAGGAAATAATAAGGCAGGATGGACATTGGAGAGTCTGTGGTCATTGTTTCCCTTTGGCTAGTTTACCTTCATATTTAATCTTTTCTCCTTATTGCTTTTTCAGTTGCCTTCTGTTGGTTTTTAAAAGCTTCCCAATCCTCTAGCTTCCCACTAATTTTTGCCATAATATGTGCCCTTGATTTTGCTTTTATGCTGTCTTTGACTTCCTTTATCAGTCACGGTTGTCTTATCACCCCTTTAGAATGTTTCTTCTTTGGGGTGAACTGATCCTGTGACTTCTGAGTTGCTCCCAGAAACTCTAGATATTGTTCTACCATCATTCCTGCTAGTCTCCTTCCACTCAACTTTGGCCAGATCCTCTCATGCCTCTGTTGTTACCATTAGTTAACTGTAACACTAGTGCATTTGGTTTCAGCTTCTCCCTCTCAAGTTACCTGATCACTGCCTCCTAATGTTTTTTTTTCCAAAAACCTAGCTTCCTAATCAAATCTGGTTCATTACACAGTACACCAATCCAGAATTACTTTTTCCCCAGTGGACTCAAGTTGCTCTTAAAAAAAAATCTCGTGGGCATTCTACAAATTCCTTCTCTTGGGATGCAGCACCAATATGATTTTTTTCCTACCAACCTGCATATTGAAATCCCCCATGTCTGTCGTAACATTTCCCTTACTGCATGCCTTTTCTATCTCCCATTGTAAATTGTACCCCACCTTTTATTGCAGTTGATAAAACATGAAAGTATATTGTTTGTCTACATTTCTTAAATGTTCTGAACAAGAATACTCAAGCCAATTGACAGTAGAGGCCAGCTTTATTTATTTATTGAGATACAGCGTGAAATAGGCCCTTCTCCCCATTCAAGCCACTTTGCCAGCAATTCTCTGATTTAACCCTAGACTAATTATGGTACAGTTTACAATGACCAATTAACCTACCAGCTAGTACATCTTTGGATAGTGGGAGGAAATCGATATAGTCACGAGGAGAATATACAAACTCCTTACAGGCAGCAGTGGGAATTGATCCCCGGTTGCTGGTACAGTAAAGTGTTGTGTTAACCACTATGCTTCCATACTGCCCTGTTGAATATCAAGAAATTTATTTACTTATAATGTGATAAATGAGGAACCATTTACTTTTCAACTTTTTTACCCTTTTTTCAAAACAGTATGAATTGATGTGTCATTTTGTTTAAATCAGATTCTTTGCTGTTCATTAATCTTTATTGATTTTGTTTTGAATTGTGTTCCTTATCAATGTTCACATGAATTTTTCCATTACTAATGTCATACCAATTTAAGCCTGCCATACTATACATGCTCCAATTGTTGTAATGTAATTACTCATTTGTCAATTTGCTTCATGCCAAGATGCTGCAGTCCTCTATCTGTTTTTTTCCAGAGCTAAACCCTAATATACAGTCTTAATACCTTTTCCTCTGTTTAAATGAACAAATCAATTTCTTCAAAGGCTGGCAACATACACAAAATGCTGATGGAACACAGCAGGCCAGGCAGCATCTATAGGGAGAAGCGCTGTCGGTGTTTTGGGCCGAGACCCTTCATCAGGACTAACTGAAAGGAAAGATAGTAAGAAATTTGAAAGTAGTGAGGGGAGGGGCAAATGCGAAATGATAGGAGAAGACCGGAGGGGGTGGGATGAAGCTGAGAGCTGGAAAGGTAATTGGCAAAAGGGATACAGAGCTGGAGAAGGGAAAGGATCATGGGATGGGAGGTCTAGGGAGAAAGAAAGGGAGGGGAGCACCAGAGGGAGATGGAGAACAGGCCGAGTGATGGGCAGAGAGAGAGGGGGAAACAAAGAGGAGGGGGTAAAAAAACTAAATATATCAGGGATGGGATAAAAAGGGGAGGAGGGGCATTAACAGAAGTTAGAGAAGTCAATGTTCATGCCATCAGGTTGGCGGCTACCCAGCTGGTATATAAGGTGTTGTTCCTCCAACCTGTATCCCTTTTGCCAATCACCTTTCCAACTCTCAGCTTCATCCCACCCCCTCCGGTCTTCTCCTATCATTATGCATTTGCCCCTCCCCCTCCTACTTTCAAATCTCTTACTATCTTTCCTTTCAGTTAGTCCTGACGAAGGGTCTCGGCCCGAAACGTCAACAGTGCTTCTCCCTACAGATGCTGCCTGACGTGCTGTGTTCCACCAG